>NC_087556.1:10516955-12916955 GCF_036250125.1 Pseudopipra pipra
GGGTCAAACCGCTGGGATTTGGCACTACAGAACACAGTGTTACTGTCACGAAAGATGACTCAATTAATTTTATTCAATTATCACCAGAAACTCAGGTTTCTGATACATGGAATGCATATTATTTTAATTTTGAATTATTACTACTGAATATCTGCAGCAATGTTAATATTTTATTGTAATACACGGAGATCTCCAAATATCTCAGGTCAACATGACTCAGAAGGCTAGAAGGAAAGTGAAAGAAAAACATGCCAATAATCATAACAAGGGTTTCAGTATCTGTTGATCTAACTGGTTTCCCATGGCAATCTTTCATTATAAGACTGCAAATTACTCATGCATATTCTTTCTTCCTCATTACGGGCCTCGATTTTATGAAAGCCTCTCCAATTTATAACGAACAGGTTACCCTTTAGATTCAATGCAAAATGAATGATCCTGAGAGAATGAATCTCCTGTAGCTCAAACCTCTTTTAGCCATATAATTTGACAGCAATATTATTTCAGGAATATTTCTGGTTTTATTCTCGTGAAAGGCAATACCAAGGAAAAATCCAAAGAGACTGACAAGCAGTACATATAATGCACAAGCAAATATAATACTGAAGGAAACAACAACTCAGTAGTAATGAAACACATTGCCACAGCACCTAGACATAGAATTCAAAAGCAAGGTCACAAACATCTACTCTGTTCTGGTGAGAAGGAAAAACTTTACATTTCAATGGCTTTAAGCCAGCCATTAACAAATAGGGTGACATTAAAATATATATAAACTTAAGATTAACCTACCCTTTAAAGACATGCTTGATTGTACTTCCTTTTAAAGCATCTGCCATGTTTCAACATCACAGAAAGAACTTCCGTACTAGACCTGGTACCTGATAGTGTTCAAAGGTCTTAAAAAATATCGTTTCCTTTGATTTTCACATTGGAAAGTAAACCCAATGGTATATGGAGAATATCTATCTATGCTACTTATTATCCAATGTGTATTTTTTGCATCTTTTTATATGTTGAGACTGCTGGTTGAGCTCCTTTTAAATGCAAAGGAGAAGGTAGGGCTGTTTATGTGTGTGAAAATGCATCCATTGATACAATTATTACGGTGTCTCTGGAGCATTAACTTTTTATTTCCCCCTGAATTTGTGCCCCTGAAAATAAAGCTTTGTTACAAGATTTGACTCCCTAAGGCCATCTCAGTGCTAAATAAGAAATCTAGATTCACATCTGTACCATATACTATAAAACTGTATGACTGAAACTTAGAGCAATTCCTCCCTGGAGTTTCTGCTTTAGTATTTTTCTTCTCTCTCTAGCATAAGCACCTCTGAATCAGTTTGTATTACAAGGCAGTAGATGAGTCTGGCACCTAAGAACAAACAAGAGCTCTAGTCCCAGCCATGCACTGAAGTCTGAGGCAATGAGAGACCTCAGGCTTCCCCACCTGCAGGTGGTTCCAGCTAAATTCAGTTTGTAGGTCCGAGCCCAGGGATGAAATACAGAAGCATAACATTACAGAACAGAGCCAACTTGTACGAGTTTAAGTTTTCATTCTGTAAAAAGTTACCATCTGAACGCCCAAACCACCAGTATCGTTTCCAAAACAAAACCAGGCACTTTCCTGCAAACACTACAGACTCTCCAAAGCCTGCCAGTCATTTCTTCCTACTTTGTCCTCACTAGTTAGATTTAAGCATCTGTATTGGCTCAGTCACACAGAAGTCTCATAAGGATAAACACAGTAGAGTCTGATAAATACAATGGTCAGACTTTGATAACAAGGTAACAATTTTTGTTTTTCATATGGTTGGATTCTGTTGTTGGGGTGCTGCCTAAAATCAGGGAGAACAAGATTATAAAAATTTGGAGCTTGCAGCTTTTCCATGCCTTTGCTCTCTGAGCTTCAAATGGCATAGCTGTTCCTCGTGAATTTTTGTTCTGAACCAGTGAGGAAGCATTTCCAGGGCACTAAAGACATATCAAAGTGCTGACATAAGCTGAGTGTTCCACATTGACATTTAGGGGATTGGAGAGTATCAGGCTAAAGCACTTCTGTGTCTAGAGAGACTTACTTCAGAAGCATGCTTGTATCATGTGCTCACTGCATTTGTCCTAGACAGTTCTTCTAGATGCATTCCTATAACTGCTAAGGAAGGTTGTTCTGCCAGCAAAACTAATGAATAATATATTAATCAATTAGAACTTTTATAGGCTAGGTAATTGTCTGGACCTTTAAGAAGGAACTAGAATACCTAGCATCATCTTCAAATTGTTGACATTTGGAGTCACAGACATACAAATCCTGATACAGCTACTACAGATGAACCAAATTTTAAAGGGCCCTTAATTAGGAACCACAAATGGTCTAAAAACTACCCAAGAAAGAAGACTTTTTTCCCCCCTTTTCATGGAATCACTACACTTTTGTCTATAAAGATGATAAATTAATCTAGTCAGAACACAAATATACTAGAATTTCAAGTGTTTTTCCAAATAATCTTCCTCCAGTAATAAGCAGTAATCGTGTGCTACAATTATGTATAGCTAGAATTATTAAATACAAATGTGTAATGTCAATGTTTAATTTTGCCTGTTCCTTTTGTAAAACATGCAGAAAGATTAACATTTTAGAGAACCCATACTAAAGATACATGGCAGAAACACTCTTAAACTGTCAGATTAATGCAGAAGAAAACCTTACTCTCATATTCCGGTCTTTTTACTTTTACGCTATTTTATTTGGATTTAAGTAGCAGTGTGATGTTTCTGTTCCACCTACCTGTCATCCTTGGAGCAGATTTTCAAATCCATTAACCTGATTAGTCAAAGTAAATGGTAGCTTGAATAGTAATTTAAACACAGTGTAATGTAATTTGGAGAACAGAGAGTTTAGTTTTAATGACAGTGCATAGAAGTATATATGTCTCTTATACATACTAAAACAGACACAAGCATTTTGAATTCTAAGGCTAGTTCTATATATTAATTTAGACCTAAACAAAAATTATTAGGGAAGTTATACTCTTCAAAAACAGATTTTAGGTAGTAACACCAAAGACGTATTTAAATTTTTTTAAAAATAAACATCTCAAATGCATTAAAATTTAAAGATGATTTGGGGTGGACTATTCTGATTTTTAAGAAGAACTTTTCCAG
Organism: Pseudopipra pipra; assembly: GCF_036250125.1. NCBI lineage: Eukaryota > Metazoa > Chordata > Aves > Passeriformes > Pipridae > Pseudopipra > Pseudopipra pipra. The sequence goes on from NC_087556.1 coordinate 10,520,115, forward strand.
AGACAAAAAAAGGAATGAAAATAATGTGGAACACCAACACATCCTTCACGTGACCCTTGGGCGGAGACACCACATGCAACCCTGTGGTCCCCTCTGCCAACCTGAGGTGACATATGGTGACATACAAGTGGCTGCCTGAACCCTTTAGGAAATGTTGGACTGCAGTAATTTTAAGTTTCTGGCCATACGGAAGTCAGGATATAAGCAAAATTTATGTTAATAGCAGTTATAGGTGGAAAAAAAAAAAAAAGGATTTTTCTCCTATACAAAAATCAAGGCAATGCAAAAACCCTTGTGTCTGGTGCTTTATTTCCAGCAACACCACTCATCTGGGCCCTGCTCTGCCTATTGTTTCAGATCTCTTCACCCACTGCTTAGAGTCTGTGCAGCCACTTTTCACTAGGATCAGGGGGTTATTTTTAAAGCACTCTGACTAACTAGGGACATCAGATACATCAGAGATGAGATCTTAGGACCATTTGCAAAATCTCCTCTGGCGGCCTCATGAACTCTGGAAGCAGAACTAGAAAAACAGAGGACTTGGTCATTCCTCAGGTGAAATTTTCTGCTGCTTCTAGGTTCTTTTTAAGGCCTCCTTTCAGAGACCTTGCACTGCAAACTCTTTCCCCTTGCATCAGGACATTGGCCTAAATACAACTATTCTTTAAAATTTGGTTTAAAGTTAAATTTAAGAAAAAAAAAAAAAGATGGTGCTAAAAAAGAAATATCTATTTTTAGGCTGCATAATTGCCATAAATGCCCCCAGTCACTCAACACACAGGAGATCTCACCCCACTCCAAAGAATACAGTGCCTTATTTTTTTCCACTTTTGTAACAGTCATTGATTTTTTATTAGAAGCAGTTTTATTATAGTCTTTAGAAATTTGCATTGAGATCCTCCCAGCAGACGTGTATAGCGGTTTTCTTCCAAAAGAGAAATAAATTAGTGTCTGGTATGTCTAATGTCTCATACAATGTTGGAAGCATACGGCTTTCAAGAAAGATATTTAATTTGTGTAAAAATCTCGTAATTTCAGCCACTGGTCTCTGAGGCTTTCATAAAACTATGATACACTTAATTACGTTTCAGGAAATCATAAAAACTCAGAAGTAGATTAAAGCAAACAGTAGAGCTTCTAATAGCCAAGGAAAGTATGAAAGATAAAGAATTTCAAGGAATAAAGGATGGCACTTGAGCCAAGATGCAATAGAACAGGAGACTCCTGAAAAAAAACCAAAACAAATCAGGGAAAAGGCTTTATATAAAGTCTTTTCCAGGAATCCTGCAGAGTTGCTCAGATTTTATATAGAGATCCTGCATCAGAGGATTCCTAATCCCCATCATCATTTCTACCAGAAGAGGTAAGAATACTCATTGGGATTCTTCTGTCAAATTAGCCTTCAAGGATCTATTTCTTCCTAAGATATAATTATAAAGAGTGCTGTTTCTTTCCAGTGTAAGATTGTTGGAGTCTTCAATCCGGATACTTCAAGAGCTCTACTGAACAGATTCAGTTTTGTGTTGTAAGGGGATAAGAAAGGTCAAGAATGTCAGACGCAAGATATTTTAAAATCATAAAATAAGAAACAGCTCAGAAATAACAGAGCAAATAACTAAATTAATACAATTGCTATATCCTCAAAGTTCTTAGTAGAATGTTGGAGGCAAATGTATTTATTTGATAATACCATTAAAATATTCATATTCTACTAATTAAAAATATTCCCCATTAAAATTTTCAAGGGCAGATACGTAAGAATGCAAACCTGCAATCCTTGGACAATGCTAGTACGGGAGCAGACAAAGAAATCAAAGCTTTATATGACACATTAAAGAACTCAGGTCACACCTGTGAGCTGTCTCACAAAGGCTTCCCTTTACTCAACACAGAAAAGGTCAGAATAAACAAATCTCCACAAATCACTGACAGTGATGCTACTGGAAAAGACACTGAAATCCTGGTGAAAATATGGCCCACAGGAAACTTGTGAGGCTTCAGAGACTGTTCTCATTCCAGCAGGCAGTAACTGGCATCTTTCACATCTCTAGCTGTAACCACAAACCAAGTAGGAGACTGGAGAGACTCAACTCACTCTACCAAAAAAGCCCAAACCACAGCAATTAAGAGTCCCATCAAGCAACCACGGAGTTCCCAACACAGTAACTGCCCTGCTCTTCCAGCTTCTTGTGGAATTCTTGTGGAAACACAACATTTATAACAGAAACAAAGTTAGGATGCCAAATGTGGTTCAGTCAGTAAGACTTTTACTTCCTGAACCTGAAGAGTTGAATTCACATCTCCCCAGATTACTTTTTAGGTGAATCAATCTTTCTCCCTATTTTAATCTCTTCTGAAAGCTAAAGAAGTTCCTGAAAGAAACACACTTGCATTATGTGCCTGCCGAAAAAAAGTATATAAATATCTGTCAGCTTCATGCAAACAGTCCTGGTCAGCCTTTTACTTACTGCTTCCTCAGCTCAGCAAGACAGTTACGAAAGTCACACAGATAACTTACATTATAGATTTATAAATTACAGCATTATCAAAGTCAATTTAATTTTATTTATCTGTGCCGAAGTCCACATCTCAGATGCAGGTGATGTCCACAGTGAGAAACACATCTGACCCACACTACAAAGGCAAGTTTGAGTCTGGTGCTTTTAAGAAGGTAGCTGTTGAGTTTTCAGACCCTACTGAGAAATCTTTCCATTTTCATGAATCATTAAGAGTACTCATGGAGCACAGCACTCAGACTTTCTGCTCAAGCCCTAACATTTGCTACTTAGCTACTCCTCTGCAGATGATTACTATTATTAGGTTTTGCAGGATGTATGATTGTCTATTTTATTTGGGACCTGTAGTGGATCTAACTACAGTTTCCTGTAATATGGTAGTTTTTAAGATGATTTCTTAAAACTGCTGTACTGAATATTTCTAACTGATTATAAATGTGATGATCATAAGCTGTCAGATTCTTCCCTCTAGAGGTCTGCCTGATTTAACATCAGAATGACCAGACTACAATATATTCAATTTTTTTCACAAGTTGATTAAGAAAATCCATAATATACATAAAATAGCATCTTCCACAGCAACAATATATATGAAAAATTATAGATAAATATCACACTCTTTACTATAACAATGGTTTTATATATTAAGCATATAATTTAAGACATATTGTCCTTTTCTAGTTATGTTTCAGAATTGACAAATGATGGTGGCAGTATTTTTTGTATCAATTAATTTTTCACCTCCCCCAAAATATCATGGCATAAAATCTTAAAACAAAATGAAAAGAAAAAACAAAACCAAAATCAACCCCCAAAGCATACATCTCTGATATTGCTTTTCTGGGATTTATGGACCAATGTTAATGCTAACATTAAATAACATTAGAATTATGTAATGCTGACAACCATAATTAATGAACATTTTGTCACTAAAAAAGGGAAATAAGATTGTGAAAGAAATTAAAGGCAAAAAAAGGACTAAGTACCAGAAATTCATCCCTTTATACATTGTTTAGTACCAGAAAAGGATCATGAGTGATTAACTACATCAATGTTATACCTGATATTTGGGTAACTACTTTAAAATATCGAAGACAAGAAAATTTCCTTTCTCTTTTTTTGTTGTTGTTGTTGAGAATGAATCTTCTCCTAATATCCAAACATCTGAGCTAGTGCAAACAGATGATTTCTTCCCATCCCACACACAGCCTTCTCAGAGAACAATCAAACACTTTTAAAAGACTATTCTGCATTTTTAAAGTTCTTCTCATATTCTGTGGAGTCTTCATTTACATAAAACAAAACAACTGTAATCCATTAATGTTTCCTTATGTATTACTTTATTTAAACTGCCTGTCACTTTTCTTGGTGTTTCAATGGAATTCATTCAACTGACCAGATTTTTCTTTAAAAAGGGGGCTCAAAATCTGGACAAAGCCTTCAAGGTAAATGCAAACTTGAGTTCTGATAATATATCCTTAGAAGGCAATTACCTTAATTTCCCACTATCACCTTATTAACTTATTTAGGAGAGTCAGACATAAAGTATAAAGAATGATTTTACTACTCAGCACTACTTAGACTTTAGAGTTCATTTTCCCAATTATAACATTTTGTATTTTCAGGGACTGTCCTTCCAATTTGTCAAAATTATTTTCCCATAACCAAAAATGTTTTCAGCTCCTTCCACATTAGCATCATTCACAAATGCCAAGCTCCACTATTGCCTTTAAAATAAAAATAAGACACTAGATCAGGATATTAACCTTGGTGCAAAAGAAAACTGCTGACAATTACTCCTTGACATTGGTTTTCCAACCAGATGTATCTCTGCTTTTTCATGGTTCATCCTGGAACATACCCTAATTTGCTTAAGAAAAACAGTCAGATCCCTATCCAAACTGAGGTACTGACACAAAGGTTCTTGCAAGTTATTCTCTAGACCACATATTCCAGCACAAAAAAAAGAATTAATCTACCTCCCCCGAAACACAACTGTACCAAAACTCCACCAAAAGAGCTGACAGTAATGGCTCTGCTATCAGGACTATTATGTTCAACTCAATAAAAGCAAAATTTCTTTTTCATGCTAATAAAGAAGTCCACTACAAGCAAACCAGCTTTCAGCATTTATTATGTCTATATGAGCTGGTGTCATTTTTAACAGGGAAAGTAACTTAGCATAAAGGAAAGAATACTTCTATTCATTGATTCAAACTCATATGACACAAATATTGCTCATTACCTATATTTTACAGGCATTTTAAGAACAAATAAGTATTATCTACGTGTCCAACTATAAACTGGGCAGCCTTATTCATCAGCTGAAGGTTATACTTCATTTATTTTGGCTAAATGCTACATTTCTCTCAAGCAAAATGAAAAAATATGACAATGGACAAGATTCTTTTAGGTGCCAGGGAGGAATACAATGGTATATCAAAGTAAAAATGCAAATAAACTACATTTGGGATGCTTCATTATCCCATTAAAATACTCTTCCCACTTCACCAACAGAGACCCCAGTCCAAATTTGTTCTTATAAAAGAATAATCCCAGTATGTCTTTACATGCCAGGTTTTTTACTTACCACTTCTAATAAAATCTACCAACTGAAATAAAAGTTACTAACGTTCTTTTGCCTTGAATTACTTCACATTCCACAGGTAGACAATCAAATCTAACTCCAGAAGGTTGTATAGCTGTGATCATGTCACACAGTGTAAGAATAAACACAGAGATTAGCAAGGAAGGATAAAACCTCAGAAACCCTTTTTTGTAAGTTCTCAGTCCTTTCATTAGACAACATAAAATTAAAAAGGATGATATGCTGGAGAGCATTTTAAAATGCTACTGGAATATTTGGTAAGATTATTATTCATTTGCAGTTGAGATCTATTAGTCTCTACCTATCTATCTTCTACATTCTTCATAAGAACAGATTGGAAACAAATTGCTGCAGTGACTTCAATTAAGTATAATTGCAGGTTTTTCAGATATATTTTCACCCTTCAAGGAATATATACGTGGTGGATAAAGCCACAGCTAACTTCTTACTCCCACTGCACCAATTCAGGTACAGGAGTTACCTGAAAACTGAAATATTCAATAAAGAATGCAAACTCTACTGGAGTTTATCTGCATGGGAAGGCAAAAGGTCCACAGTATTATGCAGTTACCATCATTAGCTGTTCATTTTGCATTATTCTGTGCCTTCTCAATGCACTTACTGCCTAGTATGCAGAATGAGGTTTCAGATGTCACAAACTTTGTGCAACTATTTAACAGACTGAGACAGCTTTATATCCAAATAACATATTCTGAACACTAATGAAGAGAATAAAAAACTTCATTCACTTTCATCTTCCCCTTATTCTTGACAGCTGCATTTTCTAGACTTCCAACAGAACTGTAAATTAATCAAAATACTTCACTTTGATCTGTGGTTATCCAAACACATGAGACAATGGTCAGTGACAGGATGGCCGTCTCTGACTTTCAGCATAACCATCTACCTTTGATTTACTCACAGGGAACAGCAAGTCTGATGAGACTGGTATTGCTGTTACAAGGCTTCCCATTTTATGCCTCCTATCCTCAAACCCAAACATGAATTTGCAGGGCTGTGAGGCAGTTTCTGTCCTGCCTTAAACTGGACCCAGTGCGAGAAGCTGTGGTGTAAGATACAAGGTATGGCACCTGGCACTGTCTCTCCTCTTGGGAAATCCTGCTCAAGGGCATAATCTGCAGACCAGACCATTTCAGAGTCACACCATTTCACATTAGAAAAGGTAAAGCACATCTTTTTCTGAACCATTCCAAATAGTTTTGGACCAAATGAGCACCTGGCCCTTATGGCTGCAGAATCCGTATCCTCCTGCTCGACACAATTGCTTCCAGCCTGAAAGCACAGCAACTCTACAGCTTATAGCTGACAGACTGCAAAGAATCTCCAAGAAATGTATTTGCAAATATTAAAGTCCCCCTATGGATTAGTCAAAGGAAGAAAAATTGTCCAAATTTCAAGTAAAAATTGTTCCTAACTTGCCCAGATTCAGGCCTTTACAGGCTGTAAGCTCATCTATTCAGTTTCTTCCTCTGTTGTCCTGGAGAAGAATTCCCCCAGTTAACAGATCAAATCTATCCGTTATTTCCTGAGTAAGAAGAATTTATGGCTTCTGGTGAAGAGAAAAAAAAAATAAATCAGGATTTCAGTAATTGATAAACTATGATGTATTTCACATAAAATTTCGCTGGAATATATTTCTGCCAAATTTCATAAATCACACTATGCTACTCCTCTATTCAATTATCTCCATCAAGCCATATTTACTCTCACCAAGAGTATTTGTTCCAAAGTAAAGCACTTGATATCTGAGCTCCTAAGCATATGCTAGGTGAATGAAAAGTATCATGTGGCTAAAAAAAGCCTGCATGCAACACTTCTTCCACTTCAATGAGACGGGCAGCCTACCAAAAATACTGAAAATCTTTTCACAAAGAAGGATCATTTTTGTACAAAATTCTAAAGATAAAAATAGCAGATTAGGAGTATGTTATACAGCAAAATATAGAATCATAGAATCATAGAATCGATTGGGTTGGAAAAGACCTCCGAGATCATCGAGTCCAACCCTTGGTCCAAATCCAGTCCATTTACTAGATCATGGCACTCAGTGCCACGTCCAATCTGCGTTTAAAAATCTCCAGGGATGGTGAATCCGCCACCTCTCTGGGCAGCCCATTCCAATGCCTGATCACTCTCTCTGTAAAGAATTTTCTCCTGATATCCAACTTAAATTTCCCCTGGCGGAGCTTAAGCCCGTGCCCCCTTGTCCTACTTAACAGGCCCTGTAGCAAATAAGGTTCACATGACAGCATAGGGTATATGCAGTGTAACATGGTTCTCCTGTTAAGATATCCAGTACCATGAAAAGCACAAGCATTTCCAAAATGGGTCCCACATGCACTGACATGAAGTCTTAAATAAGTCTATGCGAAATTATGTGTGAAGAAAATTGAGAGATGTCTCCCTGATTCTGTGAAATCATTGCTCCAAATTCACGACTTGGACCTGTATGTCCTAATAAGGATACAGAAGGGACAGGGATGAGTCCTCCTAATACCCTGATCTCCTTGAACTCTGCAGTGTAATGGGAAAAGAGTAGGAGAGCACTGTGCACAGCGAGCCATCTCCCCCCCAGCTGCCCATAGCAACTGAGGTGAGTTTTTTACATGACAGGAACAATGAGTGGATATAACCTCACACTTGGGCAGGGAAAGGGGTTGAAGATGTCCCATTTTTACTACATTTTCTTAAGCATACAGTATTGTAATTCAAAGAAACCCTCTGCTTTTCTTCTCCCTGAAATTTAAAATTACAAACGGTGATACCAAGCTAATCTTTGTGTACATTTAAAATGGGAATTTATAATATGACAAACACCTCAGAATGCTTCAAATATATGCTACACATGAACAGAAAGAAAAAGAATAGTTTCCTTGTCAACAGCATGAAACATACTGGATGAGATCAGGATTAAGGCTGTCAAAACCTGTCAACAGCACGTAGTATTTTCTGTGTTCCACTGCATATATTTCCATGTATCATTGCAAATCCAGATAATATCCTCAATGACTGGAGACCAGATTTGGGATTTGCAAATGTCAAAAAATGGCTGTGTCCTGATCATAAGGAAAACAGTTTATAAAACATGCATTGCCTATGAGAAAACCTCTACAATGCTTTGTACTTAATAAACTCAGAATTTTATAAACATTTGAATCAGCAATTAAAAATGAAAAATCTTCTATTTCTTCTCTACTGCAGGAATCAAAAGTAAATTACATGCAAGAGTACTCATCACTACATGTAGGAGTAGAGCATGTATCAGCAGCTAATGAACAATATGACTTGCAATGATGATAAAGTTGATACAGAATTGTCCATCAGTTTTGTAGGACTCAAATAATTTTGATTCACAAGCAGCTTTCAGAACACAGCTCTCTGCACAGTATTTGTCTTCTCTCAGGAGAATGACACGAGTAGCTCTGAAATAAAATTTTGGGTTCAAGTCAGATAATCTGATCTTTTCTGCCATTGTATTCTTTGCCTCAGAAGTAGTCTTTGAAACCAATGACTTTTATGAGCATTTTAGTTACTCCAGAAGGACTAACAGTTCATGTGTGATCAATATCTAACATTCCTAGCGATAATGTGAGTACTGAAATGCATTCTTAGCCAAAAATGTATTAATATTAATAGTGAAAACAATAATTTCTATTGCTTCTTTAACCATTAAGAACTAAGTGCTACATACATGACACTGAAAACAGCAAGTATTTATTGTCCCTTGCTACCATCAACACAGTCAGTAGCATCAAAAGAAATGTGAAAAGCTGCCTTAGCACTGCCCATCCCAGTGTATGCTCTGTTCAGCACATCATCCCATCACTGTTATCCAATAATACACAATGAAGTAAAGACTCCTCCTCTCTGGATGTACAAGAGAGACTTTCCTGCTCTGGAGTTAGGAGAGGTACTTTCACACTGAGAGGTACTTTTCATTTGAGAAGAGGGAAAAATTACTCTTTGGATGGAGAATACCTCTCTCTCTCAAGGCCAAAAAAAAAAATGCTTTCCTCTGCTGAACGAAAAAGCTGATCTAGGAATACTCAGGCCACTGCCAGTGAGTTTGAAAAATAAGTTATTTTGACACATATAGGTCTATTAACTGAAAAAAGCCCAAGATAGCTCTAACCTTGGGAAGGGATACAGAGCAGCACATTTATTACAGTTCTTATAAGGAAGAATTAACGTTAACTGTGCGTGTTGGTACATGATCAGACCAGTGATTACACAGGACTAACATTTCAATCAGAACAGCAGGACAGTTACAAGTACAATAAGCAGTCAATAATTTTCAGTATTGTTACCAGTATTGTAATTTAAAAGGAAATACTGCAGAATAGCTTAAATTATATACAAAGAATTTGTTATGTAAGTAAACAGAAGCTTCTAGAAAGCTTTATTTGGGGACAGCTTTTTTGAAAAAAACATCTGCTTTTATTTCATATAGGAAGACATAATACGTTTGCCCCTTAACAAAACATCAGTAGGTCTTCCCTAATCCCACATATTAATGAAACAGTTACGAAGGTAAAATGGAATTCAATCAAATTTCTACATGTAAATGTATTTTGAGAGCACAAGATGAATAAATATGGCTAATAACAGATATGAAAACAGAAGCCTTATGCACTGACAGCTAACCAGAAATAAATGGCAGGTGAATGAGCCACATGTCAGTCTAAAAGGCTTGATATTTATGCCTGTAGTGGGTTGACCTTGGCTGGACACCAGGTGCTCATTAAGTTGCTCTGTCACTCCTGTCCTCAGCAGGGAGGTGCAGGAGGGGGGATGAAATAAGATGGTAAAAACTCACGGGTCAAGTTAAAGGCAGTTTAATAAAAGCAAAGGCCACATACAGAAGCAAAAAGCAAAAATTATCTACTCTCTACTTTGCATCAACAAGCAATGTCCAGCCACTTCCCAGTAAGCAGGGCTTCAGTACACATAGTGGTCACTCCAGAAGACAAATACTGGAGAATGAGCCTGCCCCCCTTCTCTTATTGCTGAGCAGACAACTTAAGACATGGAATATGCTTTTGGTCAACTGGGGTCAGCTGTCCTGGCTATGTCCCCTCCCAAGATCTTGCCCACTCCCAGCCTACTGGTAAGAGGGGAGTGCTGGAGAGACAGCCTTGATGCTGCCCCAGCACTGCTCAGCTGCAGCCAAACACTGGTGTGTGAGCAAGGCCTTTATAGTTCAGCTCTGGGAGGGCTATGATGTGGAGATTTAACTCCATCTCAGCCAGACTGGAAACAACGCAAATAAACAAGACTACCCTGGTGGTAATTGCTCTCTTTCCTTAGCAAATCCCAAACCACTTGTATTTCTACATGTGTTTGGAGAAAATTTTTCTTGTGCCTCCTCGATTCTGTTTGCAGGACTTTGTTGCTTGTAAAGAACCAAGTGATGATTTCATGTGTAAAACACGGTGGAAATCTCAGTTATCATTTTGAGAGACAGTATTTGCATGTAAAAGGTGACATTTTCACGATAGCTGCTCATCTGATACATAGTAACATTTTATTACATGAAAACAAAAAAAACCTTCCTGCTGTATAGAGAAAAATTATTTCCCTGAATAAAATGCTCCAAAGTTTCAACAAAATTCTGAAATAAAAAGACGATTGTTTTTCTATATAATTAATTATAAAACATAATCCTAAATTATTTAGAAAGCTTCATGCATTTTTAAAATTCATAAATATATGACATACTTATTTCAAGAACTATTATAGCAAGTACTGTTAATTTCTCTATTTTGATTAACAACTGTGAGAAAGATTAAAAAGCTTGCTTTTTTTTTCCCCAGGCACTTTATTCCCAGGCACAATTCTACTTACTCAAGTAAGCTGTAGCACTTGAATAAAGTGGAGATTTATATTCTAGTTTTCTCAAGTTCCAGACATTTTGCAGAATGAAAAAGTGAAAGCATCTGATTCTTTGCACACATTTAGCAGGTTTCATTATTTCCTGATGCATTCTAAACCATTATTATGTATGTAGGTCTATATATTTCTGTGTTTGTGCATGCCTGCATATATACATATAAATCAGTGTCTAAATGTGTGTGTAAGCATGTGTTGTATGAAGTATACAAACATACTTTTGAAAACACATGTGAAATGCAAATCAAGCTTGATTAATACAGAGCAATAAACAATAATTTTGACAGCAAACAGTACTAAAATGAAAGACAGAGGAAGCCTGCATATAAAAATGCATGGAAAGAAAACAGTTAAAAGTAATCAGCAATTATTTTCACTATCTGAATGATAATATTTTCCATTTTGAGTACACCTGTACAGAGCCACACGCACACAGTGAGACATGGGCCATCCTAGTTCACTCTAATACACATTTTCCATATTTTCCTTACTATTTCCCTATCACATTCTCTCCTCTTCTGTGACCAGAAGCAAATGCTATTTAGCCAGTAATAGACTAGAGCAACATTGTAAATAAAATCAATGTTTTAAGCTGCCAAGCTTGAACAGTACCTCAGTCCCTGACTAGACACAAGTAATGTGGGTTATTTGCAAGTAATATGGGTCATGCCCTCAGGAGTGAAAAAATCCTGCTGTCTCCTCTTACCAGCAATAATGTTATGGCCTCCCAGTCTTCATTCCTTTCACACACAGGACTTGTCTCACACTTTTTTAACACAGAAGACAACTAGGCCTCTGATAATTTTTTTTGCCATCCCCACCAACCAGACAGCAAAAGTCCACAAAGACTCAAATATCCATTAATGAAAAGAACCAGAAATTACTTGAGTGACAGTGTGCAACAGTATCATATCTGTTGAATGATTCATCCTGAAATGTTCTTTTTCACTTTTGCTCTCTCACATCTGTGATGGGGGAAAAAAAAAATAAATCAGTGCTATTACAGTATTTCACTAACTTGACCTTTTCTTATAGAGTGCTTTGGGTGTTCTTCTATAACTTTTGTGCATTGCATATTTGGATTCTCCATGATATAATTAGTAATGAGATTTATAAAATGGAGGAGAAGAAATGTCAGAAAACTCATATGAAATAGAAAAGTATGCAATGAACAAGTAGGTGGTTTATTTTTCCCAGACTGATATCTACAATAAACTCTTTCAGATGAACCATTAGTTTCAGTGATTTTCACACCATTTCACTGTAGTCTTAAAAGGGGGGGTGGGGAGGGAAGCTATTTTCAGTAACAAACATGACATAAGAACCAGAATTCAGTATGGAAATGGGAAACAACAAAACTAAATTACAAACCATTCAAAAATTCCCTGTACAAGAAGGTATTACAATAAGAGACTGGGCATCAAATGCTCAATACCTGAATCCATATAATACAGAAGCACAAAACCTTTATGTTTTTAAAGCCCTAGTGGACTGAAGAACTCCAGAAAACTGAACACTCCAAGAGAAGTGGGTAAAGACACAAGTATTTTACAAGATGCAATACTTCAGAAAAATATTCAGAATTTTGAATTCATTTTTTAAAAACACTAGACTTCAGGGTGTACATGCACACCCCCAACCCAACAAATTACTTAAAAATGTGCTTTGAATTTATGAAGCCCACTTTCTCAGTAGTCCTTAAGTTGCTTCACAGCTGAAAACAAAACCCATCAAAAATTGCAGCAGGGTGGGTGGTAAAGCTGTTATCCCTTATCAGGTTGCAAAGTGAGGGAAAAAAATACAACTCTAAGTGAAGAGTATGACCTGAAATATTCTGAAACCATAGTGACACAGAAGTCTATCTGCCCATTTCATTTCTGTATTAACTTATGAAATAAGGCTTATTACAATAAACTTGGCTCCTCAATTAACAGTGCAAAACATAAATATACTGTCCAGTAATACAATATTTATTAATCAATGTCTCATCTTTCCAAACTTAGTCATAGCTATGCTGCAGCATTAACAAATCCTATGCATCCTAAGGCCATGGAACATAATTTTAATGAATCACCATTGTGGGGCTCATGCCCCATGACAAGCACACCCTCATTCACTCACCCAAACCTTTCAAGCAGTTTTAAACAGATGGTCTGTAAAATCCATTACTTTCATATCATTAGAATTTTTTTCTTCCATTAGGACATGGCTCTTGCTTCTAACCTATATAGGTCAGAACAAAATAATGAAATTCAGGGAAAAAGTTATTTTGAGTAGGTTATTTAAAGGTCTCAGAAACATCTTATTTTCCTTTTCCCTTCCCATCTCAGAAGCCTATATAATTGATGCATGACACCAGAGTCCATTTTTTACAACAGAAAAGCATTAAAAATATCGCAAAAATAAGACTTTTTCAAAGCACTAGAAGTTGAGCAGAGCTTTAAACGAAATTGGTCTCCAAAGGCAGTAGACTGCTGATCAGAACATAAGATAAAACTGTCAAAAGCAAGCAGTCATCAGCTTTCTTTTCCATCTTTCCTTCCCTCTTACATGCCTGAACACTTAAACTGAATGCACTAAGCTGATGGCATACACCTACTTCTTTGGGGAAATGCAATGATGTACTGTTTCAGTTTTACCACAATAACAAACCAAAATCCTGCTAATTACAAACACAGAAAAGAGAGGATGAACTAGGAGAGGCTATGCATTTGAATTAACTGTGATTTACGGTCATCTCTACAAAAAAAAAAACAGATAAAGGATGAGCTGACAAAAAGCCCATTTTCCAACTCCTTCATTTTAATGAAAATATCATGGAAAAGTTATAATGTAAAAGTGATGGAGAATAAATGTTCTATATTGAAGGAAAAAATAATCTGTAGAGATAAGAAGATTATTCCATCCGGAACCTGTGCTACTCTAAAATAAACTTCAAAATTTAGCCATTACTCATTCTGATCTTATAGGCATAGAGTTTTGTTTGATATTAAAGTGATAAAAACTGAGTTTTACAGATACTGGAAAACATTTCATGCAATAGTAGCTCTGAGCATTTCAAAAGTGTGTAATGTAAGGACAGCTTCCCAAAAGGGTTTCCATGCATGGAAAGGCTATAACATTGTATTTGCTGGAAAAGATAGAAAAACTATTCTAGGATCCAAAGAAGAGAAATTACAAGATTCAGTCAGACATGGGAAGCAGCAGCATTCAAAACTTGGTAATCACAATATCGATCTATAACAATGGGTCAAGAATTAAAGCAAACAGTTTTTTGCATAGAGAGAAAAATAATTTGAAAAATTTAACTGAAGATCTGACTGCGGATTTGCATTTCCCTCTATAGAAATTATTTTTTATACGAGCAAGGAAACTTTTTGAACAACTACTGATCTGTTCTTATGGACCTAGTGAAAATATGCCCCTTAATAGCATTATACAAGCAAATCCAACTACAACCCATCTTAACAGAAGCGACATCATTTGTGCACATCCTTCTTTAAATCAGTGTGAGAAAACTTTCTTTAAGATATGACATCACTGATTGAGAAGTCAAAAAATTGGAAGTGAAGCCACCACTGGAAAGGAATCACATTTTTTTATTTCTGCTCTCCTTGAATGACGTAAAAAGACTAGGTTTATCACCTTTATGCTCTTGAACATGTTTAAATAGACCTTTTAGGAATGTGTTTAGAGTTGATAAGTGCAACAGGGGAGTTCCTTTTGGTTTTGAATTTGAAATGGTGTTTTCTTCCCATTCACTTTCTACAAAGCAGTCTACTAAAATTCAGTGGTCAGCTACAAGGAGTATTTGGTGTATTTCCCACCAAACTTTCCAGTCTCATTTATTAAACAAGGAAAGTTTCACAAGTTACGTGTTCTGCATGGTAACTGGTTGGGTGTTTCACACTTCTGCTCAAGGTGAACATTCTTAACGATGTCTGTGGAATGTAAATATCCAAATAAACATAATTTCAATGAATGAACAGTTTTTAATTTATTTGGGCTATCAGTTTGGGCTGAATGTAGTATTCTTCTAAATTCTGCCCCCTCTGTACAGCAGCTACAGTCATAATGACAGCAGGATTGTAATGCTCAGTTATATTGTCCTTAGTGAATACTCCATGATATAGCTTGTGGGTCAAATTGTGACTTCTCTTGAAGAAGAGATACAAATACAAAAGAAGAGATACAAAATACTTGAAGAAGAGATACAAAAGTATCTGTATGTTGATAATGTATGGCTCCTTTGGTTTGCAACCGTTCTGTAAATATTAACCAAAACGCAAAAACTAACGTCAATGTTTCATGTCAATAAACTGAATTACAGGGATGCTGTTAACTATTCAAAATCAGAATATATGTTTGCGAACAGGAATTGTACATAAGAAGTTACCCCCATCAATGTAACACTGGAGGTAAAGCTCTTTGCACTTGCAAAGATAGCACTCTATCAACCTGTGGTAGTGATCAAGCTTGAGTATTTAAATTTTTGTTACTGTAACAGGTTTCCTACTCTCCTGCCCTCCTCAGAACAATCTCTTCTTTTGTTCCCTGTCCCATATGTTTAGTTGACTACAAGAGATTAGATTATTGGAAGACTTGATGAAATGAAAGCTCAAAGTAGAGCCAGGGCTGCAGTGTGACCTTGATGTAACAGAAGTGGAGAGCACAATTTATTTTGTACCTGCCACTCAGGGCTGGAACACAGATGGTACGATACATATTACACTGGATCTGAGTGCAGCTGAGCTAAGCAGTAAACTGATGCTATTATGCTGTTTGCTGGCTTTTCATTCCAGCAAACTGAGAAGGCAGGCAGAGATCTGGCAGGAAGGGCCAGAGAGAAAGTTGACTTGAATCAAAAAAGCCATTAAAATTGTAGCACAAACCAATACCACATTATTCTCAAAGGATGAGACAAGCAATTTTCACACATTTTCCAGAAGTGATGCATGTTAGATGGTTTTTTTTTCAGTTTCTCATTAAAAAATGATCTTTAGTTATCTTTGCATCTTTCTTACATTTTTTATGCACTTCTAAAAAACATAGTCAACTTTGGGCAAACCACATAGTAGCTCCTTACAACTTTAATTCAAACATAAAAAATATAGTCAGGGTTTTTTTTTTGTTAATTATCCACATAATATTGCCTTCATCTCCTACTTGTCCATTTCTCCCTACAGTGTAAGCCAACAACAAACATGATTTTTGTATTGCACCACCTTCCTTTACTCTCTCTTCAAAAAGTCCAGTGTTCCCGAGGGTTTCTCTGAATAATGACTCAGCCATCTCTGTAGTTTTACCATATAGCTTTACCTAAAAGAAATCCCTCATAAATTATTAGCCACACTGTGCCATAAGCATTGATCCCTATAATCCAACACATAAGAGACAGGCATCATTAACTAAGGGATTATTTAATTAATTCCTAAGTAGAATTGGTGTTGAAACTCTTCTACATCCAGTCAGCCTGATATTCTGCATAAAGAGATATCTAAGAAGAATAACTTCTGAAAAAAACTCATATCTACTCAATTTCTGGATTACTTTTCATTTTGAACTCTGCATTAGAATTCTTTTACTTTCCTTCTAGAGGAAGCAACAACACAAATAATGTATATCTAATCCTGCACTGAGCCTTTTACCCTGCAGGAAGATTGTCTTGAAATATTCTCCTTACCCTTTCGATCTAACTCCACATAATCCCTTTGAAAAATTCTCCAGAGCTTTGACTTCCTATATGGCATGAATACCAATTCATGTTGTATATTAATATAAATATAAAAATATTCTACTCCTGATTTGTCTTCAATATTCAGAAATAATAATTTTCCAAAGGAAGAAAATAAGGAGGAGGGAAAAATGAGAAAAATATGAAACAACAGAATAAAATAACTTTGGAACCTGTAGCAATAACCATAAGTTCAGTCTTAAATATTACCTAGTCTTCCATGTGAGACTAAAGTAAAGATTAATAGCCTGAATATTATCTTAGCAAGTCTCACATAAGCCAATTGACTTCACAAGAGTCATGTGCACCAGAGCAAGAAAGAACAGAGTCAGCCTCATTATAAATATATACCATAACATGCCCTGAAGTAAAAAGTTATGCTGCAGGAATGCATTAAAAAATAATGTACAACAAAAGAATCTCAAACATTTAAGAAATAAGTATTCAGTAGTCTTTCAGTTCAAGTATTTCTTTCTGGTTTTTTAGACTCCTCCTTGAGTGTTTAGAGAGTCTGAGCTAAAGCCATTAAACACAATCCAGATGCATACTCTACAACCAAAAACAGAAGTAATGAAAATTGGAAATGCTGCAGTGAAGCACTGAAGTCCTATCCTAATTTTGTTAACGAAGTAATTATAGCAAGGGCTAACAGTAGATTAAAAATTTAATATTTGTAAGGAAGAAGATACAAGTGAAAAGGATTTCTGACTTATGCGAGTTTACTGTGCCTAGAAGCATATATATATTTCATCTCAGATTTAAGAAACCCTATGCACACATACACCGACACAAACATCCAAGCTGACTTCTATGGAGTCTTTGCAGGGCAAGGATTTTGTTATGGAAAAAGATCTGAAATTAAAGGAATGTTTTTAATACAATAACACAGAACATCAATAAAACCATTTTTTGTTTCTAAAGCTTGATTCAAGGTGGGTGCAGGTGGAAGGAAGAACCACTGAGAATGGAAAACACTGGTATGAATTTATAGGCAATCAAAGTCTTCTAGAAATCAATTTTTTTTCCCAGGAAAAATAACTATAGTGCAGGCAGCATTTATCAAATGGAAATTTTACAGATGAGTAAAATAACCAATTCAAAATAGGCTATATATAATCTTAACAAAATAGCTCTGCTCTGACTCACCTGTCATAGTAAAACTTGAGATTCTTTTCTACATTACTGGAATCAACCCCCTCATCTATTTCTTCAATCTACACAGTGCCACTTCACATCACATCACACACTTCATAAAACTTATCTATCATTAAAAATATGAACTAATCCTGAGCTGAGTTCATCTAAGTTGAATGCAGATTTCTCAGAAGCTGTAGGGCTGTTTAATAATTTTTGTCTAACAATTTTAACAAACAATTTCAAGACCTATTTATAATTTTTGCATGAAAAGTGCATATGCATAGCACCTTAATTTTCTAAGCTGAAATTACATAGGACAGACATGGTGGAACTTCCAACTTGCATCTCTGATTGCAGCATTCTGACAGTAATCACTGGGTTTTCAGATGCAAATCAGGACACCAATCTCACAAACCAGCTTTCCATGGGGATTAAGATCTACATGGATTCCTTTGGGCACAGATGTATGGACTGCATGCAAAGAGCAGGACTGGAACCAAAACACACCCAAAAAAAATCACCCACAATTTTTTAAACATATCTGACTGTACCTACAGATTCATATCTCATCTGTTTCTAACATCCTTGTTTCTGTTAATAAGGAGAAAAATAACCAGAACTAATGTGCACAGTATCTTGAGGGGTTTATTTTATCTTTTCCCTAATCCACTGTTTTGAAAAGATGTCATAGCACTGAACTACTTTAATAGGAAGAGGTCAATTTACTATTCAGTTTAAAAGAAAAAAAAAATAAATCTTGTAAGGACAATCCAGATTGGATAGCAAGACAATTCTGATACAAAATAGAAATAAGGTACACTTTTTAAACCAAGACAAAACCACTCCACTTTCCTTTCAGTGAAAACTTTGAACTGAAGTTGGATGCCTTCTGAAAAACATGGTTTAGTCCATTTATTTGGATGGGGAAGACCTGCTCATTTTGACAGAGGGTGTACTTTGGTTACTCCACAGGTGAACAAAGTTGAATTGATGATTTAAACATGTGATCAAGTGTCAAAAAACCCACTTGCTCCAATTTCAGCCTCAGACCTTTCCACCGATGCTGTCACCATCTTCAGCTAAGTCAGAGAGATTTCTTGTTCCCAGTAACAACAATGGCTATAATAAAGGGCCTGACCTTTGATTCACACACTTGGCCACATACACTCCTGCTTTCCAACATAACCTCTCAATAAGTAATTAAAAAATAATTTTAATAGTTGGGTTACTTATTTGATCTTTAAAAGTCACCTATATATATATATATATATAAATATAAAAGTGAGTTAGAATGCCAAGGAAGTTTGGTACACAGAAATATAAGGATAAAAGCTGGAAGGCAGCAATTTACTTTGATTTTTAAAAGACTTTTCAGAAAACTCAGCATCCAGGCAAAAAAAAAAAAAAAAATTATTCTCTGCCCTTGCTGCAAAACATGGCAAACAATGATGGGAGTGAATGATTGGTTGCCCCAGCAAGAGGATTTTTCTAGCAATGGAATTGTGCAAATGTCTGTGCTGGTACCAGTGACATTGAGTGCTACCATAAAAAGACCAAAGGCAAACAAACTGAAAAGTAAGGTACCAAGCTTCTCCTAAGTGTTCAGAAAAAAAAGATAAGAATCAATCATATGACAACACAACACTGAGTGGCCAATAAATGACAGATAAAATGGACAAACAGAAAGAAATACAAATGGGAAAAAAATTTTATATATTGGTAGTTGTTCAGAAAAGTAAACTAGAAGTTGGGAACTTTCAGGAAAACAACACAGAACTCATTTTGCTGTTGTATAAATCCATGGTCTGTCCACATCAATGCTGTGTGTCATCTTGGTCCCTGATCTCGAAACAGGATACAGTAGAACTGAAAGGAAGGGAAACTCAAGATGGACAAAGTCAAAAGAAC
The DNA here is from genome assembly GCF_036250125.1 of Pseudopipra pipra. Lineage (NCBI taxonomy): Eukaryota > Metazoa > Chordata > Aves > Passeriformes > Pipridae > Pseudopipra > Pseudopipra pipra. The sequence goes on from NC_087556.1 coordinate 10,539,928, forward strand.
TTCTGTGCAAGAATTTCATAAAGCAAAAAACCACTTCAGTCTCTTTCCAGAAAGACATAGCTCCGGGGAAAAATAACAAATGCCTATGAAACCACGGTCCTCAAGGTCAAGGCGATAAAAATTGATTCTTTACTCTGTCTGCCAAAATAAGGAGCAGGAGGCAGCAACTGAAACTAAGAGGAAACAGCTTCAAAACCAGATGATGTGACTCATCACCCAACAAACAGTTGATCTGTGAACTTCCTTCCTAATGGATGTTTAGAGCAGTAAAGGTTATATCTAGATTTAAGGAAGACTGAACACATTTGAGTAGGAGAAGGTTGTTAAAGATTAATAAGTACAGAGAAACTACATCCAGCCCTGAAGTGTTTGATCCAAAAAAAAGCTAGAAAGGTAAAATAGATACTTCAGCCATTTTTTCCAGCCATCATTGTAAACAGAATAAGGAATTAAGTGGACTTGCAGACTGACCTGCTGGTCACCCTGATGCTATGCTGGATATAAAATTGTAGTATTACAATAAAGGTTTAACATCCTTTTGTATTATTGAAGGAAATTTAGCAAACAAAAAACCTGCTATGGTATACTGAACAGCTTGATAAAGCTGCAGCTGCAAAAGTATTTGCAAATGTTAAATCTTTGCCACGTATTTAAAAATTTTATATTGCTCTATTATTCCACAGCCATTCTAAACGTAGAATTTTAGGGCCAAGTTTAGGGCCATTAATTTTAGGAGGTTGATATTTTAATTTTCTTCTGGAAACACAAACAGAATGTTAATTCTAAAATTCACTTAATACTTGTTATGAAAGCTGAAGCATTTAGGAGAAAACTAGAGATTTGCTTCTAAATTTTGTAAGCAACATCTCTGGCTCCTGTCATCTGGTAGATGTTGGGATGATGGGGTGGACAGGGAAGCTGCAACAAAAAAGTGAATCTTCCATGACCACCCTTCTCCTGTACATAATTCTAACTTTTGCAGCAAAAATGAATGGTCTTTATAAATTACTGACAAAGGCAAAAAACTTATTTTTCGAAGAAACAAAGTAAAATAGATGTAGTATGTCAAAACTCAGAACATCAAGGGGGGTTTTTATGGTTTTTTTTTTTTATGAAGTACACTATGTTTGGGTGGAGGAATGAGTGAACACAGAAAAATATCTCCCCCAAAATCATGCCTTCTTGCAAAAGTCACTGAGATGCAAAGGATAATATCCCATCTGCCTGTCCAGGCCTCAGGCATTTCACATATTAATAACTTCAAGACTGAATGCTGAAAAATATTCTACAGCAGATGAAACAACTTTTTAATGGCTTTTCTTCTTTTTTTTTGTTGCTATTTTCTTTACCTAACACTATCAGGCATGTGACAGCTGGAAACATCATGTTTTAGCCAGGAACACACATCCTGAAAGCAGATGGTAAATCAGCTTACTGCAGAGTCATAACAGACTGAGAGAAATAATCATGTCAGCAAAGCTACCTCAGAGCCAGACAAACACAAGAAATATTTTTATGGCAAAGTTTCCAGTGAGAACAATTTCTTTGCATTAGAAATCAGGTTCTATAGCAGTGATAAAACTGAGACACATGCACCTGAAGTCTTACTTTAATTTTTAAGCAGACTGTGCCTTAGGCAGCCACATGCCTATGGAGCTGAAGAGTAGGGTTAGTGTGCAGGATGATGACTGGATTCAGAGACCATCTCAAGACCTGAGAAAAGCACAAGTGGATACCTCTGGAGAAGAACCTGCTCAGGAAAGGATAAGAACTGTCGCTGCATATAGCTGTAAAATGCTTGCACAGTGATTAAATTCTGTTCCCTGCTCCATTCCCACACTTCGTGCACACTCAGGAACAACTTTGATCTCACTGCAATTGTCTCCACAGCCTAAATGCCCCAAATCATTACAACACACACAAAGGAACATTTTGCTCAGACTGGTAGTCTGAGGAACTGAACGTGCTTCACATGCAAATTTTCTCTTCTCTCAGAAAAAACCAGGAAGGACATAAAAATGCTTTTAAGAAACCAGCTGATCGTTAAGGTTAAAGAAATGCCCAGGCTCCCCAGGCCAGCAAGGTGGTGGCTCAGGGTGGAGGGGAGGAGGAGGAGGACAGCTTCACCCATAAACTAAACCACAGGACGTTTCACCTCAATGTGAGGAAGAATTTCTTTACACTGAGGGTGGTAGAGCACTGGAACAGGCTGCCCAGGGAGGTCATGGAGTCTCCCTCTCTTGTAGACATTCAAAACTCACCGGGACACTTTCCTGTGTCACCTGCTCTAGAGGTGACCCTGCTTTGGCAGAAAGTTGGACTAGATGATCTCTAGAGGTCCCTTCCAACCCTGACAACCCTGTGACTCTGTAACTCACTACCTTGCTTGTTGTGGTAGTTACTGGAATACTTGGGTGCAGACCCCTTCTGTGGCAGAATTATTGATCTTTTTAACCTCAAATCATATGACAATGGGCAGGATTCTTTCTTCCACAACTCCCTTTTCCTTGTTGGGTTTTAAATTTTATTTATTTATCTTATAAATTAATACCAATATTATCCAATTTTAGGGGAAAAAACACAGTTAGAAATAGAGAATATAAAAATATTTCACATTGCTTTCTACGTAGTCACACATCACTTATTAAAAAATCTAAGCCACTGAGAAATACCCAGCGTGGCAGGCTGTAAGGTTACTCTCTATATTGAAGAGGATCTGTCTGCCTACCTAAAATATTCTCATGACTGTATCTCACAATAAGTGAAAAAATTCAGACAAAGCTTTTCACAGACACACTCAAAGAGATTTGATCTGTGTATCTCAGGTAATGAAGAGCCCTGTTTTCCTTAGCTGGAAATTTTAAATTTGGTTAGAGCAACATTTGCTTATGTATCATTTGTTACAATCATGCTACTTAGTGTATTCTAACAGGATTCATCCTCCTGAGGCATCCAAGTCATTTATAAATAGCCTAGATAACATGGTGACAAATATTACATGTTTCTGAAAAAAATTCATTTTTCAGCTCAAAATACCTTATTATAACCTTATTGCAAACATTCAAAAAAAAGTCAAAGTGTAGCACCACAAAATTAATCCACGTCAGAGATACTTTCTGGAGATAAGTTTCTCAATGTTGAAACTATAAATCACTAGACAGGTAAAAGTGTTTTTATCTACCAGCTGCCTAAAATAGTTGACAAAGGAGGGGAAAGAAACCCCAGAAAGCCTCTCTTCTTCTAAGCTTTGGTAATTCTCATAAATTGCAAACTGTAAATAAGCTCCTAAATAAAGGACTTTCTTCTGAAGTTATCCTAAATTTTATTTGCCTCCCCTTTTCTTTTTCATTTTTTTTAACATGATGGAAAACAATTTGGTTTTTGTCCTAGAATTATGACAGATCAAGGTTTCTGTGGTTTTGCTATTCAACATGAGAACCATACATCTTACTTGCAGGAAAAAAAAAAAGAGTAAAAACCAATCTGGAATATTTGAATGATAATAAAATATGAAGAAATGCACTAGGCATGTGGAACACGGATGACATGGATAGCAGGGCAGACAGATACAAAATATTTTGTCAGAACTAGATATTGAAACTACTGCAACCAAAATGCTGAAGATCAAGCAATTAAAAGAAAGCAAGGAAAACTAAAAAAGTATTAGCCCAAACAAGCTAACTTTTCTTCTTTTCCTTTTAACTGCATGCAGCAGTGACAATTTTTCACTAAAAACCATAATATACTGACATTAGTCTTGCTGAGGGCCACTAAGTGGTCAGATTGCTACAAGCACATCATCTATAAGGCTGAGGGAGCCTAAAAACCTAAGTTTCAAGGAAAATCCTATTCCTGTCTTCCAGCTATGCAGTGGGAGGGTATATGACTTGACTCCTCTGAGATGCAGAGTGACAGGATGAGAGACAAGGGACAAAAGTTGGAATGTGGGCGATTCCAGTCAGATGTAAGGGAACTTTGTTCCCCTTGAGGCTGCTAACACACTGGAACAAGTTGCCCAGAGGCACTGTGAAGTCTTCATTTCTACAGAGATTCGACAGTCAGCTGGGCACAACCCTCAGAAGTCTTGAGCTTTAAAAAAACAAACCAGACCAAACCAAGCCTGTCTGTGTTCACAAAAAACTTGGACAACACTCTCAGGCACATGGTGTGATTGTTGGGGTGTTCTGTGAGGGCCAGGAGTAGGACTTGAAGGTCCTGATGGGTCCCTTCTAACTCAGTGTATTCTTTGATTCTACAATACCAAAGAAAAACCAACACACCTAAAAAATTTTAACATATTCTCAAAGATTGAAATGTTTAACCTCCAGCTCTTTAGCCAGTGCACTTCAGTTACAACACAGCATATTTGGTGTGTAATTCCAGTGGATGGTCATATGCAAACTTCCAGCTGTTCAGACACAACTTGTTAGAAAATAAACAAAGATCTGTGCTGATAACACAGCTTAGATTACCAACTACATTAGACAAGCAGTGACCAAGTAACACAACTAGCCAATAAATCAAAACAGTATGAACATGTCTTTCTTACTACATTTTCCTGGGAAATTACTGTCAGCTTTCTCAAAGACATGTCTAATAGAAACAAAAAGTTCCATTCTGCTATTCAGAAGAGGAGATGTCATGAATGAATCAGTTCCAAAGTCTCTGCAATCATCTTGAGAACTGTGATGACACTGTTTAGCCAGACCCAAGCTCCTGTTCCCACCTGGTTTGTTTGCTCTGTCTCAGCACTAGAATCATGGGAATCTACTCTGGGGTCTTTGTTCCACTACATTGTGTGTACTGGAGTGAATTCTGTCTATTGGAAAGAATAGTACTGCAACACCAAAACACACTCATACATATGGACCAGCAGTTTCTGAGCTACATCACCCATTTCAACAGGTTTTCTTAGCAAATAAGGCAAAGGGAAAATACATGCCACAACCAGGATGAAGACTTCCATACAGACACTAAAAAAAGCATCAGAAAATGTAGTTACACTGGCTTGTAAGCAAGAATATTGTATTACAATAAACTTTCAGCACTATGGTCAATAAAATGCAAGATCAGATCTTAATATTTATTACCTGGATTACGATTTTTTTAAATTTTTTTGTGTTAAAATATTAAAAAAAATGAGAAAACATTTTTTTGCTTTAGCAAAGAAACAGCTGCCATATGCCTTTTCATAAACACCCAAATCACCTAAAATATTTTGTCAAAGAAAATTTAAGTACTCACATGGATGAGTTGAATACCAATTCAGTTGAATACCAATTCACGTATTTCTATTACTTTCAAAAGAACTATGTCTACTCAGGATGAAAAAACAGCAGTTACCTAGAATGAAATTCCCTCTTGGTAAACTCCTCAAACACTAGTACTAATCTCCTCTGCCTTACAGAATTACACATCTACATTAAAACAAAACAAAAGCAAAAAACAAACCCCAACCAACAAAAAAAAAAAAAATCAAAACTCCTAAACCAACCAACAAAAACAAACAAACAAACAAACAAAAAACCCCAACCCAAAACAAACGAACAAAAACCCAAACAAAACAAACCCCACCAAGGAAACAAACAAGAATATTAAAAAATACTAGCAAGATGCTAACACTAAACATTGGCCACAGGACTTTCAGGCTCATAGGAACAGAAAGGCTTTACAGAGATTATTTCCTTCATTCTTACTGGATATGTCAAAAATTTGAAAGGATGTTTTAGCTTTCATGAGGAATATGCAAAGTATTCAAAATGCTTTAGCTTTTATGAGGAATATAAAACAGCATACCAGTTTAACATGCTTGACTAAATGTAAAGGTAATGGCATGAAAGTATTACTGTTCTTATACATTCAAAGCCATTTGACAAACCATCCCAACTGCCAAATCAATCAATTAATGTGTCATGTGTGATGCTTTTGAAAAGCTAAATGTATCAAAAAAGTCCAAATTACTCTGTTTTACTATTCATAAATTTTATTATATGTAATGGGTTTCAAGCTATTTTTAAGTATGGAAGTAATGCTCTTTGAGGAAGATCAACACAACAAAGATTCTCTATATCTAAAGTTACTGGAGTTGATAGGAATCTTGCATTTTAGTAACCAGAAAAAGTAAAGCAGGTAGGTTAATTCACCATTACTCAATCTTGCAGCCCCTGCCTGCTAATTCACCTGGAGTTTCCTTCAGTACATAAGATTAAGCACAGATTGAATATTGTCACAGCTGAAAAACTCTTTGCCACGTGGAAAAGTTTGACATTCACTCCATTATTGTAAAAAACAGACTTTTCCAGTGATTGGATTAGCCATCTATCCATACACAGATAAAAATATTAAAAGGAAAAATATACTTACTAAAATATTTTTGGTAGCTGAATATAATGAAAATAATTTATACTAACAAAAACATAAATCATAAACATATTTTCTATCCAAAGCATTATTTGAATAGAAAACTCAGAGCAAATTAGTACACAAAGACTGACAAATCCACAAGCAAAACCAGCAAACAATATTTCATTTTATACACTGAAATCAATAGCATGGTCTCCATAAAACTGATGGGAAAAGAACCCCAGAAGTGATGGAATAAGAAAGCTGACAAACTTCAGACCTGCTTCCAATACTTGGCTGTTGATCACAGCTGGTCAGGCACTGCTGGAAAGGCAGATGTTACTGCTCTGTCTCCAGCCTGTTCACATACACCAAGTCACCTTCATCACAGACTGGAAAGTACATCAGTGGGAGATAATTATTTAAAAGTTACATTTGTATTCGCTTTTTAAAATTGCCAGGGTGAAATTTGCCCTCCTTGCTGAAAATTTTTACCATTACTAATCACTAAAATTTTCCTTATTTTATATAAATATTTGCATTATTCAGATTCGGCAACAAACAGAGCTTTGCATTGCTCTCATTTTGCACTCAGTAATCATTACTGGAAGGTTGTTATTTTATAATTATTAGCTTTAATATTGTAATTCAATACACTTGAAGTACTAATTTCCAGCATTCTGATCCTTACATCTTATTTCTTTTGAGCCAAATATACACTTGAAGACTGGTATTAGATATGATAAATACATTTTTTAAAAGCAATTATATACATATCTCATAGTCAAAACCAGGCACTAACTCTGTTAAAAAGATTCAAGACATTAAAAGCAAAAATTTGCACAAACTAATTAGAGCAGATGACATTCACAAAAAGAAAGTAATTGTATGAAGACCTCAAAAAAGAAAATTAACAAAATCATCTCATCTTTGATAGACTGATAGATTCATCTAGGATGAAAAGAAGACACTAAAGAACTTAAGATGGGACCACACAGTGTGATTCCACCCAATTAAGCCTACAATTATTCCCAAATGATTCTTTCTGCTGAAGATAAAAAATGATCTAACCATATTGGCAAGACTCTTCACAACACTCAAAAGGTTGCAAATTTTTAAAACAAAATCAGTCAGATTCTTCTTCTGTGTATTACTGACAAACATAAAACCCCACTTCATGGTCAGATTATTCAGCTATTCCTCAGTGCAGAAAGATTTACATATAAATACAGCTAAAGAGAACCGGAGGAGGGTTTTAGTGCAGAGGTAATAAAATCTTTTTGGATAATCCTAAAGACTTCTAGTTTTTCTTTTTCAGCTGTTAGAACCATCCCTTCCTTCCTTCTGAATTCTCCCAGGAACCTGAAGACATGTGAATTAAAACACCACAGCTGACAAACAATTTTGGCAGACATCCCACTAAAGAATGTCTAAAACTAAAGTTTTAGAGGAACTAAAACTGACATGATATTTTAGTCAGATGCATCTGAACACTTCACAGGCATTCTTAAAATGCAAATTACAATGCATGAAATTCAAGGGCCTGCTGGGAAAATATAAATCACTATAGTAACTTTAAAAAAAACCCTGAATGACAAGTTATGTGGCAGACAGTAGAAATAAGAGAGAGGACTTAGAAAAAACAACCTGACCAGCTTTTCTACCACACCTTTATGGAGTTGGTCTCTTTTGTGTGATTTCTTGTATACAATGATATTTTTCAAAAACGAAGTTTTGGTTAGTAAACATAAGAATGGCTAACTACTTCTGCTTGAGTTTGTCAAATATTCTTCTTATATTTACAGGTCAGAATAACAGTCAGAAAGTGATTCTTCAAGTATTTGAAATTCTAGATGGCCCTAGAAGATGCAGAATCATGCAAACTTCTGCATGAAGTCAGCATCTTGTGCCTAATGCTACACAGCAAACTGGAGTACATGATGACCAAAGAACCCAATGATGCTGTTTGAATATTGTCATTTTATTGATTAGACTGGTTTATCCTTATTTTTTTACTATTTTACCACAGATTTCTGACTGCTTTCACAACAGAGAAGCAAAGTAATAACGGTAATAATGGAATGAATTCTTTAAGTTTATCTAAGGATAACCATCCATTGGGACTTTTAAATTATAATACAAGCCATCATCATCAATTAAGATACCCACATTATCACTGCTCAAGGTGAAACAAAGGAAAGTAACTCCTAGAGTGTTTATTTCTCAACTATGAAATCTATACTTTCCCCAACACTATGCTCACAACTCTTTCCTATACTGTTCTTAATTAATTTATGCACAAGAAAATGTCTAAACAGGATAAAACATTTGTGACCTCGTTAACAAGATTTTAAGATGGTCTCCCACTGGTTACCTTTAATCACACACAACCTAAACAACACTGAAGGGGATGCAACAGTAATTCCTTCTCCCTTCCCATCCTCCAAAAAAAGATGGCTATACTATTTCGTTAATTAAAGATTTACCTTGCCATACTTTCTCACATAAAGTACCTTAGTTTAAATGCAGATTTTGACACTGTACTTTTCTCCTCATTCTTCCAAGGGAAAAAAAAAGAAAAGAGTGCACCTGCAGAAAAATACATGTTTATTATATCTCCCTTTTGTGGGAGCAGAATTTTCTTATCAAACAACATTTTTACTCTCAGTTTACCTCAGGGTAACCTTTCAGATGGCCTAAATCCTGGATATCTGTCTGAGATACTCATTCTGTTTCTTCAAAGGCTTCTGGATTTAACACTGCTGACACAAGCTCCGTTAAGAGGAAATGCTCTAACACAGACAAAGAAAGTCAACAATTGTTTATCATCTCAAGCATCCAACCCCTTTGTGGCTTACCCTGCACTCCAAAGCAGTTCTTTCCCAAATATAAGGACTAAGCTTTATATTGCTTTCAAGCCTGGCTAGATCACCCTGTATGTATGCACACCAATTTAATGAAAGCAACTTTAAAAGATGACACTTTCAACAGCCTTTGTTACACTGAAGAGTGAAGCAGTATTTTAGGTGAGAACTGCATTGTTTCCAACTATAAAATTCAGCACATTTTGCCTACACTCAGAGACTTCTTTTTTCAATATGCAGGATACACACTTCCTTTTGAAAAGGCACAGCTGGGAAAGCAGGTGGAAACCTCTGCTCTTTAGGTAAGATAAATACAGCATGGAAAACAGATTACATATGGAAAACTTGCTGAAGACAATGTACTTTCACATCTTTACTAAAAAATTAGGAAGAGACAAAACTGAAGGTGTCTCCAAATGTCAGGCTCCTAACACAGCCCAGAACTTTTTTTTTTTTTTGAGACATTTCACTTTTACAAATCAACTGAACACCACAACAGGCCGTTCAGATCAGGTGGTGTAATCTCTGTCCCTCAGTCATCCAAACTCCACTGGAAAAGGGTCACAAGAGACCTGATTTAAACCTTACATCATCCCTCCTTTGAAGAGGATGTCGAACAAGATGTCTCTGACTTCAGAATGCTAGGAAAGTTCTCCTAAGCACCTTCCCAGTGAACAAGCAATCACTCAAAGCATTCATGTCAAGCTCTGTTCAAGTAAAGACAATAGAAAGTTTTGATTACAGTTCCAGTAAATATCAGTATTTTCCAGTGCTTTATTTTAAACTACAAATCATATACTAAAACACATTCTATTTGAAATGAAGGGATGTGTCTAATACCCCCTTGAAATGCTTTTCAGCCACAAATCTACTAAATGCCAGCCCTGCCACTCTTACAGAGCAAGCTGTAATTAAACAGACAATATAATAGCTGTCACTATTGTACACAAAGCACCCAGTTGGAATCATACTAACAGAAAAAGCAGAACTGTATGTTCCAAAGAGACCAAAAACCAGAATGCTTTATATTCTGCAATCTCCCAAAATAATCTACATAATAACCATAAAAAAAAGTCAAGTTCCTTTCCAAAGTAATGTAGATGATTTAAAAAAAATCCAACAACCAACCAAAACAAAACCACAAGTCACTTCCAACCACTAAAGAAAGGAAACCAACCTCTGATTAAGTCTGCTTTAATTTTTTTTCCTTAATTTTCTAATCTGCTGTTTCTGACTCTGATGGATAGATATACATTAATATACTATGAGAACTGGGAAACTAGTAAAAGGTTGAGTAACAATAAACTGGAAGCTGCTTTTGCTTAACTGGTAGATTAATTACTGCCTTAGGTGTAGATTCATGGATCTAAAAGTTAGAAGAATTACACAATTTGCTTAATGTTTCCATAAGGCTCCCATTCCAATATCCTGTGCCAGTATCAAGATATTCATTGATACCATTACTACATATGAGACTGCTCTGCCCCGACATACATCCTCAGATTATTACAAAATTGTTCTGGATTTAATAAAGCCCTGGTGAGTAAAGCTGAGCACCTAGACAAGGGTAAACACCCTAAAATTCTGCCACTTTAAGAAAGAAGGAGCATATTCATTCCTCATTACCTACTACACGGGCAAGTGTACCTAATTCTATTTATGGAGGACAGCAGATATGTTCCTGGGGTCTCTAATTCTACTTTTTATAGCGCTTCAGAAATAAGGGGTTCTGTTAATTCTATTTTGTACTTCTAAAACATAAACATTTTTTTTTTCACTAAATCTGTCTGCTAAAAGCAAACCCATGTGTTGGCCTGTCAATGACCTTGGTAACGCATTAGCCAAAAAAAAAATTAATATGAAAAAAATATGCTAACAGATAGCTTACATGTCTTTCAGAGTCAAATAATTCTACAGATTTGGCATTTAGTTTTCTTTATATGATTTTTAGTAAATATTTCATAACTAGATAATATCTATTCATAGACAGAAAAAAAAAACCCCAAACACTTTTTACTTTTTCTTTTTTTAGAGGTAAAAGAAACTTGCCAAAAGCAGTTTAGCCATCAGACTCTTCCTCCTCACACTGGCGGTCCAGAACATTAATTGCTCTGATCACTTTGTATGTATGTATATTTACGTTCTTTCACCACAGAGAGGATTACTAGACAGTGCTTTGCAAAGTGAAGCAACCTATTAGAAGCAAGGCACTCCTCATCAGGAATTGCAACATCCCTTATTTTTGCAGCCCTCTATTAGCAAAGCAGCACTGAAAATTCTAATTAGAAAGCAACTACAAAGCAAAGTGGTATTTCACTGAAAGGATCAAAAAGGGCCATCTCACATTATTACACTGTTTAGAAACTGAATTGCTACTTTGTCAGCTAGCACATATAACTGCCAGAGTTCAAACTGGCTATTGCCACTCAAAGGATTTTCAGATGACAGTCACAGGCCCCAAACAGTTTTTGTTGTTTGTTTTATTAGAGAGCACCTACTCAAAATCAGATCACTTTACAAGGATTTCTTTCATTGTATTTATTTTATTATTACTGTTTTACCCCCATCTGAGGAACTCCTAAATTTTTTTCCTTTCAGTGAGGTAGTACTTTATCCCAGTCCTACAGCTATCTTGAAATCCATAAACCACAATTCTGACTGTTACAAGTAAGCAGAGTTCTGCTGAGATTAACAAAAAAAAAAAAATCTCAATTCTGCTTACAATATATATTTTTAAATTACAGTAAAAATTTCTTGAAGTAGCTAACTGAAGAAATAGTTTATATAAATCGAAGAAAATTAAAACCACTGCAGTGCTAAATGTCTAAGTGCATGGAGGAAAATGAAATAGCAGGCAGCTAATTGAGATTTCCATTATTTCCTCACAGGAAAAGAAGAGTTCCTGCTTATTTGCTTTGTTCAGTGCAGAGTTACATTGATGCACAAGGAACTTTAAGGGTAACTTGACTTTCTTTAAATATGAAAGCAAGAAAACCCTCAACAGTTATATTACCCTTTCCGTGTGATAAATAAATGCGTGGTACTCAAGTTTTCCACAGCAAACACTGCTCAGCATACTGCTGAACATACCTATGATCCCAGATCAGGACAGAGAAGGATAACAATCACCTGAATGAAATCCATTTCTCATGAAGGATCAAACACAGCTTCACAGCTGAAGCCTCAAGGTTAAGCACCATGAGCTGCACTCATGCTGGTCTTGTCAGGCTTTATGTTGCCTGTTCAGAGAAACCAGCAGAGCCCAGTATGCACACACCCAGGCAAGTCAGAGAGGAAATAACTACACGTGTGGAAGGACTGGGTTAGCCAGCACTACACTTCAGCTATCAGACTTCAAAAGGCTGAATATCCTCAGAACCCAATGTTGCAGAATTCCCTTCTGGGTATGGAATCTGTATCCTTCTTTCTTTAACTCCAGCTCCAAAGTCTGGTACTTCCCAAAGGGGCTCAGAATCTGAATGGTCTTCCAGTCAGAAGGTACCTGTGAAGCCCTCGCTATCATCTCAGCTCCACTGTATTGTAAACTACCTCAAACACTAAACATAGTCCCAATGCCACTGTAAGTAAAAATTACCCCTGAAACAGGGACATCATGTCCAATTGTGGACACTACAGCTACAGAAGAATCACCCAGAACACCAGTGCCATATGTGGCACCAAAACATACATAATATTAGCTAGGTTTTCCAATTTAAGGCTAATATATTCCTTTCAGATCTCATTTATACACTGCCAAATAATTCATCTGCAGCAAACATTACACATTAAGTAATGCAAAGTAACACATAAACATGTACAGAAGTCAGATAACTTGAATGAAGATTCAATATGACTTTTTTTTGAGTGATATATGGTGAATTTATTATACGGAGTATCGGCAGAGACCTGCACACATAAAAAGTGTAACTGTTTTGTGAGAACAAGGATGTGAAAAAGGCATGAAACAATAAAGGAAAGGCATTAAATCTAAAAGGAGGGAAGGAAAGAGAGAAAGACAACATTACTTACAAGAGCAATTTTTAAACAAGGTATCTTTACAGCTCACTGGTTAGATACTTTGATGGCCCTAGATAATCTTTAACCTTCAAAGCTATCCTTTCTCAAAACTTCATTAAATTTTCTAGTGCAAATATACCCTATTCTGCTTGATCCTGGTGTGTTTGTAGAATACTTATGCAGCCTGGAGCTTAAAATATTTTGTGTTTGTGGTAGCAGATGGGCTCTATTTCTTGATAAGTTTGGTTTGGATGAAAGCCAAAGGGTCTAAACCTGGAACATTACAACATATACCTTTAAATGTAAAAATGTAAGATGACCTTTTATGTGTCATGTCTGCATAATACGCTGTCAAGTTGTGTTTAAAAAAAGTACAGAATACAGGGAAGAGATTAGAAAGTTTAAGCAAACTGAAGATACACCTTTTTTTCTTAATACTTATACAAGACAAACAAATACATTTTGAGATTAGGTGTCCACAGCAAGAGCTAATTTTCTGGAGAATAAAACTTTGGTAAAAATCCACTGAGAGATAGTGCACTGATTTACGACAGATAATTGTGGCCAATAATGCATAAGTTTTGAAAACATGTATTTTTATTTTAAAATCAAAAGTCAAATTAATACTGCAGCTATAAATGATGTAACCAAACATGATTCTTGTATCATGCCAATAAATATAATTTGAAACTCTGCTCAAGAAGCAGGAACTGACAATAAAACAGATTACCAAACTATATCAGCTCCAAAATGAGGAAATTAACTGACTCTGTACAAAAGAACATTACCTACATGCTCTTATTTTTCTTCCTGTGTCATGAGCACAGCTTTCTGGATGCAGAGCTGTCAAAAATTTCAGGTCATATAGTTTCACTTGTGACTGAAAACCTATAATTAGAATAATTCCTGAAGAGGCTGTGGAGAATGCATATAGTCTGTTCAAGAGAATGACTGTTAAACACTACAAAATTCTGGAGTTTATGGAACTATCCTACACATTGGAAAAGTTAGATGTGCTGTCTATCACATCATGCTTCCCTGTGGCAAAATTCTTTCCTCCCTGTAACCAAAAGTTACATGGAGCTCTACAACAAATCAAACTTCTTGTTATTCACAGCACAAAATAAAATAAAAATCTCCACAATGACTAGCAATGCTAAAGCTACAAGAAAAAAAATACCCCAAGGCAAGCAAGTCACAGCTGATTTATTTTTCACCAGCGCAGAACAAGCTAATAGTGTTTAAAATGAAATCACTGGTCCGTCAGAATTGCTGGTTTCAGCAGATGAATGTGCTCACCCTCCATGGCCTGGACAGCCACCTCTGAAACACACCGGATTTAACCATAATCAGCATGTAGAAGCCTGATTTTAATCCATTAAAAAATGCAAGACTGCAGCAAACAGTGGCGGTAGTCTTGCCGCATAGTTCATCAGACAAATAAATCAAGTCTTGGTAAGAAAAAGCAAAGTATATCAGTAAATTGTAACTTTTACTTCACATTTATTGCTTAACATACCTTTTTCTTGAAGCAAGAGTGTTTTAGTTTTGAGCTAGTGGTGTGTTCAGCAGAATTTTAACAGGGTACTTTTGACTTTAGGAACCTGAGTCAAGCAATCCTTACTCATTACTGTACTTGGATTTGAGTAAGAATGTGACCACGCGAGCCACTGTCCCTCAGAAACAATCAGAGGTCACACAGTGCTACAGCTCATGCATCTAATGTAACTGTGCAATTCTCTTCATCAAGTTCTCTGTTAAGTCATCTACCTTTGCTAAATTCACCCTCAGCACTTCCAAGCTAGCTTGGCTGATTCTGAACTGATAGAATTTTCCACACAATGCTCCACATAATCTCCGTGACCACAACCTCCAAACAAGGTTTTTCACTTCACATGTTTTCAAAAAATCCATATGATCAAGCCCTCAGTAACTCAGAAAGAATAAAAACCAAACTGTACTGTCATTCTTACCTGAAAGATAACCATGCTTTCCTTTCCTTCATGCCTCTATTATTTTTCATTTTCATATGCATCCAGCTTCTAGGTTGTAGGTACTACCAGCAGCACAGCTGCCAAAAATTCTTCTAATTCTTAAAGAGGTTCTTATGGCTCAATTGCAAATATGAGAACGAGTTGATATAATCTGTTACCTTCATTTTTTCAAGCTTGACTTGTCAGACTGAAAAGGTTTGGGAAAAAAGCAATAAGGCTGCAATTCATCTAAAGACCTGAAAACTGACAACGAGATGGAGTTTAACCCACATACAGATGGTCACTGAACCATAATCTGGAGCAACAACTAACTCAGTCATTCAAACTCCATGAGCTCATAACCCGAGGTGATGGTAAATCCTCTGACAATTGCACTTAAACACAAAATAAAGAAGGGAAGAAGATTTTCTCCCTTTGACCTGAATGATATGCAAGCACTGAAAAACAATAATTATTTGAAATATGTTGGCATAGGAAACATCACAGTCAAATCACAGTAACAAAAATCTCAAGAGGAAAGACCATGTTGCTACAGTGAAGCTCTGCAAGGCATTGAGATGTCAGCCTCAGTGTCAGTGTTCAATCCATTTATGGGCTTTCAACTGTATAAGATCAGTAACTCAAACTACAGGCAAGAGGTGTCAGCTAGGGAACGTTGTGTAGAGCTACAGTAGATGAGGGCAGTGCAGGCACAGTGCTATTAACAAAGCTGGGTGCCCATCCCTCCCTTACCTAAGCAGAAGAAATCAATATAACTGAATTCTGTAGCTACTTTTGTGCTCTCAGCAATGAATCTCCTTGTGCTAGGGGCTTTCACATGGGGGATTACTAGAATTAAAACAGAAACCTTTTATTCATGAGATAAGTGGATAAGTGTTGAAATTATAACAGAAACCTTGAGATCTAATAGTATGTCTGGAAGGAGCCCTTATCTTTTACACTGTGAAATAAGTCTAAATTAAAATGTGACTCTATAGTTCAGGCAGCTCAAATCAAGCACCAAAGAGAACTGATTCCTCCTCCTACTTGCAGTAATTCAGATCAATGCCAGGGGATAAAAGCCCAAACATGCCTTCTACTGAATAAAGCAGCATGGGCCAGGAGGACTGAAATGCAGCATCTGATCTGAAGTTCACATCTCGGCCTCTGATAAAAGGGTGGATTCTTGAAGAGGATATTCTCTTGACCCTTCACACCACTTGTACATGGCTGAAAATACAAGTCATCTAACCTGTTATTTCTTCTCCAGAATTGTTTATGAGCTCTGAAAGAGGGGCAGGCACTTACCCAGCAGAGGCAAATTACTAGGCAGCAACAGATACAATACTGCACAGAAACACAACAAACTGGCACACAGCCCAGAACCCTATAAGGAAAATAACAGTTTTGGGTCTAAAAGACTCAGAAGACCACATCAGGGTTTTGCACCAAAGAATGGCAACAGGAAACTAACTGTTCTGCAGCCTTGAACTTGCCAGAGGAAGATAGCTTATAGGTTACAAATTACACATTTATAGCAATTTATTAAAATTTGCCTACAAAATAATGAATGTAAATTCTTAAACCCTCCTGCTTTTCCAAATAACAGGTTCAAGCTCAGCCCTTGTAAACAACACCATTTGTTTCTCTTACACAGTATGTATCACACAGGCTGGAAGATGGTACAGAGGTATTACAGGGATTAAAGAAAGCCTCTGATCTTCAAACATGCTCTTGGCCACCATGGGGGGCAATTTATTAGTTATGCTGGTAAGGGAACACAGATGAAGGTTCTGATTTGATACCATGCACATCAGTAAGCTGTCAATACAGAAATATGTGTGATGCACATATTGTCACAAGAGTAAAGCCCTTCAGAATGAAATTTTTCATGTGTTTGCAGCTTCAGACACATTTAAGAATTATTATTTTTTCCTTAATGGAAGAAACACAAACAAAACCCACATGTGCAATACATACCATTAAAAGATATGATTTGTTTCTCAGATTTGTTGCTTAGTGGAGATACATCTACTGCTGACCCGACAGGCTCACATACAAATTTTTTTTGCAGAACATACATATTAGTTGTGTTGTATACAGGAATGCAAAAAATCAGAATTAGTTTCAGAACTAGATTAGGTTGAGTTAAACTTTAAGAAAGGAAATCACCCAAATGATCTCTCCTCTTAAAATTTCACGTATTTGACTTCTTTCAATAGTACCTCCAACCAAGAACTCTTCATGCAATAACAAGCATGTTCAGAATTCAGGTACACGTTCATAATTGACACCTGAAGTCCATTTTGAATGTGTATTTTACATAAGTTAAAAGAAAAAAATTGTCAAGAAATTTTTCCTGTGGAAACCCTCAGTACTATGTGCAGTGGCAACATATCTGGTTATCACACAAAACATGATCAACGAGATAGTGCTTTTTCAAAAAGGAGAAGAAAACCCCCCCAGTGAAATAGACAGTAAAATGAGAATGGAAAAAAGAATTTTAAGAAACATGGAGTATTTTCCACATTAAAAGGCCTCAGTCCTTGATTATCTTGTATAGTACAATGTCTAATTGAATTTACAAAAGTCAGTTCTGGGGAGAAAGAAAGAAAATATTTTGCTGTAAATAAAACTCCTGGCACAAATTTTTAAAGGTCCTTGCTAAATGGTCTAGTAAGAAGACAGTGGCGAGATTAAGATCATTACAACTGCAAGAGTGACATTTCAAACAACGGCATGAAAAGGATGAGACCATACACAGTACACTCAACATTAAGCATTCCCCCAGACCTGATCTCTGCCCAAATGGAAGAGATGTGAAAACAGCTAGGTCTGCTACATAATAATTGTGGAGAATTTTGCCATTTAGCCTATCCCTGGAATACAAAAACATCCTTGGTATCCCTGGAGTACAAAAACACACTCATGTACCCTAAATTAATCCTACAATTTATTTGAGGCAAGCTAGGACTAACTTTGCTAAAACATTTAACCTCACAACTAAATGTTGACTAAATGTCACCATGTGGTAATGCCTCTGCAAGAGATGCAAAGATACTATAATTAAAAAAACCCACAAACTCAAAATTAGAAACGAATTGAAACCATAAATCCACTTTATGAAGCCTGTATGTTCTTTTCACAGTAAATCTAATTAAAGGTTTAACTGCAACCACCACTGTAACAGAGCATAATTCACCTTAAAAAAGGAAAAAAAAAATTGTAATGCTTTTAAATTTACACCCTGAATAACGAACAAATAAGTTGCTTCTCTTTAATGAATGATACCATTAAAAGCAGAGGTGTAGTTTCCTGAAGTGAACATGGTCTCTTCAAAGGTGGTTGCCACAGGTCTGGCCAAATGCAGGGGCCTTGGCAGTGCAAGCACAAGAAAGTGAACACTAGAACAGCAGAGCTTGTATTTATTTCACAGGCAACTGCTGCTCCTTTATGAGTTTTCTCTGGGAGATTCACCTGATCAAATACACCCAAATCATGCGTGATGGCACCGAGCAGCAAGGCAGAAATTTTGTATTAATGCTCTCTTTGTTCTTTCTAAGAAGACTGGATAGGATGAGGCAATCAGTATTTGTTAGCTAGTGATTTCTGTTCTTTCATCTTTTCAGTGAATATTATGCATAATTTTTGATTTTTATATAAATATTCAGAAGCTTTGGACACTCTCTGCATAAGAGTGGCAATACATATTTGCATCTGTTGACTCAGAGGAGATCAAACTTTTGTCAGATGTGATCAAAGTACATTTATAATCCTACCTATTTCTTTCATAAAATAAAAAATGGCAAAAAATCCCCCCAAACTAAACCTCCAACAACAAAAAGTAACAAAAAAGCTTTGGCAAAGTGGCAAGAGGTCATAAACTTGCATCCCTCTTATACCCTTGACTTGTTTACTCCTTCTGATATTTCTTTCATCAGTGGTATGGTTTCTTAAAATACCTTACCCAGACAGGACTATGTTGGACATCATGCGTAAATACCCTTTTCTGCAAAATAATGCATTTAGTGTAAACCCAGCATTGGCAGGTAGGTGCACAGAGCTCTCAAAAACTATCCCTTTCCATGTAAACAGGATCAGGGGGCTGGACTCTGCCTGCCTTTAAGGAAAAACTCTGCAATGCTCCAAAGTAAAATGACCCTAGGAAGGTGTCAGATTCAGTCAAGCCTAGAAGTGTACAACTACCTTTAAATGTATGGTATTTTCAGTGATATAAGTAAGACAAGGCAAGTGTAGGAACTTTTATAAAAAAAATGAAATTATTTGCATTTTCCATTTTTCTTGAATACTTATCTTGTAAACATCAGATTATTTCATACACCATAGTGAGACATCTAACTTAAGAATTTTTGGATTACAAAACTTTTGAAACTTCAAAAATTCATTTTACGTTATAAAGGGTTTGAAATCTTAAACTCAAATAATGCTGTTCTCAAATTTACTAGTGCTTCTGTTTCCTTTTTTGAAACCCCAGTACTACTTTAAAAAGAAAAAGAGTAATAGTAAGAGGTTAATTAGCAATAAACACTAGATTTCTTTAGGAGCTAGAGCAGGAAATAAAACCTAGTAGTCCTATGTGCTCATCAGTAGTCAATGTGTCTGGCTGTTCAAAGAATACCAAGGGAAAAAAAATCAAAGTAAATGTTAATTTCTTTGCCTCAAATTAGATACACTTACTGGGATTTTTTTTCCAAGAAAGAAAAGAGAGAAAATAATGAAATGTCTTTTCAACAAACTAAACAGTATTACCCCTGGATGAAACTATCCCCCTTGTACTCTTTCTCTCCACAAATATTTTACACATAGACAGAACTCTAATACATGTCAGAAATAACAGCTGCATATAATGCCACATGTTTGATCTTATAGTTCTCTTTCCCTCTATACTTTACACAGATATGCCTATGAAACGTATATATACACTCAGAAAACTATACTAGGCAAGTAGCTTTGTATCTTACCTCAAATAATAACTGAACATAAAAATATTACAGTAATTGAGGCTTTATAATTTTTAGGTTTAAAGGGGAATTTGCTCCATTTTAAAATGCTGCTGTATTTTACACTACTACTACTATCAGGAGGAGTCCTCACTCTCACGCAGGCATCTCATTCTTCATGTACATTTGCTTGTTTCACTGGTATTCACATATCATCTTTCATTTGTCCATGAGAACTTGAAACTAGTCTTAGCACTAATATGGAAAACTGCTGAACAAGAGTCTCCTCCCTCTCCTTTTTTAAGCGTCAGGTTTGAAATTAGGCAAAAATTCATTTATTAATATAAATTGTGTCCCTTTTTGTTATTAACAATAGTTTATCGTAACCAAAAGCTTGTCCAGGCTTCTTTTTGAACTAATAGCTAAAATCAGTTTAGATGCTCTGCATCTACCTTACTAATTGCCAAAGACCTGGATTAGAGATTGAGAATGCAGTGGTCAAATCCAGAGTTATCCTTTCAGAGTATTTGGCTTTTAAGTCAGATTACCTGATGTGTATCTAAGAAACAACATTGATACCAATCCATTATAAGGTTTTTTATGTTTCCTTGGGAGATTGAAGTTGGGCCATTAAGTAAATAGAGTTGGGAAACATTAATGCAACATGAGTTTGGAATCAGTAACTGAAATAAAATAATAATAGTTAATACAGAAGAATTATTTAATTTTACAAACATAACCAAAAATAGTAAAAAAACTCTCTCTATAATCACCATTCCCCCCAAATTCCCAGATCTCCTTAGGCAAAGGGAGAGCTTATTTGACTGCAGAAGAAAGGGCAGAACAAACTGTACAAGTTCCCCAGGAATTACAAACAGCCCAGAAAAACTCTACTGCCAACTAAAAGCTGCAAACCAGTTTTGACACCTTGTAACACATCCCGTGTACCTCTACTTTTTACAACAGATGACTTGCCCAGTCTCTGGAGATATGCCATAGAATAAAAACAGCATCAAACCTATTTGCATGGTAATGTTCCTCCTCCAAACTAGAAACCTGATGTGTGATTCTTCTGCAATTTCAGAAGGCAGTAACAGTTCTGCTACATATTTATGGAAAGCAGAACCTTTCCTTTCATTGTTTTTAGGGGAACACCACAGCATGCGCTGGCCCCGAGTGCTGAGAACTTCTTGGGAACACACATGCACAAGGAGACTAATACTTATTTATGGCCTGAAAACCAGCTAGTGTCATTTCAACCTGTCCATGAAGATAATAAACATTTTTGGAAACTGCTAGTCGACAAAGAAAGTTCTACTATTTTCCTGTAGAAGTATCAATCTAATAGAATTTAGATAAATGGATAAACTTGTTCTCTGCTCTAAAGTGAAACCCAGTCACATGCTTCCTGCTTACCCCTCCACTTTTATTTTTTTTGTTAATGTGTTAATGAAGAGCAAAGAATTGATCCCACAACCTGAAGAGAGATTTTGCAGGTGTATTTTCACTGGTATTCACATTATGTATGAGCACGTGCTCGCTGTGTCAATTGTTAAGATCAAATCTGAGAGATAAAACCCAAAAAAGGACGTAAATATCTATCTATAAAATATATTCATGCCCAGCCTCCCAATATCTTGACTAAATTGATATGCAATTTCCACCTCCATCTCTTTCTGCCTTTTAAAGAGAAGCGTGAAGTCCATCCTTTTCTAAAGTTCAGTATATCCATGAGTTAACAAAGATAATTCCCAATGGAACTCAGAGTTTATTAGCAGCTGTTTAAGTACTTAACCAACCAACTGAATACATTTAACTTACTGAAGTGTTCTCTAGCTGAAGACTGGAGTTTTGTCTTTCAGTCACTCTACTAATTGCAGACAATCACTGCAGTTATGAAGATTAATGAAAAAAGGGGTTTAGAAACTTCTTGGCATCCAACGCCTATGGTTGTGTATTACTGGAACATTGAGCCCTAGAAATTATCTGACAAGGTGTAAAAATAAAAGTTACCTCGCATGGGACACAAGAGAATTGCTTCAGAAGGGGAGCAAAATCACATATTTGCCAGCAGGATGTTCAAAATTACAAATAGGTTGGCATAATTAGTGACCTCCTCTGGTTTTTTCCAGCCATCCACTTTTTATAACATTTCTCTGTAATAGCTCTAAAGCAGAGTGCATCAACAGATGTGCAAAACCTGATTAATACCCATTCCCCTTCCCTTAATTATATTTGGAGGGTGCTAATGGTTTTCTTTAATGAGGAGGTCCTAGAAATGGGAAGATATAGCTAACCTCCTACTAACAAAGCCATTCCCTATAACGAAACAACCCAAACCAAACAACCAATCAAAAAAACCAAAAACACCCCCCCCAAAAAAACCCCAACAAACAAAACCCCAAACAAACAAAAAATGAGTACACAAAGTTCTCGAGCATTTTTTTTCCTGACAGAAGAAAGAGGTGACCTACTGTAGCCATTAACCACATGATCCGATTATAGGTAGAATTCCAGGATATGCAACTATGTGCATCTTTGGCATTCTGCTTCAAGTTTTGTTATAAAGTCAGGAAGAGACACACTGAACCATTCAGT
This sequence comes from Pseudopipra pipra, assembly GCF_036250125.1. Classification (NCBI taxonomy): domain Eukaryota; kingdom Metazoa; phylum Chordata; class Aves; order Passeriformes; family Pipridae; genus Pseudopipra; species Pseudopipra pipra. The sequence continues at coordinate 10,562,683 of NC_087556.1, forward strand.
GAGTTTATGACTGACTTGTTTTATTTGAACAGCTTTGTGCCTCAGAAAAGACATTATGCTAACTCCTCAGCCGGACAGAATTGCTGCAAAAATCAGATAAATGGAAATAACTTGCATTTATTTTCATTCTGATTTCATTAAAATCTGAAATTCAATGAAAACTTCATAGAGAGGAGCTGCTTTATAGTACACAAACAATCACACAATATAAAACCCACTAAGAGATTTCAGAAAGCTCTCTTTACCACAACAATTTCACTGAGATGCCCTTGGCCTGCCAGTGACCCAGTCCTGCACCCGTATCATAAATGTTTTCTCGCTGGTTTAGCATAAGCAGAAAACTATTGATTGTATCATTGAACTACTGTCACTGAACTAAACAACCTATGGAAGGGGCTTGATTCTATGGAAACTACAGCAACTTCAAGTCCATATGATAGCACCTGATGGCAAAACTGCTCCTATGCATATCAATGGTTTTCCTCCCATTTTAGTTAGAAGCTGGATAAAGACCACAACTCCTTCCAGTCAACCACAAGTCCTTCCCAATTAACCTTCCACATTTCAAACCCTGTGCTGACCATCTGGAAGCACGAGTAAAAGCACTACAAACTTACTCAAGTTACTGTCCTAAAAATGGGGTTTGAAGCTAATTAAAGGTATCTTCAGGCTCCTTTACTTCCACATTCAAACGGAAAAGCAATCGGATTTTACTTAATAAGTTTACCTTCTCAAAAGAAACAGTCTACTTAACTCATTCAAACAGACATGAAAGACCATCATAAACTAATAGGTTATGGCAACAATCCATGCTGAATACTTATAAAACCATGGCCTACAATAAAATTCTCTGTGCTACTTTATTTCCCTCCTTAGTATCTTTTGGGCAGCACTACTCTGACCCCTGTTCATGGCTATACCAGACACTTTTTTCAAATGCTGATCAAACCTTTAAACTTCAAAACAAAACCAGGACATCCAAAGCCATCCTGCAAATTCTAAAGCCAGTTGTCAAAAAATCTTTGTAAAATGATAAATTATGAAGAAAGTTTCTTTACTCTGGGAGCAGATATTTCCAATCAGGAACAGATAAGTATCAATTATACAGAACCAATACAGCCAGTAACATTCTTGAAAACATCTATTGAGAGCTTTATGGATATCTGTTGTATTCTCTTTTGTCCTGCAATGAAGATCTGTGTGCAGGTCATGTTTTACTGCTTCAGGGATATCTGTTTCCGTATTGATTGAAAATTAAAATGGTAATTTATGTCCCACGCCTCCATACTGGACCACTGCAATGTTTTATTTTATTGATTTCCTGGCAGTTCTTTGCATACATTTAACAGCTTATGTGAAACCCTGACAGCAAGGTCATTTCAAACAAGCCATTCCCAGTTCTGTTCCTTTCAGCTCCCCACAACACCAAATCGTTAGCTTCTAATTAAATTTTGTACATTTGGGGCTTTTTCAATCTATAAAAGGTTCTTAAATATTAAGTCAAAATTTTTCTTTGTCCTCTAGTGTGTGCCCTGCTTCCCTCAGATACCCAAGCCTAGCAAAGCTTTTCTTTAAAGAATTTCCCTATTGATTGAGTGATACTTTTCCCCTTCTAAGCTTTTAGCTGCTGTTAACCTTGTATGTCAAACCAACAATTTGTTACAATTAGGCTGACAAACTTTCAGCTTTTAACCCCAGTCTCAGAGCTAATTTATTTGATCTAATGTAAGCTTAATTACCTGGTTGCTAATTCTGTTAAAAAAAACCCCTAACCTGTAATATTGTACCTGGCATGAAAAATCTTCCAAAAGTACACTTTGATAGCCTGATAATTGACAAGGCTTTGATTCTTCTGAGCACGTACTGATTTTGAACTCAAAGGACAGATTAAATTATTATCTTTTCAACAGCAAAGAGGGTGCCTGCAGGACCCACCCTTGGTAAACGGTTTGGACTAAAACACCTACGAAAACAAAAGCAGGAATGTAAATAGCACGGAATTGTCTGCAGGGTGTTTACCTAAAACTGATCATGTCAAAAGAGGCTGCTCTAAGCCCCTGTGTTTATAAAGCAGCTGGGTTATACATGAATGCACATGCACACAGACATGGCACTTCACCAGCCACCTTTCACAACATCTACTTTAGTGCTTTTCCTACCGTTAAGAAAACGCAAAGTATTAACATATTTGCCAAATACAAATAAAAAATCAAGTGCAAAACCTAATCTCATGCCCTCTCCATGTTAAAATGTTGAGTAATTACTAGAAGTAGGAGTATGTTGTCACTTCACTATAGTGTTCAGAATCTGAAATACAGGAATTACTTTTCAGATAAGGAACTCTGGCAGAGAAAGTGTGATAAAAAATAACTGGATCACTTTTGGATGGCTATAGAATTAGTGGATGAATTTTTCTCCTTCATATGAGATCTTGTTGCTGCTTCACATACGTACTTCAGAAAAGGGAAATGCTCTTTCATGCAATATATTTTAACACATTATTTTATTATATAGTCTTATGCCACACATTACCACCATCACTACATATACCATTTCAACTGTAGTAAACTTGTAAAGTTAACATGTTGAAAGAGCTCTGCTGACTTCTAACAACTGCTGAACACTTCCACAGAGCTGATGAAGGCAACAGATATACCAAGAAAGTACTTGCAACAGATTTAATCAAAGTCCAGTACTTAGTGATTATAACCTGTTTTAGAAAGTGCTTATAGACAACATACAGGTCAAAGCACTAAAAGGTGGTCTGAGAACAAGGCTACATTCAGCATCCACAATGAGGATATTAAAAGACAAAACCTTCAACCTCTCCTCCAAGAAAGGCTGAATTCCCACAGTCAACAGCTATAAGAATATGACAGGAAAAAGTTGTATGCCAATTATAGAGATCCAAGTGTGGCAATATGTGGAATACTTTTACACAAGGAAGTTGTTTTTCACTGGTCATTTATTGTTTATCAGTGTCATACCGTATATAAAAATAAGACTAATACATTTAACTATATTTTAATAATGTTTTTAATGTGTTCACGTAACAGCATGAACACTTTTCTATCCTATACATATTCTTAACTTTGTGCTCTCAGTCACTGGTTTAAATGAATCTGGCCAATACTTATGAGTCATAGTTCTAATTGTTATTTAAAATAAATGTTCTATTGCTGAAATTATATTTATCTATGGACTTTACACACTGATGTGGAATTGTGTGCTTGTATCAAAACTGAGGACAGTACCTGGAGATTCCTTTGCAGATACAAACCTAGGTTAAAACACATAGAATTATATGTATCCCAAAAAGAAAAGAAAAATAGATGAGAAGAGTTGATAAGTTTACTAATTCATCATGATTTATCATGGAGAATATAAAAACCTATTATCTTCGTTTAATTACAATAAAACCCAAAAAGCCCATTTGCAAGTAATAAATAGTTGCAATAATAATTAAAAGTTGACGATAGCAGAAAACAAGTATTTTGTAAGTATTAGTTTGTGGTGGTTTATGTGCCTGATTTTATAATAGACACCAAGATTCAGTACTTACTGTTAGAACTATTCATAATAGCTAAGGCAAGTGATTACCATAACTACAGAATTCCACCTTATGCATTGCATAAGGTAAAACATGCCAAAATATATTGATAACTTGACAATGGGGGGTTTAAAATTATAAAGCACCATACTGGTGCTTAAGCTGAAGCAAGTATTCATACACTTGGTACAGAAATCCAAGTGGAACTAAATGGAATACAACAGTATTACTGACCTGGGACTAACCAGAACTGGTGTACATTCACTGATCAGTGAAGTCATTTATAATGGACTGACCTCAACTGTAACAGAAAAACCTGACAAAACCTCCCACAAGCTTCAAATAAGCTGCAAACAAGCCATTTCCCTGTCTTCCTTTGTTTGTTATTAAAACCAGATCCTGAAAGAGAAAAATGCAAGAGCAGCAAATTGATTTGGTGTTTGTTTATATGCATAAAGTATGCTTTTTTGCTTGATCACATCTAAGACAACGAAATGGCAATCCCAGAGGATTCAATTCCAGCAGGAGCTAAAAGAAGATAACAGAAGTATCTATAAAATCTGAAGTCAAGAGTCAATGCAGTCATGAAGATTTACATCTGACCTTGCTAGTGGGACAGATTGGTTTATAACACAATGAAAAGGAAACTAATAGATAAATGGGAACAGACTAAAAGAACAACTCCTAAAATATTAGTGTCTGATATAGGACTGTAGGCAAAATTTCAGTGAGTGATAGATATACAGATAGACTTTTTATTCCATTAAAAGCCACTTCTCATTATTTATTTAGTTACCTCTGTGATTAAATAGTATTTAAGATACTGATCAGTCTCAGATTAATGTAACATCAGAGAAAACTAAAATCACTGCAGCAATCCACAGTGCAGCCTGCACATCCCACCCCGTGTGACAACAGAAACCTGACAGCTCCCCCATCAGACTTGCACGTGCATTAGTCCTTATCAACCAACAGCGAGTTAATCACAAAACAAAGACCTACTTGATAATGATTTATCAGGTCAAAGGACAGACAATTGGCTTGGTTGTCAAAAAGTATATTGGGTAACTCCACCCAGTTTTGGGGTGGAGTTAACTAACTCCACCATCAGACAAAACTGTAATGCATAATAAATTTCCAATGCAACAGCATTAATTTATAAGCCCACTTTACAAAGTCACTGGAGTTGTGTGTTTGAGAGATAATAATATAAAATATTCTATTTTATAAGGAAGGTGTTATAGCTTAAAGGTATTCTAAGCACACAAAGAAACCAAGGATAGGTTGAAGATATATGCAAGTCTCTGACTGTGACACTATTTTCTTGATCTACAAATCCCATGAGATCAAGATATCCCTACAGCAAGTGCAAAGTTCTTCCAGAAGGGAATCAAAGTCCCAGATTTACTGCAGTCTAAATATCAAGGCAGGCAAAAAGGCAGAGCAAATGTTCCAAATGAACTTTGACTCTTGATTCGAAAACAGGACAGACAAAAAGTCTGAATGTCATCTGGTCAATAAACATTAGAGACTAAAAGCTGTAGCCTATTTTAGGAGCAGATGACTACTCCTGAAAAGTTCAGGACTAAGTGACTCCTAAAAAGAAGGAACCAAACCAATGATATTTAATGCACATCGCAGGTTCTTCTAACAGATATCCCAGGAATGTACCTCTGGATTTGGACAAAAGAGTAAGAGTTCTCCATGACAGTGAAACATAGCACAATGTCAACTCCAACAAACTGTTTTAATTTTCCCTCTTGCACACCTTTTAAAGAAAAAAAACAAAAATTAAGTACTTATTTATTATAAGGATAACACACAGTTTCTATTAGCCTCACACAAACTAGCATTTTTGGATTCATAATTGTAAATTTTTCATATGACTATTAGACCTCCTTGTTATTACTGCTGAGTACAAATAAAAAGGAGAACAGCATTTCCATATTCAGACTTTAAGGATGATTCTAAAAAAGACATTTACTGATGCTGTGTGTAACAGAAATTTAATGAAAAAAAGTCACTCTCCTTATTCCCCACAAAACACTAATAAAGTGTTAAAGAGACTTGCAAAAGCTTGCATTTGTCACTAATTAATATGAAACCCGCAGTGGTAAATTATCATGGAATCTTCTGACTGAGGACCCATTCAATTAAGCTTTTTTAATAGTCCTGTACCTTGTACGAAACTTAGTTTATAAATGCCACTTTTTAAATTTCATTTACAAACGGGAAAAAGTTTACATTTATTTTTCAACCATTGCTTGCCTGTTTTCTGAAATGTCAACACATTAAGTTAGTGAGAACAACTGATGGGTACTACATCTTGCTGGTTTTTACTATAGGGAATAGCTGAATTTCAATTCACGCAATATTGGAAGAGCTTATCTGGAATTCTGCCCATTTACAGACACTAAGCTTTTTTCCTGGCTAGTCTGCAAACATTTTCAAGGAGTAAAAAGCTGGGGTTTTGGGTTTTCTTTTTTACTACATAGTTATATAACTCTGATCCTTTTGTGAACAATGATTCATTAAGCATGAATCCACACTTCCCTCCAAATGATGTAAGCTCATTCTGTCATGTAATGCTGCAGTTCTCTCTACACCTAAAAACTGTGTTCCAGGATTAGCATGGTAAGTCTTTTAAGGTTACACCTCACCCTAAGCAAAAATAAATAATAGCAGTAACAGAAGACAATTTTAGAGAAGACCCCTTTACCATCCCACTTCATCACAGTCAATTTTATGCCTTCAAACTATTGGGTCCTTTCTGTAAATATACACAGAGCAACAAATTTGCAAGGGAATTGTAATTATAGAAAGGAGACAAAAAGTGTTTTCAGAAAAAACAAACAACAAAAGATGCTTAAGGAAAGCATCAAAGCTTCCAGAAGAAAATACCAGGTTCTCTAGCTTCTGTTAACACAACCACTAAAAAACTTCCTATATAAGAGCCCAACATTCTGAAGAGCCATGTGTATTTGTAAGCTTACTTGTGAGCATTATATTCTGTGTTTAAAATTTAGATACTGTACATCATTTACTTCCCTCCTAAGTAATAATGATTTTTCCAAGTTGCTACTACTGCAAAAGTCTGTCATTTGCTACTTATTGTGGCATAGCTAAGATTGACCTTTTTTATACACACACACACACATATATATCCACAAACTCATGTACATATTTACATATATACATGTAAAATTTTGACAGTTTAAATAAATACAATTTTTTTGTATTCCTTGGAGCCACACTGTCTTCACCTACTATATTATTTGTTTTTCCTCAGTTATTGGCTTTGCAATTATTTTTTTCAGAGCGCTTAAACATTATTCACATGCAAGGAGAAAGACAGGCAGATAGAAAGCACTTCATCTGCAGCATAATTTCATAATTATGAAGATCAGTAAATTATTAAGCAATATAACCCCTACTCAAGAATTTATGTCAAATTTTAATGTCAGGTTTCTCATGCTTGGACAGTCTGTTACCCTGATAGGAAATTATCAGGAGATAACTGGGAGAACATGGTTTTTTTGTGCTCACACAGTAAAAACACTTTGCATGGAGGAGGGGCAGCAGGGAATCTGGATTAATTCTCTCTGCTGGAGAAAAGACTTCCGTCCAACAAGTACTTTTATCAAGAGATAAAAGCATATATAGCACATGTTTCCTGATATGCAGTATGAACTCAGGAATGAGAAGTATTTGGGGTGAAACTGCAATGTCTGGGTTACAGCGACCATTTTCCCACTATGACCCTGGAAACACTATGGCTCTAAGGATACACCGTCAGGACCTAGTTCAGAATGGGATTTAACTGAACAAATAATTACAAGATTAGGAGCAACTCTGTCTGTGCCATGAGCCTGAGATTACTACTAGATGTCTATGACAAAATGCCAGACAAGAAAACCAAAATGAACGTTTAAACAGGATGAACACACTTGGGGCTACTGAGACAGATCTGTGATCTCTTTGGTTTCATCAAACGTGTAGTGTGATTAGGGAGTATTGTTTAAAAATAACTGGGGGGAAAAGAACTCCAGAACAGAGAAGCATACCTTTGAAAACTATGAAAAAAACTACCAACAGCAGAGTCTTTCCACCTAACCCAACAAACCACAACATTTGGGGTAAGTCTGCAACAATATCCATAAAAATCAATTAATTCAATTTCTGTCAATATGCAGCATCTTGGTTTTTGATTTATGTTTACAGCATCAGCAAATCAAACTACATAAAGAAAGAAGTCACTCTGGAAAAGAGCACAATCATCTTGATACCCAAAATTCAACATATAATAAGTTTTACTAGACACTTCATCTCTGCAAATATTATAGTTATCCATAATTCATAATGAATTAATTTTGCACTTAATTTAAAATTCATACAGTCTGTTTTTTGCTAACATGTTACATATATCACCACTGTCTCATCCATTTTCTTATATCTGGAAATATACTGCTGTGCATTACTTGCAAAAATGAGGTAGACATAAAAATCCTTACAGCGAGTGCAGTGTACCAAACATTTCCACTGCTGGAAGTCACTGCTATCCAAACACAGAGTGCTCAGGGCTTTACAGGAGTGAGCATTTTAAAACCACTGCTATGAGAACTTGATAGTTCTTTCCAAAAGAGAGTACCTCTGCTTCTTGCTTTGTGATGTTTTCACTTTAGCTGTATGTAGAAAAAACGTATCAAATTCTAGTTGTTGCTGCTGTTTCCTAAATATTCTTTTATCTCTTTTACTTAGCCCCTCCTTGCATTCACTAACATGTACATTTCCTTAACCAGTTATTCTCCTCAATTTCAGGAGACATAATCACAAATGATCACTGAATATATTCAATTAGGTGTTATGTTTCATAAACTTGCAAACAATTTCAGTAGAAAATACAGCCTGAGTAGTACCATCATACTTTCTGTCATCTAAAGTTCCTTCTTACTCTTCTCTATATTGAACTTCTTACTCTTCCTAGCTTAATAAGCTTGTATACTTGTCATATTCTTTCAAGTGTGAGACAAAATTATTGTGCCTAAAAAGACTAATCCACAGGAATATCTAAGAAAGTCAAATTAGTGAGTGCTAATTATAGGTTGATGTCAGATGCTGACCACGCTGCTAATGCAACAACAGCAGCAGACCACTGATTGCATGCATGCTGTTAGCTTTTGACATGAATTCAGGTTTTCAAGCAAATTAGGCTTAAATTACTGTTAAAATTAAGTAAGAGGATATCTAGTCACGTGTTGCCTGTAACATTACCAACTCAAAATTAAATAAAAAAAAAAGGAGGAAAAAAGCAGTTTGAATCAAAACATTCTTGCTACCAAATTTTTTATCTGGGTTATAAATATGAAACATACAAATTTTGTGAGGAGGCAAAGAACTTGAAGATGCTAAGATCTATATAAAAAGAATTCTTCTAATCAGAAATGGTTTATAAAGTGGTTTGTACATCCAGCAAATTATCTTTTAAAAAAGAAGCATTGTAATCACACTCTTGGAGTTAGCACAACAGGTAAGGTACAGTCATTTCCTATCAGACTAAGAACTCTGCTTTTAAAGGTCCACTCTATTGAATAAATAACAGAGAGAGAGCTGTGAACAAAGATGGATCCTCCTCAAGCAATGCAACAGTTAAATCAAAGACAGTTCCTATAGTCACACACTCTTTTTGGAAGAGGAGATGGGATGGAGCAGATGAGACACTGAACGAAGCCAGCTAAATACACCAGATCAGTATACTTTCCTCTTGTTAGCCTTTATTTCCAAATAAATATGGGTGGAGAGGATTTTGCAAAATTGGGCTAGCAGATGTAAGACACAGAAGCAAGTGACCTAAAAAAATTACACAGGCACTGGATCTACCAGACATAAACCCAATTCAGCTTCACAGGTTGCTGTAATAACTACTCCAAGTAGGAGACAGTGAAAATAACATCTATGAAAAATGTTACCTCCCTTATACTGATATATTTTTCTAAATCCTTCACCCTCTTGCTCCAAAGTCAATATTAAGATAGATAAATATACACTCACATGTAACTACTCAAATCTACAAGAGGGGAGAGGAGATAGTTGTTTCTTGCTCAATCACTCATAAATCAGAACATGGTATTACAGTAACTCTAGAGAATTCTATATAATTCATCATTTTAGCCTCAAAGACTTCAATTTTATTAATAATTTTAGGTTTATATTTAACGGCATTTGGTATGTAAATAATGGCTAAACATTTAACACATTACCATCATTACTTATATTAAGTTTGATGTTCAGCTCAGGAAATGATTGACATTGGCATGACTCAAAGTAAAGTTTTGATATATTCACTACTAGCAAATTTTTTCCACAAACATTCAGGTATTGTCTTTTTTTTGTCCTTAAATAGCAAGCCATCAACTTCCTGCACAAAAAAACATAGCAGTAATAACTGGTCTTGAATTTTAAGTGCTTTTGTCCAAGCAACTCATCCTTTTTTTAAATTTTATTTTACTTTGCAACAGGACAGAATAATATGCTAGAAGGAACCATCTTTCTTAATTATTTGACCACCTTCTCTGCCAGGTTTCTCGCTCTGTAAACTCATGTTGGCAAAACCTACATAGTGAAGAACCTGGAGGAGCAGATGCTACAGTAGTTGTGCAAGCAAGTTAATGACAAACATAACCTACAAGGCTCATCAGACTTGATCAAAATGAGGGGTGTCCTGCCCTGTGGAACACCCCAGTCAGAATCAACAGGTCCAGGATCCAGGAATGTTTGTTAGGGAAGGAGGGAAAAGTAACCATAAGCCCTCCACAGCCATTCACAAATTGATGTTTGTCAGTTTAGAAGAATTTTTGTAAGCATGAGGTGTTTTGAATAAAACACTTGAGTTCAAAAAATTAATGCTTTTCTGACAGAAATTTGTTTTGCTGAGTTTGCAACTCCTAGTTCCAGAACAGTGGTCATTTTTAAAGTTTCGATGTAGAGAGGTAAACCCTCAGCCCCACTCCAAAAATCAAATAATAAACCCCCTACTATTGACTTTTCATCTCTATAGATACCCACAATGAGACAAACATCTCTTTCCTGAATGCAATGATCAAAATGGTCAAATAGAGAAAAGGACACCCTATTTCTCTTCTCCAGTACTACTATCATTTTTGTCAACATCCTGTATAATTTGAAGCAATACTGCAATATGTAAATAATGCTCTGCTTATCGAGTCCATTTTGGCAAAGCTTTTCTCTCTCACACTAGATCAGTATCTCGCACTGACACATAATCTGGCAGACCAGTTACCGTCATGTTCTTCTGCTGCTCTGTAATATGAACTGATTTAGTGCATAGAGCTGAAAGCTTTTGTAACACACTGAATGATATATAAAACAAATGGAGCACTGTTCTAAAAAGACAAAAAATTATGTAGACCCTGGACAATGCAGTAACATGAAGTTCCAATGATTTCTGCACTGGTTTTTGGTTAGCGAGTCACATGGACACTGCAGCAATTTAGCATGAAAGTAACACAACAGATTTATGAACAACACTCCCTTATGCATAATTTTCCTCAGCACATAAAGACTGCAATGCTGCTTGAATACAAAACCCTCTATATTTAGGCAGTTAGTCTTATTTAATGGTTGCTCGCTTATTAATGGATCAAATGCTACTTTTAGTTCCCCATGTTCTCTCTGGATTACTAATCAAAATTCTCATTCTCCATCTTTTCTTCTGGAGTCCTCAAAAATAATCAGCATGCAGCCTCTGCTGATCTAACCATGCCCATCAGCCAGCAACCACAGCCTTATACCAGTAACATTATCCACCTTTTCTTTTGTCAAGACAATCTTTGAAATAAACTTTTGCCCATGGGGGGGTTTGAGTGGGGGGGTGAAAGTCTGTTTCAGGCTTTTGCTGGTATTTCCCTGACAAGATTAGAGAAAATTCATTTTTAGGATTTGGTCATCCTCACAAGCCCTTTTGGGAGCTCCAGTCACAGCAACTTGAAAAATTCCTCCAGAACACAGTCCACCAGCAGTGTTCCATCCAGGACAGCCCTCCTTCAGACTTTGATGGTAGTAGACCCAGAAAGTCAGAGCCTCACTACCATCTGAACAATGTCAGGAGGGACTTAAAGAAAGAAGAGAAATGAATAGAAAGGGATACAAAGAAGAAGGGCAGAAGTAAAGGGGCAGCCTGACTCAAGTGCAGCTCCTACACCAAGTTCCATTCTGCAGCATCAAAGAGTCTGCCAGCAATCCCATCAACTTCAGCTTCCTGTCACTTTAGATATTGTGTTTATTATTCTACTTTTTACTTTTCAAAATCAAAATAGCAAAAAAAAAAAAAAAAGGGGGGGGGGAGAAAAAAACTCACATATTTTTGTGTGAAATGCAGCCAAAGGAATGCAGTCTGTCTGCAGGGATCTTCCTGAAGCCAGTAAGATCAAACTGAGGCTTCATTCCACTTCTGAAAGGTTTTTCCCCCCCGTCCTCAATAAACATTTTATAAAATCAAGCCAACAAAAAAGGATTGTTTTCCAGGTTTTTTGTAAGATGATTTTAAAAAATAAAAGAAAATTGCCCCATGAATTCGGGATAAAACATCATAAGACAGGAAAGGGACAGACAAAACACTTGTTGCAAAGACCTTATACACTCACTAAAAAAACAACTACTGCTGCTTTCTAAGAAATACACAGTACCTGATGGAAACAAAGTTAGAAAAAAGGTTTTCAGACAGTTTTAAACATAAATCACAATGACAATAAATTCTGGCACATAAACACAGCTTTCCTCAAAATACAAAGGCTTTTAATACAGATCATGCTTTATTAAAAATAAAACACAGTCCAATATGGCTTGGAGATAACATCCAGAATGTCTTATAATTTACCTTGCAGAACACGTTCTTCTTTGTTCCAACACAGCTATACCCTACATCTGTTTTCAGGGTATCATTTCTTTAACAACAACATACTTCTTTTCATATCACAGCTCAGACTTTAAATGGCTTGTATTCAACCAAAGAACTGAAACTACAGACTTGACACATCATGCACTACAAAATGAAATGCTAACTTATTCCTTGAATATGCTGATATGTTTAAATTATCCACACTTTATAAGGAAATTTAATATTGTCTTCATGGTTTCACTGTGTTTTTGCTGCAAGAAAAAAGATAGCTACCATGAAAGTTATGATTGGATAACTTGAGTTTTCATGCACCAATTTTTATTTTTTAATTTGCATTTTTTTATCTTTTTACAAAAATGTTTATTTAAAAAGAGCAAAAAAAATTCAAAATTTTTAAATTTTTTATTTAATTTCACTCACAGTGTTGTGTTGCTGTTTCCATTCAAGGTGTAACGGCTGATTAAAATCATGTAACTTCAACTTGTTGTAAAAAGAAATCCAGTGATTTATTGTGGATTTAAAGTTTACAAGGTACTAGACAATTTTAATTTTCCTCCTATTATGAATTATGGCTGTGGTAGTGTGGAGTCAGAAGACCTTGATCAGGACTACTGAAATCAGCTGAATAGTGCAGAAAATTTGCATCCCAGCTCCAGCCTCCTAAACCATGCAGGCTCTGCACTTCCATGGAGGGAACTGCAGCATTTGCAGGTCCCTACCAGGAGAATAAAGCACAGCTGTGCAGAAAACAACACACACCAACAACCTGACATGGTCAGGACAAATTTCTCTTTCAGATCTAGCATCAGAAGATAATAATAATAATGGCCAGTCTTCGCAAGCGAAGATTTGGGAAAGGTCATAAACCCTTCGAGCCTGCGCAGTGGATTTTTTTAGGTGAGACACAGCGTGCGCTGAACTGAGCCCACCCTTTAATCCTGAGGTTCATCTGCCGGGGCCGAGCAAAGCTTGGACAGTGGCAGTGAGGTCCCCAGGACGTAGCTGGATTGCCATACAAGGCTGACGAGCTCCAGCTGCCCGGGGGGCCGGGAATTTAGAGCATCAGAAGAAGACAACAATTAAAAAGGCAATAATTTGTGCAGAGACACTTAATTTCCTATTTGCATCTATTTCAAAGGGAAGACATAGTAAGTCCAATTTTTTGTTCTGTCATCTTTCTAGAAGAACGTGGTGATCTAATACTCAATTTATATTTAATATTCAGTGCTTCCTTTGAACCTTCCAACAAGAGTCAAATAAATAAGCAAACGTTTAACGATATGTTCAAAATACAAATTTAAAAGCAGCACTTTCGAGCTCTATTTTATATTCAACAATCAATGCTGATAAAAAAGAAAGCATAAATTAAAATAATTTGGTTGTGATGCTCTTCAGAGATTTAAAATATACACATTAAATAAAATACCATGGCTCTATTCATAATTAAAGCTCTGTTTAAAGACACCCAACTAAAGCTCTTCTGAGTCTTACAGTACTTTTCAGCAGACACACTAATGACCTTACACCACAAGGATTTTCTGACAAGTGTTAAACATCCACAGCGTATACACTGACCTATTTGTAGTATTTTTGCTCAGTTACAAGGTTTGGGACATGATCAGAGTACTCACAGATCACAAGCAGCATGCTAAGCTACACCACAAAAGACAAGATGTTAGGATACATGGGTATCCTCACGTTTGCTTCCAATGGGAGTTGATTCTGTGTAAATGGAGATTTAAAATATAACAGGAAGTTACACGTTTACTCCAGGGATGATCACCTTGGAAAACAACAGATGAGCAACACATGTAGCATAAAGATCACAGCAAGTCATCTCCTGTGGCTAATATAACTTTGGAGGGAACAGCAAAAACCCTACACAACGCTTAAAAGTCATTATTACATGTCTCTGGGCTTTAAGAGTTTAGTGAGAAGTTAGAAAAAAGGTGTTATTTTGATTCTGCCTTTTCTCCTCTTGCTGCCCTTCCACAATAAGATTTTTACATAGATGAAATTTTTCACTAGCTAATGGTGTGCAGAAGAACTTGCCATCAGGCAAAAACAGAGATCTGAAAGCTGGATGTTTTAGAGTTCTATTGTAAAAATATAGTCACCTGTACTACTGTCACCACTGAGCTTTAACTAACAGTCACAACACTGTTGGCTTTTCTTCTACAGAAAAAAAAACAAACAGTCAAAAAGACAAACAGGGGGAGAAGGGGACAAGGGGAGGGATGATACCAAAAAAAAGGCTTTTTGTAAACTGAAATTGATTAATTAAATAGGTGCAATTTTTCATTGCAGAAAATTCCTTTTGATAAAAAAAAACTGATTCACAAGGGCTTTTGAAGAAAATATCATGAAACATTTTATTACTTGAAGTCATTCATTCTTTATTAACAATTTTTAGCATTCCAATTTGAAATATTTTAAAGAATGATAATGCAAGGATTTTTTTTTTTCAGCCAACAGTCACTAATGAGACTGAATCAGTCTTCAAATTCTGCCCCAGAAGTGGTATAAACTTTGTAAAACCATCTTCATATGTTAAACTTGCTTAAACTCAGTAGACCAAGAATTCCAGATCTGAAAAGCATCACTTTTCAGGTAAGACTGAAATAAGACTGGAAAAGTTAGCCTCTAAAAAGGCATATCGTGTGAAGAACACAGTAAATTTAAATATGCTCTAAAAAGAAGTTATAAAGAATGCAATGAGGTTTGCACGATGAACAGAATGAGTAGTAACAGGCTTGAACTTCTGCTACAAAATGTGAGACTGGATGTCAGAAAAGACCTTCCAAGGGAAAGACAAAAGATCACTCAAATTTATTGCCTGGGAACACCATAAAACCTCCCATCTGAGAGGTCTCTCAGAGCAGGTCAGACAAATATCTGTCAGAAGTTCACTACCTTTGTGTGACCATGAATGACATCCCCAGATCCTTCCTGAGCCCATTTTTCTATGATTCTGTCAGACATCTACTAAAGATGACAGAGCTCTAAAGAGAAGAAATTTCCCAATAATGGTGACAGCTGAAAATCAGACTCAAAAATGCCGAACAAATATACATTTTAAGGATTGATTTTGTTGGCTTTATTCCTCAGGTACATACCATATGTATTGCTTTTTTATGTCTGTCATCATTAAACACCAAAGTGATTCTAATAATATAATACTCTCCTTACTGCAGTTGCAAATTCAGTATTAATCAGGGATACTTAAAAGAAGTGTTCTCACAGTGATGATCTTCAAAATCCTTCCTCTGGTTCAATGCACATGGACATTTTTAATACACTGTGACACCGGTAACCAGGATTTTCAGTAAATGCATAACAAAAATTGGAGTTTACATTTGGACTCTGAAACAGAGATACTGGGAATGGCTCCCATCCTACTCAGAGTGGCCTTAAAGACAAAAAATCTTGAGTGTTTCTGGTCATGTTTTCACTACTCAATAACTTGCAACTTTTTCTCAAAGTACTTACATCCAAGACCTAGGAATCTTGACAAAACAGAAATGTATTTTATACCATACATTAGCAATTAACTCTGCCATTTTTTCTTTTCCTCTTTGCTCTCTATTCCTCTATGGTTTACAAATGCCAAGAAACCAAAAGCCCTGAGGGTTTTGGGTTTGGTTGTGGGTTGGTTGTTTTAGTTGAAAATAACAAGTTCTGCCTTTGAATTTCCCATATATATAATTGAAAATGAAAAATGGTGGTGGGGGGGGAAGAAGCATGGGGAGGAATCTGTAGAGAAATAGAAAAAGGATATATATTTAGAAATCAAACTGACTTCCATCCTGCAAAAACAAAACCAAAACCTATAACCATACTTTATGGTGCATCTCTCTATTTTCCCAAGACACAAAGCCTAATAAATACTTAATTTCATACACAGAGTGCCTAGGAAGGCATTGAAACTATATAAATAGAAAATTTATATATTTTATATACATAATACAGTAAAAATATATAAATAGCCCTTTAACAACATTCTCCCTAGACTACATTAGACATTGTATCTGCAATTAACTCAAGTGTCTCTGAAGAAAGATAATCTTCCTGCTTTTTTTGTCTCTGAATTGGCTGCTGTGGATTGAATTTGCTTGAATAATATCAAGATTTAAGGGGAAAAACCAATGAACTTTCTTCCTTATTTACTGGAATAGCATCCCTATATAAATTCTCCAAAACTAAAATCCCTTGGGATCTCACTTTTCCCGTCATAGCTATGCACGTAAACGATATCATAGACTTCAGGTGCCACACAGGAAAGAATTGTTAACAGCATGGAAGAGTATATAAAAATTTTTCAATACTGGTGATCAAAATTCCTTTCTCTTGCAAATTTTGAAACAATTCAGAGACAGTCGCTTTTCATGTTTGAAACATCTGTACTGTTTTCATGAGCTACAACTTCAGAAGAGTTAAAAGAAAGTATTTAAAGGCAGTAACACATCCCCTCTTTGTTCTTTCAACAAGCTTGATGTCAAGAAAAAATGCTTTCTCCAACTGCTTGCTGATAATAATCTCCCATGATGTCTACCATAATAATACAGACTGCAAAATAGACAAATATTCTTTAACTGTTTTTAAACTTAATTTTTATAAAGCCTTATATAGCTTTATAGCAGATGCTTGTCTTTCAGAACCAACTCCAGAGATAACCTCTGGCTTTGCACTCCTCTGTCATATATCCTTTGAATTTTATTAGCTATCCTTTGCATTTTTAACTAACAAGGTACCATTGGGACAACTATCTTAGGCAGCTTGGAGTTTGACCACAGCTTTGTATGCTGACTCAAGTAAAAGGGAAGTTATTACTCTAGGTTTCTGACACTGGCCTTCTTCAACAGCACAATTCTTGTAAAAACTGCAGTTTGGTGTCTCACAGAGTAGCTGATGAGACACAAACACAACCCAAAAGGTGTTTCATTACAACCTTCTGGCATTATCGCTGAATACATTTTATATAAATCGACTTCTTATTATATACTGTTGGCAGGTTGCCCTAAAGAGTTCACCCCTCTGCACTGGAACAACTTCAAGGAACATGTTTAAAATTCAAACAATCCATCCGCTCCTTAACACTACATTAATGGGTACAGGATAAGAATCACAGTATTTATCCATTTAATACACCTCATACGTGACAGTTTACCTGCCTGTCTGATCTCAGATACCCCAGTTTCCATAACATTACACAATCCACACATTTTTGCCTCACTTCTTCTGTTTCTATCTGAGATAGCAAGAACAGCTTTCTTTGCAGTGAAGGATAGAGGAAACAGGTGGTTTTGTTTGTTCTTCTCCTTTAGATGAATTTAGAATTCTGGTGGATTAAAGTTCTGGTATTTAGCATTTTGATACAGTTGGTATTTGTTTCTATTCAAAGGACTCAATTGTCTAGAGTTTATTTCTTCTCCTAGCAAGATTTTTTCCCAGCAGATCTTCTGGGAGACTGTCTGCAGATAGGATTAGATTGGAAATGCTATTGCCTTCAGTGTACTTAAGACACTGGCAAGGATGAGAATTTAAATGAGAGATATCAGATGTCTGCATTATGCACTTCACAAATTCTTTCTTGCCTAAGGGAGGTAAGAACAACAACAACCCTAACCCATTTCCAAGTTAATTTAGAAGCAGAATTTGATGGCAGAATATTTGCATACGTTAGCTTCAAGACAGATGCAATATATGCCATCAATATTTGCACCCATACATTTTAAGGTTTCGTTTTCTTTTCTACAAATACTTTAGGGTTATAACCCTACAAATTCTACAAATTCAGGGTTATAGCCCAACTCTTGATTCAATCAATTGAAGGGATCTTGCCAAATCCAAAGGGAGCTGAATTTGGTCTCTTTCTCTTCCAGTCCTCCAGAAGGAGATGAGTTTACTTAAAGCTTCCAGAAATACTTTTGTTTCACTGACATTACTGGTTCTCCTAAGAAAGGATACTTCTCTTACGTCTGGGAAATAACTGTGTACATACATAAACGAAAGAATTAACACTGTTTCGTCAGATACTATAATGTGTTAATTACAGATGTTTGGCTTAAAAAAAAAAAAAATTAGTAGGCAGGGGGATGTGCTAAGCCTGTAACTGTGTTTTTCCATATTTTACATTAACTGAAAACAGATATATATTAGTCTTTTAGCATTCTCAGAAAGAGAAATTAATTCCATGGCTTTTCAACATTCCATGCTGACACCGGTTTAAAACATTAATTTTCTTAAGCTTCAACATTAACCTTGGATGCATAGCTACACAATTTCTCCTTTATTTCCTCTCCTTCCTCAAACTCTTTCAAGAATATTAATTTGAATAAGCATTTCAAATCAGATGAAATAGACTCAGAATTCTATTTTACTTTTATGGATATTTGTTTAAATCAAATGAATCACAGGTGTTTTAGAGTGTAATTTAATTATCTGGGCATGCATTTTATGTGTACAGAATTATGACTTTTACTTTATTGCTCCCACTGGAAAAGTGCATCTTCATCACAACCTTAAATTTCACAACTTCAAAAGACAGAAGAGGAACTAGGAAATCATACTATTTAGTAATTTTTTTTTTCCAAAGTGAAAGTATTAGAAAATTTGGCCTAAGGTACTCAGCAGAAAGCAAATAAAACCTGAAATACTATGAGTACAAACTACAGCTTCCCAATAGAAACTTAAAACTATCATTAAATATGACGCTTTGTTTTATTCCGTATTTCTTTTTACCATTACACTAATTTATCCTCCCCCAAATAATAAGACTAATAGAGAACTGTTTTCAGAAAATGTTTTAGAGGGATAAATAGATAATAGATGTTTTTCCAGTGACTTCTCTGGTGCACAGAGCTGCTTGAAGGAATGATACTATTTGAACAGAAACAACAGTAATAAACACTGTTTTACTGCAGTACTCAAAAACTCAAGCATGTACTGAAGGGTGCACTTTTGTAAACACATCAAGGGAAACCATGACATTTGAAATGCAGACTGTTACACTGCTGCATTGAAACTCTTTAGTTTTGCAGATATTCGAAAGTAACTGATCATCACAAGGTTTTTAAATATGTCTATGTATTCTTCAAGCTGAAAATATTTTCTACCACACAGAAGTTACAGCAGACTGAAGAAGGCAAATATCTGCTAAATGCAATAATCTAGGGGAAAATCTGTAAATAAAAAACACTGTAAAAATGGAGTGTTGATACTGCCAAAATTAATCAATAACTGAAGTGCTTTGACAAGACGCTTTCTCAAGAGCCTCTATCTTCTGAATGTTAAATTATGAAAGCATGAATCAGATGTTACTGAATACAGTAGTGTTTCATGTGAATATCATATGTTCCTGCATTATTGAACCTGAGTTAAAAGATTCAAATTTAAAAATCTGTTTGTTATTTATTGCATTCTTATATCATAGCATCAGACTTGAAAAGGTTTCATTTTAAAGGACTGTTAGAAAAACAGTAGGGATAATGTAAAAAGTACTGGTTTTATATAAGTGAAATTTATTATTTGGACAAAATATTTATTCTGAGTAAGTGATTCTAATTAAAAGAGCACATTGCTTCTATGTGGACTGCAAAAAATTTCAGACCAATTGGTAAAAATTTTGTAAGATTGGATAATCGAAAGAAGTTAGGTATCAAGAATACCTAGGTAACAAGAGTCCTACAGATATCTTGGCCTTCACACCAAGGCTTTCACCCTGATATTTATAAACCATTTTTCTTCCCAGTTCTTATCTAAAAAGGTTTAAAACAAGAAAAGAGGTATGTGACAGCAAAGACAAGAAACCTCTTCCTGCAATTTCAAGGGGCAGGAGCCTGAAAGCAAATGCACAGAAGTGCTTTGGGTTTTGGGAGTGGTTTGGTTCTGGTTTGGTGGTTTTTGGTTTTGTTTTTCTTAGGAAGGAAAAGAAATACCTAAAACTAGAGAAGAAAAGTGTGATGTTTTCCAGTAAAAAAGGGAGATGTAGGTAGGTAAACTGTAGATTTGATGTTGATATTACTGAAGGCAATAATGTTTTTTACTTATTTATTGTTTACTAGCATTACCTTGAGTATATGAATATAGTCGAGTTGATTCTATGCTGGGGATGTGCACTCCATGGGAAAGATTTCTTGGCCAGAGTTCCAGCTGCCTGACTTCTTACAGGCTGAGTTTTTGAACAGGATCACACAATCACAACACTTTAGGTACACAGACTATTTCATCTGAGCTAACAGAAACAACCACACTGCTGAGAGCAACCACAGGCTGTGAAAGCACTGCTCAATAAGCAGGTGATGTAATAATAATGCAATGTAAAATCTATATTAAAGTTGCTAAAGAGTTACTTAACAGCAGCTTGGAGCTATGTAATGTTGTATTTCAAGTTCATTTCAGGTTTTCTAAAGTGAACATGAAAGTAAAGACAGAGGTATTTCCAGAAAATGATGTGTGCAACTACGCAAATATAACCTAGATATGTGCTACAGCTATGCTCATAAACTGATAATTTTCACACAACAGGAGGTCTGTTGATTGCCCTTGACATGAAAAAGATCTTAAATTTCAAGTGCAGCCTTCTTCCTCCTTTAAAATGTTATAGCTGTTATCTTGTCAGCTTAATACAATGGATTATTTTTGATAAAACTAGCCTTGAAATATTGTAATATCAATGATTTTTTTTTAAATTTATTCAATAGTGAATCATTTTCTGGGCTTGCTTTATTTACACATTGGAAGCACTCTGGAAAAGTGCCACTGTAATAAAAGAAGGGGGAACACACAAAATGGAGTGGCTGGTATTTTAAAACACCTAGGTCAGACTGTGAAAGCCTAGACAACAAGCCATGTAACTAAATCAGGGAAATTATATTCTTAGCTTTTTAGATTTTTAACTTATGGTTAAGTGCACGTATCATATGCCACGCTCAGAACTGTTCTTAAGTCCCATCTGTTTGATCCCTTTCTCCTGGTTTTACTGACAGCAAGGGCTATGCCTGGATTACAGTTACTACTATACAGAAGACTCACAATAAAACCTTGCAGGATATAAATATTTATCCAAACTGGACTTTCATTAAATTACAAGTCAATCCTTCTGGTCCTATGACAGATTTTAAACACAGTTGAGAAACGCTCATGTAACTCTTTGATGAACTAAACATAAAAATTGAAAATTTATGAATAAAAATGAGCAAGATCACCAAGCTTACTATTCACCAGAACAAGATGTATGCATTAAAAGCAGACTATCCTATGAAATCTGAAAAATCTGGGATTGTAACCACAACAGTGCACTTTGGATGCATATCTATAACCTGCTGTAATTTGGTCATCTGGAAATGACGCTTTGCTTACTGTGTATTTGTGAGTCTGTTCTTTCCCTCTCCATTGTTAAAAAACTTATTCAGGCTTTATACTGCTTGCTTCATGAAGAAGGAGGACAGGAGTACAGCATGAAAGGAGTATCTCACCCAATATACTCAAATCTATAAAGAGTACATCAGAGTTCACTGCCAATGCAAAGACCTCCTGTGCATACACAAGAGTCTTAATGGCTTCTTTGAGAGGACAAGTTTGAAAAGTGTAATCCTCTTCTCCCCTCAAAAGTTTTAGCCAATCATTCATCCAGTGTCTCCCAGTCCTAAATGGCTAACAAAAAGAAAATTTAGGGACTAAAAAGAAAAAGTAAAAAACATTCACACACACACACAAAACCAAAACCAACAAACCAAACACAAAAAACCCCAAACTAAATCCAAACAAACAAAAAGCACCAAACAAAAAAATACAAAGGCAAACTCAAAAAAATCCCAGAGTGACTTGAGACTGGGTCTTTGAAATAAACTTGTACAGAGAAAACCTAAACAGTTTTTTTTAAAGCCTGTATTATGTAATACCCAGTTAAATGCTGATGTATCAGTGTTGACTGTGTACTTGATTTGTCTTGTGCAAATTACAAATAAAGGCACTCTCACCATTCAGCTTAAATTCTCAAGGTGGCAACAGTGAAAAAATTTCAGCATATGGAGAAGCTAAATATGAAGTTCCCTTACTGTTGACCTACCCTATCCTTAAAACAAGCTCATATTAAATCATTCACAAAAATAAATACTGAAGTCACACCTTCGAAATAGCACAAACAACATCCAGTGTATCTTATCTGTTACCTAACCACGCAGGAGAGCTCTTGCCAGTTCACATCCCAGGCAATTTTGCACAAAGAGACAGTGAGTAAAATGTACAAGTTTGAATAAAAATCGAGTTAGAGAATTCGAAACTATAACCCCACTTTTACTTTTATTTTTCCCCCTCAAGTTGTCAATTAGGTTTAAAAAAAAAAACCAAAAAAACCCATGACTTCAGGACACCACCTCCGTAGGTGGATAAGAACGGAAGATGCACAATCAGGACTCCCTCCAGCCTCCTCATTTACTGTGTTCCCAGTGGTCTCCTGCAACAAGGCCTCCCCCTTGCCCTTTGCCAAGGGTGCATGTCAGCCCCACTCTCCACAGCTACAGGTTCAAAGTAGATAAGGCACATATCTCACAGAACAGAAACCAGTCACGGAGACAGTGCTCTACAGCATCCATTGCCAATGCCATCACTGACATCAACACATGTTCATCTCCTCCTGTTTTCAAACAATATCATGATGAATTCTGTAAACTCTGAAAGGTGCCTGAGCTGCAGTTTAGTCTCTTTGCGTTGACAGTATGGTTCAGGAGGATACAGAAGAGGTCTGGGATATAACTCCAGTATTTATTAATTCCTATCAAATCCCTCCTTTTTTTTTTCCCCTCTATCATTAGCATAGTTATCCTTAAACATGTACACACAACAAGAAGGACTGCACAACCCCCTAAGCATATCATCCTCTAACACTTTTTAAACCTGACAAAGTGGGATGAAAAGTTTTTTGCTCCATCAAGGTCTTCTATCTGCAGCTGTTCCACATGGCAAATTCCCATTTCAGTAAATTGGTGCTCTGTTCCCAGAACAGATGCAAAATCAAACTCACAATGAGAATATACAATGCAGCTTGATTCTGAGAACAACGTATCATTTTGTCTTCATAATTCTGCATTCAAATGATTCTTTTAATTGCCATGGGAATTCCATAACCCTAGTAAAATTTTTCATTTTTACTAGTTAGAGGACAAATACAGTGCATCAATATTGTATTTTTCTATATGTGTACATTCTAGCTGTTATTTCTGAGCACTGTTACAGGCTACAGATAGAAAAACACCTGCATCACACTCACTACTACAGTCCTGACAGACAGACATAGTCTGTTACCAAGGTAGAGATACAGCCTTTGTAGGTCAAATTTAAAGGTTTTTCTTCATTAATGACATACATACCAGTACTACAGTGATTCTAAACAAGCTGCTGCTTGTAGTGTTGAAGGTCCTTACAGCATTAAACAAAGCAATATAACTAATCACCTTTAAATTTTAAAATGCATCTTCTTTAGCCATATGAATTTTATTGCCTTATACGTCTTCTTATGTTGCACAGTTCAAAGCACCTACTGAAACAAGCAGATGTTTAATTCCCAGAGAATGTGCCAATGCCAGAAACCTGCACAAGCAATGCAAATCTGTCACACATGGAAGCAATAGATCCACAAATGATACTGGTACTTCCCTATGGAAGGATAACATAAGAGAAGGTGATGAAAAAACTTCACTCTGCTGTAAAGAACGAGAAGTCAACATTCTGGCTTGCTTAGTTAAGGGGAAAAGCTTGGATGGAAAAGCTTCTAACCATTAGTCAGACTGCACTATCAGAATCACAGTAAATAAACAAGAATTTGGCAAAGGCAGGCAATGGGAAAGATCCTGAAAGTCAAACAAACAATCAAACAAAAAAAGAAAGCAGCTCTCTTACGAAATACACTCCTGCAGATATTTAAGAAATGTAATCTATACAGTTTACAAAACCAATCTGTTTAGCTACTAAATTTACCAGCCTAATTAGAAATTCTCATATATATCCATTTTCTCTGCTGTTAATTTCAATCATTTTTGTCCAGTTTGAATATTCTGACAACTGAAAACACTGAAATATTTGAGTGATCTAATTCCCTTAACAGCTCATAAAAAGGACTGAAAACCATACCTGCTTTGAGAAAAAAAAACACCTGTGAAGTTTTATGACGGAAGTAGAAAGAGACATCAATTTTCCATAATAAACTACTTGTATTTAATTTAAGCATGCCATAAAAAAACATAAAATAAAGAAGGGAAATGAATGCTCACTGAAACATATTCAACTGAATGGGAAACATTACCAGCATATTATTAAAAATGGAAATCTCAGGAATATTCTTCTGATGATAAGCAGACTTTCACAAATCTTTAAATCCATAAATTTCCACTTTCAAACCAGGCACATATGATTTTGTGACTTCCTTCCTACTTTTAGTGGGATTTAGCAGCTCAAGGCCCAAATCCTTCAGGAAAGTTCCCTCTGAGTGTCTTAGATGCTTTTTATTATTTATGTTGAGAGTTTTCCATAGATTTAGACATTCGGTTTAGAATTCAGCATATGAGAGTCTTCAATTCACCTTCTGTATGCCATACATAATATCTTAGGAGTAAATCAAAACACCAAAAGTACAGGTTTTCAATTTGGATTACTGCTATTTAAAAGAATACTTGAATAGTTCAGATTTTTTTTACATTATCACCTTTAGGAAGATGTTACAGTATTCCTTCTGTATCTCGCTCCCTTTTATTGGCCACCACAGCTATAATAATTATATTGAGTGATGTGGTTTTCTTTTCTGATATTCTTTTTAATACATTCAAGATGTCCATACCTAACAACAGAAGTTCAGGAGTATAAACCCTAGAACAGCTATATGGCTATTACAGTCCATCTTCTTTTTCAGTAACTAAACTGAAGAACCCCTTATTCCTAACAACACTAGCCCTTCCTCTCTCTCAATGAATGGTGCCTGCAGCTATTGTCAAAGCTCTACGTACAGTACCCAAAATAAAGGGATGCTTCTGGTATGCAGAGGAACAAAAGACTTTTACATGTAAAAAAATGAAAATGAAACATTAATCCTTACATGTTTATATCATTAAAAAATACAATACTGAAGATTTTTCTTATCTATGAAAAAGTGAAAATGTTGCTTCTTTTATTTCTGTATTTCTATTTATAAATATTACAGACTACTAAAAACTCATCAACTGTGAAGGATGCAGCCAAACCGGGGAGGAATTCCATTGCTTCCTAACATTTTCCATCTGAACGCTGAATTTTTCCTAATGCTTTGTCCCTTGGACAGAAAACTCTTTTTGCAACTTCTTCCCAAATGACTTACCGGCAGTGTTTATGTGATCCTGTTAAGGTTTCAATCACAAAGCATTCCCCTTCATTGAGACAATATGCAAGATCCTTGTCCTTGCATGGCTTAAAGTGCTCAGATCGCTCAGTGGAATACGTTGTGGTATCTGTGGAGAAAACAAAAAAAGGAAAGAAATGCTGTGAGGCTAAATATTGGATATTCTTCGAGCATGTTACATAAATTTGATCAAATTGGTCTCGGTAACATCAACTGACAGACTAATCAACAGAAAGCAAAAGCACAAGGCATGCAAACCCCAGTGTGACTGCAATAATATTTACAGTCAGGTTTCTTAAAGGATTCACAAGAGGATGCTTATATTTATAAATATATGCAGAAAAACAAACTAGACTGCAACAAAGCCGGAGTATAATTTCAACCACTTCCAATTTCCAAAGTATCCCTTCTAAAATGTAAAGACACCTACTTAGTATCCTTTGATCAGATCAATATTTTCATATGAATACACTCAGATATGGTTTTAAATAAGATAGAAATTTTTTTCATGAAAAATGAGCCATAGTATTTAATAGAGCATCAATCTAAGAAACCCTCATAAAGCCCACCAATAAAATGAAAGGAAAAAAAAGAAAAAAAAGCCAAGTACTCA
Source organism: Pseudopipra pipra (assembly GCF_036250125.1). NCBI lineage: Eukaryota > Metazoa > Chordata > Aves > Passeriformes > Pipridae > Pseudopipra > Pseudopipra pipra. Next base: position 10,589,126 of record NC_087556.1, read on the forward strand.
AAGTCAATGCTAATTTGATTCACCAGTCACAAAACCTGGCCTAAAACTTAACACAAGCAATGTACCAGAGATTGTGTGATTTCAGGTACATCATCTGTAGGTTTCTATAGGTCCATCCAAACACCCCCACACAGTTAAAAGGCTTGACTACAGGTTGAACTTTTGGCTGTACCTTTGGATATAGATAGAAAATTAGATTTGGAATAGGTTGACAGCATGTCTGGATGAGCTATCACTCTTGTCTTCTAATAAACCTCTTTAACCTTTCCAATCCATTTGGATTAATCAACAATAAAGTGAAATTTTCAGAGGAAGATGTCTGACTGACAGATATTTTAATTTTTCTTCACTAAGACAAGGTTTTTTTCTAATGAAGAGTGATTTTTCAGAGTAGATGGTGATTTCCACAGAGCCACGGTTCAATCTTCATATTCAGTCTTAATTGAAAAAGTTTAAATTCCTGATCACTTTGCGAGATCTAATATATACTGAAATAGCAAAAGAACATTTCCTTGTATACCATACAGACTACCACAGAATATTTTGCTGTCTTCTGTCAAAGGAATGAAGCAATGCCCAATGGACAGAGAACCTTGCAAACTCAGAATTATACAAGCACACTAACTTGCTTTTTGCTCATAACTCAATAAGAAGGCAATATCCACCGAGGTAACACCAAAGTTGAAAACCAAAACACTGAACCACAAGACACCTGTAACTATGGTTCTGCAAGAAAAATTCAGATAACTCCAAAAATATTTCAAAGTAACTTTTTTTGTTCTTAGTGTATTTTAAATAAAACAGTGCTACAATTTTTTCTTGTGTCCAGACTAAGTGTCAGAAGATTAATATAATACATTTGCAAAGAATAAGAAAATCTCCACCCTGATCTTCGTATACAATACCTTTTTTTTTTTTTTCCCCTCTCCAGAGAGAAAATACTGTAGTTCAAAGTTTTCAGGGGAGAGAAAAAAAAATCCTGGAAATAAACTCCTTTCAAACGTTTTCACAAATTCCAAATGAAAGGCCATGCCATTTTCCCCCATGACAGCACTTACAAAAAGTTGCAGACTAAACAGAAACTACTGTTTCTAATTATTGCAAGCAAACCCTGAACTGAAATGTATCAAGTTGAATTTTGGAGACTATACTAGATATTTGTAAATGCAAACAGTTACCAGCATCTCACTGTTAATGCTTCAAGAATGATCAGGTTTTATGTAACAAAAATATCTTGACACAGAGAAAAGGTAGCCCAGTTACTTTTTAAGGTCAGTTTTACACAGGAGCACTTAAATGACCATTTAAAACTTGATTAGGGAAAAAAAAATCAATATAAACTTGACTAATCAGTTATATTTCTTTCCATTTTAAATAAGGAAAACCGAGGATGTTATTTGAAAGTACTTGTGATAATTACAAAGGGTAACTAAAACTGTTTCATGAGCAAAAACTCAGCTTGATCCAGCTTTAAAGAACAGAACACTTGTATTTCTCAGCTTGCTCTGAAGAAACAACTGTGCAAATACCTTTCTGAAGGCAGCTACAGTACACAGACCAAAGTAATCTGAGGTGTCCCCAAAGGACAAGAGTGAAACAAGGGAGACAGGCAGTATCACAAAGCATGTCTTTGAGTTAGTGTTGTACTGAATTCTCAGAGCACAGTGTCTGAAGTGAAGGATATTCCTCTTCTCTCATAATTAAATACCTTGTCAAGGTCAGCATTTTAAAGTTTTAGATTAAATATATTCTTTAGAAGTTTTGTTCTGCTTTATTTTAATTACTTCTCTGTTCAATATTAATCAACCCTTCTGTTTTATTTATAAGCAGGCATAAGTTGTGACACTTCATTTTCTCCAGCTGGACATGATCTCAAGTTTTTCTTTTTTTGCTTTGGGTTCTGTCTCTCATCTTTCAAATTAAGCACAACCATTGTAGGTAATGATGCTGGTGGCTTCTTATGAAAGAATATAAGGACTGCACTCCTTATGTTGAAAAGTACATAAATTTTTTTAGGTTTCTTTTTGGTTTTGTTTTGAGCAGTTTTGGGGGGGGGGGTTTGTTTGTTTTGGGTTTTTTGGGTTTTTTTTTGGTTGGTTGGTTGGGTTTTTTTACAACAAATATAGTCTTTTTATAGGCCAATTTTCAGTTAAGTCTAACTATGCACAGCTGACCTGTACATAGGCCTCTGGTCTGCAGAGATCAGAGCTCCAGAGGTGATTCACAACATTCAGAAGCTGTGTTACTAATTGATATCCTAGATATACCTGTTCGGTACTTTCTGCTGGATATACTCACGTGTAGGATATGTGAGTTTTCTGAAAAGTTACAATACTGCTGTTATTTCATGTTGCATTCATGATAAACGAACTCTGTTACAGCTTCATTAAATAATGATAAAAACAAAGTCTAAAAACTTGTTCTAAATAGTATGGAAATAACAAAACAACAGAAAATATTACAGTTTCTCTGATTCTTTTTGTAATAAATAATAAATCTTATTGTCTCTTTTTTTTTTTTTTACTCTTAAACAAATACTGAATTGACTTTTCCATGGTGGAATAGTCCTTCACAGCTTCAGAAACACGGTAAATCAACATCATTCTATTGTGATGTTTTTAGTTTAGTTTTGGGGTTTTTTTAAGAATTGATAAAATCTAGGCATTCACAAATTTACTAGTACAGCTCCTTGATTTATTTTAGTCTTTGAACATGGATAACAGACTCAAATGTTTATAGGTAACAAAAGGGAACTTCTGTTAAGCGTGTCCTTGAATTCAGCATGTATAACGTAAGGTCTTTTTTCGTTTTGTTTCATGCAAAAGCAGCAGGGCCTATTGATTTCTGCCAGGATCTTTCCAATTAAATTGGAATAAAAAATTCTAGGCACTCTTGCTCTATTTTTTCTTGCCTTACTATAGCAGCAGAGGTTTATGCATGATTCCCATACCTCAGAAAAGGATATAGCATTGCCAGCTCTCAGATACTACTGTTTAATCAAATGAACAAGAATTCAGCTCACGTTTCAAGGGAAGGCTTCAAGATCTTTTATGTATAAACATGGAGTTGGTTTGAAAAAATGCAGTCTTTGGGAATGTTGCATAAAAATCAGCAGGAAGTTTAGTGATGCTATTTTACTTTTGTATAGCTCTAAAACTTGGTCTAAAAAAAGTGTTAGTGAATTTGTATTCTTGTCTCATTCATATATTTCATTATATTTCCACCAGCGCAGGATGGCTCTTTATAGCTAATTTATTGAATTATCTTCAAGGCATGATATGGTTACTAGAAATACTATCTGCTCCATCAAGGCTAGAAGTTTCATTGTTTCCAGTACTATGCTCTGATATTGATAAACCTGTAACTACTGAGGAAAAATGCAGGAAAAGAAAGAATGCAAGATTTAAAATATCCTGGGAAACAGTGGCATTCGTAGCAGCTGTTTCTGCACAGACTGCAGCAGCAGCCATTCCCATCCATCACATCTGTCCCACAGCATTCTGACTTTACAAACAGATTTTTCTGGTTACATCTCAAACAAAACACCTTTAAATGATACCTACACTACATGGCCCTCACTGGAAACATTTTTTCCAAACAGACAGCGTTATCTGCTGCGGGAAAAGTGAGGAAAAATGACCCAGGAGGTCAAGAGACAAAAAGACTACGCTTAACTTTTCTGAAGTCACTACTGAACAGGCATCCAAATTTTGTAACTACATAGGAACATTCATTTATTAACACCACCATGGTAAATACTTGCTGCATTGCCACAGAGAAATATGAAGATACCGTGTTTAGTTTAATGCCAGAGCTCGAACACTCAAAGACTTTTTAAAAATACTGCATATTTTGACTAGCATTGGGTATTACCAGCTTTACAGACTCAATATCAACACGCAAACTCGCTTTTCCTTTATCTTTTTATCCGTTTATAATGCATCATTTCTCAGAGAACCACTGCTTACTGAGGCATCAAAAAAGCGAGATGCTTATTTTAAAACCCCGATCCCATTTTTAAATGCACTGCAAATAAGTGAGCAAGTTACAAACAACTCAACTTCCTCTGACAATGCAAATGCAGTCACCAAAAAAAATACCTTCTCAAAAAACCTCAACATTTTTTATAATGTATTCTTTTATCACTACTGCATTCTATAAAGGCAACAGTAAAGGTCAGTTAATAGCACACAGGGAGCTAAGTTTTATGTTCAATGAAGACAGTGGCAAAATATTTATGATGACTCAGTATAACCAGGGTTCCCTGAAGTTCTTAATAGTCACTTGCTGCTCCTCTCCTGATATTTCAGAATTATGTGGTAGCCTTACTAGAAAGGGTCTTGTAAAAAAACAAAACTTCCACACAGAATAGTTTATATATTGCATATTTACTCACACTACAGTGAACCCTGAAAAACATAAAACCTAAAATGTTTATTTCTGTCCTCTTAGAAGTAAACAAAAGGAGGGTAGGGGGAGAAGATAACGAGTCCCAGCATGATATTCGTTAAGGGAGAAGGAGGGGAAAACTTAAAAGTTTACTTGCAAGTTTTTGTTATGAATCAGTCTTAGCTAATAGAAACTTTTTCTTAAGTTGTTGATATTTGTTAAGTGAACATTCCAGACATAGATATTTTTAATGGCAAAGCAGAGAACTTGCTTTGTCTGTGCTAATTGAACAGCAGATGGCCCTAGCCATGGAAGAGTGCTGGAATAATTAAATTTAAAAATTCTAGTAATAAATTATGAGAACTAAAAAAAATAAAACTTCAGGGTTTTAAAATAGTAACAGGCTTCTCTTTCTAAACTTACTTGAATTTTTGCATGCATTTATCTATGATTAAAACCAAAAGCTTAATAAAAAATATGAAAAATTTTATTGTATTTACAGTTTTGTATAAACTAGCAATAGAGTTCTGAATACAGATTATTCAAGAAGCTGCCCCTCAGCCATTTTATGCCAGAGAAAATTTTATTTAATCCAATAGCACTTTAAAGGCTTTGATTGCATTGTGATATAAAGCAAAATTGTGCTATAGATATGGGACTTGTTGGAGCTTTTCTATTATCCCTCAGATTCAAATGAACAAATCAGTATAATTTAGCAGCAAACTGATAAAGCAGCAGATGCAATAAAACAGCATCATTTACACTAGTTGTCTTCCCAGTCAGATTGTGGAGGTAGCTGAAATTATCATCATTGAGAGATGGCACAAATGGTTTTCCTTTGTATTTAATTTAGAGGATTATATAAGAAAGCTCATGTGGTATTAACCCAACCAGCCCATTGCTATGAAACATTTCTCTGTCAGTACAAACAAGCACACCCTTACACAGACTGCTTTCCTCCCCACATCACTGGGATGCAGAATCACATTCACAACTGCATAGAAACAACAGTTCAAGCTCCAGAAGAAGAAATTAAAAAGTCATCTCTCCAAAAAACAGCACATGCTCCCTTGTCAGCAACTCCTAAATTAATTCTTTAAGTGTGACCTTTTTCCAGAAACAAATGTTGTTCATATTTTCTAAGCGCTTTCACAGTTTGAATGAACAAGTATTAATACCTATCTTGAAAAACACATTAAAGGATTTTCAAGTTACTAGTGCATTATTAGCAAAATATCATGTGCTATTAGAGAACTTCTTGCTGGCTGCAAAATTCTTACATATAAAAGTATACCTTTGCTTTCATGACTTCAAAAAAATCAAACCAAGCAAAAACAATGTACGAAAATGTGCCCACCTAATGGTATCTCACAAGCGAAACTCAAAAGGAGGAAAGGAAATAATGCTGGCATCACTTTGAAAGGTATTATCTGATCCTATCTGTCAGAACTCAAATACTGAACCCTGAACAGCACTGAAATTCATCCGAATTGCACATCAGAGGCTGCATTCTCCTGTGCAGCTCCAACTGAAACCAGTGAAAGCTGAACAAATGGGAGATGACTCAGGAGAGAACCTCGTGGGGCACAAAAGGCCAGGGTCTTTCACAAGTTCAATACCTAGGAGCCAAAGAAACAGCAGTGACTAAAACTCTAAAAGGTTTTCGCATTCAAAGTGAAGAGTTACATTGAAAACTGAGTGGTGACAGTTCTGATGGGCACTCTAGGTGCAGAGTGCTTTTGCCAATCAGACATGTATTCAGTTGGGCTTCAGTAGGACTTATTAATTGATCTAAAAGAAATTAATGGCGGAATTCAGTGAAAAAGCAGCATCCTCACGATTGTGCCAGAAGTGGATCCATCACCCACATCAAGGTTTCTCTCTCGTCTGACCCCCAGCACTCCCATCTCAGCATGCTGACATCTCTGGAGACACCAAAAGCCCTCAAGATTGGATGGCACTATTGCACCAAAAGGGGCAGCCTTCTGAGGATGTGAAAATAGCTCTAGAAAATCGTCTCCAATAGATGGAGAAACTGAAATGCTGTTAAATGAAATGACTTTTCAGCACAAAAACAAAATAGTAAACTAATTAAAAGAAGAGTTGCAGAGGTGCTACCAAATTTTTTTTTTTTTTGAGGGGGGAGGAGAACAGGGACAGGACACACACCCAAAACCAGAACAATTCTGATAGATTAAAAGATGCTAGAAGAAAGCAAGTATAGCATATATCTGTGATGTCTGCAATCACCAGTGCTCTGAAATAAAAAAGAATCCACGTCACCAAAATCTAATGAATCAAATCAAGAAGGAATATAAGAAAACACAAGAAGTGCAATGACCTAAATAATTCAATATTGCTACAACATAAGTATAAAAGTGGTGTTACAATTTTTTTGCATGTAGTAAAAAAAAAAATAAAATCAATTCACAGTTCTCCTAATCTTTTTCTTTCTTAGATCACAGCTGTCTTCTTTCTCCTTCTGCCTGTGAAGCACCATGTGGAGGTGGGAGTTTAGATGCAAGGATCAGAGAAGAGTAATGATAGATACCCTATATCTTGAAGATAAATATTGCTGTTTAGTACATAGAGGGGTTTTAGCTTCCCCAGCTACTGCTAAAGAAAGAAATGCTAAAATTGATAATGAAAGCCTCATCACTAATGGTACCTGGCAAGTGTTGTCACTGAACATCAACACTTTTTCAATCAACAGATCTGTAAAAAATCTTTATCTGCATATCTTTATACACACTATGATATAGGAAAGTTCTGGAAACAGAGTATTGTGTGATTTCATAGATTTTTATAGGAAGCAGTAGCACAGGGAAAACCCAGGCCTATGGCTACACAGGGCAGGGAAACTGGTCACTGAGTGCTGACAAGACTGAGGTTACCTGGGCTCATCTATGTTCTGTGGTTTATAGTTCTTCTGGATGATTTACCACTTTCTTAAAGTTGTACAGAAATCGTCCAGCACTGTGTTTTCAACATTTAATAAATCATTTCTTACAGTCACTGTTAAATTACTGTAGGCTAAAAGACAGATACCTAATCAAATAAAATAATTATACTAGTTTTATGGGGAAACACTAAACAGTTTCATGTAAAAATACTAATTATTAAAAAGCTATGAGTAGGTTGGTTGATTGTCAGTGTGATGCTCTTTCTCCAAGGAGCTGAAATAGGTCAAGCAATGCATTGAATAGAAACAAAGGAAGTAAGAAATGCAATTTTAACTCTAAGCTTGTGCATATTTCCAAGGCATGTAATCTAAAATTTATTCACTACCGCATTTATAATTTTGACATCCTTGTTATGTGGACATGCAAAGTCAGACTATGAAACATCAACCTTACTCTCAACATTTTCTTTCATTAAAAAACCCATATATTCAACAACATATTTTTTTTTCTTAATTTCATTTCCTTACTTTGATTCTTTTAATTCAGTCTTCCAGAACAGAAAGGACACAGGCATGAGAAGGTAAAGTACCTTTGTTACAGCTCCCTCATCCTGTACAGCTCCGTTCTCCTGTATGGATTACCTTACAAGATTTTTCTTGTTCTCTTTCTCAGGTGAGAACACTTTTCCATCTGTTTCTGACATGCAATTGTAAGAAGTTCACATGCTGCAAATCCCCTTGACCTTACTACCAGCACACAACAACCTGCTCAGCTTCATTAGCCAGCATTTTCTAATGCAAGTAATTAGGTAAATCACATATAGCTTTTTAATTTAAATCCACATTGTTCCAACACAGCAAAGAGTCAGTGAACTGTGGTAAGAAAGAGCCAGGTAATGAGGTTCTCATGTGGGCTACTAAAATTTTGTTGACTTCCGTCAACAAAATCCAAGATAGGGCTAAGTTTGACTAGAGATGTCAAAGGTATATCTAATATCACATCTATACAAATATTCTGCAATATTTCACATAGTAATATAAACATTATCTTTTTCTATTTCATGAAACCTTGGCCTTTGATTCACATTCAAATCACATTTAGTTGCATCCCCCTCTAGTCTTCAATTTAAAACAACTCATGAGTTCAACATCTGTGATACAAATCTAAGTCATTGTTTAATAACTGAGACAGATTTTTCTTCTAAATTCTCTGCAACAGAAACTATTATGTTGGTACAAAATGACTTTAAAACACTTAAAACGTCTTGGCTTGGCTGCTTATTATTAACACATAGACAGCCTTAGTGCAATAACCCAACATACATACAGTCTTGCTTGCTGTGAACTACATCCACTGTGTTCTACAGTTCTAGTTTTATAAACTAGCCACCCCAAGTGAAGTATCATAGGTCTCATATGTTATTGACTCAATGTTTGATAATTAAGTTTCATGAGATGTAGTTAATACTTAAAATCTGCATTTCCCTTTGCAGTGCATTTAATTCATTAATTTTAATGTTATATTAAAAGTTAATTTATATTTTCTTCCTACAGTGCAGGTAGCTTAGAGCATGGCTGACTGGCAGGCAAGAGAAACATGCACACAGCTCTTTTATATAATGCTGCTGGGAAGATTATAAAGTATCAGAAACCTAATTAACATGAGAGTTAGCTACCAAAAGGAAATGGAACTTACTTGCCAACCATATTTAGTAATCTCTACAGTGGCTATATCCTGCTACAATCATCAAGAGAGGACATATAAATCAATCTTTCAACAGTGACAAACTAGTAAATGAATAAGTTATCATTGTCACCACGTCGATTTTAAGTCCCACTAAGTCCTTCTGAGACCACAGCACCAGAAGCACACAGAGCACTCAAATCTGAATGTCTGCATTTATTCAGTGGCTTATAAAAAAAATCTAACACCCTACCATCTACTCCTTTTCTAATCATTCCTTCCTCGTTGCATGCACAGAGCTGTATTACATATTGCAGACAAACGTCCAGGCAAAATCAGCACCGACTGCCACAGAGCTCTGATTATCAGGAGCTATTTCACTTCCAGGCACTCGTGGTATAAGACAATGGGACCAGGAGCTGCTTGGTAGCATTGCATTTCACCAGCAATTCTACCTGCCAGGGCATTTGGGAGTTATAAATATTTCTGGGCATCGTATTTTTCATCCTTAATCAGTTTTGAGCAACTGAAGTATTACTGCAGGCAAGCATAGTGCTATGCAATAAATATACTCTCACTTTTTCGGTGTAATCCGCTTGTTTTGGTATGGGTTATGATTTTTCGGTTTTACATAACTGAGTCAACCTTTACAGTGTACCCTTCAACAAAATAGTTGTGAAAGCTGTGATTAAAAACATTCCAGCAATTATTTAAAACTCCACTGAAGACCTTGAACTAAAAATGTCCCTGAGAACTAAGACTAACTAGAATTTTAAAGTTCTCAAAAACATTCAGGTTAATTTTCTACTCATTCATTACTAAACAAATTCAGTAGGTCTTATGCTTTGCCTACCCCCCCTTTTTAATTTCTAAGGAAAAATAGTATATATTTTTTTAAATTAAAGCTTACGAAAAAAATACCAAAGTAACTCAACACCCCTCCAATTTTGTGCACCTGAATAAGCAGTGTAATGGAGGGAAAAATAAATTACATGGTCAGTTTTCCCCTCCTCAGAAAACATGAGGTCTGCAGGGTGGGCTTCCAGCAGCATAAATTCCAACACTACACAAATCTCAATCTTCGTTCACACTTTAAGCTACAATGAAAACAGCACGACAGAACAAAGCCACCACTACTTGCATGTCAAAAAGGGTAAAGTCGATGTTAAAATAGCATCAACAAATTTGTGCCGTTGCAATATTTTTATGATATTCATAATTTTCTCCTATTTCACACTAGGAAAAGAACGAAACATCTGTAGCAGCTTCTCTTCTTGCTCCAAGAAGCATTAAGATGCAGTCTCATCCTTCAGTTCTCTCCACTCTGCAATTAATTGGTTTAGATAATACAGACTAAGCACAATTGTAGCAGTCATCTTTCAATGAAACTGTCTTTGCAAGAAACTCACATGAAATAGAAAACAAAAGTATTCGTTAGTTTTCCTGCACTCCTGAATCAAATCCATGTTAACCCAGGTTATCATCAGCATTAGCTAGCACAGAACATGAAATTTCCCATACTGAAGTTGCGTCCTTGTTTTATTACTCAGATTAATTCAGTATATAATTGAAACTGAAATATCTCCTACCTTTCCCAATGAGAAATTTGGACAATATCACAAGCACTTTGTGTCTCACTGTACCAGTCTGATGGTCGCAAAGCAGTCAGCTTTGCACTGCTAAACAAAACAGCTTGAGGTTCAACAAATCAGCAGTGTTGGCATCTGATATAGCTAAAGTAAGGGGGAGGAGAGTCATTGCGAGATGTCACTGACAACTTCATTTCCACTTCTGTGCAAATTAAATGTAGGCTGGGGCACAGAAATGGAACATAATTAGACATAAAAAGTAGGACTGCAGGCTCTGGTTGACTGAAGATATTAGTACAGTAAGGAAAAAGCCAATTAAACTAGTAGTTTAACTTACAAACTGCAGCATTAATAATCCTAACAGAACTACGAAACAGCAACAGAAGTCCAGCTCTGGAAATGCAACATTGAGCATCTCCAATGGCAGCCTAATTCCATTATAACATCTCTCAATCGGAAAATGCACCATATACACCATTCTAGTGCCACTGGATTGGAGAAAAACACATACAGAAGCAGCAGATGTGACCACTGAAATATGAGAATACAACCTGAGCGATTAACAACTGGGTAAGAAAAGGTAACAGAAAAACTGCATTATCCTTTTTTGGAGGCTTCTAATTCTTTAAAGCTTATATATACGACATTTGTAGTCACACCTGAGTAACTGTTCCAACTTATACCACTTACCATCTTTCAACCTGCTAACCCGAAAAATAAGCACAATATTTCACAACCATTATTGTGTTAGGTTATTTTTAATGGTATTTTATAACTAGTAGGAGATTTATTGTCTACTCAGAAGCTGCCCAATAGGCAGCTAATGTATCATTGCTGCAGCTGTCTCTGAATTTGTCATGTTACAAAGCTGACTCAGACAGGAATTTTGTGCCAGAAGATCTTTGGCGGCGGCAGCAAAAATCCTAGTAATATCCCCTCTGGAGAGCACAAGTGCTACTCTTGGAAGAGTGGAAAAGGCCAAGAAAAAAAATAAATCAGCTGATAAATAAGCTGGTTTCAAAATGCTTCAGTAATCATTGTCATAAGTTCACAGGAGATGAACGCTACCACTAATCAATTCTTCTAACAACATCCCATTTCATGTTTGTGGGAAGAAGTCCAGGCAGAAATAGTTACTCATTGCAGTATTTTGCTCCCCCCTCTTCCAGTGAATGGTTAACTTTTGACTTTGTTCTCCAATCATGGTGGTTTTTAAATTATTCTGATGTAATGTTGCCCAGGTCGCACACATATGTACATATATACCAAAATACTTAAGGTTTTAAATTATGGGGAAAGTGGATTCAAACAGTGGTTCTTTACAGCAATATTTCACCTAGCTCATACAGGTTCAAGTTTAGTGCTTAACTGGGAGAGACAAGACACAAGTGTTTGCCCTAATCAAGATGCATTTGCTTCTTAGCCATTCCCCAGAAAACATGAAGATGGTTTCCTTTGCAAACTATCGGCCCTACTGTTCTCCTATGTAAATCTTCTCAGAGAAAAGATTGTTTTATCTGTGCAAGTTCTGACCAAGGATACCAGGAAAGGATGTGGAATGAGAGACTAAATGAAATAAATCAATCAGGTGCTAAAGCATAATTTCTCCAAATATATATATATATATATATATATATGACAAAGGGTATCAGGTATTAAAAGGAATATAAAATACGAGGCAGGGGAAGGAAAGTGACAAAGACAACTAACAAACAAAAATGCTGGAAATTCAGGATGTCCAAAACCAAACATGCTCACACGAACAGTTAGCAGGTCCCTTTGGGAAAAAACATTGGAATTACAAAACCCAACCTAATACCTCTATGTAAGCCTACCTTTTACATAGCAGAGATGTAACCTGGATGAACTCAAGGCTAAAGGAGTATAACCCAATAAACAGTGGAGTACATTATGTCTGTAAATAGCAGGTATACAGTTAGGATACATACCTATATATCCTACCTATATAACCAACCTATATAAATATACATCAGTATCTATTTACATATTTTATCCATTTCAATCTATACACAAATATAGGTTTACGAGTCCGCTTACACTGCTTTAAACTAGGGTATAAGTGTACCACTGCTTTCTCTCCAATTAGACCTATATTAAAACAAGGTTACCAACATTACTTGTTAAAAAGAGGAAAAGTCCCCATTGTCTAACCAAACACCTAAGCCTGGTTTAGAAGTACCCTTTCAGAGTGATATTACAAGGCAGTTCATTTTAAATCTGGGATTTTATTGATTTTTTTTTTCCTTTTTTGAAGGAGTTATTTTTGCATCGCCTCATTTTTCACTTTCTTTTTGCCAACAGTAAATTTAGACTGAATGCTCTCAGAAGCAGCAGAAAATGTGTGATGGTTTGGACCTAATTAAAACCTGTGCAAAAGCATGGAAAACTTGAGGGTAGGGGAAAGTACACCCTCAGAAGTTCTCTAACACGTAGGCAAGTGAAAATCTTTGGCTTCAATAGAGCATTGGGCTGAATTAGCCATCTTTTGCATAGGGAAACTCTTCGTTAGTGCAGAAGTTGTTTAAACAGATCTCATGCCAGTCCCCTTGAACAGTCACTGGCATGTATAGAACAGAGACATATCCATGTCTAGAAGCAGGAGAGAGTCAGAATTTCTTTCTTCCAAGCTGATCTCATTTTTGCTGCAACAGCCTCTGTGGGGCACTGGAAGCTGGAGTAAGCTAGAACAAGCTAGAACAATTTTCAGACCATCTAGTTTGCATGAGCAATAAGGCTGGCATCTGGTGCCTCTAAAAATAAATACAATTTTAAAAAAAAATCAGTTCTGAGATGGTGGAATTAATGTTTCACATCCCTTTTGGCAGCTTGTATCTCTCCATTTGCCAGCTACTCTATTTTCTTGCTATTTTCTCCAGTTGAGTATGCTTCATGGTTATTCAGAAGATTTATGTATTTTCTTATGCTACTGCCTCAGTAATGTCAAACATGCAAGATGATAGTTTCTGCTAGCTAATTCTCTTCCCACTAGATGACAAGGACTTCAAAGACAGAGTGAACATCTTGAGTCTTTATTACCCAACTTCCCACTTGCACACGCACTGCATGTAGAGTTTGTCTGGGGTGGCAACTTGATAGCAAAGCAAGACACAGAGCACATCAGTTCTGCACATCTTGTCAATGCAGATAAGCTGCAGGAATTCAGCATCAAACAAAGGGAGCAGTACACCCTGCCATACACTTAATCATAAGGGTGGCACACTTATCTGTGAGTACACATGAGATATGGATACTACTGAAAATCTCTGCACATTTTACTGCTATATCAAAGTTCAAATCAGAAAGTGGTTTCTGGGTACAAAGATCTAGATCACACTTGAACTGACTTTTAGAAATGAAAAATTCAAGAATCACCGAAACAAAGTATGGAAGAAAATCAGGATTTTCAGACACCCTCTGTGGCTGGATAAAGTCTCAGCTGGTATCAGAAAAGCCCACAGATCTGGGGCTACTCAGATTAATATCTGAATAGTGCTACTATTTGGGATGTGCCAAGAAACATTTCAAAAATCTTTGTATCCATCATTATCATAACACAGCCAATTAGGGCTGGTAATGATTGTTTCAGAAAATAAATAGATCACTGATGCTGTATTTTTGCATGCCAACACAACTGCACATGCATCATGAGGCCACGGGTCTGAGAAACCTCAATTCATACATCACACCTCAGTTCAGAATCTGCAGCATCCCTTCCACATGCAGCAATGCAATGTAAGGACTTCTGGTGATTTTCCCAGGCTCACATTTCATCACAGTACCATCAAAAACAGGTGAGATTTCCGAGGACAGCAACCAACCAGGCAAATGGCTGAAAGATTGCCCATTTATAAAACTCCAGCTGAAATTCAGCGTTCTAACAGCTGCAGCCATGTTCATGACATCTTGAAACAAACTGAACTTCACTCCTACCAAGATTTGCTTTTGTATGCAAGTTTTTGCTGCCCTACTTTAGTAGTCAGGAAGGACTCATATGCTTCATATCTCCTTCTCTCTCAGGGTGATGCTTAATTTTTAATGAATTGTAATTAAGAAGTGAAGACCCACCCTCCCATCCACCCCCACACAGCTTACAACTCCAGCAACCACCTCTTCACTATTCCCTTCCCTCCCTCTTCAGCACCGGAGGCACAATGTACAGGGTGTGGGACTCTCCCATCTCTTCACAGAACTACACAGATGAATACACTGGGAGCACATCAGGAAGCAATTCAGATTCAGGCATTATTTCAAAGGCTGTGTACTTTGAACATTCCTTGAAACGCCAGAAGAAATCTGAAGATCCGCAATTTTTTTAGTTTTCATATCTGGGACACATTTTACATAGGGAGAACTGTCAGGGGTTGAGAGTTTACCATTCTGAGCTATCCAAAAAATCAGAGTATAGCTCAAATCAGGACAGAATCTGCCCTAAAACCAAGAACGGTTAGTCTCACATTGTAGATGTTAATATTCTCCATACTGCTGTGAGCTATATTTCATATTATTTGTCTAGCATCAGAGCTATGCAGAGTACTTCACAAAATGCAGGAAATTAAGATTTTCCCCTAGGAAATTTTTCTCCCAAGTTTTAAGAGAAAAATACACTGAGAAGAGGGTCACGAACTGTAGAGGACTACTAAGGCAGCTTTCCACTCTTTATGACTGAAGAATTGCATATGCAGTCAGTGCAAACATCTAAGCTTACCATGTTCATAATTATGACGTACCAATGAATTAAAAAAAAAAAAAAAAACAAACAAAAAACAAACACCAAAACCAATAACAAAAACCCATACCACCATCCTTATTAATGGTGCAAACACACAAAAGCACTTATCTCCCCCCTCTACTCAGTTTTTAATTGCACTGTTTCCATACTGCTTTCGTCTGGGCTTGTTGACAGACACACATGCACTTCCCAATCCCTTTCTGAATTGGAGGTGTCTAATTTTGCAGATATCCTTCATTGCTTTACACTCATATAACTGTGGCATACAAGAATCTATACACACACAAACACTGTTTAGTTTCACTAGAAGAGAGGCCAGAATTGTTAATATATATTGGTTGGCTGCAGCAGTGAGAAAATTTAGATTGGTGGGTGCTCCTATCTATGTCTGATTGTTTATGGAACCAGGCAGGTGCCATCAGTAATAACTTTTGACAGTCACGTGCAGGATTTGTGCTTGATAGACTGAAGTCATTAATTTGGTAATCTTATAATTCACCTGGTTTTTAATCAAAATTCAGTCATGCACATACATACATGCACATGAACACATACATGCACTCTGGCTTGCTTGTTTATGAACGTATCAGATTTATGGGGTGGATTGCTGGTAAACAACTTTAACATCTCATTTCAGTTTTATCCAGGGAGAGGCAACAACATGAAAAAGACTGAAAAATTATTCTGTGCTTCAGCTAGTATTTTAAAACTCTAATATATAGCACCACCCTCCCCGTGGAGCTTTGGGTACCTCTGGGGACATTGGTATTTCAAGAGCTACAAGTTCACTTTGATAGAGGTACTAGAAAAAACAGCAAAGAGCTACTTCATTATTTGCAATCCCAGCAATAAACATAGTATGTTAAAGGCCTGAGCACATTAGTTACTGATCTTAAATCTCTTTAATGATATGAAACGTTTTAAGATCCAATATTTGTCACAGACAGAATATTCTCTGGGTTTATTTGCTATGATCTAAACTATATCCAAGCAATGTTTATAAAACACTGTTGATAGCAGTTAACATTCTCGACTTGTTTCAATTTAACTAGAGAAGGCAAAATTTCTCTAGGTTAGCACTACGGAAAATTTTATTCCACTAGATGAAAGTTTAGTTAGATATTCAGTGGGGGGAAAAGCACCTTGAATAAATCTCTGTATCATGACAGCTCCTTGGCCTCATTTACTGATACACTACAGGACTACAAAGGGGGTGGAAAGAATACAAAACCAAATATCCCTCTATTCAGCCCCAGTCCATTTAGAAAGATATGAACATAAGTACCACAGTTTTCCTGCCTTCTCCATCTTCATTTTCACCCGAGTTCTGTGGAGAACCTTCAAAATGGTAGATAGAATTTGATCTTCGAATACATCTCTTACAGAGAATTCTATCTCTACAAACACAAAACTAAACTTCTGCCATCCCAGAGGCACATAAAAAAAATCCCCACAAAGTAGCCCACAGTTCAGGGGCCGGGGGGGCAGAAGAAAGTGCAACCTATTTAGAAAGAACAGCTTTTCAAAACTGCCCTCTTTGCTCAAATGGGATCACCTTTGAACAGGAGGTTCAGCCAAACTCCCATCTGGACCACTCCAGCAGTGGTCACAGCAGTGACAGTGGCTTCTGGCAACCCCCAGCACAATTAATATGAAACCACAACAAAAAGTAGTTGTTCGGCCTTTTTTTTCCCCTTTCTTTGAGAAAATTATATATAGAGACAAATTTTGTCCTGAAAAACTGTAATCTACATCAAAATAAAGAGAAAAATACCATTATTAACCTTCAACAGAAATACAAGTGAGCCACAGAGAAACACAATTATCCACTGCATGTGACACAGACTGTTTATAGCACAGGAAATAAACCAAGTATACCTGAACCATTCCAGATCCACTGTCTCATTAATTTTCATTTTCACCAAAGCTTTTATAAATGAGAATGTGCCCCCTAAACACCAGACTTAGGTGTAATTAGAAGCTTTTAAAATGCAAAAGTAATTAATCAGCTATTTCCCATTTTAATCACAAAAAACAAAGTCACAGAATTAAAGTTGGAAGGGACCTTGGGAGGTTAGCTAGTTCAGCATCCCTCTCAAAGTTCAGTCAAACACTGAATTTAGATTGGGTTGCTCAAGGCTTTGTGCTGAAAAGTCTAGAAAACCTTCAAAGAACTGCGTATTCAATATGAAATTTAAATTAAATATATCAAGGAGAAAATATCCTGAAGAGATATCCTATCAGGCACCTTTTGAAGAAAGCAGGCATAACACTTCTGATCACATATGATGCTATTTCCCATTACTTCTTCACAATAGTTGACCTGGCTTAGCTGTGCAGCACATGAGGGCAACAGGAGGCCAAAAAGATACCAGAGAATATCAAATTATAAATCCAAGATGTCTTCAAGTATTTTTTTTAATTTGAATTTAATGTAATGACAAACTCCATTTAAAATACAAAAACAGCAGACACTCTGTATATATGTAAACATGTATATTCATACCCCATGTCCTGTTATGTCCAAAAAACACATTATGATATTTGTACAACAAAAGGTTTTCCAAGCATTCAACTTGGAAGCATCTGGCAAAGCAACTCGCTGAAATAATAACTAGAGCACAGCCTACTGTAAGGAAATTACTATGAAATAATAGTTTATTTAAAATACTTGAAGCCTATCTATGCTCATTTAATATATTCAAGATGATGTACTTTGTAATATTTTGTAAGGCAAAGTTTTTCTACTACAAGACCTGTATCAATTTCCTTTCTTCCCGTCTATACAAAATCAAAATAAAAATAATATAAACCAGTATTTTAAGAAACTTCTTTTTCAAGAAGCATGCTCTTGAAATAACTGTCTGTAATGGTGGTGGACTGTAAATCTTAAAACAAATGACACATTTATTTCCAAGAACGCTCTCTAGCAATCATTTTCATTTATGTCTTTTAAAAAGCACACGATGTTGTCTGTGCAAATATTATTTTGTTCCTCTGATTGGTTTCAATAAAGTAATTTTTCCAGGCAGAACATCTAAATTACCACATATTGAAATGCACAGTGTCTTACACCCATCTGGTTTGGATTTGTGAAGTGGATTGTTGTTCATACATTTTCACCTGGGTGAAATAAAACTGGGTTGATGAAGCAGTAAATATTTTTTTATTGAAAACAATGAAAGATAAATTCTGAGCACAGTCCATCGCTAATTACTACAGGTACTCTGCCAAATATTTACTTAAAAATCAGCAATAAGCCAAGCAAACAAAGCAGAACACACACTTGCACAGCGACCCAAGGGGTCAATCACACAGCCCAGAATCTTGCTGCACATCAGACAGCCTTATTAGTTACCATCTGCAACAGGAACATCATCTTATTTTTTCTGACCTCTGTCACAGTAGTTTTTATGCACCTGAGATGAAATCTATTCCTGTTTTCCTTTGGACATGCTTGAAGGTGTGCTGACTTGTTATGGCATCTATTGAGGTCCCAGTTTACACAGTTGCAAAACAGCTCTGCCAAATCCCTGGATAAGAAGCGCTGTGTCATTCATTTAAAAGCAAAGCAAAGCAACCATCCCAGCCAGTAAATCCCACTCGCTAGCCCAAGAAAAAACAAATTTAATCAGAAGATATGCAACAAGGGTACATGATAATAAAAGAGATGGGTGGAAAAAAAACCCAAGAAAACCTAAAACTCTTAAATTCTTTTCACTAAACCAAAAAAAAGAACATGTTCTTGCTTCTCCTCTTAACCAGCTGGCATGCTATCTTCTCCAGACAATGCAGAAGCCCTGGTTTCCTTTTTTTCCTATCTCTCAGTTATCTATTTTCACATTATGCATATCATAGAGATCAGAAGCTCTAACAGAGTACCCTCACTGTTGAGCTTTCAAAGATTGCTGTACATCAGTCTAGTCTTGATTTAAATTGCTGATTCAGTAGTATGTGTTTAATTCAAGGCATCTAGAAATGACAGTTAGTTACATAAAGCAATTAACTTTATTCATCTAGTCTGGGAAACCTTACAGTCCAATCTTTATTAAAGTATCACACCTACAGATTAGGTTACCTGCATGAACAGTACAGTTCATTTCACATACCTAAAATTAGGACTATCTTTGCCACTTGGGATTAAGTGTCCATCTCATTTGGACAGGTTTTTACAGTACAGACTGCCTATGGTGGCAGAGAGATACCCAGCACGTCAGTAACAGCAGGCAGGTGTTACTGCATCCTCTGCTGGCCTGGATTAAAGGATGTTAGCCTCTTCACAGCACGAGTCCCTGGAGTGTCCATTCAAGTCAAGGAAACAAGTACTTTGAGAATTAGCCACTGTCTGAAAAACATTCACACAGAGAAAGCTGATGCACTGCACATCTGAACCAGAGGTTATTATTTAGCAACTTAGGTTTGCACATTTAAATGCCCTCATTTTAAAAATAAAGTCACATGACATTCTATTCCAGTGCATCTGTAGAGTCAGTGATTCATCTAATCAGTTTGCTCTTGTGCAGTCTGATTTACTGAGCTGCTGCAAGTACCTCTTAAATTGTTTTACTGAATTATTCCACGGCAGTTACATGAGGACGAGCTGAATATTTATTCCCTGTCCAAAGGCAGAGCTCCTAAAAGTGTCACTTGTGTTGGGCCATGTCCTAACTTTCACTGACATACCTTCAACACAGAAGTCTTAACCCTAAAAGGTCTCTGGATCTGGAGAACAGGACTGTCTTTTCAGTGTGTTAATACTGGTTGTGCAGAAAAGGGATGAAGAAAAACCCGTATCAGCATTCCTAAAATTGGGTAGTCCTGATCTAGCATTCTGCCTTCATGTGACCGATATTCAGAGAAGTTTCTGAACGACAAAAATACCATTAAGTTATATTAGTATTCATATTTTGATTGCATTTAGTGCTTTGATACTGGCATCTCTTCTTCACTTCGCTGCCTATGGATTTAGCATCCAAGATACGCCACCTCGGGGACATGTGCAGCAGTCTCCACTGCAGACCATTCACAGGTTTGAAGACTCGAGGGAAGACTGTGGAACAGATTAAACTGTTACAGGGGCTGAGTCCAACCTACAGACGGTGCCTCTGGCTCCGCACGCTCACACCGCAGTGACTGCAGTGAGTTCTAAACTAATTAGTACATGTTCTGCTGGCAATTTATGCTCTCAGAAGCACGAAGCTCTGGTCAACTAAGTGTGAAAATATTTACTCAGTTCTCAGGTTACTGCAGCACGTGATGAGCCGCTGTGCTTAAGAGCAAGCTGTATATGCAAACTAGTTGAATTCATTACTGCTCTCATCTGCTGTGAGAAGATAGCAGGACTGATTTCAATCAGCGTTTTTAGATGCAAGCTGTTTACACTACATACCTACAATTAGCTAAAACCTAAGCGTTTTAGCTTACAACCTTATTTCCCTCCTCCTCAAGAGCTTTAATCTAAAAAAAAATAAAATTAAAAAGAGCAGGGAACTGTGCAAGGTTTGTAATTTATTCAAGACTGCAGAGCAAATCACAGTGAGAACTGCAGTTATCTCACATGACACCCAGCCCAGCACACAGCCATTGAAATAGTGGCGTTAAGATCCCACATCTCAGCGTGATATCCATTCATTATGTTCTTTATGCTTGGCTAGAAACAACAAGGGGAAAACACCCACAACACTGTAAAAAAAAAAAAAATTGGCCATTGAAATACACTTCAAAGCTTCCCAACCTTTCCCGTTCTTCATAATAGATATTCTGCAAGACTGCTCCCATGATTCAAACGAGTTGTTGGCTTTAATGGCAAATTAATGACAAGTCATTTGAATGACTTGACACAATACATTTTATTCTAAGCAGAGTTTAAATGACAAGAAAATAGTAGGGCTTGCCCTTATTTTTGTGAAACAACTAGATAATGGAGATCTTTCAACTTCACATTCTTCAATAACAACTATGGCTTCTTACATTCATAACACAAGAATTTTTATGCAGAATATTTTAAAAACTCATTGTTCCAGAAATTAAATTACTCCTCATGAAGTAAAAGCAATATACTGATACCATCCAACATTTAATGAAATGTGAGACAATTGCATCAGTCCATAATAGAAGGGTATGTCTGCAGGTATATGATTACTAGTTCAGCATAACATCCTAACAAAATGCTATGCATCAAAATCACTTATATACGTTTTTTAGTTGTTGTCTTGCTTGGATTTTTCCAAGTTCATATTTTAGAACAATTTTTGTACTTAGTTTCATATTTGAGCAATTCAGATAAACTATCACTCTTCCTATGAAAGCAACACTTAAAAAGAGGATACAGAAACAATCTACTCCTAGGCACCAACCAAGATAACATTCTTTGAAACACATGACAATTCACATTATGTCAACATTTCCAACTCAGCCAAAACCCAAATGGTAGGTTTTGTAAAGCACTCAGGATACCTAAAGTTTATTTCCACTATTCAAAAGAAATTTTTTTCTTAGAAGCTAATAGGTTCCTTTTGAAAACCCTGGACCAGGCCTCTGTTATTAGGTAGATGAATTTAGAGGTTACTTTCACTACACACAGTAGACTTTAAAGTTTTCTAGTATCAAAATCTTGGTCAAAAAAAGACTCAGGCAAAATGTTTAATATCTGATATGAATTAAATTAGGCAAGTTGAAGTGAGAAGTCCTGTGAAGTCCAGACATAATCTGTAGCCTTAAATGCCCCTTTAAGAGCATAGAACAGGTGCTGTCTTAATTCTATACCTCTTAAAAATATATATGCACGAGTAGTCTCACTGACTTGACTTTAAACATTCATATGAAGTCTTCTTGATATCCAAATAAATATATAAGCCCATAAATAAATGCAGCATGAAGTATAACTAAGACATCGCATTAGTCGTATAAATTCATTAGGATTCAAGATTCACTGTTCAGATCTCTTGTAACTCAACTCCAGTCATACATATATCAGATAGAAAAGAAGTTACAATCAGTAAGGAAAAGCTGGTCTCTCTTACTTTTGTCTTAGAAAAGCCTTAAATCTTTACAAAACCAAATTTATAAGGAAAGAGGTATCGCTTCCCAATGTGTACCATTAAAACCCAAAATAAACGAACAACGAAATTGCTGAAGAGTTATGCAAAAAAAAAAAAAAAAAAGATACAGACTGTACTATCCACTCAAAAAGACTTCAGTGAATGGATATCTATTTGGCAATAATTAACTGGTTGCTTATGAAGAAGACAAGATAGAAGGGTGGTTAAAGGAATTCCAAACCTATTTTAAAAGGAATGATTAATTTATTTCCCAGAGTTTTACCCCTTGTGAAATCAACTACTCTTTTGATTAGTATTTATGACTTAGTTTTAAGTCAGTCTGTCCCAGATTTTACTCCTTCACTGTGCTACTCAAAATATATTTGATCTTTGTAAATATCTGCCTGTTTGCAAAACACTGGTCTACGTGCTTTACAGCCCCCCTCTCCTGGACAGGACCTCTGCCTCTTTACTCAGCATCTCCTTTGCTTTCCCTCAAGGCTTTAAACGTGGAAGGAGACAAATTTGCAAGCAATGTCCTTTCCTGCTGAGAGCTGGTTAGCAGACCACTTCTTGTTATCTGTTACAAAGGCCTTGCCTCAGTGATCCATGCACACCAACACCACTACTCAGCTCTGCTTGTTTGGGAACACAGCCAAACAGCTGAAGAGGCAGAAAGAAAAACCCACAATCATCAGCCAGTGCAAAACACAGTAGTTGTTTGCTCAGTAACACAGGTCATTCTAACACCAGTGCAATTCTTCTGTTGCACACAGATCTTCACTCAAGTAGTGAAGCAGAGCTTGCCTCTGACTTTCTAAACCCTGCAGAGAACTACCCTGAGGTAGCAGTTATTGCCTCTCCAGTTACTGTGCTCATTTCCCAGCACTTTGCCAGAACAGTGAAAAAGGATGCAACAGCAGGAGGCTTATGAGAAAGGTCAGATGAAAATGCTCATTAGCATTTACAGCAACATAATGACAGGGGTGAAAAAAACCACTCGTCAAATTAGTTCCTTTGACTCAGCTCCACATAACCCGGAGGTAGGAAAGGAATCTGATGTTTTAATTTATAAAAGTAGTCAGAGTTACATTGCACATATATGTAATCTGCAATAAGAAACTGATAGCTTTCTAGCCAAAACAGAGCTGCAGATAATGCTGGGAGAATGCAATAGCGACTCTGAATCCCAGACTGTGAATCATCAGGGTTGAAAATGCTCTTGGGAGGTCTGACCTCCTGCTTAAACAGGGGCAACTTTGAACTAAAACAGGTTGCTCATGGATTTGTTTGAATATACCTCAAACACACTCAGTCAGAGAATCCACAACACACCTATCACACACATCCACAACACACCTGTTCCAATGCTTAGTCACTTCCCAAGATATTTTCCTTATATTCCATCATAACCTTCCTGTTAAAATTTCTGACCACCATATTTGTTCTCCTGCTCTGCACATCTCCCACTGTCCATGGCACACTTGGGATTTCTCCTCACTGAACTTCATAAGATTTCTGCTGGCCCACTCCACTGGCCAGTCTAGGTCCCAATTAAAACATTGACAAAAGTAATTCCAAAAGATACAGAGAGCAGGATAAATATGATAGAGAAGAATCCAGACAATTCCAGACACTTTGGGAATACAATCTCTGACAGTCCAATTTAATGACTAGGTTGCATGATTTTTCATAAATATAGAAAGATTTCCAAGATTTAGCAGGCTTATATTACAGCTAGACATTAGGAGAAAAAAACATTCTAATGGTTAGGGTAGGCTACTGGAATAGATTCCTCAAGGAGGAGCCATTGACACCTTCATCAAACTAGATGTTCTCTTGATTGTTACATTATTATTGAAACAATGGCATATAAAATAACCATAAGAATAGTAAAAACAGTCTATTTTTCTTTAACAATAAATGTGTGTAATCAAAACCTTCAACTTCATTAAGAAAGCATGTCTAAAGCGTTTCTTTAAATTATTTTTTTTTTTTTGGTGTTCTGTTGGGATTTTTAATCCCCTCCCAATAGTTTGGAGGAAGTTTGTTCCCTTACCTCATCAGAGCAATATTCTCCAGGTAGAGCATCTAAAATAGGCTCTAAAATGTTTGGCGCACGGCTGCCTCACAGTAATACTGTTGCTAGTTTAACTGAATTTAAAAAAAAAAAAAAAAGAGAAAAATTACTTTCAAAATTTAAGTGACTATTTAGTTTACTTTCCAGAACAAAACACAATAAAAATCTAGAAATACTTTAAAATATATCCATTTTGACAACAAATAGGATACTTTCATTCATTTTCCAATCTACTCTCTTCAACTGAGGTCTTAATTATTTTTAGCGATTAGAAAATCCACTGGCAAATTATTTCTTCCATCTCACAAGTGAAAAAAATTCAAGTCTAACCATGTTTGTAAATACTTCTAAAATGATTTTTTTCAGATGTTGGCAAGCATCAGTATTTGCCTATATATTTCCTTTTATCCTATGTAGTGAATAGATGCTATTACTTTTGTACTCTTTATGGAGTAAACAAATAAATTTTCATGGAAGCCAAACAAATAAAAAAAGGAGATAAGCAGTGAGCAGAGTGCAATGAACAGCTTGAGAAAGTTGCAATCTGACAGCATTCCTTGCAAAGACTGGTAGGTATTCTTTGAACTGTAATGTGTTTACCTTGAAAGAACTCACCCAAACCCAGAAAAATCTTCACCTTTGAAGTTGCAGTGAGGCCAAAAAGCACCATTTCATTTGCTTTTCATCCAAGGTAACGCTGACATAAGAATTAAAAATAGGAGGAAAACTCTTCATTTTTGCTTCCACGGGAAACTGATGCTGCCCTCAGATGCACTGAAAATATGACACACTGTGCTGCTCTTTCTGAATTAATTTTGTAACATCACAGTGTGTAGCAGGATGAATCCATGTGTTCTTGAACACCAGAAAGCATCACACGTGGCTTGATGAGGAATTTTGGCTAATATGTCATACACAGCACAGTGACTTCAACAAACCTGGAATGATTTACCTGCTGGCTCTGTTCAGCTGCAACCAGGACTTCTGGAGAGCCCAACTCCAGAGACAAATACTCCCTAACATGTCTGTCTAAATAATGTCTCAAAGTGTTATTTCTTCATCATTTTGGTCTCCTGCCACATCAGTCTATACATAGGTATAATAAAAAATTTTAATTTAAAAAATTAACTTCAAGTTGACAGACATTTCATACATAAAGTTTTGGGGTTGTCTTTTTACCATTACAAAGTGAACAGGCTGGATCTCATTTCATTCTCTACTGCAACACTACACTTGTTTTTAATATGTTCAGCAAACATTAAAATTGTACTTTTTCTCTATATTTAATAGTTACTCCCCTTATTTTTTTCTAATGTATTTATTTCTTCCAGTTTTATAATGCATAGGCATATCTCATTTGAACACTTAAAAATGTTTGCCTGCAGTAAGAAAACCTATTTTATAAAAAACTGCATACAGTCTACTTAAAGTAACAATGATTTATTACTCAGTAGTATAACTGGAGATATTTCAGAGAATATTTATTATCATGCATTTCCTACAAGTGCTCTTGTAGCTCTGCCCCAGTAGGTACCCTGTATGATGCCAATGACTTGCTGAGTCTGTTTGGAGTCTACAGACTAAGTGAGCTCCCTGGAATGGGTTTCCCTTTCTCCACTTAACTTTCAGTGAAAGGTATCATATAATAAGAACAAAGCATCTGGAGAATATCAGTGAAGTAACTCTGAGACAGAGATGGCAGATAGTCACCCTGTAACTGAAGTAATTTAAAGGAAAAATGAACAAAGTGAGTCTGTATTTAAAAAGGAAGTGATATTCCTACCTTTCAGTAGCTAATCTTTAGTTTTAATTATTACACACAGACATTTATTGCTGATGGAGAGTTTACAGGGTTGTATTTTGTTGTTAGTTTCTAATCTTCTCAACTGTAACTGGAGCTACACTACAGGAGTAACCTCCAAGACAGTAAAGCAACAACAATTTTAAGAAGTACTGCCCCTGCCCTCTACACACACATGCACATTTAGAACTACTTCTTCCTCAACAAGAAGTGGGAAGCAGGGACAGCTGCTCTCACTGTCAACCAAGAAAATCCAGTTACTATTCTGAAATCCATGACAGCAGCTAAAATATCTGTTGCTGAGCCTTTTGAAGTTATACCACCTTCTTAACTAATCCCCCATCTTCTGCTTGTCTTCCAGCAAATCCCAACAATGTAAACTGAAGCAGCATACAGGGCTCCATTCATCACTGAGTGCCTAAACTTTTAGAAATGACCATAAGTACCCAACATTCAGATCCCTTCCAATCTGGTATTCTATGATTAAAGGTAAGTAAATACTCCTCGTAAGTACTGCTCTTCACTAGGAACACTACCCCTAAAATAAGAATTCTCTAGTTCTTTGCTGCATACAAAATTCTCAGTTTTAACTCCAAAGCTTCTCTGATGACCTGAAACGCTTCAGTGGGTAACTTGATTCATAATTATGAGTTTTTTACACAAAGTTCAATGACAGGTAACTCACAGTCAGCGAACACACTGCTGGATTGTTGGGCTGTGTGCAAGAATTGCATGCAAGGATTTAATACTACTTCCAAGGGAGGGGACTTCCTGACATACTCTTGTTTGGTACAGATGCTGAAGGTACCAAATTTAGTATTATTTCCTGAAATATCTGGAAAGGGATTGTATATTGCTTCTCTCCCTTGCAAGGCAGAAGGGATATGGTTAGGCTCAGATGCTTCCCCTGGATTGTAATCAATATGAACAACCACACTACTAATTGATTAAAACTACATTTCTGGGACAGATATCCATGTTTCAGGTCACTGGAACTGCGTTATCAAAACATATAAAAAGTTTTCTGATGTACTCAAACTACTCTGACCTTGGCAAAGGAAGTTCCAGTGAACTCACACTTCCTAAGTGACCATTCCAAGTTACCAACTTTTATTACATATTTGATCAGAACACCACATGCCACTCTTTCTATACATTTCATGTATACAAGACATATTAATTAACATTAAATATATGATATTAAGCAACAGAACGCGTGTCAGAATCCATATAAATACTTAATCTGAAGAATTACTTAGTACATTTCTGCAGCAGTAAATAATTAATCCTCTCTGATCAATACGGAAATGACAGTAATTAGAGAAAATAAGACAGCACTGAAACCATTAACCCGCACTTTTTTGAAGTTGGGATGTTCTTGATGTGGTTATGTTCTTTGTTTACTGAAAAATTATTTCAACAGGGACAGAAAGTCGCATATTTTAGACTTTTAAAACAGTCTTACGTTTATCTTAACTGACACTTCCAGAACTTCTGCAACTTGCAAAAAGTCTCTGTAAATTTTCCACTATTTATGTAGCCCCTTACATCCTAGGGCAGCAGTCTCCATTACTATAGATTCACTGTGGTTAAAAAACAAATCCTTGCATTTTTGCCCATGTGCCACAGAATGTATATTTTTCTTTTTATTCCTTGGTTGTGCAGAGCAATCTGTTTAGCTCAGGCCTTATTGGTTATAATTTCTCCTTGCAATGAATAAGACAAACATAACAAACTGTTTCAGCCCAAATGAAAACAAGACCAAAAAAAATGTTGCCATTGAAATGGCATTTATCAGCTGTCAGAGTGACATGTGAAACATTTTTAGTCTGGGAAACAGAATTAATATTTCAAATACCAGTCTATGCAAATCAAGAACTGCTCTAGTCCCCTCACCATGTTTTTTTTTCTGTAAATATCAATTTAAATGCTGAAACTATACAGCAACAAAACACGCAGTTAGGCTTTTCTCCTAAAGTTTGTGTAAACATGACAGTAAACTAAATATAAATCCTAAGTCTTTTATTACTAGCATAGCCTTTAAAAACCAAAATAACACCCTTAAATTTTCCCTGAAATTATTGGTATATGTAAAGAATGATTTCATCATCGTCCCCCTAAGTTTAAGAGCTTCCAAATTGCAGTCACTGCAGTACACATATAGAAAATTTTAAGTTCAAGCATATGCAAAGAAAGAGAACTTAAGATGTGCAGTCGAATAAGCAACAGGGCAGTAGTGGAGTTAGTGTGTAGGGAAAACAATGCAGTAGTATTAATAGGTAAAGCATTTAAAAAAATTTTGAAAAAAATCTTAGTCCATTTGGAGATCTCATCCTTGTGGTCCCATTGTGTGAGTTCCAGTTCTTTAGTTACAAAATGAAGTGCTTATAATCCCACAAAAACATAGGCCTAAGGTTACTTTGGTGTACAAAGCACACAAAAGGCAGCACCTTGTGTATATCCTACATACTAAGGCATTTTGAGATCCAATATTACATTTATGTTTCAAAATTAGGAGCTAGTCCAGCAATATCCCGATACCTGGGGATATTGAGACAGCCAATGATTTAACACATTTTTAAGGGGAAAAACAGCAAAATCCAAGCCTAATTCAAATCTGAAACATATTATAGAACACATTTAAAGGGAAGAAACCAATAGGTATATAATATATATATAATGTTACTATAAAAGTAATATAATATAGTGTTACCATACAAGAAAGGTTTATTCTAATTAAACACATGACTTTTACAGGATAGTTGTTGGACTTGCCTGCATCAACAATCACACCAAAAATTATTCTGAAGCAGTATAAAATCTGATTTGGAAGTGAACTACTGTGTTACTGTTATATACTTTGATACTGTGATATAAGCTACATCCTTTTAAGAGTGGAAAATAAATATATGATAATCAACTACAAAACAAAATAGGTTACTAAGATAAAGGATTGGAAGAGGGAAAAAATTCCCAGAAGTAAGGATGGGAATCAAAACAAAGTGGGTAATGGACAGAGGCAGCTCCCAATTAAGATTTCCCTTCATATGTTTAAATTTACTCGCAAGTTTCCCTTACAAAATTGAAGTGTATAAAGCTCATAAATCATCATGAAGAATTTCATAATTACAGAACCCTTAATACAGTTAAATTCAGCAAACTAAATTACAACCATTTTGATTCAATTAGACTTTTTAATGAACTAAACTACACCAAACCCTTGTTTCAAACTTAAAGAACTTAACTCCACATGAATTGCTGTGTACAACTTTTGCAAGTGCTCTACAGTTTATTTACATTTGTGGTCAATTCCAAAGTATATCCCACAGTGAAGTCGAAGGCACAGAAACAAATATCATTCACATTAATTTGATATGCCTATTGGATTTTGGTAACAATCATTTTTCTAAAAATTAAACGAACATTTTAAAAATGAATAAGAGTTAATCAATGCTGTGATGTCTTATTTTGACTGACCACTTACTGTTCAGAAGAATATTCTATGATTAATCTTGAATAATATCATAACTAATTAATAGTTAAAAATCCAAACCAGTTAGCTTCAGCTATGGTATTTACAAGCATTTAGGGGAAAATCTACGCACAGCCTGACTATCTGCCAGGAAAAAAAAAAAACCACAAACAAACCACTGGTTGCAAAGAATCAAATGATTCTTTGATAAGTTGTAATATATCTTTGTAAAAGCAGACTGTATGTGACATGGGAATCTCAGCAATTATTTTGGAAGAAATGCACTAAGTTAATAAAGTAGAACGACTATGGATGATATTCACAATATGGAACAAGGGGAAAAAAATGTTAATACAACCCTTCATTTAATTGATGTATTACTAAAGTAATAAAATAATTTCACTTCAAAAAACCTCTTTGTATTGTATATACACTGTTGTGGTCTGAAACTTTTAAGTCTATCCTTCAGATCCATTTCAACTCTCACTTCACACATTCAGCTTCAGCATGGGCCTTTGCTTCAAAAAATTTCTGCTAGAGTTCAAAAAGTCCATGATACCAAGGCACAATTAGTTTTTTAGTTTAATGATGAGAACTTCTGAGGATAAATGACTCATTATCTTCTTGTTAAAAAAAAAACAAAACAAAACAAAAACCTTATCCCATTCAATAATTATACCACTTCCCTTCTGAATATGCTGACATTTTGACTGAAGGAGGAAAACCACAGTTAAGCCAAAGGTTGCACTGCTCTTTGTGTGGAATACCATAAGAAGAGACCATGAAACTACAGCTGTATTTGCCATCACACAGCTTCATGGAGATATAATATTAACATAGTACAAATAGCAATGAAAATATTTGCAGAGTAACCAGTTCCAGAGATGTCAATGGTAAAACAGAGAATTTCAACACGCACTGTTCTGAAAAACATGATTAAACAGACAAGTAGGACTGACTTTCAATAGTTAATGGAGTGCAAATGGACAGGTGACATTTGTGTCTGTGAACTGCAGTACACTGCAGGTAGGGCTTCCTTTCACATTGTAATTTGGGTGCTCTGCTACTGTGGTGGAAGTAGAATAATAACCTGAGATGCTTAAGACTTTAGAGCTTTCTCTAAAATAGGACAGTCATGATTATGGGGTGCTGATGGACTGACAAGCACCACCAACTATGTTCATCCTTTTTTTACCAATACCGGTACCAAAGGAGGGGTTTGATCCTCGAGACTGATAGGATTTGGATCCTCTTGCTAATCGAGGGTATGATGTGCAGCTTCAACATTTAACACTATTTAACAAAAAGAGTCCTTTACTATGCCTTTTAATCATCAAAACTACAGAAATAAGGTTTGGGATCCCACAGATTCACAGCACAATGTGTGATACACAGTTCACCCAGGGACACCTGAGATAAACAGCACCACGTAAAGGCTGCAGCACAAAAATGAAACACTTCACATGAAAGTATTTTCTTCAGTCAAACAGCAACATATCGTCTGCAAGGTTTCATAATGGAAATCCCCCTCCAAAAGACCTCAACCATTCCTTCTCCCCCCATCTTACCTGCACAGATACAATGCTTCCACTCTCCTAAAATCAGTGCTATCTACCTTTCCAGCACAGAGGAACTGCCACTGTTACACTGTGTAGCAGTACAAGACCATCTCCTTCCTGAAGACTGGACGATTCTGTATCTTTTCTTAAAACAAGTTTATGTAAAGGGAAAATTAATGGTTATAAACACAGCTTAAGTATATTAAAGCACAGTAGATGTAACAAAGAGCCCCTTATTTTCCAGCATCTGCTTTCTTCATGCATATTTTCCCCCTCCTCTAGCAGTACAGGGGAATCTATGTGGTTCTTGCTGCTGCTGTTCAATTAAAAAATCTAGCAGTGTCAGTTATCTCAGTTACTAATTAATTCGTTGTGCATGCTATATTCTTTGTTTCCAGTACTTTTGTGCAGCTCTTCTTATTCTTTGAAGCCATTTATCTACAATTACTGTGAATTTGAGGTAGGACATGAAAAGGTTCAGTACCCCTGCTCTGCAGCTTTTCCTATTTACTTTTACTAGGGCTGCTGCAGGGATTCAGAGCTCTCACCCTGCTGGCTCTGAATTTCTGTAACAGCAGTGGAAAAGGCAAAGGTATGCAAAAGAGAGGCAGCAGATGAGGGACTAAAACACGGTCACATTTTCCCTTTCATGACCTGGGACAAAACACAGCATACTGCAGGTGACAAATGAGGAGCCTGTGCTGCCAGTGTAATCCAAGACATATCTGTAAAAAACACAAAACACAGCAGGAGTAGTGTTGTCTGAGAGATACACCTCCTCCAGAGAAAGGTCAATACTGATGAGGGCCGAGATACAGCGACAGCACAATACCGGGGGATATCTGGCTTCACCTTATCAAGCAGCACTGAGCAATCTGACAGGGACCAGCGAAGGGTGGCTTCTTAGAAAGCAGACAGATTGATTCAAAATCACAGGCAAACCTGAAGAGTTTTTTTCAAGCTAACAATGTTATTTTGATCTCTGAAGCGATCACTAGGACACTGATGTTTTACTGTAGTGCTGAATTAAAAGCCATTAAATTGTTTTTAATGTTGCCGTTCCACTAACTTACATATTTAAATCCAATTTTTAAAAATCTGGATCTAAAAGAAGTGCTACACTATGTTAAAATAAAAACTTTCTTAGGTGAATAGCTAAAGGAAAATGCCAACAAGGGCTGAAATATGCAA
Organism: Pseudopipra pipra; assembly: GCF_036250125.1. NCBI lineage: Eukaryota > Metazoa > Chordata > Aves > Passeriformes > Pipridae > Pseudopipra > Pseudopipra pipra. The sequence continues at coordinate 10,621,583 of NC_087556.1, forward strand.
ACCTGGGTCTTGTTGCAAGGTTAAAAAAATCTCATTAAAACTAAATCTCAGTAAGCATAGGAAGTACACGTGCTCATTCTGTTCAAGCGATTACTTTTCTATTTTCATGTATGTGCTAACAAAAAAAAAACCACTAAAAATCTATTAGCATTACTAAATGGCAATTCTTCCCAGACAACGTTACAGTAATCTAATAGTTGTTAAAACATAATTAGGAATATATATCTCCTTCTCTTATATAAGTCTGTCCACAGTGCAGTAGGGTTTTCACAGATAACCACAAGCTGAAAGGATTTCAGTCAGGCATTCACTGAAGACAAACCTGGAAAGAAGCTCCAGAAGACAATTTATGCACCCTTTTCCCAAGAAGTTCAACAATACCCACACTATCTTTGATAAACACTTCTCTAGATATTTTATTTTTGAAAAAGTCTTCAGCATCAGTGATGTTATTCTAGTGGTGTTACCATTCTAAACTGCCAAAATCTTCCTGCAGACCTGTTGCCTGGCTTGTTTCTCTCCAGCCTCTATCTGAAGAGGGAGTTAGTCGCCCTGGACACACAACTTCACATTTGTCCCTGAAACTGCATTTCATTTGTCTCCAACCATTTCTCTGTGTTGCCTGTACCATTCTGGATTGCAGTCCCCTCTTCTACAACACACCATCTGTCCCCACTATTGGATGTAATAGACTCACTATTCCCTTATTCTGATTGCTAATGAAAATATTGGGTAACGCTGAAGCCTGGTTAAATCTATAGTTTTAATATCACTTTAATTCTGATAACAAAATAACTACGCTATAGCATAGAATACCCTAGAATACCCTCTCCAAACAAAAAAAACCCAAACCAAACCAAACCAAAAAAAAAAAAAAAAAAAAAACAACTAACCAACCAAACAAAAAACCTAACAAACCAACCAACCAACCAAAAACCAACCGAAACCAAACCAAACAAAATTACTTTGAACCAGTACAGAGTCAGATGGATCTTTCCAGAAAAAATTACTGTGTGAAAGGAAAACAGGATGATAAAGACTAGATGATAAATGCTTCCTAGACTACTTATTCTAGCACTTTGGTCTGTATATATTTGCTTTCTCTGTCATAAAAACAATAAAAATTTGCCCAAATAGACAGAGTTTATACTCTAGGGCTAAAATACGTACCTATATTTATTTTTTAATGGGTTTCTTTCTTTCTAATGCTTGTTCTGCTCATAAATATTATTTTAAAATAAAGTAAACAGACTCCCTTTTACACAAATAGCATTTAATCTTGTGCATCAGTCAGAAGGCAGCAATTCTATAAAGGAATACCAGGTTAGTCCTCTAATGATTTGATCTTATTTATAGTCATAAATGACATCAGAAATGTGATTTTGCCACAAAAGCACCATTTGGCTTTGTGTGATTTTAAAACTCTCTTTGTGCCATCCCTCCAGTAGAGTTAACAGAGAAAGTAAAATTGGAAACCAACGAATCAAAAGCAAGAATTAAAATACCCCAACACACAAGTTAACAAAAACAGTATAATCAGTTATTACTGCTGAAATATACCCACGTTCAAGATCAAAAATCACTCAGAAAACGGGATAGTATCCAATTTTTCATCTTTAGTAAGTACGAATCTGTAAGTCAGAGAATAATGCAAACAAGCACTGCATAATGCAAAGGACGATGTGGCACCTTATCTGCAACCGTAATATTTCAACATTTTTTTGTATGAAGTGAATTACCAGAAATTACTTTGCAGATCTCTTTGAAAGTCATTGCTTTTGGCACCCAACCCCCTTTAGAGTTAAGAACCCAAATGAGAAGCATCAAAATGCTTCCTAAAGATAACCAGAAAACTGGATATTCAAAAAAAAAAGACAACCCACAACAAAAAAACCCACAAAGACAAAATAAAACAAACAAACAAAACAAAAAATCAAACAAAAAAAACCAAACCAAAAAAAAACAAAACCACATAACCCACTGCAAGCGCTCTAATAAGTATTCCACTTCAATGGTAACTTTTTGCTTTATGTCAAGCAGAACACCCAAAATCCTTTTCAAAGATGTTGAAACACAACCTTTTAAAGCTTTTTAAAAACTGTTCTCCATTGTCTTTCCACTCCTATCAAAACCCAGTATAATTTCATGAAACATTAAGGCTCTAAAGGAATGGCTTTCTCTGAGTGTAACAGGAGTACAATTTGCATCCAGCTCTAACAAAAGGCAGTAATTTCTTCCCTCCTGTTGGCACTGTAATAGCAACAAAGCAAAACATGGCTTTTGTAAACAGACAGCAAATACGGCTTTTCAAAAAATCTACTCTCTTCCTTTCAAAGAGGCATCAGCTTCTGCTGCTGTCCCTTATTTAATCTAAAATGATCACAAATCATCTGTTATTACAAAAATTAAAGGCTTGTTTCATCATAAAGATGCTCTGTTGGACACATCAAGTGTACTGTGAGGTTACTTCTGCTTCTGTTTTATCACATCTATCAGTATTTATCATGTGAATTCACTCACCTGAATTCACATCAACAGTCAACTTGAGCACAGCTCAAGAATCAGTATAGTGAGAGCTGATAATTAATGGTGCTGTTTCAAAAATATGTATCCAGTATTTGCCACATAGTGACACAAATACATTATCTTTACATAAATATTTGCAGCAAAAAGCCTTGTGTTCAATTAAGACAACAAGTAAATTAGCATCGAAAAGTCACTACACAATTCACATTTTACGAAGGCACAAAATGCTTGGAAGGTCAGAAAAATTAATGTAGCATCCAGAGGCTGGTAAGCCAACATGCACGATACTGAGAACGTTTCACCTCAACAGCCTGTCTGAACAGACTTCAAGTCTCAATCAGTGTAAAAAGGGAAAAAGAAGATGAAATCAGATGAATCTTTACAGAACAGTAAAATTACAGACTTATATAGAACAGCCATCACTCCTAGTGAGGAATCTGGGAGAAATACTTGGGTTCCCAATTGTACATGCATAGAGAATCAAACATTAAATCTTTCAGGCTATGTTATTTATTACTTCAAACCATGCAGACCTCCTTCCATCAGACCCACGGAGAGGAACAGATTTCCTGTTTTCTCTTTATCTGTAAATTCCCTCACCACTGCAGAGAAGCCATCAGACAAGGAGTCTATTAGATTGCTGAACAAAAGTGTAAGGGGTTAGGTAAAAAACTGTAGATAGCTTAAACCTAAATTCATTATTTAAAGCAGCTCACCAAGTAAAACAAACCAGATACCATTTTCACAAAGGATTAAAAAAAATAGAAGGGAGTCTCACCAATGCCAACAGATAATGATATACTACAAAGTCTGAGGAGATCAAAGATAAATTCCCCTACAGAAAAAGAAACTGAGAAAATGGACAAAATCTTACTAAATTATAACTGAAGGATGTGATGCAAAAAACACAGAGTCAACAGCTTGAGACAAAGAAAAGATGTCTATGCCTACAACCATGTCAGTAACAGCTGAGAAAAGGCTAAAACACACCTGAGCTGTATCCAAAGATATGTCTTCCCTTAAGAGGCAGACAACAACCTCTCTCTGCAGTTCTTGGTGCTGCAGCACTCCTAAGAAAAACTGGAAAACTGAGAAAACAAAGATTTCGAGAAGATAAACTGTTTTTCTTGTAAGCCAGTTCCTTAAGCTGATACTCAGTTTCTCCTCAGGTCAAGACTTAGCCACGACTAACTGAAAAGAAACAGTAAGGTGCTTTGCACACAGTAACATTTATGAGTTTTTCAGCAGAGGAGTCCCAGCAACATAACCAAGAGCTAGGAACAGAAACAGAACCAGAACAGTGGCTGAGTAACCTATGCCCAAGCAACTACTGACATCAACCACTTCTGCCATGTTCTGAGACAGGTCTAATAAGAGGTATATTTGCATTTATAAAGAGGTAAATGCCTTTGTGTTTTAAGAATTTTGAAGCAATACAAACTGCTTTGACATGTCTTCTGACTCTAATTCCTAATCTTTCACCTAAGAAATATTCTCCTTTAAATATTAAACATCTGTGGCAGGGGGACATTCAATTTTTTTTTCCCCCACAAGTCTCAAATATAACTTGTCAGTAAACCAAGCCATTTTAGCACATATTATTCAACTCCATGTCTTAGAGCAATTGAGGAAATTCACTATCGTTACATTAAATTGTTTGACAACTATTTATGACTAGATAGCACAGGAGAAAAATTGAAAGATCATGATAAATCATTGCTGCCATCACAACAAACTACGAAGAACTCTGTACAAGTCTTTTAGTTAGTGACCAAAAAAGGTAAAGATTTGAATACAAATTTAAAATATCCCACTTTATTAATTCCTGTGACATTTCATCTATCAGAAAATAGTATCTGTGGCTAGATTCTACCAGTGATTATTGCAGTTTAAAATACACAGACTAGGCCAAAAAATAAATCAAGACAGACCAAGAACTGGAAGCATACTTTTACCTTATAAATTGTTTTAACAATTTGTTTGACTTGAACCTTCACAGCAGAGAGCACTGAATAACAGAGCAGATGCAAAAGCCATGCCTATAGCACTGTCCTAAGCCTATAGCACTGTCCTAATCTGTACCCCACACTGCACCTCACTGATGATTTCAATGGGAGTCATATTCAGATCTTCATATATGAAGTATACAAAGAGATTCAATTTGTCTAAATATAGACTTTAGTTACCCACATGCTTATGTTTTGATTTAGTATTTTGCTATCTGACACGATAGTTTTCCCCTTACTGAACTAGTACCTGTCCATTATCTCCAAGTCCCATCAGAATTTTATTTATTTCTTCATAAAGTTTTTGTTCTCTAGTTTGGTGTTTAGCTATTTTAAATTCTGTTCCTTCATTATTTTTTCCTTGGTCCTTCCTGATTTTCTTCTCAAACACAAGCTCAGTAAGATATATAGCACAGGATTTTGAACTTGAGACAAACTGATGTTTTGGTATTCATAATAAAACTGTGAAAAATTTCCACATCATTCAAATTAATATTTCACAGACAAACTGGATGACTTGACAGTTGTTACTACTGTAACTTTAGCTCCATATCACAGTATAAACTGTGATACTGAATGACAACTTTCAATAATTAATTCTTTGTACTTAATAAATTTTACATTAGCCTTTTCTGTCCATATCAGCAAGTGATCACTGGATTACATGAATCCAGTGATTCAGAATCTTTTTAGAACACGTATACAGAGATAAAATTGTATGAACAATCCTCAGTTTGCCCAAGCAACCACAGAGGAGTGACCCTGGAGTTCAAAGAACAAGGGTGTTGCCCATTTTCCCAAAGAAGGGAGTATCTACCCACAGCACACCTTTACCTGAGCTCTACTGTAAACATTTAGATTTGCTGTACAAATGAATATTCATTATTCCATATCTGTCTCTTAGCTTTAACCAGTATCTCCAAGTTTTGGTTCCAAACATTTCCAGCTTGGTAACTTGGACAACTCTTTTTAACCCTGTCTCTTTCTGCTTTTGACCCAGGATACAAACCAGTCTCTACAGAAACAAGTAAGGCTTCTTTCCCCTTTTATTGCTGACACTAGCACTCATGGCCCCTTTTATACCCAAGATCTTAGAAATGCTGTGAGCATGTAAAATATGATCAATGCAAAATTTCAGATTTTCCCACCCACAGAGCCAGGAAAGCAACTTCTACCAAAACAGTGGTGGGGGGGGGGGGGGGGGATGCAGAAAGAGGAAGAGGAGAAATCCCAAACCATTGTTAGTTGGAAGGATTTCCACACATGCTTCAAAAGGTGTTCCATGCAGTTTTGATTTCTTTCCTCATGTTTTCCTACCTAGACTGTAACACTAAACATCAACATAAGAATCATGCAGGGAGATGTCAATGTAAGAAAGAATTCAAGCCTCAGCAACACTTAATACCTGAAGCTCTCACCACCTTTCATTAGATACACTGTTTCTGAATAAATGGGCTGGAAGACAAAAATTCCCAAAACCAACTCAGAAGATCACTTATTCAAATCACCCACTGAAGACTCAGGAATTTCCACCTAGGCTGGACTGGAAATGTCAGATCAAGGAAGATATTTTATGCACTTGCAATGAAAGGAAAAAAAAGTTGAATACAGTAGGCCAATTCTGACAAGTTTGGGAATCAGGACTCAGTGTGAGAGTGTAACAGCTGTGTTTGTACTCCTGCTCTGCAGCTAAGGCATCTCCTGTGTTGATGCTCAAGAACTCACCTGCACATGCTTCCCTGAAAGTTTACAACAGAGTTTTTGCAGTTCCCTGTATTTCTTCTGTTTCTTTTTCCCTCCGTTTCTGCTGCCTTTTCAATCTCACTTTTATAATTCCATACACTTTAATTAAACTCCCTGAGCTTTTGAAGTTTTCTATTAAATAAAGGCATGTCTTGCACACCAGGTGGGCAATTACAAGCTTTGGGCTGCTGGTGAATTTTTCAAATTAACTTGCCTAGCTCTTGTTAGAGTAGAAACACAGCATTAGGCAGCATTCACATTCAAGGGAGGCATTAGGAAAAGTGAGAAACTGCATTTCACTTATTTTAAAGATGTAAACAAAACTGATGATACAGGCATTTACAAGGCAACAAGCAGAAGAGGCAAATAGCAATAAGATATGTGGAAGTTCTTGGGACTGCAGTATTTTGGCTGTTATATTTCAAGACTTAGTTACTGCTTTCCTGTTTCCTGCCAGATTTTTTTGGCAACCACAGCATATTACTATAGAGTCAAATGAGACACTGTCAAAAGTAGGTAACTCAAATGAAACTACTACTTCGATTTAGGTATTGTTTTTTTAATCTCTGCATATCATGAAAGCATTTACCTACCATTTCATGTCTAAAAAATAAGTAATAAACCAACTAAAAAATAGCAAATGCTGTACAGTATTCATTCATTGGGCCAACATGACAGGCAGAAAATGTGCTTGAATGGACCTCACTGAACAACATTAAGCAGCAAGCTGCTTATGTATTGTTCCTATTGTTTGTCCAAGCAAAAGAAGATGCCACCATCTCACTCAGTATTTTTCCTTCAATGTCTTATTGAACCCAGTATACAATCATTGATACTGAGCATTGACCAGTATGTAGCTGCTATAACTTCTGGAAAAGACACAAAACTCATGGCAATTCATATGAGCACAGTCTTTTAACCTTTTTCTTTATCCCCGTCAGATTGATCGTAACATGCATAAAACTGTCAGAAACAAGGTGTAGAAGGTGTAGAAGTCCAGAGCCATGGCAATCAACAGCCCAAATGGCTGACAGAAAGTGGTAAAAGCTGACATGGATGCAAACATTCCAGCTCTTGGGACCTACAGTCCCGCACAGATGAACACTTCTGCTGAGGCTGGACATGCACACAAACAACAAGCCTGTTAGCTGCTCTGAACCACTTCTTTCTAACTGAAATGAATATACAGTTTGCAAGGATGTGTGCAATAAAAGGATATCTTATTAAGGGCAATTCAAAAGAAAAAGATGAAAGATAGGAAAAGTAATAAATTAACAAACCCAGCTGTACAAAACTTCAGAAGCAGGAGAGAATCAATGTGATAAAGCAGTGATAGACTCTCTGGAAACTGTACTCAGCCTTGTTATTAGGTGAAGCCATACATGGCAAGAGGACTAAATGTGTGAAAATCACAGAATCCAGTCAGATTGTACTGTCCAAAGACCTGCACCTGGAAACAGCTCCTCAAATGGCACGGAAGAACTTTTCAGCTTCCTTTCCTATTGCTTTCAGAGATTACCTAATTGATAAAATATAAGGATCAACACTGACCACAACTACAAAACTGGCTTTTAATGGCAAAAAGGGACTGCAGTCAACCTGAGTTATAACTGGCTGCTCTAAATTAAGCAGAGTGACACAGTACAGCTCTAGTTTCTCCACACGCAACTGACTTTCATTAGCAATGTTACCTCCTTAAGTGGAGAGCAGCCTTTCTCAAGCTACTGCTGTTATTTTAAATACCTCTCATACTGTGAACAAATTTACTTACCAATACTCTCAAAGCAGTTCTCTAAGTCTTAGATCACTAAATTAAGCAGTCTTTCAAACACCTTATCTCATTAATCATGAGGAGGAAAAAGATCTTATGATTTACAATCAAAACCAAAACTAATTTTCTCTCAAAGGCCAAAACAATTCACTTGAACATCCTTAAAGGAAACATAAGAATGAGACAGTTCATAACAGCTTCAGACAAACCTAATGGGGTTTGAATGATTGCATTTGGCTCACGTGACTGCATTTTTTTTCTTTTCAAACTTCTCCACACTGCATAATTAAGGAACGAATCTTCTCAGAGAATAGACTTTTGGGTATGTTTTGTGGCCCTTCTGATTGAACAGGATACAACCCTCTCCTGTTCCCCACCCACTCTCCCTCACTTTTTTTTCTTTTACAAGGACTTGTACACATGAAAAAAAAAAACAAACCACAAATTTATAGGAAATCTAGTTGTACTTATTTGGACCTACCTAGTCTATGTAGGCAGCATCACGAATGGCTAAGAAGATAAAGTCTACAAGACTAGAACTTAGACCAGAGCTATATGCAGTCTCACTGATACATCATCTTTTCAGTGAAATTCTTTAAACTTGAACGCTTATCACAAACTTGCTTTCAAGCAATCCATGTCTTTCTACATGGTCTCACTGAATTTCCTAGATACAGAATTTATGGTAAAAAAAAAAATAAAGTATATGTATCTCTGAACTGTGACTGTATCTATTGGCTTTGTTAATGGAATACAAAACCTATAATCCCACTGTTATATACAGAATAGTTTCTCTATGGAACTTCTATATAAAACTACAAATTGGCAGAAATATAAGTTCCAAAAATAGATGAAAAGTCCAAAAACGTATCTACAAATCATTCCATACTTACTCATAATTTCCTGGTGGAAATTATGCGACCTGTTTAGGGCATGCTAAAGAGAAGTAAACATTCTACATCACTGAATTCTCTTTTAACAGAAATATGACAATATTCAAAACACCTTTTTCTTTGCTCATGCCATCTAGATTACCTTTAATACCTATCATGCTTTTTAGGTGATCTTCAAATAACTTTCTTTGAAACTTATCAGGATAGATAACTTGCCTTTGCTGCATATGCTTATCTAAGCAAAATAGAAAACCTAACAGAATAGTTATAATGGAATAAGCACAACAGAATGTCATAAAAATGTGTTAATTGCACTCTATATCACACATGATTTATGCCGAATATTTCTAATGAAAATTTGATTTTTTTCTTAACATTTGTCTTTTTGAAAGGCTACATAAAAACAGCAACTGCAATTACCATTATATAATATTGTGCATAATAACAGAAGTCTTCTAAACTAACATATGGAAAACTCAAAATTTCACATCACTTTTGAAAAGAGAGTTTAACACAGTAGGAGTCACGTGACTTTTGTAAAATAAGCACATTCATAAAGTATGTTTTTAAACCATTTGCTATCCAGCTGTGGCTTGCTGCTATAACAAATTACTTTCCCCTTTTCCCACCAGCAAGCTTCTACCACATTTCAGATCAGGTTTTTTGTAAGTCAACTGCCAACTGCCCTCTATGCTTTGCTGAACTTTTTAATTCCTAGACTCAGAGACCTCAAGTAACATAAACTGCTCCCATGGGAACTTTTGGAAGCTGTTGTATGATATGTGCTGAATTTACCCAAACGACAAAGGATGATGAGTCACCTCAGCACTAATCCTAAAACCACTGAAGTGTAGCAAGTGTCCTCAAAGGAAGGGTTAGGCCAACACGTGACACTGTGCAATCCCACAGAGCTGGGCTGAATTTCTACCCTAACAGCCAACCAGTGAGATTTATGTGTGCATACCTGTGGGTTCACACATGTATAGACATTGATCCACTTATGTTAGAAGGGAGCTGTAATTTCAACAGTGTTTCTAACTATATTTAGAGAGTGAAATTTTATTTTATTCAGAAAAGCAGCAAGGAAATCATGGATCATATCAAAGGCAAATACACTGGTTTATTTATAATCAGCTCTAGTAAGATCCTATTCTCAAGGAAGCAGAATACAGTCTTTGGGCTGGTTTGAGTTATTTTTACCTCTACACAAGTCAAATTTTCAGATCTGACATTTAGGAGTAATACACTCTGCTTAAGGTGGGAAATATTAAAAAATGCATCTTTATAAACTGGTTAAAACGTCAGCTTTGTACTCACTTCTCATTAAAAGGCTGACAGTTTTTCTAGTTATAAATGAGAATAGTTATAAAAGAAATCTACAATTATCTATTTCAAAATAATTATTTCCTGCTTGATTTTCTAAAAGTTTTGTTCAGCATATACATTAACGTTGCATTCTTCATTTCAGTTCTAATCCTTTTTGCTCTATTTCATATTTAGAAGTACGTGCAAATATAATTTTTGCATTCTTTTCCTAATGATTGCAGACACTGATTAAGAAGAAGGATTAAATTAACTAAGTCCTCTATGCATAATTCTATTTTATATGAGAAAACTGCTGTGAAATATTTTTCCTTGTAATTTACTTCATACATTCTGATATTTTTACTATTTGCAACTCTTACCCGTTACATCAAAACACAACAAATTCAATATTGTCTTGATGTATCTTACAGTGACCTTGGAAGAATGTTTAGGTGAGTATCTGAAGTAATGAACCCAGAACCAACACACTTTAAGGGACAAGGAAGAGGAAAAACATACAGCCTTTTACAACTACAAAACCTCTTCACTGGAACCTGATTTTGGAAGCCTCACTGGTGGGATGAGATCAAAGGTAGAAACTACTCCAATGGGAAGACAGGAGAGAGAGGTCACTTAGTCTTGAAGGCACCTTTGTACAAAGATTTGAAGCTTTACAGATTAAGACCACAGCAATACAATTCTGGAAATAAAGGGTGTATTTAATAGTCACTAAATAAACAAAAGCACTGCTGAAATGAGTTCTCATGAACAAAGAGCAAATCAACCCTTAAAATTTTTTCCAGGTCTTATTCTTAATGGATTTCAAAAGAGAATCACAATGAGCATATCTAACAAGAAGTCAAACGTTACCTGGAAGCAGCTTAGAGATTTCTCACAGAGAATGTATAAAATGTCAGAGAAAACCCTTTGCCTCATATTTACTGCAGAATTGGAGGCTTAAAGTACTTACGCTGCTTTTATGAAGTATGTAACACGAAACTTTGATCTAGCTGTAGTCTTTAGGTTAGACACCGTGGTAAGATTGAAGGAAAGGTGGTCTGGATGAAAATGGATTCTTTTTGCTTTCAGCCACATTTATTGTATCATTCATTACAGTGAGTGAAAGCTAGAACATATTGACATTTGTGGCAGAAAGTTTTTAAAAAAAAAAAGCTGAAGAAAATGGAGACTTTTCACTCTATTAGCTGAGGACAGCACATACAGAAACAAGAAATCATTACTAAACAAGAATATAGTGAAAGCAATTTTAAGCTATTCACTTTGCACCAGAACAATATTTGCTGTGCAAGGAACCCAAGGTGAGTTCTCTCTTACTTGAGAAGATGAACAAGATCCTGCAAATTAATGAAGCAAGATCAGAGTGTGACACCATGTGATTGAGTTCTACATACTACTTCATAATTACTTAGGAGCAAATAACTGTACCTGAACCCAGGGTTGATGGGTTTACATGCTACCTTTCTTGAAAACTACAATGTAAAGAGAAATTGATTCTTCATCAGTTAAATAATGTCAGTTCTACTTCTTTTGAGCAAATGAGCTCTCTTGCACTGCAGATTACATGAAACTACAGGAGCAGGTGGTGCACTGAAGAGGCAACTTACTCAACTCTACTAATGTACTACTAACATAATTGAAAATTCAGCAGTACTGCACAGGGTAATTGAAAGACGAAAACAGCTTTGATCTAATATTGCCATTATCTAATATTGCAAACATCCATCTCTCAATCACATACATGGTTATTTCAAGATCATAAAAACAATTAAAATATAATTATAATGAATGTTCAAGTCTTCTAATTTAATAAGCCTACACCTGGTTTTACTACATCAAATTTCTTTTAATGTTTTATATATTAAAAGCAATTATGAATTTACAAGCAACACAGTAGGGGAAATTCTTTTAATCAGAAGAAATGTATTTGGATAGAAGTCTTCCTACAGTAACAACATTTACAATGCTTATATTGAGCAACACCTGCCTTTGTCATCTTTTAGGACAGTCATAATCACTTTTGCCTGAGACAAGAGACAATGATCACAGAATATTTCGAAAACTGACACCTTTGCAGCGATGGGGACACAACAAAACCGAGCATTCTGTTTGCTTTGACCTTATTCCTCACCCTGGCAATGCAATGCCTCATGTACCCTAGCACGTGGTAAGCCTCATCCAGGAGAGACAGCTCATTGTGCTTTCCATCCTACACCACCTATCCTCCTGGGGCTATCCTTACCTCAGGCAACTTGGATTTTGGCAGGCTGCTTATCCCATGCCCAGGACTGACATGCAAGGTGGTCCTAAGCTGCACTTGAACTGCCAAAACACAGTAGGCAACGTGATCCCACCATCAAGTCCAACTGGCTTCCCTGCTGATGATGTACAATTAAAACTCAAGCTGCAATGGATTTAAAAGCCACTTAAAACTTAGGCTGCCAAGACCCTCAACACTTTGTGTTCTACAGCAGACGCTAAATGACGAGAAGAAAGTTTCATTGTTCTGTAAGCCAGAAAACACTAACTTAGAGTCTGGCCATAGCACATTTTTCAAAATCTAACCTCAGGCTTCCAAGCTAAAAGAAATCATTCCCCAGCTCCTACTGTGTGAGCAGGCTTTGGGAGATGACAGGTGGCTTCTCCATCAGAGGGAGACAAAGCAGCACATTTCCTTATCTAAAAGGCATGGTCACTATGCAGAATCTTTGAGGGAAAGAGGAATGAAGAATTAACAAGAGGAACATGTAAGAGGCCAATGTATTATTTCCCTCATCCCCTTCCTCTCTCCATCCCTCTGTTCTCCCAATAAACACACACATTTCCATACTGGAAACAATTACCTCTAGATGTGTTTCTTTCATCAGTCTGGCACACACTGTATCTAAGATAATAAGAAGAATGAATACATTTTCCTCTCGCTAGTGTGATCCAGAGTCAGAAACACCTCAGCTACAAATAAGTTCTACCAGCTCTGCAGGAATCCTTGATTTTAAGTGACTTAAATAATCTGAAAATTATTTGCATCCACAAATTTTCAATCACTGAATGGTTGGAGGCTAATTAGAGAATTATCTTTCCAGCAGGGAAGTATTCACACTTATTTTGCATTGGCAGGTTCTGCTCACTGTTAAGGTAACATTTGCCTACTTCTGCTAACAAAGTATGTTAATAAATGCCTGGGCTTTGAAAGAGCAGATAAAAACCCTTGGAAACAGAAATCCATCCACTGGTTCACTTACAGTTTCACAGCATCAAATACTTACATTCAAAGAGTTGGGACACATTCAATTTGCCATGCTACAAATAACCCCGTCCTTCTCCACAACCTTCAGGCAAACACAAACCTTAAGATTTTGTAAATATGCTTTCTTAGCTTTGTCCCAGACAGACATTTTTATTCCTTGCAAACATTCTCTTATTACTCATTCATATTGGCAAAATTTTTCCTTGTTTGATTAAAACTCAGGATACTATGAGGATACTATACTGTGGTTCTAAGTCACCTGATTTGTCAGAACAAACAAAAATTACGGCCAAAAAAGCATGAACTCCATCTAAGATTCAGCAGACACCAGAAAGGGTGGCAAGATCTTGCCCAGGACACTTTTGCAAATCTCCAGTTACTAACAAAACAGCTGCAGCTGAATTACAATACCATGGAATTTGCTACAGCCACAGTTTCTTAGTCATGTCTTGGGTGGGATTTGCCCCTGTACAGTAAGCCTGAAACTTCTATGCCAGCTTGTCCCTCAAACCTTAGCGAGGGTATGTTTACACTCATAGTCCTCAGCAGCACAGACCTCAGCATCTCATTTGCCACTGCATTTTAACAACACAAAACAGAATTCTCCCATCAAACAAAGCAAACCCCACAACCCCACAGTACATCTTATTATTCTCTAACACACTCAGACTTCAAAGACACCAATTCAGAAACGCATTTAATTTTATCTTTTGAGAGATCAGTTCAGAGAACTTAGCTTTACTATCTGCCCAAGAAAAAGAGCTTTATGTGACCTAAGATGACATATTCCAACAGGGAAAACTGACAGAATGATGAACATTAAAATAAATGAGGATTGGGACTGAAGTGGCATAAATGTACCTTCTCTCTCATAAATGTAGATCAAAAATTATGAGCAAGTTGATTACACTGGGGAATTGAAAGATTTTAAGTAAGGTAACACTAGTAGCATTTAGCAAAAAGAAAAGAAATCTGTAAAAACAGACAACGTTAATAGAGTACAAGGAAAAAAACTGATACTGACAAAAATTGTTTCAGAACATAATGATGAGGAACAGTTGTGTTGTCTGAAGTCACAGCTATTAGTAGCACTATTAACTGCATTAGAACACCACTTTCAGATGTGATGTCGCACTGCATTAATTCTTATAAACACATACAACTCAAGGCAAAGCCTCAAACCCCCATTAGTCAAAAGGAGAGATGCATTAAGAGCTGAATGGAGTGGATGTCTCCTTGCTTTGGACATATGGGAGATCTGGTAGTTTTGTTGCACCTCTGTACTGGACCATAAGAAAATACTTATAACATGTCAAACATGAGACAGGCCCACACTGCAAGTGTGCACAAATATTTGCTTCATACAACATATCTAACAAAAAACACTGTCTGCAAGAAGTAAACTTACAAATAAGCAGTAAAATGTCACAAGTATTCTCAGGTTGTAATTCAATTAATGCTTTCAATAACATGACTAGTAAAAAAGAAACCTCTCTATGTTCCACGATATCAATATCAGTGGTCAGGAACTTTATATCAAAACTTTAGAGCTAGATTCATGCAACAGATGTTTCAATCTCCAAGTACTGTTGTGTCTATCTGTTCCCTTTATGTCACTATTTGAATTAAAGGTTATACCCAATTATGCAGAAAAAAAAAAAAAGATCAAAAAGAGCGAAACTGCAGGGAGGTGCTTAATATTTCTCTAATTTAGCATGGCAAATATTCCAAAGGACTAGAGATATGATGAGTGATTTTACTTTGTGTTGATAGCCTATAATCCAGTGACTGACTACACTGCTTGTACCAGCCTTCTGCAACCACACCATGTGTGTTAAAAACACCAAACTTCTTACCAATGGCCAAAAGCAGGTGTCACAGCTTTCACACATACTTCTTAAGCCATCACTTAAACAGAAATACCTAGCCCATGCCACTATGACATGATAACCTTGTTTTTCATGGATACTACGTACTAATAGCTATTAACCCATAGAGGGACAACCCAAAATTTAAGGGATTTTTAAATATTATCTGTTAAACTACAGAGAAACTTCTTAATGTTTTAAAAACAAAGAAAAATTCAGGAGCTTCTATTAGACTCAGCAATTCAAAGCACATAGGGAATTCTCCATTACAGAATGGCTTAACTCTTTTCTTTTTTAACAGTTATTTTAATTACAATCACCACATTTATACTGATTTTAGAAAGAAATAGATGTGCCATGGTTCATACTGTAAAATGAAAAAAATTTAGTTTCTCTGTTTGCAATGTATATGAAAACAAGTAAATGCTAATGATGCCTAAAGGCTATTGCCTATTTTCTCCTTTAATACAGAAGCCCTTAGAAATTAGAAGGTTCCTTAAATGGCTTGGCTATTCTGCACCTCTTGTCATTGCACCTATAAAGTTTTGCCTCTCTTTGGGGTTTAAGAATCTGCTCATCACTGATAATGCTTTGCATACAACACAAACATAAGACTGTGTGAGACAAAAAACACAGACGTAAAAAGCAAATTTCCTTCAGCCTGTGACAACTCATTGTCTGAACTTAGTAACGCTATTTAGCCCTTCCTTGCTTTTATGAAGAATAAGTTTTGCTTCTCCACCACTTTCCAGGTTCTCATTTAAAAATCAATGAGACATCAAAAGAAATGAATACATTTTCCTGAAGGTGTGCACAGTTCTTTCAGAACATGGATCAAAGCTGGAGTAAATTTATATAAATACTTCTCATTATTTTTGGAGCATTCGCCAACTCTTTCAAGCATGCTGAGGATTTCAAATAGGCCAGCAGGAGAGTCAGTGGAACCAATTTCTATGGTTTCACAGACAAATTTAGCTTTTCTTCAGGTAAATGATTATGCAACGGTAGTCTGCCACCAGCCTCTGCTCCCCATTTTTTAATTGTAAGCTCATACATTGCAAATCAAAGACACTCAAGTTCTGAGCTAATCAGACTGCAGTACAAATAAGCATTTGAAGAGTCTAAATTAAGGCCAGTACTTCCCTAATACATATTCCCATAGACTACTGTTTGGCAGCTACATTCCCAGTTAGTGAGGCCACAGAAGAGAAAAACATCAACGTGCAGAGGTAAGTCTAAACAATCAAAGGGATCAAACTCCAGTTAAGATTCCCTTGCAGTACTAACTGCATACACTTCAATAGATCAGTGGTCCCATTTAATGATCATTCTACAACAGTGAAAAATATGGCAGTGTATCTCAGAATATCTCAGGATTGACAGAAGTTGTAGATAGGCCTTTTTCATTTATAAATAAGACTAGACATGATATTCTTAATAAACATACTTGCATGCATATCCCCCCTACACAATCAAAAAGAGAGAACGCAGACTAGTCATTTAGGCAGAATTCCTCTGCACAAAAAGAAGCTGCATTCAGTGGCTCAATTAACTTCTTCACACAAGGCAGCCGATTCTAACTTTAGAAAGCAATGACAAGTGGGTAACAGGGAGATCAAGGCATTTAACCATCTGTGTTGAGAAGATTACAGTGTTAGAGTAAAAGTGATACAGACAAAGACTGATGAAAGATCAATCAATTTTCTTTTGGAACTGAGCAGTTTGGACATTAAAGTATTTGGGCAATCTTACATTAGGAGTCCACATGAGAACCAGCAGTCTCAGTTCTAACATTTACAGTCCTTCCTCTCCTTAGTTCAGAAAAATACTTCTAAATGAATGGATTTTATTCATTAAATTCAGTATTATTATATAGCCAAAAATAAATTTGTAGCAGAGCTGGTTAATTGCTTTTGCACTGTTAGACCACTCTCTCTGGACTTACAGAGTGGAAAATAGGAAGCAGATTATAGTCTATTGGTCCAGATTTGCACTCCTTTGCTTAATAAACAAAGGACTATCATACTAGAACAGAATCAGGTTTCACAGAATATGCTGAGTTGGAAGGGACCTACAAGTATCACCAAGTCCAGCTCTTAACCTTGCATAGGACCATCCCCAAGAGTCACATCCTGTGCCTGAAAGTATCCAGATGCTTCTTAAATTTTATCATGCTTGGTGCTGTGACCACTTCTCATTCCAGCACCCAACCACTCTCTGGGTGAAGAACCTTTTTCTAATATCCAACCTAAATCTTCCCTGACACAACTTCAGGTCATTCCCTTAGGTCCTGTCACTGGTCACCACAGAGAAGAGATCAGTGCCTGCCCCTCCTCTTCCCCTCACGAGGAAGCTGTAACTGCAATGAGGTCTCCCCTCAGTCTCCTCCAGACTGAACAAACCAAGTGCCCTCAGCTGCTCCTCATACACTTCCCCTCAAGGCCCTTCACCATTTTCACCACCTTCCTTTGGAGACTCTTTAAGAGCTTAATATCTTTTTTGTATTGTGGTGTCCCAAACTGCACACAATATTCAAGGTGAGGCCACCCCAGTGCAGAGCAGAGCAGGACAATCCCTTCCCTTGACCGGCTGGTGATGCTTTGCCTGATGCCTGATGCCCCCCTGATGATGGTTGGCTCTCCTGGCTGCCAGGGTACTGCTGACTCATATTCAATATGCCATCAGCCAGGACCCCCAGGTCCCCTTTTGCAGCACTCCCTTCCAGCATCTCACTCCCCAGCATGTGAAATTGCCCACAACCTTCCAATAAGAGAAGGTTGTTACTTATTCTTGCATCTCTGGCAGGTTCGAAATGAACACATTCTTATACAAGCTCATTTGTAAGTCTTAATAGAATTCCTAACCTCCTTTTTTTCCAAAGCTCATCTGTAAATATTTGTGTGCTCCATTGTGATGTGATGAAATGAAACCTTACATAGAAGGTAACAATATTCTCGCTCCATAAAATAGGCTTTGAAACTGTTCTGAAGGAGGTTCTGTAAATGCTTGCAGGCTGCCTATTGTAACTAACTAAAGACAGTACAATTCACACATAATTGCCTAGTTCATTACATGAAATCTTGTAAATATTTTATTACACTGCTTTACAAAAAAATGCTCTTTGAATCTGCCAGTGCTGCGTTTTCTACACCTACTCAGCTATTATACTCAAAAGAGGCAAGTGCCATCATCCACAGCCAAGAATATAGTATCAGAAACAATACAAAAAAAAAAAGGAGGTAACTACAGAGAATTTATACTGGCTGGTTTCTCTGCATGGCAGCCCAAAAATTTAAGTATGTCTCATATAAGTTTTGCTTGTCAGTAGTTCATTCCTCTAGCAGAACCCCCTCCCCAAGAGGATGTGTAAAAACTGGCAACAGAAATAGCATGGAAGCAACTAGAGCAGAAGCCAGCTACATAAGCCATACATTTTAGGTGGAATAGTAATACCAGATTGGGATTTTACTTAACAATTTCAGCACTTCTATTTCACAAAGTAAATAACACTCTTAGCTTCCTTTGGCCCTGAAGTCTCCTATGGAAAGTAGACAAATTAGACATTTCTCAGAGATAATTAATACTATTGCATCTGGTTCCAGTCCATTTCACTACAGTATGGGGCAGACAGAATTTATACAAGACTATCCTTCCATACCTCATTCACAACCTCTGTACATTAGCTTGTCTTCTCCCTCTCTCTCTCCCTCTCCAGTTAGTTAAAAAGCTATTAAAAATTTGTAGCTAAAAATGATTAAAGTGTTCCCTTTCTTATGTACATTGAATGATTTACTGTATTGGGAAAAGACAAGTATCAAGTTTGTTAAGAACACATTTTGTACCACTGCTTGATTATTTCCTTGATTTAAGATACACTTCCTTCATTTTGACTTTCATGTTTTTGTGACTGAACTGCGACCATATTTTTAGCATCACTATTTGTGCCACAGAAACCCTGTTTTATGGCACATATTTAAGTTTACTATCATATGACTGATGCTTTACCTATTACTTGTGATCTCTTAACATCACCCAGCTAGTGGCGAACAGGACTCGGAAAACTCTTCTACCCTTCCTGTAATGTTTCCGTAGCTTTTTCAAAATACACACCTTGGTAACAGATGGAACAGCCAGTCAACACATTTATTAGCAAAACACAAGACTGCATCTTTCTTATTCGAGAAAGATGATGTGAACTGGGAATACTGACTTTCATATGTTCTGATGCTGTCATAGTCTCAACTGTATAACTACAAAACGTGAATGTTTACTCTACCCACTTATTTCATCCAGCACTATACTGTCTTCCTTCTTCAGGATCAGGAATAAAAAGCTCCTCCATCTTCTACAGTCCCTTGAAATAGGCCATTTACATCCATATACATATTCTCTTAAACACTTCAGGGTAATTCTATGGCTATTTTAAATAAAGGAAGAATTATTTTTAATAATGAAATCATAGGCACATCTGTGATGCTCAGAAACACGTATGGCAAAACCAGCTGAATTCTAGATGAGGGTACAGAGAGTATGTACATAAGATTCTGCAGCATGAGCCAACTTCCAAGCTATTTTGATGAAAAATTAATTTTAAACAAAAAACCTGATTGTTTCTACTTATTTGGCAAGTGACAGCTCCACAAAAGTGATGCTTCCTTTCAGTGAAATTAGCCATTGCAGGTGTTTGGGGTTTTATTCAACTAATGCAAGACAAAGTTGGATGGCTTTTTTCACCTGCACACTTGTGTCTAAGCTGTCACCTAAGCAGTACACTTGTTCACCTACCAAAGAAAACCATCTCTAAGTCACACAAACCATCTCTAAGCCACCATTTAAGCACAGGCCGAGTGCTAGAGAACAGCATGCATTTCATAAAGGCAGTATCTGAGATTTCAATCTATATCAGTAGTGACATGCAATTTACATGCAGTGACTCAGTCAGAAAACACCTCTGAAGTCGAGGCAAATCGTCCCCATTTTTAGGAAAAGCACACATCAGTATGAAGTGAACTGCTCCTCATGGTGTTCAAAGATCTCCACAGCTCCTGCAGGATGTGTTCAACAGCACAGACACTACATTAGATTATGATTAAATCCCTCCATCACAAACAAGAAATAACATTAACAGGTACTTGTTAGCACTGAATCACATCTCTTTACTGCAATGTTTCCCTTTATTGCAATAGAGTTTTAATTAGCATTTACAAGTCAGGTCTGTGAGATCTAGTGAAGCATGGGGCACACATAAGGAGTTCTTAGAGGATCCATTTCTGTCTATTTAATAATTATGTTGATATGCTGAGCACTGCACTGGATACTAGACACATCTATTAGGATATTATCTCTGCTCTCTAGGAGGGATTTTATTTTTTTATATTACTTAAATATATGCTGTGAAGCTAACCTATTTTAAATACTCATAAACATTGGGAAGATTAAGTTTTATCTGTGTTTTGAGTTTCATAAGCTAACACTGTTTCAAAAACTCCAAACTTCAGATAAAACCCATGCTTTTCATTGATGCTCTCTGTCCTTGCTTGATCCCCAAAAACACAGCTAGCCTTTTCTATTGGTTCAAATAAGGGGGAGTGGGGAGGAAGGATAAATCACTATATATATGAATTTCTTATGCAAACTTTGAATCCTAGGAAAGGAAGGCATAAATACCAATAGTTTCCTGTCCCTGCAGAGCAGATAGTAAAAGCAGAGCTTATAAAGACTTTTGCTGGTAGGAAAGGCTCCATAATCTATTCTGAACAGTAATTTAATTTAGCCAATCTCAAATGAAACAAGAAGCACAGAAGAAATTGCCATTCAGGAATGTTTTTCTCCAGGTGTTTCTCAGGATTACTCTGCTTTCACTGTCCTTGCTGAAGGTTGTACCTTACATCAAAACTAGCCCTTAGTCTGCTAGTTCGATCCTTTACAGCCTTTCCAGTTACTCATTTCCCCTGACTTCTCAGCTATCACATATGAATAAAGAGAGCTTGATAGAGCAGGGAAGAAAAAAAAAAAAGAAAGAGGACAGAGCAATTCAGTTTGTAAAACCTGCTTTCACGAAATGTGAACATTAGCAGAGCATTGTATTGGACATGTTTCAGGATTTTCTCACTAGAAGCTTTAATGTAAAAGTATTTTCAAAAACGGTTTATAAAGAACATTTATAAAAATATTGATCAATTTTTCTGCTTCATCCCTCAAGTCATGCCCATTTTTATGTTAGACTATTCAAAGTTGAGAAAATCTTGAATCACATGCAGTGAATCTTGTACTACAAAAGTTTTTCTGGATTTTAATTGTCAACTAAGCAAAATAAATTTTAAATTCACACTCTGATGATGTAGAAAAAGGAACACAACCAGGTAACTCGCTAAGCCTCATATTTTTCTCTACAAGCATAGGTAATTTGTCCTGCTCAGAATTAAATGCACACCTGAGAAATTTTCACATCTGAACAAGTTACCTTGAGAAGAAAAATGGAAGAGCACAAACTCCTTAAAGGGTAATGTTAAAACACTTTGCTTTCTCTCTAAAACCAAAAACCATTGGAATTTTAGTGGCTTTGTACAAGGGATAGCTTTTCTCTAGCATTCAGTTCCAGTAAAGATATGATTTCATCCCTGTTATACAGCTCTTTGTGTAGAAATGGACACTTTTTAAATTCAGAAAAAGCTGCAGAGAATATGCTGCAGCTTAAAAAATGAAAAATATCTTTTTCCCAGGATTAAGCCATTCCAAGTACCTTAGCTGAGGGTTGTATATTAGCTTAAAAGCTACCCCTTAGTTTGCAAACTCGATCCACACATTTCTATTTACTGCTTTTTCCCAACTCCCAGGTGTCAGTGGACAAAACCGTATCCCTGATCCACATACAAGAGGGTTTTCTCTTACTGGGAATTACGTAAAGCTACATTTTCAAACGTGTTACACAGCTATGCTGAAACAGAAGGGAACAGCTTTATCCACAGCCACAGAAGGTGGTACATATGCTGCTCATGTACAGCAACAGTGGTCACACATCTCTACATTCACAGATCATCACTATTTAAACTGAAGCACACTGTCTGGGCAGAAGTTGGAGGAAGAGTCCCAGAGATGGAAGACTATGGTTCATGAAAGTTAAAGCAGCTGCATAGCTCTCACCAACAACATATAAAAATTCAGACTCTGTGCAGTAAATTTCTTCACCATTTTAGATACTGTGAAATAGGGTACTATGGTAATATTTTAATATTTATGAAGAAATGAACACAATAAAGAGATTAAAATATTTTCCTAGCAGTTTACTAAGTTTTAAAAATATCAACACCCACTAAGTTTCTATATTTTACAAACATCAATATTTACCCAGCATCATGAGAATAATTCAGTGCTAGTGATCTCATGAGCTGCATTTAGCTAATGTTACACAAGTTACAACAAACCTTCTACACCACCCTCCGGCAGGACACACTAGGTCCCAAATCTTCCTAACCTGCCACCAAAAACAACTCTGCAGTAGCTGTGCAGGTACCTTCAGTCACGTCTGACATTGTAACAAAGCTGTCTGCAACAGGCACATAAAGCCAGAGCACAGGGACTGGTAAGAAGGCAGAACACAACCATCACTGTTTCTCATGCTTGAAACACTGCCGGCAAGACCAGCAGCAGCATCTTCCTCTACTCAGGCACCACACACACATACCCATGGGAAGTTTTCTCCTTATGGTTGCTGCCAGGGACTACAGCATGTTTCTGGAAAATCTCCAGGTTTTAAATGGCAGTGGGTTACGTGACTTGCACTAAATACTTGCTTTTTCCTGCTGTCATCTCTCTGTAAACCTCTCTGTACTGTAAACCTCTCCCAGCACAGGACCGTATTCACATACTGCATTACATACAAAGAATAACATCTACTGGCATTACCACAACAATTGATTCAGACCTCATTTAAGCATAAAAGGTCCACGAGGAAAGAAGGCTGAAGGACAAATAAAGAGTCATAAAATGTAGCCTGTGGGTCACTGCATGAACACAGCTATAACAACAGAATAAATCACAATACCACACCACAAAATAGCACTTACTTGCAATGTGATCCACACACTGCTCTTCTTTGACACTCAGATTGCAATGTAAGCCTCTGCCAGGGCTGTTCCAGCAGATCTAACACCATCAGTAACCTCACACGTATTTTTAAATTGGCAAGTTCATCTCTCTGAGGGTGAAAGTACCCAAGTCACATTGCCTACCCTGAACCTTTCCATAGGGTCAGGACTCAAGGTTACCAACATCCTTAGTCATCCAACTTTTAATTTTTCCTCAAGAGAAGCCAAAAGTCCCCACACACTTTCCCCAGCCGGTTTCCTACACTGGCAGGTCAGCAAAAATGCTCCCACCTGCCCTGCCCCAGGTGTTCTCAGTCTCCTGGCACTGCCCCCAGGCAGCCCACGAGGCACAGCTGAAGCTGCTCAGCAGCTTGGCCATGGAACCAAGAGGTAATTAAGGTCATTGACAACTTCAGCTGGGCTGGGCTGGCCACAGTCCAGCAGATCCCCCTCCACAAATGTTCAAATGTTTAAATGCACCAGGAGTGCACTTGGACGGCAAGGGCAGTGCTCTCTGACACTAAAGCACTGGCTATCAAGGCCTAGGGGAGAAAATATTTTCAGCATGAAGGCGAGGATTTTAATTTGTAACAGGTTGTATCCTTCAAGGTTACACACTACAGTTACAGAGCAAATAGAAAGGAAATATAATATAGAGACATAATAATATTTTATTAATTATACTAACTGAAACACATCAAAGCTTTCCTTCACAGAGGCTTACTGTGTCCTTACACACCCAAGCAGTCAGGAAAAGCTGTCTCTTTTAAAAGGTACTATGTGCTCAGCCTTGCACCAAAAAAAATAAAATGGATATTAATATTAAAACTTTCATCTCAATAGATATCCTGGAGAAGAAATTATAGAGCAAAACTTTGATAAGTCTTGCTAATTGTTCATGATTTCAGCAGATTTTCAATGTAGAGACTCCCTGACAAGACCTGTTTGGAGGAAAACAAGAAGCAGCAAGAACCTATGTGCTTACTGTAGTGATTAATCACACCTGGGAGCAATGCTGGGCATCTGCTGTTGGGGGACACTCCAGGGCAGGTTATTCTTCCACAACACCCTCGCTGTGGCTGGGAAGAACAAAGCAGTTCCTACCACTTACTATGTACTGCACTGCTGTGTTATTAGAGATAAACACACCAACTGCATGGGATTCACTCATAGCAAATAAATAAATTCAATAAATAAAAAAAATAAATAACACATTCAGACTTTATTGTGGATTATTTAGTAAACAATTTCACAAATAACTAAAATGTTTTCACCTAAACAAACAATTTAAATATAAGCTTTAATTTTAAATCATATGAGTACAAAGTTGGAGAAAAATTTCAATGGGGAATATATGTATCTATAGGCAGCATTTGATTTTCTCCTTTTCTTAATCAGTTAACAGATTTAATCTATTCCTTGCCTCTGTATTAATTATCAGAAATTTAAATTATTAAATTTAAGATACTCTTGCACATCAGAAACAAGCAGAATTAAAAGAGTTTTACTGCAGAAATTCAAAAAATCATGTTATTTTTCTAAATACTGGGTGGAGAGGGGTGTGTTAAGTTTATATACAAGCATATGTTTAACGAAAATAGATTTAACCCAAATCTCACCTAGATTTTCTGATGTGATGGAGACTTCATCCAAAAGTTTATTACAAACCTGCCTCTTCTCTCAGCAGATATATTTAATGTCTAGGCATAGCTCTGACATCTGGTCTGTTACAGAATAATTTCAAAAACCTCTCCCACAGAGCACTCTAGAAATGACCATTAAAAAAAAGCCAGCCTAACAGTAACTGTTTCCATGGGAAAGAGGCATTTCATGTAACTGCAATGTTTCTTACCAACATACACCTTTAGATCATATTTCTTGCACTCACATCAATTATTAAGCAAAATTTTCACACACAGTTTAGCCATGAAAGGAGAAAAGCCTCCAATCAAATGCATGCAGACAGGTGATCTCCTCGCTGCACACTGAGGGCTGTTTAAATACAAGCTTTGGCACAAGCAATCTCTATGATCTGAGACATGACAGAGAGGGACCAGAGCAATATGTGGACTATGCTGAAATACAAACCAGTTTTCATTTAACTTCAGCTTTCAGAGTCCCAAACTTGAGACACCAGGTAGAGGTGGGGTAAAAAAAAGTCTCAGTCACGTTCAGGTTATTAAAAGGAGAAGCACAGAATTCTTTGGCAGAGGCTTCCTCATGACTCAGGATATTCTGTAAGAATTACTGATGGTTTTAAGGGTCAAATGTCCTATCTGATTGTTTCCATATTTCCAGAATACCAAAGCTTCAAATGCAGAATAACGTTTTTTGGGGTTTTCACATGAAAGGAAAAACCATTCCTGAGCATTCCCATTACTCTTCTGACCTGCCTGGTCTCAGAAACCATTCTATCTTCAAGTATGTTTAGAATTACACTTTTTTTCTAACTGCACATCATGTCTTTTAAAGAGTACAATATCTGGGGACTTTAATGCTATTACACCCTTCAATCCCCTCAAAAATAGGAGGAACTCATTTCTGAAGTTCCAGTAAGGGACATTCTTGGCACAGTCTGCATAAGAACTTGCTTCCTTCCTGCTGCAAATCACCAATTCATACCACCCTCCACAGGATAGAGAAAAAACAGTATAAAAAATAAAGCCATGGCAACATTAAGACATTGCCTTAGTAAAGAGTCTGTTAGGCTCTGTAAACGTGCAAGTTTCTAACATGACATTCTGCCAGTGAGTTTGCTGCAGTAAAGGATTTTATTTTCATTCTTCTCTTCTTTGCTTTGCTGATTAATAAGATCCAACTATTTGTGTGCTGCCCATCAAAAAAGCTACATGGATCAAAGATGAGCAGATATTTCATACACCAGAAGTGCACCACAGAGACAGAAGTAAAGGAGGAGCAAAGATGTTCGCATGTAAGCAAACTGTTATAATTGCTTTGGATTTATTTATTTATGTATTCATATTTACTTGAGTTGCACCAGAGTTATAGAAAATTGTACTCCAGAAATGCACATAAACATCGTGGCTGTACCATAATTCAATCTTCAAAAAATAATAAAAATTTCAAATTGATGTTGATATTTGCAGATTTCTATGTTCATACAATACTGCAATGAATTTATTCTTCAGAGATGTTGTAATAATTGACCATTTAATAGAATTTCATTAATTTTGGTGCAGCATTTTTCAACTGGACTGATTTCATTCTAAGTCATATGGCTGACTCACGTTTATCAACAGTTAATGTTGCAAATAGTACAACTAAACATTAATAACATGACTGGATACAAAATCTGTAGGACGATTACTCTTTATATATTTGAAACCCATTAAGCACTCCTACACTGAAACTAGATGGTACCATTTGTAAACTAAATAGCTCTTTGGTCTGTACTTCCCATGTTAGCTCAGTAAATTAATGCTTTCAGGGCAATTTAAAATGTAAATTAATCTGGAAACACAAAGTCTTGCTGAAAAACGCAGCAATATATTAAATGGATATTTTGTTCTCTGAGGAATCAAATTTTGAAATTGCTGTTTTGAGAAAGTTCAGGCGAGCTTTTTTTCTTCACCTCTGACAGAATACACAAACATAGCCCTTGCTTTTCAGAAACTATTTTCCAGCATTTGGTGCTTACACGAACCTCCTGACAAAAAGTAGGGAAATGTCAGGTGAGTGCTGAAATGGCTAATGCTATATATTTCAGTGTTATTAATACTATTTTTTCCACACTTTTTCTATCATGTAAGAACACATGCCAGAAACCTAGTCATGTCAGAAAATGAGAATGTTAAACAAGTTATGTCTTTCTTTATAAAAATATGGGCCATTTAACAAGACAATAGATGTAAAGTACATTTGCTTCACATACGAACTTTACCTCAAATCTGGAAACACTGAGATGTAATAGACACAGAAATATAATTTCTAGAACAGAAATATAAACTGGAAATAAAAGTTAATGCAGACAAGTATCTTTGTAATAACAACAGTTTAAAAGAATGAGCCGAAGCAGAGAGAAGCTAAGTATGGATGCAGTGATGTTCAGGATGCATTAACAAACAGACTCGGCAGTCGTAAGAGGCAAGGTAAGGTTTTAAACCTTTTTTGCTTTGAGACACCACTCTGCTCCCCAGTCAGAAGGGAGAAATAAGAACTGCACTCTTGCAGTATCCATACGGAATACCCAGTTGACAGCTGTGTCCATAAAGTTGCACAGCCAGTAAACACACCATTCTAACAGCAAAAAGAGAGCATCTGCACACCCAGAACAATGTTTTAAATCACAGATTTTTTTTTTCCTGTCAGTGGGTTCACATTCATCTGCATCTGTAACAAACATACACATTTGAACTTCTTTTATTCAACTTTCAAAAACAGGAGAATATTTAAAAAATTAATTTAGGTTACCTTAATAGGACAAGTTACAGAATGTTTCACCACGCAGACGACTTGCTAAGAAAACCTAAGTAAGCAGAGAAATATGAAAGTGCTTTGCTTTAAATGTAACATTCGACAACAAGACCTGCAATTACTAATCAAGGACATCAAAGACAAAACACGTACACTCCAAAAGAGTTTAAATGTAAATTACTCCTTCAAAAAGACACAGCTTCATGCAATGCAATTAGATTCCTACCAATTATAGCATTAGAAGCATAATAGTAAAATAAAAAACATAAGAAGAAATGGGAACACATAGGACACAACTGGAACATTTTTTTTCATAAATTCTGTATTTTGATTTATGTTAATCATTAAACAGGCAGACAGAAAAAAAATGACAAGCCAGGGCTATAAGACTGAGATTTCCTCTCTTTGTTTCTGTGAGGCTATTTTCCTGATATCAGTGCCTGTTCCTCGAGGTTGTTATCTTCCAGCCCTTGTTCTTTCTCAGCCCCATCTTCCTCTTCTCTAATTTTAATTTAATTTAATTAAATCCTTCCTTAATTTAAACACTGGTGTTTGGCTTTAGAGGTTACATGCTTTTTGCTGCAGGTTTTACAGTTTTAAATAAACCATAAAGGGAATCCTGGCAGAACTTTCCACTAGTGAGTATGGGGGAGAACGGACTAAAATGATGCAAAAAAATGAAGTCCAAGCCCTAGAAGTCTCTACTACAACAGTTCTTCCATTCATAGACCAAATGTAAGACAATGTTGATTAATGACTTTTCTTCTGCAGATATCATATTAAACTTCCCTTCAATTAAAGAGAGATTTTGAAGTTTGTGGCTTGACAGTACAGTAAATCTGGCTTTAAAGCTGACAGCACTGGATCAAAATCAATACAGTCATACAAGATAAAAGTGCTGATCCAGCACAGGCTCCTCCTGCTCATTCAAAATCATTCTGAAGCGCTCATGGAGTAATTTTATACTAACCACTTTTCTGCTGAATAAGATATCTCAGCAACATTTTTCTACAAGGAGACATCACAAAATGAATCTTATCACTAAGGAAGGCGACAAAAACTCCATATATCCCTTGTTCTCCAACGTGCCAGACAGATTATTTCATTTCCCCATCACACCTAGATTAACTTCGTATCTTCGTCTCCAAGTTAGACAGAAACACAGATGCTTCTGGGGTACGACAGCAGCATGCAGGTCTTCAGGGGCCAGGAGTGCCAATTAGCTGTGACTGTGGGTTAGAAGTGCAGCTGGTTCCAGGAGCTGGATGAACTCCTAATTGACTCTCATTACTGACAGTTCCTGTGTTAGGTAAATATCTGTTACCAGTAACTTCTGCATTCCTTGCCCTGGAGCAGCTAGCTGAGCTGCTGCTATCAAATCCAAATCTTGGCATGCCTAATTTCTCCTTCTGGAGGTGGGCTGAAGAGTTGAGTGCTTCCAAGTCACAGGAGGGCAAATGAGCCAAATGATTCTTGTTCTTTGAACAATTTCAAGAAATGCTGAACTAAAAGCTGTATCTGTAAAGACCCTGAGAGGATACCAGGTTTACACTGTCCCAGAAAGAAATGGGAGACAGGAAGGTCCAAATCTGCACAGAGGTGTGTGTGTGTGGCCTCAGGTAGGCTCCTGGTGTCCCTGATCACCAGCTGCTGCAATAGCATCACCTTTTGGGAGGAATGAAAAAAATCCTGAAGGGCTCCAAGAACATGACAAGGCTGCTGCTGAGATCCTTGCCTGAAGCTGAGCTGTCTCTCTAGGTGTGAGAAACTCTGGATGTGAGAAAAGCCTATACCCAGGCAGTAGGACAGAGGTCTGCACATCCCTATTCACAGTTCAAAATGAGCCTCAAAAGCTCCCACTGCAATTCGACTGACTTCATTGGAGCCATTCACCTGTGTCCACTGTGGAGAAATGTCAACAAGTATACTCAGCTGAAAACATTCACAAGTAGGTCCACAAAAATAAACAAGAAACACAGTAGAAACCTAAAAAATATGTTTATTTGAGAAAGAATCTGAACCAAATTTTAAGTGTTGGAATATGAAATGTCATTTTGAGAGTGACAACGATGTGAAAACTGAAGGCTGTCTAAAGTATGAATTTTGCTTTCAAACTGTTTTCTGCTGTCTCAGTTTATAAACAATGAGAGTGTACAGCTTGGCAACATAATTCAGTTTTATCTAAAATGGTTTTCCCATCATCTGCGTCCAAATAAATATCACAAATAATGTGTAAGCAGCTTCACCTAGCATAAAAGTCTGTAACATTAGAATAAAAGTCTGTAATAGTGTTACAACATAATAGTGGCATTTAGCAAATGCAGCCAGAAAACAGAATGTGATGCAATAAGAATTAATATCCTAAATTGATGCACAATGAAAACACATTTTCCATCAAATCTATTTAATACAGCATGTTTTCTCCAGTGCACCAAGGCAGCAGAGCTGTAGTGAAATAGCCCACAAAGCCATTAAGATTTCTTGCCTATCCATATTCCAGCATAAGGAATCAAAAGTATTTATATATTGATTTGTCGCTTGATTATTTTTTTTTATTCTTACAAAAGCAGTCAGATGCCTTCAAAAATTCCAGTCTCTGCTTCCCTGACTTCCACCTTCTCTTCTGACTAGTCAGAAGACAGAGGAAGACCTCTGCAGCAGGTTAGACCTGGGGAAGGGCTGGTAGGGAATTCAAACTGATGAAATGTAACAGACTGTAATATTCAGGCTTGCCCAGTGGGAAGTCCCATTGTGCACTTAGGGAGCTCTAGTCCCTCTTTCTAGCTTAGCTATGTAAAAAACCCCTTTGAGGATCGTTTTGCATTTAGTGTCAAAAAAGAGAGTTTTGTTCAAAGCCTGAGAGCAGAACCTTTGCCTGTTCATAAACAGAGATAAGTAAAGAAGCAGACCTCTAGATTATCATAGCCTTGTGGGGTTGCTGTCAAGATCCAGGTTTTGAAGAAAATCTCCACATGGATTTCAGAAATTCCTAGTCTAGAATAGGTCTCTATTTAATTCCCATATTTTATAACCTGTATCTTATAGATTACACTATGTTACACTATGCTACACGATGCTAAGAACAAAAACAAACAAACAAACAGTTATAGCTTATACACCATTCTAATTCTTTCTTCACTTTACATGGATAACAATGCTCTGTGTCATAAATGCTACAGAAGAGACAATACATTTAATAAAGCAGATGGAAAAGACTTTTGAAGATCAGATGTAAGATTGGCCATATTTCACTGAAAACTTCAATGAGGTGAAGAAATTACTCTTGAGATGGTGGTAAGCCTGACATTGAAAGAAAAAGGCTGATTTTTTTTTAACAAAATATATTGAAAATTTCATATAAGAGATAAAACATAAGAAATATAAAAATTACTATAACTCAAAGCTCAAAGTGATTTTAAGCAGCACATTTCCTCAATTCTTTCCTCTTCCCCATAAAAGCACTGTGTGCTTTTTTCCACCCAAAAGCAAGTACTAATCACACTTTCAAAAAGTACTTACTGAAAAGAACAAGTTGGTAAAAAATGTTCTAGTTAGTATATCTTTACAAGGTCAGATTCTGAGTCTAGGATCCGGACCTCAACAAGCCCAATTCTTCTGATCAGCACTTCAGATTCATTCTATGGGCAAAGTGCAAATAATCTTACCAAAATCCAGACCAAAACAGATAGGTAAGAGAATTAAAAACAATGTATTTGAACCTCACACATATGGAACATTTTTAAAACTACTCCACTGGAGAATCTGATAGTTAATCCCGGAAAATACAGTGCTGTGAGGTGATGCACAGCACTAAAGCATTTGATAATTTCATTCCTCTTCAAGAAATCATATAAACATATGTTTAACTTTAATCATAGATCATCCTACTGCTTTCATCTGGACGTAATCATTAACCATAAACACGTGCTTAAATGCTTCACTGAAAAGGGATGAGATTACTCACACTCTTACAGTTAATTTTATGCTTACATGTTATAGAGTGGCCTCTTGGCAGGCTGCACTGTGCTGTGACTGTTCACTGCAGACACAACCTGCAGTGCCCTCCAGCAAAGATTGCCATCGTGCCCTTCTTGCCTGCTCCTTAATAACTTGTAAGGTAGGTCATGTATGACAGTCTCTGCATGGAGTTCTCCAGTGAGACTTGGCCAAAAAATTCGTGTAAAAAAGTGCAACCAGTTAATTGATCCAGCTCCAAAACATTGAAAATTACTCTTTTTCCAGTAGGAACATTGATTAAAGTTAATAGTTATTACTAATTCCACTTGTTAGATTCTAAGATTAAAGTCTAGTTATTAACTTAACTAAACCAGCCATGGTGAAGGCTGCAGAACTATGCTTTTGGTATATACAAAGACTATCTTCTGTAAAATATCAAGCTTATTTTTACATAGAGCCTCAAGCAATGGTACTGGAGATGCATTCTGTGTGTCAGCTCTCCTTCTCTCTCTTCTCTTAACATACCATATTTATGGCCCTTATGACTGCAATGTCTAACTGCCTTCCTAGAAATTGGAAGATAAAAGCAAACCAGACAGAGTTCATAGCAGTAAGCTGAAATCCATTTCCAGGGAATTAAATTCAATTCAAAACATGTATCAAATATCAAGCCCTTCTTCTTGGAATAAAAACTGTGTTACAAAAGAACCAAGCAAATTACTTCTAAATCTCCCACAATTTCATAGGCAGTCCAATAGTTTAATCCAGTAAAAAGCTGGTAACCAGCACAGAGAGACAAACAAGCATATGAGCACTTTAAGAAAATAGGATCTGTGAAACTAATAGAGATCAACAGTGTAACACAGCTGTTGGGTTTGTAGCCACTCACAGAGCATTGCATTTAGCATATAAGCCACTTGTCACAGCTGTTCTTGCACGTACTGCACTATTCCTCCTAACTGGATTGCTGTACTGGATTGCCATGATATGTTGACTGTAGACGCAAGTAGACAGACAAGTAGACGGCCTTTGATAAATGCTACCACTTGTTATGAAAACAAGCATCACCTGTCCCAAGGAACAATAACTCTGGACTATGTCCATCACTTGGAAAACACTTCCACCTACCGTCTGCCACTCTTCTGTCACAGTTCCTGAAAAACCCTCTACCTGCCTCACAATGTTTCTGCAATTAAATCACCTGCCACAAAGCACAAAACAAGAATTTTAAATATTCACCTTAAAAAAAAAAATGCATCTTGAGTAGCTATTTTACTTTTACTGAACTGAAAAAAATTTTTAGCATCTATAATGACATGACTGGTTTTGTTCCTGTAATTAACCTCATTCCCAAGATCAATTCTATTTTTTACAGAGCAGACTAACTTGAAACAATATATTCAGGCTAAAACAAGGTAGAAATCCAGAATTTGCTTTAGGTTTGTCACTTAGTTGTTCCTCAGCATTTAAGAAATAAATTACCAGTTTTTATCTGTACAGTTCTCAGTCAGTTGAATTCTAGCTTGACTCATAAAGCAAAAATTCAGGCATCTGCATGGTTACACCTTTTTTTTTTTCCCCAGATAAACCCTGTGATACAATAAGGATTTTGGTAACATTAAAATCACTAAGAGATATTAGTTAAATATATTTAGATAACCCTTGGCCCATAATATGTGAGGAAGAAAACATTCAGTGAAAATGAGGGGATAATACAAACCAATCAAGAAGGGGAGGACCAAATCATAACACCACCACTCCTCCCCCTGCCCCCAAATTCTGAGACAGTGATACAGTAACATTTGAGATCCTAAAGCTGTGAGAAACATTTCTACCCTGGCAGTATATTATCTATTTTTAAACGTTTTTTAAAAAATATTTGAATAGGTTCACCTATGTCACAATATTACATTCTCTTAATTTAAAGTTCTATCAGTTGCTCTGGTGCCTCAGCCTCTTTGGCAATCCCAGCAGGAAGACTGAACAATGGATAAGGATAAACACACACAGAACCCGCAGCATGTTTTCAGATCTTTTATATCTAAGACTTTTAAGGAACATTAGCACCATGGCAAGGGAAAACCTGAACTGCCTTTAGCGTTATCATATCTAGAACAGCAGTTGTTTGTAAATAGGATCTCAGGAGGGAACACAATGTGTTAAGTTCCAAAAATAAAGGAAGTATTTAATTGAGGAAAGGGGGAGTATTATCTCTTCGAATGGTTGCAGGGCACAAGAAGGATGGAGTACAATTTAAATGCAGAGGCAGATCCCTGTCAGGGGATAATTGCTACCAAAATAGTCTTATGAGTGGAGAGGAATACAGAATAATAATTAGTTTGATTCTGTCTGAAATGAGAGCGGGGCCCAGCAGCCCCGACAGCGGCTGTGCTGGCACCACGAGCCAACACGTGGGTGAGGACACAGCCACACCCACTGCGAGACACGCGTGGCTTGGAAGCGATCAAAGCAGACAGTACTGCCAGGATCCTCAGGGCAAGCATCCAGCACACACCTCTGAAAACCATATTCCACTTTATTCTCAACCGATTTCAGTTTTCCAAACACGCAAACAAGTTATTTCAAGAAAACCACGGCTCCCACGAGGGGGAAAAACAAGATAGTGGCCACGGAACATAAACCAAGCTGATGTAACCTACCCTCACAAATTTTATGCTGCTCAAAAAGATTTTAAAAAATCCATGACCTTAATTATTTCTTTCAAATTAGTCCACGAAAGAACAGCTGTGGCACTACTTCCCAAGCAGTACTTTTCAAGATAGGCAAATGCTGGTTTATAAAACTAGAAATCCAGAGAAGAGCCCAGGTTCAGTAGGCTTCATGTCATCTCCTTCATTTTTTAACAAAGTACACAGATCCTTAAGGAATACTGATTGCATTTGCTGTACACATCTGTTTTTACCAGACCAAGAAGTTATCTGTTTGTCACTCACATTGCATCTGCTGCTATCACCATTCACAATACTGTTATTTCCAAATGCTTTCCTCATGTTTTCTTTTTCCTGCTGTTTAAAACTGCAGGTGATGAGAGAGCACTTCCAACATTTCAGTCATCTCTTCAACTGCAATGGGACAACAAAGTGTGTGTCTCTTAATGATGACAATCCCAAATGGACTGAAGCTCCAGGTTCAGGTAAGATGCTTTTGTAGTACATGTACATAATAACTGTATCACCAGGATCCTTTGCTCCAACTGCTACAGTCAAAGAAACAAACTCTTTTTGGCATGTAAAATAAAAGCCTTGCTCCAATATTCTGGCCTTATCAATAATCAAGAAAGGAAGGACATGAAGTATTCATTGAAATTATGCAAATCTGGCTGACTTTGCTGAGCAGTGAAATGCAAACTTCTAGATAGAATATATTATGTTCTTTTAGTTTAACTCCAACTCCAATTCTGTTTACTTGATAAATGGAGGGAGGGAGGAAGGAAGGAAGGAAGGAAATTCTCATAAAGTCTTGGATATAGGGAATTTGTCAGTGAAGAGAGAGCTACAAACTTTATTTTTCTCTCCACCATCAGTACTTGTGAATAAAAATAAGGACACACACAACGAACACAATCTACTCTACAGCCTCCACTCTTATTTTCTAACACTTTTTTTCCAACAGAAATTGATGCACCAAGCTGCTGATACCTTCCTCCCTCCCATTTTCATAAACAAACACCTTTCAAAAAATGCAGCTTATTTCCAAAATAGATACCACGTTCTTACTAATTAGCTCTTTTACTCAATTCATGCTTCTTGTATGAGAAACTCACAAAACAATCTACAAGATGAAGATTTTTGTACATGCTAAGAATAAAAAAAGAGAGACTTTGATCTCCAGATAGTAGGCACAAGCATCAGACTGAGCCTGCCTGGAGAGCAATTACTCAGAAGCAGGTGCTATTGTTTCTGTTGTTTCTCTAAATAAAAGCCTTCCTGGGTGGAATCAGAAAACTACAATCCATAAACACAACACAAATAATTTCCCCTGAAATACCTCAGGTTTATAGTCTAAGCAATTCCGGGATAACTTAACAGTCAACTTATAAAAAAACAAAGCCTACAGAAAAACAACGAGGTTTTTTGTTTACTTTTCAATTCCATTATCTTCAAGTATTTGATTTAAAATGCTACATAAGTTTAAGCTGGCTGAAATAGTTTATCAAAAATGCAACCATCTAAAGAAAAAATAACAAGCCTGTCAAAACCTTAAAAGCAGATAAAGATACAAGATTAATTATGCGCAAAGAAGAAATCTTGAATCTTTATCTGAGGATCAAAAAAAAAAAGGAATTACATCAATATTTTTATACTTTTTCTAACAACAAAAATTTTGCCAAGCTTTTAACAGTTTTTCCCCTCTCAGGGAAGGAAGCTGCAGAACTGAGAGATCACTGTAAGTAGTTTTCTTTGGTTAAATAATTACAGGAAAACAACACACCAACAAAAAACCAAGAGAACACATGTTTAACTTTCAGGTGCAGAAAAAAGGCAGATCAATGATAGAAACATTCATAAATCTCAGGAAAAGCACAATTTACTTGATAATTCTATTATTCCAGTTGACAGAGTTTTTGAACGTGAAAATAGTTCTTTAACAGGTTTGCAAGTCTCTGAGAAATTATTCAAATAAAGGGAAAGAAGGCTATGTAAGTCTCTCATGTCAACTCTGACAAGTTTTTGCTCTTTTTCTTTTAATATGGTAAACTGTGCTTGGTGCAATGATCTGTTTTAGAATTAGTTTGTTATAGCATAAATTGAATCTTCTATGCTACATTTTACAGTGCATGACACTGGAAGTACAGTCAAAATTCATGTCTCTGAATGAATTTTTCACTTAAAAATGTCTTTCAGCTCAGGTGATTGGGAACACAGTTATGTGCTCTCCATCACTTTGCTGTACTAAGCATTCATCTTTAATGCTAGTGTCAGCACTACTGCAGTTTTACTGCTCTCTTATTTCTTTTGTATGTAAATCTCCAGAATAATGAACTAGAAGCTATCACGTTGTTTGAGAAAGTCTCCACGAGACATTAATTGCATTTATCCTGACTTGGCATGTTTTTGTGAAGACTTGGAAGGTGGCAGGTACTGCCTTAACAGTAAAAACTCGGAATGCTTTAAAATAGATGCAACTTCATCAGCATTGTCCTATGCCAGACATTGCAGAAGCATCAGACAAACCTATCCAGACAATACAGCACCTTGAGTGAAGAGATATTTTTCTTGAAGCAACCAGTCATCAGTCTGATATTACAGCCTGCTTATAAACGTCTGTGCTTGTTCGTCAAGTCCAGCTTGGCACTATGAACACCTTGGCTTGCACACAGACATTTCCCCCCCTCCTGCAGGTAGATGATGCCCCAGTGCTGTCTTCGTGAATTTTTGAAATTGGTGATCCACTTCTAGAGGTAAAGTAATTTTTGGATCACCTCTTCAAGGCCTACTTCTACACAAAAACAGGTGAGATGCTATTGTTCTGTGGAACTGAATATCACCTCAAATAGGTTTGGCAAGCTGTAGAGATCTTCATGTTCTACTTCTACTGATAATTCATAGTTTACTCAAATACCTACTTGTTTAAATACAGCCACTGAAATCTTTCTCATGTTAACATAACCCTTTTCCTCCCTCTGGTTCATTATGGCAATCTCTTGCAAGGCAACTACTCCTTATCTATTCCTGATTGTATTCATTCCCAAAGTGTTTACAAGTGGATTTAGAA
Source organism: Pseudopipra pipra (assembly GCF_036250125.1). Lineage (NCBI taxonomy): Eukaryota > Metazoa > Chordata > Aves > Passeriformes > Pipridae > Pseudopipra > Pseudopipra pipra. The sequence continues at coordinate 10,659,174 of NC_087556.1, forward strand.
ATCATGCATGGCAATTGCTAACCCACCACTGAAATGCAAAAATCTCTCAAGTGAAACAAAGCAATTACTTAGGAGTGCCCAACTCACTCAATTCATCAAAGCTAATTATTTGAGGTATTAACTGATGCTTCGGAAGGTAATTCACAGATCTCTCACAAGTGTAATTAAAATTGCAACTCTGAGCTGGGTTCAGATATCCAGGCCATGACCTACCCTTGTCTGTAGGCTTTCCAGGCAAGCAAACACACATATTGAGATGCACACAACATATTGAATCTATGTAATGTATAATTTCTAGAGGCTAGATCAATACCTGTTGAATCCATTCACAGTTTGCTTATCTCAAAGAAAATCAGATACTGTTAGAAAAAAAAAAAAACAACAAAATTTTCAGCTTATTTATTTAAACACTGAAAGAGGTCATCCCTAGGAAGGTTTCCATAGCAACCACCACTGTCAAAGATTGAGGAGAAAGGTGTTGGTAGGGCTTCCTCCTTAATGAACTGGAATTAGTCACACTCCCCTCTTCCCAGCTGGAGGCTGCTCATCCCCTGTTGGCTTCCTCATTGATGCATCTGCCCAGAGCCCATCTGGAACTGCACCTAAAAGAAGTACTCCTACCTCATAAACATGTACAAGTATGAATTCACTACAATTATTTTTTTTGTTGTTGTTGTGGAGAAGGCTTATTCTGGTGGTAAAGAGTGATCAACAACCAAGTACTAGACTGAGAATCCATCGCTGATCAGAGCAGAAATCAAGAGATTAGAGTAGTGCTTAATATTTCCCAGCTGAACTGGGGTATTATACACCTTAGCTCTTCTCGTTCAATACTACTAAAGCCCATGCAGCATAATATTATTTCTGATTTGTTGTATCTCAGCTTGAGCACAGTGCCTGATAATAAAAGGACAAGTCACTAATCTCTGCATCACACAGTTGCTATCACCTGACAATTTTATATTCATCCTATATTGATTCCTGTGAAAGAAATATTCTCTGCTGATTTCTAAATTACATACACACAAGAAATGGCTCAGACTTATCTCTGCCTTTGGCTGGATACAGCAAAGCTATCAAGATTGTTTTTTAAAGGATGATATTACAAAGGAGTGTGCTGACAACGTGATTTAGCTGTGCTTAAAACCAAAGAGTTTATAATGAAGTTGAAATAATAAGTTCATCTTATCTACTAGCATAAAGAGGGAGAACAACCACATTACTGGGAGGATGCATTCTGGAGAATGACACAGCACCTTATTTAAGATTTTATTCTTTCTGAAAGACATACTCATGTTTTGTTCTGTCATCAACACAAAAGCTTCCAAAAAAGTCAAGATTCTATCATAAATGCAAGCCTGTGTGTCTGCCAAGAACAAACGAAGCAAAACCCAGAAGTTATCCAAGAAGCACTAACTTCCTCTGTTACAAAAACACCATGTGAGGTATCAGGAGTAGCAACACTGAAACTGTTTGACCATAGTGACAGAAGAGAATCCAGCCTTATGCAACACAGTATTTTTTCCATATAAAAATGCCTGGTCCTGCAAAGTGTCCTGTAGATGGCCTGTATCTTTGTTAGTATCTCCAAATCTCCTAGAGGATAAATTTCAAACCACCCCTCAGTACCAAAATTCAGTTCCCAATAAGCTTACAGGTGAAGTATCCAGAATTTAAAAAACTCAAGCATCCCAGCTGCATTCCATCAGTGTGCTGGAAACTATTACACAAATCTGCCCCGAGATAGCTTTAAACATCAGCTAATAGTTTTTCATTTGGTCTTCTGACAGAAACAAGCACAATGTGTCCTGTACACTCAAGCACTTCCAGTGCTGTTAAAGGATTCGGCCCCGTCAACTTTCCTCTACAATTATATTACAAATCTCTTCTTGTATCATTATACAGAGCTCAAGTACTCCAAGGAACAACTTCCTTACTATAGGTCATACATTAATTGTCAGATCCTGTTCTAATTACTGTGATAGTAATCCAATGTATAATTCATACAGTGAAGAAACAAGAGTCTGGCCAAGGCAGTGGTACTAGTTCCCTTGCTGATTTGAGCTACCTCCAGAGTGGTTCTTTCAGTTGTGCTCATCAAGAGTCAGGGAAGTTCAGGGCCAAATCAATAAAAAACATGTCCTTCGTCTACAGCCTGGGCAGAAATAGACACATCGATACAGAAAATCAATTTATTTTTCTGTCGTTGCATAGGAATAGTATCAAGGAAGAGAAGACACATTTGACTTTTAAAGTAAGTTTAGAGAAGGCCTAAAATACCACCTGTAAATCTAACATTTATGAAAAAAGTTAGCATGTCTCCACTCAAAAGCAAGTTTTTCTAACTACTAGACAATATTCATTTTCAGACACTTCACTTGAAAATCTCAGACCTCTTTACTTTTGTTATTTTGACATATTTTTACCACTACAACCACGTAAAATGCAAAATATTTTCTATGCCAGCCTTGTTCACTGAAAGCAACAGCAATCAATAGCTTTCTGCTTTACAGCCATTCAACTCAACCCTACTTCCAAGCCAAACCAAATTGAAAGCAGAACTGATAGAAGATAAATCACATTACATGATCTGATCTAAACACAAGGCACCACACATAAGCAAAGTCCATCTCCTCTCAGAGAAGGTGGCTGGGAAGTGTGGACGCTGCTGGCAGACGGAGCCTTCCAGTCCATTAGTCACGTTTGCCAGTGAGCTGAGAGACACCAACTTCTGAGGCATGAACTTCCAGGTGACTTATGAAGTCCCTCCTGTCACAAAGCCTGCTGTTCTCAGTGCTCTATTTATAAAGGATCTCTTTGTAGCATTGCTCAAGCAGGAGAGAGAAACCTGGAGGCTTTCCAATAGAAACAGGTAAACAATGAAACCACTGTTGATGCATCCACCTTAAAAAAGTGATGTTCTGTCTGAATCAAGCACTCTTGCTTGTCTGGCTAGAGAGCACTAAGGAGAATTTTTGGCATGGTAAGGAAAAACAATAACAGAAGGAAAAAAATATTCTTGAGTTTAAATGACCCTATTTCAGTAAGAAGTTCTTAATTTTACTCCATTCTTTACAGAGAAGTAGCTATGCAGTGTAATATTGCACCTAGAAGAAAGCTTAAACAGTACAGAACAATCAACATATGGCAACAAGGCTTAAATGACTTAAAAGATGGCAGATGCCACACTCCAGCCTGGGCTGTGAATGACACACACCAACACAAATGGCCTGGACATGCTGAGCTGACACACAGAACAACCCATCTGGGGCTTCACTAGGGCAGAAACAAAGCCCTCTCCATCTAGGCTTCTTCCTAGTTATTGAAACTATCACAGAACTGACTGCCACAGGATATCACATTTCAACTAGCTGCAATGTCTTATTCTCTTGGGTTGGGTGTTTTTTTCCTCCCCAGAAAAGTTCCAAGGTCTTCTCTCCACCACATTCCCAACTCAAGTCTGAATTTTTCTTTTGGGGATTTCTCACACACACATATCCCACGTCCTCCCTGCACCCACCCACACACCCCTTCCACAAGATTTTTTTAATTAATATTTATGCAGATGGCTACATTATATTTTAACTTATGTATCCTGTAGTCATCCTGCAGAGTATATATTTTAGGAACATTACTGGAAAAATAAGCATATTTGTAAACTGGAAGATCTTAATTAGCACCATTTTCTAGAAGGACACTATCAAGTACTGTGTCCAAAAATGTGAACAGCAGTTGCCACCACAACCCTGTATTTCTGGAAATTCTGTTTGATGATATTTTAAAGTATCTGAACAATATATGTACATATAGCATTGGATCATGAAATATAAAATACATTAGAAAGTATGTTATAATTCTAATGTGAAGTGATAGCAAAATATGTGATTTGATCCAATGTACTTCACTTCACCTGGGGGGTGTGACTATAATTTGAGAATTTGAGCTATGTCCAAAAGCAAATGCTGCTTTAATACACCCTAATCTGATGTGTTTCCTTTATTACAAATGTTGCATACAACCAAAAAAAGAACCAAACCACCAAAACACCAATATTGGTGTTAAAGATTCCTCACAGTGTTTGCAGAATGTCACGAGTTTCATCATACTCCACTTGCAATGGGAGATATTGTTATTTAGTCACATTGCAGCTCCCAGAATAACATGGTCATGTGCTTGCTAAGCAAGAAGAGGCAAAGCAGACCTTGTAATAAAGGATGTGTTCTTGCATTTTACCAAATTCAGTGATAACATGAATTAGACTGAGACCGTCAGAAGACTACAATAAATGAAGGAAAATGTGAAGTGAGTCAGCAAGCTGTGGTGGACATTGACTAGACAGAACAAAAGATTCCAAAAGAGCTTAAACTGCTTATGGAATCAAGGGTTGGAAGAGAATAAAAAAGAGATGGTCCTAACCTAAAGTCAACAAGTAGCAACACAAGGATCCAAGAAACAACATGGTACAGCACTCAAGATCTAATAGGACCTCACTTCATTGTGGATTAGCTTGTGATTTGTAGTAAACTTTTGAATTAATGTATATATTCTACAATGATAAAGTCATACGTTAGGTGAGTTGGTGGTGTAGTGCTTCAATGCATCTGTGTTTTGAAGCATCACGGTAAGCTGGAATAGCTCTTTGTCCTCTCTGGAGTTATTTTCTTGCCCACTTCCTTAACCCAAGTAGTGAGTGAGTGGACTAAAAGCATTCTGACAGCTGGCTGGCCAGTCTAAGTGCAGTGGCCCCTGGCTGATGTGCAGTGTGTAAATCCCCTGCATCGTGGGGTAATAATGCACTGACTGCACAAATCACCCTGGTTCACAGCAAGCAACACACCTCACAATACAGAAAATGCTGCTTTGTATTCTACAAGATTTCCATCTAGGTTCAGCCCTAGAATCAACCCTGGGTAGAGAACATAAAAAGACAAACTTCCATGTTAAGTCAATATAGCTTGGCTGAAATAAACCTGAAGACCTAATTTTGAACATTCACAATAAAATTACACCAGAAATACCAGCAAAAAATATTCTATCATCATCCTCTACTTAAAGAAAAATAACATAAATTACAGACCTCTAACACACATAATAGGAAAGCAAGAATTGCATTTTTAACAGTGGGAGACAAAATATATCTATTCATTGCTCTTTTACATTGTTAAAGAAACTATTTAATGGCCATGTCTTTCTGTCAGCTTTCTTCTCACTTTCTCACAGCATCTTTCACTTTGAATAAGAGCTAAGTTCAGCAACCCATGGGCAACTTATTCCATCAATTTCAGAACAATTTTTAAGTGTTGTAGGACGTCCATGAAGCACAGTATTCACAAAATACCTTGCCAACAATTTTCCTCTAATTTGTAAGTGCAACCAGCAGAATTCCAATTAATTTGTATTTAGTGCCATGTTTTGTTTATCAAAGAAACTACTCTCCTAAGCTTGTCATCTCATTGTTCTCAGAAAGGGCTCGTAGCTTCAATATTTAATGTCAGGGAGAAAGAGATGGAGTTATAAAATAACCACCACTTCATTACTCATTCCATGAGTATATGAAATGAAGACATAGCAGTGTACATGGTAAATTATGAACAGAGCAAGTGGTATTGCATTCCCTGCATTAGAATAGTTCTTGCTGTAAAAACAAGTTGGTTTTCACCTCTGGCAATCACACTTCAAAACTGCTTGGGATTAAAGAAACAACAGTGGTATCTAGTCTTCCCACTTTCCCACAGGTAACAACTCGTAATACAATGCAGGACAAACAGTAAATCTTTTTAATATTCTTATTTCATAGGAATAAAAGAATAGGCCTCAAAAACCTTATTGTATTGTTAAAAAAAGTAATAAATAAAAAAGGAGGACAAGTATGGGTTCCAGGTTAAATTTTTAGAAATATTGAATCAGCACATCTTAACATTTCCTATTTTAAATGTTTTACCTTTCTGACATGCTGAGGTATTTTGAATGAATGCTGATGGTTTCTTGGAAAGGTTACAGATGCTCCCCAGTCTACAAGTAAAAAAAGATAAGTGCATTCTACAAAGCCATTGATGCACTAATGGTCAAAACAATTCTGAATGAAGTCACAGCAACTCTTCTAAAGAAACCATGTTGCATTGTTATTATTAGCATGCCACGCAACCAGAGCCACAGCACGAGCTCTAGGAAGGCCAAATTGCACATACTTTTTATCTACAAGTCATTTAACCACACAGCAGAGAAATTTCCAAATGCCATGACAATGAGGTCTGACACGTGTGACAATGAGCCTGACCCAAATGATAGTTTATGAATGGAACACAGGGCCTTATTACTTCTGTGCTAAGTCAACCAAAACTCAGGTTATCCAGCCCTTCTACAGATGCTACTACTCAAAGTCAACTAATTCTTTGCAGAAATTTTAAAATGCAGTAAAACAACTGACTGTAGATGGAGTGGATCAGCTAAGCAAAATGGCTTTGAGAATAACAATATTTATTTAGATTGATAGCAGTAGGCTTGAAAGGTATATGGTCCAATTACTGCCCACTCAATTTATGCAGCTGTAACTCTTACCCACATTTTAACTTGGCACACGCAAAATCCAAAATGCAGTGTTTTCACTGGTAGCAAACATTTTACCAGATGGTTACTTAATCAAATGTATTTCCTTGCTAATACAGAAACTTTGAAACTACTAGCACATTTTAAAAACATTGATGTATTTATAAATCTAAAAGCTGTTTCAGCTCTTTTTATAAGGTCATATATATGTATAACACATACTTAACAGAATTCCCAGTTTCAAAGAGAGTACATTAATACATTTTGGTTTAGAACTTCTCCCTCTACGCTTGAGGATTTGCATGTCTGAGTACATGAGAAAAAAGCAGTTTTCAATCTATTATCCTTGGAGCACAACTAAGAACATAATGATTGTCTGCTGGCTTAATTTCGATATGCAGAGCTTGGGAGTACACAGAGATCTACATAACTTTTACACCAGAGAAGTTCATCAGAGCAAGCAAGAACCTCTACACAAGCACCTGCCAGCCACAAGGCCTTCTGCTTACTGCTGGTTTACACCACAGTCAACTTCCATGCTAAAAATCTCAACTGTAGGACTGGAAATTAATTTTTAGGGTAATACTCCAGGTGGACCTTTTCTGACAGAGAGTCTGATCCAATCTAAACTAAACTCATCCATCACATTAGGTCTGTCTGACACAGCTCATGCCGAGACACTGAAAAGCTGAAAACCATAAGGCTCATTGCAAAAATTACCAGACTGCCAAGACAAAGGATTTGCCTTGTCCAGATGTACCCATCCATTTGTATAAAGCGATTTTCTTCTCCACATAGCTCAGAATCATCATATACTCAAAGGACAGGAATAGAGTGGACTATCAATGAAGCTACTTTGATGCATATTATCCATACATAATGTTTTGGTTTTTTTTCAAATCTAGGATTCTCTGTGCAGCATGATTAATTAAATGGAGTTAAGCTCAAGTCTCTAGTCTAGTTTAAAAAGGCATGACATCATAGGATGGGTGTGTATCAAATGTATTTGTCCCACCAAATTAAAATTTGTCCTTTTATTTCTGTCATATACTCTGTCTTCAGTTGAGAAAAAAGCTCAGAAAAAAAAGGGTTTAAACCCCCCTGAAAATATGATTTCCGTACTAGACCAGTGAAGGTTAATTACACAGACAGGGATAAGTAGCATCACTTGGACTCTTTGTGTCAGTTTGAGGAGACATAGCCCAGAAAAAACAGGAACCACTCAACAACAACAAAAACAAACTAAAACTAAAAGCATTAATGCTCCTTCTAACAGTGTCAGCAGGTTTCAAGTCACAGTTGGAAAACATGAAACTCACATTAAACAGAATTTGTACCACTTGCTTGCCACAACAGTCTTAAGTCAACATCCAACACACTCTTTACTGTGATCTGGGAAGGAAATATAATTTTCCATTTTAGTCTGCATATCAATATCATCTTCCTGTGGTAAGCCTGGGTCTCTTATTCCCATGCCATATGGCAAATCAAATTCACAACTGAAAGTCAAGCAATCACAATTGGCTGACTGCAGGCAGACTTTAAAATAGGAAATTCCTATACAGCCCTCTGCATTATCTCTGTTAAAATATTTATTAATTTTAGCTAATATTAATTATTAATTTAGCTCCAAATGTGTTCCTTTTCCGGTAATAGTATAGCTTCAGTTTAAAGTGTATTCAGTAATGTTTTATTGATCAAATACTAGTTCTCTTTAGGAACATTCTCACTGATATGACAGAAACAAAACTTTAGAAAATCCTTTAGAATGCCAAAATTTGAGTTTCTTTTAACTACTTATTTTTCAGCGTGATGTCTGAAATAAGAACACAGAAAGAATTTACAGGTACATCGAGCCAAGGAAATTGTTCTCTTCAACATCTGAAATTTAAAGCCAAATTCTAATATTCAAGATAGACTCTCTGATTGCCCTTGGTTTACCTTTAAAATTGTATATAAAAAAGGATAACATGTACGTTTTACTATTCTGTTTTGTGTCTTCACTCTCTGTTTTTCAGGGAAGCACAAAAGCAGTATAAACTGTGCTTCCCTGAAACTTAACAGGCAGCAAACATTTCTTTCATCTTTACATTTCCCTGCTCTCTCCTCATGTCCTTTGCATGCCAATATACATTTGTACCCGTAAGAGAATATACAGAAGGATGCATGAAATTTTTTTTGGTGGGTGTCAGTATTTAGTACTATCATGAAATGATACAGCTTTCCAAATCACTTACAAACATTATCTCCAGTTAAAAAAAATGCTGAATCTTAAAGAAGTCTTAAGTGGTGTAAAGAACAGGTATTTTAATTTCTCAGGAAGACATGCCAGGAACCTTTTCCTCAGCAAGTGTTTCTTGATATTAAGCCAACATTTTTCCATTAGTGTTAGTAATTAGAATTAGCAATGTTTTACTAGTATTGTCATTTCATTAAATTATTCTACTATTTTCATGCTAATCGTAGAATGTTATGTTTCCTTGCATTGGGCCTGGCTAAGATGGAGTTCATTTTTCCCACAGCAGCCCTCACAGTGCTGTGCTTTGCATTGGTAGCTGGAGAGGTGTTGATAACACCCCAGTGTTTTGGCCTCTGATGAGCAGTGCTGGCACAGCACCAGCTCTGCCTCTGTACACCACCAAGGGGCTGGGGGTGCTCAGGATCCTGGGAGGGGACACAACCAGGCCAGCTGACCCAAACTGACCAAAAGGATATTCCATACCATGTGACATCAGCTCAGATATAAAAGCTAAGGACAGGAGGAGGAAGGGGGAGCATTCATTATTTACAGTCTTTGCCTTCTGGAGCAACCGCTACACATGCTGAAGCCCCGCTTCCCAAGAAGTGTCCGGACATCGCTTGGTGAGGGGAAGTAAAGAATATAATTTTTTTTCTCTTTGCTTGTGCACACACAAACTTTTGCTTTTAGTAACCTGCCTTATCTCAACCTATGAGTTGTCTTCCCTCCTATTTTCCCTCCTCTGTCCACCTGTGAAGGAGGAGTAAAAGAGCAGCCTTGTGGGCACCTGGTATCCAGCCAAAGTCAACCCACCACATTCCCTAATTCCTCCCAGACATCACTATTTCTACACTGTTACTTACACCAAGGCAGAATTTAAGAGACTTATGGCACAGATCAAAAGTATTTTAGCAAGAGATTTACAAAAACATAACTCAAAATATTATCACTTACTATACGAACATGTGCAATAAATACAGAGGTTTAGTCAATCATTATAAGTGGAAATGCTCTATTCCCTTATAATTGTTACTTCCCTCTGAATGCTTCTGAATTTCTTTCCATTTGCCAATAAAGGATGATGGTCAGATACAGAGCAGCAGTTAGCAAGGTCTTCAGGTTTCTAGATGCAGTTGGAAGGATCAGATGCACGCAGAGTAATCACCTTCTTCAAAGCATGAACTGACCAAACCAGAGTGCCAGTTTGTGCATTATAAACATGCACACCCACGTAATCGAGTGCCGTGGAGCCATGGAGATAAACGTGATTTTTCCATTGATACATTACTTTGTATTTTCAAAAGCAGTCTCTCAATTTGTTATGTTATGCTAACATTACAAACCTCACTATTTTTGCCTGATGATGAATTACAGTCAAACATCCCTCACTATTAATTTCATTCTAATGATATGTCTGTGATCATATAAAGCAATTATGCTAGTTTCCTCAGAGCTGTGTCCAGCCCTTTCTTATCTTTGCAGCATACTGAATGATAAATGCTGTATTTACCAGATGCTAATATGGAAATTAGAGAGGGAATCTTCCAGAGTTGAAAAGGAATACTAATATTAAAGTCTAACGATTCTATGAAGGAAACTAAATAGTTAGCCCTTACGAGCTAACGGCCTTAGGAACACAAAATATCTTATTTACACATTAAAGATGCAATGTATTTACATTTTTCCAGTTAATGAGTTTTATGATGATTTCCTTGCCTGCACTTTGTCTCCCTTATAGTCTGTACAAAATGGACATGTTTTTCACATTTGGGTAAGTATGAAAAAAATAAACACAATAGCATGAAAAAAACCCTACATATTTTAGTTGTATAGAAAATCTGAATTTGACAAATTTGTTTAAAGGGATTTGTATCAAAAATCTTATTTTTGTAAACTAAATCTAAAGAGTTGAAGTGCTACCATGCTGAGCTATCCTTTCTTCATACAGACATTTCAAATGTCTCAAAATGCAAGGCAAAAATGATGGTCCAATTAGTTGTCCTTTTCCGTGAAGTTTTTTAGATTAACAAATTACAACTTCTTTTCAGTATTCTTTCTAAAAGTTGGCTTTTCTTACATAGTGCTTTGATGGCAGCAGCACGACCAGAGGTTACACATATCACCCTATTTATTTCAATGGAAAGTTATTATTGCATTTACAGTAACTATAAATGCAAATCTGAAGGCAACAATTGTACAACCACAGAATTCAACTGGTGATGCTCAGACTGACATCTGCTACTCACATATAATGGACAAGAAATTCACCTCAGTTCTAGTCAGCTACATTTACTGGGGTTGTCTTTTAAAAATTCAGGTGTTGCTTTTCTAGATGACAGTCATTTAAAACAAGAGCACTCTTACACACAACAGAAATGTCCATCACCTTAAAACAGTATCACAATTAAAAGTCGTAGTATTCCAGAAAAGTTTATAGTTTAATTTAAGGACTTGTAAGAGATGGAGCTCTCTTTTTCTTCCCTGGGCTTAAAACATTGTCACAGTTTACCATATTTTATTTCGTTAATGCATCATCACTGGAAAAGAAAGCATTAACTACAAAAATACATGGCTTACCCACAGTTAAAATGGAATCAAATCTAATGGAAGAGCTAATACTTTCCCAAATGCATTTAAACCAGCTACAATTGCACCAGCAGTTAAGGGAGGTTTTACTAGGAAAGATTTATCATCATCATCTGACCACATTGCCAGAAATTTTCTGTGTCTGCAGGAGAAATGGACAACTGCAATAACTATTCTATATTGATTTCCTTTTAGCCCAGTATTCCAGCTGCTCAAAACTTTCTAAAATTTCAGCAATTTCAAAAAACTGGATGCAAAAACCAAACAGATCTAGTGTCTGATGTCTGACTGCCAGCAGAGCTAAAAGTGAATAAAAAACTCTGAACAAAGCAGAAAAAAGCAATCCCCTCCCATGTTTGTTTTTTAAAAGAGAAAACAAGTCCTTCAAGAAGTCTGGAGATCTTAATTTGAAAAATGATATAACACTACATAAGAATTAAGTTTTGGAGAAAATGGCTATTTAGTCAATACTATGGCTTCTGATCTGAAAACTGAGAAAATTTTCAGTGTATTATTTGCTATGTTCCTGACACAACCAAATCTAATGATGCTATTGAAGTTTCTAAAGTTGGATACCTTTATACATATCTGAAGGCAATGAGAGTCATCAGTCAATTGAGAGATGATCATTGTTTTTAAAGGATGTTGTATCTCAAGCAGGTAAATATGAGCTACTGGCAGCTGGTGAAAGATATACAAATTGATCATGGCAAGGGAAAAATCTTCTCATCTAAAAGTTGTAGAGCTGCAGCTGCTCCACTATACAACCAATGAAAAATCAAGTCACTCACCAAGACAAAAACAGGCAACACCCTGCTAGTTAAGAAATCCCTACCTTATACTTCAACAAAAAATTCTACAGTTTTATGGTTTTAGTAGAGAATTTCAAATTACTGAATACGTGCTTAGTTCAGTTGTTCTCCTGACACAAAAGACAAAGTCACAGAAGCAGAAAATGCACTCAACTCCCTTTGCATCTCCCTTGTGTCATGTTGTAGTTCCCAAACGTGATTCTTCTTTGTGTAAGCAAACTGTAATTGTTTTCTTTTCCATTTCAATGGGAATAGAATTAGACACAAAGCCACTCAATTATATATGTTCCCCATGCTTCACTTTTCCAGTAACCATTTGTGACGACCTGTCAGTGTGCAAGTGCCCCATTTGTGCCTGAAGCAATTTCAGATTATATGAATCTTGCACGGAAACAACTTAAGACTTGTAAGAGAAAGCTTGCTGCTTTCACTGTTTTAACTTGTAATGATTCTGCAGGCAGCTAAGGATGTATACCTACATAACCCTACGTAAAATAGGTCTAGGATTCTGGAAATAAATAATTTTTACACAAAATACAAATATAGGATCCCTTTTTTTTTTTACTACAAGTCTGTCTCTGAAAAGCCCTATTCCTTGCTTCACTGCTGGCAATAGAAAAGAAAGTCCATAATTATTGGTTTCCAAAATGCTGTTAACAAGACTGGAGTATTATTCATACAAATAATTTTCATTTCTGAAAATATTTTGACTCCATTAAGGATATCTTTCCATTTAGTTCCCCTGATGATAAAAGTCATTAATAAGAGATGGAACCATTCGAGGAAGAAGCAATTGCTTCTCTATTGCTGATCAGACAACAAATTGAAACTAGTCAAGTTTCCACTGAAGCACCAGACTGCTGACATAAAGAACAGCACCATTAAGTACTGATTTTTGTCAATCATGAGGCAACTCTTCCTGAAAAAGTGTTTAAGGCTTCACTTTCCTAAGCCACAGAAATGCTACAGTAATATATTAAACAGTACACAATGTCAGTCTTGAAATGATATGCATATTCATTTTTATCTGAAATACCTAAGTGAACAGTCTATGATGAGAGAATCAAATTTCACAGCTAATAGGTTCACTGATTACAATGAATTGTTGCTCTGTAGTTAACATACTGTTCCTCAGCCAAGAAGGTCATTATTTTTTTGATGGAAATTGGAACATTTCATTGCACTCAGTTGTCATCACATCTTTGGCACAATAATTTTTTTCTCTCTGATCAACTGCACTTGCACTGGAATTCTGCTGAGCATACAAAAATCACGAGAAAATTTACAAGTGTTAACCTGCAAAACCTGGTTCTGCAATTTACATGCAATAGCCTTAATTCTGGGAAGAGATGGGAGGTGAGTATGGTGTCTTTTTTTTCTTGTTTGCTTTTTTTTAAAGTTAAATAGTTACACTTGAAAAAAGAGCAAAAGTATTTTTTTTTTCAACAGTTTGTGTGAGCACAGCTAATAGTCTACCTATGCAAGCAGAACAATGCCCAAAATGATGATTACACACGCACAGCTGAACATCTCATCTGGGACTTCTGAAGTTGCCTCAGAAACCCAGCTGTCTGGTTACACAAACATATGGCAGTGCTCAAACACCCAGGTACAGATGAGTTATTGGTGGATCTGTGATGAAAGAACTTGGCTTGCAATGACCATAAAGAAACTACCTTGCTGCCAGGGCCAACACTGATGGTACATCTCAGAACTGGCAGGGTCAGCAGCCCACTGAGAGCTGCCATCCTTCCCCCATGCTGCTCACCCAGCAAGGCTCTGCCTGCCAGCCCAGCTCTCCCTGCCCAAGGCAGCTCCCCCTGCCTCAGCACATGCGCAGCTCCACCACTGCTCCCAGGAACAGGTCACAAGGCAGAAGCACAGCAAGATGCCCAAGAACCATCAGGGGACACAGGACACACACAGTTACCCACTATAAAAACCTGTGTTTGCACTTGCTCCCTATGACCCTCATACAGGACCTGAGCAGCACTCAAGCATGCTGGACCTGAATCCATGAAACTGCCCTCAATGTCCAGGACATGAACAAATGAATCCTTGAATCCCAGCACATATATGTAAGTCAGAACAAGAGACTTGCCTCAAAACATCCACTTCATCACTCTGCTGTAGTTCTCATATGTTCAGCAAGGACAATATGTGGTTACAAAAAAAAAGTGGAAATTTTAAGAAACTGTAATGAACTGTTCTTTAAAGAACTTCCCTTTTTCAAACAGGCTGTGCCTACCATCTGATGATGTCTGGCAGGTAGATATCCTTTATTAAAAGCAGCACCTGCTGCCAGATTCTTCCAGTAAGTTCCAAACAAATGTTTGAAACAAACAGGAAACACTAGCATCTACACAAATTGTACAGAAAACTACCTAGAATAGCAACCTTTTTATTAAATATTTGTATCTCTCTGAAACATCTATGTATTTGCCTAACAGCAGTAACCAAAAAATTTCAAATGCTATGTAATATTAGAATCATTAAGAAATGACAGATACTAGGCCAGGTTGTACAGGACTAATCCTGACACTCCTTCCCTGAAGGCACCCACTATAAAATCATGCAGACTTTTAGACTGCCTGTCCAGCTAACATGGAGTAGAGAACCAAGATGCCTTCTCCTATAGTATGATTTAATACTAATATGTTCACTGGCATGAGAAAACTGTATTTCAAACACCATGCTGTAAAACAATAAAGTAGAAATTTCTGCTCCAGTAACACTGGCGAAATCAGTTTTCCAGTTTTCATTACTGTTGGCAGAGGATTTAGCTGTTTGCAAATCAGTACTGCTAATAAGATTTATCTCTAACCTGGTTTAAGGTCAAAACATGCTCACAGTGGCCGACAATACTGCAAAGTAGTCATAATTCATTTCTAAATCCAAGCTCCTCGACTTCTCTCTTTCAATCTAAAATAAACCAGCTGAAGCGAACATAAACAGCCGCAGTCACAGTTCCTTTTCTACAGGAGATTAAATCTGCAACTGGAATTGAGGATTTCATACTGTAAAATAGCAGGTGATCAATGGCTGAAGTTCACATGCAAGAAAGATGCAGCACTGAAAGCACACTGGGAATTGAAGAAAGATGTGCAGAATGAAAAAAGCACAAAGATTTCCTCTACCTGCCACATAATCCTCATAAATCTAACCCTGCAGTCACACCTTCTTACTGGTGGCTCTCCTGCATCCAGTGATGGACACTCTAGCTAGTTCAGAGTATCCAGCCCAGCTTAAAATACAAAATCTGTAAGCATCATGAATTTAAATGGAATCAAACAGTGCATCAGGATAGCTTAATACAAGTAAATTGATAGTTAATAAGAACTCAATCATTTTTTTTAGCGAATTTTGTATTAAAAATAGATGGAGAAAGTAAAAAACAGATCAGGAGGCTAAAATTGTATAATCTGAGAATTACACTTTTCTAATCCAAACTAGGCTACCTTTCATTTAAACTAACTCTACAGAAGATCAGGGATGAGAGTTATTAAACTGTTCTTTCTAAACATTTACAGGCTGGCTGCAGATGGGGACTGTGTTTTGGATTCACATTGTCACACTGGGAAAAAAACTAAACACTTTAACATTGCTGTCGCAACTCCTGAACATTTGTCTGTTTGGTTTATTAAGTTAGAAGTTACTGTCTGTGATATAACCAAACAAATAGCTACTGAAGTTGGAACAGCTCTTTCAATTAGCATTGTCATACAAACAAGAACATTTGCGCTGTGAATGAGTAAGTGGCTGGTACAGGCAAGGACAGCGACTGCTGTCTGGGGGAGACTGAAGAACGACTGCGACATTAGGATGCCGGTGCTCCTGCCAGCTCCCCCCACTCACACACACCCTCCTCCAAGACTGCATTGCGTCTGCTCTCGCAAATCAGCCAAACATTATCAGTCAGAGATGGGAAAGCATGACTGGCATACCGCGAACGGCTGGCTCCCTTCCCTCTCCACAGTGGGATCAATCCACAGCATCAGATCTCAAGCAGGGGAAGGTGGAGCCGGAGTGGCTTTACACACTTACACAGCAGCAGCAGAGGAGACCCTGCAGCACGCACACACTAACTACCCCAAGCCTCCTGCATACCCCTGTCAGCCAGCACTACACATGCAGCTTCAGCACTCCCCTCTCACCAGCGTGCCCTTGCAGTGGGACATCCCATGGGTCGACTCCTCCCCCGTGGTGACAAGGAGAAAGGGCATGCCATTAGCCCAGAGCTGGGCAGGGAAGCACCCTGCAGGGCCCTCGAAGGAAGACCGGCATCTGAGGGTTCCCCAGTGCTAGGGCACCATCAGGAAAACAACGACTGGGATCACCAGCCACATATGGCACACAGGAAAAGCTACGGTGCCAGGCAGGTGCTACATCCAGCACCAAGCCTGCGAGGACTGCCAAACCTGCTGGAGGTTTAGACAGTGTCAGTGGGAAAGTAGGGTGTTTATTCTTGAGAAGCAAGTACAGTCTTCCCTTCACCCTCCTCTCAGTCCTAAACTGTTAAGGAAACTTTCCAGTCTGACCATTCGTGCTACTCTCTGGCAGTCGTGCTCCCAACATCAGACTTTCAGTGCTGGGACCAAAGCGCCTTCACAGCAAGTGGCTCCAGTGACCCCACGAGTCCCCTCTTGGCTCCCTACACACCCCCTCACACACAGTTAGAGCAGGTTTCCTCACTGGTTAGACCCCAGGTTTCCCTTCACAGAGCCTCAGATATCTCTTTCTATAAAGCAACTTATTCACGACGCAGTAAAACAGAAACAGCCTGAGCTGGTACCTCCTCGGAGGCACCACCAAAGGAACCCTTCAGCTTTTATCCCCTTACAGTCCAAGCGTGTGAAAGTCTCACTTTTCCTCCCAGGGTCCTGCTGTGCCTCTGAGTAACCAGTCACCTGGCTGTGCCACAGGTCCCAAGGCCCTCTATTGTGCAAAAGGTTGACAATTCACAGCCTCCTGTCCTGGGCTTTGCCACCCAGAGCTCAACCTGCAGCTTGCAAACCAAGCTACCTGCACCAAATGTATTCCTCAACAAAACTGACAAGCACACACACAGAAAAACCACCCAAACCATAATGAAAACCACAAAACATTGAACGTGTTCAGGCTTTGCAAAAATGGTGGTGTTTTCTAGTGCCATGCCTTCAGAACACTGTGCAGCAACAACGGGGCCTCATTTCCACTTCTTGTCTGTACGGTCTTCATAGCCACTGGTATAATGCCAGAAACTGGGGTACTTCTCACAAACTGCTTCCACTCATTTTTAAGCTATTAAATACAATGAAACCCTACCTGAGATCCTGTTGTCATCGAGTTCTTATTAAAGACTAAATTCACAGCATAAATTCATGTAACTAGTTGACCTCTATGAATTTTATTGTATTTAGATTCTTATCCAATACTTGTTATTGACAGAGATCTTTTAATGCACGTGGAAAGCAGTTTTCTACACAGACAATTTTACTCTAAGTTTTTATACTGCTTTTCTCCCCTGAATTTCTGAAAAAATTCAGTAAAATCCAACTCACCTATATAGCCTGTGAAGGAACCAAGACCACTATCTGTAAAATTTAGAAGCCTGATGATTCAGGGTTTTTTGAAGTTTAACTTGTTGGCTTTATTCTGTTTTCAATTCCCTTTTTTTTTTTTTTGTTAGCAGCAATTTACCACAAGAAAATTACTGCAGCTACAGCATTTGCAAATACTATTTTCTTTGACTAGATTCTAGCATGGCCTTGTAAGACCGAGCATAGAACTATCCTAAATCTTTTTTTCCTAGAAGAAATGAATATATTTACTACAAAAATGCAATTCAACATATTTTGTTAAGTCTTGGGGCTATTTTCCTCTAACATCTTGTTTGTCAGCAACACATGCAAAACTCCAGTGGCACAGCTTTGAATTTCTTTGTAAATAATGACACTGAGAAAAAGCAAGTACATTTAGCTTCAATGAAAGGAGATACTGTTTATCAGAGAGAAAAAAAAAATATGGGGGGGGAAAGTTTTTGTTCCACTTACTACATATCAAAATTGCTTAGTAAACTATACATGCAGAAGTCTGTGTTAGACTGTGCAAATGCAAAGGCAGTTTTCATGACTATGATTATACCCCTCGCTATGGGAAGTAACGTGGTCATTTAAGAGAAACCCATTTGTGTCTTTCAGTGGAGAATGTAAAAAGCCTACGTGGCATCTGCCCACTGCTCTGCACTTTTTATGACTTCTGAAACATTTCAAACCATTGTCCTGGAACTGCCTTCTGAAATGAGCACACAGTCATTAAGATTTAACATCAACTTCCAACTCTTTAGTAAAACGCAGAGTGTAAAACTCTGACAAGATGTGACTAAAATTTCATAAAAGCTTTCAAGACGTGGCCTTTAAATAACAAAAATACCTCATGGTTTGAAATACCTGAGTCTATAAACAGGTGGGATGACCCTTCTGTATCCTTTTCCCCTTTTTTCTGCCTGCTTGCTGGATATACATTAAATAACTGAACATAGCAAATTTATACATACAAGAACACAAGAAAAAAATCCTAATGGTTAGCAAATAAAGTATTATTATTAACTTCCCCCAGGTTATCTACCCACATTTCCCTATCTTTCCATAAAAAACAATCCTTCTAATAATTCTACTGGTATGCTGTAATTTTAGTGGTAGTGACCTCAAGATATTAGCAAGGCAATGATTTCAGGATGCTTTTTAAGTCAGTTATTTTAAATCAACAAATACAAATCAAAAAATCCCAAAATACAGAAACTTTGCTTATTACTATGATTAATAAGTTGCTTCAAGATGTGAAAATTAAACATTTTTCACTAAAAAGGTCACTACATGTGTTTTGCCTAAGTCTAGTTTTCATTCTGTAGATCTGCTGCAACATTAACAATGTCTAGCACTGTCCTTTAAATCACTAGCACAGTGATGCTAGTGATGCAGAAATGGATCTCTGGTGCATTTTAATGATCACATTAAAAGTTTGCATGGGGGTTGGTGCACAGCATATGAAATAGCCCTTCTAATAATGTTATGACATGGGCAAGCCCTGGGAATTTAATCCTTTTTTTTGGTACTTGCAGTCCTCCACAAGGTATTACAAGTCCGTATCATGTTCTTGAGTGATACATTCAACATTTAAGTATCTGATTAAACAAGAATTAAATAAAATTGTCAGCACTTTATCTGCTCTCTACATACCTGAGCTGCTCAAGACCTCCAGTCTTCTTTTCATATGCCAACAAAGAAATTATTTTAGAGCATATCCTTCACTATAGTTTGTTCTGCTTACAAAAAAAGATCTTTTTTTCAATAAAGGAGTTTCAGCGCATTTTCAAATCAGGTTCCATAACAGGCACACAAACACAGAAAGTAAATTCTGCAAGGCATTGAACAGACTCATCCTGTCCACCACATCCAACACCCACTGAATTCTGCTGGTAATGGGATAAGTAGACCCCTAGATGCAAAACAGAAGCAATAACATGTTCTCAATTTTGTGAACACTATGCATACATGGGTTTCCTTTACTAAATTAGGTTGATTTAATTCTGTTTGTACAGCTACAGTTTGTTAGCTCCATCTGCAAATATTCTTCCTAGGTAGATGAGTCTGGCCTAGTGGAAGAAAAGCTGTTTATTGTTTCTTCACCTAACCTGGCAGTTCTGCCAAATTACTTGCACACAGGGTATCTGCAGATAGGTGTGAAAGCAATTACAGAGATACCTTGTCTATTTTTGCTTCTTTTTTTCTCCTCAAAATCTACCCATTTCTGAAACCAAAGTAAAGGCTTGGAACGAGTTATATTCTGGGCTTCAAAACACATCTCATTTTCCCTATCAGTAACACAGAAGTTGCAAGAAATCTGGTACTCCTCAAGAATAGCAGCAAATATAATTTTTGTCACATTTCATTCCATCATTATTTCTTTTTCAGGAATGACAAGAAGAAAGGTATTTCCTTCTGGTTCGTCAGGAGATTGCTTCTTGCAGTCTGTAGAAAACCAGCACATATTTTGTTAAAAAACACTTGGTGCAGAGGAGACCTGAGGACCATATGGTTTACTGCAAAAGATTCTCTCTGCAACTCTGACACATCCTCCTCAAATGTCAATCCTGTTATTCTGTGGCAGGGATCAATAATCCCTACGTGGAGGGAGGTATCCTCCCAGTGAGGCCCAAGTACTTAAGAATCTATGATTAGCTGCAACAAGAACAAGAACTGGGCAAAGTTATTGCAGCAGATTTGGAATCCAAGAATGACAACTTAGCTAAAAGTAGCTGACAGTCTTTTAATGAAACTCGCAGCAGTGATTCCTGAACTGAGACACTGCAGAGCAGCTCCATGTCCACAGAGCTATCACCCACATTTTAGAGACTCACGTTTTTGCTATGTTTAAAAGAAAGGGAAAAAAAGCCTTTTGCACATTTTACATAGATGTTTGCTTTGTTTCAGTCACCAAAAAAAAAAAAAAAAAAAAAAGGCAGTTTAAAAACAAAGATCAGACCCAAACCAACGGGAGAGAACTCACAAGAAGTTTCTGAACCTGAAAATGTGCCATCTGTAGCTCGGCGGGACATTTGATAACCCTAAAGTGGACACAACTGCTGCATTCCAGGGAGAGATGATTCCCCTACTCAGCACGCCTGTCTTACTTGACATGAAGATTATCTTGTCCTCTCTTCAGCTCTATTTTCTTACTTGCAAATAAGGACAGGGTAATTCTAAACATCACAAGTACATAGTGAAACGCATCTCGTTGGCAATTAAAAAACACCGACTGCAAACTCCAAATACTTCCAGCTGTTTTAGATGTCAGCTTTCCTTCTCAGCCTACAGCGCCTGGGTTTACTAGAGGTATGATATTCCTTTACGTATTTCTTAACAAACACTTTTCACTAAGAAGAGTTAATTGGATTAAATGAACTCTATTTACAGTATAAGGCTGATTTGGTAAATAGCCTGCTTCTACATTTTCACAATAAAGCTATACCACATGAATTATGAACTTGATTCAAACTTCAAAGCCTATTACATTTTAAGGGGAAAAAAAAGAATAGTTTAAATTTAAATTAGAAACATGAAATATACATTCACACAGGAAAACATACTAACCGCATTTTTAAGATCATTATTTTTTCTTTATAATGTTCAGGGACATAAATTTTTCAGGATTGACCTTTCATAAGAATTAAAATTTATTGAAATACTGAGAATTCACTTGAAGTGAGAATGCCATTCTTTACTCAGTTCATATCAATAGGTGTTAATATTGAAATACAATCACCATTGTCATTTACATGTGAATGTTAACTTTTATGTGGCTGATCATAGCTATAAACATTTAAATACTTATCTTCTTCAGTGCCTCTGAAAAGCAGTACTTGTCCTGGTTTACAACTCTATTAATTTGAAATTATATCCCCTTATATTTAACACTGACTGTTAGCTTGCATGTCTATCTGCACTTTTCTGTGTAATAGTTCAATGAAAAATTAATGCTTTGTGCAGGCATCACCTTACCTTGCTATTAAAAACAAACAAACAAGCCAAACAAAACACAAAAGCTCACTGCATCCAATATTCAACCCAATAATGCAACCTGACTGCTTCCCTGTGAAAACACAATTAGTTCTTTCAGGAGTCATCAGAAAATGAAAACAATCCTGTACATTACTTCAGAACCATCAAATAGTTTTATTTAAATCTAATCAATTATTTCTGTATTGTACACATTAAATCAGCTTTGGCTTGTAAGATTTACCTTACATAAATATTTTACATGCTACAATTCACAAATCTAATAAAATGAGCATGAAACACCTGTACAGGAGCAATTGGTGCTATCCCACCTTTTGCAGAAGAGGTTTGCAGAATTCCATAAAGCATATTAACTGCAGAAGTGTGACCCAGAGGTGGATGTTTATCTTCATTCTTGGCTATCACAACCACAATCCTTTAAAAAGCAATTTAGAAATACAAGCAGTTTGTGTACATCTTTGTGCTTATTTCATCATCTGACATGAGGAAAGGCAACTTGGGATGAAGAGCCATGATTTCCTTTCCTCCTCAAAATCTTGTCCAGAAAGGCATTAAGCTATTCTGCAGCTGTCCTGCCATGTGTCACCAGAGTTTGGGGAGGACCAGGTAGCAGCTCTTTAAAGAGAACTAGCCAGATGTCTCCCAGAGGAGACAAATTAGTCTGCTGCAAACACCACCAAAAAGTTCAGCTGTACTTGAATGGAAGCCAAATCCCAACATAAATGCCAGACTACAGGGAAGGAAGACAAAAGCAATAGTCTCTTCAGATCTGTATATTGAATTAGCTTTGTTATATATCTAAATAATAAAATAAGCCCTGAAAATTACCTCTGTCTCTTGATTAATATCCTCCTCAATTTCTCTTGTAAATGAAATTGGACAGTTCATCTTCTGAAGATAAATAACATGAAGCAATTCTTACTCTAGCATCATGCCATGCTTATGGCACTTAAAAACCCCTGGTATGCAACAATTACTGTCTCCTAGATCAGTGGGACACATGGAAATGATCTAGTAGTGTCTTTGGCAATATCTCCTTTAACTGACAATCATGTTATAAAAAATGCTTTAGACCAGTTTACTGAAGAAGTAAATCAATACCCAATTTAAACAAAAACAGCCACTTAAAAATACTCAAGAATACTATTATTAAAAAAAAAAAAGATTTGAAAATAGCACTGCTTCTAATACACCTGTCTCCACACTGCGTGAGAATTGGCAAAGCACTCACAAGAAACACAGGATGGCCTCACTAACCTTGGGAAATCTATAAGAGAAATTTGCCTGCCCAAGCAAGTGCTTGACATTCAAAACTAACCTGAAACATAACCAGTGTGCAAGAGTTCAGCCAACTAACGGGTTTGAACTTGGCAAAATCGGGCCATTTCTATGGTGAAATCGACGGCTTTGGCTTCACGCTTCATCTTTTAAATGCCACCTACACCTCAGCTGGGGCATGTCAATAGCACCATTGATTGTTTTTCACTTCAGTGAAATTACTCATTTTCTGCAGTTGCAATGTGTATTGCAGAATTAAAGCAACTATGTGGACACTTGAGACCATTAACTCGGTCCTCTTCTAAGGTACATGCCTTGACTACACCTCTGCATGCGGTTAAAGCTTTAATAGTATCTGGTCATGGCTCCTTTCCTTGTCTCCTACTGAAACTATGACTCAAAAAACCAGTATGACAAATGACAGTTATGTTCTTTATAAATTGAAGAGAACGTGAAGGAAAAATGTAACACGGATCAGTTGTCACACTGTTTTTTTCCTTCTCACTTTTGAGAATAATCTCAAACACTACCCAAGTTATTGCTTAACAGGTTTTGTGCTTCCACTGCTCCAGACTTGCTTCTTCCATATCTAGGAAGCCTTTTTAACTGCAGGTGTGTAAGGGAAACTTAGCTTTGATGTAACAATCATGTTTGAATCCTGTATGTTCTCTGGCCTTTATCTGGTAACAGTATTCTGCTAATAATGGTCTAACGATGTTCACAGGACAGGTTACTCAAATACAAAACCTTCTCTGCGAGCTGAACTCTACACTGTCCTTAGCTGTCCCATTTAGGCTTTTCCTCTGCCATTTGTAAGCAAGAAGGGTAAGTGCACACCACTAATAAAGTTGTATCTTCCCCTTCTGAAGCATTTATAGCTGTCCATACAGGTTGCAGTATGTTAGGAAAACATGGCTTTTCAAACATGAGTTGGGTATTCCAACACAGGCTGCCCCACACGGTGAAGGGAAACCTTTCCCCTCACCAAGGCACATCAGCAAATGATTCCTAACATCTGATAGGATTGAGTATCTCAGGGTTACAAAACAAGGATGCGTTTTTAATTGAACACATCACTCTCCTGAAGCAAGAAGAGAGTATCTGTTATTATTTAAATGAAGTTAGGCATTTTCTTACTTTTTAATAAAATGCAAGATGCTAGCACACTGAAACAGGAATGGTTACTTTACAAATAAACTAACTAATTTTAAATGTGTTCTTTACATTGTTCAAAACAGTAACAATGTTGTAATAATTAAGCATGAGAACAATATTTCCTCCATACACAAAAAACAGAATAAATAATTATAATCTAAAAATAATTTGCTATCTCATTATTTACATACAATTAGGTATTTGATGGTACATATGTGGGATGGAATATATAAAATTTCAAATTAAACTAAATGTCCTGGTTTCCAAGTCATACTTAACAACTGAACTTTTTTTAAATGGCATCCTCCAAGAGGTCACCACTCCCTCCCCACTTTGCATCACGCACGGTTGCTGTAACAGTTAGTGAAATTTTACCTTAAGTCAAAATTTTCTACTTTATTTCTGACTGATTTATTATTCTCTTTTTCTGAATATTTTCTTTAAACAGTAGGGAAAACACTGGACAGAAGGAAATAGTATGTGGGTTTTTAGGTTAATTTTGTTTGTCTGCTTAAAAGACTGGAGTCTCCAGAGCATTTTGTAAAAGCACAGCTCATATCAGTACAGCTGTTTCTCGTGTGCCTTCCATAACACAGGCAAAATAAATGTTAAATTATTTCTTCTTACCAGGTGACAGGAATCTCTAAGTCATTCTTACAACAGTAAGTAATAACTTAGGATTTTAATATCAGCAATTTTTTCTTAGGCTTAATCCTTATCTTACCCAGAGTGCTTAATTGCTAAAGTATGACTGATCCCTAACAACTACATCTGCATTAAAATCTCCTGTGATCCACAGGTCAACCTCACTTCTGCCTTTTCTCACAAGAGGAAATAAAATTTTCAGTCTTTATTATCACAACATTTGGACCCTAATCACATATCTGGCGTAGACTTTTTACAGTGTTTTTGATGAATAAGACTTTGTAGACTAATTTTACACAGGAGCAAACTACTCATAATGGGCAGAGTTGGTTAGCCAACAGTATCATACTAAGAAAGCTTATACTGTACACAATAAAGAATACATGCCATAGCAAATATCTGTTGAACCACTATGTTCATTTAAATTTCATTTGAAAAAATACCTTCAAAACTCACTTTTTTTTTTTAAACCAGGTGCTTTTTAAATCAATCTCAAACCAAAAATAGACATTTATTAAATGTAAGCAGGCCACTGATATAGCCAGAACATTTGGGGGGGCGGGGGAAGCATCAAGCTGCACTGAAATAATTGGGTTTATCAGCACTCAAAGCAATTGAAAAGAAGAAATTTTCTAATGTACATGACCTGAAAAAGAACATTCATTTATAATGGCTCTGTGCTCTGCACATTTTTACATCTTACAACACTTCCTCTCTAAAGCTAACAGTTACATTTGGAAGGGAATTACAGGATGTAAGTCTTAACTCATGAGGAATTTTTCCAATTATTGTACTGCCCTTGAAAATAATACCTTGTGCCCACAATTGCTTGCAGTTTGAATACCTTGAGTTTATGTAGCATTTTTAAAAAAAATCCCATCTATTAATGTGGCTTGTGTCACCATTAACACACAACATAATGATAGCATTCCTACTTTCTCAGGTCTGCAGAACAGACCTCACCCAGTATCACAGTACATGCTGCTCTCAGTGACAGCAATTCTTCACGGTGACTAGTAGCTGCTGTCTCCTCCAGAGCAGATGGAGGAGTCAGCCCCATTCTCTCTCTGACCTGACCTCCACTTTGAGGAAAACTTTCAAGTCTGTACTGCTACTAACATAAGGAGGCCTGCCACTCTTCTGAAACTAGTCTTAAACTCTATATACTGAGAAATGGACTATTAATAATCTAGTATAACAATTCTTACATTATTTCAACCATTACTTTCAAAAGAAAATTGTATGCCTGACAGATTTCAGTACGAGGCTTTTTTTTACTTCCAACACTTTCACCCAAAAACTGTTCCTTATTTGACTATTTGTCCTGTTAACTGTTTACAGTTCACCTGCACTGAATGCATCCTTCCCTGTACATTCCCATCCCAGCACTGAGAAAAGCTGCACAAAAGCCTTTACAGACCTTACCAACATTTCACAGTTATTTACACAATGCAAAGGTAGTCATTTAGATTAGTTAAGAGACAAAAAAATTGCTAGCTATATATACATAAAGTCTTCTGCTAGCTATATTCATAGATATTTCTATCTGTCTGTATAAATGCAAGGGATTTATTTGTTCCAAAAGCTTGCAAATCTTGATTACCCTGACTCTGCCGTAGAGGCTGGACACGTGTGAGGATTTGTAGTCTATCCTTACCAAACACGAAGCTAACTAAAGCAGCTTAGACAAGATCTTTTATTTGATGGCAGAGAAATAATCTTGGATGCAACACAATGTATGCAATCTCAAATCACTATTAGGATTTTATGACTCTACTCCTTTCATCACCTGCACATAACTGCAGCCAGACTGTAACCCCCATTCTCCTACACTGCAGTGTCCCATCAATTTACAGCACCCAAAGCCAGTGCCACTGTTTGAAAAAGGCACGGGCAGATCTCTGTCTCATCTCTGCCTCCTCAAACAAAGCTGTGGAAATCATCCATCTAAATCCTCCCTGATCGCCTTGTGGTGATCTCCACTGCAGAGCTGTTCAAACATATGGGCAGCAGTCAGGCCACATCCAACCTCACATTCACCAGCAATGTTTGGAATAGCTCAGTGTCCCCTTTTTGTCTGTAATTTCAATTTACACATATGTCATTCCCCTGAGACATTATTACCCTGCTGAAGTGGAAAATCCTATCCATATACATTAGAAAAATAATATTGCGACAGAAAACGTGAAAATTCTTGCAGGATAAATCCTCCTTGTTGCCTGCAAGAAATACCATAACTTAAAAACCAAAATGGAAATATATTACCTTGAAACAAGAAAGTACATCTAATATTAGACAGGAGATTCTCAGATTTAGGTGCTTTCATTAAGGAACAATATTTCATAAACTAAACAGATATATAGCATTTTTAAAGCATTTCTGAGAAAATTTTGTGTTATGATCAAGATACTTGAGACCAAATTCAAGGAAAACGTCTTGTAGAAAAGCAAGTTTATGATTTGGTCACTTCTGGAAGCTGCAGCCCCTGTAGCTGACTTCCACTAACCTTACTGCCAGTCAATGAGAACTGCAGAATTTGCAGAGAAAACCACAGTGCTGACAGATCAGAGTAATTAGAGACTGACAGCAAGTCAGGCAGGATGCTTATGCTGTGCCTATTGTAGCTCAAGGACTATTTACACAGGACCTCTAACACAGAATAAATGCATGCATGGAAGAATTATTGCTGTATTTCCCAGTGAACATATACAAGAAATACAGAAGCATGGATTACACACACAAGGAAATCTTCAGTGGGAGCAGGAACTTCAAAGGAATACAGGAGAAATGATGTTGCTTATTTGTTACGGTCAAAGTCAACATTGCATGCCAGACAGCTCAGACCCACCACTTATTTCCTGCTTTATTTCGACACGCTGCTACTGCATAAAAATGATGTGAACACAAAGCCTAATTCTGGACAAAGGATTTAAAGATCTGACTAGAAGAGAGCTAAAAAATATTTCTAGGAGGAAAAGAATTCTGTTACTTCTGCTGAAATGTGTAAAAATAAGCATACATACGCAAATACAGTGTGTATAAAAGCACGCATATATATAGTATAAATATATGTACTTATACATATCTATATATATACAGACTGTAAAATTGTCAGAAACAGACATTTCTTTTGTATGACATGCTTAGGAATAGATATGCTTATGTGTATATATACCAAAAAAAAAAAAAAAAAAGGTAGTCCTGATAAGCAGTTTGTTATTTTATGCCAACTATTAGGCTAATTTCAATTATAGCTTAAGCATTAATGTAACTGTAAAATATATACCAGCAAACACAGTAAGGGTGTTTTTAGGTAAAACCAATTTAAATACTCTGATTTATCCTAAAAACACTGCACCCATCATCCCACCAACATAATAATTTGTGTTGCATTTGCGGACTCCTCATTAGACACTTCTGAGTTTATGAAAATATGGGATAGAGAAAAGCTTGAGTAAGAAACAAAGTCTACCTGAAACTCATGAACAACGATCAAAATTATTATTTTTGCACTGCAATTTCCATTTCTTCTTCCTGCTTATAATCTCTGAGAGCATATAAATTAATTCTTTATTTTCTATACAGGTAGAAATTGCCAAGATAACCTTATCTGGTTTACAAGTTTTAATATTCATATTTCTAGCGTAATATGTGAACTTTTAGGCACTTTCAAGTTGCATATCTTATTTTATATCTCATCTGCATGTGTGATACAGCTTCATTTTATCTTTCAAACAGAAGCAACATAAACTTGTCTTTTTCATATATGTAGATACTCAAGGAAACAGAGGCAAGATAGCTTCACATGCTAGTAGTGTCTTAAATCCTGCTATATTATCAAAGACAGATGTTCAGAATGCAAGGATCTCATCAGACTTTCTTTTAAAAAATATATTTTGTCTTCCTTAAATTGCAAAATGAAACTTCAAGCTATATACTGCTCAGGTTTTAGACACTAAATGCTGAAAGGTTGAAGATGCCAATATGAAATGAATCTTCTCGATTCTCAACATTTGTTGTGATATCTATAATCCCATTGTGTATGCAATAATTGGATTCAGCAAAATCACTTGAGCTTTTAGTGTTCTGAAAGCCTGAACAAATGGATTAGCATGCAAAAATCTGCACCACCAAAAAAAAAAAAAGATAAAGTATTTTTATTTCCTTTTGTTTAGCCCAGTGAGGGGATTAAAATGATATTTGGTAACTAGAATTATATCAGGATTCCAGACAGCTAAGTCTAAGAAAACATAATCTCAAAGGAATATTTCAGACAAACAAGAAGCTATAAAATAAACATATTCCCTTTAGCTACATAGGAAGAACATATGCAACACACTCTACATCAACTTCAGTTCTGTCAAATTACTTCTATGCCACAACTTTGTGCATATATTCTAATTTAAATGTGTTAAAACCAAATAAAAAAAAAACCACACTGATTTTTTTGTGCCTTAGTGAGATATTTTCATTAAAAATTAACAACTAGACTTTTTATCGCACAATTTCTATAACTAGCAATTCCCTAAAATTAGGTGTGAGAACAAAAGCTTGGTGGAAACCCTCGGCCTAGAAATGCTAATTTTCAATTTCACACGAAGTCAGCAAATGAGAAACCAAAAAAATTTAAATCAGAGAAATAAAACCATCACCTGTACTGAACTGCTTTGGGTAGCACAGGACACACTAATCTCTCTATCAGATCAACCCGTGACAGGTAATTGCATCTTCATTAGGCAGGTGTGTACCTGCTCTGCTGCCAGGGATCCCACCCCGCTGAGGGCAACCTGCTGGGAGGAGCTGCCTAGGGAGAAAAAGGCTGCAGGCATACTTAGGTATTTCAAGTCAAGACACAGTCAAAATGCCTGCATTTGATTTGACAGAGTTAATGCTGATGATCAAATAAGAGCCCTTTAAGTGCCGGCTGGAGGGAGGCTGGGGGATAACGTGACTGACACAGATCTAAAAACATCGCTGGGCCCTGCACAGGAGAAACGATGTCTGCTGATTTTTCTACACAGGCTGAAGGACAGCCTGAATGATTCATCCTTAACCGGGTACGCAAAAGCGGGGGTCTGAATTGAATTGCAACATAATTTCCTTTAAAAGCTCGTTGTGAACAGATAGCTACAGTGTATTGTGGTAATGACTGTGAGCAGGACAAACACAACACAGGCAGTGAAAGTGTAACAGCAGGACCAGTCTAATGTTGAAGATGGGGAAAAGCACAAGGAAGAATTAATTTATGGTTTCGTAGCATCAATTTAACCCTTTGAAAGTATAAGTGCTTTCCAGCAGCAATGGTGGACTCCCTCAAGCCACGCTCAAGACTTCTTCAGTAATTCACAAAATAATTATGTTCACTAATCAGAAAAAAGTACGGTAGCAGCTCAATATACTTTCCAATTTTAGAACTAAGGCATGTTCAGAGCACATTTGCACATCGTTTAGCTCATTCAGTGTTTAGAAGCCATATTGTACAGAGGAAAAATAGCTAATTTATTCAATCCTTTTAGAATTAGATTCCACATTGAAAACTTCTGAAAAGCACCTCCAGCTCCCGTGGGCTTCAATGATGCCCAAAATGCAGAAATACTAAAGTTATCTTTGTAACCTTACATGCACAGATTAAGAGCCCCACATTTGGACTACTTCATGCAGATAAACGAAGAGGCTGCGTGTGAACTAAGGCTCGTAAAGGAAAACCTTCTAAATTAGTGTTTATTCAGCAAGAAAAATAAATGTTATGTCTACCTTGTGCAGATGAATAAATCTACTGAAGTCAATAAACATTAATGAAATGAATGGAACTAACATTGATTTCAGCAAAGCCAGGACTTTGCCCAATGTATTTCCTCTGAGCAAAACTGTATAAACACATTAATGCACTGCAAGGTGAGGGATTCAGAAAGACACAATATAAATTCTGCTGGCATTTTTTTTTAAACCAATACTTTTGACAGAAGCCTCATTGTTATTTGAACTAATTTTCTCTTTAAGCGCTACATTTTGAATCAAATCAATAAACTACTATTAGTAAGTTCATTTTTATGAAAATCAAACTATACTTTATCCAGTAGAAACATAGCTGCTTTCAGGTCATTCACAGCACATGACCAGCCATGATCAGATGTGGAACTTCACTGCATTCAACATACTTTGATTTTTATATTTTATTCACTTTTATTTATTTTATAATTTATTCCTTTTAATAATTATTCTAAAAAGGTATTTTGTATCCTGATATTTTTACACTATTTAATACTTACTAATAAACGTGTAACTCAGAAAAAGTTGTAAATTATATCAATTCTGTGCTTAGGAAAAGAGAAAGATCCAGAATTACCACTTCAAAAGTAGTGAAAAAATGGTAAGTGAAGCACAGATACCAGTGGCAGGACTTCCTCCTAACCAGAGACTTCATATAAAATAGACATTTTAAGCTTTGAGAAAATGCAAGTCAATCTCACATTCAAGAACAGTGACAAGAAAAGTAAGAAATATATTAATAATTGAGAAACCACGAAGAAGTGTCATCACAACTTCTTAAGCTGAAATGTAAATATAAAATATCTATGTTCAAATGGATTAAAACTATCTCAATGTGTACGGAAAGTTTTCAATAGGAAAAGTTTTTCAATAGAAAATTCGGCTGAACCATAAGTTCTAATGACAGCCACTTATATACACATCTAAAATTTGAGAATCAATATTTATTTTAAAATTTATTATGTAAGGGATCTGGGAAGAACTCTTCTTAATCATTTTTAGCCATGGTGCCAATGTGACTCAAAGTCCATTTTGTAAATTTACCTATGTATCAGTCTGACAACTTTGAAGTAATTTACAGGGGTCTTTTTCATTTTTGATGATCTTTGATTCCTGAAAGAACTTCCTATAATCACACAGGAAGAGTTTAAGGAGTTCACACCAGTTTTCAAATTATAGAAGCCTCTCACCAGTAAAAAAGAGATCCAGCATTCTGGCACTTCTGCTAGACCATAAGGGGACCGTGATTCTTTTATAAGGAATTACTAAATTATTTTATATATGACATCAGAAAAAATAACTGTGGTACCCATGGTCAGGGCACGTATAAATTTGCAGACTGCTCTGTTAGGTTCATTCGACTGGTATAAAATAGACACAGATATAAAAAAAATATTCCAGCTATAAGAGAAAATCAAAGGACTACTAATTCAACTACAGTCAGCAAGATGAATGTGTTGCACAATGAAGCCACACTCTAGAGGAACTGGAAAGACATGCAAGGCCTTCTGCTCTTTTGAAGCCCCATCTGACACTTCTGATTCTTCTCTCTAAAAATACTACTTGTAGTCTACTGGACTGGATTTCAAGAAACATTCTTAAAGAAATTATTGCATGAAAGATTCTGCAGAGCATTAACACCGTTACCCTATGTCCCTCTAAAATCATCAGTATAACTTGGAGATACTTAATTTTATTTTTTAATTATAGAAAATGTTCATTTGCCTGGTATATTTAAATAATTCTCCTAACAATTAGGGTTGCAAGGATCTCAAAAGACTGAAAAATAACTATTAAATAAATTCACAAGCCTATTTACTTAATCAAGGTATCTGTATGACAATTAAAGGCATTTCTACTAAGATAGTTTATGCTTTCTAGAATTACAGAAAGGGCAATCAACTCTTCACAATTTTTATGAAAGACTTTTACCCTTTCAAATGATTAAATTAAAAATTATGAAATCCAGATTATTAACTGTTATCAAAATACAAGATATTTGTCCTGAAGTTTCAAAGCCATGTGCTTCAGCTGTATCCTCACTGTGTGTAGCAGCTTTGTGAATAGATTAGACAGGGTGCAAGAAGGGGGTATTATTGTTCCATCAGACAGGTCAAGCAGGAGAATTTATTACTGGAGTTACCAGCACTGTTGCAGCTGACCTGCAGTCTCTGACAGACAGGTACAGATATGAGTTCCATGGCCACACAACGGCTGCTGCACCTGAATCACTGAAATTCGTGTGAGGAAAATGAAAAGCGTGAAGGCAAGGAGCAGCTACCAAGTATGAATCAGGATTTCTGAATTGGCTCCATCTGATATTTCCACTCCCCTCTCCCTGCAGAAGTGCAGTGTAAGAATAAAGCAAACACGAGAAAGAACCGAGTTAAATGTTTCTGTGGGAGCCTGGAAAGAAAACATCCAGATTAATACAATGATTTTACTTATTGAGTACTTTCAGCACAATTACAGCTATATTAAGACTGTCATAGTGAGGCATCAACAGTGCCATCATAGTGCCTACATAAAAGGTGAGTCATCAGAGCCCTGAAATTCAAGTGAAACACTTACTGTCACTCAAAATAGTTTAGGAAATGGAAGCCAATTTATGCAGCCTAACAGGCTAACTCACTATGCCATTTTAATTATTTTTCATTCAGACAGATTTTTCTTGGCACATAGAACCAATGCAACAAGGAGAGATTTCTTTTGAAAAACCACACAGCAAGTTGGTATCAATTAAGGATATTAGATTAAAAACAGAAGATGAAAAAAAAAAGAAAAAAGATGTCACTGAAGTTGCTAAATACTCGAGATTTACAGAAAAGGGAACAAGGGAAAGAGGAGAGCCTGCAGGCCTTTAAATGTGTGACTTAATGACTGGACATATTTTGCTGGAAATGCATCTGATAGAGAATTATGCAGCAATTATTCCTAAGCAAAAAAAGCAATATTTCAACTGCCATTTAGTATTTCAAAAGCATAAAGTCTGGGGAAAAAATTCCACACATTTTTTTTATATACCGCAGAACATCATATATGTCACATCTGTGAACATCCGGGGATCTGGGAGAGTGGTACTTTCAACTCACCAAGACATGAATCTTCCAGCAGCTGATCTCCAGCTCGAAGACAAGCCACAGCACTACTTTCCTCCTCCCTGTACCTCATTCCACTCTGGGAAAGCACTGGTACCCATTCTGGATACTCCTTAGGGAGACTCCAGGTGCTTTCTGCCTTGTTTGCCCTCCTAGAGCCTGACAGTATTTTCAGCTCCGGAACTGCATGCTTTCATCTCATACAGCAGAAAAGCACAGTGGGTTAGTCTTACAATTGATGGGGGGGGGGATCAAAAAATATATACTTCAACAATCCTGTGCAAAGTCTACTTCAAACTTTTGTAATTATTGGATAAAGTGTACCTTTAAAAGGTTTTGTGAAACACAGGAAATTCACCTTTCTATTCCTAGAGTAGGTAGGATTGGCTAATATAGCTAGAAAGAGATTTCACAGTAAATGTACACATTTGGATATTGTTTCAGCTTTGAATCAGCCTAGTAATGGAATAAGATACAGAACTGTATTAAGGTTTTGTGAATTTCATTTTGGTAACACAAAAAGCATTATGAGAAAACCTATGAAAAAACATGAGCTTTGGAGAAATACATACATCCTTTACAGGCTCTCCAGCATCACGTTTAACTAAAAATGAAAACACTGTTTCAACAAAAGGTAAAGTTTTTTTCAGTTCTTTCTTGTACTTTTAAAAAATGGTCTAATCTATAAAATTTAATCTATTAACATTATACTGCCGAAGTATAGACATAATATAGCCAAATGTTCCGTTAAATAAAATAAAGGCAGGTCATTTTCTTTCAATTAATTTCTGAAAAAATATTAAATTTCAAAGTAATATATTCTGATTTCAACAGAAACTTCCATTTTATAATCAGTTCTTAAAAATACATTTCTATAGCATTATCATATATCTGAGCTCACTTTCTTTCACACAACTTGAACCTTTTGGGCTAAACCTATAATCTTAAATAAATGTACTTAATATACTTAACAGTTTGTCAAGGTCAGTAACACACTACCACCTCAGATGCTTTTTGAAGTTATTCCTCACTATCTACACATTATGAAAAAATACAAGGGAAAATAAATGGCTGAAAATTATGATACAGATTGAATAATTGAAAATCTAATGACCATCAGTTTGTTTATTTGAGAAATACTGAGGTAAACTTTACTGAAATGAAGTAGCAGATAAATTGGACAAATAATGGCGATTAATCTCCTATGCACAGCGAAGATTTTCGACGGAAGAGTTATTACTGAAGTATTTTACTGAGAGCTCAGTCCTTGTGAGTGGTTCACATCCTACTGCTCCCTTAGGGCTGGTAATATCCCACAGTACAGACTCTTCTGCTTGGATGGCAACACAGCATGAAGCTACATCTCTGTATGGAAACCCACAACAGACCAAGTGTTCTTAATTGGGGGTATAAAGGTACCTCCAGATAGAGGTTTTTATAAATACTAAACTTGTTAGATTTTTGTTCCGGTTACACCATTAATAATGTAGGAATGTAACCTACATAGTAGCTGCTTGAAGCAAAGCATCCTTCAAAGCAACATTCCAGGATTAGATTGCGCTAGCCTACTCTAAAAATAAAGTCACCCATCATGTGGCCTTGCACCAGCTATGAGTAATCTGTTTTCTTCCATCTCCAGCTTTCCACTAACATGGCAGTTTTGAACACAAGTCCTTCCCTGAGCAGAAAATAAAATAGATGTTAAGTGAGTCTAAGCTCAGGAAAACTGCTTGCATTGCATTCAGGATTGCCTTACAATGACACCTAAATGTATTTCCATGGGACTGCTCCTACCCAACGCTATTGTCAAACACAGTAAAGAGATTTCTATTTAACGTTATGTAACAAGAACCCAAAATAAAGCATTCACATACTTGTATTGTAAAAGCATAAAAAGCTTCAAGCAATAAAAGAGCATAGAGCTCTTAATTAGTTTTCAAGGGTTAGATTTTGCCACCATAAAATGGGACAGAAACTGGAAAGCAGAAAAGGCAGAATACTCTCCAGAGGACTACATAAGGGTGTGAACAAAAATTTAGTTTCCAGAGCTCATGCTCTGAATCCTGTACTCAAACATTCATCTAAAAGGAAGCACATGGTGACAAAATGCAATCGTTCTGCTTGAAAAAAATGAAGGAATATAATAGAAAAATTGGCATTTTACAGATGACATTCAAATGAATCTAACAGAAGAAGAATGACTCAAGAAACCAAATATTTTTGAAAGTACACATATACTCAACTTCCAGGAAAAACCCCCACTGTTTGCCAGTAAAGGCCAGGGAAATTCTTTTCTTTGGTCATAGATTAGATCTTTCTTGTGGTTTTATTGGCTATGGGATTCTTTGAGGACTTCATTAGAATTAATTACTTTGGTCTTTTTCTCTTTGTACATAATCAGAGAAGACATCTCTGAATATGTACTGAGAGGTGGACAGATTACTAATGACTGTTCTTTAAAAGGTAAATTCTGCTTTATGCTCCTAGAATTCATCTCTGAAAATCACCTTAAGTCCAAAGAACATTGTCAGAAACTATACAAAGTACCGATTTTTACTTGGGAAGAGTGTGATGATTTGCTAAATAAAATATTTTTCAATTTTAACTCAAAAATTTTCCTTTTTTCTTAATGACTCATATAAACAGAAACAAACACACACACCTTAGAGAGAACAATCAAGTTCACCAGCACAGTGGTAATTTGTGGTCAGCTAAGCCTTCAAGGGTAGGTTGCATTAATTGTTTTCTGTTGTAAATTATGAGGAAAAACCCAATGCTGTCCATTACAAATCCACATGTGTAAATTAACTCACCAATAAACAGACAAACTTATTGATACAGAAAATCCTTAAGTGCCTGTGAGATTTATTCACATCTTTGCCTTAGCTGAAAAAAAAAAAAAGGCAACCAGACAACTTCCTTCTGGAGCATATTTAAAAGAAATTATGAACTCAAAACCAATTTCCAAACTTGACATAAAGCAAGAGAGAGATCTAACCTAAGGCATTCTATCTCAAATGTGAACAAAGCCCCACATAGGCTGCCATGAGCAGCCTGAGCTGGCACAATTCACACCTCTGTGGCAGGTAACTAACACTGACTGTAGCAGCATTGCAAAGGTTATCTCTAGGAAAGGATCAGTTACGTGTTTATCATGTTAGCCATTATAACCACACTTGTCTTTTCAGAAAAGAAATAACTTCATCATGATCAACAGCTAAACTATCTGGAATACAGATTTTGTATGATCCTCATAAAAATGAGAAGTGCAAGAATAAAAATTCAACACTAAAATGCTACGAATATCTGTTTCCTGCAAATCTATGAATCTGTTCTAGTTTCCTTCTGCATATATTATGAGTTCATAGAGATATAAAAAAATTAAATAATGTGAGAGAAAACAAAGCAGAGTTGCACCTATTTCCTTCTCTGATTTCAGCTGACCACTTGTCTTTTGTGAAGATACAGCAACCACTGACTTGCTCTGTGCACGTTGCAAAAGCATGAAGGACTTCTGCATATTTGTAAACTCTAACTCTCCTTGGAAGGTATACAAACAAACAAAACAAAAAAAATCAGCTTTTAGTAATCTAAAACATTTCCTCTTTTGTTTTAAGGCAACAAGGCAAAAGAAGAAACCCCATTTCAGAATCTGGAATCAAAGCCAGGGTCAGAGAAGGTGGGTGGACCCAGGGAATCTACAATGACAAAGGGAGAATAATCAAAAGGATTATTATCTCTCATCTCTGAAACTAACTCTGAAATGGGATATTTTTACATGGAAAGACTCCAGTCAAGGATATGATGTAGGTCTGAAGATACCTTCGAAAATTAGAAAGGTTTGAACGTCAGCATTTCTATCTTCCAACAAAAGTGAAAGTGTTGACAAAACAATAAATAGCAAAGGTGTGTCAAATGCCTTATAAGAAGCCAAAGGACAGTGGATAAATCACTGACATTTTACCTCTGCTACCAGAAATCAAGAATTGAAGGATGTGCCCTCATCAGATTAAAAACACATATCCGGGAACTACCACACATAATCCAGCAAATCTGGCAGGATTAACACTCTATTAAAGCAAGTAGACTGAGACACTACAGATAATAGACAGGTTTTTTTCTCTTTTTTAATATAATGTTTAACCTTTTCTGCTTCTCATCTACTCTGGGCTATTACTGATGGCCCAGTCACAAAACAGGTGACTCTCCTGAACAGTAAAAGCCAATTTCAACTACGAACTTGAACAATACTTATACCCAGAAAGAACTCAATCTTATACAAAATACTTACTGACTTCTAGGTCACTTCATCACAATATCCTGAAATTCCCGAGTCAGCTGATGATTTTCCATTATCTTCTGAAATAATAAATATGTTTGCTGGTAAATTTATAAATATTTTGTGACATGTTTAGCAAACAAATGCCAATTAAAAAAATCCAATTAAAAATAATTTTAAAAAAATCATTTAAAATCATGTAAACTGGTAGGACAGACAGTTTGAGAACATCCCAAATAATACAAAACATGCCTCTGTCTCATCCCTCATCTTCCAGTTACCTGACAACAGTTCATGTGTTTGCCTCACACACTGAAGACTTGCTTCTGAGCTGGAACTAACATTTTTAAGAGAAAAGTGACATGAGATTCCTCTAACCAACACCTACTGTGTACACACCAACATCTAAACTATTCTACTGAGCTTTCTTTCTTATGAATAAAGAGATCTAGGAGCAGGTATATGATAAATCACCCAAACTTTTAGACAGAGATGAGAGAAAATGAATCACAGGAAAACTACAGTCATCAGACATTCATCAAACTTCAGTTACTTCTCCTAGTCCCTTGTCCTTCTCTGTCCCCCTTCCCCAGAGACTGATGCAGTCTAACTCTGAACTTCACACAGTTACATGTTTACAGGCACTTTGTCAAAATAAATCCTAGATAGATGGTAGATGTTTTCCCATAACTAAGTAAATCATAGAATCATTACAGTCCAAAGAAAAATGATGGTTTTCTGGAAATGGAGGGCTCTGCAGACTAACATCCAAATTCCCTTACTTGGAATCATGAAAATAAGTTGTAATTCTACATTACATTAAAATATAACGCTACATTTACACATGGTGGCTTCTAAACTCTCTCCCAAGGTAGAAATGGCTCAGGCACCTCAGTGTCCAGCTGTCACTGTGGTCACTATTATCATATGTCTATGCTGCTACCCCTACTCTGCTTAAATAGTTCTATTTCTTCTGGGTTCTTGGATCGTGAAGGTCACCCTACACAACATATTGATTCTGACAAATGAAGAACTCTGACATGAAGAGACAGTGAACAGCAAGCCTTCCAGTGATTGAATTTAGTTGCTCTAAAGTTACACCAGATTTAAACTGATTGTATCTTATAATATTCAGGAATGCACTGTACAAAACTGCATTTTTCCGTTCCTATTGATCTACACAAGAACATTTTTAAAACAAATCTGCATTAGAACATTTTTAAAACAAATCTGCATTTTTTCCCAACATAATATAGCAATAATTTCATTCCTGAATACCTTAGGATTAAAAAAAAAAAAAGTCTTTCCTTCACAAAATTGTAAAAGATGACTGAAATGTAACCTTTATGACAGGTCAGTAAACTTAAGATCAGTAAACATAAACATGCCTTTTCCTCCAGTGAATATATTCCATTTCAAGAGCTGTGTTCATCCCATCTACAAATACAATTTGGTGTATGCAGTCACATTTTATTTTCTCACTTTAAAAAATGCCCAGAGATCATCTCTAATGTTTATACTTTTGATTTGCTTGAATAAAAGGCTCTTTTAAAAAGCTGGATATAAATTTCCTGCGATTCTGGAATAAAACCCCAAATCATATTAGAGTTGGCTATCTGATGCATCACAGGATCATGACTGGAAACCCATTAAATAAGAAAAACCTCTTACACTATATTTTTCTTTAAACATAATTCATTTCTGTCCTACACACTTAGTTAAAATCAATCACAAACCAAATTGTGGTGGCAATTAGTTTGCATTTCACTACCTATATCACTGATTTTATGTGGAAAGGATTTTTTTTACTACCTGGTAGTTGTTCACTACAGAGGCAGAATTCATGCAGAGTGGCCACCATTCCTTCAGTGTTTGCAAACAAGGGGCTCTCCTGGCCCTTAAAGTACCTACTGTGTGATTTTACTGTATTAGCTTAAGCACTGTTGTAACAATCTACAGCTGAATTCTGAGCATAATACCATCTTGAGAGAATTACTAGAACTATATGTTTTCAAACACTAACTTAAGTGCACTGCACACAGGACAACCTGATACAACAGGAGGGCACGTGCAGTGAGGTGTAAAAGTGGATGGTTCCAAGTAGAGATTTTTCTGCCCAACAGAAACAAAACAGTTCAATTATTTGTTTGATGTGTTGACAGTCCCTGGAAATTACTAAACTCCTCCAGAAAAACAGCTATTGTTGTTGTATTTCTTCCCCATTTAGGTTTAAGAAAGATTCCCAGAGCTCTGACTCTGGGACTTTAGACTGTTTAAGACAGATGAGTTTATAAAAACGATGTGAAGTATTTAATTGCCCCTTCAGACACAAAGCTGGAGGTGGAGAGCTGCACTGGCACATCGGAAACCTGGGATGGAACAAAAAAATGCCAGTGAACAGATCACTTAGAAATGCTTAAAATGCTAAGCATTGTAGACTCAGAAGTTGCAGAAATTTGCTAGTTCTGATTCACCTCTTTCAGAGACAGGCTGATGCTGCAAAGTTGCATAATGTGTGTGAAGTATGGAACAGCTCAGTGACAGCCACAGACAAGGCCAGAAACATTCATTTCATCTATTTTGGTACAAACTTGTCTCCTCAAGAGAAGCAGTAAAGTAGCAGTTACATTGCTCCAAGCAGCACTTGAAAGAGCCAAAGGGATCACTGATGTGCAAAGGGAACCAGGAGAGCAGCCTGCATTCACATCTGACACAAGAACACCAGCATATATGCTTGTATAATCTCAAACTTTATAAAAATAAATCTATTCTACA
Organism: Pseudopipra pipra; assembly: GCF_036250125.1. Lineage (NCBI taxonomy): Eukaryota > Metazoa > Chordata > Aves > Passeriformes > Pipridae > Pseudopipra > Pseudopipra pipra. Next base: position 10,699,913 of record NC_087556.1, read on the forward strand.
GGGAAAGCATTTAATACCTTTAAAAATATAATTTTCTTAAAAATAAAAACCACTTCATCCCAAGAAAAAAGAAACTTCAAAGACTTGAAAACATGAGAAAATTAATAACAAAATATGACAGCCTTTTACTTTTTCACTGCACCTCTTCACTCTGCTGTTCTAGCACTTCAGTCAGGCAGGGCATTTAGGGTTGAAAACTAAAACTGCATGAGAAACAGGTAATCATTTTGGTATTATCCTTAATTTTCCCAACAATCACTGCCAGAAAGAGAAATGCAAGTAATGACTTTTTTTTCATTCTCATTACAAACTCTATCTTTCTGAAGCAATATCAGAATTTTAATGACTCATATATTCTGTGAATGAACATAATGAACACTACTACTATGACACTTTCAATGTTCTGTAATTTGATTTGTTGGCAATTCCTATTCTCTCCTGTTTACCACCTGCAGGAAACAGGTGAAATATCCAGCCAGTCAAAATAGTGAATATTTATAAGACTCAGTTTTATGGATTCACTTTAACTCTCCAACATAGTGGAGAGCTTTACCTTATAATACATCCTCAAAAATCATTATGCACATGCCCAAGCAATAGCAATTTTTCTGAGAGCAGCCATATTATGAGTTAAAATAGCTTCAGGGAAGAACTTCACCATATGTTTAGCAAGTCTCCCAAAAGTTTAGATTCTTCCGCTTAATAAAGCAGACACTCACATGCTATTGCCCCTTCCTTGGTACAGAGCTAAGATGAATTTTTAAATTTGCTGTTTCTGTGGGTTGTCTCAAGGACATGAAGGGAAAGCAAGGTGATGCTCCTGGGCTGTGGATGAATCAGCCAAAATGGGAAGGGTGCCCAGCAGTGAGTCGTATGGCAGAGGGACCAGTCTGTCTCCTCATGTGCCCTCACCCACGTTCCCTCTTGTCAGAGTGGTTCCATTGCCAGGATGACCCTGCTGTCCCCCAGATAAGGACTAACAGCTACTCTTTTCATGGTAAGTGATGCTCCCCATATAATCCATACCTGAATCCTGCCTGGATACAACAGCTGGAACTCGTGTCTTCCATCAGTTATCTCAGCTGTGCCCAACAGGACCCTTTGCACTGCCATAAAATGAGGGAGACCTTTCTTAAAAGTTTCATGAATCTAAATCATTGATAGGGTCGGGCAAAATTAACATTTTAGGGTTCTTAATTCCCTTCTTAAATGGATTACACAGAAAAGCTTCTAATTTTATAACAAATACACCCAGTACAACTCCATATGTTTATTGTCTAAGCTTTCAGCAGATAAACAGACACATATCACACCTCTAGTTTAGGACATTTCTAGTTACCGTTTGTCACACAAATATTATCTCAGTGCTACTGCTCATGCAACATGCGGAATGGCCAGCAGTAAACACAGAGCCCTCTAGTCCCTCCACAGAACAGAAAGTAGCAACACGGGGTCTCCTCAACACCTCTCTTCGTTCTGAACTGGAAAAAATAAGAAACAGAAATCACTGGGCAGGGTGGTTTAGTGTCTGTCCTCCAGTGCTCTCTGTTCCAAATGCTGACTTGTGCCTAATTTGAGAATTACTCCTTTACAGTAGTTTATAGTGATATCCATCTGTCTATCTGCATTTCAACTCCTGGAAGATGGCAACAAATCTTTATTACAAAGCTTGTTTTCCTTCAGCTGTTTTTAGACCTCTAAAACCTCTAATTTTTGACATTTCAGATTTGTACAACTAACTTTGATATGACAAGCTTTTTTATGGCTTTATCTCTTAAGTTAAATATAATTTTTAAAACTAAGTAATTTTTCTTTACATTTGTTTTGCTAAAAATTAGAATCCTCCTTTTCAAAAACTTCTTTGTAAATCTTAACAGCAGTTTCAAACTATTTCTTATTGCTCCCTCTGAATAATTCAATACCGTAAATGCCATGACATTTTAAAATTATCTTTGCAATTTTTTTTTAAATGCTGTTTGAAACAAAAAAAAAAACCCACCTCAGCAAAGAACAAGATGCAAGCACCAACACTAAGGATGAAATCACATTGATATATTTAATATACATGAAAAAATAATGCAAGATGAATGGTGAACACTGAATAAATGGCTTTTTGCACAAAGACTTCCATGTCATACTTCTGGCTGATGACAGAAGTCTATTAACAAAATGAAGTAACAACCATGTAAGTCTATGAAATATTAACCTATCAGGGAATAAAAGAAGAGAGGTTTCAGGCAAAATAAAGGTACTTCACCTATAGTGAATGTTAGAATGGTGAATGCAAATGTATTTTATTGTAAAATACTATAACCTGATTCAGTGGTTTAAATAGAAATATACCTGGCAGGGGGGAGATGGCCCCAACCTGCACAGAGGACATGAGGGTGAAGACAATTTTCTCTACCTAAAAGCACACATCTTCCTCATTGCTGAAATTAAAACAACAGTGCCATGAAACAAAAAGGACAGTGGACTTTGATCCCTGTTTTGACAGCTGGCTGAATCCTGCCCTCCTCTGACAGAGCAGCACCCAAATTTATGTTACACCAATTCCCCCAGATGTATAGGGATGCACTGGGCCAAACTCCACCACGTATGGAGTTCTGACCCACTGCAAAGGAAGTCAGATTAGGAGGAAAGAAGCCTCCCCTTTCAGTTTCACACACTTGAGTTTAGAAAACATTCCAGAATTTAGAACAACTCTGTAGGACAACACAGGCAACTATCAAGAAACAGAAGTGTCTTACTGAGGGTTTTGTTTTGATGATCAATAAGTACAGGCAGACCTGACAGACAGACCTATTGAAAGGATGATATTAATGTACTTTTTTCAGTAGGTAAAATACTACTTGAAAACACTAATTTTTCTTGTCATATACATATATATATATATATTTATTTTAATTCCAGGTCAAAATGAAACACATTACACACTGAGTGGCAGGGAAAACTGTTATCCCTATGCTGTATAAGAATTGATATCATAGATCCATTAAAACTCACCAGAAATGTGTGATGTGTTACAGAAGTAATTGAAAATAAATATACTTACTTGAAATTACAAACCACTTCACACTGTTAATTACTTCAGCAAGCTGTGTATTTTTACACTTGCAATCACTCACAGAGATAAGATTACTGCTAAAGCAGACTGAAAATAAATATACATGCCAATGGTTGCCAAAAAAACAAACAAAAAAACCCAAACCCCACAAACAACAACAACAAAAAATTAAAAAGAATGTTTTCCCCAAACATCTTGAGGATGTTGAATTGTGCCTATGCTTACAGAGAATTCCTGTCCCTAGTAGCCCTGTAATGATGACTTAGAACACTCATTCACAAATCATATTCACGATCCCCCCTTAGAGCTACCAGCTCATAAAAGGGTTTACTGCATTACATAGGAATCAATGTTTCCTATATAATAAAAATATGATAAAAAAAGTGATTCAGATTAAAAGACACTTCCTTGGAGATCATCTATTCCAAGACCCTGCTCAAAGCAGGTTTATTAGATCAGCTTGCTCAGGGACTTGATCACCAGATGGCCTGAAGAAAAAAAAAGAAAAAAAGGAAAAAAGTTCCCCTAAACTTCTGAGTTTAGTAAGGAATAAGAGTAATTGAACATGCACGCAAAAAAACCCAAAAAAACAACAGATTAAAAGCTCAAAATTAACACTGGAAAAAGGCTTACTTTTTAAAAATACAGGAAAAATTAAATGTAACTGCAAGAATGAAATGAACAGCAGTATTCTTTAAATAATGACAGGACAATTTGATTATTGCATGATTAAAGTGGGTCACTATTAAATAAAATTTCCCTGTGGCTTTATTAAAGATAGCCACCCTTCCACAACTGCATAAAATAAAAATAAAGACCTCAGGGATGTATTCTCACTGAACTTTGTAGGAGTGTCTTCAGTTAAATATGAGTAAATAACATCTTCAAGGCTACTTAAGATGACAACAAAAGCAGGATTTTATGAGCCTGAGTGGGCAAGTTTTTATACATTTACGTAAACTCCAGTACATGAAATCTTTAACTCAAGATTACAGGTAATATGGCCAAAAGCAGCTTCACAACCTGACTTGTTGCAGTTAAAAATACAAGTTTCCCAAAAGTTACTATGCTTTATGGGTTAAGAGATTTGGCTATCTCTGGAAAACTTCTACAGCACAGCTTGTAAAATGATGTATTCTGATCCAGTAAGAAAGAATTGTGGGATGAATTTCTATGTCTCTCTAGTGCAGGACATGGAGCTATGGAGAATATTCCTTACTACAGCTACGTCTCTGCTTTCTCATGCCAATCAGAAAGTGATGCCCAATATATTCTATAAAGTCCATTAAAAAAGTGCAGAGAACATGCTGCTATTACTTGTGTTTTAGCAGGATTATTCTGCAGCTTTTCTACCTCTGCAACTCAGTGAGTGAGTGAGCTCAAGTAAAGATGTTTTCAGCTGTGTGACACATCAGCACTGTCTTAGTGGTAATATTCACCTAATATTTCCATGCATTTCTGGGTCTTTAGCAAGCTAGCAAAACTTTCAGCTTTAACTTTAAAATTTAAAAATACTCCCAATGTTTGTTTTCTTTTCCAGACTAAATAAAGTAATATCCTATATCAAAGGTCAAAAAACATCTTAGACCTGTTTAGCTGTTTCAGAAGATAACCTTAATACCCACTAAGTGTGTACAGTAACAACTTTGGATATGGTTGATGCCAACTCTATTACACTGCCCAGTGACCCAACTTCCTGATAATTTTCTTCATTATAGGCATTATTCTTCAACAAGAAAAATTAGACTGACATTTCCTTTGTTGTCAAAGTTAATCATATATGCTAACTTTTGTTACATTCAGTGGCAGCTCTGATGCAATTTTCAGAGAATTCAATGCTACAAGGAAAAAAAAAACACATAAAGTCTGCACAGAGAAGTTCCTTATACACTGAATGGGATTCTGTGAAAAATGAGCTTCTTATTAGGTCTTTGACAAAAAAGCCCAAAACTCAGTTGTTTCAGACCACAGATTGTACAATAGTTGTCCAGAACAATTATTATTACATTTCTTGTCATCGAGTGAAACATGAGGGATTTATCCTGGGCATTGCATCAATAACTGTCACCCCTCCTCAAAGCTCCATAGCAGCATTTCCTATCCCTATTTACATATCTATGACAGATACAGCAAGAACAAACAGCAACAGACCACTACTGCAGAGCAGACTAAAAACAATGCCCAAGGCACCTTCTGAGCAACAGGTTCATTTACACTTGTATAAATCATGTTAGAAGCCAACTGCTAGAATGTTTTTCAGGGCCAACAAATTTTGCTAAATGATGCTATGATCTGCCAAGACATTGGTAATATAAAATGATAGCAACTAAATCTGAAGTGTCACTGTCCTTTTATTTTTTTTCCTTTAGAAATTAGAATAATTCCTTCCTATATTAATGCTGGCTACCAATGGTAAGAGAGCATAAAAACAAGGAAAAACAAACTGCAAGGAGCTCTTCTGACAACTGAAAATTTTCAGAACTTTTTATTATTACTTTTTTAATTTGTTCTGGGCTTCAGTGTTACTACTTATTTAAAAATTCCCTCTGAAATAGAGAAATTTTGCTTTCACTAAATTATTATCCAGTTTCAGAAGTTGGACTTTAAATTATTAGGGCAAATACAAAAGTCTGCAATACTGTCATAGAGTAACCCACATATGTTTTGACACCAGTTTTATCAGTTTTTATAGAAGTCGAGTATTTCTGTCCCTAGCCTTAAATCCCAGTTGGAGTAAGTGAAGTTTTTTACACACCATTCTCAAGATAGAAAATGAGATTGCAGTTAGTTTCCTACATTTTCCTCACTCAGTTTAAAGGACTTCCCAGTAGCATCAAACTGTTGCTTTTCCTGAGTTCCTAAGTACTTCCTGACTGCCAGATCCAGGTAACATTCCGTGCTTGGCAATGACTCCATCTTCAACAGTTTCATTTGAAAACTGCTCTTACATTGAGACTTCAGAGAAATAATGATCTAATAAAGGAAGCATTCTGTCTTGAAGATACTCTAGAGAAGTATTTTAAACAATTCCTGAGCAAGAGCATTCTACCATATGGGAAATCCAGCTCCAAGTATTAAAGAATACCTGGGGAAAAAAGCAAACTAGAAGCATGGGGACAAAGTCATCAATGTGTTAGGCCAGATTCCCACAATTCACTACTCTTGTTCAACAACACTCACTTCAATCAGAATGTGGCAGGGCTGGCACAGGGGAGCTGTAACTCCCACTGAAAAGTTGCTTTTGACACAGCAGGACAGGGGTCTGTGCCCTGAGCATCAGCAGTCATATCTGAAACACAAGTTCCATTGAGTGAATCAAATCCAAAAGGGCACTTAAAAATCAGGTTTAAATCAGTAATCTACTAGTAACCCCAGTTACTCACAATTTCAATGCTTGACAGCAACACACCCTGCTCGATTTGACTTGGCAACCAGAAAGTCACAGGGTTTGTAGCATTTTCTGTTTAATTACATGAAAATTATTATTCCTTAACATTTTCCCTGAGACTGGTAATTTTCAGGTGCTAACTAATAAATTATTCATTTTGGTTAGCTGAAACATCTCAATTGTTCATTCCAACTTGGCAAGCTCAGCATTATCACCGACATACAAACCCCATGAAATTCGACCAACCTGGCAAATAGCAACTCTATCAGACAGATGCACACTCAACGCTGTAATTAAGTCACACAATGAGGAAGCCCCAACTATCTGTATTTCCTCGAGAATATTCTACACTGACTGACTGCAGTGGCGTTTAAATTACTACTAATTTATGTGATCCTGTGTTGGGTACATATAATGCTGTTCAACTATCTTGTCTAAAATTCCACACAGTGGCCCAGCATTTTTTGCTTCAGCAGCACATGCATCTAGCAGGGAGACAGCACAGAAGAATGTCCCATATTGCCATGAGGAGAACTAAACACTTGGCTGCAGCAGTGGTTTGCAGGGAATTCCATTCAATAAAGGAGCAGCCTGCTCTTATCAGGTACTCCTGCAGCACAGCTGAAGGGAACTGACATATCAACTGCACACAGATGACACTTCCAGCTGAAGCACCACAATCCCTGCTTTTGTTACTGATTCGTCACTCTTAAAATAATCTACGTAAGGAAACAGAAGGTTCTGCTCAGAGCAGAGGATATCATGTTTCTTCTGTACCAGTGCAAGACCACTCAGAGATAATAAAGAACTAAGGGGTGAAGGGATGTTGCACAGGTCATATGCATTTCCTTTCAGTCTAAAGGGCACAGATCTGATCTGGTTCACATCATTTACTGACAAAACTCAAAATTTAAATTAATCAGCAACATCATATGTTCCAGTGATAAGGACCAGCAGAGATACAAATAATGGATTGTAAGTGAAGAGTTCATTCCTTCTTAGTGGACACTATTTCATATACAGAAAATGCATTTTAAAAGTACCAACACAATTTAGACTAGCTATACCAGATATCAGCACAGCTTTTACTCCAGAAGTTATCCTGTAGGTTCTTTTGAATTAATTTGTCACACACACTGCCTCGAGATAAAGAAAAAATGACATAAAAAAATGTTGAGTAGGGTTTTAGTTTTAAAAATTCAGCTTAACACTAAGCACAGTTAATAATCTTTAACCATTACAGTTACAGTCACCTGCAAAACAGTGAAGTGTAACACTCAGAAAAACAGATTTTTAATTATGTCTGAAAAAAAATTTTTATTCCCCTTTCTTTGATACCTCATACAGCGATAGAGTAATGAAGAACAGAAAGAGACACATGAATCTTCAATACATATTGAAAATATTAATTGTAAAGCACAGCACATTTGGCAACTCCTTCACTGCTACTTCCACTCAAGTGTAAAACAACATGAATGTGAATTCTGATGTGCCATACTCTTTCCACCTCAGGCAATGATCTTAAACCTCATTAGCTGAGTAGGTCTGAGTGGGATCAGAACTGAAAATGTGCAAAGAGTCATGATTCAGACCTGGAGGATATTTGTACGTGAGAAGAATTCAAGCACACAAAAAGAACATTCATCTGAACATCTGCAATCCTCTCGTTAGATACAAGGACCTGCCCTTTCTTTCATATACCAGAGCAAACAGCATGCTCTCAGTCTGCTGCCCCCCAAGACCAAATCAATTGTTCTAGTTTTTATTTTTTGGTCTATTACACATAATTTTACATGATACATACATATACAGACATTGTACACCATTTGTTCACTCAAAAGCATTATCCTTCTTTTGCTGCAATGCCGTGTGATGAAATTAAGTGAGTAATGCAAAGGCAAACACAAATATCAGCTGGACTTAAGATTCTCTTAGAATATTACAAATCAGACAAGACTTCCTCTCCACTACTATAATCAGACTACTAGGAGGTAACTAACAGCTCTTTCCCATATCAGCTTTACCAAGATTTTGTCCAGACAGCTATCACTTTACCTCACCTGTACTTACCCCAATCATCCCACTTATGGGTTTTTAATATCAGTAGTAATTCACAAGACTCTTTGAACATATGAGGAATACCTTAACTGATTAAAAATCCATACTAGTCATTCAGGAAGCTCTTTTTCCAGAGGTGGAATACTCTTTTTTGGTGTAAGCAGTTCAAAGTTTTCTAACTTTATACCGAATTATTGAACACATTAATTACTTACTTGTAAAAATCAAGAGAATTTTATTATTTCTGTATGACATACAGTTTCTCTTTTCTTCTCAATTATTTAAAAAACCCTGTATTTTTAACCGCCCTTACAGTGTTCTCTACCAAACTTAGCTATGATTACACCTGTGCCATTTTTAGAATTTCACTGCTGCCAAATAGTTTGTAACACAAACTACAGTAATTTATATTTGTTCATTTTCAGATACGCTCTTGATACCATTTAGCACTTGTCCACTGCCTAACATGCAGTGCTCTCACTTTTCCATTTTATCTATTTATGTTCATCCTTATTACTCCCTTGTTGATTAACTTCCCTTTTTAATGATTTTTTTTTTTTTTAATCCAAAGAAGTTCTCTTTCACGATTAATGAGTTGTATTCTCTGGTATCTAATGAATCAGATTTGCACAGTTCCCAATTATCACTGGTATTCTTGTTTCAGTATTACTTCCCACTCCATTCTCTTCTAACATCTTTCAAATTCACATACATATATTTATGTATTAAACTGGAAAGTATGCCATGTTTACTCTGTGACATTGACTATACTGTGTTTTTACATATCAAACAAAATTATCATAATCACTTTCAGTTCAGCGATCAGTGACTTAAAATAACAGCAGCACAGCAAAATGAGGGTCTTCTGTGTAATCTAAGGTAGCTGTATTTTGCATAAAACACTAATTAAAACCTTCATACGATGTTATTACCTGTGACAACATGAGTCCTTTCCTCATTCCCAAAAGGGATAAACAGAGAGGAATCAGTATGTGAAGAAGTGTGCCACATTTATTCTACTCATCTTCCAAGGCATGATATGGGGAAGAAAATCCTGTGGTCCATGAGGAATAACACCCAACTTGAAAGGCAGGCTGAGGAAATAAGGCTCCCCAGGAACAAACTACTGAGCTGAACTAGAAACAGCTTTTCATGTTTTGAGAGCTGAGATATAATTATACAAATATGCTTCATGGAAACTCCTCCAATGCAAGCTTTAGGTGAAAAGAAGTTTGGATTCTTAACAAAGAGTTCTCTCAGACTTATTTTTCTTTCAATATTGAAAAAATACTGAAAAGAGGAAAAAAAACCCCTAAACAAAAGCAACTAGGGCAGGAAAGTTTTACTAAAGTAATTGTTCTTCACATTTTCATAAAGGTACAGGCATACTAATATATTTCAAGGGACCATTTAAATTTGCAGTGAGGAATTGTACTGCTGAACTAAGTTCCCTGAAGGTTTATCTTAGGTTCTGTAATCCTCACCTGCTAGATCCTGTTTGCACACACTTGAAATGTATGTTCTGTCAGAGGCTGCACCTCAGTAATGAAGCAAAATGTGTGTGCATGCATGTACACTAGCAATCAATTAGTCAATTTTACAAACATTAAGTTCAAAGGGATGGCATGTGCCGTAACACCAAAATCATTTACATACACTTATTCCCCCTTCTAGGGATAAAGCTTTTAAGCGTCTAAATCACTACTGAAAAGAAAATTGGGTACCCCTGAGAAAATGTTATTGCATATAAGGTAATAACAGTGTGTTTCCAAAAGTTGATAAAATACAGATTTAATTATGCAAGTTCTCATACATCAGTAACTTGCATGTGAGTAAGCTCTCTGCATAATAATGTACATACATAATATATATTGATAACACACAATTATAATTGAATGCTTGTAATTATTTTCAGGATCAAAGCCCTTATTAAAAACTCAAATTAAAGCATCATAATGGTAGTAGTCATGATGGACTTACATGTGGATATAATGAAATTAAGTCCTGTAATAAGTGGGATGTTTTGCATATACAATTAGATAATCTTAAAAGTGATCGGTGTAGGGCTGACAACTGCTAAAAGAGAAGAGATTAAATTGTGGTGATATTACTAACATTTAGTAGGCAAATAAAAATAACAAAACTCAAAATCCAGTATTCCTTAGGAGACATGGTGAACCTACCAAATTACCAAAACGATAGAAAACCTGAAGGAACGGAATGTTTGGCTCTCTCTGGGCTAATGACCTGAAACTAATCTCTGGGTAATGACCAACACTGAGGGGTTGCAATAAGGAAAACCATCAAGTGTGCAGGCTGGCAGCTCAGCTCCTGCAGCCCTCTAGGCTAAGCTGTGCTCTCTTCTGCAAGAGGAAACCAAACGGTGCACCACAGAGGACTTCCCCTGGCTGGACTGAAACTTGCTGCCTAAGACAAAGTGTTTGCTCATATTCCTTGCATTCTGCAGGTTTTTCAATTTGATGCTATACTCAAAAAATTTCACAGGTTTTGCTTTAATATTGCTCAGTCAGCATTAAGATCTGTGAATAAACAAGCCTCTACGGAAACACAGGAGTGCTTATTAAAAAATATTTCCAGTGCAGAAGATTGAGACTAAGAAATATTCTCAACTGCTGAGGTATAGAAATTCTGCAAGCAAAGCCATACACAGCCTGAATTCAATGTCACTAATCCAGAAGGCAGAAATATGTCAAAGCATTTGAGCTGTGGTATCACTGACGCACCACCACCCTCTCTCTGTTAGAAACTGGACTTCCATGTCCTATTTACATCACATGCTCTTCAGTAGCAGGGCTCCAAGGTGCTCACAGTGCACTAAATTTAAAGACCACTTCTGTAAAGAAGCTCCAGACACATTTCTCTGTTATTAGGGATAAAGTAACACTTCCCAAACTATTATTTTGTTTTAACTGAGACAGCAGTGATGCCTAGTTAGTGCTTAAGGCCAAATATTCTCGTACTACTACTAACAGCAGAATAATCACTGAACTGCTTTAAAAACAGTAAATTATTTCTAGCATTACTGTGCTCTTAAAAGGTGTCTGCCATCAGCAGAGACACAGGTGAAATGGCAATAGCAGAGATGTTCAGATGACATTAAAGATTTTAGCTTGCTCTTGATGCTCCGAGCAGGCTGATGTCGCGGGAAGCCCGGGGCATGTCCGCAGGCATCGGAAGCCCTGGAGCCTGACCCCCAGGCTGTGGGGGTCAAAGACAGGGATGGATGACAGCACCACACAGCTCTTCCACAGGAGATACTGAGGAACAGTAATCTGGTACTGTAAGAAGTTGCAGGAACACAGGAAGGAAACTACTCAGGCAAATACCACCAAGGACGGGGACATCTAATGTTTAGCTTTTTTATTTCTGGCTTAGCAAGGATTAATATTTGCTTTTGTGGAAAACAAAGGTTAAAGACACTTAGAGCTACCACTTGGGTATAACCAGTTTGCTTAAGAAGATTATCCATAGCAATTTGTTTTAAAAATTTAAGAATGCATTAGAACATAAACCTATAAACTGAACTAGGTCCACCAGGGAGAATTATTTCTAGACAAGAAGATACACATTCGCCCAGATCTTAGGAATTTATGTTTGCTATCTAATTCATGCTGCATTTCAAAGAGAATACACCATCACTATTAGGAAACAAATGAAAGAACAAATGAAATGGCATCATAAAACCTACAAAAATAATTGTAAATTCCAACTCTATTTACACAACAATTTGTCAGGTGCGGAATTGCTAACGCTGTGTCACAGTTGCATCCTACCAAAGGCATGGCAGGAAAGAAATGTTTAACAGCAGCAGCCTAGAAGCTTTTGTTTGGTTATGAAGTAAAGCTCTTGATCATTATTACTTAGAGAAAAACTTTAGAAGTGTATAATGGATTATTTTTGCAGTATAAAATGGCTTATGTGGTAGTTTCCTGTAATAGCTCGCCCATGCATTAATTTCTTGAATTTATAAAAATGGTGTCTAGATAATTTTCCCAGGAAAATTTCCCTGTTAAATATTACTCACTCAACACACACATTTAGTTTCTTAATAAGTGTCTTACTAAAACCTTTTTTAGTTAATCCTTCCTACTGCAGAGAAACAGTTCCATAGCTAGTTACTGCTAAGGGAAGGGAAACAGACATTTTTATTTTACTCTTCACAAATGTACTGGATTTTTTTTTTTCAGCATCAAATAAATAAATAATAAATAGATAAATAAATGTTTGGTTTTATATAAATGGTGAAAATATTGGGACTGAAATATTGTACTTATTCCCTGTCATTAACTTTTAAAGTGAAGAACTGTCTCTCAGTCAATATTCAACAGGTATGACAGCTACAGATAAGAAGCAGAGTGCTTAAATTGGACTGCAACTATGAGAACACTAGTAGATTCAACATGAGGGCTGAGGCTACCTCAAAGAGTCCTGCATAATTGACAGCTGTACAGTTCTTTTAACTCCTATTTATCAATTTATAAAACTAAAGCCATTTTATACCATGTTTGCTATTTCTGTTGACATTTGAAATGCACTTTGGAATTCTCAGCTAATAGTAACGTTTGAAGCAATTACTAGCTTTCTAGCTCAAATAATAGTAGAACAGAGAAGTAAAAAAAAAGGATTAGAAAAAAAACAGATTGAGGAAAAAAATTAATATAACCACAGTTTTACTTTGCACCTAGGGAGGGCTGGAAACATGAGGAAAAGTGGGCTCTATTTATCTGGGTATTGATGAGCATGTGTTCTGTCTGCTCAGACATGCTGGGAACATTTTCCTTCTCATTGTGCAGTCCAGGAAAAACTACTGAAGAGGAGTTTGAGGATTAATCTTTGTGTTAATTGAGGTTATCTAGATCATGATAGAATGGCACAATTTATTAAGCAAGTTACTGTGGCAGCTATACTCATCTGTTAAAACCAAAATTAATGCATAAACAAACTTAAGTTCACTTTCTCATTGATTTTTATCCAACTGCAGCGGACTATAAAAGAGCTATTGGGGAGAGCTATCCATTAGCTGTCAGCTCAGAATGCCTTAAGAAGCAATTGCTAATCCTTCAATGATATCTCACTAAATCCTAATCTCTACAAATTGTTCTTGGAAGAAGCATTAAACTAGTCATCAAACCAGGTCTTTAATGTTTCTTAAGACTTATTCAACCTGTAAACTATTAGAGATCATAAAAAGTACTAAAACTTTCAAAACCAGATGAAAGAAATAAATCAGATGAATATCATCAGCTGCAAGTCTACACCCTCCTGTGTTTTGTGTGCTGCGAAATAAAAACAATATAGGAAATGGATCATTATAACAATAATAGAAAAAAATCTTAACATGCATAAAAATTATTATACTACTTTTTGTTTCAAATTTGCTTCACAAAAAAATCTCCTATTATAAAAGGGTATAAACCATTTTTATTAAGCGATGGAGATAGTTTCATGAAAATTTCAGTGCTTGTATCATTTCAAATAAACACTAAATAAGAAGATTTTTCTCACCTTGTTAAAATCCTGATTGTCTCACCTAGAATTGTACGAGATACAAACACTAAAATGGGCACGGCAACACCAGTATGAAGTCAATATAAGTTAACCAGTTCTAAGACTAACATCACTTTATGAAAGGAGAAAACAGTGATGGAGGTTGAAATAAATAGAGAATAGGGATATTAATTTCATGAAATAACTTCAAAATTATTAATATACCTCTGTCATATGTTGGTAAAGGAAACAATTCTTGTGTTTCCCAGAGCCATAGAAGTGGTTTGCTTCAAGATTTTTGCTTAGATTTCTGGAGACAACAGAGATCAAAATTACTGATTGCAGATAACAATCTGAAAAACTCAGAAGTTCTTCAGTTGAGACAAACACCATGTACGATGCCTAAGCAGAAATGATCAACCAAAGAGCACTGAAAACTAATGGCTAGCAGACAGAAAAACAGTGACAAACACCCCCCCCCCCAAAAAAAAAAAAAAGAAAAAAAAGCCAAACTTGAGGCAGAGGGATCATCTATTCTACCTGTGCACCTTACAAAGAACAAAAGAACTGGAGTCATACCAGACATTAGAAAAACTTTCTGAAGGTAAGGACTGCAAAAGGCTAGAACAGAAACGTTGGAATCCACAAACTGCTGTCTTAAGCACAATCTGAAGTCAGACCACCACTGAAAATAACATTTTTAGCCCACAGAAGGCAACTGAGCATGAAGAATACACATTAAAAATATACATGCAGACATACAGATTGGCTGGCAAAAATAATTTTTTAACATGCAAACAGTAGTAGACAAGCTTATCAAATTAATTAAACATATTATCAGCATTCTGCATTTTCAGAGATTATGGGCAAATTGTTAAGGAAGTTTTGAAATCACTATACTAAAGTTTACAATGTCACAGAACTCTTCACAAATCTGAAAATAAATTTTTTATTTGTGCCTACCATTTGGTGAAGATAGGCAAATAATTCCAACAGAAAAAAACAAATGGATACTAAATCCAGATGACACTTTTAAAGCAATGACTGGCACTGAATGGGGCTGGGGGCTGGATACAAAAGGATGTACAGTAGGAGTTTTATTGGATATGACCTCTTAAAAAGCAAATGCATTCAAACATACTGGAACATGCTATACAAATGCAAATTAAAAAGGATCCCAGTATCATCCTAAACAGAATATGGTGCTACCTAATATACAATAAGATGTTCTATTTTTAATATTTTGTATTGTTCTTTTAAATATAATATTGCTTTATCTTCTCCTAAATGTTGAGAAATGTGAAGAAATGTAAAAGGCTTTTTCTTTCAAAATGGTGTTATTCTTCATTTAATTACCTGCTCAGGGGAATAAAGCCACTGCAATTAACTGATCAAAATAAAGCTTAGTTAGTACCATATCTAAGGAATAAAATCAACCTACTGTATTTCTTAAAGTTCTTTCATAGGGCATTGAAATATTTATTTGAATCATAATTTCTGGAAATTAGCAAGAACATCAAATTCAGAGGCAGAAAGTGTCAAAAAGGTGCTAAATTATAAAAAGAAATACTCTGGGAAGTTTAAATTATTCCCTGAGAAACAGAAGAGAATCATAAAAGCCCAGAGAGCATATTTTTTAAATGAAAAATGGACCTCCTTTAAAGTGATGGAACAGTGAAGACATCTGTCATTCAGAGTACATGTCCCCTCCACCCAAATTTATTATTATATTATAATTTCAAAGTACCAGATAGTGATCTAAAGCGAAGAAAGGTAATTTAAAGAACTACCTGGATAACTAGCAAAAATATATAACCTTTTTCTGGATTCAAGAGAGTCATACAGCCACAAACACAAATTTCCAAAGTAAAAGTATAGTAGTCAGTATATCCAAAAGAAGTTACACATAAGAAGCACTTACAGGTAAATTAAGACAGAAATTACCCATATACTGAGGAGAGGACAGAATGATTTAGTCCTGCTATCTTAGGGATGTATTTGGTTCACATCAGGCAAATCCAGCATCGTTGGCATTCTCCTCAAATGACAATCTGGTCTTCTGAAGGAAGAAACCACCAGGAAACCGATCCTGCATCAAACTGTTCTGACTGCTCCTCAGCCAACAAATCTTTCATGTAACTGGAGTTACAGCTCTCATGTGGTCATGGGCAGGCAGAGAGACGAAAAAAGCCAACCCAGAAGTATTCATAGCCACATGTGGACTGGCAAGGAACATGAAGGATAAGGATCAGTTTATTGGCAGGGCTGAGTACACGAATTCATCTCCTTGAGCACTGCACAACGCTTAGGAAAATGCCGTGTTTAGGCAGTATGTTCATACCAAGAATGTTAATTTAAGGAATCACAACACAGAATTTGGAAGATAATCTATATTGCTGTAAGAAAACGGAAATTTCTGGGGGTCATTTTCAAATATTTAACCCCGCGTGTAACAGAAAATACACTCTTAATGTGTAAAGATAATAAAAAAATTAATCACTTAAATGCAATGATCATGGGAAAACTCCAGCAGAGAGGAACTTGAGCATCGCTAAAGGTAAAAAAAGTCTTCAAACTCTTCCTCATGAAATATGGAATGACTCAGAGCAGAGTGGATAACTTGACAACTTTTCACCTGATTGATGCAAGCAAATACAGAAAATTCTACTCCACTGTGGCCACTTAAAAGATCACAGAACACGGTAAACAGGAAAATGTGATTGTGTTCTCATAGTCTATCATTTTGTTGTCTCTAGCAGCAACAGCTGCTTCTTGGAATTGCAAGAAAAGGATATCAAGCAATTAGTTTTGACTCAGTTCTCACAGAAAAACAGAAGCTGATTCAAAACATGAGTATGATGCAGCTCAGTTATGACGGGGGGATGACAAGGAAGACAACAGCCATTACATAGATTTGGTAAAGCTTTTCAAAATACTTGGGAAATTTGAAAAAAGAAAAAGGAAGGAAATTAAATGGAAGGAGGAAGATCTGAGAACATAAGATGTAAGAATAAGACTGCCATCTAATCCAGGAGGGTATGGAATTCTTCCTCTCCCTGAGAGAAGGAGAACACAGCAGGGGAAGAGAGCAAGGTAAATAACAATACATCCTTTCCAAAATAATAATCTAGCCCGAGCATATTATTCAGGAAACTAAGAGAATTTTAAAAGCAATTAGGTAAAGGCAATAAATAAAGTATTTAAGTGTATCAGTCACAGGAAGGCTATGAAAGAAATGTTCTACTAAAAGACAAGGCATCAATTATGGATACTGCAGCTAAAATAAATTACTTCTGTTCATTGATCTTTACCCCAGAATATGATGGGGAAACATCTCCTACAAGCTTTAAATTGACAGTAGGAACCACTTATAGAGAAAATGAAGCACTTACATAAAAGAAGCATCATGGAAAGATTCTGGAAGATTACTTTCTAAAGCTCATTGCAAATTCCAGGCCGTTTGCCAAAAAATAAAATATAATCCAATAAAAAAAAACCTAAAACCAGAACAAACGGATAATCAGGAACAGATGTCAAACTATAACTTTGACTCTCACAAACAAAGGTGGGCCAAGATATTCCAAATATTTTTCTCTCCAGAGTTTCATAAGATTTTTTTAGACTAGAAAAGATCATAAGAATTAAGCAAGTTTTGAATACAATCAAGTTATTCTCTGCTTAACAGGAAGCAAGTATCGAATTTATGTTTTGCAGTTGCCTACATCAGTATTTTTCACTCCAGTACAGCAAGTGGCAGAGAAATGAAAACTGAGGTGAGACAGATGGAACTGGGCAAGAAACAAGCAGGACACAATGCCATCACTGGACTTCCACAGTAACTACAATTGGTATTCTGAATTTAGAGTACTTTTTTATTAGAGTGCTTTTATTATCTTAAAAGATGGGGCTGTCCATCACAATAAATTTTTTGGAAAAACAGCATTTTGGATTAAATAATGCTAAAATCAAAATAGGAACGTTGTGAGCACCATTATTGTGAACACAAACTTTGGGGACTACTCTGTTCACTGAGACACGTGGCAGCTTCGCAACAGCGTTCAGGGGTGGAGGAACACAGCACACTCAGGTCATGATGACAACAATCAAATGTTCATTCAACACAGTGCAGAGGCAGCAGGGCCAAAAAAACAGGTTTGGCTGGCTAGGAAATCTTTCTGTTCAGTAAATTGAAAAGATCCACTCAAATGGCCCATGACATGCGGAATCCTTTCTCTAGCTCATATTACTTTTCTCTTTGGTAGTGCCACCCCATTCCAGGAGAATCCCTGGGAGAAATACTACAGCATCCTGCTGGAGAGCACAACATGAATTGTTCCCAGACTGTATCACCTGACTGTGGGCACAACGTATCATCCTGGGGCAATTTCCTTTTTAGCTCTTCAATAATTCACCTGCTGGCAGCAGCATTACCATAATAAATTAGGTCTAAGAGAAAGCACGCTAAATATTCACAATACATACAGTTCCACTGGCTTTTCCAATCTCCTCAGCATCTAAATCTGTTCTTCTCATTTCCTTTCAGCACAAGACCTCTGCTCCTACCTCCACTGTCCTGTTCTCTCTGGGTATTTCTGGAAGAGCTTAACTGCACAGCAACAATGGAAGAATCAGCACAGAACACCGAAAAGAGTATTTGCAATTCCACTGCATGAGCAAGGCACAGGTAGCACTGCATATATATCAGAAAAACGAAATGAGGAAAGACAGCTTCTCTTAGGTTTATTATGTACATATCCTCCAAATAATATATCACTTTGGAATAACTGTTACATGTCCCTATTTAAAAGATTCTATAGAACCCATCAATGAAATTTCAATATAGTTATTACATTCTATGCTTTGAGAAGCAAATACAGCAGAATACATAGAAGAATGAATATATCAGATTTCATGCCTATGGCAAGTTGAAGCCCAAGCTACAGTTGATTTTTAAAATGTGTAGTACGAAACCCCTCCTGTGATCACATCTTGATTTAAGGAAAAAAATCCAAATATACCATGTGAATTTCTTTTTGTTTCAGGTGTGTTTACAAAATCACCTAAAAATCACTCTTTCTTTGATGTAGTTCACAGTGACCACACAGCAGTTACAGAATCAACTGCTTATCTCTACGAGAAGTCAAGTCATTTGGTGGAGTTCCACATGGTTTACAGAAAAAAAGTACCTGGGACTTTGGAGAATTGCAGATTTTTTTTTTTTCTTGTTCTGAACTGCTTAATAAAGAGTTTGAGATTTCTACACTTTTTAACGTAAATCTTCATTAAGCAATGACCTTGAAACCTCTGGAAGTTCAGTTCTTATACAACTGTTTCAATCTGAAGCTGCCAAACTGTATGACTTCACTTTCTGAAGAACAGACACTTCCTGTATGGAGACTTCAGAAAGGAAATTCTAACTATCCATGACTCTTATATGAACCTCACAAAAAAGTACTAGAAGCAAGTGGGAATGTTTGGGCCACATGGAGCCTACCTAAATCAGTCATTTGTTTCATATGAAACTTTGGGTCAAAACAGTCACTAAGGAAGCCTTTGATTCTCCAGGACTAGTGGAGTGGTTGTTTAGATTACAAGTCTGTCTGAACTTACATAATGGGCAAATATTACCTTATTTCAACAATGTATCTCACACAATTTTTTGGTTTTTACACACTCTTTCCTTTCAAGACCTGATGTTTACACTGTAGCTTTCTTTAGAAATTACAAACTTCACTAAAAGAACTGCACTTGCAGATCCCCAAGAAAATTCCAAGGCAAGGCAACCACTTCAACCTGAGATTCCCACAAAAATCATTTTGTTTCTCCTGATGCTTACCTGACTACCATCTGAACACCTTGCCACATTATCACAAAGGAAACACAAGGAAAGGAGGCATACCAATTTGAAAAATTTAACTTTCACATTATTTTTAAAGCAAAGCTACCTGAAAGTACAAACTGGTTCCGTGTTTTGATGTTCCTGTAACGAGATTACAATACAACTGTTACAAATATAGACTGACAGAACAACTGAGAGTCATGCAGAATGTAAAAACACTGTCAAAAGCCTTCTACACAGACACTAGCCCACCATTCATTAAAAGGGCCTTCTAGTTGGGCTTAACTGTTCCAGACTGGGAGAGTTTAACTGTCCCATTTGCAGAGCTTCCACTGACTTCAGCAGCCAGCTACCTGTAGGCAGCCCCAAGACTGCCTGGGGAGCAGATATCCCACCTTGGGGGATGCACACCACATACTCTGGTCATAAAAAGGATGCCAATCTCATTGTTAATATCACACATCTATTCATTTATTATTCCTCCTTGTTTTCAATCCATTTCATTATTCTATTTGCAACTAAAATACTCCCAGCTCTCCCTTCCAAACAGCAGACTGTGCCACTTAATGGCAATTAAATGTCTTAAAGGCATTAAAAAGGTTATTACCAAAACATGCTGTTCAAGTACCAATATAAATCATTTCATATAATGAAATTCATTTGAAATTCATAATGAGTGAGCCTTCCACATGAACATCTGTGTTGGGGTCATACATCTGGGTGTTAATACAATATTTATCTTCAGTAATAACTAATGATACTAAACCTTTTTTCATAATACTAAGACAATTTGAATATATGAGCATTTTAAGATGATAAAGAATTTCTTGCCCACCATTAGTAAATTTCTCTGATACAGACACTGTTTTTAAACCCCTAACAGCTGGATAAATAAACAAATAAAAGAACACTTAGCAAGCTTTACACTTACCTATTTACACCTGAAAGCTAAGCATATCAGTTCAAGTTACGAAAAACATTTTCAGCTAATTTAAACTAAAAACAAAAACCAACTCAAACTTTGTTGATGTTGGAATCCTATTATTGGAAGGAGGTTGGAAAGTGAAAAATTCCATCCCCTCACCAAAGAGACACAGAAAAATCATTTGCCCGTTTTTCTCCAATTGTATTGGTAGATCTACAATACCTCTGCAATAAAACTTGTCTCATTCTCCACCTGAGATCCCCTCTAATAAATGCACTTTTATTGTTAGATTTTTTTTTTCTTAAGAGATCAGCATAGTTACACTTTACAGAAGTCAACTATGAGCAAATGCAGAACAACAGACTAGGCTAAGCAAGTCGCTCCTTTGTAACTGTTTATTTTAAATGTTAGCTAGAGCCCACTTATTCTCACTTACCTCATTGGGTTTGGATTTGGTTTAGGATCCCACCTACTCAGAGAGCATTTTGACTCTATCTATAGAAGACTACACCATACTGAAAGTGTTTCTTCCTTTTGATGTGAGATATGGCAACAATAACACTTTGGTTCTAAAATATAACAAGACAGCAATATAAAACATAGTAGTTACTAAAATTCCCAGTGACAAGTGATTACAAAGTTAAGCTAAAAAGATTTAAATAGGGTTGTCATAATGGCAGGTTCTGGCCTAATGAGTGTCCCAAATTCAAACCTGATTCAATTCTGCAGGACAAAAATAAAGAATTACGAAGCTGAGTAACTGGTGTGTTAGGGTGTCTCACAGACAGCCCTGCCCTCCTGTCAGATACACCCCTGTCATTTGGGGACAGATCTTGATTATATTTGGAGAGACATTTTTAAATCACCCCCCCCCCAAAAAAAAAATAAAAAAAGTTTCTGTCCCTTCCTCTTTAGTGTTAAAATCCAATAGATTTCACTGTCAGAGAATTATTGAAAATGATCAGACACACAAACAACAGAACAACCAAGGATATCGGGTACTTTCTGAAATTTAAAACAAGACCCATGAAGTATATTTTCTTATTAGTTCTTGATTATTCATTAAAGCACACCTCATTTCTCACCTGTACCTCTTCACCATGCCTTTATTTCACAAATAAGACACCCTGAGCTTGAGGAAAAGAAATGACCACTCCTGGTCTCCCAACTTCCAGTAACCAATAGGCTCTGATCTGTTACTTTCACTGACGTTTTAACAACTTTTTGGGATGAATAGCAGACTACTAAGCAAGCTGAAATAGTGAAGAAGTCATTCTATAGCAGTTGACTATTGTAACACCTCAACACTGCTCAAGTCAAACATTTTTTATTATGTAATGTAAGAAGTCATTATACAAAGTAATGAACAAAGATGTGAAATAATGTTGACTCTCATGATACTGCATTTGGGATTCTGGGTTTGTTGAAGGGTTTTTTTACATCAACTTGTTTTCCATAATTACTACTGAAATTGCCTATCACATATATTTAATATCCTCCTAATTTGTTTATTTATGTGTTTTTATTATCCCCACCTTCATTTATGCAGAGCTGAACTGAACTTAGCAGCTTTTAATTACCTCTTTGCCAGTGAAGAGTTCGACCAAAATCTGGTGATAATTAGAAGAAATTCATTATGTTTGGACTCTAAATTCTTTAAGAAGCTTTAATTAAGAGTTCTCATGTAAGACATTCAATCTAGTGCCTGTCTGTGGTCTATCCTGCTTCTTGCTGTGTTTTTTACAGAACTGCTGAGCAGCCTACAGCTTCCTCTCAGTTACACATGAGATGAGTTCCTCAGATTCTAATTCTATTTCATGACACAAAACCAGCAAATTTATCTTTAAGTGATATTTGTTAAGAAAAAAGTCCGAGGGTCTATGCTGTCATATAGGTTGCGTTCATAAACAGGATTACAAATATGGAAAAAACATTAAGAGAGTGTTAGAATTTTAAGGGAGGGTTGAAAAATAATCTCTAATTAAATAATTCAAATGTAATGTGTCTAATTAATTAGATATAATCTTACAGTATCTTCTTAAAAGCATTTAAAAAAATAAGCTCTGTAATAAACCCACACTGCTTCTAAGCAGACAAATGTACAAATAAAACATCTCACACGAATCTCACAGCATCCTCACTGCAGGACTCTACCTCCATCATCTCTTTATAGTAAGGAATTTTATCTTGAGGCCTGTCCAATATACCTTATTTTCTATAAGTACATCACTGACCAGTCAGGAGCACCGTAAAAGTCAGAGATACAGGTATTTTGATTATTATCATGTTTTCAAAATACGCAGTGCAAACAAACTGTGAATGAGGAGCTCAGTGGCTCCTCAGTATGTGTGTGTTTAGTTCACCTTTACAGATCCACCTTCCAGCAGTGAAGCTGTGGCTGGCTACAAATCCCCTACATCTGCCAAGGTAACACAGGATAGCTTTTGTATGTAAACACAAGGTGTAATCGAGCCTTGTACCCATTACTGAAATTCGGCAGATGCAAGTGATCTCTCCAACTTCTTATAAAATAACAATTACAGTATCAGACCCTTCTTTCCTTCACTCTTCAGTGTATCACACACTAGCACTACAACTTCATATATTCAGATTAAATCCAGCCATCCAAGACCTAAAACCTGAAAGAATTCCCTATTGCAGGCAGATACTTCTAAAACCAATTTAAAATATTAAGTTACTTTCTTGCTTTTCATTTAAGACTAAGTAAGCCTCTGTAATGAATGTGTTCCAGATATGAAAAGGTATTAGAGACACTTATTTCCCTCTGTGCTTTTGTAGAGAACAAGGCAGGATACTTAATGCTGACAGAGGCAAGGCAAGGCAAAGGTTGTGTCTTCCCAGATCAGGCCAGAGCGTGCTGAAGAGCTCCTTGTGCACAAGTGCAGGATGGGTACAGCTCCTGCCGTCACCTCCGCTGACCACCCACCACCTTTCTTCTCTAAGGCAAGGTGACAGCAGTCACCCAGTGGCAAATGTTCACCCTCCCCAGGACAAATGAGACTCTAAGTATCCTGTGAACATTGCATTTGCTCTGTTGTTTTTAAAATGACGAGCATCAAGGTCATCATCTTCACAGCTCAGAAGGTGATCAGTTGAGGTAAAAGTACAGAGCAGCTTTAGTAGAAGGAGCCTGTGTGCACCATGAAAACATGCTGCAGAAACACAGTTTAGTAGCAGACTGCATCATTTCTACATTATTTTGAGATAATCAGTGAATTTCAAAGTCTGTATGCTATAAACTCAAAACCAGCATCAATAATTGCTTTCACCTGTTAGATAGCATAATTTATAAACTGTTAGTTTGCAACCTGTATTTTTCTAACATTTTTGATTGATGAAAACTAATTACAAGCAAGTTCGAGACACTGAGATACAGCTTATAAATCAGCAGCTGACCCTGTGAAATGTATAGTATGGTCTATTAGCATATGTTATAAAATAAAGATTGAAATGTAAAATCAAAAGATACCCAATCTGCTTAAGGAAAAAGTCATTTCTGTATGTATTTATGTATAGCATTTTAGTTTTCTAGTTATTATTAAAAAAAAAGAAATTGAGGGGATTGAACTTTCAACACTATGGCCATTATGTAGCTGGGCCAGATTTCAGGCTAAAGACTAATGTGGTTTAGCTACTTATGAAATAATTACAAAAGTACCTCTACCCTTCTAAATCAGGAGCACTGACACTCATCAGAATAATCCCCTCGGTTAAGTTCCTGCACCCACTGCCCACTGAATCCTGGCAGTGCAAAGTTGGCAGGAAAACCACTGTACCCTTTCAGTGCAGCATATCTCTGGGTTTCAAACAAAGATCCTGCTTCTCTTCTGTAAACTCACTGACAGATTGAACAAGAAAAACAATCTCCTCTCCACACAGCACTACTCTTAACAAAAACAATAACAAAGCACACCCCTTTGGAAGACAATTACTAGATTTTTTTGTAGCAAGTACTATATAATCAATTCCAAGTCAAAACTTCTGGGATAGCTTAGCACTATTCTAATGATAACCCGCTAACCACTTTTACTGTAATTCACCAGGAGAGAGGAAACAAAGGTTCACTACATCTTTTTAATATTTAACAGTATTACCCAGCCACGGAGAAGGCCAGATAGCTACAACTCTCAACCACTCTGAGCACACTACTGGAAATGCTATTTTACTGTGCACTGAATTGGGAGACATAAGTAAACATTAGCATTTGCACAGTGCAGCACAATTTTGTAGTTAGCAACACTTTTCGGTATAAGTATTTTGTATTTGTTAAAATCCTGATTACGTTTAGAAGCAGCACAGCAACTGCAGGCTAGATTGCATGTTTTCTACCTTCCCTGTCAACCACTTCAGAAAAAAACAACTTGTCACTGCAGTAAAAACAGACCACTGACACCCTTTCAAGAGAATAAATACATCTTATCTCAATTCTTGCTTTACAAGTTCTGACATCAGTGAGAATAATCAGATCTGCAAAAGAGGCTATTTGCTATTAATACTAATTTAATGATTTGCTGTTATGCAGTGCTATAGCCCCTCTATCTGGTAACAGCCAGCAATCATAGGCTCAGTTTCTGCTGAACTAGAAACCTGAAACTTTAACAGCAATGATGCTGTGAAATGAACAATGTGAAGATAATTTCATAGTCTTGGTTTCAGAAAATGACTAGATCTTAAAATACATATTCCCCATCTCCAATGTTTTAGAAAACATTTTCTATCTATAAGGTTCAGGAAAAAGTCAGTTTTGGCATCTATCTAGCTGAGAACTTAATACAGAGAAAAACTGTACAAACCCAGAAGCATTTTCAGAAATAATGAAAAAAAATCAGGTAAGGAAATAATTTAAAAGAAATGTTTAAAAAGATTCACGACCCATGTATATTGTGACAATCTATAACTAAGCAACTACAGTCCCCCAGAACACAAAGATTTTACTACAGACTTTATTTCAGGCAAAGAGTAAACAGGATAGTGCTATATTTTTCAAGGCAGTGTTAAGAACATAAGCAAGGTAGAAAACACATGCAAAAGAAAATGCACTAATGGAAACTCAGTTCTAATAAGCACATTTAAATAATGTTGGCAGCTTTTAAAAAGTTGATGTACATTTACTTACACAGGCATGTTTTGTAAGCACTCACACTGCAATCTAAGGCAGAGTAACAGATATAATCACACAGATGTTCACATAAATTAGCCCTGATTCTGCAGATGCATAACTCCATAAACAAGAAAATGCATCACTCGCACACCCTAAGCTGGGCCTGTATGTTTGCAAAAATTGGTCATACAGCAATTTCATTATAAAAAATGGAAGACTGTAAACTACTTAATTCAGCACAACTTCTACATAGAATACTATCAGGATATGTTTTTCTCAATTCTTTGCTAACCCAGTTACAAAATGCTTCAGTGAAAGATCTGAATTTTCGTAAAAAATAAAATATTAATTCATTTTTCTACAAAGAGCACCTACCACGTCGTCAATATAGATGCATTGCAAATGTGCCTCTTTCCTATGAGTGCAAAATACAAGTGGGGGGCAAGGATGGGGCACAACTGTAGGGCCCTTAGAATTGCCAAGCTATTCATTAATTTTAAAAGAAAAGGAAAAGCCATAAACCCAAAAACTAACAAACAAAAAGATACTAAAGTAAAAAGAGGAGAGAGACTTTGCAAGTTGCTGGATTTATTTTACAGGGACGAAAGCATGAATTTCTTCAGGTATTCCAGACCAAAGTTTCACTCTATGTTTTTATCCAGTTATATTTTTATTGGACAGCAAGCCTCTCCCATTCTACCGGAGCTTTTCTCAAAGGCTTAATTCTTGCAGAAGTGCCAAGAAAAAACACACTAAGGGAAAAAAATAAATCAATTTGGACTTAGAAATCAGTTTCTCAATGTGATATGAATTATCTTTGAAGCTGAATAGTTTGTCTCCTACAGTCAGCACTTAATAGATCCACAAAAGAGAAAAAAAAATGGAATCAAGAGTAGTGTGTTGTAAAAAAAGACCTGAAAGTCACAGAATCCTCCTATTTCCATGCTACACAAGAAACTCAGCTTTGGAAATGCAAAATACTACTCTTGGAGGATGGAAAAGATGAAATACTGGAAGAATTATTTTATCTGTATTTTTGAATATTACTAGGGTAATATTGAGAATATTGAAACAAAGTTTCAGAAATAAACATTTAAACAGGTAGCAATAAGCATTTAGTTAATGTATTTCTCCCTACTATCTCCAAGTTTCACCAGGAAGAGTCGATCCAATTAGGTATTTCTTCCGTGAAAAGGACACAGAAATTTATAAATGCAGTTGCTACTTTAATTTTCTTCGTGGCTGCTTTATTCATTTTTTTTCTTCTTGAATGCATTCTACCAGAGGGCCCCAGAAACCTGTGTGATAGAAAGTAAAAACCCACTCAGAAAGCACTTGCCCACCCATGTGCATTTACTTTCTCTGTATTACCCAGGAGCCTTCTGAATGTTCTTCCTCTCTCTTGTCCAGGTCAGAAGTGCCCTCGCTCTGCCCTCACAGGGAGCTACTTTCCTCCACTGAAGATGTAATTTACTCAGTAGAGTGGCTTGAGATTCGGTATGAAGGGGAAGGTAAAAGTAGGAAAGTAGGTTTATGAGCTGTCCACTCTGGAAATTGAGTCCTAAGCAATGAAAAAACAAACACAGCCCCAGTTTTGATCCGAAGCTAAGCCACCTCATTGTGAACGACAGTTCTACCTCTCACCATATCAATCCAAGAACTAAGTCCCTCAGAGGAAGGAAACCCTTCCATAACGTAAAGTACTTCATTGTTTTTCCTACTCTTGTGATGCAAAATAATAATTAAAAAGTATCTGTGCTTAATAGCAACAGTGATAACAAATCCCTTCCACACAGAAGAACCTGGGACTTCCAAATTAAAAAAGATGCACTTCAACTTAGCATTCTAGTAGCCGCCAGTCTAAGCAGCTACCATGGAACCACCAGGTTTCTTTTCTGAACTACAGTGCAAGGACAAGCACCAGAACCAAAGCAGCCATTTTGTTTAGCAAAGACTGCTCCTGGAGTTACTACAGGCTTTGAAGTCCCGATCCTTCTCAAAAACTGGCACACTGCAAATGCACAAACACGTGCTTCTGTTTTGTGTGTGCACACACATGTACAGTCAAACTGGAGTACTGCAAAGTTGTTCAAACCAAAAAGAAGCTCAAAAAGAAACCACCAGGCTCAGAGAAAAACAAAAGTGACCAACTCATCCCACATGATTTTACCAGGTACTTCTCCTTGTGCTGTTTGTTTCCATGCAAGTCACAACAGAAATCAGCAAAAGCAAACACCAGTATGTTATAGGTACTTCTGAAAGCCAAATGGGCTATAAAATTTAAAGATACAGCCAAGGTCAAATCCATGGCAATCCATGTATTTACTGGGCTTTGCTAGAGGTTTCAAAGCAATGAGTCAGATGATAAATGTACTGCAACACTAGACACAATACTGTAGATAGAGACAGGTCTTTTGCTTTAATTTTTAATTTCCATTTTCTGTGGGTTTAGACATTACTTCTGTGGGATTGACATTACTTCAGCATAAGACTTTGCAATGAATCAATACTTTAATTTAATAATGGTATTCTGTTGTCAACATATAATACATCACATAATGTCTTTGTATAGACGCAAAAAACTTATGCCAAATAAAATGTAAGGCTTTGCTTTTACCAGTGATCACAGGTTAAATCAATGAGAAACCATACAGTTCCCAAAAGAATTTTCTTCAGGATTAAAAATCAGCATGGAATAATTTCATCCATATCCCTTCCACTCATCATGCCAGTGCTGTGAAAGTTTCCCAGGTCATAGGATTTCAATGAATACTTTAATAAAAGTAACAGAGAAGAAATATATCCAAATAGAATCAATGTACATATCTGAGTGGGACTTATTTGAATATTCCACTTCTTTATGAATTCAGTGATAACTGCACTAGTCCCTAACTAGAAAGAAGATTATAAATGGAAAATGGAATTAAGTCCAGTGTCATCCAACTTAATTGAAACAGATGAAACAAGTTATAGCTGTAAAATGTGAAAAAATAAAATACAACTACAGTAATTTTCATTTCAGTGGAGTGGCTACAATTCTGTATCTGCTATTTTTATCTTGATGGTAGTCTTCCTGTTGACAAGTATTTAAGATGGGAAACACAAATCTAATAATTTCTGTGGTATTCTGACAGAAGGTATGTGAACAGAAAGTAAGTAGAAATAAGAAGCCATTGCTCCTAAAACTCCCAGTTGTTTGCCTCAGTATTTTGTTTTCAATTCAGCAGTTTCTGAAACACTTAAAATTGATCCATAACTGGCATATTAATCTTAGTTAATGCCAAAGGCACGTGCTTTCCAGTCACGTGTGCTCCCCTCCATTTCAATGACAGCTCACGATCATAATGCGAAGTGTTCGCAGATACGTGTCATTTGTTGGCAGAACACTTTTGGGCTCTGGGAAGAGTAGGTCTGGTTTTACTACGGTTTGGCACCTCCCACAACACCCTCCAGTTGGTGAAAACCCCGCAGCTCCATCTAAGTGTCATCCTTAATGTGAAAAAGATATTTGAGTCAGTGCAAAATAAAACAAACAGCTTTTACCAAAATGTCAGTGCTGGTAGCTGTGCATCTGCCAGATGCTTGTTACTTGAACCCATGCCGTGCATAACAAACAGTCAGAGACATGACTAGGACAAACGGCTGGACCAGAAAATCTTTAGCAGGAAATCAAAGCATACTCAGGATGAAGTCTGGACTCAAAAAAAGGTTGCGATTGGACTTCACAAGATTTATTGATTAGAGTGTTCTGTAACATCTCTTTTCTTGGTTACCATGCATTAG
Organism: Pseudopipra pipra; assembly: GCF_036250125.1. Lineage (NCBI taxonomy): Eukaryota > Metazoa > Chordata > Aves > Passeriformes > Pipridae > Pseudopipra > Pseudopipra pipra. The sequence goes on from NC_087556.1 coordinate 10,729,603, forward strand.
TTGAGCCCCACCTGCCTGACCTCAGTTCTGTGCATTAGCCTTTGGTCATATGAACACGAGAGAAACCACAGTGCTATTTCATAGCTGAATTCACACAGGAATTCTTATAAGTCCAGTATCTCAATTTAAAGATAATATCATTACTGAAGAAGCCAGAATACCATGAAAAATGCATATTGGAAAAATCAGGGCATGACTTTTTAAAAATGAAACCAATGGCTTGATAAAAATAAAACCTCACTGGTATATTCCAGTCAGTTGGTTGATTTTTCTGATCTACAGGCTGGCCTACCCTTCTAAATCAGTGATTGACTTTTATGCTGAGCACTGGATGAAGAAGCTAATGCTGAAAAGCCATAGGTCTTATATGATCATGGAAAACACATGCAGGCACAAGATACAGAGTGAGATTTGATGAGTAAGTGGCTTTTGCTTAGTCAGAACCTGAAGGATCTTCATCAAGAACTTTCAAAACAGCTAACAGATAGCTTGACTTTGAGTGAAACACAACCAAGAATTATTGTCATTATGCACACCCACAAAAAAGAGAGATTTCACAACATCTCCTCAGATGAATACACACACAGAGAAAAGGCTTTACCAACATTCATTCAGGTGGGCAATCATACAGCTTTCTGGAGAAATAACTCCTGATTTGCCTTCCATTTTCCTAAATCCTATTTTGAGCCCATTTAACATGTTAAAACAATTAAATAAACTGCAACACAAATCAGTATAAATACAGGCAGCTGCTTTTCTTAAAAGCTGTGAAATGTTAAATAACCTATGACTCCTGCCCACATATGTGCCTTGCCAAGCCAGGGGATCACACAAGGGCGTGCACTATTTTGAAAGCTGGAGCATGAGATTCATCATGTCAGATTTTGTATTCACGTGGTACAACAGGATCCATGACTTTCATTTCAATAGCAGCTGGAACAACGGGCACAGAAGGAACATGCAGCTCAACCTGGGAAATTAGGATGAATTTGACTTAAAAAATTCCCTTTCTTACTAAGAGCTGTTAGTGGCAGATGCAGATACTTGCTTTGGGGTCACACCATGTCAGCAGTTCACAGCAAAAAGATTGCATTTCTCCTCCCTCTCCCCTCCAGTGGATACTGCAGCCTCAAAGAATTTTACATGTATCCTCAGAGATGCTTATATGTATCTGGAGAGTACAGCTGTAGGCTTTAAAAAAATGTTCACATGCCCTACAAATTCAAATCCTTTTTTATGTAATCTATTTAATCTTCCATTAATGATAATCTCTGCTATCAATGTGCCCAAACAGGGTCAATTTCTGCTGGATTTGCAGTTCTTGCATTTCCATCCTATAACTGAGCTCCATTTAATGAAGGGAAACACCCTACTGTAAAAGGTATTAGCAGTCTCCCTAAAACAAAAAATAGTTAGGAGGCTCTGCAACTGCCAGGAACATTTCAAGATTGTGGTTTTTCTTCTTCCTTGCTGTGTCTTGTATGGAGGAGAGTCCTGCCAGCTGAACATTATTTATTAATCAGGATATTCCTGCCTTCTAGACTTTGTAAGGAGACAGCATAGAAGGGCAGAAATTACTGTGGATTTCTCTCACATACCCCAAGAGAGAGAAAGAGGAGAAAGGAAGAAATTGCAAGGGAGCACTTAGACCGTGACAGATCCCACCTGGCAAGCCCAGGCACACGCACACAGGTCATGGCAGTTTGAAGCACCACGTAACATACCTGGTTCACACAAAGATTGAAAATAGAGACACAGGTCAAAAATATAGCTTCCTTTGCTGTTTTCCTTCTAAGTGCCCTACACAGCTCCCTAGTCCTCAGTGAAATGGGTTGGGTTCAGCTCTACGAAAGATTTTCCTTCTGGTAACTTCTGACTTCCGTAGGTTGTACCTACAGAACATGCAGGCTCAGACACACCTGTAAGGGACGCTTCTGTCAATTACCGTAGCAGACACAGGAGAAACAAGTTACTGCCTTGTTTGCTCTTCTGATTCAGTGATAGTTTTATTCGTAATCATTCCCAGCCATCCGCCACCTGCACAGCCACCCACACATTCATATCCAATTTGCTGTTCTTCTCCCGATTTTGTCAATTCACAAGATCAGCTCGCTCTGCCTATACTCTCTGCCCCAATGCTAATCAGCAAATAGATTTAATAGACAAAATAAAGTTCAGATTACTTGCTAACAAAATCCTCCGGCAGAATAGCCATACATTAGCACGCAAAAGGGGAACGCTAGGCAGTAGAAGTGATCAGGTGGCTTTTCATTTCGTCTACTGCATCCAAGAAAAAGCAGAAGATTACTATAACACAGTATAATTGAGCATTTCACTAAATAGCACCACACAGAAGTTCTTCTGGCAAGGATTGCATTTGTCCTAAGTAACCTTTATGAGAAGCTGAAAGTTGATACACAGAGACCAAATGAATTTTCGGATTTAGCCCGAATCCTTAAGTTTGTGCTTGGGAGGGCGGAAAGAACCAGCCACCAAGCATCAATCGGAGAACTAGCCCCCTCCTCTGCTTAAAAAAAAAATAGTCAGTTACGGCAAGACGGTGTTGAGGCTACACACGGGAGCCGGCAAAGCGCTGGGCTGCGTCTGCATATCCGCGGGGTGCCCTGGGCTCCTTCCTGGCGGAGCTGGCGGCAGCTCCTTCAGAAGCCGGGCTCTGGGACGGAGGGAGCATCCTGCGGAGCCCGCTCTCCTCTCTTTCAAGGGAGACGAGTGTGCGGGAAACCAAACTCCCTCACCAGCAGACAAGCACATGCACAACGCACTCCGCATCTCCCGAGGACCACTCTCCCCACTGCCCCTTCTGGGTCTGTCATCAACGATCCCTCTCGCTCAGATACCTCCCAGCATCTCCTAAATACCTTTAGCAGACCAGTCTGGAAGGGAAAAGGGGGGGGATCTGCATCTTTCCTAAAAACCACAAGAAAAACCAGTCGCCTCAAATGGCTGCTCCTGCCTCAACATCCATCACAAAAGCAGGGAACTTGCCGGGGGAGTGGGGGCGCAAGCGGGGGAGGGAGAAAGAAGCGCAAACTTCGCAGCTCTCCGGCCTCCCTCCCGCAGGGCAGCAACCGCACGGGAGCGACAGGGCAGCCGCGCCCGACCAGCGCCTCGCCCCGGACCGACCCGACCCCGCCGCCGCTCGGCCGACACCGGGTCCGGACGGGGCGACGCGCGCTCCGGGCGGCCCGAGGGCGCGGGCGGGCGGCATCACTTACGGGTTTTGGGGGTCGTGCTGGCCTCCGGCGTGGTGGTGGTCGACTCCTGGAAGGGAGACAAGGTCCAGGACGGCGCCGAGTCGTGGACGTAGATCTTGTAGGAGGAGGTAGCGTGTGCCGCAGTGGGCCAGGCGGGCAGCGGCGGGGTGCTGGGGGCGGCGGGCGGTGGCCGGGCGCCGCGGCCGGGGGTGCCGGGGGGGCCGCTGGCGGGCGGCGCCGTGTGCGGCGACACGGGGTGCCGGGGGGCCGTGGGTCGCGGGCCGCCCCGCGCCGGGCCGCGGGTGCCGGGGGGCCGCGGGGGCGCCCGGCTCATGGTGGTGAGGCGGGGGCTGACACGGCTGGGCGGCCGCGGCGTGGCCGCGGCGGTGGTCTCCGCGCCGCGGGGGGGAGCGGTGGGCTTGGAAAGGAAGAAGGGGTCCTGCCCCACGCCCTTGGCGTCCATCAGCTCGGTGGGGACGTACTCCTTGACGGAGCCCACCACGATCCACTTGAGCAGCATGAGGCTGAGCCCCAGACCGATGAAGCCGATGAACAGGGGTACCACGCACAACCACGTCTGCTGCCGGTTCCAGACGATGCAGTCGCTGCAGCGCAGCTCCCGCGGCGGCCCCCCGGCCCCATCCCCGCCCGGGCCCCCCGCCGCAGCCGCCGCCTCCGCCGCCCCGGGCGCCGCGGCGCCGGCAGCCCCCTCGCTCATCCTAGGGGCCGTCCGCAGCGCCGCCGCGGCCCCGGGGCATCAGCGCGCCGCGGCTGCCGGCGGCATGCGGCGGAGGGGAGCGCGGTGCGGAGCGGAGCGGGCGGCGGGAGCGCCCCGCTCAGTCACGCCGCCGGCACGGCATGCCCCGCGCCGCGCCGCCCCGCGCAGCCTCCCGCGGCCGCGGAGTCAGCGGGACGGCCGCGCCATCCGCCGGGCGCCCTCCTCTAGCGCTGCTCGCTGCAGCCTCGTCGCTCTTCTTCTTGTCCCTCCGCTCTAAGGCTTTTCTTTTTTTTTTTTTTTTTTTTCCGGGTAATAAGTCGCAAGGATCAGCCTCCTCGGTTTATTTCTTTTTTATCCCAATCGCGCGGCTCCGGCGGCGAGCAGGTACATTCCTTCACATTCACGCACCTTCTCGCCTCTCCTCTTTTTTTTCCTCTCCCCTCGGGGGCTGGGGGGGGGGAGATCCTTTCTTTCCGTCTTTCTTTCCTTCCTTCCTTCTTTCCTTCCTTCCCTGCGCTCCCTCCCCCGCCCGCTCGGCTCCTGCCTATGCCCGGCCGCGGTGCAGCAGCATCCCTCGGCGGCTCCGCGGGGAGGCGGCGGCGCAGCGCACCCGCCACTCCGCGGCCCCGCGGCCAACCCGCGGCCGGCGCCGGGCCAGGGAGGCCGATCCGCGGGCGGGGCCCGGGGCAAGGAGGCACGGCTCCGCGCAGCTCCTCCGCGCCCGCGCTAAGTCCGGCCCGGCATCAAAACTCCGGCGAGGATTCCCGAAAAAAAAAAAAAAAATAAAAAATTAATAATCCACACACGCAAAAAAAAAAAAAAAAAAAAAAAAAAAAACCCTGGAGGGGAGCGGCAATGACCCAGTCGGAAAAGAAAAAAAAAAATACGGATCCGGCAAATAAATGGGCACGCAGAGGCAGCTCCTGCCAAGCTTGCAGCTTCGGTTCGATTGTGTATTCCTCTGGCAGCGCCGCGGAGGCAGGCTAGCGCGCACAAAGTAAGGCGCCTCCCACCAAAGCCTAATGGTGGCTTCTTAATGCGCACAAGATAAATAAATGATCCAGGCAAACCCCTCGGGAGGGTGTATGCTACGGCAAGCGGAGCTTAGGAAAGGAAGGAAAAAGGCAAGAAAAGAACAAGAAGAGAGAATGGGCGGGGGTGTGGGGTGTGGGCGAAGCGCCTGGACCCATCCTGTGGTAGCAATCCAATAGGCTGGTGCTGTGTGTCAGAAAAGACATGTGTGCGGGGAGCGGCGAGGGGTGTGCGTGTGCGGGGGGAGGAGGAGACACCTTCCGAGACGGATCCCACCAAATCCCAGGAGAAGACCAGGGCTCAGGACAGAAGATGTTTTCCGACCCTGATGCTATCCGACAACTAACAATTGGCAACGTTTTGTTGCTGTTGTTTCTAGAGGGAGTCGCTAAAGAAAAAAAAAAACCGCCAGACACCTACAACAAAAGAACAGTTCTTTACAGCAGCCGGAGGGCAACTGATGACACAGCCACGTACTGAGGTTGCACTTTTCTGGACGTTGCCACACAAGTTTTGATATTGAAACTACTCTGCCTTATTTGGTCTACTCCAAAGTTGAACTCCCATGTTCAGTGTGGTCAGCAGTGTGTGCTTTCCATTCACTTAATGGACAAACATTTCGACAACTAGGACGGTCACTGAAGGGTTAACAGCAGTCTACCAAAGGTGGCCTAATCACCATTTTCAAAATTTTAGGAAATGCTCTATAGAATTATATATATACAGATGTTTTTAACCTTTTCTTCTGATCTGTCACTTCATTGGTATCACTTTATGGTATTGATACATAAGTATAGTTTCCTTAGTACTGTATTTAAAAGTGTATTAATATTTATACAGAATAATTGAGCAGAAAAGTTGGAAACAAACTGTGAAATACATTTGTTCTGTATATAAAGAGACAAATATTGCAACTGAAACGTATCTGCTTGAATTTTTCTCTAGAATAAATGTTAATATAATATCAATGTCATGTTTTAGACATCTAGACTAAATAAAGGTTAATAGCATTTGAAATGTATTATCAATATTATATTTTAGACATCTAGACTAATAATGACTAGGCATCTAGATTACTGTCACTCCAAGCACTCCATCTGGAGTTTGGTGGCTTCTCTAAGATAGTTCTGTGTTAACATCCATCTGGAAAATCAGTGGAAGTGGCTCATAAGGTAAGTGTACTATTTAAACTCCTCAACCCCCCGCCCCCCACTTTGGCACTGGAAAACATGAATATATGGATTTCTACTCCTTCAGTGAAGAGGCAAAAGATTTAGGAGAAAGTATTTAGAAAGAACCACATAAGCACTGCCCAATACACAAATGGATTCCCAGTAAAGCAAGTAAATGAGACAGACCAGGAAGTCTTGGTGAGCCAGGGAGGCTTTGTCACTGACTTTATAGAACCCAGGATTTCTTATGGAAATATAGAACCAGGTGCTTTCAGTGTGGAGTGCCTGTCCTACACAGTCCTCACCTTCCTTGCAACCTTGGAGTATTTTTATCCTGCTCTGGGCTTTGTGTTTCCTGTACGAATGTCTCTAAGCTCCTGCCTCTTCCATAACCATTTTGCTGTTCACTAAGCTCAACATGAATCATTCTTTGTATACATCCTCAAATAATTTGTATGTACTTCTTGGAAGAGCAAAAATGTTTTACAACTGTCACAAGAAAGAGAGCTTTTATTTTTCTCATGACTATGTCTTGAACTCTTTCAGTTTTTCATCTGTCTCAGCTGCATTTCTTCCCCCCACTAAGATTTTCAAACTGTCAGCTCCTAAATTTTGTAATGGTTTTAATGGAAGACATCAGGATGTGATACCATTAAGATGACTCAAGTGTAGTCATCTCATCGATTAATATTGAAGGACTTCCTGTATTATGAGTAAAGATTTTCAGGCTTCTTTTGTTACAATTTCCCATTCTTATCATTCAGGGTCGACAAACTGTTCTTGAAATTGATTGTGGAATGCTTTCAATGGGCCTTACTTAAGTGAATTACTTAAAAACAGGTATTACCCTGATAAGTTAATGAAGATCTTACCATTGACTATTAGCCTATTGAAGAAGGTCCTTCAATCTAAAAATATGAAATGGCATGGATCTTGATATAGAAAGCTTCCCTTAAACCTATAGTGAATGCAAATGTATTTCAAATAGGTTGTCTTTCAGTTAAAAAAAAAAAAAAGCCATTCATCTAGACAGACACCTAAATGCAGGCAGTATATGGAAATGTCTTCCTGTAATAACTTAGTCATGAGTTAAAATGTTATGATGTGTACAAAAACACAGTCTCTGGATGCTTTTAGATTATCTCTGTCCTTAAAAATTAATATTCAAATCATAATCAGTTTCTCAAATCAGCCCACTCTTGTTAAACTGAATCTGTTCAGTGCATTAATTCTAATTTACGTAGGTATTTGGTAAATCTCACTTGCATTTCTTCCTACTCATTTTGTATCATAGCCCAACTCTTTTACTTTTTCTGGAAATATGCTTATTACGATCAGAAAATAATACATAATTTAATTATCTTGACTTACTTTTCTTCATAATATGCAAAGAAAGCCTTAGTATCTCCTTCGGGGCATCTGTGACTGGGATGGGTTAAAATTGTTTATCTATGACGGAGTCAGAAGTGGTATTTTCTTAAGAACTGGTATGACACACACAAAACAGATCTACCATTTATGCATATATCACTTTGTTTGTCACGGGGGTTACATTTTGGCTGTGCAATAGGTATGCCACAGCTAATGGCTGTGTTACAAGGGTTTTATTCCTGGTTGGATTCACACATGCCTCCAAACAGAACCACCTACACTCATTATTTCAAATAATGAAATGTAATAAGTGATTTAAAGTTGTTAGATTTTGTTTAACTGTTGTCATGAAATCAGTCCAAGAAACCTCAGGATAACTGGGTTAGAAACAGAAATTCAATTTTGGAAAATAAGACCCTTTCGGAGCCATGTCCGTTCCTGCAGCAAAACAACATGCCTGTAGGATGCCTATGTTCCAATCCCACATCCACACAGACTTAGAGGCCTTTCTTTCCTCCCCAGCTCTACAAAGTATCTAAAGACATTCCTTGTTAATTTATGTAAATATTATCTGAAGCTAAGAGCAACAAAACCTCAACAGTTACTTTGCTTTATGGTGTGATCAGCTGCTGACAGCATAAACAATCTCTCTTGAAGCTGAGGTGCTCCAGCACCCACCTCACTTGCTGGTAGTTCAGCAATTGACTGTGGCAAACAAAATTTCCCAAACAAAGGATACTGGAATTGGGGCTGGTTATATAAATAGGTGTTATGCTGTTTCCCAAACTAGGGCATTTGAATATTCTTTACTTTAATTCTTCCTCTTAGCTTTCATCCCCAGCTTAGCTACAACATACGCATCTCTAATGGTCGGCTCACAGTCAGGGAAAACCCTGCTTTTTGTCTGAGGTCAGCATGTAACTCTATTCCTTCTTCCATGTGAAATGCATAAGTAGCATTCCACTGATCCCATTAACCAGTACTCAGAACTGAAGAACTCTTTCCCACTCTGACTGCAAAAATAGCTATTACGCAAAACAAACAGACTAAGCTTTATTCAGCTAACACATTGTCAAGGGACTTGGGCTAGATACCTGTGCCTAATGTAGCACCCAAGGTTTTCCTCTTTGTGTTTTTACACAGGATGCTATGAATACTCCTGGTGCCCAGGAGGAACAGCACAAGGTGCAACAAGTGAGAAATGCATTGCAGAGTTCAAAAGCACGGCAACCATTCTAGGCGTTAGCGAGCTGCCAGTTAGCATTATGTCAGTCTCAGACAGGTGTAAGATGGGTGACGATCAATCTTGGGTTAAGAAGAAGAGTCTCTCACTGCAATATAAACTCTGAATAACAATCCCATGGCTAAATTAGTTGGATAAAATACAACTACCCTTTCACACGGTGCAAGTGTGCTGATTCCTCCTCAACAGTCAGCAGCCTTTTTGCAAGTGCCAAGGCTGCCACTAAATATTTAGAATTACACTTGAATGTACACCAATGAATATATACAACTCAAATATTTATCTTCACATTGTTTATAATGATGAAATGAAATATGACGTGATATTAGCAAAAAATCCCATACCCCAAATCCTATAAAACATGCTTAAGGAAATATTAGTAAACTGAATACTTTCCTTGGAGGAATTTATTACTATATAACTGAAGTCCTAAAGGATTTCACTTTTTATCTGACTGACTCACTTTTTATCAAACCAAATATTCAATATTCTCTGCTTTTAGCTGACCATAAATTCCAAAGATTTCAGTGGGATAAATTCTGTTGGGCAAGAGTAAAATCAAAGTACTTTTTTAATTCTGATTGTGCTGGTATTATATCAGTCCCTGAAGAACACAATAGTGATTTCAGGCTGAGAAATATAGTGACTAGTTTTAACAATACCCTTGTGAAATACTGAAGCCACTGCAACATAACAGAAATTAATATATTACTCTTCAAGCCTTTATAAGCCCTGAGATTTTTATCAGGAACATAAATTTAGGATACCAGAGAAAGAAATATTTGAAAATAAACATGAAAATGCCATCAAAAAGGCTTGTTCCAAAGTGTGAAGAAGTCAGCAGAAATCTCTCAGTACACTGCACATTATCTGGGACTAAGCCCTAAATGAAAATCCAAATCTTTCCAAGATTTATGACCAAATGATGACAACAGCAACTGGGGAAGCAATCGGTCATCAACAGACTGTTAAAATTATTTTAAAAAACCCAGAAAGTTGAAATTATTCACTATTATGACTCACTCCCAAATTTTTTCCTGAAAATCTACACTTCTTCCATCCCAGTAAGGATGTCTGATCCCACTTAGGCAAAAAGGGAATTTGTACTATATTCCAGACTTTAGGATCTTTCGATTTTTAGTTCAAAATTGTTTGCTCTCCCATGTAACTTCTGCCCAGTGCAGAGAACAGTGCTGCTAGGTGTTGTTTGGTGGATATTGTCACATGCCATGAGACTAGATAAATTTTGGAAAAACTCACACTTTTAGCATTCTATCACAAGGAATAATGACTAAAGATTTACATACCTTTGGTTGTGCTGTCCGTTGTAAGGGCTTCAGTCTTTGCAGAGAGGTGACAAACAAACTATTTTGTTTCTGCATTGATTTCTATGTGCTACCAAAGGGGCAAAAAGGGAAAGTTATAAACAGTTAAAATGTACCTGAGATAAAGAAGGGTGCTTGACTGGGTCCTCCTCTGTCCAGTAGTCCCAGGGATGGGCAGGGATCTGTGCCAGCAGCAGCTCTGCTGCAGAGCCACAACCCTGAAAACTCTTCCATCAACAGGTCTGAAACATCCAACATATTCTTTTTGAGTTTCCCCTGGAAATTAACCCAAAATAACAGCTACTGTCAAATTTAGGAAGAGCACGAGGCATGTAGATACTCAATTAGTTTCTACTATTTCAGTTGCAGGGTGAATGCTCTTTAAAATGGTAAATCTGCAAGGGTAGCAAGACAGGGCAAATAGTGCACCTCCAGATAACTTTGAACTAAACCTTAAATTATAGCCTTATTTAAAACTACAATTATTTATTAATACTGATTTTTTTTCAGTCATGATTAGTTTTGATGGTGAATAAAATTATTTTCTGTCACAGTCTTTGGATAAACAGTAAATCATAGCTGTTACATAAAAAAGGAGACATTTTATATTTATATAAATTTCAGTTATTTTGTAAAGCTATTACAGTGATCAAAAACAAAGCAGGGCTATAGAAGCACCAGAAATCTTATATTGGAGGGAGGAATAAAATAGTGATGGGTAAAGTAGAACTTAAAATAAATTTAACACTCCCATGAAGTCCAGAGTTAATAGGGAGAAGGGATTTATTAAAACTTTCTCATTGGTCCCAGCAGTTAAATTATATCCAAAAGGACTGGCTTCTCTGGCAAAAATTACCAAATAAATCACTGATCAAGCCAAATATTGCTGCTGATTTTAAGACATAGAAAAACCGTGACAATAGAAATTGCTAAGATCACTAGATTTAGTAGAGATCCTAGAAAAATAATGGTGGAATTATTATTTTCTTCATGGTATTAGCATTCATACAGAAATTTATTTTTACCAGAATGTTTTATTGTAGTATAGACAAGGTGCCAAGTACCCCTGTTCAGCTATGGATTTGCTTTTATGTCTTGGATAAATTCTTTTATCACAATTTCCTTATATTCAGAACAGTGTTTCCTTACTACTTTGTTGTTATGAGTCCCTTAATTTCATTTTGGTAAAGCTCTGTAATGGTGGTTTTCATAGCTCTATTATCAGTGTTTTGTTTGGGCAGTTTTTAGGAGCTGTTCATGGTCATATTCAGCTTGTGTGAGTTCATCCTGAAACAGTGCTTGTTGTATTCAAAATGTCAAAATCAGCCATTGACGTTCAAAGCTGTATGTAACAAGTTTGGATATTCATGTTTTTAGCCTTGATTTTTTTCAAGGGTAGCAAGGTTGAACAATGCTGACTCAACACTTTCCCTGCTGTAACAGGCTGTTTCTCCCGTAGCCGACAGGATCTGGTCCTAAATGTTCTAGGATATAATCTGTCTCATGGAGGCCAGATTTCCATTTCCCAATGCATAAGTTAAGAAGCATTTATTCCTGATATGACCTAATCGGTACCAAGTGTAAGGCAATTGCCTTGGGAGAATTACATTTTGGATGTCAGGCTCCTACAACTTAGGAGGTTCAGCAGCTTAGCAGGTACCTCTTCAAAGCTCCCTGAATGTCCAGAACAGCTATAGGTAGAACAAGCCAAGGGGAGCAACCTCCTTACCTTTACACATAAAACAAAGGGAGTTCATTCTATCAAACGTCATGGAAATAATTTTGTGGCATCCATCCTTACAGTTATATTTGAATGACCCTTTGAAGTAGAAAAAGCCCACAGGATCTCATAATTCTCATAGCTTAATCAGGAAGAAAAGCTGGATCTTTCATCTTTAAAGCTTTGAGACATCCATGAAATCATTCAAATTTTCCAAGCACTTCTACTCTTCATGGATTTCAACTATGTAGAAAACACATGAGTTTTTTTCCTTCGACACGGGAGTCAGAATAAACTTTTTTCTTAGTGCCCCTATGTAACTATGAGAAACTTTTCTGTAACTAGCATCAACCAGCAGAAAGAGTTATGAAAAATAAAGGAGATGAAAATCCTGGTTTTATCACTCTTGTGCATTTATGTATGTATTTATGTATGACATATGTATCTATGTATGACATAGATTTACATGTGTAAATCTATGGCACCTGATGAGACAGACCCCACAGTCCTGAGGGAGTTGGCTGATGTGATTGCCAAGCCACTCTCCATGATATTTGAAAAATCATGGCAGTCAGGTGAAGTTCCTGACTGGAAAAATGGAAAACACTGCACTCATTTTTAAAATGGGTAGAAAGGGGGACCCTGGGAGCTGCCACCCTGTCAGTCTCACCTCTGTGCCTGGGAAGATTATGGAACAGATCCTCCTAGAAGCTGTGCTAAGGCACATGGAGAACAGGGAGATGATTCAGAACAGCCAGCATGGCTTCACCAAGTGTTGCAGTCCAAAATTCGAATACCCCCAGAAAAAGAACTGTAAGGGTCTATGTGGTAAACCTTGGGCAACAGAGGTGAGAGAAATCCCTTAGTCTGAAGGACTGGACCTTCCTCACAAGACCCATTGATGTACAACCATGTGGATTAACCTGGCTCCTGCAGCAGGATAAGGAAGGACTTTGAGATGAAGTTACCAAACCGTGTTGAAACCCCTTTGTTTTCTTCCCCCCCAGTTAATCCTGGTTAAGGGAAATATTAATCAGTTGTGTAACTGCAGCAGAAACCTGTGTAATCCTCTAATTAACATAAAACCATCCCCTAATTAATATAACTCATCCTCCTCATTAACATGTCCAGCCCCCAAGACCCTTAAATTGTACTCACATGTTCAATAAAGTATTCCAGTTTTTGCCCCCATATCTGGGATCATCTTAGTCTTCTGGACCCTTATAACCAACGGTCAGTCCTGCCTGACCAACCTAGTGGCTTCTACAACAGAGTGGCTACGTCAGTGGACAAAGGAAGAGCTGCAGATGTCATCTCTCTGGACCTTTGTAAGGCCTTTGACACAGCCTCCCACAGCATCCATCTCTCTAAATTGGATAGATATGGATTTGATGGATAGACTTCATGATGGACGAGGAATTGATTGGATGGTAACATCCAGGGGGCAAGTGGTTAACAGCTCAATGTCCAGATGGAGATGGGTGACAAGTGGTGTCCTTCAGGGTCTATATTTGGACCAGTACTGTTTGGTCTTCACCAATGACATTGTGGGATCAAGTGCACCCTCAGCAAGTTTGCAGACAACACCAAGCTGAGAGGTGCAGTTGACACTCCTGAAGGATGGGATGCCATCCAGAGGGACCTGGACAAACTCAAGAAGTGGGCCCATGTGAACCTTAGGAGATTTAACAAGACCAAGTGCAAGGTCCTCCATCTGGTCAGGGCAGCCCCCAGTGTCAATACAGGCTGTTGGATGAAGGGATTGAGAGCAGCCCTGCCTCGAAGGAGTTGGAGGTGCTGGTGGATTATAGACTGGACATGAGCTGGCAATGAGTGCTTGGAGCCCAGAGAGCCAATCCCATCCTGAGCTGCATCAAAAGAAGGGTGAAAGCAGGTCAAGGGAGGGGATTCTGCCCCTCTACTCTGCTCTCCTGAGACCCCACCTGGAGTGCTGCATCCAGTTCTGGGACCCTCAACATGAGAAGAACATAGAGCTGTTGAAGTGGGTCCAGAGAAGGGCCATGAAGATGATCAGAGGGATGGAGCATCTCTCCTATGAGGAAAGGCTGAGATCTCTCAGGTTGTGCGGTCTGGAGAAGGCTCCAGGAAGACCTTATTGCAGCCTTTCAGTACTTAAAGGAGGCTTATAAGAAAGATGAGGACAGACTTTTTAGTGGGCCCTTTTGCAATAGAACAAAGGGTAATGGTTTTAAACTAGGAGAGAGTAGATTTAGACTAAATATAAGGAAAGAACTTTTTACAGTGAGGGCGGTGAGGCACTGGAATAGATTGCCCAGAGAGGTAGTGGATGTCCCATCCCTGGAAATATTCTGGATCAGGTTGGATGGGTCTCTGAGCAGACTGGTCTAGCTGAAGATGTCCCTGCTCACTGCAGGGGTGTTGGACTAGATGATCTTTAAACGCCCCTGCAACACAAACCATTCTATGATTTCTGTTTAGCTGTGAATGGAGAGACAGTAGGGTGGGACAGTAAGAAGTAAAACAATGCCTAGAGCAAGATAGCTAATGAATAAATATTTCAAGAGAACAACATATGGAAAGTTAATTGATAAACAGCTGTATTTAAAGCTGTTATTTAAAAAAGGAAAAAAAATGAAGAATGTACTATGAAAATTTTGGCATTTAAAAACCTATGGAATTATCAACAGTTAGTCCAATTTCAGACTTCTAAAAATAGGACACTTTTTTTTAAAGAACTAGGATTCAACCTTAAACTAATTAAGTGCCAATGTACAAGTCTATGCTTCCACTTACTAACGCTGTAGGCGTTAACATATATTTATCCAATGGAAAACTAGAGATGAATTAGGTGATCTAAAACCCCAGTAATTCTGAATCATAGTACTCTACTTCTTTGTATGTACTATGACTATATCAATACACAGCCTTTGTCATGGTAGTTATTCTCTACAGCTCAATAATCAGGGATTTAATATTTAATAAGCACTATTATACCAATAACAACCTACCTTGCATACTCTGATGTTTTAATAGTGGTAAGCATGCTAAACAAAGAAATAAAAGGTTTACTGAAAGAGTTTGTGTCCTTTTGTGGTTTTGTTGGGTTTTGTTTCTTGTTTTTTTTTACCAGACCAGCTGAGCTAGTTGGCTAAAGAAAACAAGCTTTCAGTCACACAAGGCTTAATTTTAAACTCTTTATTTCCCTACAAAATTACGTTTTTAATGTCGCTATCAGATCTAAAAGAAGAGTGCCAAAGCTTTCATAAATGTGTATTTATGTATATAAATGTAGACATGTATATGTGTGTAAATGTAGATATAAATTTGAGAAGGAAGATGTTGAAGCTCTGGATTAAACAGAATACAGTGGAACAAAGCTCTATGGCTTTGTCCCATTTGGTACCAAAGCAGACACCAATCAGCTGCTAAGCAGATTTGTACAGCTCAGTTTTGCATACAAGTACACATGTGCTTCCTGGGTTTAGAAGAAACATAACGCAGAGCCACTTTATTGAATCATATTTTAAGATCAAATCACACATCCAGGGCCCACCAGGCAATTCTGGCAGTCAGAAATTGAAGCCCATCTCTCCCCATCAGCTGGGATGCATGGAGGAATCCCTAAACAAGACAGCTATAAAATGGGTTTTTGAGAACAAAATCATGTAAGCTCCCAAACACAAAGCAGGACCAGAATTTATGTGTATCTTTTCTGTGCTAGATGAAGAGTTCTATTTAAAAGCGCTGTCACCAAAGGGTAAGTGGCTAGACTTCATACACTGTTCAGCTATTCATTTGTTCTACACAGCATTTCACATTTTGCTTCATCTCTTTTGGGAAACTGAACCTATTTTAAGGAGAAGCCTCTCCAGTCAGTCAATCTCTCTATAATCAGAGAATCAAGCTCAGCAGAATAGTAAATCTGTACTCAGAACTCGGAGGTCAGCAGTTAAGATTTCAAAATTTGTAGCTTCCTGATCATCCAAACCTGTGGTCAGGGAATCGTGAGTGTCCACAAGGCGTCTTCATAAGCTGCTCTCTACTGCTATTTCTTCACTTCCTGTATTTCTATACTAGAATGTGGTACAAAATAACAGTATCCACAGTGCAGCAAAATATTGTTCAAACCAGAGTTTTTTTAAATCTTCATTTACGTTTTTCGGACATCTCATATAAAGCATCTGTGTCAAAAATGCTGCAGATCGTCTGCTTCCATTAAAATTGCTAGTAATTGCATGAATTTTGTATAAACCTAGCTTTCACAAATTTAGATGCCTGAAAGAAAGGTTTAACTGAATTTCTACCATTTTAAAAGTCAAGATGTAGAGTACATGTTTCCACCCTCCGTCATAAGGCAGGGAAAGATCAGCGTATAGATTTCATTACTTCTGCACTCTTGAGGATATGCCCTAGAATCAGGTGTTCTAAACAGTCCTCAAATTCAGCCTCCATTTCTCAGCCCTGCTGACAAGACAATCTGTACTGACATCTACAAGAAAATGTCCTCTAGCAGCCTGTGACAAGCAGCTTTTTAATAGAAAATTGCCCCTAAAAGTTAAATATGCTGCATATATAAATTCAAAAGCATACATAGGTGTGGATAGAAAGAACAGAAAATCTCTAACCTCTGGTCTCAGAAAACCTATTGCATCTCATGAACACAGGGATATACTAGTTGTTGTAAATCCATCCTTCAGTTACTGTCTTCGTTCACTGTTTTTGCACAAACTGTCCTTAAATACTGAACTGTCTATCTATTCTATAATGAGGAAGCTTTTAACAATTAAGCATCCTTTTGATAAAGCAGAGATACAATTTTAATTACTTCCCTGCTAATAGTCTCACCATTAATCCTTAGAAGGTAATGTACAGAAGGGTGTGTTGCCTCTGGTCCTTGCTTCATCTCCTACTTGTTCATCCAAAAAGCTTCTTTTGATTGAGTTAGAAAAAAATCAGGCAGGCAAACATGTACATATAGCTACATACAGTCTGACTTCCTCCACAGCACACTGCTTACACACAAGTGAGATAAAAATTACTGCTAAGATGAAAAGCACTTCTCATCTTAAGACACCATTTCCTATCACATAAAACTTTCTAAAAATATGTTACTTCTGAGATATATGCAATTTCAATGCTAGCAATGCCAGCTAAAGTGGGAACTTCGAAGGAAATGTAAAGCTCAATCAGTTCGATCATTAAAGTTATGCAAATGGAAAACCACATTCCTTCCTTTTAAACATCACTACATTTTAGTTGCAATCTTAAGATTCGAGAAGTGAGGATGGCGTATAAATGTCAAAAACCTGACAGAATCATAGGGTGAAATCCAGTCCCAGCTGTGGTTAATAGCAGAGCTTCTCTGCATTTCAACAGGAACATGATTTTCTTACAATCTTCACAGAGCAACTGAGAACTGACTCAAGTTTAAACACGAAACTGTTGAGATTACTTGTTTGTAGGAGCAGACAGCAAATTTTCACTGCATACTACAGCTCAGGAAGTTCTGCAACAAGATGTGCTAAACCAAAAGAGTGACACTGTAAGACAGACTAGTACTGCACATCATATGATGTTATTGTTATTACATATTGACAGGACTCACTGTCTTGAGGGACGAAACCAACGCCAGTGTTGTGTTCCTTGTCGTGACACCATGGGGGTGCAGCAGTGTCCAGGTGAGGCTGGTGCTGTTCAGCAGCTGTCATTACCTATCCAGTTCAAATATATGAAGAATAAGTTTTATAAATAGCGAGGAAACTGCTCAGGAAATGTTCATGGTATGTGGTGTAAGACTACCCCCATAAAGCCAGCAGAGGTGTTCCCTGCCAAACCAGAGTACTTGGAGTGATGGCATGGGGAGTTGCTTCCTATGACATTCCATGCCTTTACTTACTGAATCAAAACCATTTTTAATTAGAAATTATTTTTTTCATTAAAAGCCAGCAAGATAAGGAGATTCACCATTTGATGAAATATATCCCTCCTGTCCTATCATCTTTCTTATTACAATAAGATTTTTAGTTTGGCAACCACTGTGTGTACTTTATTTGTGAAAACCTACACAAACAAACAAACAAACAAAAACAACCAAAAAAACCCCTAATTCTAAACAGGAAGATTCTGAAGAACATATATAAATTCAAAAGATTTTCAGAAGAACATATTTTTGAAATCATTGTTCAAAAATGCAACCTATGGCAGTGCAGCAATTTAGACTCACATTTCATACTGAGTCTATTGAATAAAAGAGAACTTTCTTATTAGTATAGAATATTCTTTATTCTTATCAAAATTCTATGAAGTTTGCAATTTAGTCAAGTAAATGAGATAAAAGATACACTGTAAGAGCCAAATATTGACATGCCTACACAATCTGAATTACCTATTAGTTCACAAGTGGCCATGCTTACTATTTTTATAAAATAACAAGAGACTTAGAATTCTCAGTTTTAAATGTAGAGTCCTCTTCTTTCCTAGGATCTTGAGAAACATTTAGAAGATACAACTATGGCCAAGGTAGCTGGGAACCAAGACCAACCAGAAAGATAGGAAAAAAAAAAAAGAACAGCTTAAAACTGAGATCAGGAGAAATTGCAATCTCTCATTCATCTGAAGCTATGAAGGTCAGTTTTCATATTCAAATAATGTATAATATACTGAGGTCTAAAGAACTTGCATTTTTATTCCAATTTGTTTTTCTTTAAAGTTCAGAATCACCAGCAAAGAAAATTGCTCTAATTGCAGTGCTTTGCATACAAATAGTGATTACATCGTAATGGATTGTTAGGACATGACACCACACAACTTCTTAGATCAAATTGAGTGATGCCTACACCATACCAATTTTTAAAATGTAGATACAGCAAGTTAGGCTCTCTCAGAAAATCTAAATACTTATGACCAAAAAATTATGGGTGTCAAACTACCAAGCACATTACATGATTAAAAACTACGAAAAAATCATAGGAAAAAGCAGTCACAATGTAGGATAGCATTAAAAAACAACAGCAGCAAAATCAATTTTAATTGGATCCAAAAAAATGAATATATAGAGAACCCTTCTCCAATATATTAATATAGTTTATTTTTTACTTGGTTAGTTTTATGGAATTCCTCAAAGGGATGCTGAGTGACTGAAAAGGTGCACGTGAAAGCACTGAGATAGTGAATTGCGTACAGATATATTTCTACATTTCCAGGATTTTTTTTACTAACATATTCTCTCACAGAGTTAAATACAAATATGTGGAGGGGAGCACAGTTGTCTAAGGGTATACACTCGGAATGAAGTGTCTCAACGTACTATTTATGACCAAATCAAAATTGTCCATAAGAAAACAAAATTGGCCACTTCATGTACTAGAAATTGTAATTTTTAAACTTTTAATTAGATTCTACTTACAATGGATATATATTGGATAGTATTTTACAGATAGGTAGTATCATAGCAGAAATTAGCTGAGTTCTAACCCATTACTTAAAGCCAGGTGCCATTTTTCTAAAATTAAATTACAGTGTATGTTTCCTTAGGAGCAGATCACAAATCTAGCTATTGGCAGAGATTTTAATACACATGCTTATTTTGTTTCCTCTGAAGTTTAAATTTCTGGGGTTTAATAAAAAAATGGTATTCTGTTGTTATATGCCAGTGATGACAGGATAATGGATTAGGTGAGGCATGGTCAGTCTATATAGGAGTGGGTGAGAAAATGAGAGAAGTAATCCCTTCCACCACTTTTGCATTTCTTATATGCTGTAAAGCAGTTTCTGTAGTCCTAGATATTTTCTAGCTTGTAGACTACAGTTATTATTTACAGTGCTTAGTTCATATACCTTTATCTTCGTTTATTAATAATTCCTGACAGTAATAAAAGACTCCAGGGTGTTAACACTTCAACAGCTTTAAGCAAGATGCAGCTGAAAAGCACCTTAAGTACTTTCCAATAGTCATGCCTTTCTTGACAAGCTCTGTTTTAGTACACAGCTACTGCTTGGATGCTCATGATCCACTCATACTACAATTCTAGCTCAAGGTAAATAAGTCTGAAAAATTAACATTTTTTTTTATCTGTACAACTGGTAGAAAACTCAGGTTTCCAATAGCATTGTAGAATGCATAGTGTGTTTTAAGGAAAGATGGAAGTAAGTTTATGGAACTAGTGCATTTTTTTCATGGGTAATGGATTTTAAAAAAACTTTAAAACTGTAACATTCTCTCACCATCTGGTATATAAAGTGGTATTTCTTTCCTGTAAAAATGATGGTGTTGGAACCACATTAACCATATCTAGATAACCACATCTCAGCCTTCAGCAGACACTGAGTTAAATCAGTATTTCTGCAGTGTTTATATGACATACTAACCCCAAAAGCAGTACTGCTGACAAGTACATCAGGTGTGCTCTAAGGAATGCTACTAAAACAAAAGACAAATAAAACTGTGACATTTTGAGGACAAGAATAAATTTTACGTTGAATAATTTTTAAATATTAGCTCATTGGTTTGTGAATGCAGTTCAACTGATTTTTTCTTAATAGAAAAAGTAAATTTGTAGATTAATCAGGATTTTAATGATCCTTTGAACAGATAACATGGGAATCCTCCTTGTTAAAGCTCACAGGTGTGCTATTAGTATG
This sequence comes from Pseudopipra pipra, assembly GCF_036250125.1. NCBI lineage: Eukaryota > Metazoa > Chordata > Aves > Passeriformes > Pipridae > Pseudopipra > Pseudopipra pipra. The sequence continues at coordinate 10,750,021 of NC_087556.1, forward strand.
TCCACAGAATACAATGTAAATAGGTCTATACAACTCAACTACAGCTACAGCAGACTGAGACCCCCGAGTTCAGCAGAGGGAGACTTTACAGAGGACTAGCAATCAGTAGAAAACAAAAATTAAATGAAGGCAACCTAATGATAGAAGAATACTCTGAAAGGCACTAGCTGATATTACAAAATTGACCTCTTAGCTTGCGCAGTAGACAGGTACTTTAAAATATAAAGGCATAGGTAGGACAAGAAGTTGATGAGAGATTTTATTTGACTTTTCTATTATAGTTTTCTTTTCACACTGCATTGCTAAATTTATAATTAATAACATTTTTTTTTAACCTCATGCTGAAAACCCTCTAATGATGGTGGTAAATGAGAGTCCTGTTTCTTTGGGAAACAGCAGAACCAAATAATACATATTACTTAAGGAGCTTTGGTGGACTTCACATCAGAAGATTCTGTCACAGACATATAAAGTATTACTGCAATGCTATTTGTAGAATTATTCCAAGGCTGGGCAGTGACTACAGTGTAACATGGAAACAGTTTTCTTGATTTCATTGTAATTGGTCCCAGGCTTAGAATTAAACTCGAGTTTATGTACTTAATTTACCTAATTGCCTTGCTGTATGAGGTCTCTGTACTTAAACTGTTAGCATATCATCCTGACAGGCTGTAAACTATAGCTTTATATCAGCAAATAAATGTAAAAGTATTGATGTACAGTCTGCCACTGTGGGACACTGCGTAATTTACACATCCATTATGCAGCCACAAACACATAGATCCATATCATCCCGAGCAGCTGTATCCAAGCTGTCTAGATATTAACCAACACTACCCATTTATTCTTAAATCACTTCTGCTGGCATTGTTTTAGCACACAAAGAAGACATGTTTGACAGAGCAATCCTAAAAGTCATCTAACTATGCATCAAATGTGCCTTCTCTATATCAAGACAAAATTATTTTTCTGCTTGTAACCTTTTGTTCCCTCAGACAAGTACAATTTTGTCTTGTTGTAATCACAGTGCCCAAATTGAATGCTGTTGTTATAATCTGGAAAACATTGCTGTCCTATTCACCCAGTCAGAGCTTTCAATGCTCCCACAGAATCAGGGTAAGGCCTCCCTGCCCTGAGCAAACAGCTCATGAACCTTCCAGCCCATACTACAGCTCTAACACAAGCCCAAATAGTGAGCTTGGGGCAGAGCAATCTCTTCAGCCCGTTAACAGTCCCTCCAGTTGTTAGAGGTTTAGCCCTGTGCAGACATAGACCACAATATAGAAGGGACATGGAATGTGTGGTTTCAGGAGTGTGTCATTGTCACTCAGTTCCCAGCTTTTAACTTGAGATTTTCCGTCTCCAGGCAACTTTGTTCCCATGGCCAGGACCAATGCACAAGCCAACCCAAGGCTTGGTGTCCCCTAGAGGGCTTAATCCCTTGGCAGAAATATTGCAGAATGAGTTTAAAGTTCAGTTCTCTTGATAGCTTCCACATTTCCTATGTGAAAGCTCTTGATGTCCCTCAGGCCTCACTACATAACAGAAAGGGCAAGTGCCTTCACTGCTCTTGGCCTGTACCAGCAACTGTGTGCCCAGCAGGACCAGGGCAGGGATCGTTCCCTTCTACTCACTGCTGGTGAGGCCACATCTCAAATCCTGTGTTCAGCTTTGGGCCCCTCACTACAAGAAGGACATTGAGGTCCTGGAGCGCGTCCACAGGAGGGTAACAAAGCTGGGGAAGGGTCTGTAGCACCAGTCATATGAGGAACGGCTGATGGAGCTGCAGTTGTTTATCCTGGAGAAAAGGAGGCTTAGACGGGACCTTACCGCTCTCTGCAACTCCCTGACAGGAGGCTGAGCCAGGTGTGGATTGGCCTCTTCTCCCAGATAACAAGTGACAGGACAAGAGAAAATAGCCTCAAGTCATGCCAGGAGATGTTTCAATTGGAGATTAGAAAAAATTTGTAGAGAGAAAGGGTGGTCAGGCATTGGAACAGGCTGCCCAGGGAAGTGATGGAGTCACCATACCTGGAGGTATGTAATTAAAAGAGTAGATGTGGCACTTAAGTACATGGCTTAGTGGTAGACTCAGCAGTGTTAATGGTTGGACTCAATGATCTTATGTTTCTGTGACTTTTCATTTTGCTGGCACAGGTCATGAAAGCCTCAAGGTGACACTGTATTGCACACAAACTTCTCCTGCACAATCAGTTATCTATCTTGGCTAGACCTTCAGGCTTCTCTCTGACATGAATAATTATTGAGAGTTTATTTACTAGAACAGTATTAGAACCTTTTTTAAGAGACTGCTTTCCCGTCACTCTATGAATCAGAGTAACATTACTGCAGTTAGTAAAATATGTTACTGCATTTCATAAGATTCCTAGACTATCTCCGCCCAGTTTTGTAGAAAACTAAGATTCATTCAGTGGTTTGGGTTTTTTTCCCTTTGCACTTGCTATGCTTCTTTTCAGGATTGTCATAGGTCCTGGCTAGGAGTTTGGGAACCCCTTAAATACTATTCTTGCTCTGTCATAGAAAGGACAGCAATAGACTAAATCCATGTGTAATTTTCTTTTTTCAGAAGAATGAGGTATAAGGCAGTGAACGTAATTTCAATATGATTTCAGCAGGGCAGGATTCACCCTTAAAGGTTCTAGTCACTAATTTCTGCTTTGATGACATGATTATTATCTAAATGTAGGAGAAAGTGAGAGAGTTTTTATACAATGTGGGTGTTTTCACCTGCTGTATGTAAGAATAAAAAGCCCACAGCTTGAAACACATCAGAGTAGCAATGGTAATTAGGTATTGGCATATCATCCAAGAAAGGAAAAAAAAAAGAGCTTGAAAAATGATACAGCTTAATACAGGTTTAGTATCCTAGAGCTACACAAAAAGTTCTCAAAGGGAAATGTAAATTGTGAATGAAGAACACTTGTGATTCTTAGAAGGGATAATCAATAAGAAACGTAGGGAATAAGAGCAAATTATCCCATTTACGTCTGTGTAAGGAATATAATGACATATCTTATATATGCAGGTCTTCAAGTAGCCAGATAGCTTTTCACAAATACTAATTGCCATGTCACGTCACCTTCCCGTAGAAGTTAGAACTCTTAATCTCACCTAATACATACATGCAGTGACAGCATCTACCAGGAAATTTACAGCCAACAGAAATGAGAGAATATTATTTTCTGAATCCATCTAGGACCCCAAAATGTTCATTGAAAGAAGTCCTTTACTGTTCTAATTTTTTTCAGTCTTTCCTATGTTTTTTAGCCAATGCTTCCAAAGCATAATGTAACTGTGTTACTAATTATAATAAAAACCAGTAAAGCATCTCAGATAGACAAAATGCTGCTAAAATCTTGGAAGACTGTGGCAACCACAGGCATTTATATATTTGTTTTCTGAAATGAACTGACAATTCACCTGAAAGACAAGTCAGGATACCCCATGAAATCCACATATTCACACAGAAATCTGGAAAGAACAAGACAAGATTTAGAATTGTTTGTACTAGCAGAAACTGTCTTGTGCCTGTTAGAGGCAACAAAGATCACTCACAGAGTCAGCTGGAGCTAACAGAACTTAGACCAGACACACCAGCAGGCTTTTGTTTGTTCCTATTTGTAGGGTCAGCTGCTCTGAGCTACCTCACTCACAGCAACGTAGGTATTTTTGGAGCCTGGAATTTCTAGCCTTTTCATTTCTGTGTTCAAGTGCAGCCTCCCAGACAAGCTTGCCCTACAATTCTAATTGGACACAGTAGAAAATGTTAAGATTTGAACATTTGTTTCAAATTGGAAGGCATCCAAATTTTTGAAAGCTTCCTTAAAATGGAATTGCTTTTTTCTACCCAGATTGAAATGCTGGATGACATGTTAAAGAGAAATATTGAATTGGGCCTCCTGAGCCCAATTTTTTATTTATTAGGTTTTCCTCCCCCTCATTTTTTGGCTTTTCCCCTTGTTCAACAAAAATGATTTCCAGATTAGGACATTAGAGAAGTATATTTCATATATGGATAAAACTGCTCTCTGCTTCACTCTCCTTGATATTTCTCAGTACAAAGATACAGGGAGTCAGCCAAGCAGGAGTTCACTTTCTGCAGCTGAATTACGTTACAACAACACAGATGGAACTTTAGATGTAAAGCCATATTTTTAGCCAAAGCACAGTTGAAGCGATGTCATCTGATGTAGTTACAGACATATAGAAAGACACTTGCAGTAATACACATTTATCACTTTCAGTGAATGGCTGATACACAGTACCCTGTGTACCCTCTCTTTCAGAAGTGCAATAATTTAAAATGCACTTTTTTGCTTTAACAGGAAAGAATGGAGTATTCTATTCCCATATGTGGCTTCATACCTGTGCTTCATTTGGCGAGTACTCAAACTATTCCTGCAGTTTTCCCTTTGTGGGTACCTGTGCATGAAAACTGATCTTTTCATGGGCACTTGTGTAATTGCCCCAAGGTGAAACATTTGGTAATTTCTGTCAGAGAAAGCAAATATTCATTCTAAGAATTGTGAAATCCCACCTCCAGAGCACAGGTGTGAATTTCCATACAGACACATCAGTGAGGGGCTGGACAAAACTTTCTAGAAGGATAAATCTACACCACTCCAACAATTTGAGCAAGGAATAGCTTGTAAATATATGTAAGGGCAGCAGTAGCCCCTTATCAATGTAGGTTGTCACTGGCTTTAAAAGATTAAAAAGCCATTGGAAGTATCTCTTCACCAAGTCCTTTCCCATTAAAGAACATTACAGCTCTGTGAAGAGTAAAGAAAGATCTGAGAGATCTGTTAAATATTGGAGGCTTTGGAGCCTCTTCTTGAAAAATGCTGAATTTTGTACTGCTTCGTATTTCTGGTAAACAAGATGCAGATCCTGGGAACAGGCTAGGGACAATTATTCCTAGTAAAAAAGACATAGGGAGAATAAGCCAAGGAGGGAGCACAGGAAGGAACTGACTTCTTTCTGGAAAGCCTGTTTCTACTAGTAAGGAAAGAACTGCTTTTCCATAGAAAAGATGCCATGGAATGGCCAAAGGACTGCTGCTTTAGCCTTAATGACAATAAGCAGCCATCACAAGCTAGTTGGTGTTTTCTGAGGCATTTAATATTTAAGGAGATGAAAATACCAATTTCTTTTCCCTGCAAAGTTTCATACTTCATAGGAAGAAGTCTTCAAGAATATTTTATAAACTGATAAAGCAAAGAAAGTCAGAAACAGCTTTTTGAAGGCTCTTCTTCTTGCTTTCCTCCCCAGTGGGAAATAAGAAGAGGGCAGATAGCAGCCACACAAGACTGGAGAGTGTGGGTGGATGGTCAAGGTGCAAAATGTTAGATAACCCAGCAGTTTAGTTGGTTCTGTTATGTATTGATGACTATACCTTGAGTCCTTCCCAGAAAAAGCATTTAATTCATCTCAGAAAAGCAAAAAAGTTAGTTATTGAATAAATGATAGAGCCCCACCTACTGTTGTTTTAGTGCATACATTTCTAGATCCACATGCACACTTAATGCAAATGTCATTAGTCTATGCATGGGCATTTCTTTTACAGAAACCCTAATTATGGATTATAATCCCACAGTGTGTGTGTTTTGCATACACACACAACTGCTTATCTTGCACTTAAAATCTAGAAATATAAGTGGATTTTTTTCCCATCACTCTTGTGAGTGACTCTTTCCTGCTTAATATGAGCATGCACACATACAAAAAGCTCCCCAGGGAAAGATTAAATTTTTTCAGAGAGCCTGGAAAATCTTTTGGTCAGCAGTTGCCAGAATAAATACTCATTTCACTAGCAACACTGGTGTTTACAGTCACAGAGGTTCCATCCTAACCAGATCATCTGGCATGATATTTTCTACCCAGACTCTCTCTGCTCATGGGTAAAGGAGAACAAAGTATCCTGGCAGTGTGAGCATCCCTTGAAGTGGCACAAGTTTTGTAGTCCAAATAGAAAAGTCTAAATGCAGCATGCATTTAAGGTATGCATTATTCTCATTTTAGGTAAATTGAAGCACAGTACACTGGAAGTGAGTGAAGGCACCATCCAAACAATTAAATGTCTTGGCCCAGCCAACACCTCTTCAACACCTCCCCTGCTCATAGACAACGTGACACAGAAGTGAACTCTTGGCACGCACAAGACTTTTAAAAATGCCCGTTTCAGCTGTCTCCTTGTCATTTCCTGTGCTTTTACTTTAGTTTCATGTGAACTGAAATGCCCATTGCAAAGGGAATTCTTTAAAGAACTTTTCTGAAATCCCATTCCAAAGTGGGAGGCGTATTTTGAAAACACCAACATCCATTCTTGTAAGCTGTAGCAGTTATAAATCAGCATCACATTTTGCAGGTAACATCTTGTCTTTTAAGTGTTCCCAGTTACTACAAGTTCTCAGTTTAGTGCAATTTTAAAATGGAAGAACTGTGTCAAAACTACAAGGTAAAAGACCTCGTGCAAGCAAACTGAATTGAAACAGCTAAAAAGATGTGACAGCTGGAGAAAAGGAATGATTCATATATGGCACTGAGATTGGCAACAAGCTTCAAAAACCTGTTGTTATCTGGCAGCAACTGTTTTGTTCTGTCAATTTAATAGGTAATAAGCCAAAAAGGTGTAACAAAACCCTCTATATTATAAGTACACTTATTTTCACAATTTCATAGTAGTGTTTTTGATAATACTTTTAAACAAAGCTCCTCAAAATATGATTGCTAGTGTAGTAGTAAAGCTAAATATTAATCAAGTTTATTATTTGAGTTTTAACTTCTTCAAATGAAGTATAGACATCTCTCTAGCCTGACCTTTTGCCCCTTATTTTTTCAACTGTAATACTTACTGGCAGCAGCTGATATGGTTTTACTTGCCCTCCCTCCCCCCCAAGACACTAAAGCATTTGAAACTGGTCAAGCAAAGGGTGTGGTCATAAATAGTGTTTGTTTGTTATTTAAGTTATGCAAAACATTTTATTACCGGATGCTGAAAATATTAATACTCTTATATTCGTATTCTTATACATTTCAACACTTTGTATGTGATGATATTTTCAAAACATGAGGGTCTATGTAATATAGTATATAAAATATAGTAAACTGATAAAAATGGGAGAAAATATCTTGTTCCTCATACTACTCTAACCTTATTTTTTTTTTTCCAAATAAAAACATATTTAAGATGAGACAAGTTGTTCCCTGAGTATTTGGAGCATATACTTGAACAGCTTGACATTATGCACAGACTAAAAATCTACACATTTCTAAATTCTTCTGTAGAAGTTTATTTTTTTAAGAATAAGCCACACAATGCATTTGAAGTTTGCTTGATACTAAGACAAGAGTGCATTAAACAGTCCCTTTTTTTCCGCAGGGACATCAGTGCAAATATGTAGCAGCAAAAAATACTTTGCTAAGTACAAGTATCAAAATGCAGTGGCAAAAGAAACAAGAACCTAAAATAGTTACAAACAATTCTGGCAAGTTTTTATCAATATAATTTATTGTTGTCCATAACAATGGGAAGCCAGACCATATAGTCTGTGGACTTTCTTTAGTACTGGCTCAAAGAGTTTATGACACTTAGTTCTTATTATTAAATTGCTAAAATAACTTCCTTGGGAGAAAATAAATAACACTAAGTCTGATATTAATGCAATAATTTGCTAAATAGTCAAAATTTTCTCTAGACTGCTAAATAAGTCAATATTGATACTTTCCACTGATTTCTAGATCTGCTTTTAAAACACAATCCCTCCTCTGAATATACAGGCTGTAAATTTTACCATCTCACCTTGGTTTAGTCTGTCTTGTTCTCTGAAAGGACAGGGCACTCTCAGAGGGATTGTATCTAGAAGGTAGGAAATAAAGCATTGTCTGGAGTCAAGATAAACAGGAGATAGGCATGTCATAAGCATATGAAATGAAGAAATGTGAGTAGACCTGCTACTAATTTTCCAGAATGCTCACCATTCCGTCCTTAGACACATACCCAGATTGAGTACACTCCAAACAGATATTGAAGTCTAGTGAGGCATAACTATTTGTTAAACTTCCATATTGCTGCACATACAATCCACAGAATCCTCACTGCCAGTTAGGACCTTGTGTGAATATCAATTTTCATATCAACCTTCATAGGAGTGTGAAAAATGAAATTTTCTCTAGGACAGATCAAATGACTGGGATTAAATTTGAAGGCCCAGACACTTGGAATAACTGTTGACTTTTCAGAGTTTGGCAGTTTTATACCACTTGAGAGTCTGGCCTAAGGTACATATTAATCTGTTTAAAGTATTTCAAGCATTCTAGTAGTGTCTTCTAATAGCAGCTTTTAAAATGTGTTGCAGGCCTAAAGGTATGTTAATATTAGGTGTACTTTTTTCCTCAGATAACAAACTGAAAGAGGAAAGGAATATCTGAATTACTGTAACTGCAAACTCATATTCTAACCCTGATACTACCTTATGGATATCAAGAAGAAGGAAGCTTTCTAGTAATACTCTCATAGTCTTCAACTTAAGTCACAGAAGAGTAGTTTTGACTATCACACATTCAGAACAGTCAAATAATTTATCACAGCAAAATGTAAAGTGAAATTGGAGACTACAAATAAAAAGCACACAGGTCTGAGAGGCATCTTTGTCTATATTTAGAATGAAATTTTTTTAGTAGGTAAATATAGCATACCTATACTAACCAGGTCCACTTTATTTCTCTCATGTATATAATATTTTCTGAACCACAAAGATTTTGTTGCCAGCTTAAAGTAGACTTGTGTCCTAAGAGAAAGGCAACTTTTAATGGAAAGTTCTATGCAATTTAACCGTGTGTGAACTTTAAATAAAGCAAAGTGAGAGAATATCAGCACAGCTCAATGCTGCAGACTATGTAAACAGATTTGTGGTTGTACTTTTGCCTGCATCATTATTTTCCAGGTATATCAGCAGCATCAGTGCAAGAGATTTCAGATTGACTTCACAAGCCTATGTATTTTCCAAGTCCAATAAGTAAGGCTGCAAACTCCCAAGGAAAGCTCTTTGAACACTTAGTGTGTTCTGGTGTCCTCTGTCCTCTCATATTGTTAGTACTTTAATCATGACCTAGCAAGATTATATAATAACAACTAAGAAAGCAACTCCCTCTTTTTCTGTCTACAATGCCTCTTGTCTGGATCAATACTGCTATAAAGGCATACAGGTCAGCAGAGTTGCAAAACCTCCCTGAAAGGCTCCATGAATTTTCAGCTGCCAGCCTGTGGTGAGCTCCTGCAGGAGCTGGCTAACAAGTTAAGGTCTGGCTGCTGAGCAGACATGCCCTGTGCCATTACAGACAGGACAGGTGGAACTTCATAAATCAACTAAAGATGCTGTGATTCGGTGATCCTTATAAAGAGCCAGAAGCTAGGTTTCCAAATTCCAATAAAAATTAAAAGAAGCTGGGTAGCTAATGCTCCTCAAAATCCTATTTCTGAATTTTATACAGAATGATTAAGCAGCTTAAAGATGTGAGAGCAACTTAAACCTTCAGGACAACTGGGAAAATTTCTACCTAGTCTCACCTCTGTCAGCGGGGTTGTTGTATGCCAATAAGGAAAAAAAATAGGGATGGCTTTATGTTGACTGTTGTTACCACTTAACTAGAATCTCTTCCCCCTCCTTAAAAACAAGTATTCTGGACATAATTATATCTGCTATTGTGTACTGCCTCTTTACTGAGCTCTTCTGGACTTTGCCAAAGTACAGTACAATTTGAGACCTAACTTCCTACCTGGCTCTGGATGATGGATTTTCCTTGATTTAATGTCATCTAGTTTGACCTGATATTTAATTGAATTTACACAAATTAAAAGCCTAATGAGAACCACCATCTGTTCACAATGCACATCCTTCTTTTGTCTTGTATCTCCTGTACCAAATAGTCCAATGATATTGGATCCACATGAACCCTCTAATTGTTCTTAGATCTATTTATCTACAGTTTTCATGAACAAAAACACTAAGCACATTGCTGAAAAGTGTTTGTCAGTCAAGTCATTTCTCTCCATTAGCATAGGCTGGACCATAATAGGCCTGAAAAATAAATGGCTGACTCAAGTGACTGGCTTATGGCTGAAACAAAATAGACTTCCATGAAGCATTCAGCTCTGCATACTTTCAGAAGGAACTGCTACAGATTTGCAGATTTGTAAGCATCTGAAAACATCTTAAAACTGTCCTTTAATGAATCCAACCTTTTTTTTTTTTAATAGCAACAGGCATGTTAACCTTGATGTTCCACTCTACAATTTACCAAATTATATATAGTTTACCAGAGTTTAGTTTCACATTCTCTGTGGAACTATCATGTTTTAATTAGGTGAACTCCTACGATGGAACTGGATATACTCTGTGGCTTAAACTTATATATATATAAAAAATGTTCAGATTGCTAAATTTGATATGAAAATGCTATTATAGGTTCAGGATGATTATGAGTATTCTTTCAAAGCATTAAAATGCTATTTCACTTGTGTTATTTTTGAAAATTACATATTTTCCATATTCTTTTTTTGCTATACCTTTTGCAGCTTCCCAACTGTAACATTGCCTTTCCTCTCTTTGTGCTTAGCAATTTATTATTCTACATTCTCCTTGATATCAGATGGGACTACTAATACAGTAGGCACTCATTCCTGACTGCAGCACAATTATGTGTTTAGAAAATCCAATATAAAAGGGAAAAAATTGAATAATATAAGGATTTAAATTTTCATATTTTATGTTGAAAAAGTACAATTTAATCTTCTACTATTTCTGCTGAAGACACATAAATTATCTTTGATTGTTTTCCTCTACACAATTTTCCACAATAATTTCTCAGCAGTCACCGAAAACAAATCTTTGTAACACCACTACAATATAGAATTAAAAAAAGCAACAAAAAGCAAGAAATATAAAACCTTTCGAACCATCCATGAAGCTCTAATCATGAAATGAAAACCTTTCAGTACATCTCAGAAAATAATTCTGTGCACAAATGCAGATGTCAGATTTCTGCACAAAGAGATTTGCATTTGATTTCCATTTCCAAAATACGAATATAGCAAATTTTGTCTTCCAAGAAAGAAATATTAATGTTTTAGACAAAAAACTGTGTAGTCATTACAAATGTCAATAAATACACTGAAACATTGTTCTAGAAATACTCTTATTTAGTATAAGTTCTTCATTGATAAAGGATATGGGGTTTTGTATTTGAAAACATTCAAAGTTGTTTCAACAGAAGGGTGTAAGAACACTTATCTTCATGATGCTGCAGTTCTGTAAGGAATAGAAGGTATATGGAGAAGCCCAAGGTGTCAACCTTGATGAATAAAAATACTACTTCTGTTTCCTTTTTTATTTTCTGCAAAAATGTATACACTATCTGTACTAGTGCACGTGCCATCTCAGTGAATTCTATTAGAAGTGTTATCTTTTCCTAATTCAGTGTTGCATTATTAATATTTCTTTAATTTTAAGAAACAACAAGTTTGAAAGAAGGTGAAATCGGTGCTGTAATTCTGCATAACATTATGTAACTGAATCCTACGGGGGCAGACCTTGAAAAAGAAAAAAATGTCCAGTTCTATTCAAGTAAATGTGAATTTTAAGAATTAAGATTGAATCAATTGATTTTAATAGTTTAACAGCATAATATGGAGTAATTAGCAAAGACTGAGCCAATAATATGCCTTCATGAAATAAAAAATACCTTTAAAACCTTTTGTAGGGCATGAAAAGAGTTTGAATTTTTTTTATTGTTTCTGTGTTTTGACCACAGGACATGCTAAAATGATTCTGAAAAATAACACGGTATTTTACAAGTCTTTAGTATTCCTGCCAGTAAACAGGTTGCTCAGTATAGCTTACGTGCTTGTTCCTTATAACAAATTCAGAAAAGGCATACTGGAAGCCAAAGAGAAGCCAAGACCAAAGTAACTTAACACTATTTTGTTAAACTTCTGTTTCCTCACTTGGCAATTTTAAACCATGCTCTCTCAGTGCCACTTAAGCTGTGTGATATCAGGAGAGAAATCAACTCAGATCTCATAGAAAGTGTTGTGAAGAAAGGAATAGGAGGGGGAAAACCCCTCTCTTTTTTCCTGATAAAGCTACCTATTTAGGAGACATATGATATGAATGCTGTAAATACGAAAGGCATAGTTATGGTTCATAGGACTTCTCTCCATTATTAGGAAAGAGAGGCAAAAATCAAAAGAAAGGGCATATGAGGCTCTTTAAAAAAAAACCACAGAAAATGTGGTCCCACTGACACAAGCCAAAGTGCCTACGGGGAATGTAATTTGCATTTACTGTTGTGTAATCAAAAAAGACCCAACAAACAAACACAAGGAAAACAAGTGCACAGTTGGCTTCTGCTTGTCACATGCAGCCACTGGCTGCTTAATTACTGACCAGCAACAGGAATGTGTTTTTTTCTAATCTGGGAGCTCACAGATGTCACTGGCTGTGCCATGGCATTTTGTGACACACACAGCCTGATGTTAGGGACAAGGTTCATTGTGTGTTCCCTACACCTTGCAGAGGCTTCTGGCAGCAGCCATCAGGGAGGTTGCAGTGTGCAGTGGAGAAAACAGGGAATATACAGAGGTTTACGAACAGTTTAATCCCTTTTCAGTCAAAATACCAAAAACTCATCCCTACACAGGGGCACAAAGTGAATTTAGAGCAAGAAAATTTAACTCTGCCTGTATTCTCTTGCCCTGTTAGGAGAATAACTGAAGCATCTGTACTGACAAGCTCTGCATTTGAAACGCTGCTTGTGGAAAACAGTTCATTATCTTCACAGAAATCCTGGTCAAGTACCTATTGTAAGAGATGTCCTGGTTAAGGTGCAGACAGTGGGAGATAGATATGTTCCAGAAAGGCAGCAACAAGTTTCAGCAACAAGAGGCAGCAAAAAGATGACAAAAGTGCATGGAAGAAGTGTACAGGGATAGGGGAGAAGAGCTCACTTTCTTGCCTTGCAGGAGACCAGAATGGGAATTTAATCATCAGAAAAGAAAAGAATCTTAAAAAAAAGAATTCCTCTAGCAGAAAAATGTCGTGTCATTTCACCAGCGTCAACTTCATCCTAAAATTGTTACCCATTTCTTTATAGCAATACCATCAAGACTTATGTATTTTCTGATAAAAAATATCCTTCTTTCCTTCCCCCAAAACAATGAATTTACAAAAGAACTTAAATGCAAATCAAGACCATTTTTTCATGTTTCAGGAACTATTTTTACTTTTTCAAAATAAACTCTACAGAAGACAATAGAAAACAATAAATTGAATACATTCATTTTCATGTAAGCACATTTTTTTTCAGAGTACTTTTAAAGCTGGAAAATCCAGAACACAGGATATAGAAGTATTTTAGTCCACAATCAATCCATCATGCTGGCCTACTTTTAGGCATTTTAAGGAAAAAGAAAAGAAGATGAAAGCAAGGTAAAAGCGACAGAGTGTAATAGCTTGTAGTGTGTGAATAGTCCAACCACTGAACTTTGTAGGCCCACACAGAAAATGAAAAAGATGAACTTGTAGGAAAGTGTTTCATTTATATTCCTGATAACGAATCACACTGGCTTACCATACACTAGCTGCAGACTGCCCTTCCACTTTGAACAAAAAAATCAAATGATCTTAGAAAAGGTGAATGGAAAATTCCTCTTCTCTAGATAGATTTCACAGGCAAAATCATATAAAAAGAGATAGATTTCCCATGAAGAGCAACATACTGCAGCATTAACTAAGACTGTCTAGTTTCTGCAGGATCCCAGCAGTGGCACACTGAGAAAATCTCTATCAGCAATTTTTATTTGCTTTCCACCCCCTACCGGCTCTAATAACACCTGCTAAATTTATTTGCAGACTGTGCTATAGGAAATAAAAAAAAATGCTGCTTTGAATGATGACTTTTAAATGTCATCTGGAATGCAATATCCTTTGTGATAGAACAAAGTAAAATACCCTTTCAAGGAAATCTTCATGTTAAAATTAGCACAGTGGTCCCATTCTCCATGGCAAGTGATATAAGAGCATCTCCTCACATCAGCCTGTATTTGTGTTGTTCACAGGTGTATTAGTTGTTTTATGGATCCTCTCTTGTTCCCCATGAGCCTCAGGGAGCTATCTCCATCTGTCTTTCCCTTCCACTTGTCTTCCATCAACATGTGGCTTCCTTCTTTAATAGTAGCACCTCTTAACTCATTCCTCAGTTTATGAAAACTGTTCATATTGTTCAAAGGTAAAAGGAAAAAAAAAACAACCCCTCCAAAACCAAAGATACTGTAGCTGTATGGAAGAAAGCAGAAAAAGCAAAGAGATAAGTTGCTGATAGATCTTCATGAATGTGAAGAGGATTCTCAGTCAATTTACGTTCCTTGTCATCACTAAATTGTCCCTTGCCCTTGCTCCTTGTCGTACCACATCCTCCCTGGACAACTTTGTATCAGAAGCTTTCCAGAGGGATTACTTAGATCAGTGACAAAAAAAAAAACAAGTATCAATGGAATTAAATTAACTGCCAGAGACAGATTTTTGGCAAGAGGTGAAGTGGGGCGACTGTTACTCATCACAATTAGAAAATCTAAAATTACCATATTAGTAATCATCCAACTGCTTATTTGTCACTCCATCCCTGAAATTACACATCTGACACACATGGTGCCATTTCAGGAAATGACATCAAAACCATGTAGGCCTTCTTATATAATTAGGATGTTCTTAGTGGAGTGCAGCATCTACCCCAGTACTTACTTGTGTACCCTATATTCATAAATACCCACCTTTCTATAAGCATATACTCAGCCTGGATTTACAAAAATTTATACCATCATTTAAAATGTTATATACACACAGTGATTTTCAGTACCACAACACGGCAGTTAAAGGAGATTGCCTGAGAGTTTACATGTTTTATTTACATTTACTTGCAAATTAATTCTGATTTTCTGCACTCCTGACATGTTAGACGAGAGTAGAAAAGTAGGACAAATCCTTATGACAAGAAAAATTCTAAGCTTGAGGGGAGAAATACAGACTTAAAGAAAACATGACAGGCCTTTGAATCAGCATCCTTCCACTATTGCTGCCATAAATTAAAAGTTGGGACAATTGCTTGTAAGGTAGCTTTGTTTCACTGCAGCTTTTTCAAGTGTGAGCAACTAAGGTACTATAAACAGAAAATCTGTTTGGGGCTGATGGACTTGTGGTTCCTTCTGGTATGTGCTGAAATACATCCCAGAAAAGAAACTTCAGTTTCAGCATATCTGGGTATTCTGGATCCAAGCCCACTGATAAATCCCTCTGTTTATAAGGCAGCTAAGGAGATTATGTCTTTCTTTCATATCTGCCAAGAAATATTGGTCTCATACGCCAAGAACAATCCCATGCATGTCTGTACAGACACCCTAAGAATTTGATTAGCCTTTATATAAACATGGAAAAGCATTATAATCGTACACCAGCTGATACACCTCACACAGAGACACTCCATGAAATCATCTCCTCCTTTTATGTAATAATTTTCCCCAAAATCAAAGAGACTTTCATATCTTAAGGAATATAAAGGTGCATTTTATGATGGAACAAAATAAAAGAAATAGGTTGATTGACTGCAATTCATCCAGAAGTGGCACACAAGGGCTCGAAAGGATCAGTTGAGGCAATAATTGATAAACAAAGAGTATGTGATCAACTGCAAATGACTCTTAGAAACCAAAGTTCATTGCAGAACAAACAAGCAAACACATCATCCCCTCCACCATGTGTGTTAATTGTGTGGGTCTTTAAAATCCTGATGGAAAATTCCATTTAGCTTCTGGAAGACATATAGATTTTCCTTAATAAATACTTATTCAGGGTTTAAAAATAGTGCACTTAGATGAAAAAGATTTTTTACCTCTCTGAAAAAGATACAATAGAAAGTTGAAAAAAAAAAATCCAGGAAATATTTATTAAAATTATTGTAGCTGATGAATGACTTTGGGTGTTTTGGATGAGTACTTAGTTTCTATAATAACTATGCTCTAGGCAGGAAGGAGGACATGCAGTGTCAGCATTGCACTGTTCTTTTGTTGCTTGGAAAGCCAAACCCCACACATTTTGTATTATATTGAATTACAGTATAGTAATATCTATGCATTTATTTATACCCTCTTTAGCTAATTTGGTAACTTAACAGTCAGTATTTTTTACTGCTCTCTGATTATTTGTAATATGCTACTTCCATATCCATATGCTCTAAGACCATGATGATTGAAACCTCATTAGAGACTAGATCCTGGATGAAAAGAAAGCTGTCAATTCAGGGAGACAAACAAATCAGTGATATTGCTTCCTTGAATATCTCACAAAAACCTGCCTCACTGACTACAGAAGCTCAGACTGCACAGTTCCTTGTAGAGCACATACTCTGGCTCCAGCACTACTGATAAAGAAAAGTGAGCTACAGGAAGAGCCAAGTATTGGACCTCCTGTCATTTACTCTGCTTAGCTGTTGCTTTATCTCTCTTTAGTCTTTTTGTGATAGCTAGAACTTTCTCCAAGACAAAAATCCTAGGCAAGCTTTGGGGGATACCTAAGCATTTACGTGTGCAAGCGTGATGTGAAATCATCCTGGTCCAAGGCCTGCATCTGTACTTGCAGACACTCTGCTCTGGTGCTATGGGTGTCAATCAGTTTGCACAGTCTGCCTTGGAGCCAGGGCTCACTTTTCAGTCATTTTTTATTCAACATTAAAGATTAAGGTATGCTTCCGGAACACTTAAAAAACCTCAAAACAAACAGCAGGAATCAAAGCCCCAAATCCATTCCCTGATGATAGCAACCTACGTCACAGCAGATTTTGAAGTCAGTGTATCTCAGAGGGGTTCACATGCTTTGCATGCCAGTTTTACATGTGTGTATTTGTCTGTTCTGAATCGAGCATCTTACTGAGCAAATAACTACAAATTCTTCGTGTTTCAAGACTGCTGACTCACTATTTCCTTTGTCTGTTAAACTCAACCCCAGACTCATAATTGCTTAAAATATTAACCCCCCACATTAGAAATGCAATATAACCTTGTAGCATTTCTGAAGTTAATAAATGTCTATCTGTTACAAAGGCTGCAGTTTTTCTGAAGAAATGCCTGTGAGACATCAACCCACATGACTGACCAAAGTTCAGTGAGGCTTTTTGTGTCTTTACATTTTCCCATCTCTCTTCCCTTATCCTTTTTTTTTTTTCCTTTTCTAGACATTGATCCACAGATGAAAATGCTGAAGCTGAACAAAAACTTTGTTTTGATAAGAAGAAAAATGACTCACTGAACTGCTTTGTTTGGGGCAAGAGAGGATTACAAGGGATTATGCTGTGCTGTTCTTTCTCCCCCAAAACTGCATGGCCTGTGTTCCAGTATGAGCCCATCACAGAAATGGGAAGATTTGTGGTACAAGATTTGATTTCAAATACTGTCAGCGAAACTGTTTTGGAGGGAAGGGGATTGGGAGGCAGAGGACTTAAGAAATGCTTCCTTCTGCCTTGCTTCCACCACTGCAGACATTATTTTGCTTCCTTACATCTTTGATATGAATAAAAACAAACAAACAAACTTTATTCCATTTGTGAAGACAAATAAGTGCCTCTCAGTTGGATTTTATCTGTCCATCTGTCCATAATTATATAGCTATCAGCAATATTTATATATATATATAGCTCTAGCTCACCAAAAGGCACAAAACAGAACACATCAAAGACAATCAGTAAAGTGGAAATAAATTAGCATCTTCAGACTAAACTATTGCATGCTTTTCTCTTGGAGCATTTATTTCCATCTACAGTTGTGTTGTATTCCTCAGAAGCTTACTGAAATTTTTTATCTGAATTAAAAGGGTTTCCCAGCTTCTCCTAAATATCATTATACCTATGTTCTGTAAACAAAAAAACCTATGCCTGTAATACTTTTGAAATTGTCTTAAAAACCCAAATAGATATAACCAATTTTAGGGGTTTTTTTCTTTCTATTTGGAAAGAGTAGGAAAAAACAAAACTGTTGGTTTCATGCTGCATCTTAAAGCAGAAGAGAAGCAGCTTGCAACAGCCAGCCACATAGAAAACCATCATGGTAAGTATATGTTAGATATCATCTTCAATCAGCATCAGAACTGAAAGTCCCTCTAGCATATTTTTTTAGTTATTATAGTGACTAAAGTTCATTTCAACATATACCACAACAAGCTGTATAGCCACAGATGTTACAAACTTTTAACTAAAACAGTGGATCTAAACCTCCTCTTCTAAATGTTTTGGTTTTTTTTTCTTTTCATCAGCTGTCTCTTTTCCTTTATATCACATCTATAGCATGAGTTCCAGTTTTTATTTCAAGAGCCCTGAGATCAGATATCTTAGACAGTCCATGATTGCTACATGCCAAATTAATCCCTATTTTTCCCTGTGAGTTTCTTTCTGTGTTAGCTCATTTCTTTGCATAGGTAATTCAAAATTTTAGTGTGGAAGTCTTTCCCATCAGACATGAATTATGGATATTGAGGAAAAGGCTAAGAAATTGATCCAAAATAGTTACCTCTTGCTATCTTGTAAGTATTTATCCAAATGTTGTATTGTTTTATACAAGTGTTTGCTCTCTCTTATTCCTATAAATGGTTTACTCTTTCCAAACAATTTCTTCAATTTCCATTTAATGTATATTGCACACATAGAAGAGTGCATTTAAATGGAGCTATGCATCATTCAACATAAAGTCATTTTTTCTTGTGGCAATAGTCCTTTCTTATAGATCTAGTAAGAAAGGAAAGGAAAATAATAAAAGATAGTTGAAGAGAGCTGAACATCAAGCAAAGAGGTTTAGTCAAATATTAACTCTCTAATGTTTATCTGTTCTGATCTCTGTCAAATCAAATACTAAAATAATGATTGCCTGAATACCACATTTAACCAACTTGTGATTTCCTTTATAGCAATTACATGAGACACTATGGTTTCCTAATAATGAACAATATAACTATTTTGTATAGTGTACAGACTATGTCCTGGAATGCTTTAAGTTAAATGATACAAAAACGGTGATAAAAAAGTAAGTGAAAGCAAAAAGAAAGGAAAATACTTGAGAGAAGCAGCACATATTTTCAGGGGACTTATAAAGGCAGAGAAGTGTCACAAAGTTTTCCCAAACGCTAGGGATTCTCACAGCAGCAAATGCAAGGTGGTAAATATGAAAATAGGTAAATGTCAGTAGGAAATAACCAGGCAAAACAGAGGTAAGAGTGGAGACGGGTGCTCCCAAAATCTCTGCACTGCATTTTGACATGCAGAGTAAAGCAACTGCAGTAAATACAGGCACATCACCTTTCACTAACATTCTTACTGGTAATGCATTTTTAAAAAGCTCAGATTTTTACAAAACATTGACATTTCAACCCAGAAGTGCACTGTAGCATCTTTTTCTATCTGGATCTTCAGGGCACAATAAACTAATGAGGAAGGTTAATACAGATCACCAAAACATGCTTTTGTAAGCTTCAGCAGGGAAGGTCTTGGTGCAGGGAAACCAACACACACAGCCATAGACACACGCACAAAAGCACAGCAGAACAGGAAAGTGGACAAAAATGAAGCTAAACTGTAAAGACAGAAATCTCTGTGCCTCTCAGAAATGGCATGATGCTAAAGGCTGCACTGAAGTCAACGAAAATGAGGAAGTAAAATCGTTCATCAGTAGGAGGGAAGATGGTAGCACAGAGCAGAATGACTTCTTTTCTTGGACAGATTGAGCCATTATTGAAAATGGTCAACGTTATTGCTAAGTAAGTGGTGTTTGAAGAGAGAGAGAGAGAGCTATTGTGTCTACCTCACATTAGAGGCCATCACATACACCTCTGCCATCTGTTCTGCCCTTATTTGCAGCTGAAGTCAGCTTCTTATTCATTAGCAATGTTGTAATCAATCATCAATCTCTAATTTCAATCTCTTATTGGGCAGAATAGACAGAATAGTGTATGTGTTACCTTGATACTACTTTTATTAGCAAGTTATGTGCAACTATTTTAAACTAGATTTTAAAAATGTATATTATTGTGACACTGTTCCCAGAGGAGATTCTGCAGTACCATCAGTGTCTCAGAGCTAGGAAACAAAGAGGAAACTCAGTGTAAGCTGCTGTTCCCCAAATGTCAGCACTCAGGATATCATGTGAAGTCATCATATGATGCACAGGGAGGCACATTTCTGCATCTAGTACTAATAATATTATGCATAGCATTTTACCAAGAGTTTTCAGAAGTACAAAGGTCTTTTACCAAGCATTTTAGCAGTTTGAAATTATGTATGTATAGTATTTAAGCTATTTAATATTACAATGTTGGATTTATTTATTATGTCAACACCTTGTCAACGCATTTGAGCTAAATCAATATTACACTTCTTACATCATTACATTAAATTAAATACTAAATATTTCTTTAAATCTACAAATGAAAATCATGTATATTTCCATGCAACACTACAAAATGAGAATTATACTATGCTGGGGACATAATAATATTTATGCATAAAACATTATAACACAATAAAAATGTATCAGAATGTTACTTTTTGACTCAAGCATCAGATGTTTAATTTCAAAGTATAATTTGTTTTCTGTAAACTTTCCAAAAATGCTTATTAAACATGCAAACTATCTATGCAATACAGTAAGTTTGTAATTTGGAAAAATTCCAGAAAACCTGCAGGCTGTTAGTCTTGATTTATGCAACACATAGAAATGGACAGAAGTTATTCAAATGCATTTATGACGCAGTTGTCAGTGTTTCTGGAAAAGAATGGAAGTACTGAATTCCTGCAGATAATGCTTGGAAAACAAAAGTATTTATCTGATATATATTGACTTTCTTTGCATGTGAGATGAGAATTACTAAAACTTGAAAAGCTTTGTGTGCTAGCAGTCATTAGCTCTTCTAACTCACACTTCATGTTAACATTATTATGGGTGCTTTTTTTTCTTATTCGTTCCCTTATGGAAATAAGGTAGTAGCTACATTTCTTTTTAACTCAAGAATAAATTAAAATTGAAACATATTCAGCCTACCATGCTTTGATATTGCATTAATCTCCCATCATTGCTCTGCTATAATTGAAATTGTTACTGCTGAGTTGCTTTCTTTAATGAGGGGGATGGACACTAGAAACCAAACCAAACCCAAAACTCAGAACAGATAAACTAGAGGGATGGAAACAGAAAAATGAGAAAGACCATTATGAAATCCAAGGATCCAAGGAATGCATGATGAGTAAGAAATGAAGGGGAGAAAAATTAAAGTGGAAATTAAAAAATAATACAAATCAAAGCATATGTCCAAGTTTACTTCTCAGTGTTAGGACTTAGAGAATTTGGCATTGTGGAAGTAATTTCTGTCAAATTTTCTGCACTTAAGGATCTTAATTTGTCATCAGATTAAAAAGATGAAAATCTACATTTGGATTAAAAGGGTGAAAATTTTCAGTTTATTCAACTGCCAAGGTGAAAAAAATGCATGATGAAAGGATAACTTGCCACTTAAATTAACAATTTATGCAAGCAGCACAGAGCTGAAATTGCAGTGTAACCACATGGCAGCACTTCAGCCATATTAAGATTGTGAGTCCAATGTCACACCAAAGAAAGATGAAACATCGTCACCTTATACCCTACCTGTATTTGCAACCATCTCTGCACTCCTAAAATTGTCCATGAATGTTTTTGTTCCTTTATTCTCATGAAAAATCTCAAAGATGGGATTTTTTTTATTGATATAATTATTATGGGAGGAGGAGAAAATTACTTTTTTTCACAAGCTTCCATAGCTTCCTGAAGAATCCAAGAGCGAGGCATACCTATGAAACTTAGAGCACTCATAAACAAAAAGTGTCAAGCCTGGACACAGGCAAAATTTCAAGTCTAAGAATATTTTTAATTAGAAGGACTTTGCAGTTTGGCACTGGGAATTAAGGATCTCCTACTTTACCTTAAAAATCACACATGTGTATATTCCCATAGCACAGATTACACTGAACTGCTCGGGGCTTTCAGTAGGGTCAGATCTCTACTGATTTAGAGCTCACAAACTCACAAAGGAATAAACATTATCCTGCTTGAGGAACACAAACAGAGGAGACAGAAAAAAGTTGTGAAAGTGTTACAGATGCTGCTTATATTACAGTTGAATATAGAGAAACTAGATGCATTTTGCAGACTACTGAGTGTCAGTTTAAAACCTTAATTGATGAATGATTCTCTCGCTCATATGAACTAACAGACCATACTCTCAGAGGTATAACCCTGCTGACATGACCAAACTGCAGCATTAAGCCAGTACTGAAGGGAACAGAAAAAGGGTGTGGGTAAATGAATCCTCCTTTTTGTGCTTCACAAGTTCCCAAACTGAAAATCAATAGCATATGGATTATGAATGAGACCTGAATATGATTTTGTGTGACAGGACAGGGGAGGCATCTTCCAAGGAAATATGATGTTCTGTAAATTGATAGCTGAGAAAGCTGATGATTTCCTTGTTGGATATTAGGATTTAAATGTAAAAATGTATGGTTTCTGAAGTTTTCAAGCCATGATTCAAGGACAATGTAGGAGAAAAGCAATAAGTTATGTATACGGCTGGAATCAATCATGTCTGCATCACAAAGCTTTAATATTCAAAGTTACCCAATTACTTTTAAATTAAAAACCCTTGACGAGTCCTCACTACTGTAACTTTCTATTTTCACACTTTAAAGTTCCCTAAAACATTTTGCCTCCTGCTATTGTCTCCAAAGGACTTTGATCAGGTTATTAGAGCAGTGCTTGAACTGGAGTTCTGCAAATACTAACTCCAATAAAGCTGCAATACAGGCACTGCCACTAAGTCACAGGTATATATAGCTCTGGGAGTCATAACTGTTCAAAGAGAAACAATAAAATGCAGCTATGCTCAACATAAGGGTATATTTTCTTACACAGTCAACTAAAATTTTAATGGAAAAGTGTATACGATTAAATGATGTCACTTAATAGTGTACAAGGTTATTTGGTTTGATGATTCAGAGAACAACAACGACTTGAATTTAATTTCCATTAAATGAAAATGCTTTTTTTGCTTTCTCTGCATTGCTTTTTATAATTTTTATTATCTTACATAGTGCTATTTTACTTTTACCAGACTAATTATTGAAAGCTTCTTTTAAGACAAGATAGAACACCCCTGACCTCTTGTGTGTCAAAATGATAAAAATGTATACATAGGTTCATGCTTTTTTGATTCCTGTAATTTCCTTGTGCAAACATTTTGAACTTCTTGCTGTTTTCCCTTCCACATTTCTTCTTTTGCCCCTTTGCTCAGGGCCAGGTCAGAAAGAAAAAGAACTGACACTAAAACAGCTTTTTACAGAAAATACTTAAAACCTGCAAGATTTACAGGGCAGCAGCCAGTAGCCAAATATGCATAGTTTTGTCATGATTGGAGACCAGTGAGCAGAAAAACCTGATGGGATAGACTTTCATTGCACTGTATCTATGGTACAGCTTCAAACCTTGCAAAAGCTCTTTTTCCAGATACTGGACACTGAAAGCTCCTTTTGAAGGCTGGGAATAGAAATACCTGGGTGGCAGGGGGGGAAAGAAAAGCAAAACTAGTAATTTGAGAAGATTTTGCTTAAAGCACACACTCATTTGGACTGAATCACAGGTATGCAATTCCCAGAGATCAGCTAAACTATTAGATATTCTCTCTGAAAATAGTTTTAAGACCAGGGCTGTGTGAGCTAAGCAAGGAATCAGGCAGGAATCTCAAAAGTTAGTGTCTTATCATTTGAACTGAGATGTGAAGTGTGAAAAAAAATGAGATATTTTAGGTGACTACAACTGACCTGACTGTTCCTATTATCTGGTTATCAAACCAGCCATTCTCTCTGTGACTAAATATGGGTAAGTGTATCATTTGGCTCTCCATACCTTGTCAAGGTCCCTCTCCTGTTTATGGGGAGAAGAGCTATTTGAATGCATGGCAATGGCTTGTCACTGAATCTTTAAATCTTTAAGAAAAGAGTTACACTTGTTGTTATTCTGGTCCTGGTGGTCCTAGTTATTCTGAGAACACTTCCTCATCCAGGCATGAGCCTTCAGTTAGAAGAGCAAGAGGAATTAGAGAAGTCTTTACATGAATACTAGTTTTACGTAAATACTAAGTCTCTTAACAAGTTTAGTAAATTTTATGTTAAATATCCCAATTATCTTCAGGCTGGTACACTAAGAGAATAAAATGTCATGTATTTTTAAAGGCTATTTAGGATTATGAAGTTTGTGTGTGTTTCTGTGTCTATATTTTTAACATTAAAAATTCCAGAATATCCTCTCGAAACTTGGTTACACTATTAACCCCATGTATTGGATTTCTTTAAATAAACCCTTCAATATTTCTTTTTTTATTCAAATTTCTCTGTGTGACAGAAAATAAGAGGGAAATTACTATAAACTTAAGACATACTAATTTTAAAAATAGAGAAAAATAATTTTCCTTCTGTGTATTTTAATGACCTTCAGTTCTTCTAATGATCTTAATTACTACTCCCAATAACATCAAAATCATGGTAGAATAACAAATTAAGGAGACCTATGATTTTCAGTCACAGTACTTTTAAGATAGCAAAAGTTTCAAATAATAGTACTTTAGAATAGAATTTGGCTTCCTGGGTGGTTTTCTTTTATTTGACATTCTATTTGAAACCTTAGGTAATAATTCTCATTAAAAAAATGCAGGAAATTTCTCTCAGTATTGTAAAATTTTTTAGGAAGAATATATAGAACTCTACTTTTTACTTTTTTTTTTTTTTTTTTTTTTTTTTTTCTGTCAAAGTCTCTTGTTTTTTTTTCATAACCCAGCCCATATTTTGTCCTGGGTTCATGTTATTTCTGTACAATACCTTTCTTTTTTTTGCAATATATACATCAGGGGCTTGCTAAATTACTCCAAGGTATATGCACATGTTTCTAAAGAGTTAGAAGGACTCAAGTACTATTCAGAGGGAAAAAAATCCAGGAACATGTCCTTTCTAAGAGATAACATGTGACAAAATAGAACTGGCAACATTTTGAAAGTAATCAAAATGTTCCTGCCTCATCTTTCAAAATAGTTACCTTGATTCAAAGAAAATATAAAAGTTTTTTTTTCCCTTAGGGAACCAGAAAAGACATAAGATATTTTTATTTCTATGAAAAGCAAGAATGAACTTTAGAATTTTAAAAAAATATAGAAGCAGATAAAAAATGACAACTTCTACTCAAACAATTTTCTTTCCTCAAGAAAGAAATAAAGCCATTTTCATTCCTCCCTCCCTATTTGCAGCCTCCTGAATAAATGCTGATATAATCAGAAGTAGAAACCACATAGCCAAAATACCTTATAGAATCCCATTCGTTTGATATTTCCATTCTGACCAGAGGTATGAGACCATAGTAACTTAAAAAAATGAATTTTTGAGGTTTATGATCTGGCTCTAGATCTGTAGAAGACCAATATCCAAGAGAAGAATGGATAGGAATATGCAAAATTACGTGTTACTTATTTCTACAATGAATTTATGGGACAAATAAGTTGCTGTATTTCAATGTCCTTTCCACTAAGAGTTGGATTATAAAAAGATGTCCATATAACACTGTTGCTTAGGAAAACAAAGGAGAATTTATTTATAGCAAGACTGTTAAATCCAATGTTGGCATTTCTGGAGTATATAATTTAATGCTGGTGGCTAAAGTCAAATGTCCAGGGCTTTAAGCTGATTAGTGAATTCAGAACTCACATTAGTAAAATATTTTCTTCTAAAAAGTAATTCATTGCAGACATCATATTCCCAACACTCCCCTCCCACCCCAAAGAACCAACCCAGAGTGGAACTGTGGCTGTTGTTCAGTACAATTTGTACAACAACTACAGTCATTGCTCAAGTCCTGCAGCTGTGCTAGAATGCATAAGCAGCTCCAAATTTGTTTAGCAATCCATTCAACCTTTAAGAATGTAGAAAGCTCTTTCTGTTTCTCTCATACCTTCTAAATAGCACACCATAAACACCATGCCTTACCAACAGTATCACCACAGGAGAAACATGATAAAACATTTTATATTATTTACACCAATTGCAAGCGAATTCTCAGGTTTCCATGGCAAAACACATTCATCTGGTGTTTTTCACAATATTTATTAATTTATTCAAAATCTCTATCTGAAATTCCATGCACATGAGCACGCAAAATTCTAACAGATCTAAGTGTACTAACTCCCATAAATACAATCTTATATCACTACCATCTCGACATACTCCTATGCAAATCTCATGAATAATTACCTCAACATAAAAGCTTAAAAAGTGAATGACCCATTCTGGTTGCTCTAAGAAGCCAAATGAACAGATTTGAATAGTATGGGTACGACGGATACCAAATAAGCTCATTATTCAACACTCTAATGAAAGAGTCTGTTTGTTTTTCCAGTGGCTTTAGATTTTGGTCTGCAGAGATGTTTAGAGAGGGAAATTTCAGGCACTGTAAACTTCCACATTGCATTTAATATGATGGTGCAGCCAGGCAGACTGTAAACCTACTGCTAGATACGTGTCACTAAGTGGAATTAAAGTGTACCATACTGGGGAGCAGCTGAAATTACAGCGAACCACTGATGATGCCATCCAGGTCTGGTAAAGAAAGAATTAATTATTTGTTTGGAACAGATTATGCTGCTTTGTTGAAATCCTCTTCAAGGTGGGGGAATGAGGAAGAAGGCCACCCTGTTCTCTGAATGCAGCGTGCTTAAGCAGATGGGACTATACATATGGATGAAATAATTAAGATTCAATATGTAAAATGCACTACGCATTCTGCCCTCCCTGCAATTAAGAGGTTTTACTTTAGGCTACGGAAGCGTACTCCTACAAAACCCAACCCAAAATAACTACAAAGAACTTTCTATATGTTAAGCTAAAAAAAAAACACTCCAAAGAGGAAAGTGAGGCATGATATACCATAGCTGTTTTTCAGCACAGTAATAGCAGAAACATAAAGGTGTTACTCCAAAACAGGATTTATGAATTAGTTTCACTCATGTTTATATATTGATCTATATGTTTTGTCACACTCTACCTTCAATTAAAACACCCATTTAAAATGTTATTTTAAGAGAAACTATCTTTTAAGTGTAGATATTTATTCAAGGAAAGTGAGGTAAGAGAAATTAGAACACCAGCTGGGCTGCACCACATTTTCTGGAGGAGAAGTATAATGGTGATCTTTAATGTTTTCAACTATGCTAATGACACTCAAGGACTTGCTGACAAATGTTAAAGAGTGAATTTAACCTTTAACCCAAGTGTAGACATTGAAATCATATTCTGAAAGCTTTCCTATAACAGCACTCTGCACCTTAATTATGCAGTAGCTATTGAAGTTATCTTCCATTTGACTCACCTTATAACAAAGACTAATCATATTTTACTTGCTACTTCACCTTAAATGAGATTTCCAATCAGTTGTGTTAGTTTGCCAGTAAATGCAAAATTTTGTCTAATTGTGCACATCTAATTATGACTCACTATTATAGATATTTTTGAACACACATTCCCTTTAAACCTTTCAAAACCAGGATGAAAGCATATCTTTCATCATCTGTGATAGTGTTAAATGACCAATACACACTGTTGAAGGTTCCCAATCCATGCTAGAACCTCATTCAAAATCCTGAAGTCATAAAACCAAATGAAAATGGACAGAGGACAAATTCTTGAAAAGTCAAAACCACTTTTGTAGAGATTTTACAACCCATTACTGGAACTTTATAACTGAGTGGGGTGTTGGAGAAAAATGTCATTAAATATTCAATTTTATAAGCTTAAAATGTATCATATGATAGTAGCTAATTACTTTAAGTATCAGTATTTATTTTGACAATAACAGGAAAACTTTTTCTTCACCTACCACAAAATCAACAAGTAACAACTAAGAACTCGTGATGCATCACTAGCAATGAATCTGGTGAGAAAGAGGGATTCAACATACCTGTTATATGCAAATGAGAAGTAGGTTTCTGAAGTTAAAAGCTTTCCTTCTGCTCCTAATCAGTCGGAAATTACAACTCTACTTACAGGAAATTACATCCATCATTTCAAGTTGATATACATTAAATGAATTTAATCCAAACAAAATTTATGAGGTTCTGTTCCTGTTTCTTCTTCTGGATAACATATATTTGATTGGACTATGCATTTAAAAGTTGATCTCTCGTCTGTCACTCATCCTGACAGCCCTTCACTGATGCTCTCTCTTCTGAGATTAATAAAAGCTCTGCAGGCTCCTTAACCCCAGAGTGAAGAGAGAGAGATGGAAATGGAATCAGCCAGCTGCCACCAGAAAATTCCTTGAATGTCCTTGCTAAAATGGGAGCCAAACATTCTCACATGAAGCACTCCAGAAAAGGTAACCAGTTTTGAGTGACTTTCACAATCAGATCAGCAATTTCCAATTTTATAGTCTGTTGAAAACGTGTTATCAACTATATTCTCCCTATTATGATATGTGATGAACTGTCATATTTCTAAGAAAGTGCCTTGATATAAGCAGGGAAGTTAAACTCTAATTGAATGAGAATATAGAAAAATAAGTTTAGAAAGATGATGATTTAAAAATCTAATCTGTCTCTCTGATGCTGCTCAAAACAGAGTAAGCTCATGACATTTACATATTTTCTCTCTCTCTAGCCCAGTTGTTGTATATGTTGAGAGATGGAGAAGGTGTGCCAATCAAGGCCAGACTATTTTATGGTCTGTAATCCATACAAGCATTTGGTTTGCGGGTGGAGCCAGTTCATACATCCCCAGCTGCTTCACTGGCAAATCTTCAAGATGTTTTGCCTGGATTACTGTATATTATGTAAATTTGGACACTATTTTGGAATGTGAGAGAACAAGAAAGCCCCATGAAGCAAATGAAAGAATTTGGGCTCATAGCACATGAAAATATTCTAGCCACTAACATATCTTCATCCTAAAAGATAAGGTCCTTTTTTTGAAGGAAAGACTTTCTTTCTCTGAATATTCTGTCCCATGAGGGAGTTCAGGGTTTTGAGTCAAGTCAGATGAGCACATAAATTCCTTATGAGAAAGAGCATAATATGAAACTTTTGGTTTGTGCACTGGCTTGTGTAAATGCCACTTGTAAGGGTCTAACATCTCACTGTGCATTTTGTGAAAACCTAAAATGTACAGCTTTAGTAGGGACAGCTCTGGTCTTACAAGTCTCCATTTTGAATCTAGTCTACCATTATCATTAGTCTGGATGCCTCTTTTAGGGGACAATCCTTTTCTTCACATACTGTAAAAATGCTAATAAAAATTACTTATTAAAATAGATGGTAAAATAACTGCCTTTAAGAGCGAGCCAAAGTGGTTTCAACTAAAGATTTTTCAATTGAATAATGCTTTTTCAGCCTAACAGAAGAGAATCATAAAGTCAGTCATGGCTGGGCTTCACAAACGAAGATTTGGGAAAGGTCTCTTTGAGAATCTATTTCAATCAATTAAATTTCAGGTACATGGAGACATTTAAAGTGTTTTGTTTTCACTTTATCATGGAAGAAAAAAATACCCAGAAAGCTCAATGCTGCCACCAAAAAATTGTTCCAGGGCCACCTTGTCCAGTTACTAATCAATGCAGTGCTGTAGCTCTGCAAGATTACTTTTGAAGAGGATGCCAAACCAGATGCTGACTGTGTCAGCTTTTAATGATGATATCATTCTATTTGAAGCTGTACCGTATTTTCATCTGCTGGTTGTGTGCTGCTGCCTGTGATATAAGGAAAACTACCATTGTTAAATTTTTCAAAGTCTCAAATGGGAGTTAGATACTTAAAATTCCTTTCAAACTCTCACCAGTAAGACTTCTGGGAATTTTATATGTTTAAAAAAACATTGTAAGGTCATTCTACTAGCTTTGTTGTATTTCTTTTTGCTTTTATACCCACTTATCCTATGAAGAGGGGTAAGTAGAAACTAACATCAACAGCATGAAGGAACTTAACCCAGAAATTTTAATCTCAGATGACAATAATATCAGGAGCACTCAGTATGAGCATGCACAGGAATCAGACTGATTGGCCTGAGGAAGGTTCTGAAGTCTACCCATATCCTATGGGAGTGTGCATCAGTCATATACATGGACCTATTTGAAAGTACATAAAGAGAGATGATAAATAGGAGACGACAGCAGACTCAGAGGGATGATGGAGTGCTATCACACTGTGCCACTGGGGAGCAGAGGGAACAATAATGAGAATTCCTGCTAGAACACTGGTGATCATGATGAGCAATTTCTGCACAGATAGCAGTGCTCAGGTGATCTCTAATTACATGAATGGAGGAGGAACCTTCTGTGGCCCATCTGTCAATACTACACAGGACAAAACCCATATCACACCAGATACCTCTAACTGAATGCTGCAGTCTAAGCGATACTTTTGTGTCCAAGGAGAAAGAAAAAACAAACAAACAAACAAACAAAACCCCTAAGAAATTAAGAAAATAGGGGGTCAAAAATGTCACATAAATGGTTTCCAGTCTCCCAAGAGATTATTTCACAAAAATATTTCAAGTATTTGACATAAATGAGCTTGGAGTTTTGGTTGCATTTCTCCCTACAAAACCAGAAATTCATCAGGCTTGATACTGCATCAACAAGATACAGATACTCAGAAAAATGAGCCATTAGAACCAATGTAAAGTCACCTGCTTCATGGGAACAGTTTATAAAAAAAAATTACAAATGTGTGGGATGGGTACATAAAGAATAAATCAGATTTTGAAGGTTAATGTGTCCTTTAAATAAATAGCA
Source organism: Pseudopipra pipra (assembly GCF_036250125.1). Classification (NCBI taxonomy): domain Eukaryota; kingdom Metazoa; phylum Chordata; class Aves; order Passeriformes; family Pipridae; genus Pseudopipra; species Pseudopipra pipra. Next base: position 10,780,979 of record NC_087556.1, read on the forward strand.
GAATTTGGGTGATCTTTTCTCTTCCGGTTTGCACTGGTGGTGATATCTCACGGTTACGATGATAGATAAGCATGCTAAGGGAGCAATCATCCATGTAAATTTGTCTGACATCAACAAGAATCAAGAAGAGGGAGGCAAAGCAAGCTTCTACTTTCAATAAAGAATAAATATGGTGTTAGAGTAGTGCATTTATCAGTACCCAGGCACAAAGAGTGTAATATTTAAAAACTCAAAGCACTAACTGCGGCAGTCCTTCATCATACAGAAATCCTGTTGAGGACAATGCTTGATGAAAGGCTGACAAATCTGTCCCACAGACATGATAAAACAAATAGTGGTTATTTCTGCTTGTTTTGTACTGTCACACTTAAACATAAATGGGTGAATTTCAAGCACAGCAGGAGAGCAATAGAAAAAGCATGGCTTCAGCAAATTGCTAAGCAACATTTCAGTGCCTACAAGTCTCACTTACACACATCTACTAGACCAACAAATACAGGAATAATGGAGAAGAATTCTTAAGAGCCACCAAAAATTAGGTAAGGTCATAAATGTTTAAGTCAGAATATAAGATAACAAGTTTATTGGTGCCACTAATTCAGGGACTTCTTTAAATAACTCTCTCCATCTTGAGCCACTAAGAGATCTGGAAGCTATACTGCTTGTAATACAAGTAATACAGTATTAATGATGGAAGAAATACCATAATTATTACTTGTATTAATAATGTAGGTAGCAGGATAAGTATTGTCTCTCTAATTTACAATACAAGCATTACTTGAGAATCTTGTAAGACGTTGACAGCTGATTTTCACTGATTTTTGAATTCTAAACCAGGAGTATCAAGATTTATTTCTTTAAATTAAACTGCTTTTAGATATACCATTAAGTTAACAGATTTAGGACTAGAGGTTTTCCTGACTTTGTTTTCTGTGGCTAAATCTTTTTAGGCTTAAGATAAGGAATATAGAGGGAGGGTTTTAATAAAAGCTCCTGAAAGCCATTCCTGAGTTAAGTAATTTGCCTACAAAACTCAACTTTCAATAAGAACGTATTCACATACTACTTTATAGTCACCTATCAACATCACATCTTAATATGTCAAACCAGATTATTACACAGAAAGTCTGTGGTACAAGCAACAAAACCCTTACTCCTAGTCTAATGCCTTCATGACAGGATCCTACTTCCTTCCAGAAAAAAAAAAAAAGGAAACTTCCAGATCTATGTATGTGAACACAAATGTACTTGTGCAGCTGGTGCAAAGCTGTAAATTTTGCTGACCCTTTTATACCCAGAAGTGTGATGCTGCATATCACATCAGAGATACACTTTACTGCATTGAGATCTACTGACAGTAACAAATGCCAATAATTTCTGTGGCATTGAAATAATATTACACACATTGATATCAAAATAATTCCAAAAAAATGGTCAAAGTTTCTCTATCAGCAAAAGCACATTTAATATTATGCAAATACTACTACTACTACTGTCTTTCATTACAGCAAGTACCTTGTTCAAAAGCAGGGACTAAAACCAAGTCAGGATGCATGTGCTCCAAATATGCTCATACTACCCTAGCTAGAAAATAAATGTTCCTTATGACTAGATTACATAATTCTTCATTATAAAACCTGATAAACACTTCAGTCACCTTTTTTTCAAACGGCTTTATTCCAATGCCTTGACAATTACTACTTCTGCTCTTTTGCACAATGTGAACAAACTACAAGGTCAAAACTGTCTCCTGAATAACTACATAAATTACTGTATAAATTGTGTATCTGGGTGACTTTGAAAGTTTATAAAAAATGCCAAAAAACCCTCTTAGGACACTTAAGGATATAAATCTCATCATATTTCATCCCAGTACCTCTTCCCTTTTACCTTGCTACTAACTAGATACAGATCTGAGGAAAATTCAGGTTGGACGTGACCTCAGTAGGTCAGGTAGTGTTTCTTCCTGCTGAAAACAGGGCCGGCTGTGAGGAGTCCATCAGTGACAAGGTGCCAAAGGTACCTCACTTTCAAAGGTATCATGAACAAACGAAACAGTTGGAGATCTCATATCATCAGCACTATATTTTTTGCAAACATCTGCAAACATGCATCACGGATCTTTTCAGTCTAGACTCTAAATAAACTAAAGGCAAGTACAGTTGCAAAAAAAAAAGGTTTTAATGTTAGCTTCTTCAGACTTTTCAATTATAAGATTTTGTTCATCTTTGGTAGCAGACTGTATGGTTTTTATTCTATAGCAGAAATGCAAACATATAGAGAAGTTCAGACAAGGTTCCCACTAAATGTATTCCCATTACGTTACAAAAAAATGCTGATACTGTCTGAAAGGGTGGTTCTGATAGTGGACACTTTAAACATATTTTAAAAAGGCCCAATTACTTTGAAAATAATTTTAAATATTATTTTAAACACTATAAGTGCTATTTTGAGAAACACTACTTCCTTTTAGATTAATGGTACATTTGTATAATATCGGGAATTCATGAATCATATACAATAATGAGAAAGGATTATTTGACTTCTCTGATATGTATTCATCTTAGTCAGCAAGAAATGATTCAGATGTTAAATGATGAATGATTGCTCTACTGGTAGTCCCATATTCTGTTACAAACTCCTTCAGCATATAATATTTCTAAAATTCCTAAAAAGCTTCTAAGAGAGGTTTTTTATTGGTAGTTGTTGTAGCTGTATTCATCAAATATCATCTTTTGTTTGATAACATTTTCTTTTCTTAAATCCAGTTTTGAATGAAGGTGAGAAGCATGCTTTCCATACAACACTAACAACATTTCACCTTTGTGGTCACTAAGACAGTCATACTTATCATGTGTAAAGTTCTCTGTAAAACTGTCATGTAGCTTTATATACCTTGATACAGATTAAGCAGAACTGGGAGGATTGCCTGATTCTGACCTGCAAGGACCAGTTAACTGTTACAAAAATTAAAATTATATTTTAAACTCCCCAGGAAAAGCTAGCACCAACTGCAGTGACTCTTGTTTCAGATATACCAAACAGGGAAGCAGAACACATCTCGTACTAGGCTTCCTTACACCAGTGGTAACTCTAATCTGAAATGGTTCAAGTTAACTTCAGATTTTATCAATATTTACCAATTGCAATACTTTGTCAAAGTGACCAGCTCAAACTTGACGTACTTTAAAAGATCATTCTGTCTTGAAAGTTACTGGCTGATAACTTCTGTGAAAAACTGTTTTTAACTTGGTATCATAACATGCTGAAAAAGGGTGTATCTCACTTAAAAAAAAAAAAGTTTGAAGGGTTATATTGGTATCTATTAGAGCACTAATCCAAAAGGAATGAATGCTCGATTCACCTTAATTGAGCTCAGAGCTTAATTCAGAAGACCAAGCCCCGGACAGTGTGTTGGTGAGTGATGATGATATGCACGGTAAAAGCTTGGTGTCTCTTCATCTCTCACTTTCTGCCTTGAAGCTGACTTCAAGGTAGTTAGATGCTAGGTGGTTCTTGTGCTTTCTGAAACACTACTCCTAAGTATGTTAAAAAATACACTTGTTTCTCAAAAGATAAATTATTTTTTTGCCATTTACTTTGATAAATCCTTATATTACAATTTCAATTTTTTTTTAATTTAAAGGTGTTATAATTTGTTGATTATAAACACTTATAAATCAACAAAAGTCCACTGAAGTTATTAGAAGTGTGACAATTTCCACAGACCTTGGCCATAACCCCAGAAAGCAGTTAATAACTTGCAACCTGATACTGGTCCCATAGAACTTAAAAAAAAAAAATGCATCACTAATTCCAAGGGAAATTAGGCACAACTTTTACTAAGCAAAGTAAGTTGGGTAGCAAAGAGGAAGTGAGAAGGAAGACAGGGATGACAGGCAGACACATGTATTCTTATCTTCTAAATCAAAGAATAGTCACAACTTTCTCTGGTAGGCAAGAGCAGATGAGACTGGAAACATGCAGCCATTGTCACTGACACTACAGGAAGAGCAGCTTTGGGGAAGCATCAAGGAAAGTTCCAAGGCACTAAATAATCCAATGTCTATTCATCCCTGGATATAACAAAATGGGAATCCACAGATATCCACATCTCTATACAGGACTAAAGAAAACATTCTGTTATCCACTCTAACAAATCAAATGCAGAGCATGAACAAATGACTAGATGCTTAAAAAGCAGTGGTATTTCTATGAGAATACTGATTTTCCAATAAACAGCTCTGTGCTATTTGTGGTTAAATCTTTTTAGTTTGGGAAAACATAGCATTCACCTGTTGTCTTTGACCTGTCTGAGGTTTGTCTTCCCACCCTTATTGCCTTCTGGTTGAAATTAGATAACAAATTCAAGTGTCTCCATAAGAAATCACACAAAAAATCATGATCACATAAGATTTGTTTTCAGAAGAAAGGACCTAGACTTTTTATTAGTGAAATGTACACTGATTTAACTGCTACAGCACTTAAACCTCTCTCTGCAACTCAAAGATGTGTGTTTGCTGGGAAAGCTGCTAACAAATCTCCAAGAAGTGACTGGTAAGGTGGTGCTGGCTGAACTTCACACAAGGAAGAAAAAGGACAGCAGCAAACATCCTGGAAGCAGCATAGCCAAATGTATTTACTCTTTGTAAAACTGATTCCCTCAGGCTGATCAATGTGGCTATACTATCTTTTACTGCTTCAGTACTTTCAGGACACCTGTTTTGAATTTCATCATTGTGACATGACCATTGTAACAATTTTTTTTGATTGCCTGTTTTAACTGGAGACAATACACTACTTTGTCCTTGCAAAATTTCAGGTGATAAACTAGTGGAAAAGATTTTAAGCAAGCTTAAATCCAGATGATAAGCATGGGTATGCAAAAAACTTGAAAAGGACTCATCCATAATTAAAATGGATTCAAAACCCATCAGATATTCTTTTATATCATATAAATAATCTTTTAATTTCTCTGCCATTATATTGGTGGTGTCTGGGTTTCTTACTTTGGCTGTTGGAGGATTTTATTTTAAACACAGTTGTAGTATTAATGTTATGGCATTGAAATGACATATAAAAGTTTGTGACTTATGGTGAGATTGGATGATCTCCTCAAACAGAGGATATGGAACAGTGATATAAATAAATGTTAGACTGAACACAAAAAATATTTTTTCTTTAAACCCTCACTATAAAAACATTTTATCCTGTTATACTGGACACACACAAAGTATTAAGCCAACATTATTTATTTCCTAGTAGACATTTAATATTATTCTTTTAACCTAATTCAAAATGATGATCAGGGAAGTATAACTGAAATGCAGCCTCATGTTTAAGTTTTATTTATAGTTGCCTCTATCACTTTCATTTTGTTTTGATTTGGAGTGTTTTGATATTTTTGCCTACCCTTTTGACCCATAAATCTGGTCATGAATCCATCCTTAATTCTGTTTATTTTGTTTTGCAAGACAGTATTCTCTTTTTCTTCTTCTTCTTGTCCAACTGACTTATTGTTTCCCAGAAATTTTTATTCCTATATTATTAAACAGCATTTGGTTTTCATTTTTTTCATTACACTGCACCTTTTAAATGCAGTGAATCCACTGTCCATATTGCTTTATCATGAACTCCACAAAAAGCACCTGCCTGTTGCTACAGTGGTATCTGGTTATGGATTAGCATTATGGATGTCAAATGGCTTACGAGCTCTATCTCAGATTAACAATATCCTTAAAATACTAAAGACAGTAAGGCAGATACTTTATATTTCCAATATTCTATTCTCAAGTTTTTGGTCTTTGCAAACAGTAGTAAACATATACATTGTTTTATAAAAATACTGACTTTGCTATAGAAAGTTTAAATTTAAATAACATTTTAAGGCAGTCATACGGATAATACATTGAATGATGCCCTTCAAATAGCAAAAAGTAAACAAGGCACAAGAAGTCACTATCATAGTGGACAATCAACCATAAACTATAAAACCCAGTCATTAAAAACCCTCATTACTTATTCAAATCTAGGAATTAAGCTGGGTACCAGTTTTATTTCAGCTGATTCCGGGGCAGAACTTGAGTTATACTAGACGTTCCCGAGAATTAATTTTTTAGGATTTTCTTAGTATAGACATCCCCCTCTGATTTGAGGAAGCCTTGGCTTGGGACTCATAATTTAAAGTAGCAGCATGAGACAGTTACAGGCTTCTTAATGTACCCTGACAGAATCAGCTGTGAAAGCCAGAAAAAGTCAGAGTGCCAGATGTGTCAGTGGAGAAGAACCAGGCAGAACAGCAATAAAAGCAAGAATTTGTGAGAAATTCAAAAATAATGCCTCAATTCTCCTCCCAATAGAAATCACATGATCTTAAGATTTCTTCTCAACCTCTTCCTATACTGGCTGAAAATGGTTATTTTAAGTATTATTTTCACTCTAAGTGAAAAAAAAAAATTACATTGTGAATTCCAAATCATAAAAATGTTGTATACATTTTTTTTTTTTTAAACAAAAGCAACTTCTTATTTCAGTATGGAATTATTTCTGCTGGCTAAGCAGTGCTGGAGAGCAGGCACAGCTCTTACCTTTTAATTCACCGTTATTCATACCTAAGATGATGCATGACATCCATACTACTGACAGGATTTGAACTATGAGAAACTTTAGTCAGTTATGTTGACATTAATCAGCTAAAACGGGCTTTGAACATTCCCTAAAGAAGCACAGCAGGAGTGGAACGAAGGCTGGAATGGGTCTGACACTAAAGAGAGGCCACAGCCTGTGGAGGGTGTTTGTCACTGTCACTGCTGTGTGATGGTGCTGGCTCTGATTTGCTTTAGACTGGTCATTTCCCTCTCTGGAGAAAGATGTCCCATGCACAAAGAATCTTGTGTATTTATAAAACACCAAATAAGACTTCTCCTACCAACTCCTTTGCAAAGCAGCTCCTCTGAATTTTATTTGCATGTATTACTGCCTGCAAGCACCACAGGACCCCAAGACAGTACCAGGATACATACAGAAGATATAGGACAGTCCATATTCTGTTTATAACCCAACTTAAAAGGAGTTAAAGTGAAATGATAAAGAAGAATAATCAGTTGACACTTGTTTAATACATGGATGCCATGGTTACCTCCAAAGAGCAGTGTGATATGTCTAGTACTCATTATATAAGAGTAGAGATATGAATTTATAGGGAGATTTGAATTTAAGCTTAAGAAAAAAACACATCCAAGCAGTCAAATTCCAAACGTTATGCAAATGAAAGAAATTTCATATATTGTAATAACTTAGAAAAATATCCAACATACCAATCACTTAGTCTTCAGGATAAATGCACAGGGAATTAAAACAGACAGGCAAAACACAGCACAAATCTAAATGATAACATTAAACTGGAAAAAAAAAGTACTATTATAATTAATTGCAAAAATAGTTAGCTATTCATTGCACAGAAAAACTGCTATTTGTCCACTGAGTATATTTTTCCACATAGTTCCTAAGACAGAAGAGAATCACAGAGCTTACAGCATTTGTTTCACAACATACTTCTAATTTGGCATACAACCAGCTGAAATATATCTAAAAATTATTCAATCCGTTTAAACTGCAGGGAAAATCATTCCATCATCCTAAGAAGTAGCAAACTACAGAGGAAAAAGAGGCAACATTAAGTGACCATGGTACTCTTTGCAATAATGTTTTGCGCTTGGTATTCATTTGACTTAAACCAAATTGGAAGGTAATGCACCTGGCAATTTAATGTCTTTATATATAAATTTTTATAGTTCCCAGAACGCACCTAGATCATTTTTTATTGATTTAGAGTGAAATAATTTTGATTCTACTTACACACTCATCCTGCTCTTGGACAACTGGGGTTCTGTGTTAGACCTAACATTGCCCCTTAGAATCACAGAATTACTTAAGTTGGAAAAGACCTCTGAGATCATCGAGTCCAATCACTAACTCAGAACTGCCAAGTCCACCGCTAAACCATGTCCTTAAATGCCACACCCACAAGTCTTTTAAATACCTCCAGGGATGTTATGTGCTAAAAATATCTCTGAACATAACTAGACTCTTGTGAGAAATACTATTGTATAGTTTTGAAGGCTGTAAATTTTATTATTGTGAACAGGAGAATCTTTTCCACTGTGGGCCCAGTGACAGGCGAGGTCAGCACAGCAGACACAGAAGGAACCACTACTTAGCCATTAGGGAGACTAATGGGGTGGATATAATGTGGTAAATGTACAAACAGGTTACATTAATTTCTGCATTCATATATGCATAAACTCTAGTGCATGACGCAAGTTGAAGAAAACCTGCTTGGAATTTAAAAATACATTTTGCTAAGAAGAACTGGAAGGCATATCAGAAAGAATATGATGCTAGAAAAAGGAAAATTAATGAAAGCCAAATAACCTACCGATTACTGTACTTTTAATCATATTCTGCTGGGTTCATTCAGAGTCAGGTTTGGTTCCATGAAACTTATTTTAGATTCATGGTGTGAGAGTTAGAATAGCTTGTTTTTACATTATGAATATTTGGCTTGGTAAAATATTCATTATCCTGCAGGTTCATTTGATTTTCAACAATCTTATCTGGCATAGGCAATAAACGAATTTTAAGAGAAGAATTGCTACCAGTAAGCCCAATTTCAAGCTCACTTACCTTAGTTACGTTTTGCTATATACTGCTGGAGCTATACTAGTTTTCTTGGGTTTACTCTCAACTCTGACAACACAATTAGGCAGATTTAGGCTCTGTGCTTTCAAATGTGTGAAAGTCGCTCCCAAACTTTTCAGGGCATATGTTATTTTCTGCAGGAAAATATAAAGGAAAAAAACCCCAAATGTTTGCTTATTCAATGTAAAGTTTTTGCCTCTGTCTGCAGAATTAGGCTTCAGTATGTTTTCCTTTCTGAAGTATTTCTCCTTTATGGCAATAAAACCAGAAACAAGAGTTAAAGTTAAAAAATGTTGTCCCTATCCAAATGAATACTAAATTTCATAAATATTATGGCTTGTGCTCTAGCACTTCAAAAATACTTTAAACAGATGGGCTAGTGAGACTGCCATTCATGTTTTACCAGTCAAGAGGCATGTTTAAACTGCTGGTTGAAACACACAATATGAAGCACATTCCACATAAAGTGTGAGAAAAAAAGGCCTGTTTGCTAAGGAATCACACATTAAAAAAAAAGCTAACTGAATGGCATTATATTTTACACAGCTATAATTTCTTGGGAAGAGATTAGTGGTCAAAGAAAAAATTACTGCTATACCGTACAGGTAAAAGAAGTGAAAAAAAAAAAGAAAATCTCTGCATAAAATTATCAGAGTATTTTCCAAACAACTATGTGGATGAAAAGTTGAAAGCTGAAAATTTTTGTACTCTTCTACACCAGAAAAGCACAATAAGACTGTAAAAACCAACCAGGGGGACAAAAATTTTCAAGTGACAGCGGTTTAATGGAGATAAAGAAGGAGGATAAGAATTTTAATCCGTATTTTAATGAAGATAAAGATGACAGATAAAGGAGGAGGAAAAGGAGGAATGTGTTCTGTATCTTTCACTATGAATTGAGATAGTCTGTTACAGAAAGGACATTAGTTAATATGAATGGTCACACTCCAAAATTTCACTATATAACAAATTCCACTGAGCTTGTCCCAACATAATCCATTCTATGATATCATCTTTTAAGTGCCTAATAATTAATCACATAAAAATATCCTATAGGTCACTTTGATATTCTGGAAAAGATTTCTCTTAATTTATAAGCTCAACAACTAGGTCATTTATAAGCTCAACACAAAGGTAATAAAATATTATGAGCAAAACCATTAACTGTAGCCTTATATGATGATACTGAATTCAGTTTTACTTTCAACTCTCAAGTATATAGGAATTCATCTCTATAGGGCATAGAAGTATCCTTACTATGGAGGAGGCAGAGCTGCCTCAGAGAAGGAAAAACTAGTGCTGGGAACCACTTTCTGCATTTATAAAAACTAAACATAGTGTCAGTTCTTACATTCCCGGTGCATAAAACAGAGAAAGTCGAGCTCATATGTTGTTACTTGAAGCCCTGGAAGAGATAAGGAGTCATGAAGCTGTAGCCTTACACTCCACCTATCTAAAGAATAGTATAAACTGAACTCAGATAATGTCTCCCACAGGACATTGTAATCTTTCCTGCTCGGGTCCATTATCTGAGAGGAAAAACACATCTTTCCAGTCTTAATATCATGAACAATAGCTTAAAGTCAGATTCTAATCTTAGAGGCTGGCATTCCTGAGTCTTAACTGATGATTCTAGGACACAAGTATATTCATTGGCTATGCAACTCACTTTTTTGTGGAGTCAAAACAAGTTGAAGTCAATGCATCTCTTCCAGCTGCAGCTGGAAACACTATGAGGAACCTGGAGCATTTGAATTTCTTTGCCTTCTCCTTTTCACATCTGACCCTTATTCTGTAATAGAATGATAACAGAAATAAAAATAGAGAATTTGCATCAGTTATTATAAAATTATCTCTGCTCAACTTAGTTAATGAATTTAATGAAGACAGTCAATACCAATTATTCTAGAAACTAAACTAACACATAGAAAATACGAGTGACTTTTCAGAGTGTAAGGTATGAGAAGCCACTCAACATTACTCCCAGTCCCCTATTTAAGTTACTGTCCACATGTGTAGGAAGCAATTTATTCAAATCTTTATAGGATTTATTGCTTGCTTTAACACACTTTGGGTAAACTAATCTTTGAAATTGTTCTTTTCCCAGTTCTCGCTGTTAAAAAGTTTTCGGTGACAGAATGAAGCTACTTTTTACCAAGCTGCCAACAGCAGTGCCAGCAGCACGAGCTGGCACCTGGCACCATGAAAGGATCCACCAGCAGCTCCTTCAACCAGTGTCTGTCACCTTTACTGTTATTCCAAGCTAAGAAGTTCAGACCCACATCTGGACTCCTGCAGTGGCACCCAGAGGGATCCCTTGGCTGCAAGGCTGACATAATGTGTGCTTGAAAGCTCCTCAGTTCTACTGTATTTTGTACCCATGCCCTCAGCAGCACCCAGTAAACCACAATCAGTCATATTTTACTGGTTGTGAATGAAGCCTGACACTCAAATCCACAGAAGCTGGTGAATATCTGCAGTGGTGCAGGCCAGCCCAACTCAGTTAAACTAATAATAGACTTTCTCTTTGATGCTGGAAGACTTTACATCAGGAAAATAGACAAAAATCAAACCAATAAGGAACCTTTTTTTTCCTTAAAGGAGAGCCATGAAAAGTTACAGACTTGTGAATACAAAGGTAAAGCCAGCCTTATGGAAGGTTTTATTATGTACTCTTCAGGACAGAAAATAAGGCATGTCTCTGCCTATAGATGCATCTATATACCTCCAGGTATTAGCATAAACATGCTCCTTTTTGGATTTTGGTCAATTTGTGTGAGTAACATCATTTATAGCACCAGACATCTTGTGGAGATTTTCAGAAATTAAGCAACCTGTCTTAATAATACTGAGGGAATGACGACTACAGATAGAGATTCTTTCTCCCTTTCTTATTATAATTGTGAAAATTAATTATATTTGTTTAACTCAATATATTTTATGAAGTCATAAAATTAAATGTTTATTTTAAATGAATTTATTTTTAAATTATACTGCAAAATGTAAAATATAGGCTTGATCATACATAGAATTTGAAGTTTCCCTCTTACTGGGAAATAAATTTTAAAAAAGGAAATCAAGAAAAAGTAGGTTTAAATAATGGGTTTTAACAGAAAAAAAATCCTTATTTTTTGTTTCAAATGTAAATTTAATCAGAGAAAATATTCCTCAGCCACTAAGTCTGTCATTTTTACATAAATCTGAACTTAGACATAAGATGGAACAGGGCATCTACAGAGATTGATGAGATCTAATTTTATGTTTGTGATTACAGTTAAAACTATTCTAAGGCATCAATACATAAATCTAAACTACTATAAAAACCTACAGAACACTTGCTAAAACCAGCAGAGGATTAAGAATATAAGCAGAAATACTGAGCTAAGATGCCCTAACCACTAACAAAATATATTTTGCTGGAAGTCTAAGGATGGATAGCAGCACCCCAACCATCTTTAACCACTGCATGTCTTAATGTGAGCTCAGATGACTGAGACTTTATTCAAAAGTTTACAGAATGAAAGAGGAGGAAGGCAGTGAAGGCTTATTTAATGACTCTTATATGGACAGCCTTCAGTCCTTCTCTCACAACTTTGAAAGTGCTGGAAACCCCAAACCTCTTTTTACCACCCTCACCCCTTCTTCAAAAAAAAAAAAAATAAAAAATTTGTAGAGTATGAGATCCTCTGTTTGACCAGACTATCAAACATATTGTCTGTGGAGCAGAAGAAAATATTACCCCAGAGAGGGCAGTCTAGCAAAAATTTGAAAATACACAAATCAAGGCATTTGGTGGCTGAAATCTATTTTGGTAAATAAGATTTCATTTACAAAAAATAAAAAGAAGGCCCCTTGGGAAATTCAAACATTCAGGGTTCAACACTAAGGAATTGAATTTTAACATTTTTATTGTTTTCATGTCATAGTCACACCTGATATATTTTGCTATTTTACAATAATTTTCAAACACTTAACCAGAAACAATCAGAGATATCTTGTGTCCATCACAGGTGCAAACTAATTCTCTAATCTTTCAAAATCACACGTGATCTGCAAGCCCTTCTTCATCTTACACACTGCCCACAGAACTACTTGGAAGTTGCCTACATTTTTAGACACCAGCCAGAGAAGTAGCAGTACTATACTTGAGCTCCAATACAGCAATGTTATTGAATACCCCTTCATTTATTCTCAGACCTGCTGCCCATGCTGTGCTATGCTGCCCATATGAACAAGATCAAATAATGGTATGAGATAAAATTCTGTGAAAATAGCTGCAAAATAGATGGAATAGAAGTAGGTTTAGGCTTATTTTTCACTTTAAACCACACTGCTTTTGTCACAGATTCAGACACATGGAGTTCTTCCCGTTTCCCCCCCAAGTCCAACATGCTGGGATCTCTACAATAATCACTGGAGTGCAGCTGCTGTTTTCCTCACTAATGACTATGCTGGACTATAAGGAGAAGGATTCTCTTAAACACCAGTTCAGGAAAAAAACTTAAAAATAGAAATTCTAACTTCCAAATATTATGACTGACACAGAGCAAAGATGGATGGTGTAGGCAGGGGGGCAATAAGAGCAGCCCTACATCTAACTTTGCTGCCATTAATGTTTACATTACATATGAAGTGGTTTACCAACATTCTGATGGACTGGCAAAATGTGCAAGCATACAATTTATTCCTCCATGCAGCAGCTTCAGGAGATCATAACCACGAAGGCAAGTTTTAGCAGAGATTGTTTCAAAATAGAGAGCTTTATTTTGACATGCAGGGAACTGCAATAAAAGATTTATTATTCGGTGGAATAATTGCTGAATGCATTATCCTGTCAACATTTAACTAATAATCAACTTAAATAATCAAAGCTGCCCTAGATTTTTTGTTGGTTTACGTTAATTTGAGAATAATTTATTATTTTACTCACATTTGAATTAATGTAAATTGAACTAATAAATTAAATGTCAAAGTTGTGTGAAACAAGAAACATCACACATTTTGACCCTCATATGCCTATTCTGCAGGCCATACATTCTCATACATGCTGCACTTTAATCCAGCAGATGACACCAAAATGCTTTGATGTGCTCTATGGGCTCTCTGTGCTCACAGTGACACTGTGACAATGATTTTGCTGATTAGGGTATGCACACAGCAATCTTTGGTCCTTCTCTCATCTGAAGTCTCTCTAGCAAGTGGCTTGCCATGACTGGCTCGCTCACCTCTTTGCAGATGTGTTATTAACATCTTATTGAGACCCATCTAGCTCTCTATGCTTCATTAGTCTTTTTGCTCCAGTCAGCCATAAACTGCTGATTTTCGGATTAGCTGCTTTTGTCTGGTAATCTGCCCTTGACTCATAGGCTGAAATGTTTTAGCAGCAGAATTTTGAAGCTTTTTTTTTTGAACAGTTTTTTTGTGAACCGCTTAGTGAGTGACTTTAGATAAAACTGCATAGTTTGCCAAGACTTGGGAGTATTTGTAGACTCTCTCTATGTAAACCAATTACATAATATGTATAAAAGGAATGCTTAGATAAAGACAAATTTAGCCTAACATGTCATCAGGTAATCATATTGATCTTAAACTGAAAGCAATAGCATGAGATCTTTTGACTCCTCACAGCACTGAGCTGCAGATCATCAGAATTCGCTTCATGAAGTCATATAAAAAACCCCATACCAAATCAGCAACATGTTGGTACAAGCTCTTACACTGTTTTCAACAAGTCTGGGCTTGTAGGAGATTCTCTCTTACTTCTCCTTTGATTAATAAGGCCATACAACAGCCTCACGAAAACTAGCAAAATAAGATTTAGGTACAGCTTTACTGCAGAAAGATGGGGAAATAAGCATGTAGAATGGTGAAGACAAGAGGATGCTACCCTACACTGTAATTTTGATGACAGTTAAGTCAGTGGCACCTGCATCATTATTGAGAGTAGAGAGAAAGAGAGAGCAAGAATCCATGTAAGTTTTGAGGCTCCCTGGGGGCATATATATCCAGGGGTATATTTAATGTTTGTGCAGCACAGCTACCAGGACAGCAATGTGTGGCTCAGCAAATGCAGTCACATAATGTGGGATGTCCTCAGTGACAGTCAGACAAATTAAGAAAAATACCATGGGTTTGACCTGATACTATCAATAGTTTGATTCATTCTTTACTTTGTGTCAAAATATCCAAATGGCAGAGAAAAATATGCATTTAAAAATAGTGATGATAGTTTAATTGTTGAAGTTTTCTACTCCATCCCTGCTCAGTTGTAATAATGATCGGGGCATGGAGCATTGCTTTAGGAATTAATGACTACCTGAGGTTAACAGCCCACAGCTAAGCCTTGAGCTTTCAGCTTTCTCAGATGGTCATTAATCCCCAGGAATTGTTCTGTGACTCAATCATTACTTCTAATTTAAAAAGTGTATTTTCTCCTTTTAATTTTCTTTTTACGAAATGAAAGTACTCAATTAGACTTTGTCATTAAATCACATCTGCATTGATTACCTAGGAAAAAATAACGAGAGCAAAATTAAATTTGCCTATTTAATCATTGAATCCTGATTAAATATTTGTTATAAACATTTCATTCCAATTAAAGTTGCATAAAAAAATGCACATCAGGCAAATAATGGTATACAATTCAAAGCTGTAACCTGACACGCTGCCTCTATTTTATTCCTTCATTTCTTGATGAACAATGTACTACATTTGTGAGAAACTTCACCAGTTAGATTCAGCATCACTGAACTATTAATACATAACAGTAGCTAGGGAATTTCACAAATGTTTCAGTGATCTGATAGTGAAATCTATTTAAATCACAGTGATGGAGATATTCTTACAAGAACCACATTATCACAGAATTACTTTCTTTTTAAAGGGAAAACAAAGAACAAAAGAAAATACCTAGGTAAGATTTTGGACAGTGATCCAAATTCTCTTACTCAAGAAGTTTATGGTCATCATCAAAAAAAAGTTACATTTTTGTCCATGACACTGTTCTCTGGTGGAATCCCACAGGATTCCATATGCATCTAGAGATGCATGGTGCTGTGATTAAATTAGTCTGTGGCTCAGTCCCTTAGCAGCCACAGACAGGGCATTATATCATGGAGCAATCTGTGTTGAAACATCAGGTTCAGAATTAGAGAGAAATGGATTTATCGACACTGGGGTTTTGTAATGAGCTTTAGCAGGAAGTCTAAAGCCAGTTTATGCTGATACTTGTCAGCTTAGCTCTCTCTGCTACTGAAAGGTACCTGCTATGCTGACACTTGGACATATTAAAAAAGGACTAATTTTCTCCAAAGTTTTGAATAATCACAGTGCCTATGTTAGTTCTCAGCTACCTTTCCTGTTTGCATACAAGTTTGTGCTTGTGATACCACATCCAGGTATGGACAACCCAGCCATTGCACACTCAGAGCTGGAGAACTGAGTCTGCAAATCAGACTGTGACCCACAAAGTGCTTTAGATCAACATCTGCTGCAGTTCATGTATAAGTAATCTAATTTTCTGTAAGAGAATTTAGTTTCTGCCTCCACTGTACTCCAAATATTTTCCCATGTCCCTTTCACCCACTATCACAACATTCTCAATTTCCTTCAAATCCCATCTCCACTGCTGGACTGAGGAACAAGTCTATGCATTGAACCTGAAGAAAAAATTGATAAGATTCTTCATTTTATATAGAAAATTACCTATGCTGAGTTTTCTCGTACACAAATGGTCACTGAAATTAGTCAATATACAAACACATTTGAACACAAGAATTGAAATTATCAATAAATGTTAAATTTTTTTTTTTCCTCCCTGTCTCATTTCAGCTTCTCTAATATGAAAACAGATGGAGCAGCATAAAACCAACAACATCTGATCCTAAAATATACCTAAAAATTTTCAGGTTTTTTGAATGTTTCATTGCTCCTTCCAAGTCTTTTTCCAAAAGCTTGCTGCTTGCTTTTACAGTGCCTATATTTAGACTGTAGAAGTCGTACAAAAGACTCATCTTTTTAGCACATTTTTTTTAATCACAACAATAATATGAATTATTTTAGTAAGAAGGCTGACATATTTGGTCGCTTTCATGATTCTACTATCAAATTAAGGATTTCAAAATAATTTCAACAGTAACTTACTGAAAGAAATTGCATGTGTTCTTTGTGCTGTCAATAAACTAATCACGAAAAGATTTCAGCTTCCAGTGACACACAGGATGGTGTTAGAGAAGTAACAGGAAGGTTACCTGGAGATATAACTGTCTTGCAGCTGCCAGATGGTGTTGAACTGCTATGCAGAGTAGTTGAATTTTTACCAGGTAAGTGCACCATTACACACAGCCTTCTTATGTATTCAGAGGCTTAGGGGAATGATATATGCATATTTGATCCAATAAAAATAAAAGAAAATATTGAATATTCAGCATGTTCTTCATGTTGCCTTTCACACACCAAATTATAAATTGTACGCATAGAAACATCTTTCTATCAAAAAATCTCCATCCAATAAAAGCAAAAAAACTCTACTGAAAACAAACAAACAAAAATATCTTTACAAAGCCCGACAGAATTTAAAACATAACAAAGGCTATTTGTAAGACCTACACATATTTAATAAGAATAACAAAGGACAGAATCATTTGCTATTCTTAAAGAAATAAAATAATTTTATAAATTGAATTATGGATTCCAGTTTCATTTTACAATACTGCAAACATACTAAGGATACAATTCGACAGACTTCACATGACAAAACACTAATCAAGACTTTGAGTTTGTCCATTTTTTCAAAAAACCGAATGGCTACCATAATTAAAATTACAGGATTCATTTTTAGGTGCAGTAGGCGGAATGAAGTGAACCAAGGCAAAACAAAAATCCAATCCTCCGAATCTTACTCTTGAAGAGAGAACGGGGGAAACTTTCATGGATGCATATGGTCTCATCTGAAAGAGCACTTCCCACACTAACTTCCCACTAGTACTTTAAGAAACATTGGTTCAAAACTGATTCAAAAGAAGGATGACCTAGTGAGTCACCAGTATCATTTAAGGAAACCCAAGAAATACCTTCCAGGCCTCTTGCCCTTCTATTTGACCTTATCCTCTTCGTAAGACCAAGGGCCGAGATTTCATACATTTATTTAAATACATGAGTAGGTGTAAAAAAAAAAAATAAATTCAGTATGGAAAGCACTCTTTCCACATATATTATGGAAGCAGAGGAGAACTCTTATTTTCTGATCTTTGCAAGTAAAACCATAAGAATAATTTCTAGGCCTGTCACTGCCACCTTCTGAAACACTGAAATGTTATGGATTCATTAAAATTACCTTATCCTATTCATACACTACTAACATAGCAAATGTTTACTCCAAATAGAGTGCATTCTTTTTAAAATAAGGTTTACAAATCTGTGCATGTTTTTAGCTTTTACTGCAGAGCCAGGTTAGAGGGAAGGTCATGCAATTTATCACGATCCGCCATTTGTGAAGGGTACATATTTTTTAAACTTCACATTTAATCAATTATTCTGTAAATAGATGAGGACCTCTGCATGTTTAAAATGAAATTTACACATTAAACCACTCAAGATGATCTTTCATTTCTTTAATAAATTAATTCAGTGCTAATGAAGGCTGAAAGACTGACTGAATCAGTCATTAATTCAACCTTTCCCTCTTGATAAGATCAGCTGAGCTACTACTTTTCACAAGGGTATGTCAGGGGAACAAGTCATTTTATAATAACTCAGTGAAATGTATAAACATGGTAATATTTAGAAAATGCATTAGCAGGAAATTTACTGAACTACCTTCAGGTTATTAAAATAACTGATTAATTAGCCTTCTTAATATCATACGGGCATCATCCACAAACATTTCAGAGATTCAAATTTGAAACCATTTTAACAATTATAATTTCTATACAGAACTACATGTACATTCTTCCTTTCAAAAGGAAATCCATGAGCTATCTAAATAAAGCAATGTGTACATGACTTCCTTGTAAAAGGTTTTAGGAAAAAAAAAAAGGCAAAAAAAAAAAGCAAACAAAAAACTCAGAGTAACGTGATTATCAGTATAATACCCACCTGGCTGAAAAGAAAAATAAAAAGCAGCAGTAGGACAATAAGTCTTGTTGGAGAGACCTTCCCTTACATTATATATTCAGATGCTATTCCAGTCCATCCTTGCCTTTTTTTTTTTTTAATTCTCTTATGTTATAGACTCTGATTTCTACTAGCAGCATGTAAGAGAATAACTAGAGCACTTCAAACATTTACCTGTATTTTTTAGGACAGGCTGGTTTACTGAATGTTGGTATGTTGAAAAACACTAAAGTTTAGTTTTTTGTCTTCTATGACACTTTTCCAGACCACATTGGAAGGCAGCTTTATTGCACATTTTACTAGGAACTGAGTTTCCAGTAGAACAGTACGGCCAGGAAAACTATTTGTTCGGATAATTCAGTGTGTGTAACTACAGGAAGGAAAAAAACTCCTTAAAAATCTCAGGCTAAAGCAAATGTAACCTGAACCCAAACCAAGGAATCAAGTGACAGTCATAACCCTCCTGCTGAACAGAATTCCAGTGTTGCAGGTAATCTTTCATCATATGGATCCAAAACACCAAACACCTGTTCTGAAGTTCAAATTATGTGTTATGATGGTAGTTACAAAGCTAATGCCCAAATCTGAGGAATAAAGATAAAGGAGTTCTATGGAAGAGAGCATGCTTGAACCATTCATGCTTTCCAGCCCTACTGTTCAATGAATGGACAAAACTGCCTGAATGGAAAAAATTGGGCAAAACTTTATTTAGACTTTGGCCAATAATTCTTACTGAATCCAAGAGTTCCAAAAATAAATGAACCTTCATTTTACTAACCTACTAATCTAAGTTTTAGAAATAAAAGCAGACAACAGTCTACATTTTATATCCAAATCTAAGAATCTTAATCGAACACCAGATAAATATGTATCTTTTTCATGGATAAATATATAAAGTATAGTAATACCCCACAAATAAGTATTTCTACAATGATGAATACTTGTGTACCAATAACAGCCTATAGCTCTCTGTGTATATTCTTTACTTATAATTATTACTGTAAAAGGCAATATAATTAAAAGTCTTTCTCATACAATGGAATTTTACAATCATTTTACATCTGTGGTTATGGCCTGCACATTTGCTTAAATTCTATTCTGGCAAAGAAAACATCTGAAATACATTATTTTCAAAGAGGGACTATACATTTGATTTTCAAAATTGAAAGATATGTTTGATTTGATTTCTGATTTCTTTTTCCCTCAACTACTGTTTTGCCCTCAGGTAAGAAATGTAAAGGCAAACATCTACTAAAAAAAAATGTGCAGGAAACAACAGGACATACTGTTCACCAGCAAGTACTAGATTATCCTTTGTAACCAATGGAAATAAAGTTCTGTCATTAAATGAAATATCTTGCTTTTATCTAGTAGCAACATTACATCAAACCAGGGACAGAAAGGATAGATATCTATAGAGACACAGAGAAATGGATTCCAGTTGTTAAAATAAGCCCTGAAACACTCATTTTGCTGGTATTGGTCCCAAAAGAAGACAATTGGAAAGAAGGGCACCCCGGGTCATTTTTATGATACAGACAAGAGTGTATTGGACACTTTTATCAGAGGTCTAAATGCACTCAGATTTATGTAGAACAGTCATGCAGACAGTTGCAGTTTATTTTGAATGGAAATACATCTGCAGTATACCGCTAAAATCAAACAGCCACTTGGAAGAACAAATATGAGATATTACAGCCATTTGGTCAGAATTACTTTCTTAACTCTCTCACTGGAGAACTAGGAAAGAAATATAAAGGAATCAATGAGGAAAAAATACAGAGAGATTCTGCAAGAAGATCTAGGTTAAGATAATGTTGACACTGGATTAAGAATTTTGTAGCTTTTATTATTAAGAACTGAAATTCAATACCATTTTAAAATGTTTTATTGGAAAACTACAGATAACCACCTGAAAAAAACCAACTCTGAAATCATAAATTAAGTTCCTGAAACTTCTTATGTATACAGAAAAAAGATATAGATGTTAACTTTAAGCCATCTGGCTAAACTTTTAACAAATTTGCAATTACTCGTGTGGATTGTTTATAATATACACACATTATTTCACAGCCATATAGAATCTGCTACTGGTATAAGATAGGATAAAATAGCTCACTCTTAGTTACTGCCAAAGAGTTAATTTCAATCCTTAAATGGGATCTGGGTCTTTTTTCCTTACTCACTGGCTTCATGAATCTGTATTCCTTGCTTACTGGCTTCATGGATATTGGAGTGAGGGGGTGCTTGTCTTTTTTTTAAGGGGAAAAATGAACCCTATTAATCTCAATGCTTTAAGATCAGCAATTGTTCAAGTGTTCCCCTCCCAGGATTTAAGTGGAGAAAAAACAATCTCAGTTTACTTCCTGTTGGAGTGTACATAAACAACATTTATCACAATAAGCACTATTGTGCCCACATACTCGGCTGGCCATCTCAGCCCATCTTCCTTAGACTCTTAGTGAAAAATCCTTTCATAGTCTGATTTCATTGAAATAAGATTTATTCTCCTTCAATTTTTCTTTGCTCAGTTTTTTTCTAAGATATTTACATGTCTTTCTTGCTTTTTCTCTGTGTGTTTTGGTGTATTTTTGAGTAAGACTTAGTTGCACCAGTACAGCACGCTAAGGGAGGAAAATGAAAATGAAATGTATGCAAGCAACTATAGCTGAATAAAACAGTGAGGGTTATTGGTTTTACCTGATTCTGGCCTGACTGAGACACACCAGTTCCACACTGACTTCAGTTGCTGCTGAGGGACCTGAGCTCACATTATCCAAGGGGCCGATGGGGCCCTGGTGACTTTGCACAGTTTTAGGGGAAGTTAAGGGAAATTGCTGGTATTTGGTATTTCAGGGGGAAAAACATCAACTTACTGGCTGCCTAACTATGGATTTAAGAGCCTAACATCCTGAAGCCAGGACAGAAGCCAACTCTGGTCGTATTTTAATAGTGTGTCTTTTCACAGGGTGCAGTACTATGTATACTGAAAATTCTGTTTTCTTCCTTTCATCTCTCTCTTTTACCTCAGCATGTTTTTGTCATAAGAGCTCCAAGCAGAATTATTAATATTCAAAACTTCTTCACTGAGCACTGTGTGAGAGCTTCCTACAACAGCACTATAACTCATTATTTAGTAACCTCAGCCCTCGTGATAACTGAGATGTCTGTGGTTGCACTCACAACATCTACAGTTCTGTCTACCCATACGACTTTAAAACTATATGCACTCTGAAATAATTTGAAAATATTTGAACAAGCCTAAAAATATAGTCATATTATAAAGATGAACGTTCCATTCAGCAATAGAGATAATGAAAGTAACACTGTGGTCATTAAGGAGTACCCACAAAGGAGCTCCTGAGAACTGCAGCCTAAATAAAGTTTTTTTGCTTTCATATCCAAGAATAAATTCTGTTCCACAACAAGTTAGCAAAGCCATGGACTAACTGTCTACACAAACAACATAGTAGGAGGAGCCATTCAATTCCCCATGCTGCCTCAAATAAAGCTGATTATTGTACTTGACTTGTTCCTGGCAGGTAAGACAGAGCTATAGAGTTACAGCTCATTTTCCTAGCAGTGATCCTTTATTCGGACACAACATGATCCAGACTTGTGCATAAAACTTCTGTAACTCTAACAGTTAATTCCTGAGGATCAGGGGTTATGGAATTCTGAATGGAGAATTAACATTTTCAAGGGGAAATAAATTACAAAAATATTTAACCAGTCTTCCAAAATACTGAAGTCTACAGTCTCAGAAATAGTCAGGACCTTATCTACAGCCTAACTGAAGACAGGCACCTGTACTCCAGGTATACAGTTATGCCTCCCTTCCAGTGCACTGAGCATCAACTTCACGGAGTGCCCTGTACATTCTTCAGCTTTCCAACAGCAGCTGATGCCATTATTGTAACTGTAATCCTGTCTACAATACATGAAAACTACAAAGGAGGTAAAGAATGGAAATAACCTGGCCATACCATTTCACTGTTCGCCTCTTGCCTTTGGTAGAGTTCTTGGTGCAAACACTTTCCTTTCTTACTAAAATCTTATTGAAATGACTCTGCAGGTCACCTGAAAACTATACCCGGCTTTGAGAGATTCCAGTTTAGTAAAAGTTTGCATGTCAAAATGATAAGTTAAACAAAGTAACCTGTAAGTATTTATACTTATAGGATCCAAAAGTGTTTATCACCTGATATATACATGTGTCCAGTTTGCAGGCATAAAATCACAGGTAGGTTTAGATCCAGAAAGGTCAGGTTTGCTGAAAGAAACAGAAATAAAGTTCTGGCAGTGAAGCTGTGGCAGAACAACGATCTGTGTAGCACAGAAGACTGCCTGTTAGAAGAAGCTAATATTACAACAGTCATCTAGAATTCTAGTATGGACAATAAAATAGCAGACACAGGAAATTATTAGTGTTATCTTCCAGAAGTGGAAAACCTGGACTTGGAATTAATGAAAATTATTCTACCTTCTCTTTATTATTTTAGTTTTTTCCAAGGCATGCATAATTCTAATATGAAAATAAATGACATTAGAAGCAGATATTGTAAGAGGTTTACAGGGTGGCAGCCTATACGTCCCTATCCCAACAACATGGGATAGCACTGGATTGTCACAACAAGGCATTAACACCAGATATAGGGAATTATTGAAAATCTGCTACGACAGCAGACCTCATGGGCTGTATAACCTCAGAATGATAGAGATGAAGCAGTGACCACAACGGATAACCCACAGGAGATCATTGATCACTCTTGGCAGGAGAGTCTCTGTGCTGTCAACTAAGCCAGATCAGAGAAGATCCAAAAAACTGCCAACCTGGAAAACAAAGAGCCTCCGGCTTCTCAGCAACAACCTGTGTGAATACACATGAACTATTAACAGCTATTGATGTGAATGATGGGACCATGAATGAAGGGTCCTTCCCAAAGCCAGGCTGAACACTGCTGATGTGGGAAAAACTCTATTTTCCCCTGTCAAAAGAGGGAAGGCTGCAGGCTGAGGCAGTTGGTTCCCCTGTGGCTTGTGCAGCCCTTGATGTCCAGACTTGCCCTGTGGCTTCCCTGCTTCCAAAGCTGGTGATGGTTCTTACAAATACAGGCAAAATTAGGCTTTGAAACCAGTGACTGGCACATGCAAATGAAACCACATGAAACTGTTTCAGCCAACAGTGTCTCGACAGGAGGGATTAAACTTATTCATTGAAAATAACCAATGAATGAATTTTGATCAGTGACATTTTAGCTTTACCTTGGCTTTAACCCTTCCTGCAGCTGCTAACAGTGGTTCAGCTACATCCACGAAAACGATATTGGAACTGGTGCTAAAGACAGGCTGCCTAATTCATTAAGCTTTTTTACAGCAAAGATCTACTACCCCAATTCAAACTAACTTGCACAATCAGGGTATATAACTTCCATTAAGATGTGGAAAATGGTTTATTTCCTAAATATTTTTTTTTTAAATTATGCCTTTCCCCAGTCACCTTCACAGCAATTTCTGCAACCTTTCCTTACATTCCAGTTTCCTTTAGCTGCAATTTTTTTCATTGTTTTGCCCAGTACTTGGCTGTTGCTTCACTTTGTGGTGAATGTAGACCCATGACAATTAAAAATTCACAAGGGTTAAACAACTGTGTTATTTAACATTTTACCAGTTTTGCCAATTGTAATTTTGTTAATGCATCTCAGAATGATTTTGGTTGTCTTTTTCTCACTGAGAAATCATGGCTGATGTAATCAGAGCTTTGTCTTTCAAGAAATTACTGAGTCAGTTATACCCACTTTTGTATTTCTGTGGTTGAGTATTGCTGTCTGTGACCTCATATTCACTACCATAAAATTGCCTAAATCTAAAAAAAAGTCAACATTTCTTTACTTTGTCATGCCTTGGGCATTGCTTATAGTTTTAAAAGTCCTTTCCTGCTGTATGATTAAAGAAAATTTTGGATCCTGGTCAGAGTCCTGCTGAAGCTTTCAGTATGCTCTTGAAATCTGATAGAGAGCTAATGATAGCAATTCAAAAGATTTGTTGGTCTTCCAAACATTCTCATCACAGCAATGTATCCCAACTCCCTAACTTTTATATATATATATATATGTATACACACACATATATATATATTTTGCAATTGCACCATTTGTTTTTTCAGCTTGGCAAGTTCTACTTAGTTTTCCCTCATACAGGTGCCATCCCACAGCCTTGACAGACCTTGTCATCCTTATTTACTCCTCTGCCCGAGCTTTTATGTAGATTTGAGTTGAAAACTGTAACTCAGTAGAACATAAAAGGTGTGATTACACCATGAATTTACTAAGTAAAACAATAATGACATTTATTTTATTCCACGTAGGAAATCCTAATAAATATCGGGAATTTCTAACATTTAACCACTACTAAGGCCTGAGCTGTCTGTGAAAGCCTTAAGGTCTCATCTTTAATGCTAATAGTAACCTCAGAATCTTTTTATGCAAAGTGAGTATTAATTTTCCCCCATGTATGTTGTAGAAAGAGAACATCAGCTGAATTATCTCAGACTTGGGAGATTTTCTGCTGACTTTTACAGTGTTGGCCATCCAAAGCCTCCTTTGTGCTGGTTGTAGGAGCACGACACAAAAAATGTAACAACAAAAAAATTGTAGTGCCTGACAATTGCCTAATATAGGTGGCTGAAGAACCTTTGGGAGCCA
This sequence comes from Pseudopipra pipra, assembly GCF_036250125.1. NCBI lineage: Eukaryota > Metazoa > Chordata > Aves > Passeriformes > Pipridae > Pseudopipra > Pseudopipra pipra. Next base: position 10,806,496 of record NC_087556.1, read on the forward strand.
GAGTCCAAATGCAACAATAGACTACATTCCACCTCAATCTCACCTATTTCTGGACTTCTCTGAACAGAAATCTTTTGCTCATAAAAGGGGCAAGATGCAGAACAAAGTACACCAAAGAAAAAATAAATTTTCAAAAGTAATCAGGAACCTAAACATACAGGTGGGTAAAAATACCTTTTCTATAGAAGTTGAGGGAAAAATTGAAAATTCTGTCAGATATCTTCAAGCCTTTTAAAATCTGATCCTAAATAAGTATCTGAGGACGCAGTGAAAACATAACATTAACTAAACTTCCCTTCAGTCTTAGCCTCATACTCTGAATAATGCTTCCTCCTGAGCTTATGACTAGTGGAACTATTCCACCTTTAAGAACAAAAGGTTGTATTTCTGTACCTAATTTTGCATTTTGAGATGGGAAGTAAAAAATTATGGCCAAATTAGGTTGGAAAATCCGGGGCATGCACTGCTCATCAGAACTCTGGCATCTGTCAGCATGAAAAATCATATATGATTAATTTATTTTTAGGAGTCTACATCCTCCTGTAAAACTGCACAGCTTGCCTGCTTCAGCATATTAAGGCCTCAGGGAGGTAAATTGCAACAGTCATCCTTTACAATCAAAGTGTGTTTAACAAGATTGTTAAGGGAATTTTCTTAACATCCTCTCAATAGCTGAATGGGCAACTGGTCAACTAGTGAGCCATGTTCATGTTGTTACAGTTCCTGCCTCAAACATCACTATCCTACCTGCACTTAATATTTGACATTCTTTCTCTTTCAGTGGCACATGAACAGATTATATAATATTAGCCTCGCCTTGGAAACCTCTGTACCCAGCTCTGTATTATCTGATTTCACTGAAGTGGAAGTGAGATAAAACCTGATATGCTTTTTCTTATAGAAGCAGCAAAAATAATTGAGAGAAAAATAGATAAAATAGTATGCTTTAAAATACTTTTTCAATATTTCAGTTGATTTGCTAGCATCGCAGAAATATCTTATATATTAAAAAAACACCAAAAAACACACATGGGGAAAAAAAAAATCCCTGCGAGAGACCTTATTCTCCTTGGAGCAGAATCCACTTTGTGATTTTAAGGCAAGGAAAACTGCAGAGTATGATGAGGAAAGAACATGTCAGATTGGGTTTTGAGCTGACATCTCTCTCTAGCTTATCTTCAAGATAATGTCTTTCCACCTTTCCCTGCATGGAATCTGATATTCTCAAGAAGGAAGTTCAGAATACATGAAGTGCTAAAAGACAAAAGCATTATGTGTGAATGCAACAGAAGAGTCAAAATTACCCATAAAATAGGAGTGTTACATAAAACAGACAGAAAAGGAAATTAGACAGTTACCTCACAGTAAAAACAACAGTGCAGCTGTGAGAATGCTGCTGCATCAAGCAATTATCACAATTCCCAGGACATTTTAAACTGGTGTTCTGTGGGTGTTAAAGACTGTGGTTACACAGACAGGTCAGGGCTTGCCTACCTGAAATGTGCACTGTCTGCCATAGGGCGCTGCAGTGAAATCGCAGCGCTGTGGCGGCTTCTCACAGTGCTTTGGAGGCATTTGCTGCGTCTGCTGGTGCCACCTACAGTGAGCTGATGGCAGCTGTGATGTTTTGGATTCTCTCTTCGCTACAGCAGTCATTTGAACAAGCAAGCTGCAATAGTTCCCCAAAATGCTTAAAAAAATTACTTAAAAAGGAAAATAGGTCTTTCACGATACAGAAAAATTGGCTTAGCAAGTTAAAACAACACTATTCAGAAAAAGGAGCAGGCAGGCAGGCAGGCAAGCAGGTAAAACAGATGGACAGAGATCAGTGAGTAGCCTAGTAAACAATGCAAGCCAGATCATCTGGCTTTTGCTAACGGATATGCAAATAAAAAGTAGATTATTCAGCTTGTAGAGAGAAACAGACCACAGATGGATAAGATGAACATATATTTGTGACTTTGAAATGAGACTTTTTGTATCTCACCATACTGTCTTTACTCCATTTCCAATACATAAGACCATGATTTTCGTTATTCTGTTACCCCATTCTGCGTGTGTTTGATAGATGGCAAATAGTACAATCAACAGAAAAATGCAAAATAGGAATTCAGCATCAAAAGTATCAAACAGATCTGTTTGGCCACGAAGACGACATTGGGGAATGGGAGTACTACTCATATCTTTGTCATAGACTTATTTATACATCTCTGAGCACGTCTAAACAGGCCATCACAGAGGAGTGCAGAGTCCTAAACTAGAATATCTATGTCAAGCATGCAGCAAATTCCAGTTCCTCTGTCCAACACAGAACATCTGTATTAGGGCATCTCTCTTAGCAGAACTAATGAGCCAGCCCATGACCGTGCTGCAGGACTCAGTGGCAATTTAAGGCCATTTGAACTACTCTGGGTGGGAGGGTGAAGTATTGTCTACATCATTACCTTAGATCTGTTCATGTTTCTCTTTCCACTCTCAAAGCAAGGTAATATTTCTTGTTTTACCTTGTTGCTTATGTTTACTATTCAGTCTGCTTAGTCTCTGGGGGACAAACTGTACCTTTTTGGAAGGCTGTTTTGTCCAGTAACTATGCAGCAGTGATGTGATCACAGTTGGGTTCAGCTGAGGATTTAAAATCGTGGCTTTAAAAAAAGGCAACAGAAAGAAAATAAAGTAAATATTTTGAAGGCGAGTGAAGGTGACTCCCTTTGCTTAAGTTTCCTAGCAAGATGTCCTCATTCAGAGTTATGATTTTTACATGTCTATCACATAGTTATAAGAAGTAAAAGTTGGGGGTTGTGATATCATAGATGATTATAAAGTTTGGAAAATGAGGGTGTAAATATAAATTTCATCATGGTAGTGTAACCCTAACACTGGCTAATAACAGCCTTTATTCTCACCCTACAATATTGATATGGTCCTTCCAAGAATGAATTCCCCCTTTATTTCAGGAACTGAATGATAAAGACAGTTGGCACATGTGAACAACTCAATGTGTTATTGTTTTCACTTTTCGTAAGGTTCTTTCACTCTTCTAAATGTGAAAGAAGGTTCTGAATTCAGGACAAAATTCTTTTTCCTCTACGTGGTATTGTTGCTAAATGGTGCTAATCATCATAAAAGAGAACAGTTTCCAATAGAAAAAGCAATTTCCATTGAGTCATAACACTGACACTGGAAAGGTGAGAGGGCACCTACTATGAAACACACAATTAGTATGATGCTAAATTAAAATTAAAGATAATTAACACTCACAAATGTCAAGAAACTCAAAGGTAAAGTTAAGGTCCGCACCATCCGTGAGGACTGGTTTCATGTTATGTAGGTTTTGTGGTACTTACAAACAAGTTACAGTAATTCTCTCTAAAATTTGTAATTTTATTTTTAGTAAACACTGTGGAATTGGTAAAGAGCAGGGATATGTGCAACAGTATTAGAAACTGTACTTCATAGAATCACAGAACCACAGAACTGTTAATGTTGGAAAGACCCTTATGCTCACTAAGTCCAAACATTTCACTTAATGAAAAACCCCTGATGAAAATAAGTAAACTGGATATTGCTGAAAGAAAAGTGAGAACTGAATTCACTGTTTCACTGCTTACACACAAAGAGGCTTCAGCCAAAATGTACCCATATTGCTTACAAAACCAGAAAGAAGACAAAGTCTCAAAGAGCTTATAATTTAAATAAACTGAGATAGCATGTGACATTCAAAAGATTATCCTCCTCATTCCAAGGAAATGCAAGATGAAAGATATAAGTTGAAACATCAAAATGAAAACAAAAAGTGCCAACAGAAGGCTCAGAAGACATAACAGTTCCCAGGCCTGGGGAAGCTGGGATGGACATCACTCTCACTCTTGAGCAGGTCATGACAGAGCATACATTGGCAGCTACATTGAACAACTTGAGGCATTGACAGGGAACTAAAGGTCACTTGATTTGATAGATCATAATTGATGATACCAGCCTGTATGTGATTACAGAATCAGTCAGAGTTATATACATCCAAATATAAACACAGTCTGTGTTTCTACCAACTCTGCAGTTTATTTATTAAAGTTTTGCATGCAAGCCAACACATAATTCAAAATACTCAGTCCTTCCTAAATCAGCTCACTCACGCTGAAGGTAGAAGATAATTTAGAATGGAATGGTCTGTGATGATATCTCATACTCATATCTCATATTCATACCTCTTAATATGCCACAAATCCCTCAGACATAACTGAACCAGCAAGCATCATTAAATCACCATTAGTTTAAGGCACAAAGCAGCTTTTGTTTTCATTATTCGAAGTCCAGAACAATACACTTGCTGAGACAGAAGTATCTAACCTGACAAAAGAACTTCACCATTTCTTCCATTTTATAACATTACATCTTGATCTCAACAGCAATTTATAAATGCTATAAAATGCTATGAGACATTATATAATAATTAAAAAGAAATTTTTAAAACAGATTCAAATTCTTCTTAAAACAGAAGAGTGTGCCTTAAGGAGGGAATTACTAGATCTGCACAACTGTCTTTTTTTTTAATTGGATAAGTTATTTTTTTAAGTTCTTTTAAAATAACACAGCCCATTTTGCAGTTTAAGAAGATTCTTCAACAAGATACTACATTATCAATTTTCCTCTTAAACTTTTCCTCTCTTGTCTGCATTCACAAATTGAATTAGAAGAGAAGGTGAAATGAGGTTTCTTCTAGAAAAAGACCTTCTGATGCATTGCTTTGGATAAAGAGAAAAAATGGGAGATATATATGCTAATAGCTGAACAAACCAGAATTTTGATCATGCTGATCCAAGCAAAGGAGACATACACCACACATCTGTTACCGAACAACAGCCAGTACATCAAAGCTACAGAGTATCATAATCAATATAAATTCCTGGGGGAATATTTTTGTGAACCACTGCAAAGGTGCACAGGAAAAACCATGACGTATAAAAAAACACAAGAAGAAAGGGATTTGGGTTGTGTGGTATTTTTCTAAACCATGAGGATTGAACAGGATCTGATCACAGATCAGATGGATGAGGGTAATAACTAAGAACTTCACCTATAAACATGAGACCTAGTCAAACAGGTTGAGCTGGTTGAGTGATAAGGAGGAACAGAGGATAATCACAATGACAGATGCAAGTGTGCAATTTGCCTGTGAAGTCAAAGCAACCATAAATTAACAGTAAGCTAGGTTTGAAAAGATTTTGTGTAAAATGTATTAATTTATATATGTAATACTCTTTGCTAATCAAGGACGCTTATATGATGCAAGTTAGAGTAGTTATTTCCATTTCTTAACATGACAACTATTTACAGAAGCTCATGAGCAGCTGTCCTACATGAGCTAGACTGCTGTTTGGACTCATATAGTATAAACATGCAAAGGAGGTACATTAGATTTTATATTGAATATATATGTACTCTGTAATTGTTACACACCATACAATTTATTTGTCAACAGGATCAACATTTTGTTCAAAATGTAAAGCTACTGCCTTCATTTCTCCTCCACTATGTGTATACATTTTGTACCCATACAAATTGTCCACATTGTACAGGGATCCAGAAAAAGGGTGTATTTGCTCAGGTGAAAGCACAGACACCTCGGGACATCAGCTCTGCATATCAGCTATGCTGGGAGTGTGCACATAGCACAAATTCTGCAGCACAGTGTAAAAGGGAAGATTTACCTCTTGAAAATTCCATAGACATTTTATCTCTTCTTGCATCAAATTCAAAACTGTATACAACTTCCTCTTGTATAAGGTTTTGTACATAAGCCTTTTTCATCACACACATCCTTTTGCTTTCAGCCCACCTCAGCTTTCTACAAGTTTCCCACAGTAGTTCTTTAGATTATCCTAAACCTTTTTATTTTCTTCAAGTATTTTTCTTTGTTAGATTATCTGCCCACACTTGGAACACCTTCATTGCCTTCATTTACCAAGAATTCTTTCCCTGTACCAAGCCATTAGAACCAAAACTCTTCTTCCCTTCAATGCCTCTTAAATTATCCTAACACGCTCCTGACACTTTACAAAGGGCTTCTCCTGAGCCTCAGCCTTTGTCTTGCCTAATACAGATCCCACCTGTCTTGAGGCAGAGAACATGCTTTACCCACCTAAAAAACCTTGTAAGTTTACAGCTTACGTAAATGGTTGCTCATAATAATAGCTGTAATATACACCATGTAATATGCAGATGCATTAAACATCAGCTAGCCAAGCTATACATTTTTATCTGTGAAAGAAATATTAAGTAATTTGGGACTTGGATAAGTAGATTTCAGCAGGGAGGGGAAAAAAAAAGCCCAGTGAAGTCAGAATGAGGCTAAACTGAGAAGAAGCAAAATTTATATGAAAGTCTTAGGTTTCTGAAAAACTCAGAGGATGTTATATTTCTGTACTGAGAGCTTGATACATTACTACAAAATAGTAATATATAGTTTAGAGCATTTTAGGTTGCTTAAATGATACCTGTGCTAAGGACTTTGGAACAAGGCTAACAGCATTGCATTTTAAGTACAGTAGTTGCCTCTCAAATTTTATATTATTTAATGCTACATACCAGAAAATAAAATTTCCCAATACTAGACTGCAAGGTGATGTAGAATTATTTAAAGCTCAAACAATTATATTTGTGAGTCTTTGACCCTTACCTGTGATGTTCCAGTGAAGCTTCTCTATTATCTCAAAGACAACGTTAATTTCTTAAAACATATAACTTGGGTTTGAACTACGTCAGTGTAGAGAAGGGGAAGGAGCAGACATATTAATGTCTTAGAAGTATTTTAAGATTCTCTCTAAAACCCACTGAACTATCACACAAGAAATCTAGGAAGTTTCTTGCAGAGTCTTATATCTGTGTATTGCAGTATAGTCTCATCCCTTAGATAAAATTGCTACTATTATTCATATGGTATTTGCTAAATTAGGCGTGCATTTCTATAAGCACTGTTTTCCCCCATGACACTCCACATACATCCCTGACTGCCAGTTACAGTCCCTCTTGAGAGAGACGAAGCCATGAGTAATAGAGATGAACAGAGTGGAAAGTGGCATAAAATGAAAATAAACATTAATAATCTTTAACCTCACGCTGATTCATTGACTCACACAAATAAGAACTACGGGATTTGGTCCCTCTTACAGAGAAGGAAACTGTAGTGTTAAGTCTTTAATCATCCCTTAAGCATTATCTTTAGCAGTAAGGCCACAGAAGTGAGCTGGCAACTCATGCATCAAACCATCGTTATGCACCTGAGGTTGGGCATTTGCAGTGGGTGTATTGTGTGGTGCTGTCACGTTACTGTTGCTCATTTCCATTCCTTATATTTAAAGGCTTTGGAAATTTTGAGAGGGAAGTCTCCGATACACAAAGCAACCCTCCATGTAGCCAAGAAGGGGAAGAATGTTGGAGTAGATGCCAGGGAAAAGACAGGAAAGGCTTTGTTAGTGTCATCTGGATGAGAGGGCAAAGAGAGTTGAGAGCAGGGAGTTTAGTGCAGAGACTGCAGTGTATATCAGTCAGCTGAAAAAAATATCATGAGAAGACCATATACCACATGATCCATTCCTAACAGTAAAGTTTGAAATTGTTTATCTGTGAGTCCTGGATCCAGAAATTTTCATATCTGCAGCTCTCCCACTGTTTGAAAGAGCTCTGTCTTAGATTCCTGATCTACAGGACAATAAGGGGTTACTACACTTTGGTGTTTTTATTTTTGCATAATTTACATATTTTTCTGAATATTTTAAACTCCCCAGCTACCTGGGTTTATTTCTGTGTATTCATCCATGCCATGTTTTTGGATTGTTTTTGAAATCACAAACACGGATCATTTTCTTCTGTGTGGTTGATACAAAAAATTTGATTAAACTTAAAAAAGAAGAAATCTTCATTTCCAAACAGCCAGTGTCTTTACCCATGCGTTTTAAAACCATTTTCCTAGAAATAAAAGCCAGGCCACTATTGTTTAACCCCTCTGGGTTTAACTTTTTTCATGGGCATCAGCACTGTAGGAAAATATTTTTCTCACCATTGCCTTTCAGAGGCCTCCCATTCTTTATAGCAGATTTTCTACAGTGCAGTTGATTCAAATCAATTTTCCCCTGAAAAATCTCAGGTTCCAAAATCCAACACTTCAGTGATCAAACATTTAGAAATACTCAGTCTTTGGACAGCATGATACCAATGAAGAGAACAGCAACAGGTGTTCAGAGGCATCAATACTGCTGAGCAGAACTAATAAAATGGCAGCACACAGCTACTAATACTTGTGAATTTTGAAAATACACGGTTCTTGGATTGGGGTAATCTCCATTTTAAAAGACTGCGAGTATGTCAGGTCATGCACATAGTTATATTTTAGACTGATAAAGAGTAAAATTCTGACATTAGATAGCAGAATGGATTTAATTTCATATTAGAAAACATCTGGAAAAGAGTTTAAAGGTTCTGGACTTCAAATCCAGCCTCTGAATCCAGAAAGAACTGTGGCAACAATGGCTTTCTGGAGAATTTTCTTCTTTATAGTGCTAATATGAAATTCCTGCCAGAATGACTGCTACAATTTAAAATCAGTAATTTCTATATTTTAATGTAGAATTAGCTAACTAAGAACAGAGGTGAAGCAGTTGCAGTCTCTTTCCCAAGTTAGATCCTTCAATGTCAGTGTTTAATAACTACGGTTCATTTCCCATGCAGACAGTTCATCCATTGACTGCAGTCTGGAGCAATAACCCATAGTTAGAGACTGTTGCTTATACTACATGTACTGTATAGGACTGATTATTATCTATATTATCCCAAGACAATTTATCTGCAATACAACACCAACACACTAATCCTTGTGTAATTTTTCTAAAGACATTCCTCCTGCCCCTGCAGCACTGGGGAGTGCCTTCACATTCCAGCTCACACAGCAAGGCAACCACAGCAGTTTGAGCAGAGGGGGCAGTTGGAGCAGCTGCTGCCCTTCCACCCACCTGATCCTGCCAGAACCTTTGCTGCCATTTCAGGCCAGGAGGAAGCTGATTTGGGCTGAAAGGCTGGCTGGGGTGACAAAAAGTCAGAGACTCTGGAAAAAAAGTGTTTTTCAAAATTGACACTTGCTATATTCTAGATATTTTAGAAGACACTTGATCTCACTCTTCAACAAACTAGGTGGCAGATATGATGTACAGCATGTTTTATAAAACGTTGTAGAATTATGAAATTCACAAGCTGTATACCATCAATAACAAGAGTTAAGTCCTTTTCTTCTACCTATGATTAATGTAAACATTGATGTTTTATTTACCTGTTTATTGTCATATTTTCAACTCTTTAAACTTAATTTCTTTCTAGAATTTCTCACGAAAATATTATTTACTGTTCAAAGCATCTATTTTTAGTGCATTAATTTCATGTAGACATTTTTGGCTAAAGATAAACATTTATGACTTAGGCATTCTAATCCCTCCATATCAGAGTAACACTTTTAGGCTTATGTTCTTAGGTGTAAGCTGGGGAGGATGTGGAGAAAGGAGTGAGGAAAAAACCCCACAGATACTGCTTTCTGCCTTTTTGTGATTAATTTCAAATAAAGCCTCTCTCCAATTTTCCTGAGCTGTCTCCCTATACTGTATGAACCATACAAATATATAAAAATGTAAAATATGTGATAATGCATGTTTAGTAAATACCCACTATAGAAAATAAACCTCTTAGACTACTCTACCCATTTATAACCAATTTTGGAGCTGCTTCTTGTACTTCCATTATAGAGTTAATCTGCTGTAATCACAGAGATTAGTGTAATGGTCGTTGCAGTAAAAGTAAAATTAATTTTTTTAAAAATTATTTATTTTTACCATCACTCCACCTATCATTGAAATGCACATAATGCTAAGAAGGGTCACATAAGAGAGGATAGGGAGCTATGATAAATTATACTCCCTTCTAAATAAGTGGAAATATGTACCTGTAATAAACAAGAAGGTCTGAATAGAGAAAGAATTGCAGCTGCTCTATGAAATAAATAACACTGAAGCCGTATTTTTAAATCTACAGTTTCTTTGCTTTTGTAAGGGAGATATGGCAGCCACAAATTCATTAGAAATTTAGCCACTGATCCAGGTGGGATTCACTCATGAATAGCCACATTGTCCCTGACATAGCCTCTGATCCTCTTCCTACTTAGAAAAGTAGAAAACAAAACAAAACAAAACAAAACCCACAACACCTCCTTTTGAACACATTTATATAAATATAGAGAACTTTTCCAGAGAAGAACAAACGACACCAATTTAGGTAAGCAAAGGCCACAAGACTCCCATAAAGTTTTATTGCAGGGTTGATTTTGTTTGTATGTCCATTAAAATGCTAAATATATCACAGCATTTGACTTCTATACTGACTGTAAAAATAGGAAAGGCCAATAAGACAGAGGAGAGCTTAGCATCAGAATTGACATGAAAAAAATAAAGGAAGAGGCAAGCAAGACAAATCAGAGCATTCTGAACACCTTTTAAAAGGTTATTCCTTTCAATTAAAATTTTTCCACACAAAACATACTGGAGACTGTGTTCAAGGAATCCTAAAAGTCCTAGGAAAAAAAGGTAAGTTAAATTTAAAAGGTTTGTGATCTGCAGAAATTTAAATGTAAATACAATAAGTGAGCATACTTCTGAAGAAGAAATACAGAAACAAAATTTTAAAAAATGCAATTAACACATAATGTAGTTACAGGGTCTGATCTGAAGAAGAATGCCTTTAGCCTGTGTGTTTTTCTGGAGAATAATGACAGAGGCTTGAAAAACCCTTAGGCAACAACTGCAGCTTTTATCCAATCCACTTTATACATCAGTCCCACAGTACAGCTCTGTACCATTGTGTTTATGCAGAAGGTCAACTGGATCTCCCCCAGCCCTTAGGGCAGAGCTGATGACAGCTCTTCATGAAATGCAAGATTCTCTGATGGAAACAAAATTTGTAAAGGAAACCTTTTTCTTTGGAGTAACCACCATCTGCCCTACTAGGGATTTTATCTTGGAGACCTGTGCTATTCATTTTAATATATCTGCTGTGTTGAACTCAATAGACCATTACAAACTTCAGCTCAGGTTTTTTGGCAGTAAATCCTGTATTTTTAACTGGCAGTGCTGATAGACAACTGTGTCTCCTCTTGTTCACCTCCCTTCCTGCTACATTCATTTTAGTTAACATTCCTTGAAGTAACCACTAATAAGCAGCTGACTAGAACGTTCTTAAATACACTGACTATAACTTGCATAAAACAGCTCTTAAGTCTCATTAAAGAGAAGAAAAAGCAAAAAATTACAAGTTACTTTCAAACTTTCTCTACCCACAGAAATCCCAGGAGAGGTTGATTGGGAAGCCCATTTCCTGAATGCTGTTGCAGGTCCAGATTTCCTGAGTTTGGTTCTTCCAGGTGATCCCACTAATTTTGATGGATTTACCCTAGGCTTGGTAGTGCTTTGAAGACATGATCTCATGGCTGGTTTACATTCAGCAAAGTCCACAAATGGAAGGGACAGTCCTTGCCTTTGTTTTTACCTCCCTAGGGCTGGCTGAAAAACTCATCCCTCTCCTCTCATTCCCACTCACCCAGCTACCCTGAGCCAAATCCCTGTTCATTTTTACAAGCCACACTCTGGAAATTAGTCCAAATCACCTGAGGTACTTCAGGAGCCACCAGATGAAGCTCTTAGCAACAGGGGGATCTAGTCATCCTTGAAACATTTTATATGATAAAATTTGGTCTTTTGGTCTCCATTTGCTCTGGAGACTACTAGCTACCAGTCCTAGATACTTAGATGAAAGAGGAATGACAAAATCTGACAAGTTTTTCCTGGTATCTTGAGCCTCATTCTTTGAAGTACTCTATTGTGATACTTAACTAGACTTTATAATTACTTCTCATGATGATTACTCATAAAAATAACAAGAAGTCATTAAATGAATTTCCATTCAGTTTAAACCATAGGTAGTTTCTTCTCATACTGCTCTGCATTTTCAGCCATGTAAACTGACTGCCAAATGTTTTGCCCATATTAGATATGATAACCTTACAAATCATTTGATGTCATGCTGAAAGCCCAAAAATATTCTTTTCATCTGAAAACTACAAATCCCTAGAACAGAACAGCAGCATATATTTTGTGCAAAGAGAAAGCAATGGAGAGGACAGGTTTGGGGTTTTTTTATTTAATTTTTGTTGCTGTTCTCAGCAATTTACTTCACAGGTCATGAGACAATAGTCATTGGTCATAACTCCTTTGGGCTGGGTTTGATAAAAACAGCCTCATGATGAAAGGTTTTCTACCCCATAGCTGCTGAATTATTTTAGTGCTTGGTTAATGGTTTAAGAAAAAATAACAAAGTAACTCTATAAATGCTACTACTTGGAAGTATTTCTTCCACACAGATTTTCTGATTGAAGTATATGAGGAATCAGAGAGAAATTTGGGCATTTTTTAATGAACTTCTGGGTAAAATTTTACTTAAGTCTGTTTTTTATCAAAAGGGGAAAAACTGAGTAGGGAATGATAGACTGGGTTTTGAAACTTCCATTTAACTGACAGTCCAAAAGAAATTCCTGGGCAAAACAAATTTGACATCAGTGCCACCCTTCCCTTGAGGCATTCTGAGCCTCTCTCTCCATTGTGCCTCTCACACTGTCAAGTCAGAAACTGAACAAGAAAAAGGATTTATTCCCTAAGACATTCACTTTCAACATAGGACACAAAACTTCCAGATCTCCTGGGACAGGGCTATTACTTTCAAAAGCAGGCAGAGAATCCATAGAAGACTGAGCAAGAGCTGCTGAAACCACAGCAAAGGACAAGATGTTCTTTTGAGAAGTGAGAACTAAACCAGAATGCTGTATCTTGTATGTGTAAACAAGATTACTCTGAGTATGTAAAATGTGAACACTTTTCCTAGGCTTTCTCTTCCAGCAAGTTTGTGAATAACACATTTATTTTCCTTTTCTTTTGAGTACAAGACCAAATGTCCCCCTTGATTTCTTTTTTTTTTTTTTTTTTTAAAGCAGAATGACCAATTCAATTCTCAAATTACTCTTTTGGCATCGAGTACATGAGCTTTTTCCCTAACTGGAAACACTATTTGTATTATTAGAGGTATTACTAATGTGCCAAACTAACTGTCATGTATTTGCATAGCCTTACTTCCAGGTTTGTCAACAGCCTGGAGTGTGTATTTGTTGTCCCAGAAATAACCTGCATAAAGGATGAGAATGCAGAGAGGGCTGTCTACTGAAGCATACATTGGCTGCAGAATAGTTACACCAAAGTTGTGGTAAAAATACCCTGTAGCTGTAAAAAACCAGTATCACTGCTGGTTCAGAGGTGTTGAAGCCATTTGTTTCATAGGAAGATCTCTTGTCAGCATTTCCTGGTTTCACAAATAAGCATTCTTTTACCTTTCAATTTATAGAGTTTACTAGGCCTCAGTCTTGAGAAAATACCACCCTTTAAAGGTGGAATTTTAAGGAGCCAAAGAAAATGAAAAGCAAAATGATTGAGACAAAAATAGTCTTGTGTTTTGTAATTTAGTTGCTGAAATCAAACTCAGTTTTGATTAACAAGTTAGGTCTTAATGAACATATTTTGAGGGGAAAAAACCTCCAATAACAATAATAATATTGAGTCCTTGCAATGCTTAAAAACAACCAATGCTAATTTATTCCTGTTTTATGACAAATAATAATTAAAAATATTTTGACTTCCTGAACTCTTTAAACAAGATTAAACTGATTTTTTTGCATACCCTTTATCTGTTCAGCATTACATTGGTTCAGAGGCCAGTAAATTCCTTTTCACTGCTATTTTCCTTAAATCACTTTTGCCTTGCAATCACAAGTTTGATTTTTTGCAAATAAATTCCACACAAGAAGCTTGAACAAAGCCTTGGGCAAAGGAGAAGAAAGCTTTTATCCTTTTCTTAAATATATTAGAAGAATCAGAATTATTGTCATTGAATAATGACAATAAACAGTATTCATTTTCAACTGTTAAGTAGAAATCCATTGTTGCAAAGGATATTCTAAAGGAAAAGGACAACAATGGATTAGAGTGGTCAGCTTTACTCATTCCCCTGCTGCACTGGTATCTCAGGATAAGCCATTTTACTCTTTTGGGATAACAAGAAGAATTTGGAGTTCATAAGACTGATGTGAGAGCAGTGATTGATGTGCTGTAACATTAATGAAAAAGATTTGCTAAGCATTACTAGTTTGTACAGATAAACAAATAGTCTATTTGAGAAGGGTATAATTTTAGGGCAACTAATCTTATATAACGTATCAATATCTTGAGGGATTACTCAAAAAAAATAGGAAAATAAGGAGAAACTTGGGAATTTCTTCTCAGAGTCCAAGGTAACACAAGATATGCTCATTCATTTTCATGGTTTCATTCAGTAATACCCTCTTTAATTTTGCAAGCAGATAAACTGGCTTATTTTGTCTCCCAGAGGCATGCAGAATTGGATAAATTTGATACTGCTCCACAAAAAACCCAGATAAGCTTATACTATAGCCTAGACTGCTGCATTTACTAACTCTAGTGACTTACAATTTGCAGGCTAGTTTGCTCAGTCCATGAGTCAAACTGCTGGATTCCTGAATTTTTACCACTGCAGTCCTGCTTGCTTATATAGGTTTCTAGGAATATACTTGCAGTAGTTAGAAAAGCTATGATACTACTCCTATGGTAGATATTATACACAATTTTAGTTCTATACCTTCATAAATCTGAAAACAAGAGACAGTGCAAGAGCAGAACCCTTCACTAATAGATCCAATCCCCAGCCAGTCTGATAAGTCTTTTAAAACACCTGTATCAGTTGGGTCTTCAACATTTTAGTTACCTGCTTCGACTTCTGACTAAATTCAGCTTTATGTCATCGAAGTTTCTCATCAGCAGTTTATCTTTTTAACTGTCAATGGCTGCCTGCTGCAGGTTCTTTATCAGTGCACAAGCTGTTAAGCACTAAAGCATCACTGCAACACATATCTTCATAAAACCAAAAATACTTGGTGAAGGAAGAACTCATTTGGTTTCTTTTAAGCAATACAAAATTTGCTGTAGTGAAACGCTATCCTTAATGCTTTCAAAGCCTAATGGTTTCCCATCAGTTTTAATGTATATTTAATTAGAAAATAATTGTTTCCTTGCACAAATGTCAGCTCAAAACTGAAGCTAAGTTATTTGGAGACAAATAAGGAGACAATGCCACGGAAAAATTCTAGAACAGGCTAAGAAAACAAACTCAGTCAAGCATATGGGTCCTGACATGGGTGCAGAGGGAAAACATATGGCCATGCTCACAGAAGATATTGACTGGATTCTGACGTGTTTCGAATACAAAAAGAAAAGCAGTTTGAAAACAAGCTGTGCATTTTGTTGCACACATTCATAGAGGCATCCTTCTCTGGAATACTTAGTATTAAATTACGTTACTGAAAATTAAGTGTCAATCACAAGGAACAGATTACAAATAGAGCACTGTGCACTTCTGTCATCTATGTACACAAACAGCCAGGTGTCCACTGGCACTGAATGACCAACTCCAGGGAAAGCAGCAGATACATTTCTAGACAGAAAAGAGAAGTCAGTTCTGCCCTCAGTTTGACAGAAGCCACTGTGATGGGAGGGAACACTGTTTAACACTGCCAGAATCTCCAGCTTGCTCCCTGGACAGTAGCACTGATTAGAAACACCAATATATGTTCAATATACTCAGAGTTTTTTCCTTTTAATGAGATTTATATCATGTGCTGCTGTTCAAATGGTTATCCTTTTCTGAATAAACAACTAATTCTCTTCAAAACTCTGTTTGTACCAAGGTGTTATTGCAGTACCTCACACAAATGAAATATCATCAATAAATAAAATATAGTTTTACTAATATTTTAACTTATATTTCTTTGACATCTGGTTAAATCAATTTATATTCCAGTCAGAATTCACAGATATTTCTGTAACTTCTTATTGCTTTAATTATAAACGTTCCAGATAAGGTAATTAATGGGAATTCCACAATAGTCTCTCCCAGATACATTATTTTCAATTTGCAGATGTTAAATTGAGCCACCAGAAATATGACCAAAGCCTAACAAAATCCACTGAGGAGGAAAGATCATAATCCATATTTCCAAAATTCCAGGCTAAAGGTTCAATTGAATAGGGTTTTTTATCGAGTTTTACATCTTTCTGAACATAGGGCAGAAGATTCTTAATTAAATGCTTAAAACTCAAACTGTTTGGGCACCACACAGCTTCTCTTCTATCATACATTACTTGTAATATCTTTATTTTCCCCAGAAAAAGTCTCTTTGTACAAATATTTATCAGGTTACATCATGCACAAATCCAGTGATTAATCAACTTCCAAGCTGTTCTATTTAAATATCTTAACACCATAATAATTAATTAAAATAATTAATAATAAAAAATGAGAGCAATAGATTATGTTAGTGTTACTATTACTGTTCCTACTACATCACTTCAGTGACTGAACCATAACCATAATCTTGCTGCTGTTACGAACCCGTCAAAAGTTTCAAGAGACAAATCAAATTTTTCTTTTTAATAATAAAAAGTTCTCAAGCCTCCAAAGTTCCAACAGAAATTGCAGTTATGCAGCAGAGGTAAACAGCGCCTTTCAGAATTGGCTGCACATTTCACCCTCAGTCATAATTTTTCATAGTGTGTTGATGTGGATGGTCGGTACCCACAGCAAAGGGGTAAGGGACAGATGCAAACCCATCACACTCTCCTGGACAGAGGAGCTACACAGCTGCCTCCAGACAACCGTGTCAGAGAAACCCCATAAACACAGTTTTTCTTCCTGCATTTGAGAGGCTTACAAAGAAATTTTAAGTTTGAGACTTCGATGTGAAGGTAAGTCACTTCCAAGTACGGAAATCCCCATCAAAAGCAGACATGAGACCTTGGGATCATTCCCCAGGCTTACAGAACTCAGTGGAGAAACTTACGGGGTTTGTAGGTTTGGATCTGTTGACCCATTTGACAGCAAACAATATCCTAGCAACCCTCTCTGAAAGTACCTGTTTGAGTCTTTCTCCAGGAAAGAATGATCTTGCCCAAAGTCACTATGTACTGCTACAGGCTGTTGGGGTTTAGCTAAAAAACAATTTTCTTGTAATCTACTCTTTAATCTGGAGCACACAACCAATTGTGCACTTGTGAGCAGTGATAGGATAATTAATGTATATCTTAATTGAACAGGAATTTGCCATATAAGAGAAACCTTTACATGATATGCACACTGTAACTTAGTGGGCTTGGAAAAATTCCATAACATTTGTTAGACCTGACCTCTCATTTAGCAAATCTGGCCTCACTAACCTTAATTAAATTACAGCTCTCCTGACAATTTTCTTTTCCTTATTTGGTTACTGTTTCCACTGTATATTACTTTATTTGGTGCAAAACTCAGTCTATAGATTCTACAATTTTCCCTAATGCTACTATATTGAGTTTACATCGACTTTCTTTAAGTTTCTTGTTAGATTTTAGTTTGCCCAGCAGAATAACAGTGATAACTGTGTTCCCAGTTTAAGGAATATAAGATTATAATGGGCCATTTCATGTTCTCCATAAGGATACTGAAGCACTTCCCTGCCTCTCTGGCTACTTCCTTCAAAATTCCAATAGTTATCACTCTTAATCTTAACACTTTGCCAGCTGATATTTAACTGCTTGTTTTGTCACCAGCTAGATGCTTTCTGAATGTTTCCTTCCTCATGGGAATTTTTTTTCTTGGTGGCATTAGCAGCCACCTCCTCAGAGAGCAGCTGGGGATATAATTCACCTCTAAGACAAACAAAGATCTACTTCAATTTTTCGAGCTGCCATTACAATCGACCTTTTACTCCACAAATACATTCTTAAATTTCTGTTCCATCACACTTTTTTCTTTTTTGATTCTGCTTTTTTAGGCTACTCCACTGCAAAATTTACAGGCTTACTTGCCTATGACTTTGTAGAGGTCCCTTGTACTCCTGAATATTTTTAGTCCTTGTTTCCAGTATTTTTCCACTGCTACGTTTGGTGCAGTTGTTATCAAGCTTTTTCAATAAACTAGGTATTTTGTGACCACATTTTCCAGAATTTATCTCAAAATTATACTGCTAAGCAAGGATTTAATCTTGCTCTTTCATATTTGCTTATATTTTGCTTTCAGGTAAGCCATGATTTTATGAATTAATTGAGTTATTGTTCCTTTTACTTAAAATGCTTAGAAGAATTTAGCGTAGATAAATTCTTTCCAGTTTTCAAATTCCTATTGTATTTAAGGAAAATATAATGATGCAACCCCAGGTCAGCTTTACCTGAGTGTGATGTACTACTGCATTTATCTCATCTGCAGCCTGAACAGGCTGGAGTTTTGCGCTGTTTAGAGCAGCCCCTGTTTGTAAAGCACATACCCTTCAAGAAACAATGTGCTGTCCTCTGTTCTTCCCCAACTGCAGTGGCTCTTCTGGAACCAAATGTTCTCATCAAATGCACCTCTTTATTGGGAACATGCTCCTGCAGTCACAGTGTAGTGATGTACCTTGCTAGGGTGGGCCTTTGTGGTAAATCTCGTGAACAGCTCTTGATGTCAACTCTGATGGATGACCAATGTCATGCTGTAAGCAAAGTCACTGCCAGTAAAATATATGGCCTCTGAATCTTTCCAGAACTTCTTTGTCCTGAAAAATTGTGATTTTTTTTTTTAATTTTCAGCTGGTTTAAATTAGTCATTTAAATTAAAAATTGTTAAAGAGTTTTTAACATAAAATATATTTTTCTTTTTAAAAGTTAAAGTTGGGGGGTGACTTTTTTTTAAGAACCTAAACTAGTTGTGATTCTGAGATATATGACTTTTTTTGGAATTTAATGTACTCTGGACAAGAGAATTTGGCCTTTTATATGGGTGAAAGTCTGTTTGAGATAACTATACCCTCTTTATACTCCAGGGAAGAATTTTACTGTGTGGATTAGAGAGTGATAGGAAGCTGGTTTTCTTTTTTGGTTCAAGTCAGTGAGGCTTCAGATCCAAATTTAGTTTGCAAAGAAGTTGGACACCATTTATGTTTTAAGACTCTGCCTTGATGTTTTTCATTAGACCCTGGACTGATGTTTTTCATTAGAGTAGTATAAATGCAGAGTTGCTGCACTTTACCCGGATTTATGAGAACGTCACAGAGCTCAACTTGTTCCAATTAACATTCCAATTACATTTCTAGAAGTATTTTAGAAAGGCCATTTAGAAATGCTTTGACAGAAATTTGATGCACAGTTCACTACTACAGCAAATCACACTTGGAAAGAGCGTTTGAAATTGTACAAGCTTTGAATCTTGCATACTGATTTTGGCTGAGCAGTCACAATGGTTACCTTCCAGAAAATTCAGGAACAAATTGTCAATGTATGTTCCACCAGCTTTTGCTTTCTCTAAATGGAAAATACAACTCAACAGACAGAAAGTGGCACGTATGTAATTGTACTCACATGCATTTCAACTACACAGCAATCTGCACTGAAGTACTCTCTTTACATGGCTCATTTGCAGCCTTAATTGAAAATAATGAAGAACTAACATATACAAAATGCTTTAGAATATTCTATACCTTATCCTTTCTGTTGGGCACTTAAGTTTGATCTGCTGACTATTATTCCTAATTATGTCTCTTGAATTCAAGAGATGGTGACACACAGACTTGCATCACTGAGTCAGACTGAGCTGTGCCTTTGGCTCCTTGCTGGTGCCAAGCCTCAGGACCTGGGCCCCTGGCTCCAGCTGGAGAAAGTGGCCTGATAATTGAAGGCCATGAGTGGGAGTGTGCTGTGGTGGGATGGTGGAAGCCATGGCTTCATTTTGCAAGAAACCAATGATGCAAGGAAGGAGGAACAGCTGGAAACTTTGCTTGAACAAATACTGGTGCCGGATGCCAAGACAGGGGAGGCTGGAACTTGTGACTTCCAGTAGTAGGAAAAATTCTCCCACTCTTCCCTCATATCTGAATGCACAAGATTCAGTGCAGGTCTTGGCCAAGGAAAGGGAAGGCAACAAATTTCGTGAAGGGAGGCTTCAGAGACATCTCAGTCTGAAATGACCACAAAGAACCCTCTCTTTTCAACTATCGCTTGAGCCTCCAATTCCAGTATTTTGTATTTTGCCAGCTACCCCCTTTACTAAGCCATCAGCATTTATTTCCTTTTAGTTGGGTACTAAATCATAAAAACCCTACATAATTTTATGCAGTCTAATAGCATTATGCTATTGTTCATGGGACCCTTGGAAAATCCTTTGTATACCCAGCTACTTCCTGATATGAGTGTTTAAAGGCTTTCTCAGTTGCTCAGCCATGAATGCTGCACTTCCCTTCTGGGTACTGATGATAGCTGCTGGCTGCAAAATTCACTGTATTTGCTACCTGTTTGATATTTCCACATGTACCTTTAATTATTACCTTTGCTACAGTTCTGGTTTTGTTTCTCTCGTTTTTAAGTTAAATGTGTTTTTAGCAAAGTCTTCTAATTCATGTCAAAGGATTTCAGCAAGTCTCCAGGATTTGCCTTGAAGCCAACACTTAATTGGAGTCATACAAAGTTACATTAGACCTTATACATAAGCATATGCCTGATGTGCCTGGATCATTTCCTCCTTTGGAATTAACTCTTGGCTGGCATAAGTGAGTTAGTGCCTCTATGCCAATTCCAGAAGCCATCCAATCCTTTAATGGAGCATAAGTTCAAAACACTAGTCATCCACTTAAGGCAATGCAAACTACTGCATGATTGTCCAGACTGAGAACATTTTATCTTATTCCACTATAAACTGGGATTCACAGACCCTTTGTGAGCCAGGTTCTTGGAACTTAAGTGTCCTATCTTCCCTTATCTCATCACATTATTTATATACATGGATCCAAGGAAGGACCTATTCTCATGCATCAGTGGAAAGTCTGAATGGATATAAAGATTACGTGCTATAACTCAATTTGAAATTAGGATGTATTTGAGGGGAAATGCCATTGACAGAGACTTTCTAATTGCCTTACAGAGTTAAAAGATTACCTTGCAGATTTCCCCACCACAAACATTTGAGTGTTTCCTATGAGCAGCTGCTTCATTTATTCTTTCATCTACATCTCCATATGGCAATATCCAACCTATTGCCAAAAAGAAAAATTATTTACAACTATTAACAAATTTTTCTTACACAATTTTTTTGCTTACAGTTGAAATACCTTGTCTTTTTTTTAGCTCCTTATCAAACCATAATGATACCAAAAATTATAGTCAAAATCCATAAAGATGTAACATCACGTAGATAATTATACTTTCCTTAGAAATTAAGGTTCACAAATAAACATAATTTGAATGAAGCA
This sequence comes from Pseudopipra pipra, assembly GCF_036250125.1. Taxonomy (NCBI): domain Eukaryota; kingdom Metazoa; phylum Chordata; class Aves; order Passeriformes; family Pipridae; genus Pseudopipra; species Pseudopipra pipra. The sequence continues at coordinate 10,827,944 of NC_087556.1, forward strand.
GTGAGAAGGCAAGGTTTCTTTGATTAATATATTTATATTTAGAAGTCTATAAGTGATGTGTTATTTTTTGAATGTCAAAACTTTTTTTTATATTAAGGTGAAAATACATGCATATACAAGCAGCATTCATTATCTCTAGATAATCAGCTCAGGAAGAGACCCTGAATGTCAAATTCAGCTGTGGAATTAAGAGAGAAAATTCCAAAGAGAGAGCAAAACAAATAAGATAGGAAAGAGCATGACTGACACCTGATCACGCACTGGTGGGTGGCAAACAAAACTATAATAAAGAAGCAGCACAATGTGGAAAGAAATAGAAAAACTCTATGTGTTGTGCTAATGACAACAAATAATCTTTCTAATACAGAGCCTGGAGAGAAATGGGTTGAGACATCCATTATTCAAATAACAGTCTAGTCTTCCTAGGAATGGCTTTCTGATTATACCAACAACGTCTGTGTTGCTCCTGCTTATCCTGAAATACAACTTGCCAGAAGTTCTAGTACATGCTAGGAATGTTATGAGCCTCAATTCAAACTCTATTTCTAATAGCAATGACATAGGAGATTTGGTGGAAACGGTTCATAAAATCTCATAGAAACCAAAGTCCATTGGACTGTCAGTATGAAAAAGATCCCAGGAAGTTACCATCACATCTAAAATAAGTTAAGGTTGTTATTTTTTCAATGTAAGCCATATATTTTTATAGGTTTATATTTTAATCTGAAAAATAATACCCACCCACGACAATATTAATGTTGGTACACTCTTTCTAAAAGAGTGCACTCTTGTAATCATTAAAATAAAACTCTAATTGATTGATTATGGATTTATTAATGAAGTAATAACGTTTTATCTTTACTCACTGAAATAAATTAGTTACTGTGAATGTATATATCACAGTCCTTCAGCAAATATTGAAGAATAAACTTACTGTGTGATCAGCATTCAGTCTGTGATATTAGGATTTTGGGGGTCTGAGTGATGGAATTTGTTTTTCACAAAGTTCTGCAAAGCTGTAGTGCAATTGCAAGTTTATAGTTTGCAAAAGAAATACAGACAAGTATAAATAAGTTTTTCCATATGAAAAGAAAGCTTCATGAAGAATCTGAGAAATGCCTGTAAATACTGTACCATCTAACTGCAAGTCTCCCAGAAGTTATAAGCTAAATCAATGTTTGCTTACACATGATATCTATGTTGCTGGCATTGCACTAAGTAATCTTATAACAAATGCACTTACAGACATCTTTTTCATGTCTACAACACAGGGAAATAAACACTCAAGAAAGAAAATGCACTAATCCTTTCATATTATGACATGCACACAACAATAACCATAGGCAGAATAAAATCCAAATGCATAATGCATGCTCACATCACAGTAGAACATGAGCAAAATCCAACAACTGCTTCATTATGCACTAACAAATAAAATTTTAAAAACCATAAAACAGAACAATAGTTTACTCTGTTAAAAATATAAAAACAAACCACCAAACATAAAAATTTGATATTTTTGTCTTAAGGCTGTTCTTTTTTAATGCTATACTAAAAACTTTAGGAAGAGTTATTTTAAAACAAATTCTTCTCGCAGGCAGAGAAAAAGAAGCACTTGAATGAATGAGGGAGCAAAGGAGAAGAAAGGGAAACGAATCCCAGCAGATCACTCCAAAAACTTTGAATAAGCATGAAGCCTCATGGATAACAAGATAAACAAAGCTTAAGTCAACCCTACATAATCGTTGAACATCCACTTAAATTCAAAAGCTAAATTAGATTTCAAAAGCATAATTTTGGAGGGACTACACCAATACAAAGACACAAACAAAATAATATTCAACAATGAGAACCTTGGTAATATTCAGACGTAACAAATGATGCAATTTAGCTTGCACAAGTGTAAAGGTGATATTGAAATCTGGTACTGAAGATTTTTATACCAGAAAGACATCAAAGAAAGACCTAGCACATTTCTGCAGATTACCAACTATACATTATTTCACCTTGAAATGCAAATGTAATATAACATTATATCCTTTCCATTTATCCTCATACTTATCAATAAATTGTTATACTCCTCCGTATGTTCTTTTCTCTTATGTATAATTACAGTATTTAAAAACAAAAAACACCTTTGAGAAAAACTTCTAATGGCTATTCTTCATGATGTGGCACGTTATTAAACAATGAGCAGAACTGTAAACATTATTCTGATAGCAAACTCATCTTTGCTCTATGCAGAGTATTGTTTGTGTTCAATATTGCACTCTTTCCACACTTAAGTTTCCTATTTACCTCTTGTCTCAGTCCTAAAATATTAGATATTCCTTTGCCCAAAGGAATTTTTTCAGCTGCTTTTTCTCCAAATCATCTTCACCATGAAAATGTGGCCTACATTTCCTTCTTAGATGTATGCACTTGCATTTCTCTTTATTAACGTATAGTTAATTCTTTAATTAAATAATTTTTTTCCCAGATGGCTGAAGTCATATCAAGGGGATAGTTAGAACCCAAGATATGCAGCAGCAGCTCTTGTCTAGCAGAGGAAAAATTCTCATGTGAAAAAAATTCCCCCCTGAATATAACAGGAGCACAAAGAGATGTTCCAAATTCCATTGATTTCAGCATGAAATGGATTCAGCTCAGGAGACCTAAAAAGAACAACACAATTTCAATTCTCTGGGTATTATAAGGGAAGGGGGAAAGTACTGCTAATGGCAGTGTGGGAGTAGAGCAGTTGTTTCCACAACTATCAAATCAAAATGCACTAAATTATGTTTCAAACTGGGAAAAGCCTGAAACTGTAATGCAGAAAAGTGAGGTTTAATTTTATGTATCCAGGTCTTATCAAAACAATGGGAAAAAATTCTAAACACGGAAACTAAGTACACTTTGGGCCCAAAAATCCCTTAAAAATTCTGATTGATGGTTTACATGGTGGAAATGGTCTTTTGAATTTGTTACTATTCTGTTACAAGGTTCTGGCTATGATGTGCATTTCTTTCTATGAAGCTTGACATGAGTACCTGCATGTGAGTTAATATACTGGATAGTTTTAGAATCTGCATATTCATTTTCTGTACAAGTCTTTGAGAGATACCCCTTTATTTTGTTTGATTCCTTACATAATAAGCTACACTTATACAAAGGCACAAATGGTGGAATATCATGTTTAATCAGACCTACTGTTTCAAATTTCTTGGCTGAGTGCTTTGGTCTAGTGCAACCTTCTTCCTTTGCCCCTTCATTTTCCACTTTGCAGTCTAAGAAACTTTAAAAGCATCCAAGACGTGATGATGCACAGCTGCTTTCTTTGCCAGCATTTCTTTTAGGGATGAAACAGCAATTTAAAACAATATCTTGAAATTATACTGCAACAAAATGTAATTAGTAAAGCTACAGTAAGAACACAATCTCTAAAAATGTTCCAGACTCAGGAATATTTTGGTTTGGGTATAATGGGGCATGGCTGAAGCAGGTCTGTACATCTCCAAAACTGATTTACAACAGAGTAAAAGAGATTTGAGTTCTATTTTCCCAAAAACTCTAAAAAATATCCCCATAAATCACTTCCTAGTGATCACGCTTTACAAATATGGGTACCATATGTACAGTCCTATTTGGTTGCCCTAAAAAAACAAACAAGAAAAATAATTCATATATTCTTTTCTGCCATCAATTAAAAAAGTCTCCAGGATTGCCACTTAGAGTAGGTCTATGCCCTTGACTAAATTAAGCCCAACTTAAAAGGCAAGCAACTTTACCGTACCCACACCCAGTACAAGTTTCCATTTTTAATAATTATTCAAGCCATAATAGGTTTACAGCTTCCTGTACTTTAGGGGTTTCACAGTTGAAACAACATGCACAGCAACTCCATTGCCTGAGCTAAGGACAGATCCTACCAGTGCTTATTCTCCAGTCCCTCAAGATATCGATCCTTTTTAAACATGGCAGGTTCCAGCAGGCTCATGAAACTTCTGAGAATGGTTTTTCTTTAGGGCTGATATATCAGCAGCGTGGACATGAGAGTGCCAAATGCTGATTTGCTACACAATGAGAGGTGTTTCCACAAGAGACAAAGAAGGCAAGTGTTCCTCAGCTCCAATTCTGGTCAAATACTATTTCTCCAGCATTATCAAGTCACTCCTTGTGCACCAGCCTATCCAGGAAGCAGAGAAAAAGTTGCTAATTATACACAGGTATTCAAGGAAACAGAGCTGATGCACTTAATGCTTTCCTTGTGGAACTCCACTGAGTTCTAGGATGAGATGTGGCCAGTTGCTGATCATGCCTGATAACAAAAATGGCTGCTACACTTCAGCACTATTCCCCAAACTAAGAGCAATCATCACTTATTCAGAACAATTCCTGGTGGACAGAGGTATCTTAAAAATAGCTATGAGCACTATGTGGAAAATAAGGAACTCCTTGTTAGGGCTATTCTTAGAGGTAAAGGTGAAGTAGTTAAAATATATAACCATCCATTCATAACAAGAAATATTTTCTCCCTCAGTGAGGATGAAAATTGGATTCAATAGCAAAGCAATTTAAAGTGAATTTCCCACTCTGCAAAGTTTATATGCCATGTGACAGATTATCTTCTGTCTGCAGGTACAACAATTAAATCCACTGAATAAAATTAAACTATGCTGGGTATGCAGATGAGTTCTGTTGCTATTTCTTCACCAGTATGTTTAATGAGGAACTGTGTCCAGTGTTGTGAGAACAAAGGATATTTTTGCATTAATTCTTGTCAGCCTTTTTATGTGATAGAATTTTCTTCTTTGCTCTGTGGATTTATAGGATTTATTATAATGAATAAAAGAACTGAGTTATTAAGTCTAATATCCTAACCACAGGAGTGACCGCTACAGGAATTATTTACTCTCTAATACCAGGGAAATTATTTATTCCCTTAAGCATAAATATATTTTCTCTTTTTTTTTTTTTTTTTGGTACATATAAAAATCACTTTTTAATGCAACTGGGAATTAGTAAGTGAGGTAGAATTTAAAAGTAAAAAAATTTTGAGAGAATATTTCAATAGATGTAGAAATAACAATAGGCCTTTGCTCTTTTCACATTGAAAGTAAAAACTGAAGGAAAACTCAAAAGACATTTCAAAAAATCCAGCTAAGAAATCATCTACAAGAGATGTCTTTCTTTTTCACAGTTTTCTTTTCCCCTAAGAGAACTAGTTTATGGAACTAAGCATTAGGACATTTTAAGCCCGCAAAATCGAGGAAAAAAAAATCAGCTAAAATACAAGGACTACAGCAAATACCAGTTCAGTCCTAAAACTTCTTTTGATTAGATTTCTAATTTAAGTAATGAGCTACACTTTGTCAGTGGGGTAGAAGACTACTCTAGCATTCCATAGACCTAAATACTATGTTTCAAATCAAAATGAAATGTGAAATCTACTGTTATGTATCCCTCTTATCTCCTCATTATACTGGATCTACCTGTCTTTTCTGATTTAAGTCCTGTTCTGCAAGTCAGCCTCTGATTTGAATCTCAAATGGAACATTCAAGGAAAGAATAACAACAACAGCACAATACTGTGAGCCTTCATTCAACAGCTGCATTGAAAAAAATATTTCTACACATGGAGTCATTTGAATTTAAGATTTCACTACAAAAGTAATTTCTCAAATTTTAATAAAACAACAGAGCATGATTTCACTTTTAATATATGCCTTACATATAAATTCAGAAATGCTAACAGACTACTTTGGAAATCTAAGGATCACAGTGCAGTCTTTTTTTCTTCTAGCCTTTCCATCACAAAATTCCTAGACTGGATGATTGCAAGATGCAAATAACTGCCTGTTCTCTGTTCTGTCGAAATAAATTAAAGCAAATGATTCAGTAACAAAAGAAAGCAGAAATGTGTCATTCTTACTCTTACAAAACATACAACTATTCTTTTTTTTTGCATTGACATGCAGTGTGAGAACCCAGGGCCCTATTTGTGGTGATGTCTTTTGGCTCCACTTGTGGCCAGCTGCAGCAGAAGTGGCTGGTTACAACTCAGCAACACTTCAGTGTGCAAATGGTTAGGGACAAAGAACTTTTAGGTAGCAGGAAAGAGACAGTTTATTGGATAGAAATAACTGCAATGAATATAGAGTCAGAAAGTCAGTCATACAAACCATGCTGCAAGTAGCAGGACGTACACATACGCACACACACACACAGAGAATATCATCTATGATTCTTTCTACATAGAAACATGCTATGAGACCTCTGAATGCTGATCATCGTCTTCATAAAAATGCTCATGTTTCTGGCTAAACAAAGTAGGAAAAATCCCTCTTGGGAAGACAACAGAGATTATTTCAGAAAGAAGAGCAGAAACATGGTAATTATGTAAACTACTTTTGCTCTACAACTGCTTGAGCACAACTGAAAGATACTGATACGAAGTTTCCTTTTGAAGAATGGCATAAAATTCTTTTCTTTGTCTAAGAAACATCAGCCTTTCAGCCAGGTAGCTCTGTTCTCACTGGAGCTTCTCATGGGATTTCTTTTCAGTTCCCCAGAGAGACACCAGTTTAGTGCACTGTAGCATGGGTGACAGAGTGATGTCATCAAACAAGTACAACAGAGAACTTTTTACCTAGAATGCTTTTTACATTCCATATAAAACTCTTGGCTGACAGTCTCTGAATTGGGCAGTAATATGCAAAAGAGATGGGTGCAGTGCTTGCTAATTAAGTGTCTGATGAAGACTGAACAAGACAGTATGTCTGGAAGGAGTTAATATGACGGATTCTGGTAACCAGGGAGCAATGAAGTCTACTAGCAATATTTAAAACTTCTGTCAAAAATTTAATTTTTTTTTAAATGACATTTATTTACAATTTATGGATAAATTTGACTCACTTCATGTGAACATGAAGTTCACATGAAAATGTTTTAAGGTCATTTGATTGAAATCAAATAAATTCCTTCAATTTAATGTCAATAGCCACCATGAATCCAACGTCAGCAAATATGATGATACACACGGGATCCTTGTTTCCCTAATGAATAGGCACTAATTAAATTACTTCAGCTAGGTTCACACTGTAAATGCTCAGTCTTAATAGCTGCAGCCAATTCTCTGAGGATTGAGAGTTGGGCAGACTCCCCCTGAAAACCCCTGAAATCTCCCCATAATTGTGTAGCCTCCTTTCTTCAGCTTGCACACAAAAATGCCATCACGCTTAAAAGTTCATGTGCCACTTCATCATATTCTTAGCTGGTGCAAAGGTCCATCATTAAAGGATCACAGAGAAACTCCTAAGCTATTCTAATCTGTTTCCAAGGTTATACCTGTCCATAGCTTGCCTTGCTCTGCAGCACGACACTTTCCCTTTCTCACTTTGCCCTTGGTTTAGCTGAATACAAATTCAGTGTTGATTCCTTCTCCTTCTTCCTGTAGATGGACAGAACTATCAATAGATTTCAGCTGTCTTTTGAATTTACATCAATGAGTAAAACAGAACTTTAAAAGAACAGACCGAAGTGAAGAAAAGTGAAATATAAAGGTTACCTGTCTTTATTTGAAACTTTGAAGCACTTTGCTGTAAAAATTGGAAATTGCACCATTTTTGCATCTGGCCCAGAGTTCTCTTTTAGCTCTTTCTCAAGATACAGATAAGGAAATAATGAAAAAGCCTAGAAAGGGTGAAGGCTTAAAGGACATTGCACAGGAATTGGTAAAGATTCCTTTACAACTGACTTTTGTATACTCCTTGAGCCTACAAAATTGATTCAGCAAATGGCAAAGCCACAGTTTGGAAAGCAAGTAGTGGAGAAAACTCCTGGACTATGACATCCTGATTTCAACTTTGATTCAATAAGCAGTACATCTATACATCTTTAAATAAATAAAGGCTTGAGGGAGAAGAGATAAACTATCCAGTGCCTAAAATATCCCCACATGTATTCTGCCTGGCTCAGCAAAAATCACCTGCAAATCCTTTAAAATGCATTTTTTATTCCTGTAACTGAAAATTGCTTTTTTACTAATGTCAGATTAATCTAAATAAAGAATAAACCAAACTGTAACATAGAATGCAATGTTTCAAAGAAACTCATTCCCACTACACTCTTCCCAAATACATTTTAAATTCTTTTCAAAAAATGTTTTTGTCAGATTAAAGATTTTTCTCTTTTTTTCCAAGTTTTGTTACAGATTTTTAACGCTCATTGTTTTACTTGTTAAAAAAATATTTTACAGGTTTGACAGTGGCAACGATACTTCCATATAATTGTACTGTATAAAAAAAGCATTTCTTTGGCACACTATGCAACTTTCAGTATGGCAGAGACACTGTAGAGAAAATGTAGCAGACGTTATTTAGTTAGTATTACTCAAATAAAGCTTCACAGAGTAAACATGAAAATATGGAACTTCTTAGTTCCTCTGCATTTGACAGAGGAACTGTGGCAGACATAGAGTATTATTTTTTATTTATTATTAGAAAACTAAACATTACGAAGACCTTTGCAATACTGACGGCAGCACAAAATATTTTAATAACATTTCCACAACAATTAGAATACAGCAGACAGAAGAAAAAATTATTACTTTGCTCATGTACTCTCAGCACCAGGCCAGATTCAACTATAATTTTTACTTATTTTTAACACTGTTTTCGGTTAATTGACTGTCATGCTTACTTATAGGAGTTATTTAACCCTAATTCTTGTATATTTTTAATAAATGAATGAAATAAAAATCCCTAGTTTCACAATAGCACTGCTTATAGGAGGAAAATGTAGCACCAAAATTACATAGGAACATATTGCCTAATCCTGTGGCTATTGAAGTTAATAGTGAGATTCCCACTGGATTTTCACCAAGACAGGATTTTACTCCAAAGTCCCTGGAAGGCAGTCAAAGTGCTTGAATTAACAGGTCTGTTCTCTTAGGCAAACTCACTGGGGCTTTGGAGCTCATTCTGAGAACTGCACGCATGGAATTGCTCTTTGGGTAATATAAGCTGGTCATGCAAACTCCATGAGCACACCTGGGTGAACAGATGTGTTCAAATTCTACCTGCATCCCCAAACAGCTCCTGTCATCACATGTGCACAAATGCTCTGCATTGCGATACTATGATAATTATTTGTAACCAACGTGGAAAATTACTCCATCTAAATGCAGAAAATATTAAATACAAAGTTATGTGTCTCAAAAGTCGGGCTTATTTACTTATTTTCACTTAGCTCAAAAATTTAAAAAATTCAATTTGTTCACCCCTCTGATCAGTACAGTTTACTCCAGTGCAATTCCTAAGAATAAATAACTCTGTTTTCAAGGAGATACTCGTCTCACCACAAGTACTGTAGATCAGACACCAATATATCACATTGCTACTTATATATGTACAAAATTGAGAAGTGCTAAGAAAAACTACAGCCCTTTACCTCCCTTCCCCCACAAGATTCACAGTGGAATTCATAATCCAGTATTTGCCACACATATAAATTATTTCACTCTCAAAAGAGTATAACCTATTGGTGGCAACATATCTCTTCCAGAGATTTCACTTCTACGGATAATTGCAGAAAAATAATAATTTTCTTTAATTCTGTAGAACATCAGTATGAGAAAAGTGCACAGAAATAAATAAAAGACACACAGGGCTATGGGTGCTTGGGTAGTGTTTACAAGTGTCACTGCATGTGCTCAGCTCATTACTACTTGTTTAACACGCTTGTAGGAGGGTTGCTTGGGCAGCTGAAGAGAATCAGGATTCTTCTTAGTAGGATTTGTACAGTTTTAATAATGTTTCTTGTAGGACAACTGGAGAAGGTGAAAAGGCAAGTTTCAATCTAATTCTATCTCTGCCAAAACAAGGTACTACCATGAGAAATGTGACCTTCTATTGATTCAAAGTAGCTATATGTTGTACTTTTGCACAACACACTAAAATGCTGAATACCATAGTCACCCACTTGGTGCACATGCTCCTGGAAAGACTAACAGACTACTGTGCCTCATTCCTCATGATGCTACAGAAGAAAATAGCTGAAAGTAAAAAATATGATAGTTTTGTCTCATAAAAGTTTTATATATTTTTTTCATTAATAAATCATAAGAGCGTAATGTATTGAAAGGTGTGCTGCCCTGTAGTTCCACGTGGATTTTGGCAAAGTCATTATTCCTTGATCAGCAGTGTCTGCTGTCTTGTCTGATTTAAAAAAGGTTTCTTTTTCAGTAGAAGTCAGAGGAATGTGAGGCAGCAAAATTCCTCCTTAAAATATGACCAAAAAAAAAATCAACTTTGTAATTGCAACCTCAACAAGGGTAAATGCTCCCCTTCCCACAGTAAGAGGATTTCTCTTTCTCAGGCATTCTGTGTTTAATACTAATCGTACTACCATAGCTATCTGACATATTTCAGCTAAGTAATTTTGCTTGTAAACTTTACCCAGCTGTTCCACAGCCAAGAGCTGAATTAAGGTCAAGTCTCGAAATGGAGGTGGTTTACATCTACTGGTTCCTTAAATGAAGAAAATCACTTCATCTGTGGTCAGGATCAATTCAAGTAGTGTGGTGTTAATAAAGGAATAACTGAACTAATATTGTTTGGCCCCATTTCCTCCCAGTTTTGTCTGTCTCTTTTTTTTTTCCCCTACAGAAGTGACTTCCTGGTGCTCCATTGCCTGTTACATGCCCACACAATAGATAATGCTAGTATTTGTGCCATATACAGCTTTTACACTCTGTACGAGACCTAGCCAGGAGATCTAAAAATTTCCTCCTCTGCTATTCAATTCTGACATTGGAAAAAAAAAAAAAAGAATAAAAAACCCTCCAGACTTTGTTTTAGATAGAACACAGGGATTTGAGTTTAAGCAGTATAAAAGACAACTTTTACCAGTGTTTAAAAGTCAGGGTGGTTTCTACTCCAGCGTGGTTCTGGGTGACAGGCAAACATTTCTGCCAATGCAGTGCAGAGCCCAGGGGAGGGAGGATAGACTTAGATACTACAATTTGTGTGCCACCTCTGCTAAAGCACAAGATTTTAAAGTTTATTAAAAGAAACAAGTACCAATACCAAGTATACACACACTTTGATCATAACTCCAACGTCATTTTGGAGATTCTTAACCTGCTAATACATCTTCTTTAAGATAGATGTAACACTGCAAATCAGAGAAATGGCTGAGTATTACATACACATAACTGAATGATCTATTACTTGTTTTAGTTCTTGAATGAAAAAATGCAGGTGTTTGAAACCAAGGCTGAGAAACTCTTCACGGCCTGAAGGTACAGAATTTTGTGTGAAGCTTATTTAATTCTGCCTACTTCAGTAGGGTTGAGTTCAGCTTCTTCCAGCCACAGATTCGAACAACCAGAAAACAATAAGCAACGCCCCCACTTCATCACACCCATCCCAAAACCAAAGGAGGGAGGTATGTATGTATATATTTATCTAAATCCACTGTGACTTCACACCCACAAGGGAAAGTTTATGAGGGAAAGGTTAGGAACATCTGTTAAATAATCAGTAGGAATAGCTGTGTTTAAGAACAGTAAGAAACAGATACAGGCATTACAGAGGAAAATCATTATTCCTATGAACAATATGGAGGTAAAAGAAAAATGTAACAAACGCTGTGCAAGGTATAGTATATAAACATAATATTAGATTAACATCCTCTCTCTCTCTGAAAAGGTAACTGATTATGAGGCAGACTATGAATCTGAATTTTAGTAATGACTTTTATATGATTGCACAAAATTAGTAGTGATGCTGGAGGAGGAATAACTTTAGAGATAAGGATAAAGTGTTATTTAATGAAAATATGATAATGGGTAGTGCTAAAAAACTATTAGAATGTAATGAGGTTATCAGTTCTTGAAGGACTGAAATGAAGGCTGATATTTCATATTTACATTAACTAACATGAAGTAGGAATGCATTAATGGCAGCCATTGCTGACATGAAATTATGTGGCATTTTAAGAACAAATGTGGATTCGGATTTTACAAAGAAACTCTGATTGGCCTTTGGAAGAGAAAAAACAGAAAGCAGATTAATATGAAGGGCAGGGACTAATTTCTGTTACAGAATGTGAAGTTCATAATTTGAGGATGACGGGGGAGGAAAAGCTCACATGTGCTACTTGATAAAGAGTCAAAACAATGCAAGTTTGAAACAATAGGACAATAGGAAGCTGAGAAAGTCTACAGCATCAGTCAAACTGCATGTGAAATACTGCATAAAATATATGTTCAAGAGACATGAATTCAGACAGGCTGAAGAAAAGAGTGCCAAAGATGCAAATACTCCTCCCAGTAAGGAACTGAAGGAACTATCATATCAGAGGTTAACCTACTTTGTATAGTACACATAAGAGGAGATGCAATTTTTATCTATAAATAAATCAGATGGGTAAACTCTGGGGGAGGCAGAATTGGGGGGAGCACTATTTAATGTTTATTGCCAAACTAACACAGAAACAAATGACGTGGTACAAACATCATAACTTTTAGCTCAAAGTTTAAGAAAGGGATATCATTAAACAGCCATAAAAGACTCTTCAGATGTATCAAACACAGGAAAAACTAACTAGTGAATCCTGCATGGGCAACTTAGCTATCACTCTCCAAATATATCTAGTGACTATTAATCCTTACATAAAATTGCCCAGCCTGAACTTCTCTAGTAGAAAAACCACATGGAATTTCTCTAACTTCAAGGGAATATGAGAAGAGGTCTTATGCACAATAATGTTCTGAGTACTAGGTAAATTTATTTTCAGATTATCGAAAATAGAGCACAGAAAAGTCACAGTAGTGCCATCTAAGCATAAATCATAGTTTCTTATTACATACACCATGAAATTTGACTGCTGATTCTCACACAGAAAGTACTCAGGCAAACACAGATTTCAACAGACAAGAAAACTTAATAGACATTTTCTTTTCTTTTTTTTTTTCCTGTCAAAACAGAGAGGCCATTAAAAAGCATGATCCTTATGTTCCAAATAACACTTGTTGCCTCTATATTGATTCATCTCTTGTTTATGTAACAAGAACTGGAAAAAAAATCTGATAAAGCCCAAATTCAAACAATCATGCTTCTCAACTATAACCAAATGTTTTAATTCTAGGCATAGCAATAAGACTGAGCCAATCACTTCCTGGTAGATGACTAAATACAAAAACCATGTTAACACCAGGGGGAAAGTGCAGCTTTTTTAAAGGTGCACTTATATCTTATCTTTTACTTATATCCTATAGAGTAAAATTTTCTTTAAGATATTAAAGATTAAGAAATTTCGTATAAGAATGAAAACTATTTCTGCTATTTTGGTGGAAGCTGGGGCACTACCTAATTACTATTTCTAAAGAAATCAAAAAATCTTTTTACCTGAGTCATTCAGAGAATCACAAAAATTCAGTGATGGTGAAAAGTAGCTGTATGTAGGTTTATTTGTAATCAAAATAGCTAAAGAATGAACAAAGATAATTAATTTTATTAAGCTGTATTAAATTCAAAGTCTAAAGGGAAGATGGAAACAAGCTGCTTCAAATTATTGTTTTTCAAATTTCCATTGTTGTTCATTCACCCTACAGCTGCCTGAAAGTATAGTTTGATTTCTTCTTGTATACAGAATTTAAATCATGAAGGCCTTGTATTAAAAACAGTCAAAAGTCTCAACATCTGTAGTAATCTAAAGGGAAAATAGAGAAAAATTCATATCCTTTCAACAAAAATCTTTGTCCTCTACTCTGTTTCATTAATGGGCTGATTTAGAGACTGACAATTTGAAATGACAAATCATATTTAAATGCTAGCATGTTTTTCTTTCCAGCCCTGGTGTTGACCTATTACTATTTATATTTAGCCAGTGGCAGCATCTTCTTGCAGGGCAACCTATTAGCAAATTGCAAGTTTAATTCAATTTGTTAACCTATAAGAACCAACACAAGAATTGCCTGATCTGAAAAAATCTGAAATTGTGTCAAAGAAGTAGTTATACTTTCATCTTTTTTTCTTCCCACTCACCCCTAACCAGAACTCCTCTTTTCTGCCAATAGATAATTGAGGAAATATTTTGTAATTACAAAATATTACAGGATCACAACATTCTTCCTGCTACCTATTGGTGATAACCTTATCTTCATCTAAGTTATCTAGTTTTCATCCCTGAAGAAATTGTATCTGACCATAACATTTAACAAACAGATATTATTAAGATATTCAGTCAGTTCTGAGAGCAATTCACTACCACGTTTTGCCATCACTTGCATGCTAAGTCACTCAGGAAAAACTGAAACTGCCTCCAGACTTGAAGGGCACAGAAGATCTGAGCAGGTGTTTCTGCACCCTGTGCTGCTGCTCAGCAAGGCTGTAGGTTTGTTGGGACAGACACATGTGCCATGAAAACAGATGAGAGGAGTGTGCAACGCACAGAGAGCAGGATGTGGACAGAGAAACCTGGGCAGTTGTGCCTTTGGAGGCAAAAACCTATCCCTGTGGCTCTGCCCACCTCTGCCATGCGTGACAGCCTTCCACTCCCAGCAGTGCTCAGGCCGTGTGACCCAGGTCCTCAGGTTTTACTTCACAACAAAGCTAATCCAACACACCTCCACTGCAGAAACCAGCACAGCTATTGCTGAAACGTTTGTGGCTCCAACCTTCCCATATTGTTGCTGTCTTCTGACATAATATTTATTTTCAGAACCTGACTGCTGTGTTAGTGAACATAGCTAAATTTATATCCCCCTGTTCCAAAAGTATTTCTATTTTTAGTATATTGGCATTTTTTAATCTCTGCTAGTGGGTTTTGAAACATAATGTCTCATTTGAATACATTAGCATATCGGTACCACAAGGTCATTTCAAAATGCAGCTGGGGAAAGCAGTTGTACATGCCATTATTTCCCAAGAAAACTAGGAGAAGGAAGAGAGTAAATTGCCTACGATTTTGTTAAAAAAAACGCCAAGAACAAAACCATAGGAAAAAAAAGAAAAAAAAAACAAACAAAAAAGGAAGCAGAAACCATTCAACAGTCATTTGATACAACTATATCATGGAAAGCTCTGGTCTGAAAAGTTCCAGATCCTTTTGGCCTTATGGATTTTAAAACTATCCAATATTGTTTTTCATACGTAAACATCAGAAGAGATCTGTGATGACAAATATAACAAAATTGAAAGGATTCACAGTATTTTACTCATTGTTGCTAAGCAACTCTGCATTTGCAGACCATTGCATTTTTGGTCAGTATGAGTAGTAAAGCAATCAAAAAAATCCCCAACAAAACTAAAGGAGTAGTCTGTTCACTGCTTACCTGTGAGTGCACCACAGCTACTGGACTGCGTTTGGGCTTGCTTTGACAATTCGTTATACTCAGGAAATTTGTTTAACCAACAACAGTACCATGACAGACATAATTATGGTCTTCTCTCTTTGTAAATTCATAAACAGTCTACCGTAGGTGAGCAATTCAAGAAAAATGATGTTTTCATTAAAACATCCAGTTAAATATTTCTCTGCAGTAAATGTGCACATCTGAAATTTTCAAAAACTATACACTGCATAGAATCATATTGTAATCTAAACCAAACTCATTATAGTATTTCATATTACAGCTATACAACAAATTCAGAAATTCAATGCTAACTCTTAGAGGCATCATGGGATTAATGACAAGAATCTATGGTTTGCTTATTGGGGAATCACTAACTTTAAAATTTGCCAAGAAATTTGGTTATGAAGTTGTGTGCTGTCATTATGCACCTAGATCCATGGCTGCAGTTTGGATCCATCCATTCAAAGCATGTCTGAGAACATACAGTCCTGAACAGGAAATGAACTGGTAGCAAATAGAAAGGTCAGCATCAAATTATAATTCTTTTTGATGTTATTAAGTTCCTTCATCTTTAATTTGCTTTCATTATTCTTCAAAGAGAATTAAAAAAATACTCCTCCTTTTTTGATCAGTACAGCAATCAGAAAGTCCACAAGTTAATAATTTTCCACTAATATATTGTGAAATTAAGGTGGAAATTAATTTAGGAAGCATAAGGGTTTTCTTAAATTATAGGATATTTCACAGGGTATTACATTCCTTCTTGAACTTGGATTCTCAGACTGATAGACTGAGCAAAATTTGCATTTTATAGGGCGTTGATGTATCCACTTAAGGAGTAGGAAAGGCCACAGAATTACATGAAGGAGCAGATGATTTGAGGATGCAAAGGAAGTTTCCTTTCACTTTTTGGTTGTGGTAGATAAATAACGTACTTAGTAGCATGATTCATTAAGGAAACAGAAATGCAATAGTGTATACTTTAGCCAATTAAAGTACAAAGTTCCTCCATATCATTAGATATGCCCTACACCTTTTAACTATGAGAAGAGCTGCTTTCCAGACTTCTGTTGACACAGATGTCATCTCTAAAGTGTGCTAAATAGAGAGGAATAATCCTTTTCTTTACTCTACTGGTCATGTTCCTGTTCACGCAGCACAAGTTGTTGCTGGCCAGCTTTGCTGTCAGGGCACATTCCTTGCCCACATCCCACTTGCTGCCCAGCATGACCCCATGGCCTTTTCCCCAGAGCTGCTCCCGAGCCAGTCAGTGCCCAGCCTGCCCTGTTGGCAGGGGCCCTTTCTTCCTGGGGCAGGGCTTTGCATGTGTCCATGCTGGGTTCCATATGGTTCCCATCACACCATTCCTTCACCCTGGATAAGTCTGCAGCCCTGCTCTTGAGCAAATGACCTGATCCCTCAAGTTTTGTGTCACCTGCAAACCTTAGGAGCAAGCTCTCCCTTACCTCATCCATTGGTTAAAAAGTTAGACAGGATAGGGCCAGGATAGACCCCTGTTATTGCTTATCTTACAAGCACTCAGGCAGAGTTTGGGTGCAAACTTCTGGGTTTGATCACAAACTTTTTTCTTACTCATCTGCTTGTCCATCCATCTGGACTGTGACATCCCACCTTGGGTAGAAGGATGCTATGTGGGATTGATTTGGAAATCCCAATAGCATTATAGCTTTTTTTTTTAAGCTCATTACTTTACTGTCTGAACACTGAGAAAAACTACAAGTTTACAATTATTAATTATTTCTTTCTCTGTTCATGTTCTTCTACCAGCTCGAAATAATTTTATGCTCATATATACAGTAATTATTTTTCTCTTGCAAGGAAGAAAAATTAACTTCCAAATTACTTCAGAAAGCTAATAACCAGTAAGGCTGTTTGAGCTACTATGACTGCAGCAAATTAGCAGAAACAAAACACCATAAAATATGAATTTGACTTGTTTCTAAAGAAGTAAAGAGTATTTATTTGAACCAGATAGAATTTATGAAGGCTACCTTTTATCTGACAGTGTGCACGACTCTAATATACTGATGTTAATAGAAAAAGACTTCTCTTGTTACTATTTTGGTAATGAAGGGAATTATCTCAGCAAAGTATAACCAGTTATCATCTTATATTCCAGATCCACAAATAGGTTAGTTACAAAATCTTTAATTAATAAAAAAGTAGGCAATTCATGAAGTTTTTAATGGTAATTTTCATATCAGCAACTGGCAATAAGTAAAAGAGAATGTGGTTTTTTTTGTAAAAAGCTAACAGAAGCCACAAGTCCAGAAGCAAAGTGTTGGCAGCAATTATTTGAACAGGGGATTACTGACAGTTACATAAAATCTTCTTCAAGGGAAACGCAAATTTATGATACATTACTTGAAAGTAAGTTTTAATGTCTTTATTAGAACTAGAATTTAGGAGTTTAAGTATGAAGCATTTACACCATTACTAACCTATGGCTGTTGTTACTATAATTATATGCAAAGAACAAAAACTTACAATATATTGAAATTTATTTTAACAGGTTTTATCAAGTTTGTCAATGACACCAAGCTGTGTAGTGCAGTCAACACGCTGGAGAAAAGGGTGTCATCTGCAGGGACCTTGACAGGCTTGAGAGGGGGGGGCCTGTGAAAACCTAATGAAATTCAATCAGGTCCTGCACTTGGGTCAGGTTAATCCCAAGGACAAATACAGGCTGGGTGGAGAAGGGATTTAGAGCAGCCCTGAGGAGAAGGACTTGAGAGTGTTGGTTGACAAGAGGCTCAACATGATCCAGCAATGGGTGCTTCCAGCCTAGAAATTCAATTGTGTCCTGGGCTGCATTAAAAGCAGCACAGCCAGCGGGTCAAGGGAAGGGATTCTGCCCCTCTACTCTGTGCTGGTGAGACCTCATCTGGAGACCTCATCCAGCTCTGGGACCCCTAGCATAAGAAAGACATGGATCTCCTGGAAAGAGTCCAGAAGAGGCCATGAAGATGATCATGGGGTTAGAGCACATCTCTATGAAGACATAGGACTCTCTCTCCTAGGAGAGTTGGGGTTGTTCAGCCTGGAGAGGAAAAGGCTCCAGGTTGCAGCCTTCCAGTAAAAGGAGCCTAGAGGAAAGCTTATGACTTATGACTTATTATCACAAGAGGGACTTATGATAATAGCACATAGAGACAGGACAAGGAGGAATGCCTTTTAGCTGAAAGAGAATAGGTTTAGATTAGATGTTAAGAAGAAATTTTTTACAATGAGGGTGGTGGGACTCTGGCACAGGTTGCCCAGAGAAGCTGTGGATGCTCCAGCCCTAAAAGTCCAGTTTGGATAGAGTTCTGAGCACCCTGGCCTAATGGAAGGTGCCCCTGCCCAAGGCAGCAGGAGTTGGAATTAGATGATCATTAAGATCTCTTCCAACCCAAACCATTCTATGATTCTATGTTTAATAAAGTCTGTATACCCAGAACTTAACTGGAAATTATAAGTCAAAAGAAGCAGAATACTAAATCATGGAAATATTGGAGGAAGTATAATAATGATATTAAAAAAAGATTGACATCAAGAACACTGGCTTCAGGGAATATTTCAATTAGCATCTAAAGAGAAGGCATGGGCAATTTCTGCTGCAGCCTGTACTCGAAGTAAAATTGTGGCAGTTCTATAGTCCTTTAGCAAATTGATGGAATTCAATACATCTTTACCACAAAGGTGTTTCACAACGTAATGGTGGCAAAAATCTGGCTAATATAAGTAATCAGCTATATAAATCAAGTATTTAATGTTTCCAACTCAGCTTGAGCCAAGAAAAGAGGAATGGCCAAGCACTTGAACTGCATTATGACAAAGTGAATTCTGTTTCTTGTTTAACTTTTTCCTCTGTAACTAAAATAATAGAAAATGATGATTTGCAAAAAGATACACCAATTTAATCTTTTCACAGTTTTTCTGTGGCCAAACAGACATCTCAAAATAGACAAAAAAAGGGTTCTTTACTTTTCAAACCCTACCATATAGAATTTGATTTGCCTTTTTTTTTTTTTTTTTTTTAAGTAAAAGGAGACAGTTAGAAGCAAACATGCATAATCAACACTCTGGAAAATGGAACAGAAATTTAAACATTTTAGCAAATAATTCTTTTTGTGACCACAGTCTTAAAGACAGAAAATTTCAAGTAATCTGAAAATGCACGGTTGAAGTTATAAAATAAACCTCTCTTCTCTTATAGAGAGATATATATATATACACATGCATAATGATACTACCTACACATTACCTGTTCTGGTGTGCAGGACTATTGTTACATACACTTACACTATTTCAGCATGGCATTTACTTCCAAGTTTCTGTGCCTCTTACTTTCTCTGAATTGAGAATTATTAATTTCTATGACATTATTCACCACAGATTCTTAAAGTGTTTTATAAGCATCATTGGACAGATGGGGCAGCTGAGACACAGAATCATGAAGCAGCTTCCACAAGGTCGTGCAGCAAAATTCCAGTAAAACCCAGAATAAATGTCATGGTCTTATAGTCTACCTATGAGACAGACAGATGTACAAATATTACATCCTCCATCATTCCTCCTACCTTATATTTAGAAGTGAAGATTTTTATAGAGATTTGTGTGTTTACCTTTGCAATATATATATTTTATAATCCTTCATATAATAAGGATTTTAAGTTCATCCTGCCTGTTTGGTTTTGTTCTGAATTAAATATTACAGAAAATATTTTCCATTTTGTTCTTGTAGCTTGGAAAATTAGCTCGGGGAACAGAGATTGAAAGCTACAAACTGATCCAAAACACAAGTTCTTATGACAGATCACAGGCAGTCACAGGAGATTATTCAGCAGCCTAACACATACAGCCTGAAGAATAATGGATCAAAGACAGAAAGAACAAGATATAGTCCTGAGTAACCACTCAGTTGTTTTGCAGAAGCTATTTCCAGGTGTCTGACTGCCTCTAACCTTGCTCCTTCAAGCAAGTGCAGGGAGGTGGACAGCACAACAAAACTCAGACATGCAAGCATATTTTATGGTTTCTGTTTGCTGTCTCTCCCTTGCATTTGTTTGCAATCCATGGTCACCACATCTCTAAGGGAAGCAATGATAAGCATCTCTTGAATTTCTGCATACGAGCACTTTATGGGCCTTTGCAATTTTACCATTGGGCTCCCTCAGGTAGATTTAATCTCCTTAATCACAAACCCATTGGCAAATATCACCTGTGTATGGATCTTTTCACCCTGGGGAATTTATCCCATCACTGATCTTTCAACATTTAGAACAACTTCTCTAAGAATTCACAGCAGTAGGTATTTAAAATAATTTTATCAATATCACTACATTCTCTTAAGACATATTCATGGTTTTGGATGCATGCTTTTCCTGTAGCTTCTAGATAGTAGGGCAGACTTCCTACTTCTCCAGTAACTCCATATAGGGATGAAAGGCATAGTAATAGATTGATTAATATTAATCAGGTACACTCTCGAGCAAAATGTGGAAATTAGGAGTTTTAGAAACTTCTTCCTAGTTAAGTTTTACCTCTTATAGGTCACTAATTACCAAATATTTCCAGAATTTCAGTTCTGTATAAGCATTTTTTTGAAAATAAGGTATGAATCTCTGTCATATAACCCAGAGTTAGTAGCCCTGTCCGTGACAAACACTTTTGGATCATTTCATGAAGGCCAGTTTACCAAATGTGCATGTCTCTCTCTGCTTGATGCCTCAGCTATCCAATCTTCAATACATGAGTGTATTTGACCAAGCCCAAGTAGTTTCTTCCCTTTTGTGCAAGTTTCTTAACTGCAGTGCCCATAAATTCTGTTGATGTAGCCAGGTTCAAATTCCATTAAAATAAATTCAATTTCACTTCATCTAGAAATATATTAGAACAAAATAAAGTGGAACAAGGAAGTGACAGGAATACGGGAAAATACAACTAAAAATATAGCCTTCCATGAACCTGAAATTAAATGCAATTTACAGGGGCAAATTGGGACTTGGCTCATGGTAAGCACAAAGCAGATCAAGGTTACAGAAGCCATTAGTCTCCCATAAAGACATCCCCTTTTCTTTATCCCAGTGAGACCCTTGCTATGTGATATCTCAAAGACACAGCATGAAAACTTAAACTAAAGATTAGTTTTCAAACTCAGACACAAGTGCATATTTATATATTCCTAAGTGGGCAAGTTTCACAGTGCCTTTGAGCAGCCCTGTGAGCCATAAACACTCCCTTATTTAGAACCTAGTTGATTACCTTTAAGCAGAGAAAAAGGTTTTTTTTAATACCTTTTTAATACCTAATTTAACATAAAGAGTAATTTTAATGACTGGCTGCACATCCAGCAGTTTTAAAGTATAACATTGCTTCCACGTTTAATTCTTGCTCTGTACATATTCTACTACAGTACAATAAGTAATTTCCAATTGCACTGGACCCTAAAGTTCTTGAAATATTTGGAGATTTAGACAGTGGCAGAGTTAGATTAGGTATTTTGTAATATGATTTCATTATCTTGCAAAAAGTTCCTGAAATTGAATGATTGGAAAAATTACTTTTTAAACTCTTTTTAGAGGTAATTTTAAAATCTCACTTAAATAAACAAAAGGCTATTATGATAAGGAAAAGCCCCCACCAAGACATGAATTTGTTTAGATACAAATATTTTGCAATGAGTATTAGAAAAGCCAAGACAAATTACACTTTCTTTGTCACAGAAGATTCTAGTGCATGAGCAGATTTAACACATTCACATGTTTAATATAATCTCCTCTGCTCCTCCCTTCAATACATTCGGATATGGCCATTATAATTAACCCTCTCCACAAACTACATTTACCCTCCTCTCCACCCCTGAAAAGTCATGAAAGGACTATAATCTTTTGAAGTCGTCTGAATTTCTACATACTCATTGTACCTTTATACCATCTTCCACACGTGAGTTATTTTTCTAAACAGTTTTTTTTGTTGTTAAGAATTTCCATTGAGCAGAAGAATGAAAAGGAATATGAGAGAAAAAAAAAAAATGAAGTCTCGAAGAGTGTTAAGTACTTATAGAATTGCACTAAAGTACAATCACAGATATTCTTTTGTGGTTTATTGGCAACCAAGAAAACAGACGTACAGCGTGTACTCTGAACTATACTTAAGTGCCCAAAGCACAGCTCAGTATAAGCTGAATTTCCTTGAAAATACATGTAAAAGCTAGAATGCTCTTTTTAGTTAAGGTGTAGATTCAAATCAGAGACAAATTGGTTTGTTAACATTTTAATGGCCTCATACAGATTCTTATTACCTGGTTAGTTACCTGGTAATGTACCTTTATTATAAGAACAGTAGGATAATATTCTGAGGGGCAATTCTGTCCCAGCTTTAAACCTAATTTGTCAGCTGTGGTCACAGATGGGAGACTATTTTCAGAGAGAATTATCAAAAGAGCAGTCCTGGGGCAAAAAAACCCCCAATAGTTCTGAATAGAAACAACAAGATGTAAAGTGCTCTGGGTGGTATTTACCTTAATGTGCATGATACTCTGCATAGCTTTGTATCCTCACTTTTACAGTAAAGATAGCATGACACAGAATTTTGTACTTAAATAATTAAAGTGTACACGAATTCTTGTACGATATCTAAAATCTAGTGTGCATTGGTGGGTAAGA
Source organism: Pseudopipra pipra (assembly GCF_036250125.1). Lineage (NCBI taxonomy): Eukaryota > Metazoa > Chordata > Aves > Passeriformes > Pipridae > Pseudopipra > Pseudopipra pipra. Next base: position 10,850,954 of record NC_087556.1, read on the forward strand.
AAAACATTTCTCAGATACAAATAAGCACAACTTCAATGCCAAACCCCAAAAAAGGCAGCAAAACATCCATCGGAATGTGGGAGCCTACTCTCTCTCTCCACCATTTTCACCCAGACACTTTTGGTGTTAAGCAGGTTTCACAGGCATCCACTTGTCAGAGAGTCACTATGGACAGATGTTCCCTGCTCTACTGGTTTACACTAGGTATTAAGATCAAAGACTGCCAACAGGAATGGTTTTTCCCACCAGATCCTCTCTACAAACACGAAGGAGCCAGATAAGAGCCATCTGTTATTTTACCAGTACAGATGTTACCTTGTTTTATGAGACCTTTCCTGCATATCCACTTCAACTGGAATAAACTTCACATGGCTTACACTGGGAACAAGGAGCAATGAGCACATTCTGAAAGGCAGTTAACAACCCTTTAATGGAACTCTGACTTTTTACAGCGAGACAGAATGGCAGCAAGTACACTTCTGAAAACAATATTACAAATAAGAACCAGTCAAAAAATAAATTTGGCAAAAATTTGCATCACTTTTGCCAAGAATTAGATTAAATATTTGCTTGAAAATTTGGTTTGTTACATTTTAAATATTGCTTGATTAACAAGAATATTCAGGGGATCCCTCAACTACAGTGATAGTATTTTTGTTTTGATTTTCTCGTTTCCCTTTCCATTACCTTAGAATTATTTTTGCAATACAAGTCTTACAGCTCCTTTATTCCTTGTTGTGTACTGACCTAATCATCCTCCCTGTTTCAATCAAGGTTTCTACTTTGAGTCTTGTGTTATGAATTTTATTCCATTTTAACGTCACATTCTTATTTCCCCTGCCAGAACTGTGCTTTCCCAAAAGGCAAACAGCTAACCCAAAGTCCCACCTGTGGAAGCAGAGCAATCTGTCTGGCCCTAATCTCTCAAACATAAGTAACTGATTTATGACTTGCTCTCAGTAGTAAAATTGGGATAAAGGCTAATAGGTTAATAAGAGCCTAAAACATGTATATATATTTGCATGAGTGCTATACAAACTTTTTTTGCCTGTAGCCTGAGTCAACTAACACAATTTTAAGTATACTTTTGTAATACTAGTCTGAGCATTTTCAATTGTTTGTTTGTTTTGGGTTTCTTTGTTTTGTTGTTTTGTTTTTGTTTTTTTTTTCTAAAATTCATTTTACATCACTTTAGATTAGCATACATTCAATTTTCCTCTCTTTCTGAAAATGAGTAGTCTGGCCTACATGCCTATCCATGGCAACTCTCCAGCTAAATCAAGATCATTAAAAGGGAGAAATTAATCCCAGATGTACTTATATTTTCTCAGTAGAAATTTAACAGAGATAATATATGCCTAGTGTTTCAAGTAACTATAACTTATTTATGAATGTATTAAAATTTCTATTTTCTTTTTGCTATTATATGTAGGGATTTTTAAAATCATGGGACAAGTTTTATGGCCTTAATTTCAGAACTTTTTGGAAAGATATGAAGAACAAACAGTACATGGGAAATTTCAGCTAGCTCTAAGGACAGGGATCATGAGGTGCCATTTCTTTTGGCATGCTTCCGAATTCTGTTATTTTATTATTGCAAGTCGGCAGAAAGAGAACCCAGCAGAAGTTGTTGCTCTGGATACATAACAATAACCAGTCCTCCCATCCCAAAACATTATTTGCCTTCTCTTTTCATATGCATGTCCCAGTCTTAAGTCCAGTAAGGTGAATGACTGATGGATTCTCACGCTCTTTGTTGTGACCTGTTGTGACAGGGATTTCCCTTTTATTCTGCTACCCAAAAATACTATTCTTTCACAGCCTACCTACAGTGAATTTACAGGACAGCTCAAATTTCATGGACAGATAAAGAGGCATTTAACCATTAAGATATTGTTATATCATCAAAACATACAACTACACAAACATCACTGTCAAAACGTCAACCACGTTGTTTCAAAGCCCTGGTTTTAGCTGCCATATACACCTTTACTTGGCAAAACCCCTAAAAATCCATTCCAGTACCACTCTAGGCAATGAAATGTTATACAAAGTAGTAGGAGAAATATTACTGCAAGTCTATAAGCAAAACCACTTAGGTATCCAAAAGCAGTACTGCAAATCTGGAAACCCAAAGTAAATGACAAAGTACTGAAAGTAAATGTTCTTCAGTGAATGGTACCTCAACATGACATACTTAATATATTCTTAATGTCCAAGGTATACATTAGAGGCTGATGGAATCTTTTAAAAATATGCTACTTACTTTTAAGAGAAGTTGTAAAAAAAACAATAGGAAAAAAGCCTTAATGCATATTGTGACCGTTATCTACAGTTAAAGGAAGACAGATCAAAATCTGTAAGTATATGGTAAACATAACTATTTGAAATGAGATAAAATCAGCAGAACTTCATTTGAAAACAACAAAGGCGTTTCCATTCCTTGATGTGATCAATAGGTTATGTTTTGTAGTTTAAACAGTAAGTCAGAAACAAATGCCTCTAACATAATAATGGAAGCTGCTTCTCTATAAGAACATGCTAGAGACCCCTGATATTATATATGGTATGGCTTCATCCAGTAATTTACATGAGAAACTCTTGACATTTAAGGAGAGAGGGAGGGAAAGTAAAATAAAAATTATCAACTAATTGTTTTCATTTCCTGGCCCATTTTGGTAATTCTTTCTACATAAGTAATATTGTGCTGATAATCACCAATTTTCTGCTTAATCTCTGTTTGACAAAAGAAACCCCTTATCACCATGTGTTTGCTTTACATACATGTATATCTGTCTACATATTGATATACATATATATATATATATATGCAACAGTTTTCTGGTTAAATCTCAATTAACAAGCTTGTTTTGAAATTATAGAAAAGCAATTTATAAAGTCTTAGTCACTGAAGACTTGAAAGTTCTCTGGCAGTTGTGTTTGCATGTTTTCTTACCCTGCAGCAAGTACAAGGTGAATTGAAATTCTTCAATTATCAATGAAAGAGAGAGAATATAACTCATACTCAACTCAAGGGCTTTGAAGAGTAAGGAAGTCTAAACAGATGGTTATTGAGGAGACACTGATAAATGATAAACTTTCACCCCATGTCCTACTCATATGTCAAAATCCCCTTCTCATAATACCTAAAAAATCACATCAAATTCCATTTTGGAGGAGTTCTTTTAATCTCCTCGGTTATCTTTCTACTCAACTTTACCTAAATTTTCATGGATTTACGCTCATTTCATAGGTATTAAAAATGAACATTTTAAAAACCCCAAAACATTTGTGTGCTGTTTTTCACATAAGTGGCCAGATCAGACAGAAAAGAATACAAATCTCTGTCAGACTGTACATCAGTTGCCAATTACACTCAGATGTGCAAGGTAATTACAACCTACTTACTGAGATGTTCCATACAACCACAGACAAAATAACAATCTTTTCCTTGACATGCAATACTCCAGGAACAATAGGAAAGCAATGTGTATATTTCTTCTGAATTATGATTCTGAAACCACATACAGGCCCCTGCTATCCTTCATTTGAAAAGGAGTCTAGTACCAATAGGTTTTTTTCTCAGTGAAGGCTGGTGCGTAACACATTTTTCTGTACAGAGACTGTTATTATTCCACTAAAACTTTTAATTTTATTTTGGTCTTTAAATGTTTCTCCTTATCATTAACTACAGAATATGGGTCTTTTGATCCATTGATACAGCAAAATCATCCAAAACTCTCAGATTCTTTTGTTTATCACAAGTGTTGGAGAAACAAATTACATTTTTAAAATAAAGTTTATAAGAAAAAGAATGCAGCTTAAAAGCATTTTAAGGATTCTTCTAAAAGCATTAGGAGGCTAAGAAAAATCAGCCGTACTTTCCCCATTTTCTAATCCAAAAACTGATCTAGTACTATTTCACTAATATGTAACACTTCAGGACAGAACACCTAAAAGTAGTTCTAAGCTATTCAACTATATTAAATCATCCGAATTTCTCACCTGTGTGTTTTGGTTTGTGTAGAAATCTGGTATTCCCTCTCCCTATTATATTCTGGGTTTCCACAGTTATTTTGGGTTGGAACCAATTTAACAAACATTCACCTGTGTCTCAGTGACATTTAGTTCTGAAATGTATGTCTACAGCCACCTCCATAAAAACATTTTGTAAGAAGAAAACTTCCTTTTCATACTTTTCCTGAGGAAAGAAACAAAGAGAAATGTGTGGTCTCATAACACCCAAACACTTCTAGACCTAGGTATTAATTAAATGCTGGAAACAGAGCATAAAATATTCACCTAAAGGAGTTGGGTTTAGTTTTTGTTCTTTTTTTTTTTTTTTTTTTTTTGGTTATTGTTTAATGTTGGGATTTTTTCTTGGCTTTTTGCCTTATTTCTTTTTGTATAGGTATGTTTTGATTGATTTTAGCTGAATGATTAAGCTGAGTGTAATTGCTCTGCTTTTCTGTTTGTCTGTTGGGCCATATTCTCCAAGAAATGGTGATCAAAAGAAATAGGACTGTGCAGTATCCAGCTGCATCACATTTACCTGCACCTGGCAGAAGGCACTCAAACCCAAAAAATATTTTTGGGAAAAAACATGGCAATAGGCACGTTGAACTAGTTTGTTCAAGGCTGTTTAGAATCCTTTTGGACCTATAGCAGCATCTTAGATCTCAATAACTTTCACAGGAATGTGTACATTTAGCAAATATTTACCAGAAGTCATCAAGAGGCAGACAAGAACAAAATAATTGTGCATCAGTTGACATACACAGTAACACTTTCAAATTTGAAAAGAAAGACCTAAAGAATTCCTTGTTTTGTTGGGTTTTGTTTTAATCCGTTTCTACTGAAAGAACTGCACACAACAATTTCCATCTATTTAATTAGATAGATTCTTGTAAATTTTGAGCTCTCAGCATAAGGAGTTCACGCTGTTAACTGTTACTTGGTGTAAACCCACCACCTTTGCTCCTTTCTTTATTCCAAGTGGAAAATCACAAGTTTTATATACAACACACTCACAGAATCAAGCTGTTCTTTAAGCAGAATGCATCTCTGTTTTCATACTGCTAGAACAATGCCAGTTCTTCTGAATATAATATTATGAAGTGCAGCAAAAACATTTAGCCTCATCTTGGTAAAAAATTACCAATAGGCACAATCCCTATTGAAGCCCCATTCACATGGGATTTCAGTTCCTAAATACCTTTAGTCATCTGACAAGCAGACACTAAGGTCAGAAGAACTGCATCAGGTCATTGAGATGCATGTCCATCTAGGGCAGTTCCTCTATAGAAGGCACAATTAAATTCCGAGCCTCAAGTTTGCTCCCCTAAAATAACATGATTTCAGTTTTACTTTGCTATCAGTGATAGCATACACATGTTGCAGTGCAAATAGAGTGCACATATGACACTGCTTTGAGATTCAGAGATGAAAGTTTCATTTCTGCCTTGATTTTCTAAGCAGAAAAAAGGATTTTTTCCCCCCTTACCTAAAATTTAAACTGCAATGAATCTTCTATCTCCTTTCTAGCATAGTTCATAGCCCACTAGTCAGAAACTCTCATGCTAGTTGATTGTGAGACTAATCAACATTCCAGCTGAGTTTATCTGCCTGGTACACACAGAAGATTCTTTATTTGAGCCGAGACTTAAATCTCTTTGCAGATTCCTTACTCCATTATAGACCAATCTCACAGATTTAGAAATTTTCAAGAGACTCTTAAGAATGAAGGCTTCACACACTGCGAAGCCTTTCCTTTTACGTTATTATTAATGTTGTTTCAGAATCCCATTTTTTTTCCCTGAAAACAAACTTAATTGTTACTACAGAAGTCTTGGTTAAACACCAATTTTCATTACATCAACTAGAGACAATTACTGCACATACCTGAGAACATTACATTCCACACTGCCTTTTCTTAGGTCTAACTAACCGAAAGATCAATATGTAACCAACAAAATACTAAAGTCAGAACATCAGTAATCTCAAAGACCCTTTACTAAGTGGCATATTTTCACTTTCCATTTGGGTAGACTGAGACACAGAAAGTTTTTCCTTCAGTGGAAAATCTGCTGTATATTAGCTATGAATCCCACTCTCTGTCAGATATTATCACATAGTGCAATGCTTTTTCTATAGCAGTTGTAGAAGTATAATCTTAATTCTTGATGAAAATGAAATCATGACCTGTGAATCAGGCATATTCCAGTCATTACATTATTTTCCTTTTCCTGCAGTATTCACACTGAAAGTAGTGCATGAAAGACCAGTTGTCACATCTATATAAACTTGTGCCTTACTAGCTTTTGAAAAAATACATTTCTTCTGCCTGTTTTCAAAGTACTGGAAATAATTGGCTGATAATTACTATATGTAGCAACTTCTAGACCTCAGACATATAACATTTCCTTCAGCCACCTATAAATACAGGCTTTAAAAGTAAGCAATTACTCATAAATGATTCATAAGACTTCAGAAATTCAAAAAGACAGAAAGATCTAGTTTCTACAAATGCCTGGTGCAAAAGTATTGTAAACCCAGTATTCTCTAATGTAATTAAAAGTAGGAAGACATTAATGATAGTTGTTATTCCAGTTGATGTATCTGGTGTCAAGTAAAGTAAACTATGAGTCTATAAAGGCATCAGTTGCAAAATATTCTTTTCTGAAAGGGGAAAAAGGAAAAAAATTAAAGAAAGAAGGAAGCTGGGAGATCTTTCAGAAGTTGTTTGTATTTCTCTGTGCAACCACAGCTCAGCATCAACTCTTTCTATACTCACAGTCCTTTGGGGATTTCACTTATTGAAGTATTGTGTCTGTTCTGCTGCCAGCCTGCTGAGAAATTCTCATAGAAAATTTTTTAATTTTAAATTCATAAACCCTGTGAGACAGCGAAGTTAATCTAGTATAATCTCAGTCCAGAAAAAGAAGAAGAGAATGACAAGTTGAGCACCACTGTCATCCTCTGGTATTTAGGTTAGAGAGAAGTCCTTGAATTAAAGGATTTAGTCCAATACTGTAAAGAAAAATAGGTAAGTACAAATACAAGCAGTCTACCCTACATGCATCTTTGTTTTTTAGGATGCCTCAGGTTATCAGAAAAATGGAAGAGCTTCTGCTTTCCTTTTCACTTCTTCTCAGTTTTTCTCAGCTCAAATGTACCACTAGTACCAATTTACAAAAGAAATTGCAAATACATGGGCAGAAACTTATGCACTAACAAACTCCTTCCTACACATCAACACATTCTAGTAATGATCAATGAGGTTCAACAGTCAAGAGAACATCATCTGAAAATTACAGAAAGTACTAAATTTTAAGTTTTACACTTGCAGAGTTTCTCCTTTTTAGAGGATATTCGCAGGTTTATGACAGTTTTCTCATTTCTTTATTTTCTTACAGAGACAAGTAGGAAAGGAAGTAGCTTTCTGCCCTCAGAAACTCCTATATATGTAGAATGGAAACTAATATCCTTTTCAGTCACATCTGCTGAGTAGGCTTATATGGTAATGCTCCCTCCTTTTCTTCCTCTCACTAGAGGGAAAAGATGATTTGTTGAAGCTGAGAGAGGGCTTTGGTGATATATTCAAGAAACAGAACACTGAGTGATTTCAGAAACAAGGAATGTCTACTTTCATACCAAAAAAACGGTGCAGTTTTAATTTCTAATAGAAAATTAACAGATGTTTCCATCTCCTGAAGAAAAGTGACTGTGATGGAAATGATGGGCAAGATCTAAGGAATTAAGGGTCCAAAATAAATCTGCACTATCATCCACGTCCTTGCCATTCTCCAACATTAAACCTGTAAGATTTTGTATTCAATCTTTCATGTAAATTCTATTTTCTTTTCCAGATATTGGTAAACGAAATTTTGCAGCTCTAATATTTTAGCCTATTCTAAAATGTCTTGCTGTTAACCCATCTGAGGTTCATAAATTAGAATTTATGCAGTTACATAATATTATTTCATATTATGGGTATCCTGAGGCGTGGAATTGCACGTGCTGAAATGACCAGGTAAACTGAAGTGATCAAATACAATATATCCTCATTTATGTTTCAGTCTCTACTGCAAGTTCTTCTGTATGTTTACTTGATAACTCACAGGTCACCTCTGGGGATGAGGTATCTCATTTCCACAGCAGGACTGGCAGCAGTACAACTGGTGTTACAAACAACACTTATATCAACCATACACCAGAAATGATTAGGCACAAGTACAGACATGCTTTACAGTAATTCTTCTTTTTATTACATCCTCTAACACTGTAAGACAACCTTAAGTCAGATGGCAGAAATCTAAGAAGTCAGAAAACAGATGATACATGACCCCTGATTAGTGTTTATAGGGCACGTGAGTATCCTCTAAAAAGGTTGTGTTAGTGATGCTGAATAGCTTCCTGAAAGGGAAAAAAGAAAATGCAGCTGAGATCTATTATATTTATAGTGACATCTGAACATGCACAAAACAGAGCATGACCAATTTATGTTCATCACTAGACACCATAAAAGAAATAAAGCACTGTTGAAAGTTTTTTTGTATAAGCAGACTGCTTGATGTACTTTTGTTCAAATTATATATGAAAAACTTGCTGGATATTTATCTTTTGTAGCTGTTCTGCCTTCTATGTAATATATAAAATATATGTATTATAAAACATACATGAAATATGAGTCTATGAGTACACAACAAATTCTGAACAAAAAAAAGGGCAAACAACCCTCAGAACATAAGTCCTGATTTCTCTGTATTTACCCTCAGGGTTACACTGCAAAACCTGCCCTCTTTGTATTTACCAGGAAGTCTCTAGCCATTCCTACAAAATACTCAGAAACCACTCAAACATGAAGGGCTAAAAGTTTTACATATTTATAAAATTAATTTCAAGTATGCATTCCGTGAAGCAATTTGTAATTTACTTGGGTAAATAACTAGTGTTTGTCCATCTGTCCTTTTTTTTAATGGTGTTGAACTTTCTCTTGTCTGCTTCAGGAGCTTTCTGAGAAAGTGCTAAGGAGAAGCAAAAGAGAAAGCATACAATATAAAAATATTTAATAAAACTAATGCCATTTGGAAATCTCATCCAACACATGGTTCCTTCACGTCAGCATGATTTTGGTTTGTTTGAATGTTTTTGACGTGTGAAAAAGTAAAGGTTGATTACTTTTTTCATGACAGAATATACTACATTCAATCCTCTCTTACTGTTAGCATGAAAAAAAAAAACAATCAAAAGACCCAGAGAACATAAGGATTACTCTAGTGTCCTACAGCAAGTTCCTATCTATCAACATCGTCTAGTTTAATTTAAAGGAACAATGAAAAAAAAATGAAGCTACTCTTCCCCCTCTAATACTAATCTGCTGCATATGGCCAAAAAGTGAATTCACTATATTTGCTGCATCTTTTTGATGTATATAAATTCTTTCAGCTTATACAGATTACAAATGGCTTTAAGTGCACATTGTTTCTTCCTGTATCTGACACACAGTTTGGATGGAGACTTTATGCACTCCTGCAATGTAAGCAATAAAGACAAACATCACAAATAATAATGTTTGCTGTGTGTACTGCATATAATTCACATTTACTTTTAAACTGAGGGCCCTTATCATCCAAAGATACAGCCATCACAATTACTTTTAGACCTAGGTCAGGTTTGTATACAACCACCAATACTTTACAACACAGGAATACCTATTAAATTTAATGGAATTGCTGAGAGTAGAACATGATGGTTATATGGAAATCAGAACCTTGGCCTATCAGCAGAACCAGAATTCCAAGTTCTTTATGCATTTTAGTTATTTTTTTTTTCTTCTTCATTTCTTCCCAGGATGAATTAATTATTAATGACAAATCTGCATGAATAAGCTGTTCTAGGTCAACCTAATAAGATAACGTCAAAATGGCTTGTTAAATATTAAAAAAACACTCAAAGCTCTATTCATTTTAGTTCTATAGGTATACAGCCTTTCTGGTTTTGATGTTATTTCTATTTTTAAGGGCTGTTAGTGACTTTTTCCAGTTACTCTAGCAAGATATTTATACATCATATTTAATATCTGGAGACTGGAACTACAGTCTGAAGTATCATGAAACAAAAATAAAGATCAGAGGACAAAGAGAAATGCTATTGTAATGTACATAGACTGTAATGTACAAATGTACATAGACTTTTACTATACACAGAGAGGCAAACAATACTACCAGTTGGTACTTTTCCATTAAACATTTACAGTTTTAAAATTTTACAAATTTAAGGAAGAAAAGCACTATTTGAAACAGTGGTAACTATCTCACAGATTAGAGAGCTGAGGTCTCTGCAGCGCTGAGATCTAGAGAAAGTTTAAGCTTGATGAGGACTGAAATTTCAAATATTTTTTGACAAGTCACACTAAAAAGCCATGACACATCACCTCTATACCCACACATATACTCCTGTTATTCACCAAACTCCACAGAAATAGGTCCCCATGTCATACAAGTTGTTACTCTATTCAGAATTTTCAGACTTCTGCATTACCTCTGCATCCTCATGTTGCACTACATCTCTAATACTTAGAATCTCTTTACTGCACAACGTGATTCCATATGGAATATCCCTTTGATTCCAGAGGTCTTCTCCCACTTAGCACAGTAGCAATGATGGTAAGTGCTTCTACTTGATAGGACTCTGTACTGTGATCTTTTCCTAAATAATGGCAAGTTTTGTGTTCATTCCTGCTCCACCTCTGTCCTGCAGCACAACATTTATTTCCCAATATATGCTGACATCCAATATACACAGAAATAAGGACATGTAACCACCAAGATCATTCACTGCTTTGAGCTTGGTACCCCTTCAGTTGCACTGGTTCTCACTTTGTAAGATGTGTAAAAGCAATTCTTCACTATGTTGTACAGAGAATATAAAGGTTTCCACTTTTGCCACTGCTCTATGTCATGTCATCTTGAATATTTATTAACAAATAAACCTAGCTGGTGAGAAGTTACATGCAAGAAGGTGCTCTGTTATTTACAATATGCTTAGGATGTATAGTTGCAAAACAAAATCTTTTTCCTTCAAGTCTAAATAAAACCTCTCTGCCACACGCCTACAGAAAAATCTAAGCTGGACATTAGATTATCTGCAAGACTGGTGTTAGTTATTATTTCCTTTTAGTTACCCGTTTGATTTTTATTGTTGTTGTACAAAGAAAAAAGTTAACCTTAGATGAATATTTAAATCCTTGAACATCGCCCCACTCAAAAGTGTACTACACTGTAGGAAACACCAGAGTACTAAGAAGAGGGGGAACAAGGACTACAATAGATCCCACTGACACTAAAATAATGAAACAAGTTACATAGTAAGTAGGAAAAATATTCTACTGACACTGTCATGAGCCTTAATCATTTAGAATAGCAAGAGGCAGCAAACAGATAATATTTTCTAGCATCAGCAAATTACTGCTCTAGCCAGTCTATTTTAGAGTATTTGAAACTGGCTTTACTTTGTCTGTGTAATCAAAAAACCCAAAGTGATTCATACTACTAATATCCCTTTTAGGACGAGTGAGCCCATCAGCTGCTTCTTACCTGAAATAATAATTAAAAAAAAATGAATTCTTTCTTCATTTACCGATTAGTCTTCAGATTAAAATCTGTTTTAGGGCTGTCTTGTTTGCTCATTATTACCACCTGTGCTTTACAAAGCAAATACTAGGACTGGCAAACAGATCTTTGTACTGGTGTTATTTTCCAGAAGCTCAGGACAACATTCAGAAGATTACTTCTGCACTTCTTAAAAGGCTCATATAGAAGGTGGCATGTAATGCAAGAGCTTTCATTGCTCAGAATAGGAAGAGATGGATGTATTGGTCTGTCAATCAGACACACTACTGGGTAATTAGAAATCAGCATCACAAACTCGACTTTTCAGCTGATATTTCTAGACTTACTGTTACACTATCTTACACCACCTATGCTTCTGGATACTTGACAAGATTGATGAGTAATTACAAATGGCTCCTTTTGAAGGAGGTAGATTCACTGAACAGCTTTAAGTTGTCACAACTTCATTTTTGTGTGTAGAACAGCAGGAGCAGAGCATTAGGTCCAGTACAGTAATAAGAAGTGAGAAAAAGTGTGGAAACTCTGAGGACAGTCAGAAGTGACTGGTTGAATTTACTCCCCTATGGACTATACAACTGGCTAAGGTTATATTCTAACCAACCAGCAGTGAGAAGGACCAAGCAACTTCCAGGTGGCAAAAAAAAAATAGTAGTAAACTGGATATATCAATAGAAGAGAGCATTGAGTTGTTCACCAAGAGTTAATTATATCAAAGAGAAATGAGGTAAAAATTTTGGAAAATTAAAATCAGTTCTTTTTCCCGCACCTTGTTTTTAGAGTGCATAGACTGTGGTACAGCAGCTCTTCCTAGTATTTGCAAAGATCCCATATGTTAGCACTGTGCTTAGGCCTGTAGGATTTCTAGAATGTATATTTATAAAATATTTCCAGAAAGTACACATTGGGAAGGTGGAGGAACACACCAATTCAGATCTCAGGGTTTTTTTCAAGCCAAGTTTTTAGTCACCTTTTTAGGAAACCTGTATCTGACAACTTTTATCAGGAAATTCAGTGATGGGAGGAAGAAGACAGGTAAGCCAAAACTCCTTCTTTGCAGTCAGACAATGTGTCCTTCTGTCTTCTGCAACTGGCTAGTCTACTTCCTGCTTTTTATTGAGGAACTAAAAGTTTTACATGGAGATTATTTTCAGTTACAATCAAACAGTGCTGAGTCACTGGCTTCCCTCAATGAATAGAAGGTAGTAGAGAATACTGTCCTCTCTAAGGAGAGAAGGATCACAACACTGACACCTTCTTTTGTACAGTTTGGCAGCCAGCAAAGACTTCTCTGGTGTGGTATCAAAATTAAAGGAATGATCTTGCACTGAATGCAATACAAAATTTTAAGGACTAAACTTTAAAGGCTCCTCAAATCACAGTCTAATTTCATGTTTATGGGGATATGAAAAATATATCCTATACTGGGACGAAAAGCTTTAGAATTACTGTGTTGTCTCTGAAGTAATTTGTAACTCAAATATCAGGGTTTTTTGTGTGTGTGCACCTGTGAATATTCTACATACTTAATTATTTCATATGGAAATACTAATATTCCAACACATTGTACTTTGAGCAAACAAGTCTATTTTTTCCCAGAATAGATTTATGGAAGTAATCAAACAACCAAGCCTAATATTTCTAAATTTATCTGACAGGAGCATTAGAATCTACTTGTCTAAAAAGAATATTCTTTGTTCTTATTTCTACATACTTTTTAGTGATAGGCTTTTTGGTAGCAGAAAGATACTGAAACTTGAAGCTTTAATATTACGTAGGGCTTTTACTGATTTTCACTGAGAAAAATATGCATTCCAAAACAATGCACACTTTTTTGATAGAAAGTGCTTAAGCAGTTCTCATACTTTTTTTTTCTTTAAACTGAAGTCCAAGGTAAAACTTTTTTAAACTTTTCATTCTATGTGAAGCTTATTCTTACAGGTTATCAAATTAAAGAGTGACTGTGTTTGTTCTTCCTTTACATTTGTTTCTCTGAATAACAGAGCTGCAAAATAATCTCACATGCCTAAAAGTCATAGCTCTGTCCCTTGCTTAAATAATTTTTCAAAATATATTTTGACAATGTATTTTTAATCATTGTCAGTTCCTAGAAGGTGTTGTTATGCAACACAGACACAATATCTGTCAAAGTTGATAAAATGAGTGAATATACTGTCAAATTCTGAAATATATGAAGCACCAAATGTCTAGGGTTGGAAGGGATATTAAAGATCATCTAGTTCCAACACAGTAGTTGCATTCACGTTAGAACAATTTCTCCGTGCCTTGTTCTACTGCTAGAATTCTGTGAAAGTTACAAATGATGGCCAATTATTATTTTAATGTTCTCCCAAATTCATTTATTTAATATAGTATAGTACAGTATAATACAATATAATATTATATATTTAATATATTTCTCCTCAGTGTCTTAACATACGTGAATAAAAAAAGGAAAAATCAGGAAAAATCTCTTAAGTGTTGGATAAAATTTCCTCTGGAAGGTAGAGATCAAGATATAGATATTTTTCTAAATCCTGCCTAAGCCCTGGAATCACACTTGGTGCATAGACCTTCCTTATGCACAGACCTTCTCCTGCTCATCTTTTTTACACAAGGTGAAGCTTCACAAATATGTGCAAGGCAGGCATTAGGAAGGGAAGTAAAAGGTAAAACAAATCCTACCATTAATATGAATTTATGTGATTTAACTCTGCTTCCCTTACCTTCTTTTTTTCCCCTCTTGCCCACAAAAGAAGGGTAGGGGGAAATCTTTCCCATAAGAACAGAAGACATGACAGTTTTTCAACTGTTCATTTCAATTAAAAATTTAAACCAGAATTTTTGAAAACTCCAGGCAGTGAAAAAACTTAGAATAGTAAAAAAAAAGCATTTTCATGAAGATCAAACTTCTTTTTGAAAGTCTGAAGCAAACTCAAGTAAAGGGAACTGTAGTGAGATGGTCAGGCTGACAGATGAAAGAGTACCATGACAATTTGTCCTGGTCATGAGAGGCAGCTTGGTGCTTTTAAAGTCTGATGTCTAAAAGCTCAGTAATCTCCTGGCAAAGCAAGAGAGGAGTTTAAGAGCTTCAGTTGATACCCAATGTGAAAATAAAGCTGCAAGGTTTTGTGTCAGTGCTAGGGAAGGTACATGGCACAAGTCAAAAGATCACCCACCCCCTCTCAGAGCTCTGGATAACACTGTACCTGCTTTTCTTCTCAGGATTATTGCCTCCATTATTACATTATCTCCTTCCCTTAGTCCTGATCAATGAGTCCCCAGATTCCATTCAATATGCAACAGGTATTGTTTTACAGTACCACCACACACTACCTTACCTATAATGTCCTAAGAATTTTCAAAATGGAAATCAGATAAAAACATCTCCCTGGAAAAAAAAAAAAAAAAAAAAAAAAAGAAAAGAAAAGCGGAACCTTTTCTTTATTCCATTTTTTATAGTTCTGATTTTGTAGAAATCATCTTCCCTACTCAATACCACAGAATCTAAGCCTAGGAAAAACAACACACAAGAACAGAAAAAAAATAACTGTTTGAAACACTTTAGCATGTTGAGAATATATTTTGAAGACAGCACTCCACAGCAGCTGAGAGCTTCCCTATTTTCCATTCCATAGGTTTGGACTACACGTGCACTGAGTTTGTGCACTATTTGTGGAAGTAACTGTTCTTTCCCTCTTTAATTTTATTCAGTGAAACCTTTTATTTAGTTACCTGTTACTTCTGAAGAAGACAAATTAAATTTATATTTTACAAACTGGAACATTAAAACATTTGATTTCATGTTACCAACAGGTTATCTGAGTGATAAATATCAAGAATGTCAAGACACCTTAAAGGCCTATAAGCATGCTTAGAGAGTCTCTTAGCTACATCCTTTCCCTAAGGAAGCAAAATTTAATGACTTGTAATTAGAACATTGGAAAGAAATTTTTAAAATTAATTTTGACAGTGTAGTTTTGTCTTTTTCTCTTTCTTATTTACATCCCACTTTTCTTTTTCTCTAATAATTTTCAACAGCTATTATTTTTTCTCCAGTCCTATCTATACTTTTCACTCTTTCCCTCACATTTACCTCATCATCTACTCTAAGAAAACATACACATTTTCTTTTCTTTATCAGAAGTGTTAGATCTGGATTCATAAAACGTTTAAAAAGAGAGAGGATTGCTTTTGGTGATTAGGGACACATAACACCAACCATGAAACATATCTAAATCAATACACTTCCACATATCAGAACAGCATGTGGCAGTACAGCATTATGAAATTTATGATTGCATCGGATCCATGATTTCCCAATAGCTCTACCTCTATAATAACTAATTTTAAGCTAGAAGTCCCATTAGTAACATACAAAAGAAAGAGGGAAAATAGGACATTTCACTGAGCAATGCTAAGCTAATGCTGTAAGGACTATGCTCCACATTGTAGAGTGATTTGTACTTTTTTGTCACAACAAATGAAATTAATGGCTTAATAAACATTTATAATCTGACCTTTCTAGATAATTTAAATGGGGTTTCTGTTGTTTGTTTGGGGGTTTTTTTCTATCATTTGCAGAAAAACAGCCCTAGCTCATGTGGCCTGAAACACAGAAGAGAGCAAAGAACAGAAGAGAATGAAATATTATAAATATAATAAAATATTAATAACATAAAATGCATAAATAAAATAAGAATATATATATTTAAAGATAGGTAATTCTCTGACACTCTGAGAACACCATATATGAAACTAAGACTTGAGCATACCATGATTTAGTTTTTAAGCTTACTTCAGAATTTTATCTGAAATGCACGTGGAGGGCAAAAAGATCCATAACAGATTCGTGCTGTAAATAATCCTCATATTTCCTTTCATCAAGAGGGAAACCTACAGTCATTCAACAATTCAGCAGTTTTGGCAGAAAGCCTGTGGGCCTCAGAAGCCAATGTTCCCAAGTCCATTCACTCTATGGTATAAACTGAAGCACATTAACCCCCGTGCTGGTTTAGGCTGTGTTAGGGTTTTTTCCTCAGTGGCTGGTAGGGGCTGTGCTTTGCATTTGTGCTGAACACAGTGATGATAACACAGAAAAGCTTTTGCTATTGCTGAGCTCTGTGCTCACACAGAGCCAAAAACTTTTCTGCTTTTTGTACTGCCACGCTAGCAAGGAAGCTGGGGCTGCTTGAGAATCTGGGAGAAGACAGAGCCAGGACAGGTGACCCCAGCTGACCAAAGGGACATTCCAGACCATATGGCATCATGCTCCATATATAAAGTAGGGGGAAGAAGGAGGAAACATTTGGAGTGACAGCATTTGTCTTCCCGAGTAACAGCTGCACATGACGGGGCCCTTCTCTCCTGGAGAAGTCTGGACACCTGCCTGCCCGTGGGAAGCAGGGAATGAATTCCCTGTTTCGCTTTGCTTGCGTGCACGGCTTTTCTTTTCCCTAATAAACTCTCTTTATCTCAGCCCATGAGCTTTCCACCTTTAACCTTTCCAGTGCTCTCTCTGTTCCACTGGTGGGGCAGCGAGTGAGCAGCTCTGTGGGCTTTGGCTGCTGGCTGGGGTTAAACCACAACACCCCTCAGGGGCAGGTGTGGAAAAGTATCTTTGATTCACACACCACAGCAAGCCCCAAGGATCTGCTGAGTTCCAAAGCACGTGCCACCACTTTGCATGGGCTCCTAGTCTCCTTGTCACAAGACCATTAATGGTGTTCCCAAAAGCAGAAAACTTTTTTCCTCCTTCCAAATGTTTAGCACGAATGTTACTACTCTATTTTTGAAGTACAAGTCACCACGTAACCTTAATTTTATTAAAAGCCCAAGGGTGCACTTATCATCTAGTGCAAAACTATCACATTATACAAGGAAAAACAAAGAAATACCATTTTATAGATTAAGTATTAGAGAGAAATTAAACCAGCTCCATTATAGAGATAGTTACAGCTTAATTTCTGTTATAAGAGATTATGAAATTACTCATACACTCCCATTACCAAGAGGGATCAGGTTTGTTTTCAAGTCAAAACATTACATAAAAAGCTCCTATTCTGGTAATATTTCCCTCCCATGTATTTATGTATCTATTAAAAGCATCACTAATTATTTGCTATTAAGAATGAGCTAATTAGATCTTGCACTGTGTGAAAGAGATACACAGTGTGTAACTCAAGTTCTGTTACAATAGCTGCAAACAAATGAAAAACTAAATTAAGACTTGCAAGAGAAATGAAAGAGCTGACAATGACAAACCAACTATGCTTTGGTTACCTTGGATGACAAGCTAATTTACAAAATTATGTAAAATATAAATATCAACAACAAGAATAAAACAACCCAATTCTATCATATATGACTTTTGGTAAATATGGCAGCTGAACAATCTGCAGTACCACAACTGAAAGTACCACAACTACATAGCCTTTATTTAACAAATACCTTGCTCTACCTCCCTTGTGACTGTATTTAAACTAAGGAGTTATATTTACAGAACTTAGAAATCTGCCAATTACTGTTAGTTTACATTGTTGGAACTGTTAATTGAGATTTAAAAGACTAAAATTATTTCAATAGAATAAGAATGTCTGGGTTAAAATATTTTTAATTGATAAATAGTATGTTTTTAAATGAACCCCCCTGTATTTATATAACCAAATTTCACCAGGCACCTGGGAGAAACTATAATGCAGGCATTGAAGACACATGTGGATTTTTTTTTAATTTTTTTTTTTAGTTTTGATAAGCACAATCCTGATACATGGACTTAGAGTAGTCTCTTTCAAGTCATCTTGCCTCTTAGCCTGCATTCATACTCTGTTAGAAATCTTCTCTGTAATGTTCTGGAGGATGAGTAACAGGCAGGTAATTTTTAAAGCTCACTGTGTTCTGCTTTGGCTACAATGACCTCTTCAGATTGGTACAAATGCCAAAAAAAAAAACCAAAAAAAAAAAAAATAATCTTTGATATGGTCCCCATTTGCTAATGAGTTAGTCATCCTTCACATAGCAAAAAGTAGCAGCTAATAAAGAATTTGCAAGCAGAGACAGATCAATAGTCTGATTGGTATTAGCTTCCCTTTCAGCTGAAGGCCAAAACAAAACAGAAGCAAGGCTCACGCTCCAGCACTTCAGATATCTAGCAAAAACAAACCCATTAGCAACTACATGTAGAAATTTTTACCTGTTCAACATTTTCTTACAATTGGATTTTAACTCATTATTGATTTTTAATACACTCAGTGTCTGTTCACTCACGAACACAATTAGCACTTCCATAAGGAAAACGAAACTCAATAAATAAACGAAGTAATAGAAAAAACATTGCCTTCCCTATGGACAGAGCTTGAGCTCTTAATGCTTTGAAACTCTGATTGCTAAGCATATAGTGGGTTGCATAACTAGGATTTTCCAGACTACACAGATAAAGCCTAAATATGCCAAGATTTCAATAAGGCAGAGGTATATTAAAAAATTGCCTTTATCTGAAAAGTGACATTTATTTCTCATATTTCTGTGAGTATAAGTTATATTACAATTGGATATTGTACACAGAACTTAATAGCAGAGAATTTAGAGATGGTTATGAAGATTCCAAAACATGTAGCCCTATAAGCCAACAGCTTACCTCAAACACCTAAAGGCAAAACAAAGTCATTAAACACCAAACCAAAAAGTAATCATTCAGTAGTATACAAATCCCACATGTCAAGAATACAACTGTCCCTTGCCTGTGTTGCAAGATGTCCGACAATACTGACAAAGCAATGTACAATTTTTTCTTGTTTCAGATTAAAAAAAAAATGTTTCCAAGAAAAAAAAAAAAGCCAAATTTTGCAATCATTCCTATATGTGCATGTATATATACACTTGTATTCATTAGGTTTTCTTTCTGACTACTGTAAAAACACATGCTTCTACTTCAAAGAGCTTCTGATGGACAACTGCATTGTTTTTATGCTGAGAACATAGAAAAGGAATGCTATAATAAATAAAAAACATTACATGAAATGAACAATGTGTCTTTTAAAAACCAAACGTGAGTGCTCACAGTCAGGAAGAAACCTCCAAAATATTGTTCTTCTAACCTCAGAAAATTATGAAGGCTATAAACGTTAAGTTCCACTATTTCTTTAATTATTATTATTAATTTACTGTTCAGAATAGAACAGCACTTTAAAGGTCAGTCACCTGCTGAGATGCAAGCAGAAAAAGTCCAAATAATGAGCAAAATGATACCAAGACTGAAGGGCACATAGCCAAGATATTTCTAATGGAATTCATCTATTCATCCATTGAATGTCTAACAAAGTTATTCTCACCAGAAGGCAAGAGAAGATGTTCAGATGTTTAGAATGGTTAGCCAGACATCAGAATACAAGTCAAAGATTGATTAACCTGACATTGGTTACAGGACTGATCACAGGAAAAACCATATTTCCCATCCTATGAGGTTTCTCAGTAATACCCATGCCAAGGTTTTGATTTTACAATGATAAGACAAATGAGCTAAGTTTAATAGTACATATTTTACTACAATTGGTAATATACTTGATTAATTTTACTAGTGATTGTGCTGAAAAAACATACACCAAAACAAGCTAAGCTATGAATTAATTAAGGTTTCTGGTACAGGATACATGCATGCCTCAAGGCTTGCAGCTCCAAATGTCATTGTATTCATTTTATTAGAAACACTCTTTCAGAGGAATAAATCTGTTTTGCAGCCTGCACAATTGATGTCAATGTTATATAAAGGTAAATACTTCTGGTGTGAACATCTGATAAAGAAATATATTAGTAAAACATGATACGTCACTGCCATTGTACCATCTGTCAGGTAGTGTGTAATTATGGAAATACCATTCTTTTCAAACCCTTGAAAAAAAAGAGTATCTGGCAAAGATGATGAATTAAAGGCAGTTTCATTCTGTAGTCATTAAATCAGTGGCAGTTTTGAAAATCATTCATGCTAGTTTCTACAACATCATGCCAGTTAAAAGCAATAGCTTTTAAAAAATATAATTTAATTTACAGCAGGTAACCTCAGAACTGTTAGTGATGGTCATCAGTGAAAATCTTCCAAGTCTCTTTGCATCTTCTTTCTAATAAACCAGAATGTTTTTAAATTCAATAAAATCTAAACAGTAGTGAAGAACAGTTCTTCAGGCCTTACTGAATTCTCACAGTAATACAGTGATTCATTTAATATACTTCTTAGGAAGACTCCTTTGCTAGGAATGTTTTATACTGTAAAGAGAGAGAAAGAGAGAGAGATAAAACATCCCCTTTTCAAATGGAAATATATTGGTGAAAGCTAATTAAAGATTATCCTGTTCAGCAGACAATGCATGTGCCTTGTATGCAAGTAAATTGCTAGGACAGCCTTAGTTCAAAATTCAACCTTAAACTATCTTATCAGTGTTACTGAAAGCAATAGCTTTATTTATTATTTATCAGGATTCATGTTTAAACAATATAAATTGAATATCTTCTCATATCAGGTGTTTTACAAGGCAAGAGATGTTGATGGATCCTACAAGAGTAAAGATGGGTTTGCTGAAGAGTTTTGAGTTCAGGCTTTTCTTGCTATTTTTTTTTTTCTTTGTGTGGGTTGTAGGGTTTTTTTCAACACTCCTATTTCAGTTTTTGCTAGAGATTTTTTCAGACATTGCTTCAGATGGTAGAAAATAGCAGCATATGAGCATTATTTAGTTTTCATGCACTTTAAATCTATTATCTGGGAAAAATCCATATTTCTTAAGTAGCCATAAATGAAAAAGTTGCTAAAACACTTGAGAGCTCTGGTTAGGAGAGTGTTTTACACTTCTAATCAAAAAAGCTACCCACACATCTATTCAATTTTAACCTTTTTTAATATCACAAGAACCTACGTAAATCAATGAAATATAGACAAATATTGAGATAATATTTCAAAATGGCTAGTGAATAACACATAAATACTGCAAACTTCCTTACAAAAGTAAAGATTTATCCTCCACGTTCAGAGTGGCCCACCACTCCAAATTTTCAATCAAAGTTTGGTGCAGCCTCACGTCACTGGACTGAAATAACTGGAGCCAAATGCTCCTGGGCATCACTAAATCTCAGTGAAACTAAAGCAGTGCAATTTGCTGAAGATTCTCCACATGCAACAGACCACTCCTGTTTGATATTTTTGTTTGAACAGTTTCCCACTGCAAAGTCTGGTTTTGATTGAATATTTTTTTTCTGTCAGACAGTATTTAGGCATGAAACTCCCTAATAAAATGCTCAAACAAGTCTTGAAAATATTCTGAAGTTAATTTTCACAGGAAAAAAAAAATAATTTGAAAGTTTTCTTTCAATGTATTGTTTTCATTATTTAAGAGGGGAAGCCTGGTCACAAGTTTCCATGTGGATTTACACTATGCCATCTTAGCAATATACAATAATATTCTAAATAATCAACTTTATATCACATACATATTGTATGAGAGCTGACTATTAAGCAAAGCTGAAGCCAAGAAGAGAAAATTCACTCTGCACTTGGGCCATCTGCAGTAGATTGCCAAAAGAACAGCTTAGAAATGCACATATGACAAGAATTTTATGTGTTAAACTTTATGTTTCAGTTCAAGTTTACTGCAATCATGTACGAGAAAATCATGTCCCATCAACAGCATTCCAAATTTAGCTCCTTTGGTGCAATCTATGCAGTGTCTCTCCAGATGCATCTTTGAATTTGTTAGTAGCATGTGGAGCTCTGTGCTGTATCTCTACCTTCAGCATCCAGGCTCATTACCAATCTCCTGAGCCATCCAGTCTTCCTCAGTTGTGAAAACGTAATAAATTGCTTTTTTTCCCTAGTGTATTTAGCACTCATGAAAACTGACAGATTGACAGCTGGGAGGCTGAAGTATTCTGTTTAAATCACAGAGAAAAGGAAAGAAGAAGCAATGACAGACAAAGGAATCAAAACTGAATTAACCCTTTGCTCAAGTAGCGTGCTGAAGACAGAATAGCCAAGACTCAAAGGAGCAATCCATGGCCAGCGAGAACACAGAGATCTTATTTGTTGTGTTGATGGCAAATGTAAAACGAAATAAACCCCTCACATTCCAGTATACAATTATGTTTGCATATTCACCTGTTCAGCAAAACACTTGGCCAGTTTACAGTAAAATTATAAAGAAAATCTTAACCCATCAGACATTCAACACATCAGCTCCTCCAGAAGGTAAAAATTATCAGCTGCACTGTATGATGTACCCACCCTGCAGTGTAAGTTGAATGGTTAGAACATAAAAAAAAAAAAATACTACTGGGTAATTTTCATATTTTAGCCATTTTTTGTTTATTAAAGCAGGTTTGAGACAGTTTAAGACCTACTACCTACAAATTCAATATTCAGCCATTGCAGAGCACATAAAAAAAGTTTGATTACATAGATTGTTTACAAGTCTATCTCTCCTGCTAATATCTATTTCTCAAAAGTTTATGAAATGCATCTTGCCCCAGCTTTCAGCACAAAGATGTAGCAATGAGTTTGCAATGCTAGCGTCTACTGATGCAAAAAAAACCCAAACAAAAACCAAAATAACAAGAAAACCAAACCAAAACAACAAAAAAACCCAAACAAAACCACCCAAAAATCTAAAGAGAGAAAGGGTTTTCCTTAATAAAAACTGTCAGCAAAATCTGAAATCCTTCTCTACTGTATTTGTAAATGAGACACAGAACATTCAACAAATCCATTTGAACACAAACTAAAAAGAATTAGATAAGTAAAACTTTTGCACATCAGGACTGTCTTGATTCAAGCATTAGAAGCAAATCCTCTGGGGTCTAACTCTAGTGATCTATTTTATATGCTATGGTCAAATGATAATAATTCTCCATCTCTGTAGAGGAGAATAAGCCTGAAAACTGGATAAAAACATTGCAGCCAGTCCCTATAATGTACCTGAGTCATCACATGTTTTGAAAACCAGCTGTAGGGATCAAGAGTGAAAGGTTCTGGCCAGCCAGGACACAGGCACAGAACATGCCTCGAGTACTTTCTCACCCTGAGAACTGGAGTTGGCTATTGTAGTCCAGAAAAAAAAAAGGCACTTCAAGTTTTTCAAGAGTCCCTCCCATAGGGTGTCTCTGTGAAGTTAATGTCACAGTAATGCAAGGACCTGAACACACCTTCAGTGCCTGGACTTAGAGTTGAGGCTAAATTTATTTGTATTACCAAATAAACACTCTGTGACAGACCTTCGATCAGTGCTGTTCTACATAAGGGCCTCAGAACAAATCTAGCTTTGAATGGCTATGGAAGAATGAAGAAATACCACTGAAAATAAATTCTTTCTTCGAAGACACACCAAGAACAAACTCTACCACAGTGACAGGCATAGAAAATCACTTTTTAGACAACAGGCTGCTAGTTAACCATTGGCTGCAAGAAGAGTAACATGAGTAACACTGATAGTCTGAAAAACACATGGTTTTAAACAGAATAACAATATGTTAAAGAACACCAGGGTTGTCCAAAGCATTTAGATTAGGTTTGTCAGAACATGGCAGAAGAAAGTTTTGTATTAATTTTTGGTCTTTAGAAAGCATTAAAGGAAAACAAATCCAAGAGATCACTTCTAGCAATACACAGTTAATTGTTAATGAAATGAACTTTAAAGCAGCGTGGACTGAAAGAGTATTCTGACTGTCCTACTGAATTTAATGTTTTCTAATTTTGCATTGCTTAAGTTACAAACCTACAGCAGGAGAGTCCAGTGGTCTGAACCAACCCAAACATTTTGACAGTTCCAGGAATGAACTGTGGGCATGAGCACCTGGAAAGCTTCATACAGCCCTGGGCTCTGTTTTGTAAGAAGCACATGCGCTGCTTTGCTGGGCAGTGTGTTTATCACTTGGGAGCTGCACACGTGCATGACAGACTACTCTGCTCTGAGCCACTCAGGGACACACTGGTTGTGCTGATGATTTCCAGAGGACAGATGTTACTTCCCTTCTGCTTTATTTGAATTTCTCAAGTGAGCAGCAAAAGCAGATGTTACCACACATACACATATAAGGTCTCCTCTGTCTCACTTTATTCTGAAAGGAACAGAGAGCCATAGGTGTAAATGGCTTGATTCAGTCTGCAGATTATATATGTTTACCCACATATTCAAACACATATATGTTTTAAATACATATAGCATCAGAGCTGCCAAAATGTAGTGGGAGTAAAATGCAAGACAGGAATGAAATCTGCAGTAAGATAACTATCCTTCCCTGGGCAGGTGCAGCCACTTTCTTCACTGCTATGACAGTATACTTGGTAATGTGCCACTAAACTTCTTTTGAGGCTACTACTACTTCTCTTTTTGTGTGCCACTTCCAGTTGACTAATGAACTGGCAAACAGAGCACTAACACCCACTCAGATATGATAAACTCCAAAAATCCCTATAAAGTGTATCTGTGTTAATGCAACAATTTTTCACAGTTCTCTGTCAGCAATCTTCATAAATTATTCTATCAGGTTTAAGAAAAGAACAAACAAAAAAAATCTAATCTTGATAAAATATAGGCTATTAATTATGAAACATTTTTGTGGCTGGATATGCTCCTAGCTTTTACAATTTTTTTTTAAAAAGCATAAATCAAATATGCTTTTACTACCAAGAAACACTACAAATTATGAACATGTAATATGTACTAATATGTAATAAACAGCTGCATAAGTGAAAGTACTGGAAAAACATTGAGCTTATATTATCTTCTCTACTAAGCTTAAGTCCTACCACAGTGAAATGCAGTGATTGTGATTTACTAAATATCAGCTTAAAGAATTAGAGTTTTTTTGTTTGCTCTTTAGAGTTCAGAAATTCTTCTATAAGAGCAAGAAATAAAAATTACTCAAAGGGCTTTAAAATCAAAAGAAAATTCAGATGGAATGCCTGGCAGCTACAAATAAAAATTAACCATAATTCAAAGATGGAATTTGTATTAATACTGTTATTTTGTTGAAAATAACACACTTTTTTTTAAAGAGATGCCCAAATTAATAAAATCGAGTCCTGCACTTTTGTCAGTAGCATACATCAAAAGAGAGAAAAAGACAAAGATCACTAATGGGCAGTGATTATTTAATTTGGAGTAGAAGGAATTAAAACATAAGTGCCACATATCTCAAATGTGCTCATAAGAAACTGAAGTATGAAAATACAAAAGCAATATACACATTCAAAATGGTAGACAAATGAACACATTTTTCAGACCTTTAAGTAGCTTTTGCCATGGTGGTAAGGAACCTGATGTAGTATTTAACAACACTTATAGAGGGAACATTCCCATCTGAGTTAGTCTACTTGAATGACTGGAACATTCCTACATTCACACTGTAAGCACTACTATTAGTTAATGAAGTCATCCATGTTTGGTTTGTCTTTAATCATAAAATGAATATTGCAAAGGGATTGCAATGCAATTTACTGTCACCAACTAACATGACAAGTTAATCAGCATCATTCTGAAAATGGCAAAAAAGTCTTCAAGCCTCACAATAGCTGAGATTTCCAGTCTCAAACTCCAGCAATAGACAGAGACAAGAGACTAAGGGCTAACTGCCACTCTAATCACTACATATTTACATCTTTATAGAGGAAAGGTAGAACTGAAGTCAATTGAATCCTGAATTTATTACATATACATGACATACTGTCATTACTATCTGTCAGAACCTGCTTCAGTACATGTTGTTTGGCTATTTGGATACCACATGCCTGGAGCTTGAGTTTGGGAGTACTAATTTAATTGAAACACTTCCTCAGCATGAGTAAATATTTTTCAGTCAAAACGGAGTTGTTTAATTTTAATCTAATACAATGATTTTTGTGCTGTTTAAAAGTAAGACTTCTAAATGTTATTTTAAAAAACATTGTTATTTAAACATTTTTCTCTATATCTCAATAATTTTTTTTGAGGGACCCTATTTTGTTCTTTGTCCTTCCCATTCTTGAATACAAACAAAGGTGACTTTTACATTCAATATCATTCAGAATTTCTCAAAAACAAGGTCAAAACATGTAGAAGTTGTTTCTAACAGAAAGCTAGATGTTCAAGGGATTAGATTACTGTAAAGTCATTTTTTGTTCCATCTCAAGGAGCAGGCAATAAAGGTAAGAAATAGAAAGTGATTTCAGAAATTCTCTCTACTAAGCTTTTCCTTCATCAATCAGCTAGGGAACAATATTAAATATCTCTGCTGAATAATTTCTTTCCCATAATAATGAGGAGCCTGGCTTTCATTACTCCAGATACACATAATTCGTTTGATAGTAATTGGTTTTAAGGTTTACTTTTGGTTGCTATAGAATTTCCTTGATAATAAAGAATACACTGAACATTTGTTTGTAAAAGCTTGGTTTTGCTACATAAACAACAAGATGATCTACCTTCTCAGCACTTGTACACGCACACGAAATTGGCATTCGAAAAGCTGGGTAGGAGTTTGCTTTCAGAGGATAATGTGCATATGCACAGTTATTGGCACTGAAGCTCTGGTTTAATCAACAGATTCTTTAGTATTTTGGGCTTTCATATTTTATTTAAGAATTGGAAGTTGCCACGCTGCATTATGTAGAGTGTATCATGCTTTTGAAAGGAGTACAAAAACAATCAGGAGAATCCCCAACTCATGAAGCAACTGAGACAAATATATTTCAGCATGTTCTTAATTATGCACTTTATAACAAAGCTACCTTACAGAAAACGTGATATTTCACACAAGACTAAGAGAAGAATTGAACCAAAAATCAGTTCACAAGGTTTGACTGTGATGATTTCTAAATCTATCCTCATGTAACTGTAGAACTTGCATCACTTGAGTGAATGGTAGCCTGTACTGGAACTGCAACAATCCTGGGATATTGTCCGTGAGGCCACAAACCCCTCCACTGAATCCACAGAGTCATTTCCATATTTATCAGAGAATTTACCAAACTGTCTATTCTTTCTCTTTTACACCATAGAAATCTGCAAGGTTTTCAGGATTCAGTCGTCAGCATATTTGACTAATACTGCCTGAATACTCAACAGGTTGAGAGTAGTAGTTCAGATCACTTGAAGGAGCACCCCTGTATCTTCATTTATTTCATTCTCATAAAATGCAGCTATGCAAATCAGCTGAGCACATTGCAGCACCTTTACATCAGCAAAGGACATCTGCATCTTGCTTTTCCGTGGTGAACTGTTTTAGCTTTTAATAACAAACGCTTACACTTGTTCTTTACGTGTGAAAATTTGCTTTATTGATGTTCTGATTTGAAAAGACCCTGCTTTTGCTTTGCACTCATTGTGTTGCAAGGGGGAAGAAGTTATGTTCAGTAGTTTTTCGTGTATTTTTAGTAATCATGTAAAATTAATAAGATTGCTATTTATTTTAAATGGATTCTGCAGGCATTACGTGGCTGAGGTTTTATCTATTTGGGTAATTTTCCACACAGAGGTAATCTTCCACTTTATTATATTACATATTAAAATAAGTATCCCAAAAAATCCAGCTGAAACCTCAGAACACTTACAAAAACACAAACGTGATATAGAAGAATATTGTCAGAGGAATGTAAAAATTAAAACCTCTTTCTGATTCTGCTACAACCCACTGTCTCCCTCTCTCTTTCCAGTCTCTCCTTTTATGTCTCTTGTCTATTTAGTCCACAAGCTTTATCTGTCATTATGAGCATCAATAATGATCTGAATGTAAGTTTTCCTTTAACCACATCAGATGATATCAATAAAGACTACTTTGTTCAAACTTTACAAGAATAGATACCATCTCTATTTAATATTCTTCTGAACTTAATATTTCAGTAATACTACTGAAACTGTGAAGAGAAATATCACATGGTCACAAAAGTGGTTAAAATATTTCCTAGTATTTCTCAGTGAAAAGACCTGAAGCTTGAAGCAGTTCACACATTCCCAAGCTTATTTTATTCAGAAGTAGAACTTGCCTGGGCATTTTTGTTCTGTGTGAGTTCCTTTTGCTCCACTGTGATTTTAAAGAGTAACAAGTTTAAGAAAACAGTGATTTACAGAACTAAGCTAACATTACCTGACACATCTGAACTGCCTGTCATTAAGTGTTTTGCAGTAATTAAACATATTGTTTTGAACTGGGTTTAAAGGATTTCTGCAAAATAGTCTAAAAATAGCCTAAAATCTCATGATAATTTTTTATAACAAATAATAATAATGTTAGGGATCCAATCATACAAGAGCCTTTCCCAAGTCCTCTAAACAACACCTGGTGTTGTGCCAGACTTCTACTAGGTTTTTACACACAAAACCAACCTTCAAAATCTGATAGTCAACCACTTCTTTATAAAACAAAGCAGGATTAGCTAATTAACTGACTGACAAAATTTTCATGATCTACAGCATGAGAGGAAATAGGTGTAGGCAGTATGGATGTTAAGAGTTTTTCTGAAATTTATTTCAGAGGGGGAAGGGGAGGACAGGCATGACATGACTCAAACCTGTATTTCTCAGATCCCAAGCCTGATTATGTGATTTTGTCAGCATTCCCTCTGGCCCTGACTGTGCCACACTGTCAGGGCTCAAAGTCAAAATGACTCAGCTGAACAGATAAGAGGCAAACATTGTGCACAGCATGCTTATGAGCCTGTGCTGGTCTTTCTGTGCCAATTCAGTGACTCTGCAACTTGTTTAAATTCTGTGCTAAATTGTAAGCACAGGAAAAAGCACAATTAATATATTTTTGTATAATGTCTATGACTTAGTATCTTTAGCATATAAAATACCTTGTAAATTCTCATTAAAGGATTCTCAATCTGGGATTTTTACATTTTTTCCTGTTTTAGTAACAGAATGAATTAAATAAGTACAATCAGTTTTACACACAAGTTGTGAGTAAAAGTTTATGGTTTTGGCTAATCTATTTAATACCTTAAATAATGAATCAAAGAAATACTACGAAAAAAAGTTTTTTCCTAAGCAGCAATGAGGAAAATAAGGCCATAAATCCATGTCTTTTTCTTCTAAGGCTCACTGAAGTTTCTGACTTGCACTATTTTATGACCTATTTTTGACCAGTAGTTTGTCTCATTCACTGTACTGGTAAACTTTACATAGAAATATATAGTAAGATACAGAAGCATTAAACCCATATATGTAAGTGAAAACATTACATATTTTAATTGTGGGAGTTCTTTAACTGAAAAGCCTTATCTTCTCTGAAACCAGGTAGCTCTGTGAAAGGAGCTCGTTCATTTGCACACCTTAGTTGCAAGAAGGTTACATTTCCCTTAGATTTGCCCTGGGAGATGTAGTATACAGCAAGCAATGGATCATCTAAACCCTCTGCATTCAGGAAGCAGCACACTCTTCACTCCCATTCTTCAACTTCATTTACACTCTTCGCTTAAGAATTTTTTTCTGGTGTCAATCTTTAAACCACTAAGCAGCATCACTAAGGTACCGACCCCAAGATGTAGCTATATTTGTGACACAGTGACACCACCAGGCCTTTGGCATCAGTAAAGACAGTATAACAAAAGCAGCACCAAGAATTAAAAAATAGTATTCCCCACTTGCCCCCAGTGAGAACTTAATGGAATTTTAATTTAAGGTAAGAAATGCTTTTTCTGTTACAAGCAGACATAATTTAGACAAAGTATCCTGAGAGACGAACTTGGTAAACTGAAACAAAGGATTTGATTTTGACAATGGTATTCATTAGTATGAGACTTCAGTGTCATATTCATTAATTTCCCTGCCTGAAGACAGTTCCTTGACTTTCAAAATCTCAGACTAAATTTAAAGAGAGAGTTCAGGTAAGTAGTATGACTCCTCACTTTTATGAGCTCTCTGTGTCATTGGTGATAACTGAATGAAATTGAGTAAGAAAGGTTCCTTGGCCTTCTGCAAACAGACTCATCTCCCTCTGTTAAAAACCTCGTTACTGACAAAAAAATAAATCTGCTGTAACTGCAGTATGGTATGTTATATGTGAAACTGTTTTCTTCTAATAACAAATTGTCACCATTGCTTCTAGCAGTTATTTCAGCAAAAATGTAGGTTATTAGAGCACTTTTCTTTCACATTTGGTACATTATGGATGGAAAGCACACCTTTTAAATAGAGAAGTAGTAGAAAGCTAATCTGTCATTTTCCATTTGCCCAAAATGTACATTGTTATTTATTAATATTCTAATTTTAATATAATCAGTATGAAAACAACTGATATTTAAAACTATTCTCATCATTATTTCACTCCTTTCTCCTTCTTTCTTTATATCCTAGGAAGACAACGCTTAAATCCTCTCAGTGGTTTCCCTACCATTACACAGCATGCCTTAAGGAACATTATGTTCTGGTCAAGGACATGGCCAAAATATTATTCCATTCCCATCTGATGACCCACATTAAGAAGATGGATGGTGCATTTTGCAAGACTCTATCTAACAGGGATTTTTTACAATGAGAATAATCAGCCATCGGAATCATCTCCTCGGGTAGATTCCCCAACATTGGACACTTTGGATTTGGCTAGACAGGGTGCTGGGCCATCTTGTCTAGACCTTGTTTTTGCCAAGTAAAGGTTGGACCAAATGATCTTTGAGGTCCCTTCCAACCTGATATTCTATGAATGAAAATTATGGGGGGGGGGAGAACACAAAAGAACCTCATAGATTTAAGAAAAAGAAAAGACAATAAAGACAGCACAATCAGACCTGAGGAGAGCTGCCGTGATTTTGTTTAGGTCATAGGTTTCCCCTTGGAGGTCCAGAGACCATGAGCACCTTATATGGCTTTGTAGTAAATCCCAGCTCCTAACAGGCCGGTACAGCTGTTTGACCAGCCTTGCAGACAGTACCTATTCCATGGAAAGTTGAAAAACTTGTTGCCTTTGATGTGAAAGTCCCTTTCCTTCAGATACAGGCAACAGTGAAACCAAGAGGTATGAGCAGCAGTTTGCCTGAATCACAGTGTAAGGCAGTCACACAACTGCTCAATACAACAAAAAAGGAAAGAGCCACTGCTTTGGTGAAATAACACCTTTCCTGTGTTAAACCAGATCTGAAAGTTACAGAGGTGACAGAAACAGACAAAAACAGCAGGAAAGAGGCCAAGAAATGGGCTAACAGCAATTTTCTGTCACCTCCAGTCCCATCACAAAACCTTGCAAAAGAAAAGCAGTCTATCAGGAATCATCTCAGATTCACGGAGGTAGAGGGAATATTAATGCTTTATACAATAGCACTTTGTAAGGATCTGTACCAGTTCATATCAAATGAAGACCCTACACAAAATCATACCCATATCCTCGATATATCAAGCTAATTCTTCTAGTAAGACAATGATAGTTTTTTAAAGCTCTTTTCCCAATTGAAATTACTTGACCTATCTTGTATATAGTTATATCTCAGTGCAACTCTTAGCAATGAACTTTTTGTAAAGTAATTCGGAATTAAGAGAGCACAAGTCCAGGTCCATAAATTCTTGGTGTACTGCTGTACATATAATAATCTTATGTTGTTCCTATATGGCATAAATTAATTCAGGAAAACCTGCAATTGTTCTGCAATATCCTCCCTGCATTTCCAGACTTATTTTTACGTATTTGATAAACTGATACAGAACTGTTTTATGTCATAGATATTCACACCCACAAACTCAAAGAAAAGTTAAAACTACAAATCGGTCTGACTTAATATAGAATAGAAGTAGTACAGAACTAATTGACTGCTTACCAGTGCCCTGAAATTGCTGATTGACTAGTAAGGTACCAATTTGTTGACCAAACTCATTAGGTAGCAAACTCTTGTCTAGGAAATCATCCTGAATAAATATTAGGAAAAGGTCAAGTACTTTCTTTTTTATCGTTACATTCTAACCTCTTATTTATAAATCAGTGAATGTCAAAGACACGTTATTCTTAATGTGACTGATGACAAAAATATTTTCACAATATCACAATTCTCAAATACGAAAAAGAAAACAGAATATCACATTCTTTTAAGGGCAGCTATGACTTCATTTTATTTCCCAGACTAGGATGAAAATCACTGTATCTCTTTTACTCAAAATCAAGGGGAATTCCTGATCCATTCTTGCAGACAAGCCACAAACAGACAAGCCATCTACTGGCTTTAGTTCCGCTGGCTTCAAATAACAGGCAGTAGTGGACTCTATCCGGAACCAAAACAAAGAATTAACACACCTCACTCTGTGTCAGCTCTGAAAAACCTCAGATTGCCAATAAAATGTGCACTCTCCCTTGGCAGCATCTTACAGCGCAGGGAGCAAGTTTTACAAAACATCAGCATCACAAGAGCAAATCTTGGTACTGCTTTCTCCTTTTTACATTTCAGAAGACTTACATTCCCATATTATTTCCCTCGGCGGGAGAAACTGCTACAAAAATTACCCATTTGCTCCTCAGCTCCTTTCATCAAAATTATGAGATGATCTAGGTAAATATTTTTCAGTCAGTTATTTCCATGCCTTAGAAAATAAATTGGTCTTATCATTTAGGTGTGCATCAAAGGATTGCATCAAACTGCTGAGAAAAGTGTACGTGAGCTTTTTCAACCAAAGACACAAAAGAGAATGGAGGAATTAGAAGCAGTATGAAGCATATCTTGGAGATTCTGGAGAAAAGTAATACTTATGGCAACCCATTACTGATCTTAGACTCAGCTGTTTTTCATTAATATCATTCATAGCAGCAGAAGTAGTGAAAGACATCTTTCTGCTAACAAAAATAAGCTACTTCCTGAAATCTAAGATTCTGCCTGGTGTTATACAAGAAACTCTTTCTCTTTGAAACATGTTCCTTGAGACAAGGACTGTATACAAGGGTTTCAATTACCACACAGGAAACAAACTAATTTTTTATCCAGATATTTGAAAACAATCATACAGAAAAATCTTTTTTCCAGTATAAGCTTTTTTTGGAGAGTTTTAAAACCACACTGCTTGGCCTAACTACTAAGAGGAGATTCACCTACCTACTCTCTGTAGAGCCACAGTTTTAGAAGAGAAATATCTGCCAAAGTTGGGTAAAAATATAAACCATCCTATCAGGAATGACCAAAGGAAAATAAAAAGCATTCATGCATTAAAACCTACCTTTGGCCTTCTGTGTTGGGCATAGATGCTCCCTCAAAAGCATGACCTTTGATGCTCCTCTCCATTTAGCTGCAAGGTGCTTTGAGCTCAGCGCATCCATTTAGCTGCTGGGAGGTTTGCAGTCCTGTTGTTGGCCCAAATCCTCTTTCAGAGACCACTCTAGAGGAAAAAAAAAGAAACAAGCCTCATCAACCCTTCATAGGATTTCAGGTATTCCATATGATTTGCTATTTACAGCTAGTGCCTAATCCCAGTAGCCTAATGAAGTTTTAGGTGTCCTGGTTTCAAGATTTCTCCAAATCTCCTGGTTTGGAGAGCTGGGTACAACTGGTCTAATACAGCCACCCCACAGCCCAGACCCCACACTACTCTGCAGAGTTGCTATGAGTGCATTTCATCTTCAAACTGCCAGGCTATGCCTTTTCATACTAAGCAGTAAGTATTCCAGTCTCCAAAATTCTTCCCCTACGAGACCAGTTAAATGCAAAACTTCATTTCAAGCACAATTTGGTGTGTGGAATTTACATGTGAAACCTGTGAAGCCAGGTGGCCAGCGGGCACTCTCCCAGAGCTGGCACTCAGTGACCACAAGCCCTTCTTCCAAACCCAGCATTACAGAGGAGGGCAGGAGAGATGGACACGAGGACAAAGATGACAGAGAATGCTGTGCCCTGACTTCACCCCGCATGGGGACACTGCCTACACAGAGCATGATGCTGCCTGTTGCTCAGTCAGCACTATTTACCCTGGAGCAGCTGCACTGAGGAGAGCCTCTCCTCTCAGAATTTCTGGTTTAGAAATACAAAGAGAGGTAATAACAAATAAAATTGTTGAAAACAAAGGTCCCTCTGCCTACACACTGCTTCTGCCACCCACCTCTACTGTTTTCAAACACATCTCACAGACAGTCCCCAGCAAACTGCAAGGAAAATCATAGAATCATAGAATCAGTTGGGTTGGAAGGGACCTCTGAGATCATCAAGTCCAGCCCTTGATCCACTACTGCCGTGGTTACCGGACAATGGCACTCAGTGTCACATCCAGTCACATCTTAAAATCTCCAGGGACGGAGAATCCACCACTTCCCTGGGCAGCCCATTCCAATGCCTGACTACCCTCTCTGGAAAGAATTTCTTCCTAATATCCAACCTACACCTCCCCTGGCACAGCTTAAGACCATGCCCTCTTGTCTTGCTTATAGTTGTCTGGGAGAAGAGACCAACCCCCACCTGGCTACAACCTCCTTTCAGGGAGTTGTAGAGAGTGATGACATCTCCTCCGAGCCTCCTCTTCTCCAGGCTGAACAACCCCAGCTCCCTCAGCCTCTCCTCATAGGACTTGTGCTCCAGTCCCTTCCCCAGCCTTGTTGCTGTTCTCTGGACCTGCCCCAGCACCTCAATATCCTTCCTGAACTGAGGGGCCCAGAACTGGACACAGCACTCGAGATGTGGCCTCACCAGTGCTGAGTACAGGAAAAATCACCTGCTCTCACCTGCACAAGATGGGCACTGCCCCCTGCACTTGTGCCCCACAGCTCCCCACACCTGTGCCCCACTGCCCTCCTGGCCCATCCCCGACCTGGGCACCAGGACAGAGCCCCTGAGCCCTGTCACAGCAAAACCAGCAGCAAACTATCAACCAAGCCCAGTGCGAGCGCCGAGCAGCATGGCCACAGCACAAAAGCTGGTGCCAGGGAAAGCTCAGTCTGACTGAGCCAGGCTAAGGTCTCTCTCAGCATCTCGTGATGTTTGGAGTTGGCACTGACTGCTGAATTCTCTCTGTGGAAATTTAATGCTGTCCAAGGTTTACTGGCACACCCTCTGGCTGGATACTGTCACAAGAAATATGCAGCCAGAGGGTTGTGCTTTTTTCACAGGCAGAAATAATGATAGCTCTTAAAAACCTGAAAAAAAGTTAGTTATATGTTTCCATGTTACACATTACAGTATTATCAAACAACAGAAATTCTGAGCGGTAGGAAATTGGAAGATTTTTTTCCTGATGTTCTTCAGTAATTTTACAAGCTATTTTTCTATGCTTTAGAGCATGACTTTCACTCCATTATCTAATCTGTGTCTTTTAATTAATCAAATTGCTTTAAATGGTGAAATTTGATCTAAAATCTTTTGTTCATTTGCAACCAAGTAAAGTTTGATAAGAACAGACAGTTTGGCAGAGCTTGTAAATCCTCATGGAGCAAGGAAATTAACATCTTGGCACTCAGCTCGGTAATGATGTGCCTGATTTCATGGAAAAAAGAAAACAAATTCATTTCCATACCTCAATAATACTTCTCTTTTGCTTTAGCTTAATTAGCGCATTGAAAGATGAAAGCTGAACTTTTTTTAGGCATACCTGGTTCCTAGAATGTGCAATAGTGTGGAAATATGATAAATCTGAAGTTTTGTGATAAGAACATTTTGAAGATAATACATTTGTGTGCTAGCAATAAATTCATTGGATCTGAGGAGTCAACAAAATACTTGACTAAAAGTACTCTACAGGGTATTTTATACATGTAATTAATCTGCCATTGATAATTTGCATGAGCCATATCCTGCTAATTATTGTAGCCCATACTGTTTCTGGACAGTTTCATAAGAAAGGGAAAGGAACACCACAAACAAAGCCTGAAGAGCCACCTCATCTCTTTGTTCTCCTCAGTGACCGCTCCGATGCAGGGATGCTCGGCAGTATTAAGCAACAAAGTAAAGAGAAGAGTTATGTTGCTTGTAATATTATCTGTGTGTTTTCCTCTTGCTTCCTCTTCCAAGAGAATATTAGCATACTGTTTACCTCTTCCCCAGGCATCCTTGGATAATCTGAGCCCCCACATCTGTTTCTGTGCATTTAGTTTCTTTATGTGCCTCTTGCCTTACTGTTAAGGTACCTCAGGATAAGGCTTTGGATGTCAAGTAGGTGATAAATTCTCACCCCATATTTTCACTGTACATAGTTTTCTTTTGTAGAATAATATTCTGCTCTTGAAAGTGATAGCAGATATTTACTATTCTCACTGTTGAAGCACTGAGTGCAAGACATGAACAGAGGTACTGAATATGGTCTATATAATGTGCTCAAAATTTCTAAAATTTTACTACTGATATTTCAAATAAAACCCACTCACACAAACCATCCAATATAACCTTTGCTTTTTTTTAAATTTAAAGTTTTCCTTTAACATGAACAGTTCTACATCTGAATCCTGGTATGTGCTGGACCATGGTGAAAGTGAAAGAAAAAACTGAAGATAAGAAGACTAAAAGTTTTGCTGTTTTTTTTAAAAAATACATTAATTGGGTGAATCACGTTCCCAGCTATTGTGGGTGTATTGAGACTTAGTCAAACAAAGGTTTGTTTGGTGAAAAGTAAATTCCAATTTCTTGGAAAAAAACCCCAACAGATCATGAAAAGATAAAAAAAAATAAAATATTTTTCCTTCTGTTTAA
Source organism: Pseudopipra pipra (assembly GCF_036250125.1). NCBI lineage: Eukaryota > Metazoa > Chordata > Aves > Passeriformes > Pipridae > Pseudopipra > Pseudopipra pipra. Next base: position 10,888,172 of record NC_087556.1, read on the forward strand.
ACACCCACAGAACATCTGTCAGAACACCTTATCTACCACTCAGGACACTATAAGCTTTGTTTTGAACCAAATTAAGCAAAAATTACACATCTGAGGAGGTAGGTTTTTAAACCTGTTTTTGTGTATTTGAATACTGTTTTTCCAAGTGCATACTAAAAATTACATTTAGAATGTTTTTTAAGGTCATCAAGAGATAGAGGTTCCCCTAATTGACTGTACATAAAATCAAGATGAATAGTTTACAAAAAGCCATAAAACCCCGCTGCTCAGGAATAAAAGTGACCTCAGATACCTGCTTGGAAATCTTAATGTTATACTACAGAAGGAAAAAAAACCCCAAATGCAAACAAATACATGATAATAAAATTTGGAAAATAGAGACAAAATATTGAAGATGTCATACAAGAAGACTGTGAAAATTTAATGCCTGATTATAACTTAATTTTGAAAATATTTCCTTGAACCTGATCCCCACTAGCTGGATCTTGGTTTTAATTAATTTCTAGACATTTAGAGTGAAATGTTCCCTTCCTGCAGTCCTTAAAGTTCCATACCATAACTATAGTATTCCATTTCCAGAGGTGTTTTATTTTAACAGTTAACATCTTTTCAAGAGGTACTTTCAAAAATCAGATCACACATTTAGGCATCTAAATTTCAAGTACCTAACCTTAGATTTTTATTATAGATTCATTTTAAATATTCAGGGATTAATCTTTACATTCATGAAACAAATTAAAAGTTGTATTTTGTGCCTAGAATCAATTAGTTCTTAACATTCTTAAAATGCTGGCATGGTAAAAACCAAAAAGAAAAACAATCTGAAAGAACTTGTTTGACGGGAAGGCTGCATTTGAGAGACTGCATTATAGCCATGGGCCTTTTATTTCTGTAACACTGGAGGTAGTGCTGGCCACCCTAGAGGCAAGTTCATTAATCTCCCCAGCTACAAAGAAATGGAATGTCATACACTGCAATGTGTTCTTTATTGCTATTCCTGAAGAGCTTTTCCATAAAGTTCTTTGTTAAAAGATAAAACCGAGAAAAGTTTAAATGGGATTTTAAGAATTTAAAAGCTTTAGGCTCATGAATATTCTTCAAAACACTTTCAAGATCACCCACAGTCTGTCCAGCTACACAATTTATAAGGGAAGGACTTAGAATATGGTCACCATAAAAGTTTATGCTAGCACCTTATACATCAGTACAGACGTAAAACAATTATGGAGTATCTGTCTTATAATGACAACAACAAATAAACTAAATTAAGACATGAATAAAACAAATCTTCTTTATAATACTTACTTAAAAATGCATATATATCATTATTTGAAGAAAGATATAGTATATTGAACATTTAATCAATTTTCTCATTAATTCTAAATCTGTCTTCCCATATTCATAGTTGTCATTAATTTGGATTCCTGCTCACAAGGAGTCAGAAAATCAGTAAAAATAATACCAAAGATGATCTCTTTCAGGAAGAAAGGTCCCTAAATTTAAAGAAGTTCATGCATTTAAAACAAGCATATATCAGTATCGATAGAAAAACAAATGCAGACTCAGGTATTCCCAAGTCAAAAACCTTTAAAAGTGTGATAATTTAATTACACTTGACTTAATAACTTCAACCTCAACGCAATAAAATTCTAATAGTTAACATGTTTGACAGAAGCAGTTTTAGTATGAAAGCACTTATCATTTGAGATAAAAGCGCAGAAGAATAATTAGATTTTATATGGTAAATGTATAATTACTTCCTCTAGTATTCTCTACTGCACGGTGTGTGCATATCCATGATAAGAATATTAGAAATATTCTCCATTAAAAAAAAATCACCTTCAGTACTACTTATTTGTGTTCTCTACCATGTTCTTCTTTAGTTTACAAAGAACCTGTGATTCTACCTTGAATCTCAATTTTCTTACTGAATATATCAAGTCCTCACTTTGTTCTTCCAAGTGAAACCCCATCTGATGATGTACCTTTTACATCCACACACCCTTACATGCCAGCTCAGTTTTCCAGCTCCCTTTCCAGTACTTGTGAAGCATCACAGAAGAGCTTAACAGTAAGCATTGTTTAGCACAAAGGTTGGGCTGTTTTGTCAATAGACTTCATTGAATTTTACCAAGATAAAAATCAACATTACTTGCCTCATAAGGAAAATGATGCAGAAACATGAAATGATTTTATCAGCCTCATGCAGTAAATACCGTAAGAGGAAAGGACATAACACTTCTGACCATCAGTCGTATTTTCTTGGCATTGAATCCCATTTTAGGTTGCTTATTAGCTGTGGTGTTTTCACTAAAATTTGTGAGCCTGGGCCAGGTGTCAACAAGTTCTGTGACTCTGATGGATTTTCCTGAGTAATTACCAAGTCTATCACTTTCATTTTCCACTGTCAATCTGCCATTCAGTCTCCAAAATGTTCAATTTGGATTACTTCAGTCTAATTTTCTCTTTTTCTAAATGGTCAAATACCTGCAGCCTCCACAAAAGGTAAATAATGCCCTTCAGGCCAGAAAATGCAACATCAAGGCTAAAAGAAGCAATCTAAGTAGGGTGACATGACTACAAACATATTCTAAAAAACAATGTGGGAACTGTCCTGAGAACAAGTTATGAAAACTGCTCATATGAATAGAGTTATCAGTGGTAACTAAAATTCTGATTGAATTCTGGCTTGTAGGAAACTACTATAGCATTTTTTTCACATGGGCTAGCCTAGGTCAGAAATAGCAAAAGGTCAGAAATAACCAAGCTGTGCTTTGCAGCTGAACTCAAATCTAGCTAAAATGCTTACTAAGTTTAATATTAATTGTTTGGAGAGGGGTTTGGGTTAGTTATTCGAGGTTTTTATCCTAAACCTCTGACAGTGAGAAGATTGGCTTACAGCCTTCCATAAAGAAAGGCATTTTGCAACAACTTTTACTTTCAAATTTGTCTTTTTGTTAATTTTGCCAAACTAACAGTTAAAAAAAACATTAATCAGAAATTGGGTGGCTCAAAAAGAAACAACATTTGTTGAATGTCCAATACATATATGAAAAGACTTGTGATCAACAGCACAAACCACAACATCAATTTCATGTTTTCTGTCTACGTAATTTTAACACCAAGAATTTACATTCGTAGAGGCTCAGAAGCTTAATCTGCTACTGTTTTAAAGTTTCCTTTGTTATTTCATTTAGAATCTCCAGAATACTCATGTAAAGACAGCTTACTATTTGTGTACATTACTGACAGAAGGTCCTAGTGATTTATAATACCATCAGTGATCATAAGTTAAATCAATATTTTATTTTGGAAAAATAGTTTCTTGTTACAAAAGCTATGTAAAACTTTAAAAGCATCAATCTGATGAATTCCAGTTTAATATAGATCACATTATACCTGTAAGCTTACCTTAGACTTAGCCATTATCTACGATATAAAACACATACACTCGATCAAGGAAAGTATTTCTTGATAGGTACAGTCCTTTGATGCATAATTGAGACTTACTTTTGCTACTCCAAAGGAAAAGACACATGAATTAATTAATTGCAAAATTACGTAAATTGCATCAAGATTTTGTTTGTCCTGGATAATGTATGCCAGGTTTTTTTACTCTTCAGAAATGCATATAAATAGATGCTTTGGCAATTAATGTTATTGTAGCAGGCTTTATAGGTTTGTGATTTTGGGGGGGAAAGATGGGCTAGAAATGGAAAAAAAATTCTCAATATAATATGTGGTTATATTATCAATAGAGGAAGAAATTACAGCAAAGATAGCAGCAATTACAGTATGATAAATAATATCTGGTCTTTCTACCCTATGATTTTTAAATTCTGTGCCTCTGTAAACAATACCCCACTTAGTTCAAGAGCTCCTGAGATGTGCATGACCATATTTCAGTGCAGCTGCTTACTTATGATGTACACCACAGAAAATTTGCCAACAGACTGTATTCTTATTCCACTTTAAGGAGGGCAACAATTAGAAGATAAGTTTTTGTGTAAAATAGTAAAACTTTCATTCTATTGAGAGAGTCAGACCTCATCCAGAACAGACACTGTTATGATAGCAGGATACATGTTTTTATATGAAATGTACATGTGTGTATTCTTGCCTTAAGTTTTCAGCTTTGTTCCTGTGACCAACAATCAAATGTGCTGGGAGATATGCTGATCACATTTCCCTTACAGAGTTCCAAGGGAGAAAAGTTCTCTCAAAAGATCAAGAAATTTGTGAAAAATGAATGCTCAGTGAAACCAGTGCTTATAGAATTAATGAAACTGTGTCACTGTCTTCAAGGACTTCACTTAAACTCTTTGTAAGAACAGTTTCTCTAATATCATCCTCTAAAGTATCCTGTAACCATAATGAAATCCTACAAAAATACCTTTTTTCAGTTAATACACAATGATCCTGTTACAATGAAAAATTCTAAGTGTATTATTTATTTCCTATCACATTTTAGATAATGAGGATATCAAAAGTGACACCTGTTACAAATGTCATAATAAATGAACAATCTTGTCCTAGTTTATGTTACTAGTATAAAATCTAATTTATTTACTAAGGCTAGACAGGTTTGTGAATCCACATACCTGTAGGCTCACTATAAACCAAAAATATCTAGGAGTTTTCTGAAAGTGGTTTCCATGGACTTTAAACAAAGGAATAAATTGAAAGCCTCTTAGTAAATTTTTCAGGTCCTGGAGAGCTGTTACATTGGCATCCCATGGATCATATTGTTCATTTTAATGATGTAAAATGCTGGCATTGACTTTCTCATAAATGGTCTCCATGAGTTTGAATTGTGGGATTGGAGGCCTACTACTATAGATTGGTAAATTAATTTTCCTCTAATGCTACAAATGCTGCCCTATTTATCATTACTAAATAAATCCAATATTTCAGTCGTTAAGAATTCGACACTGGAAACAGCTGGAGTTTTTAGATTTAAACCAGGGAATAAATTCACTACCAGAGGTCTATAAAACAAGGTCCTAACTCTCTGAAGGACTTTAGAACCCATCAATCAGTTCTTTATTAGGGAAACAGTATTTATGGAAACTTCAAGAGTCCAAATTAGCTGTAGCTCAAAGAAAAAGGATTTCTCCCCCCCTCCTTTTTTTTTTTGTAATTTCTCAAGGCTTAGAATGTTACAATATAAGAAGTAATTTCTGCTGTGTTTTCAAGGAATTGAATGATAGTAGACTTCTAATGTTTAAAAATAGATTGCCCTGCTAATCTCACACTGGATCCAGGTTATTGTGTTCGTTCATCATATTCAGTATCAAGGAAGCAGTAAGTACCTCCTGTCTACAGATTTTTACAGAATCTCAGATTACGCTCTTTTATTCTGTAAAGGGAGATAAGAGACCAGTGGATTTAAAAAACAAACAAAAAAAGCATTTAATTGTGATAAGGTGAGTTAAAGCTGTGAATTTTAAGATAGAATAAATTATTTCTTTTAGAAACATACAGAGGGAACAGGAGTGAAGTTCTCAGGTAATGGGAAGGATACTGAAGTGTGCTTTAATAAAAAAATTAAACCGATAACCTAGAAAGTCCTATGTGTATATATGTTTCTATATTTAAAATTGATGCTTATAAAGAGAATATTTTAACTGTGCATTTCAGATCTTCAAGAAATTATGTCAAAGCTGGATTGTCAACCACAGGTACAGACAATTTAAGGAGAGCTTCCATATCAGGCATTTTTCAGAGTTAATAGATTCCTTATTAACTGTTCCTGAAATATTTTTCACCTGTTGACACTTGCAAAACTTTGATGAATTGTAAATTTATGCTTTTTTAATTATTTATTCTTTTATATTTAAAAGGTGTCTTCTATGAAGAACTTAAGCAAATACTCGTATCAAATTGACAAATGTCAGGAATGCTGAATCAGACAGACCCTTTTTCATTGAAGTAATTTTCCAGATATTCTGAGATACCCTGTTTGAGGGCAGGCAAAAGTCAGCCCTCATCCTCAGTTCAATAAGCTGTATTGACCAGTGTCTAGCATCCACCTTCTTGTTCAGTGCAATTAAACGCTGATTAACAATTATTCTAATTTATATTTATTCATTGTAATGCTCATGAAAGGTATAACTAAGATTTCAATGAGAACATCCTCAATTTAGCATTCAAGCCTCCAACCTGCTGGAGCCAGATTTCTGCCAATATAACTTGGGAGACAACACATTATGAAATATTGTACATTAATTCTTTCAGTGAGTCTATGAGGTACTAACCAATACACCTTGATCTGCACTGTATGAAAATCAGTAATCCTTTTTACAGACTTTTTAGATGGCCATCCAAGAGCACAGATTAAAACCATCATTACAATAATTTCACTGGTACAGAAAAGAGTTAAAGTCAGAATATCTGTATCAGCTTCAATATGACTACTATCAAAATGTGCACACACTGAACCACTTGTTTTGTTTAATAAAAAATATATGAAGAGAAAAATTAAAAAGCATATAAGGTACTCACAGTGGAAGAAAAAGAGGAGACATCCAAAAAGGGTAATTTTTGTAGCTAATCATCACAATAAAAGTAACTCATAGCATATAACCCTTGAATTTTAAATGTTAATATGGAGAATATTATTGGCATTTTAGGCTTAATCTCAAGAAACTTTTCTTTCTATATATTCATTGTTTTTCCATTAATATGTTATATTTCAATAGAAAGATTTTTTCAACGTAATTCTATCTAAAACCACATCTATTAATTATGAACAGTACTATGTGCATAGAAATAAATCATATCTATTTCATTTTTAGGATAAACAGGAGATTTTTTTTTTTAAGTGAGATAAAAAAATAGAGGGAAGATTCAACAACAAAAAGCAGCCTGAAATTTTCAATCTGCTCTAATCCACAGAACTGAATTACCACAGTGTGGATTTCTTCTAAAAATCTAGACCCAACTTTACCCAGCCTGTTCTCAAACACACCCAGAGCTGTGTTATACAAGTGTCCATGCTTAACTGAGTGATGCTGTGTGGTGGACAGCGCCCAATGGTTTGATAGTGAGCAAAATCTGAGAAACACCTTGGGGTGGGCATGTATTAAAGCCTAAGGATGGGCTTTAGGAGAGCATTGTGATGCCAAGTTCCCAGCCTCTGGCACAGGCTGAGAGCCCTGGTGGAACCCTACTCAGCCCTTCTGCCCCACCAGCCACACACATTTTGTGTCTGTACCCAGCGATGCTCCTCATTCCTGGTCCCTCGTTTCAGAACAGGGAATCCCATATTCTACACCTTCCCATATTTATTTTTTTTTTTTAGGCACCAATTTCTGCAATCAATTCCTGCAAAAACTGTATGAAGTCCTGTGGACAAAGACTGGGAATGTCATCTCCACCTTCTCAGCACTGCAGTGTCCATATCCTGATATAGAACCAAACTTCCCTGCTCTCCAACAAAAAGGAGTACCTGCCTTTCCCTTGGGACACACTCAGGTCCGTGTTTTGCTCCTGGGCATGTGTAGATACACACAAATCCACTTTAATTAGATTGGGAAGCTACTGTTTGACTTGGCACTTTCTCAGGAGCAGTTTTGCAGATTACAGATGAGCAAAATGTCTATCCACAATGAACACCTTTAATTTCTAACTTTCTCGGGAAAGTAAGACATACTTTAAAAGTTAATCCGTACTGATGAATTTAATTAAAAATATCCTTCATAGCTTGGCAGGTATCAATGAGAGGTGATAATGCCAAGGTGACTGTCAGCTTCCTCAGGTTAGTAGTAGGTGAACCAATTACTGATACATGTAGCCAGCCTCAGAAAAAAATAAACTATACACCAACTACAAAACCACACATATCTCATTTTACATAGGAGCCTATTTTTAATTAATTTAAATCCATTTCTAGGTAGTAGTCATTAGATAGCAAAGTAACATAATATATACATATTTAGTAGAAGCTAATATTAGACATTGCAGAAAAACAAAAATTTAGAAAACTGTTCCTTTAAAGTACCATTATTTTTCAGAAACAGAAGAGTAATTGTAGATATATACTTCACAAAATCTGTTTAAATAATAGAATGTAACTGCCTCACCTGCTAAAAGACAAACTCCATTTTAACTCCTGATGCCACTGGGCTTTGTTTTATGACCAAAACTGCTCCAGTTACACATAAAAATAACCCATATTCATGAATTCAACACAAGGTTCAACAGATTTATTTGCTTTTGTAACTTATTTTTTGTGGAAGTAGCTGGCCTAGTTATGCAAAACAGAAACCACACATCAATTTTAGTATAGCATTTATAGCAGTTAAGGAGAAATGGAGGAAATTCTATTTTCCCCCAAGTTCAGGCTATGTTCAAGTTTCTATGGAAACTTTGAACACCTGTGCAGAGAAAAGCAGCAAAAGGTGAAAATGTTCTCCCTGTTTTTCACCATTTCCTCTTTTCTCTCTTTGATCCATGCAGAAGTGTTTCATGTATAATTCACTTTCTGCTGTCCCCTATTTCTCTTTTCACTCTTCGTGTATCTCCAGGCCTGCGGGAATTTCCCTCATTGTTTGCTTCCCATTGGTTATTCAGATGATTTTGAATGTGATGACTAAAATATAAGCATATTCAGGTGCCTGGTCTACATGATTTTATACCATCATTTATTTCAAGTCATCTGAACAGAAAAGCCTACTAGAAACTCTAAGAGAAGTACTTAGGACTGGCAACTATAACTCACATGATCCTGTGAGATTTTCTTCAGTGGCTGCTTCCAGCCTCTGGGTTAAGCTCCTGTAAAATCTCAGAGATGGTACCAAACACAGACCAAAATGGATATAAATGACACACAAAGATGTACCTGAAGAGCCTTTGAAGAATTACATTTACTTCTCTTGAAATGAAAGACTACACACTATGTGAACTAAGCATAAGAAACATCATGTACTAAAAAGCAATTTTATCTGTACACCTCAGATGACTGAGGAAAGAGGCTAGAGAACAGCACAAATGCAATTTACATTTTGTTATTTAGATTTTCTTTCATTCTGCTCTCAACCCAGTTGCAGTTTAGCCCTGTCCACACTCATAAAGCACTGGAAATCTCAGTTTCATTAGAGCCAGCTGTGGAATGATTTTGAAAAAACTTATTTATTGTAGGTAAAGAGTACAACTTGCCACATGAGGTGCTATAAGGGTCAACTAATTTAGAGTCTATAAATCATTCTAAAGCACTCACATGAAGGTTACTAAAGGCCAGACTATTCTTCCCTGACTTGCATTATTTTTGTGAGAGTGATGCCCAACCACATCAGAAAAAAAGCAATGTCATTTTGATAGAAAGTTTAAACGGTTGGACTAAAATCTTAAAACTCCAATAAGGAGCTTACTAGAACAAGAACATACTCTGTTCTTAAGGTAGAGATCAGAAATATAATAGATGAGAAATCATCCCTGCTCACTATAACCTGTAAATATGTAAGGGGATTCATGGTGGCCTAATACTAAAATACCTGAAAATGAAATGATGTTAAAAAAGCCTATAAGTGAAAACAGGTCAAATTTTGTGGAGGAGTTCTTATTCTAAACGCAAGGTCCTTCACAGGATAATCAGAAAAAAAAATTTCTACAAAAATCTACAATCAATATGTAACCCCTTCATGCATGGGGATGGATGTAGTAGTGCTTTTTGTGGGGGCATGAAGCACAAAGTGATTTTTGTGCTGGTATACACAAGTTCACTGACAACTAAAATGACCGATCATCATCTTTGGAATGATAGAAATGCTCATTTGCTTGCAGTAACCTCAGATGAAAAATTCTGCTATACTTACAGTACATTTGATCAACTGTTCAATTAGAACCGTGCAGGAATCAGAAGTAGCATTCTGTCTTGACACATCTGCAAAGCTCTATAGACACACACAGACTAGTAATGATAAAAATTAAGGTAATGGAATTCCTTTCTGTACATACTGTTCAATATTTTGTGTCTCCATTACCCTTTATAATACACAAGTACTTCTTTGGACCTCGTTGTCCTTCATCAAGGCACATCCAACTGCTCACCATGCTGGGCCAATTGCTTTTCACTGCTATAAACTCTTTGTTTTCAACTATTTGCTCCCAGTGCTTGTCTTACACCAGGTCGTTTTATTCACGCAAGGTGGTGCCAGTCTTCAGAAATTGAACTATTTCTTATGATTACACTTTTGTAGTTTAATAATTTTATATATCCTACTCTCTCAAACTATTGTCCCAGCAATAGTCATGTAAATGCAGACTGGGCTAGCACTGTTAGTGTTTCATAACAGCAAATATTTTAACAATAGTACCTGTAAGGAACAAGCACGCCACAATGCCGTTTCTGTGACACTGTATTTTCACCCAAGAATGTGTCTAAATAATTTTCTCAAATTGTACGTGTTTTTAAATTCAGTATTCCAAATTACACGGTTGCATCAAGAATTAAGAGTGGTATCTGAGCACAGTGCATAGATGTTACATTTTTATACTTATGAAGTATCGCTTGAGTTCTAATTTCTCACCAACAGTGTGATTGTTTTTCTCACTTATTACTGCTGGCACATTTCAAAAGGAAGTATATTTTGCCAAGACAATGTAAATTATCTGTTATATTATAAATATTGAAGATATAGTTCACAAACTGGCAATCAATAATACATCAGTTAAAACAAAATCAATAGACTGCTTCAATGTCAATTTTACAAACTGTGAACTGAACAGCATTTCCCTGTGGTATTATAGAAACCTCTTATAGAGAGGAAATAGCTGATAGAGGTATATGTTACAGATATGTGGAAAAAATAGAAACAGATCTTCAGAAGCTCTAGATTAAGTGAATAGGTGACATTACATACACAGTCATACAAATGCTCAATTGACAATAAACTATCTTGTTTGCACACCAAACCTGTATTTTGTCTTGCATCTTCAAGAACCTTCCTTGGAGCACACACCATTTTTTCAGCAGCTCCCCTGTTCCCTGAGGTTTTGGAAATAAGATAACCATCTGACAACCTTACACTGCAAAGCTTTTCTTTGTTATGAGGGTGATGTGCTTCTGGGAACAATCCAATGGAAAACTTGTGTGACTAAGTGTGCAGCTGATCAGAAGTGCCATCTGTGTAAGGAATGTAGTACAAACCAAATGGCTACATATTTTCTCCCAAGCTCCTAGTAGAGTATTCAGTTGCATCGGGTGTGGTGCATCAAAGCAGAACAGGGTGAGGGAAGTTCCAATGGTGTCAGAACTGTCCTTCCAGATTAATGTAATAAATTCTTTTCTGCTCTAAGAACTATTCATTCAATTCTGTTTACTTCCTAATTTTTCACTTCCCTGTTTTTAAATGAATTTGAAATCATTTATGTACCAGTTAAAATCACTACACTGCCTTGCAAGTTTTGGTGGTCACATCTTTTACAGGTCATGCAAACATTAAAATTGAGAGTGCTGCTGAATGCTTGTTAAATCCTGACAAGCAGAAAGAAAAGTGGGGTAGTTCAGCACTTCTACCTTGTGAGTCCTCCATTAGGTAAAGAACACCAACAATGAAGGGATTTTTCAATATGGATAGAGTCAAGTTATGATAATCACATAGTGGAAATATTTTGAGTAACTGAGCTCAGGATTCCTTGCAGACTTCACCGATGAAGCAAGGAATGGCTTTTATTAGGTCTAAGAGTAATAAAAGCCAAGCAGACAAGGTAAAGAAAAAAGATGAACTGATGCTTCCATTTTACAATAATTGGGATATTCAGAGATTGTTGGATGACACAGAAATTGAGGCAGAAAAGGAAACTTTTCTGGTTTCAAATAAGTGTCTCATCCATGAGATTATCTCTGTTCTTCAAAGGAAGTAGTTTCATATATATTTTTAGAAGCAAGGCTTACAACTGATGAGAAAACTTCATTCAAATACTGTGAAATACCTTATTTGTTATATATAAAGTACATGCTAGAGTTTACTATTTCACATATAAATTCATATGCACATGAATTAATGAAATTGGACATTGGAAAATAGTTGCTCCCTCTTATTTTTTAATACCCTATTGCACAGATCCCATTACCTTATTATTTTGTTATTTATTTTGAGTAAATGTTAGTGATTTTTCCTTTGATCTTTCACTTCATCGAATTCACCTAAAAATTTATCTAAAACTGAAATGAAAAAACAAACAGTAATTTCTAAATTAAAGGTCTTTACCAGTCATAGATAGAAATGAAAACTGCAGTAATATTTTCCAAACATATTAGACATTTAATCAAAACGTATTAAACAGAGAAGCCCTGTTCCCTCCAGTGTGAACTCATTACACTGGTGCAATGACATACATTAACTTCCCCACCAGGGAGTTCACATGATCAAGTTCCTGCAGGCCAGTACAACTTGTTACTTCACACTGTCTTTTCCTTTGGACATGAATGTTTTTCCACTTTTCTCTAGATGACACAGCACAGTGCAAAGCTGAAGGAAGTTAGCACTTGTCAGCACAATTAGTTTTAAGCCTTTTAATTAAAAAGGGCAGAGACGTGCAAAAACTGAGCAAGACTCACCCTTTTCTGCTTTCAGTCACAGACAAAACTCAGCCCGGTAGATGATAGCACTTGGTCTAATGAAACATGCAACATATAAGGAATTGCCTTTAAATGAGAAATAAATCTTTCCTATTCTGTTGTCACTGAGGAATAGTGAACTCTGGCCATTTTTACATAGGGTTATAGTTAATTCATTAAGACTGCATGACCCTAATCTCTGAGGCTGCATGATCACTGTGACATCTCATATAACACAAAATATTGACAAAGCACAACACTGAGCAGCTACTTCTGAGCCTCTCGATCAGTACATTAGTGTAAGATGATGTAATAAGTAAAAAACAGTTATTGAGACTAAGCACTGGCACATTTACAGTACTAGATCTTGGGTTGAATCTTATGAGTTAAGCCACCTTTAACAACTTGAAAGAATACATATGTATGCACGTATATGACTTCTTTAGACTGATATAAAGTGATTTATTAATTTAAACTGCACAACAAAACTGACATAAAATAATTAATAGGAAATGAAATATTCTTGTGTATGTTGAAAGATATGCTACCACTATTATGTCAACATATTTAATATGTGGGCACTGGAAAATGCAACTAATGTGAAAACAAGACTCTTATACACTTCCAGTGGTTCCATTTAAATGAATAGTCACTGCTGTAGTTTACCACTGAAATATCTGTAGGTTTCAGTACATCACCACACTTGCAAAGTGCAACTGTAATATTTTCTGTCAAGCTCTATGTTAATTTCTTTCCTTGAATCATTCCTGACACTAAAAATGAAAGTGTCTCCAAGAAGGAGGTTTTTCTCCTTCAGCTGCCCAAGAGACCTCATGCCAAAATCAAAAACTTTCTCACCTATGGAAACTGTATCACTAAGAGAGCACTTATATTTAGGAGGTTCCAAGTTACAAAAAATGCTTTGTTTTGCTAATTTCCTCAGTAACTTGCAGGATTAAAGACAAGGATTTTTTCTATCTTTCCCTTTTTTCAGCTTTTGATTTAATTTCAAGTACTCACTCCTTTCCTTTTGGGATCTCTAGTTCTGTCTCAGGACATGCCAAAGATTCAGCAGCACCCAGGAGAAAAGCCTTTGCTTCTTTACAATAGAGCCTGGACTATGGAATAAGTTTCTCCAGGATCTAATGCCTCTAAAGTCCCCATGCTTTTCTGCTGAAGAGGAGGTGAAACAAGTGTAAAGCCATACAACTTTCTGGACATTATATGCAGACAAAGATACTGACAGCAAGTCTCAGAAACCCATATGGAAAAGTACATTTTGAATATTGAAAAGATTCAAATGGCATAAAACATCTCAGGATGCACTGACTGTGAATTTTGACACTTTGCTACATACTTAATTCATAAGTTCTTTCTCAGCTTGAGAAAAATAGTCTTAAACAAGTCCCATTTGTTACATGCAATTAACTACTCCAGAGCATTTTGACACCATCTACTTCAGAAATAACAGTGACATGACTGAATTAGAGAATGGCACTGCATTGTTCTCTTCTAAGAGAAGAACATTTTCTGCATTGCATGATCAGCTCAGTAAATATTGCAAAACGGTCTTTGTGAATGAATTTGCAGTCGGAAGGAAACATCATTCGTGTTTTAGAAAAAGCACAAGGAATTCAGAACTTGCCCAAGAACATACAACTGAAATGAATATTGCAGGAAGAGAATATGCAACTAAGAAATCCCAGAGAAAGAATGTAACATCGTTTTCTTTCGGCAATTAGCCCACCACACACTTAACCTTGGACCTCTGTGTGCCTGCGGCTGCCTCTCACGGAATTGAGAATGAGGATGGCTGACAGCTCTCTGAGTTCCCCAGCCCTTGCTGTGGAACTTGCAGCATGCACAAGAGTTCAAAAGAGTATTTTCTAAAATCTTTTTTTATATGAAGTCTCTCCATGTTAGAGTTAGAGGCACAAGTTGTAGTTAGATGTGTAGGTTCAAATTAATAATGAATAGCTGTCCAAACCAGCTTGTATCAAAATGGAGGATTTTGCTGTTCTTCAAGTTTAATACGGCGGTTTCTAGGATTTTGGTTTTGTGCTTCTGTAGTTTCTTGAATCAACACACTGTACACTAACTCTGCCACTTGCAGTCCATATTTTATTTAATATTGCATTTTTCTACCTAGAAACATAACTTCTTCAGCTAAAAGGAAAAGTTGTTAGGTTATGATCTTTTGTGTCAGGATAGAAAGTATTCTGCCCAGTTGAACACAAAAAGGCCCTTCATTATCTTTTTCAGTGAGTCCCATAGCACAGCCAGGTTTTGTAATGTTTTTATGAGAATTATTTACAATAAAGTCTTGAAAACAGGTTTAATTATATGGCCAAAATTTCTTCAGTAGGGAAGTAATACCATCAGGAGAAAAAGCGTTGTAGACTATTTTAACAAAACAGAACAAAATATCTCTATTTCAGACTTATTTGAAAATGTCCTAATTAGAAAAATCTAATTCATAAAAAGGACATAATAAAGAGAAAAACAAGGGTAAGATAAAAAATAAAAATTGGCACTGATGAAAATATTTTTCCAGTTCACACCAAGTTCCTTTTATCAGATCAGGGAAACCTAAACAAAATCCTGACTTCAAAGCATTTTGAGATCTAACATTAAAAAAAAAAAGAACAACAAAACAAAGAGTTATTTTTAAGCATCTCTGATAACTAAAATATTAACTTGAATCGTTTTTAATGTTCTAATTTTTCCAATGACAGGCTAACTCTTGGTGTTGTATCAATATCTGGCACCTCTCTAGCCTGACCATACCTTATCTACAGCAACTGCTGCAGAGCTTCTGCATGTAGGCTGCTTACATATTAACAGCAGAAAGCCCCTTTGCTGATTATTTCATTAGAAAGGAAAGTTAGCTTACAAGATACAAGAACCTCTGAGAGGCTCTTTTTCCAATGCTGCTTTCATGAATTAATTCTTAATACAGATCCAAAATTCTACCACTAGCCTTCAAAATGCGCATACAGATCAGAGATTAGGGACTAATCTCCGCTTTGGATGGATAACATGGATGTCTTTACTATTAAAAATATTGAAGTCAAAGCCAAGAAAACACAGCTTCTAAGTAGCAGTTATTTCCTGCAGCTTCTGAAGCATTTTGAACAATGGCTTTAGCCTTCTGCACAGTTATCCACCAACTAAGATGCTTAAAACATCATCGAGTGTCCTCATGCTTTAGGTGTGAAAAGAACAGGATGCTCAAGTAAATCTCTAAAATAGACTATAAAGAGTTAGAAGTTGTAAGGATGGCTGCACGTACCTAGAAAAATACAGAGCCCACTCATATACTGCAGTATTAGTGTTGTGTCAAGTTGTTTCCTTTAAGAAAATAAGACAGAATATAAATTACATATTTTCACCTTAGTTTTACTAGTCTTGTATTTCAGTTGTATCTTGTACACATTAGATTTATTGTGACATTATAAAAAGGACTATCCAGATATTAAATAATAAATAGTCAAAGCTAAAAATCATTTGATCACAAGTCCCAAACTTTTGGAAATATTAGTTGTAGCTACTGTAAATACCGTAATATATAGTGACAATATACAGCAGGAATTGCTCTAGTCAATCCAAAATATCCTGGTATGACTCAATTTCTCATAAGGAGTTATAACTATGATTTAATAGTTTATATTAGGCACACACAATAAAGATCTAAGAAATACATTATGAATTGTATCTTTAGTTACAATATTACTCAAAATTATATTTAAATATCAGTAACATGGTCAGATTGCATGATGATTACCTTTAAAAGAAAGGAAAAATACCACTGCTGAAATAAGGTATATTTTATGTTACAGCTTACTTTGCTTCCAGTTGTAAATGAAAAAGGAATTGAAACACAGAAATACTTTCCCCAATATGCAATACACATTTTAAAGAAATACTATGCTCAGGTACACTTAGCAACATGCAATTTTATGAAAAAAAAATAAAAATAAAAGAACATTTGGGTTGCACAGATGCACCATCTTCCTGGCTAATACAGTAAGTGTTTCATTTTAGGCATCTAGAAAGAAAATTATTTCTCTTCTGTTCTTGTTCAATAAGAAGCATGGTAATAAAATGACAGAGAAATACAGATGTCATCAGCTTTCAGCCCAAATCTCAGAGTGATTAGGATCTTTTATATCTTCTATCCTTTTATAACAGCTTAGAACTTAATTTCTTCTGTATATTACAAATTTCAAATGAAACCCAGTGAGAGACTAGAGGAAGACTATAAACAAAAACACAATCCTCATCTTGAACATTTTAAGTCCAATATTTTTGTTTTTCATTTGATCTTTTGATAATTTCAAATGACACCCAGTGAGTAATTAGAGGAAATGGCACACCTTGACACAGTTATTGAACCCCTGCTGAAAGGATGGGTTTGCTGATTATGATGCAATTTGCAGTCCAATATTTTGAGGATATCAAAACTGTTTTTATCACTGCTACATCTTACAGTGGAAGCTGCTGTAGCACATGATTTCTGTTGAGCTGGAAAACTTGTCCTGATAGCTTAAACTAGCTCTGGTCAAGCAGAACAACTGGAAAAAATTGATGCAGACTCTATCAAGTGTGCAGATACCCCCAAAACATCCCATGAAAAAACAAATATGTAAAACCTAAATTTGAAAATTTTATTCCAAATGAAAGCTGAACTTTAATATAATCTAGCTCTGAACAACTCATATTAACTGTGGCTGTTTTTCCCTTGTCCCCTTTGTATTTTTTCTGAAGTTAAGCAGAAAGGGTTAGGTCCACAAAACATTTCTGTGTAGAAAAATGGCCTCTTCCCAAGACTATAAATTATTTCTGCCTTGACAACATATCTCATGGTACCTCAGAGCATTTCTCTCTCAAATAATATGGGATTAAATGATTCTTTATTTGAATTGTGGACTGTTCAGAAACAAAAAAGGGAACATATAAAGCTTTTCTCCTGTTGACTTCTGTAATACCTTCAAATTTTTGAAGATTTGTGTCAATGCAATGATGCACAACATGGAATGAAGGGAAAAAACTGGAGATGACTCCATCTTCGTAATTCTCAAAACTCTGAAGTCACGTGAACTCACCTAAAGATGAGATATCCCTGTTCCAGTCTCAGCCCAACTTTCAAATTTGTCATTTCTTGCTCTCTTGCTGTGAGGCTGATGCCGAGTTGTGTCTGTTCTCAGACAGGTTCC
Organism: Pseudopipra pipra; assembly: GCF_036250125.1. NCBI lineage: Eukaryota > Metazoa > Chordata > Aves > Passeriformes > Pipridae > Pseudopipra > Pseudopipra pipra. Next base: position 10,905,950 of record NC_087556.1, read on the forward strand.
TGGGAGTGTTCCCAAGCACTGCAGACTAGTCTAGAGTCCTGACCCGGCTCAGCAGTTCCCACACAGTTAACAAGTGTCACTATTGCTACATTATGTACTCCCAGAGAGCAGAAAGAGGTTGTAAAGCTCATGTTTTAGCACATTAATGACCCGATTAGTTTAAAACTGAATAGCAGCAAGCTGCTCTCTGGAGAGTCCCCCCGGAATGGGATGTGTCCCTCTAGCCAAGCACACACAGAAACTAACTTAACAACTTGCTTTTGCTGGGAAGAATATGTCAGCACTGCCAATATCTATGGATTTGCCAGTAGAAGTAATTTTTTTCGTGTGAAACTAGAACTAGTCAAGGACCAGATTTTAAAATATAATATTTTTCCTGTTGGCTTTCTCTGCTGACTTCAGTTCTTTCCAGCAACTGGGGTTCATAACATGGACTTTCTGTTTCCTTCTAAAAGCAAAAACACTTCCCTTGCCAGGTAGGCTTTTCAAGTTCTCACAGCTTTATTTTAAACAAATTCTTAGTTTCCTAGATACACGTTAATGTTGTGATAATGTTCTTTTTGTTACAGAGAGAATTGTGAGTATGGTTGCACATAAATCACTACAGCAGGTGACAGATTTCACGAGCTGGCCTTAGCCAAAATGCTAAATTTTGTGATTTTTTTAGCCCAAGAAGAATATAAACATAATTTTTTCTTCAGAAATTGTGATTAATTGATGTGCTCATTTCCAATAAACTTTTAAGGGAAAAAGCACAGGCATATTGTTACCTACGTGTTAATTCTCACAGATCAAACCAGGGAATGTGTTCAGATTAGGCTCAGGCTGTAGAAAGGTGACTAAGATTATGCATAGTTTACAAACTGGTTAATAAACATGTCAGAAAAATCCATAAAACTAATACATTGATTAATCAAAGTCAAAATTTCTTGCAAACTCCTTCCAAAACAATAATTAAAATTAGTTTTTTCTGGGTTTTTTGGTTTGGTGTATTGTGGGGGTTTGGGGGGTTTTGTTTGGTTGGTTTTTTTGAAGCAAATTTAATTTTGGCAGAGCATTCAGAAATAAACATTGTGAAAACAGAAATACAAATATGACTATATAATAGCATAATACAAGAAGGTAATGACATGCTGGTGAAAAGTCTATATATAACAAGGAATTCTGGTGGATTAAAATTCCAGTTAAGGAAAAGAATTTATGTTTGGAAGCATTTATCTCCTTTCCCAACAAAGAGGACAGCAAATATGACATTGCAGAAGAAATTAAAAAGCCTACAGAGAATAAAAACACATTTATAATGAAACATCCATTATCCCATTATTAGGGTAAATGAACTAGAACAAGATGTTGATATTGAAGTTTTAGACTTGCATTTTATATGTGTTCAAGGAACAGCCAAACAGCAGAATCATTGGAAGAAAAGCTTCTGGTTAAAGCTCCAGACTTAGTTAAAAATGGTGTGAAGAAAAGGTACAGTGCTGCAGCAATTAAAACACCCCCAAATTCAGCTTCATCCTGGGTGCAAAAACCTCTCAAAAGAAGCTTAACAATATTTTTTCCTCTCCAAAAGAAAGCTACATGAAAACTTGAAATTTGTTGGATATAAACCTAGGGATCAAAACTTAGTTAGATGGTAGATACAACTGAAGGATACTGTTCTCTAAGTTTGGAATAAATGTATGCAGGTAAGACTTGAGAAAGGTCAAAGTAATCCAAGCAGGATTCTTTTTTTTCATGTAGCTGCAAATCCTTACTTCTTACTTCACTGATGATTTGATTAATACGGAATTTTCCTTAGTAGAGCAGAAAAAGTGCACATCTAGTTGTTAAAGGATGAAAGAGAAAGCAGAAATCTCAAAAAATAAAGAAGAATTTAAAGACATGTTTCTCCACATTTTGTGAGGCAGCAGTAAGCCAGAACCAGGTGTAAAGCATAAAATTAAGAAAAAGGTTGCATTGCTAATATTTTTTTTAAACTGATGTCATTTGAACTGATGCACAGGATGTTAACTCTTCTGTAAATCTCCATTCCTTCTTATATAATTCAAGAATGTATTTTTGCATATCCATTAATAAGTTAAGCTGTTGTTCTAAGTATGAAACACCTTAGTCACACTGAAAATAAGATCACTGGATAAAGCAAGTGGCACAAGCAATGAAGTGTTGTGGCTTATCGTTTGAACTGCCAAATGCAAATATTTTGGAATCAGATTATCTCAATTACACAACTGAGAGCTCATAATTTTCTAAGAGAAGATCTTCCTGAAACTTGGAATTAGCTGCACTCAAAGTTTGGCAATTTCACCAATACTGAAGCAGAGGCCCATTTATTTAGTTAGCAATGTTATCTCACTAACCTTGCACACTGCAAAACATAGTTCATTAAAGTCTTTATTCAGGAAGAAAAAGACCTGGCAAAAAAAAAGGCAAGTAGTGCATCCCTGGCAGAAATGTGGAACGGAGAAAATTAACACTAATCCAAGCACAAGATGTCCACACAATGGCAAATGTCACTTTTCCCCTTCCAGTTTTTGTCAGAAATTCCAAGGCGGGAATTAGAGAGAACGAGCCAGTCCCAGCACAGTACCACAAACATAACCTGTCTCAGCATAAATCAAAACACTTCTAGAAAGTAAAACCACAAAAAGCTTCCTCCCCATTACCTGTGTCATTACTGCCTATAGATTACTGATGGCTTCTGATTGCTCCCTTGCACCATGGAAACCTGTCACAATAATCATCAGAAAAAGAACCATTTCAGCAGAACCAGGCACCTCTGATGCCCCTGGGAGCCCCACATCTTCTCCCTCCTCTCTCTGGTAGGAAGAGAAAGAAGGAACATGGTAGGCTTTTTTGCTTTCTACCTCTTAATTTCAATTTACCCTAATAATATTTTAGGATAACTGCAAAAAGTTTATGATAACCCTTTCTTAAAATACAGGATGCTGACTTACCTAAGAGCAAAAAGAATACAATTTTTTTTTTAAATTGTGTATTATTCTATCTTAACAAAAAACCAAAACAAAATAAACAAACAGAAAAACCCTGATGTACATGGCATTATAGCAAAAACAAGACCTCAAAATCCACACAGTGAGTTCACAGCCATGAGCCATTGACAGATCTCACTTTAATGAAAACAGCTGCTTCTAGGAACTTTCAAATGCCTCCTCCCCCTTGGAGATAGAAGCTCATTTTGAAAACTAAACTAGTACCAGCTGTATCACCTTTTGCAATATGCATTATACCTCAAACCTTTGAGTTCTGAAAAGCAGCATGGGACACACAGAGGAGCACCTGTTGTACAAATCAGTCATTTCCCATTTCTGTAGGGAAACAAAGAAAAAGCCATTATTCTCCTGAAGCTGTCTAGAGTGTTTGGAGTTGGATGATGGAGCTGAAAACAATTCCTCTGGAAGATGGAATAATTTCTTCTAGTATTGATTGAAAGTGAACCAGTCAACTTTGGGCTGACATGGACGAGGGTCAGGGATCAATTCTGTTTTGCCAAGTTTTTCTTCTACTAAGCATCATAAAAAGTGAACTAAGAAACTAGTGACATCTTAAACCATGAATTTTGAATCATGTATTTAGAGGTATTTCATTGGCTGTTTTCAAACACAGGTTCATGAATAGTTACATGAGGAATGAAGGTGTTACCAAATCGCAGATTTCCATAGAGTTCCTTTCACTTGGATCTTCACTACTAAAACCAAACAAATTCACTTCATGAAAGGTCAGATGGGGCTACAAAACAATTCTGATCTCACCACCAGCCTCCTAATATTAAAAGAAATAAATGAAAGTTTCCATCCAGCTTGCAACGTGTTTGAGGAAGACATTAGGTAGTAATTAGAAAAATGACAAAATGTAGAAGTGAAAAAGAATGGGAAATAAACTCAGAGAACTAAATGAACATTTTAAAAATAAGGAGGACTGACAGCAAAACAAAGCGAAGGCATTTAGTTCAGCTTAGTTTTGAAAACTTAGACCAATTTGAAAAATGACAGAATAGTGAAGCACTGGCCTCAGGATATCAGCAAAAGTTTCAAAGATGAAGTTGTTTTTTTCATAACAGACTTCAGTACTGAGTTTGCAGTGTGGGCCAACAGCACTGGGCACTTGATTGCAAAAGCCCTGCTTGCTGTGGAGCCTGCTGGTGCTCAGTACCCATCCCTTACTGGTGCTCAGCACCCATCCCTTTCCCTGCTGCAGCCACTTGGGGCAGCTCTCACTGTAACAGAGCAAGTGCTTTGTAGTGGGGAGGGTCTGCATGGCTGTAGCCATGACTTGGTGTCCAATAATGCAAGGCACTGGGATTATTGCTAATAGGCTACACACACAATTTGCTCATTTGCATGAAGGGTTATGGCATGATTCATAGCATGTCATTCACCACTGTGAAGAAAATGCTTTAGTAAATACCAGGTCTTCAGTATTCTTGTTGACCTGACCAGCTTTGCCTTCTCTAAATATTTATCACAAATCAATAGTGGAGCAAATTTGAATTTTCCCATATCAGTTTCTTCAAGTTAGTTTTTTCAACAGCAATTTTGCCAAAAGAATAATTTTAAGAAATTTTTGAAGGCAAGAAACTTTTGAACTTTACTGTACTATACCGGTAAGGTTAATTTCCTACGACTGACTTTCTAAAAACTGTTTTAATAATGCTACTCTGGCAAATTATATGCTACTAGAAAGTTAAAGTGTTCATTATAGGTCAGGAAGACTTGTGATAATAAAGATGATGATATGACAAATATAGTCTAAAAGCACTTGAATGGAGCCTGGTCATTTCCATTTTGAGAGGTGTGGTTTTTTCCTAAGCTTTTACAATATGGCAATTTAATTACACACAGAAAAATTAAAGGAAAATCCAGTATGAGCAATTAAGTAATTCTAGAAATAATAATAATAAGAAAGGCTTGTTTTCTGATATTTCTTACTGCAGACTGTGGGAAAAATCTTTGTCACATTCGTATCCTCCTAATAACTCCCACTAAAAACAAACAGTATAAAAGGCAGCTACTCCTTTTTCAGTTCTGGTACTATATTGACATATTATACCCAGACAAAAGCATAAAATTCACTCTGTTGAAGCTACTTATTCATCAACATACTCAGCCAGATGAGAAAAAAATTCATATCTGAATACACGTAGGGAAGCTTAAGTACGTGCTTGAGGGACAGGGAAAGGTGAGGGACAGGGAAGAGCAAGATAAATTAGAGAACTTCAGAATAAATTTTAAAGGCACCACATTTTAATCCTTTACACCACACTTTTTCACATTTCACTGAAATTTCAGGCCAAACACTGTTCTCACTTGCAGTACTAGGTGGTACTTAGACATCAGCTCTAAATAATTTAATGCTTGAAATTGTGCATGAGAAATTATTTCCACCTATATTTTCTACTATTTTTCTGTGCAAATAGTGGTGTTTAATTTTTTTTTTTTTGATAGAGTATCTTTATACAGATATTCAGGAAGAATTTAAGAAAGATACCTACAAAAGAATGAAAAATTATCTTCATCAATCTGCCAGAGAAAGGGAATTTGAAATTGTTACAGCTTAAAATTTTATGCAGGTTTTATTAGACTCCACAGAAGCTCCTAAATAAAAGATAAGTTTCCAGCTACTATGGCTGGAGATACTATCCAGGAGGTGAAGCTATTATTCAGATCTTATTGGCATTTTACATATTTAGGCTGTCTTTTCCTATTTACTTTGAGTCATATAGGAGTCTATGCATAAATAAGCAGTTTTGGAAAGCAAAGCTATACTCTCCTAATAGTCCCTGAAGGATATATTTTGTTAGGAGGATTCAGAAGAACAGAACTATGGTCAGTCTCTATTTGTTTCATAATATTTGAGTTGCATGAAGTGAGTATATCTATCCCAAATCAGTCAGCAATTGAAATGCAATTTTTAATACCATGTTACTATAACTTCTTTCAAACAACCGATAAAACATTGGCTATAATCATATCCTTAGTGATACCACATTTCCAATTTATAGAAACTTAAGCATGGTTAAGATACAATCACAGATAGACTCATGCACCGCCTTTAAAATCATTGCAGTACCCTTTGATTTCTAGTCAAATACTCAGATTAAATCTTATTTTTATTAGTTTTAGTTCAATTATTATTTAGTTCAGTGTAGCTCAATTAGTTTAATTATATTTGATTTGAAATTACGCAATATATCAATAAAAATGGAAGACGTTTATTTCAAATTTTACTCTACAATCTCAATTATCCTTTTAACAAAACCAATTAGTTCATTAAATTTTTATTGCCTGGAATTTTCCATCAGTTTAGCCCATAATGTTTTAGACCTTCCCTAACACACTTAAGATCTGGATATCTTTTTGAAGCAAACATTTAATGCTTTACAGATGGACAATGGCTATATTACTCATGGATATGAACTTAATTTGCTAATTTGTGAACCTCTCTTCTTCCATCTGCCTGCCTGCCTTTGCTTTTTCCTCACAGAGAGAAAAAATAGTATTTATTTAATCCCATCTAGGGTTTTGTTTTTTTTTTCCTAAGTCAACTCAGTATTTTGGTTTTTTGACATTTTAGCATGTCATCCTCTAAAAATAAGAACAAACTTAATAAACACTATTTATTGGCCTTTGGACACCTAACAACTCATTTAGTCAAAGCCTAATTTGCTACAGTTAGTTGAAGTCCATGGAAATAATATGCTCTGTTAAAGCTAATCAAGTGCCCATCTGCTTGCTGCTTCAAGAATAATTTATACTTCTTAGCTAGATAAACTTCTCCTTGTTTACTTCTTAAACCTTTAGACTAATGTATTAATTGAATAATTGCTCAAAGTCTACAAAGGTTTTGATTTTGCCAGAGAAATGAGAGAATCACTAAGAATAAGTTTATTCTGAGAGTTTCAGGCCTCATGCAGGCACCGGTATAAATTGAACAGTTCAGTTTTAATAAATAAATAAACTCCTTTAGATGGCTTAGCAGATTCCTGCTATGTTGTTCTGTCCAAATTTCGCTGACACTTCCCAGCAGTCAGTGTGTCCTATATTTCAGAATTCATAGAGGTGGCACAAGCTCCCTTAGATTATCAGAAATCTTTTCTAAGGACCTGATCTCAAATCTACTGATGTCCATGAAAATACAGAGAAAAAGATAAAAATGACCAGAACTAGACATAAAAGATTTCAACATTTAATAGTGTATCCAGCCATTCCCATCTAAGAGTATCCTCAGTGCATTATCTGTGCATTAATAAAGAATTTTCTTTAAAATCATTGGCTTTTTAGAAGACTTCAGTGAATAATTTTAGAGGATAATTACTTTGATGGGGAAATAAATTCTTTATCACTGCTGGCAAACGCTGGGTTTTGCAAGATATTGATAAAATCTTTGTTTACACTGTTTGAAAACAATAATCATGTCCATCAACTTTCAATGTCTCAAGCCACAGCTTTAGGTAATGAAAGTAAATATACAATGTATTAATATCCAAAAGCTATTAAACAAAAAAAAGCACACTTTTCAGTGGTCACAACTAAAAGCAGATTAGATTTTAGAGTTTAAGTTGAACCATTTTTTAATTTTAATGTATGAAATAAGTGTAATCAGTACATTGTGATTTTGATATTTCACTTCTGTTCCTCCTTTAAGATGAAGTACTAATTGGATGTTTTTTCTCAAAAATAAAAGAAAAATCTACAGGAACCTCTGAGATTTTCAATATTTCAGGTAGTCATAGCAAAACAAGGCAGATGACAGATTAAAGAGGAAGTGTTGGAAACATCAGAATATGTTGAAGCTTCCTCTTTTTTCTTTTTCTTTTTTTTTTCCCCCCCAGCCACAGATCTGAGACCCTGTGATTAGAAAATTCAGGCTGCTGCAGCATTCACTAGCTAGGTACAGAATTTACATTTAATTTTCTCTTATCAGAATCAGACTAAGTAATTAGTTCTGTGTGTAGGGTTCTGGTTGTAAGGAGCTGGGTCTCACTGCAAGCTGGCTGATGTAACTGCATGTGCACTAGGGTCCTGTTGAGAGGTTTTAGAAAGCCTTTCATATTCCATTTATACTGCACATTTGCTGGTGTAGAAGCCACAGTTCGTGAATTAAGAATTTAGTTTTAACTAGTATTCATGTAAATATTTTTTTTCCCTGGAAATTAAATACTGAAAGGAAGAATAAAAAGGGTTTAGGGGATTCATGAGTACTATTATCATGGAATAAAACAGTCCATCTCCTCTTCACAGTAGAATTCTAAATCCCTAGTAAATACTTAGTCTTTATAATTTCTTATTCAAGATGCTATTCTACAAGGGCTTAACTACATGATTTACTTCTTAAAATAAAGAAGTTCAATAAATTTACTGATTAATGGAGAGCTAAAGTCTGAGAGAAAATCCTGCTGTGGAAGAAAATGCACATTAGGCTGATGTTAAGACTCTTTTGCCAGAATCCCCAACTTCAATATATATGCTTATATAACACTTTTTCATTAAATAATCAATATCTAACCTGAGTCTGCATATGAATGCTGGAAATCCATCAAACATCACCTCAATGTCCTGAAAGCACATGCCTTAAAAATAGTTAGGGAATGAACTTAAAGCAAAAGGGAAATTTCTGTGGAGCATTTAACAACTCCCTGGCTCTATGGCATTCTGCAAAGGTGTATTTGCAACCAATAACAAATGGTTTGTGTTGTCAGCAGCTGGAGGAACAAAAAGAAAGGAACTGTACAAACCATTCCTCTGTAGCATTTCAGCAAGAAAAAAATTGTGAAAAGAATAGGAAAATGCTTAGAGAGTTTTTGACATTCAAATGCTTAGAGAGTTTTTGACATTCAATCTCCAGAAAGGCATAGTGAACATTTGTGTAGATGTTTGTGACAGGTCCTACTTGTTTGTCAGTGAAAGGATTCATCAATACTAAGTATAAACCAGCACAATGACACTCATCTTAGCTAATTTTGAAAGCAATCCTAGTCTGCCTACATGCATAGCTTTGAAAGAAATTCCTAAAAAGAACTTTGCTTTTTATGACAGATAGTGAAAGATAAATATACTGTGCACCCATACGAAGTATAAACATGGATAACAAGGAGAGATTTCTAAACAGGCATTTTTAAAATGTAACATTATCTGATTTGCAATGCCATATTGAAAGGTCAGAAATAACGAGGGTCTTACAATAAAATCATGCAGATTATGTGACCCAGACAGACACATTGCCAGTTTTAATAGCAGCTGTCCGTTATCATCCTAGAGAAATGGTCGTGTTTTCAGGTACACCTTATTGTCAGATAAAACGTGTTGCTGGGTTGTGCAGCAGGGCAAGGAATAAACAAAACAAAAAATACCTGGCATCAAAAGAATGGCCCTGGGGGATACAAACAAGTAAAACATAGGGATGAAATGAATTGGAACTGAATCTATTTGCATTACGGATTGAACACAATGTGCTCACAGTAGGAAAGCAAGCAACACTCCACTGAACAGTAGCAAAATAAGCTGAATATCCCAGCAATGTTTTTATGTTCCAGAAATGAGTTTTCATTGTTGTTAACACTTCAGTCACACTTTTTTCATCAAAACTTGTAAAGAAAAGAAAATCCTGGTTTGCATCTCTGTTTTCAAGTCAAGCCATAGTTTTAAGTATGTTCAAGTGCTATAGGAGGTTGAAGATCTAGGAGTCCTGAATTACAGATTTCCTCTGAAATTTTTTGAACAGACACACAGTATTGTGCTCTCACTTTCTCTAATGAAATCTCTTCTATTCAAAGTCTAGGCACATGGAGAATCAACTCACATTTTTGTAAGAATAAATACTTAAGAAGAAGGATAAAAAGATGCAGTTTGTTAAAATGCCATGCTTTCTGCACAAACTTAGAAGAACAGAAAAAAAATATTTTATCTTAAAAATTAATGGCAATTTATAATTAACATAGTGTGTTGGAAAAATAAAATAAAAATCCCCACTTCTTTGGAAAATGTCATGCCATATTCTATTTACGGTGTATCTGCTGTTCTGGTCCCTTCCTTCTGTATTATCCCTGACCTAAAATGTGCCCAGCTTACTGGTGATTGGAATTTTAAACCCATCTGTAAGACAGAAATTGGTGGAAATTTAACATTGAACTCCACACATGCAGAATGAAATACAAACTTGGCCTTTCCTCAAAAGATATAAGAAGGACATTTTTCATCCTCCACCCTGAATATGACATTTATGTAGAACCTTAATGCTGTATAGACTTCCTACTTCTGCAAGAGATAAATTTCCATCAAGGAAAGATCTGTTGAGTAAGGCTGTCATTTGTTTACATGCCTATCAAGAAAAACTAAATCTGAGGAAACCAACTGTCCCCTGATATTTTGAGTATCTCACATGTTTGATATCATTCCTGGTACAGCACCACCTACCTCATTTGGCATCTATAAGTGTGAGAAAATGTACAAAAAGAATTTTGAGTACAGGAAATAAACATGGAGGAATAAAATCCAGGGTCTTTTATGTACCCTGATGGTCTAACTATACAACTATAATATTTTTCAATATTTTCATTAATGTTTAAGAGATCACAATCTTTCCTTGTCTCACAGCTCTAGGATTACATATGTTTAAACAATATCTGTAATACTTAAATGGCAATTTTGAGCAAAAAATGCTAAGTCTGAACATGATCTGGGAGAAATTTGGATCTGGCTTCCAACCCCATATTTGGAAGAAATCTGCTTCTTTTAGCATAAGTTAATTTGTAATATATTTTAATGCTCAATGTTTACTTATATTTCCATCCCTTCACTTCTCATTTAAAGAATCAGAAAAAAAGCCTTCTCACACACAACTGTTCCTTTATATTATCACTTTTTTTGTATGCACAAATCTGAAATGTAGGAACAAAACTGCATCAAGCTGTTCATGCACTAATAACATAACAGCTTCAGGATTTTAAGAGTTGTACCATGTTGGGCTATCTCTACCTGGTTATATTTCTTTCAAAGGATATTTTACATAATTATGACACTATAAAACTGGATACTATACAATAGTGATATTTCAAAAGAAATTCTACAGAAGAACTATGGTACAAGAAAATAAGCACATGTAATAATGGAGAAAAAAGCTTAACAGTTTCTGCTCAATTGCAAGAGTAAACCTTCTAGTAGCCTGCAGTAAATATGAAGTAATATTTCTGTAACAATGTCAGTCTTACAACTATTCTAGTGAGCAAAAGGGTTTTTATTCTTAACCCAGTATAGTTTGAAGTATAGTATGCTGTAGTTTTTTTATTTTAAATACTTCTGTGTCTACATACGTGGAGAGACAGAGACACTGATTGTTTCCCATTGTACAATTAGGACAAAGATTTTTATGTACAAGTACACAAGAGTCAAGAGTCATTTACACTCGCCTAATACAGAAACAAACACGTGAAAACAATTTGTTGATCTGAAATCTCTCAGAAGTTTAAAGACTATATAATTTAAGACTGTTTGTTTCCAATAGAACAATGATCTTGTTATTTTCATACCTTCTTTAGGTAATGAAAACACGTTTCCTCTGGAAATTAAAGTGAGAGCATTATGCTTTAGCATAACTCTCTTGAAACTTTTAAAAAATATTTTCTGCAAACATAATGAACTAACAATACATTGAGTAGAGATGACTACCAAAATCTAGGGAAGTATTTTCTGTTAGGACGAGCTTGCAGGGTGTTCCCCATGAAATTCTTCATTATTCTTCCTGATTTAAATATAGGCAACTATGACTCTGACTTCTGTTTAAATTAGTATATTAAAGCATCACCTAAATGCCTAGCAAATAAAACCTATGGTTTATGACATAGACAATTTACCCCACGTTTATTTCCCACTGTTTACCCATCTATTTGAAAGTTCAGGAGCTGAACTTTTAACTGATTTAACTGCTGTCAGTAAAGCCACAACAATTGAGGTTTCTTGAGGATCCTACCCCTCTATACCAGTCCCTTAACTCAGACTAAGCAGTGTAAGTACTTATTTATGACAAAAATCTGCCTTTAGGCCAAGTTGTAACAACTGTAGACTTAGCACAGTTCAAACATCTCATCACAATCCACTATTTTAGGTATTCATTTCCTATTACAAGATTTTCCCTGCCCACTTCAGTGAACTTATGGGAATGGTACTGAACATAAACACTTTTAAGGCAGCCTCAAACAATTCCTCTGAAGGAAAGATAGTTCTTCAGGCATAAGAGACCATTGTTTCACATTGGAATCACTCTGCTGGCAAGCCATTTTCCCCTGCTATACACTGTGTGTATTAAAGGAGTGCAGCACTGCTGCCTTGCTGGGGAAATTGTCTCCCTCAACTGTATAAGATGTGAAGCCACTTCATCCTGAATTCTCTTTTGATCACTATGTTTTTTGCCTCCTTACACTTACTCTATGAATCTAAGATACAGGTGAGTTATGAGCTCACCATTTATTCACCTCCTAGTCACTTGTCTTCCAAGTGTATTTCTAACCATTTGCCCTAGACTTGAGTCAGAATGAACAAACAGTGAGCAGCCTCATAGGTAACCTCATAAGTAGGGTTTTTGTTTTTCATCATGTTTTTTCTTGTTGTAGGTTTTTTTGTGGTTTGTTTTGGAGGGTTTTTTCAGGATTTTTCTTTGTTTGGGGTTTCTGAGTTTTGGAATTCAGTTGTTTGGGGTTGGTTGTTTGTGGCTTTCATTGAAACCATTTGAACCATAATAACTAACACTGTAAATTAGAAGGAAAATTTCCATCAGGATGCAATCTGTAAACAGAATTTATTTGGTCAGCCTGCACTATGAAGGAACAAACCAAGAGTATTTTTTAGTGCAAATGGCAGTCTGTGTTAATGAACTGTTTGAAATTTGAGATTGCTGCTGACAATGAAGAAAAACAGATATAGGGTTAAGAACTCTTAGCTAATAGTGTAGCTGGTGGCTATTACACTATTCCAAGCAAATTTTTGATACAGTAAATCTTGACCAGATTCCTCTATAGAAATAAGAGTAGCTTACATTTAAGGAAATTTTTAAAGTGCAGACAACTATTTTAATTCTCTAGCTATTAAATTACAATCTCTCAAGAAACAGTAAAATATATAGATCATACTATTCTGTTATCTTCTAAATGCATACAAGGGAAATCAACAAGACTGAAAAAAAAATTACAAAAGAAAACAACCCCCCAAATAATAAATTATGGAAAGATAGCAAGAATAGACAATAGTATATAGGAGATCACACCTTGGTATTTATTTTGTTTGCAATCAGAATAAGTACGTTTAAGGGAAGGGAGGAAAAAAACCAAATCCAAACACAACACCAAACCAAACCCAAAATCCTCCAAAGGGAAACTAGAGTCTTTCTATCCAATTCTTTTAGTTCATTTTAAAGAAAACAAAGAATGGAAACATCTGACTATTTAATTTTCACCCTTCTTTTCATTACTTTGTTGTGTTCTATCACTATCTCGTTTTCTGCTCCTTATTATCTCCCATTTTCCATTCATCGTTTTCTCTGCTATTGTGTGTGTGGCTCCTGTCAGGACTGTGCTCCCAGTCCTCTCAAGAGCTGAGCACAGAAGAAACAGCTTTCTGGGCTGTGAGTCCAGGGTTTTCATTGGGCTGTGCCAGATCACTTCAGGAATATGCAGCATTGCCTTAAAAGCTATGGTAATTCCAGAATTCAGTGTCACACATGGAAATATCACAGGTTTCATAGAGACTTAAAGAACCAAAACACAAAGCCAGAAAATAACGGATTTTACATGAAACTAGCATGGGAGAATGATGAAGCCTTAATAGACAAATAAAAAGTTCAATTAATTCTAATGTTGTTACCACATGTCCTCAGCTAAGGAAGCATTTGAAATTTTATGAGCTCTTAAATACAAGAGTTCTACTGTATTGCCCAGAGGAAGTCATACCTCACTCACTGAAACTTAAATACTCTGTAATGAAGGACAAAGCTTCTCATGAGACCAGTCCAAGTAAGGGAAGTGAACTGCTTTGGAAATTCAGAATCACCTGCCTCAGGTGCAATGTGATTTCACTGATCAGAAGTTCCCTAGCACATTTATCAAAGTAAAGGTCGTAAAAACAAAAAAACAAAACAAAACAAACAAAACAAAAATCAATCACCAGGAAACATAATTTCAAAACAAAGATACTCCATATGATTTGCTGTTGCCTCTTAGAGGAAAGGATCAAAGTGTTATGACAACCATTAAATAACATATACCCTGAAAGCTGCTCAGGTACCCTGCTGGGAGATGACATCCACTTATGTTCTATTCCATACATCCAGTATAAAATACTAAGCAACTCATGTGACTAATCAAAACAACGTGAGAGTCAAGATACATACTACAATTTCACAATTACAGTTAATTAGGAAAAACATTATGTCTGTTACTGCTTCCTCACTGGATGGCACATGTCCAACTCAGCAGGCACTATGCAGTTCATGATTCTTCTTGCAACCCCTTATTCCCTTCCTGAAAAAGGACTGCACTTTCACAGGCGTTTACTTTATAACTCAACGTTACTTTATAAACTCAACTTCATAACTCATTCATAGCTGAGAATTAAGTGGGCCATGAGGAGTCTGGAGAGCCTATTCACTAGGTACAGACATCAGATTTAACAGAAGAATAAGAACAGTAAGTATGTACTTTCCTCTCCCACCTTTCTGTATGTAAGTAGCAGATTATGCAACAAAAAAAAAAAAAAAAGACAAAGTGGCTCCAGGCAAGGTTGACCCTCTCCTGCCTGTCACTGACACTTGAAGGCACAGTTTTCACATGCAGGAGAGTTGTTATTTGCCACTGTGCCATAGAAGTGGTAGAAAACAACTTTGCTGAAGAATTGTCAAACAGTGCAATTCCAAACATGGATGTAACCTGCTGCCCTTCCGCGTGGAGTTTGCAGGAAACTTACCATCTGTACTAACCACAGTCTTTATCCAGCTGTATGTTTGAAGGACTATCCTAAAGGAGTTTGGTCAATTATTTACTAAAGTCCATTAAGCTGCTTTTTTAAGAAAGTGGTTAAAACTGACATTTTCCAACAACTCTTCATGATTTTGCAACGTAACTTCTCACGCTGCAGTATATCCCAGAAGATTGGTTGGCCATATACAAATGCATTATATTTCAAGAACTTCTGAGTGTCAGGGATGGGATGGACACACTCTGAAGAGCTGCTGGAACATGAAGCATCTGAGGTCAAATGCTGAATTTTAATTGAGGAGTAGAAATGCTGGTGAAAAAATGTCTTCAGTACCAGCACAAGAGCTGAAAATATTCATGTTGTCCTCTTTCCTTGTTGAGTGAGTTATAATGCAGAATTTCAAAGCCCACATAATAAAGTTTCCATTTGCATGGCACTCTACCCAATGTTTCTACTCCTTGTTAATGTATCTCCATATTGGGCTAAAATAAAGTTCTACAGGAGAGCCCAATTTTTTTCAATTATCTGCAGTATGATGCCAGATTTGTTATGTGCCACCTCATTTCATTTACTGGTATTTACTGTCCTCCAGCTGTCAGTATCAATGTTTATTTTCTACCTGCTAGCTGCCAAGCTGCATTTCTAGAGTTGTTATGCATCTACATTTCACCCACACTGCTCTTTTCATCATTATTTGTAGCACCATCTCTAAACATGAAATCCAACCTTCAAATGTCATACAGTTATCCACTAAAGGGTACCCAAATCACTAAATGCAAGATTCTTCACTCATCTCTTCAAACAGATTTCACTTAGTTTGACGTGTCATGCAAATAATTTCCAAGTACACACTGAAACTAACATGGAAAAGAAAATATTTACTGTTCCCTCAACCAGGCTACAGCAGTAAACATTGTCACCAACATTATGGGGTTTTATCTGTCTTTTTCCTCTTTCCTTAAGGAGAGTTGAACTTGTAGTATTTCCAAAACAATTACTCAACCACCTACAGCCATAATATTTACTTGTTTAACACTTTAAAACCTCAGCATGCCACACTTAGTATACTGAAAGCAATTTAGAACATTAAACAATAACAGAAATCACCACTGCCTTCAAGCAAAATAAAAAAAGTCAGTTAACAAGAACATAATTTCCACATATTCTGTTGCAAATTGCATTCAGACACACGGAGGTGAGAAAGCCTCATGGAGTTCCAATTTTGACTGCTACCTGTTTCACTGATCATGGACTAATAAAACATTAGAACAACCAAAGCCAGCTAGGCCTTGAGTCTAATTCAAAAATAGACATATCTACTCTACAATATGCTCTTGCACTGGTACATTGAGCAGTTGCAGGACTGTGGTACTGGTGATTGAAGGACACAGCAAAGTATATCTGGAGGTAGCATTTATTATCAGAACTGGCAGGATGTAAAGCAGCAAACATGATTCTGGAAAAACAATGCCTTTCTCAGGTTTGAAATCAACTCAAATGATCTTTCACAATTGAAGGAGGTATTTTTCATTCCTTAATGCTTGTCTACTTCTATTGAGATATTATTTCCATCAACAGTCCTTGAATTACCTGTGTCTGACACATTAATATATCTCTAAAGGTCAGAGCAACACCAGGCCCAGAGCAGGCCTGTCTGGCAAGGAGATTTCTTGTATACAGGAGTATGAAAAATGTAAGCAGACTTTATTTTATTTTTCTTTGAGTGTATGAGAAGAGGGAAACAATACAGTAGTTTTTGCACAAGTTCTGGAGCAGAATACCCTGTCAACATCGGCAAACATAACCATTCACTAACTTTAATTCAGATTTAAAGAGAATGAATCTGCTAGAACAGAGGGTCTGTCAAGTGCACTGCTCACTGCTTCAGGAGTCTGCAACCCATGCAGCCCATGAATAACTAGAACTGCTGCAATTAAAAAAAAAAACAAACAACTGGAAAATGCAAGACAAAAATGCAGGTCAAAGAGGGAAGAAAGATACTAAATTTAACTTTTATCTTCTTATATTAAAAGTTTGATCTCACTGTTTTGGTAATATACACCTTTTAACCCTAATATTACAGCTTCTGTAATCCTGGAGAAAGGAAATACATATGGTTTTGAGTCAAAACTGAAATTAAATTACTTCTACTTGATTTTTTCCCTACCTTCAGATCCTCATTAGTAAACACTTCTTCCAAAAATGAGATTGTTATTGTTATATTGTGCCAGAAAATGCTTCTTACTGTATGGGATACCTCAACCAAATTTACAATCTGATATTATAGCAGGTCCAAACTATCTGTCTACTCAAGTTCAAAGATGTCCTTAGACTAATTTAATCTTGAAAAAACAGTGACATTCTTATGACAAAAAACCCCAGTGAATGCAAGTAAGGGCTTTATACACAACATACATGGCTTCAATCCTGCAACAGCTCTGTCAGTGTAGTGGGATCATTCACTTTAAATTTGAAAAATTCATGCAAGCAAAGGTTCAGTGTTATGCTATATTAGTTTAGAGAGCACAAATTAAACATCTTGGAGTCAAACAGAATTCCCTGGTCTCATTGCTTCTTATTCAGAAGGTATTCAGTGAAATGTTCCCCTCCACTTGGTTCTAATTAGCATACAAAGCACACCCGTGGGGTACATCCCACGACACTGGTGGCAGACTCCTGGCTGGTTTATCATCTTTTTTGTTTTGTCTTACAGGCTAGTGGCTAGCAGACTTGTAAAGCAACTATAAAATTTCATTGAACCATTAACTTTGAATAAGTACTTCTTATGATTCAAGATAACCAATATCCTTGTTCCCACACTTCCAATAGTTTGCTGTTGTAATAGATTAGTTAACAAAGAGAATTTAGCAATGTTCAAAGATATTTTTAACGTTTAACCCTAATATCTAATTTTTACCTTAACACTGGCAATTTGAGAGCAATGTGGTCCACAGAGCATTACAAGGTGTTGTCCCTTTCCCAGACTGCATGACATTAAATTTTCTCCATTGCAGTCATTCACAGGCTGTTAAATGGGGATAGGTTCTGCTTACCCAGCTCTTATGTTTTCCAGTCACAGATACCAAAGTATCTATATAACTGTCACAAAATGGGATTGCAAAGAGAAGACAGACAAAGTAAAAAGAGTCAATAGACATTAATACATGACATGAAGATTATCAGAGAACAGATTTTATTTAATGGCTATGACACTGTGTTAGATTTGGAAACAGAGTTCGCTGTACTATCGCGAAAGTATAAGCTGAAACACAGGTCCCCGGGCCCTTTGTTTTGCAAAGGGTCAGCAGTTCATGGCCTCTTGTCTGGGGCTCCCAATCAGAGCTCAACCTGCAGCTGCACCCTGAGCTACCTGTACTGAATGTGTTCCTCAACAGTGGCAGAGTCCGTAACTCATTGCAGGAAAATGATTTCCATTGATTTGAAAACTTAAAACACAGAAATTCTAGAGGAGAGATGACAACCTGCCTGAAACAATGACTTGGTACTCAGAATCTCCCCCTAGAAATGGACATAGCTGATATCATTAACTTTTGGAGGATCTTTATATAGATAAGCACTTTTTTTTAGACAGAAAGATTCTTAAAATGCCCAAAACAATGCATTACCTCCAGGGGAACTGCATTTGTTATCACAAGAGGGACAGAGAGCAGAGAGAAAAGAGAGAAGGGAAGAAAGAATCCAGGGAAGTCTCAACTTTTATTCATTTCTGACTTCTGTGACTTTACTAGATTTACAAACCAGCTGAAATTTCAACTGAGTGCTGAAATTCCTCCCTAAGGCATCATAATGGTTGGCCAATAGGTGCTTAAATTTAATAGCAAATATTGTCTCCCGTCACTGAGCAACTGAGCTATTGCCCCTCACATTCACTTAGGTCTGCTTCTTGAAAAAAAAAAATAAAAATGCAATAGCACCAAAATGTCTTTCATACTATAACAATGTCTTCCTAAAGGAAAAGAACCAGACCTGAACATGCCAAGATAATTATTTATGCTATACAGAAGATAGAAGACCATGAAGCAAATAAAGATTTCCTTTAATACCTTACATAAGTGTACTCACAATACTTTAAATACAAAAACCCCCAAAAAAACCCCCAAACACATCAAGGTCTTTTACGTAGTCCATAGACTCAATCCTGAGCAGTTAGTGATGAAATGAAGTGAAGCTTCCAACTCTAATGCAATAATTGATGTGCTATTTTGAAATCCCGTATGTTATTTTCTCATGGTTAGGACATAATCGGGTATTTCTTCACTTCTTTTGTAAAAAAGTTTAAAATCTCACTTAAAATGGAAGTAACTGCAAGTTTTTCCACAGAGAGTTGTTAGATGACAGTATGATAACATGAAATAGTCCTCAACTTTGCAACACAATATGACATGTGTTAGGAGTTGAATAACGAGCACTATAGGAAAATGACCATGGACTAGACTTCAGTTTTAGTGGACTTGATATGTAGAGAAGCCACAGCAACATGAGTAGTCCAGAGTTGTTCATCTGCAATTATTATCTCCATATATACAGTCCTTGATAGACTTGTCTTTCATGAATTTCATACTTTTTAACACATTTAATAGTTTGGCATCCTCCAATATTGAATTTTACTAGTTTTATTAATTAGTTATGCATATGAAAGAATAGACCCTTTCTCATGTTCTGATTCAATTGCAAAGTTATTTCAAGCTAATAAAATGCAGAGGATGTACATATTGGATTAAGAGATGAAAACAACTCTTGTTCTCCCTTGAGCTTTCTTAACAGTGTTGCCTGTAAAGATTCAATACATTCCAGCAGTAATGTGGGTTTATCATTTTGGTGGGGTTTTTTGTTTGTTTGTTTTTTCCAGGTAAAAAGTCAGAAATTTTGTAATCTGTTTGGTTCCTCAAGTGTTGTATTAAACAGCGCAGTTCAGTCTATAATAAGATGTGACAGAAGACATCTCACCAAATTAAGGGCTTACATTGCAGGTTCTAAATTATAATTATTTTCATAAATCCTTCTTATGACTTTTAGGTTTGCTAACAAAGCATTCCAAGTTTGAGGGTTTGAATGCAATTTTCCCTAGTATCTAGGAATAAATATCTTGATGGGTGTGAATGTCCCTCAACTATTTGTCCAAGTTGCAGGAAGTGACAGTTCAAAGGAGATATTGATTTTCCCCAAATTACTGTGGTGGTAAGACTGATATGAAGAATTTGAGGTCAGCCTTCCACATTTCATTCTCCTCTACAACTTATCCTTTTGAAGAAAACATAGAATATTAAAGTGGAAAGAGTAATACTTTAGTAGAGTGCACCCTACCTCTCAGCAACCCCAAGTTCACCTCCACTACTGTAAGAAGTCATGTTACATTTCACACCTTTTTACTACGCAAATTAAGTCCTTGTGCAGTTGTATCCTCTACTTCAGTGTGTCAGAGGGCTGGCTCTGTATCACAGAGGGAGTGGATGTGTGCCACGTTCATTTCCAGAGAGTGGCATTCTGAGTGTTTTTACCACAGGGGGCCCTGCAAAGGTGTGCTAAATGGAAGCCTCAAGAGAACATATCAGTGAATCATAGTACAAGAAAGGGCTTATTAAAAATCTTCGTACTCTAAAAAAAAAAAATCAGCATCCATTTAGGGAATAAACCAGAGTGAATGTCAAGATTCTGGCACTGCAGAGACTAAAGTAAGACTCTGATGTTCTGAGATAACTGACCTCTATGAGGGTATCAGATGCACAACTATACAAAGCTCATTTTAACTAACAAGACCGTAGTGGATTTAATCCCAACCTTGAACATAATGAAAAAAAAAATAAACAAACTACAGATCATGCTATCTAGTAGGAAAAGGATCATAAAGGTGTGATTTTTATGTAAACTAAAGGCCGTTGTATTTGTGGGTTGTTTTTTTCCTTTTTTTGTTGTTCTTGTATGTTTCTTTTTTTCCGTGAAAGATATGTATGTACCTCTCTATAATAAAACCTGTCCTTGAAGAGCTTTGAAACTATTCTTTTGCCAGCCTCCAGGGCTCTGATGTCAGCTCTGGCAAACACAATACTCAGAGTTCACCCTGTCCATATATCTGCATACGCACAACTCTATTCCTCTTTACAAATGAATTTCTCTTGCAGAACTCAGCCCATAGATTTTCTTCCACACACAGATCAGATCTGCAACTAAAAAAGATTTTTTCATTTCCCACTCTCACAACAGACAACATGAGAAATTAGTTCCATGGCAGATGAGCACCCTGGCAGCACGTTGGTTTGTCACAATAAATAAGACTTCTGTAAAGCATAATATATTAAGTTGATGTCAGTGCTGACAATCAAAAAAAAAAAAAGAAGAAATCCCTCCAGAACAGTAGAAAGTATTTGCATGTTTGGATGCCATTTTGCAAATACAGAGTTTTTTAAACTTCTAAATAGGGATTTGAATGGGTTAATATCTTCTGAGAGAAAAGTGTGGAAGTCATTACACTGTTGCTTTTAAAAACTATTTTGACAAGGAATGGGGAACACATATTAAGGTGTATACATTGACTTTAATATACTTAGGACTTCATTGGAATAAGTGGAAAAAACTTGCCTGCCACCCACACAAAGCTGAACTTCTCCTGCTTGTCTTGGCCAATCCTTTTTCCGTCATTGCATGTGGGTAATCCTTTAGTTTTTGTATATTCAGAGATTACCAGCTGTTTGTATATATCCTACAGCATTGTTTTTGAGGTGAAAGATTGTTTTGGAGTAAGTTGAGCATCCTTGACAAAGGCTGCACTTGCAGGAGTTCACAGGCTACTCCAGAACCTAAGCCATCTCAGCCAGGGAAATCACTTTTCGAGAACCAAAAAGCATCACCTGCTAAGTATTGTTCTGAAAATTGCCAATATTTATTTATCTATAGAGCTCTTTGAATTTGTCATTTAACTATCTCTGATAAATGCATCTAATTGATACTCTCTCAAGGACACTTTCATAATTAGGTATTCACATTTGTAGGGTTTGACTCAGAAATTCTATGTTGAAATCATTCAGATTTATAAGAAAAAAATATGGACATGTTAACTGAAGTTTAAAAGCAATTAGCAGCATGCCTCTCTATAATATTTACTGAAATGGAATTTACCATTATTCCAGTAGAAATTGAAAGTTCTTGACAATGAAACATCTCGATCAAAACCTTTATTTAAATTTATTCTTGAAAAAAACCCTAAACTTCTGATGAAGTACAGGTCTTTTGTCTGAAAAATTTGATTTTGAGGTCTTTGCAAGCATCAAACATTTTTCTTTGCCAATTTGAGTCACATTTTTGCCTTTTTTTCCACCATCACACCAGATTTTATACAAAATACTGCTCTGAATTTGTGTATTGCTTCATTTCTACACAGATTTAATACGTTAACTTGCACAACCACTCCATTTTCACAATTTCAGAAAATATTATAGCATCTAAGGACTGTGATTA
The DNA here is from genome assembly GCF_036250125.1 of Pseudopipra pipra. Lineage (NCBI taxonomy): Eukaryota > Metazoa > Chordata > Aves > Passeriformes > Pipridae > Pseudopipra > Pseudopipra pipra. Next base: position 10,928,404 of record NC_087556.1, read on the forward strand.
TGAATGCAGTGGATTAAAAAAAAAAAAAAGGTAGAAAACCTGAGTTTCTAGCCCCCCTATTAAAAGAGTTCTCAGACCACTGAAATGAGAGAGCTGGGATGCACCGATGGTGCTATGCTGACTCCCAAGCCAGCTCTGTTGATTTGTACACACTGAGCTTCTGACCCACTGTTTCATTGGTCAATAAAATTTTACAGCTATTTCAGCCACCCTGATGAGGCAGGATTCCAGTGAAGTTACACTCCATTAAGTGAATGCCATCCATACACAGTTAAACCAAGCCATTATCAGGCCTCCACAATAAAGTGACAATAAACTCAACAGAAAGATACCCACTCCATACTGAGAACTAATTAGGTCTGCATAAGATACTATCTGACACAAGAAGAACATCTCTATAGTAACCACAGGCTTCTCTTCTTGCTAGTTTTGTACTAACCCCACATGACTCATTTGTCAGTAGATGCAAACCATGTCCCCAGTGCAAAGAGACTGGTACAAGTGCCATCTACTCTTTGCAGTGGAGGTTGTCTAAATGGCTGCACTCTGTTTAGCTTTATCTGTAATACTGACATTGCATCTCTGGAAAAAAACCCTCAAAGTGTAAAAACATCCAGAAAGGCTCAACTTCATTATGGACTTAAAGTTCATCTGTAGCTACCTCGTGAGCACAGGCTTCAGAGAACAAATGTGCAAATAGGCACATACAACCAGAACATAAGCATGTGCCCAGGCAGGTGGGGCATAAACTTATATGTGTGTATATTTACCTCAAAACACAATAAAAAGTAGGAAAGTATTATATTCAATTCACAAACGAGAAGGGAGAGGTGGAAAAGCTGAAGGACAGATTCCTTGTCCTTTACTTGCACTCATTTGAGACACTCCCACTGGCTGAGTTTGATATTATAAAAATTAATAGAGCTTATTGATCCTCAGCAAGTCAGCTAAGCTACTTGGCAATGATAGTGAGGCCTTGTGTTCAGGGTTTTCATTGGAAAACCAGTCTTAGTATATTTTGAGGCCAAAGGGAAACTGTTGCAATTCCACAGAAAAGGTGATACACTAGGTTTCATAAAGAACGTCTGAAATGTTCTGCACTCTTTCAGCAGATGTTACAGATCCATCAACATTTTACAGATTTCCCAGCTAATCAATGTAGTTGCTCTCTCTGGGGTAATTAAAACTTACTCTGGAAACTGAGTCAATGAAAAATGTCATTTTACACCTTGTGACAAAAGTTTTCCTTCTGCAACAAAACCACTAAACACAAGTCAGAAAAGCCATTTATTACCCAAAACACTGGGAAACAAGAGCTTTTTAAAAAAAGCTTCACAAATAATTTGCAGGTAGCAAGAGTGGTTCAAAAGAGAAGTCCTAGTTAGGTCTTACATATCCCACTTAGATACACCAAGGCGCAATGAGGAGGAATAAGCATTTATATTCAGCTTCACAATGGAAAATATGTTAGTTCAATTGCATCAACAAAGCATTGGAAAACAAAGTGCTTTCAATAGTACACAAAAAGGCATGTTATATGCTCTGAAGTAATACCTGGTGATAATATTTGTTAGATGTTGTGCAGAAAGATCTGAAAGAAGACAAATTTATTCTTGACTATCTAGTTTTCAAAGTCTCATAAGTTACCTCAAAATAAAATCTGTCATATGCATGCAGATATGCACGGGACATCTGGAAAGCCTGACATATCTTGGTGGAATGGCCAGAACTTAGTTCCTCAGACAACATGCCAGCAGACAGATAGAGAAACCAGCTCATCTAGACACTGTATTAGACATCTCCTCTAACAGCCCTTCTCCCCACACCACAAAAAGTTCCTGCAGCCCCCAGCCAGGTGCAGCACAGTCACAGGTGGCTCAGGCCTTCCCTGAGTGCCTCAGCCTGTTTGACACGAAAACTTTGCCTTTGTCTGGTTTTTAGACATCAGTCCTTTCCTCCTCCCCAACAAAAAGAAGCATACACTTTTTCTCCTGTCCCATCTAATTACAACAGCAAGGGTTTGGCGCCCCATGCAACATGAGCAAGACCACAGGGCAGTGTGCTGTATATGTTTAGTGTTCATGTTGCCTTAATTCAAGATGCTGTGAAATGAGAGTACAGGAATACCTCATGTAAACACTTGCAGTCTTTGAACAGCAAGAAACAACGTAGAAAAAATCAATAAAAAAAGTAAAATTTGGAAGCCAATACCACAAAACAAAGTGCAGGAATGTGTGAGGATTTTTCATTAATCACTAGAAACTTCACTACAGATCACAAAGCAAGAACCTAACCTGAACCTTTGAAGAAAAAGCAAAAAGGATGAATTTGTAGAGTCAGGCCTTAATGTCCTACTTTATTGATAACATTTTGGTTTTCCCAGTCTTAATAAGCCCAAAATAGCTAGCACCTATTTTAAGAGATCTCTCCACTGACACCTCACAAGTATAACAATTTAATTGTATTCAAGTTACTGACCCAAAACAAACAAAACCACTGAAATTCCTCCCTGCATTCAAATAATACCCTCCCAAACATTTTTCAGGAAAACAAGTACACTCACTACAAATGTTATGCCAGCCAGTGCAGAAATTCAATACATTCAAAGTTAAATTTACTTACCCCAAACCCAAGCCAAGCCGGACTGAAGCTCCCTTGGTAACCCAGAGCTTTTTATTCTCTCCGTTACTTGACACAGCTGTTCCTGGTCTAGTAATAAGGCACAGGTGCATTTGAGTCCCACCCATCCAGTGCTCTCTGCTTTAATATTAAGTTTTCATAGGGAAAGTGAGTTTTGGACTTCATTTTTATTTTAGAGTTGCCTAATTGAGTGAAGTCCTGGGAAATAAGTGCTTCCTTGCAAATACTGTAGCCTGTGCACATCTGCATGTGTTGCATGAGCTCTGCTGTGCGGTGGGTTATTGTTGAGTCCTGTTGGGAAATGGAAGTCAGATTGGAAACCACCTGCAGAGGAAGAATTGCAGGTGATTCCAGTGTTCTGAGTAGAGATCACACACTGCTGCCCTTGCTGCATTACCATTTTCTGTATGGGGGAAAAATAAAAAGCAGAAAAATATGTTTTCAACTGGCATTTCTATTGTAGTGAGACACTTTGAGGCTACACAGGGATGTTTTCTATATGTGTTCAGCTGCATTAGTGATAATTTTTAACTGCAGTACTTAGCAAACAGGAGAGGACAAGAAACATAAATATCCTTTATTTGGTTCACGGATAAAACAACTGTTTACAAGAAGGCATTTGATCAAGGATGAATTTTTTAAGAGAGGATTAAGACAACTCAAGAACTGGATGGGGAACAATCTAAGTAATAGTAGGTTGTGAAAATGTAAGAACATTATTAATTCTGCACAGAATAAGATAGGATTTTTATGAGAGAAAAAATGCAATCATATGATTAAGGATAGTTATGAAAAACGTATTCACAAGGGCCAAATTAATATTGCACTGACATAGTTCAATGTTTCAATGTTTGCTCATGCAAACATCATACCATGTTTATAAGGGAAAGGTGAAAAAAAGAGTAATTTTGTCTTTTGTTTTGAATGTGATCTAGATACACAAATATCACTATGAATTATTATGCAAGGTCTACAATTCCAAGGGATGACTATTTCTATAGCATAATTGTTTTCTTACTTACATAGGTGACAGAAAACTTTAGCAGATATTCTAGTTATTAACAAATCAAAGAAGTTGTACATGATCTGGGGCTAGACAGAGCATAGTTCATTCCAATATTATATGCTGCAAAAAGGATTGCTACCTCCCCAATATACTAACAGTTCCCTGAAATTACACCACAAACGTGATTAAGTTTTAATTTCTTATAGTATTTATAGTTTTGCTTCCTTTTTTTTGTATCTCTTCATCTGATAGAGAAAGGAAGGGGAGAAATGGAGGATGAGACAAGAAATATAAATAATTTAAGGAAAAACTGTGTTTTACTACAAGTTTGCAAAAGAAAATAAAACATTTTTACAACGAAAAAGTCCATAAATATTTATTATCTTAAAACTATAAAAATGCTTGACCAGTTCAATTTATAACTGGTTTTCCTGTGTAATGGCACACAAACAAATATGTCAAGTAACAGAGAACACTGCATTATTTATCATTCAGATATTTTCACATCTGGGGATAACAAGGACATGAGTGGTAGCAAAAATGGAGCTGTCAGGAATAAGTTGTATCAGATCAGCCTAATTTCCTTTAATATTCTTTAGAAGCCTAAAGGCTTTGTGAATGGGGAAGAAGTAGAAGATTCAGACTTTCTAACTTTTATCCAGTGTGTTCCAGAGGTCATTCTAATAAAAGAGATAGGTACACTTGGACTAGACTATATTAGTGGGATGCATAACAACATCCATGTTCCACAGCTAAAAGGCAAGGATGTACTAGCTTGGGCTTGTCAGATCTCTGCCCTGAGTCCAGTCATGTGCAGTGAAAGGAGGGTATGTTTGTTAAGGGTGAACTCAGGAGGACTCTCAGTCCATGAGAGAAACTAATAAGGACTTTCAGTACCTGGAAGATTCATCTTGATATCTGGAGAAATGGGTTGAAAAGATAGGATGCAATTTCCCAGGGACAAGTGGAACGTGCCTCACATAGGGACAGTAAATTTTACAGGATCTGAGGGAAGAACAATGGCCTGGTAGAAGTTCTGCAGGAAACAGTCTGAAGTTATACTGACTCCCGAGCTGAAGGTGAGTCAATGATGTAATGTCATTTTATGAAATCACCCTTCATCCTGGGGTGCAGGTATCCTTGTAATACAGGCATCTGATGTAATACAGGCATCCTTGCCTGGTACTAGACTTATCTCAACAGGATAGCAATGCCCTCTGCAAGCATTGCACTTCAGGAAGAAGCCAGAGGGAGAGCGAGCCTGAGGTAGGGCAACAGAGGTCAAGGACACTTGTAGTGAAAGATGGTAAGAAGCACAAAACATGAAAAAGGCTATTTGAAAGGGAATACAATGTCTTCTACATCTAAGTGGATGGGACAATTGCAAGAAGAAAAGTTCAGGTTAGACATCCAAACCCACTTTAAGTAAGAACAGAGATCTGTTCAGAATAGATTGCTTCTTGTAATGTTTTTAATCTCTACACACAAAAAGGTTTAATGCATTCCTGTCAAGCCACATACTCTTCTAATCCCATTCTGAGTAAAAAGGACATCTTAAGGTCGTCTCAGTCCATTTTTTCATAATAGGCTTAGCGATGCTGTGACAATTATACACATTCTGAGATGACACATGAAATGAGGTGCAGTTGAAGGATGACTTTCAGAACCACTTCTTTAAACTTATATGTGAATCAGGAAAAATATGGATATTTTTAAAAAGCAATAAAACAAAATTATAAACATTACCAATATCTATATTCTAAGGAAAAGTTTAAAAGCATGATCATGCTCTCCTCTGATTCTGAAACACTGTCCTCTGTTCAGAGGTGATCCTACAAAAGCAGAATTCAAAGCTAGCAGATAACTTGTCCTTGTATTTCCTCCTCACCAGGAAGCTAAAGCCCAGGGCCAAAGTTCCTGCTGGCTGTAGAACAGGATGAGAGAATGTTTTCCAGCCAACAGAAGCAACAGTGGATAATTTTGTTTCACTATGTTTCTAAGATTCTTACAAAAATTAATACGATCTTATAGCACAGGAAGGTTTTGTCAGTGAATGAATCAGGGACATACTAAGAGAAGGGAGAGCTTCTGTTTTTACACAGGTGTCTCAGTAGTCAGTAATAATGGGAAGGCAAACACAGAAATGTTCATGACAGTTCAATGGGAGTTAGTTGAAATATGTCAATTTTTTTTAAATTGTGGCTGAGTCTAGAAGTAACTTTTTAAGCTGAATTTCAGCCAATGTCTGAAAAAGTGCATATCAAGCAGCCTTGAGCTTTTAATTTAATTTATATCAACCAGCCTACTTGGAGTTTTCAAATTGATTCACCACCACTGTTTGAACATTCTGTGACAGAAGCAATGCATATTAAAGTAGCTAAAGTTCTCCTTTCAGCATGCCTAATTAACTGTATTTTTTTGTCACTGGGAGTTACAAAATATTAGAATATAAATGCATGCTGGATACCAGACAACAAATTTTAACAGTTGTGACTATTTGAGGAAAAATTCACGATCTGTCTATCCTGCCATTGAGTATCTTCTTTTTTCATGGTAGTATATTCGAGTGTCCTTCTGTTCAAATAATGTCAAAGGAATGATAAAAAGTTCTCAATTCTCGTAAGTACGTCTGGTCGTATTTGTGCTTAAAAATAAAAAATACCACAGCAGTCTTGAAAATACTGGGAGGATTCAAAAGCATCAAATCAGTGTGCCATCAAGAAAATTCAGTTACAGGTAACTGCTGAATAATGAATACAGAAAATAATCTCAGCAAATATTACGTATGAGACTGTTGCTTGAGCATTTTGGAAAAATAAACATATGTATAACAGTCTGAAAATCACCTACATGGGAGTTAAGCATTCTGAATAACACGCTTGCTGTGAATAATTTATCCAGTTTCAATATTTACTCTTACATACTCTAGAATTGAATTACTTATATCTAAGCAACCACAATTGCCAGAATATTTCAATTCTACTTTCTGCCACAGGTTTCTGCATGACCTTGAGCAAGTTGCACAGATTTTTTTGGTGTGTCCGTCCTGCTGTCTGAAAAACAACAATGAGGGAAGTGACAGAATTGTGAGGATGAAAAGTTTCTGATGCCTACAAGTAATGCTGTGGCAGCAGGGCACTTAAGAAACTTGTACTGAGCCTTTTAGAGTGACATCGAACAGTAGAGGAACTTGCAGCATATTGCTGCTGTTTACATCTAGATAAGCAGGATAGTGCTGAACTATGATCCAAAGGTTTTGAAACCATCCCCCAAACTCTGTCCCAAGGTGGAGGTAAATACAATTAATTTGGCCTCAAGACCCGTATTACCTGGTAGGGCCAGTCTCCATGCCCACAGGGTACTATGGTAAGCATAAGGGCAACACTGTATTTTATTGGCTTATCTAATACAGCAATAATTATGCTGCAATGATTTTATTCAAAGCATTCAGTACATTTGTTTCGTCAGATTAACTTTAAATAGGTTTCATATCTCATTGTTGCAACCCTGTATTTTCTCTTTCATTTCAGCCTTCATTTTAACCTGTTGTAACTATGCAGTTTTGTAAAGAAAGAGAGATGACAACAAAAAAATCCTTGAGATCTCCATATCAACCTGCTGAAAGGGTCACTTAGTTTAAAAGAGAAAAAAAAAAACATTATCCAAAAAAGCATGAAAAAGTATCAAAATCCCCACCAGCTGCAAATAAATGTGTTTAGAACAGCACTAGCAGGAAGAGTTAAACAGGCACTCTTGCCACTTTGTTCCTGCACACTTCACTTGGGCTGCAAAGAAATCAGTGCTGTGACAGATCATTTATATTAATACAATGCACCTGCCAAATTATTTATACACCATAAGCATCAGTCTGGAGAAAGTGTACTCTGGGAACTTCATGTGTAGAGAAGAAAGGCTTCTCTGGGAGGAAGGCATATTAAAATAGTGAAGGATTTTGATCTCAGATATACCCTGGTAAATGCAGAGTGATGCCACTGAAGCCTGTAGACTTAGTTTGGATTCACACCAGTGAATGTGACTGACAGTAGAAAAAGTGTAAAATTGCAGCATAAGGTGATAAGTCACTGACAAGAAAATTGGAAAGAGAAATACGAGTTAGTGTTGGCTTGATCTACTATTCTGTGTGCTTCTCCCAGAACAGCTGAGCTTCTCTACCATGATTTTTTGACTATAATTAGTGATTTTCTCATCCCTAAGCGTACATTAACTCTAAATTACTGTGTATTTCCAAAGTTAGAATAAATCTACAGTTTAAAACAACATGTTTTCACAAGTACTAAAAAACCAGTAATATTTTGGTAAACACTCATTGGTTCCACTAATACTGGCTTAATTTGATTATTAAACAGCTTTTGTATCACGTGCCTTGCTTTAGAGGGAGTTCACATATGCAAATGTCAGTTCTTACTTATAATGGGCTTCAGAACTGCCCCATACAAGGTCCTTCAAAATTTATACCTTAATCTCAGCTATTTTGAAATTTAATGTGCTCATACTTGGCTCCTTAAAGAGAGAGGCTTTCAGTGCTGACACAAAGAGGGATTTAGGGGAAGCAGTATGTTTTGTCCAGCATAGAACATTTAATTTACTGTGTTTGATCTGAAGGTCATTAAATTTTATTGAACTTTTTTATCAGCTGATTGCAGTGACTTCAACTCAGGCCCTCTGTTATTGCATCTGGATCATTGTTGCCCCATTACTTATGATTTCAAAGGATCACATGCTAATGTATGATCCAATTTCTTCACACTTAACCTGCACATGCAATTGCTGGTCACCATTATTCTCTTACCTCCCTTAGTTTGAGCTGTGCTGTATGAAAATATATGTACCTTCAAACCACAAGGAGAACTTAACATTATTTGCTATATCAGAACTATTCAACAGTAATTAATTACGAAAATCAAGGACCAATTTTTTCCAACCCAGAGATCTGTATTTTTTTCAAACTAACATGCGTAACAAAAAATAATCTTGCACATTAATAAATTCAGAGAGGCTGACAAGCCAACCTACAGTTCTCCAGGATGCATATCTTGAATGACTATTTAAAAGCTATCATTATCTTTCTCCCTTTCAAGCAGAAAGAAGAAAGTCATAGGTAGACATATATGGTTTATAACAAATAAATAATATAAACAAGATATTAATTATTCTATTTTCAAAACAAGAGAAGCAAGCGTGAAAAATGTTTTGTAATACACATATTTTTAAAGGAAATATCTACTCAAATCAAAGACTGTCCTTCATGCCCATAAATTTGTCTTTACACCTGTTTTACTTGACCCTCTTCAAAATGCAAACTGTGATCTCTGGTTGAAATATTCCAGTCAACCAATACACACCATCTCCATTGAAACCTTCTTATGAGACAAAATTGCTTGGGATATCATGAACTAGAGAGGTTTTTATCATTCTTGCTCTTCACCAGAGTTGTATGCTAAAAACACATGCTAAGAAATTCCAAATTGTGTTGAGGAAAAGAACCCCCAAACCAACACCCTGAAGAACCTGGTGAACTGCAAACTCTTGCTCATTTTGTGAGCACAGTGAAGTTTGGATGCTAAGGTCTAGAGGTCACCCAAAAAAGACTTAATGAGGATATCATAAGGTACATAGTAAGGCAGAGGCAGGGAAAGAGCACTAGGGTTTGCACCTGACCAAGTCAGAAGAGGAAAACAAGAACTGAACTTGAGTCAAAATATATTAATGTGAATGTAAGTTGTGGAAAAAAACCCAACCAAACAAAAACACAACAAAAAAAATGTGGAAAATGAATGCTTAACTGAGGCAACTGGTGAACAACCTCTGGAGCAGGTGGGTGACACCTGAAAGCTCCTGCAAGGCACCAAAACACCGGGTCTGCAGAATTGCATATGGACAGGATCCACAGAGCTGCTGGGCCAAGGCCACGAGAACTGCACACTGCCCTCAACTCCCTGGGGAACCACTACAGGAGATGGTGAAGCTCCTGCTTTATGCTCCCTGCATCCTAGTTTTCTCTTAAAGAGGATGAATGAGAATCAAAATACTTTTGAAAACTTATCTGACGAGCAAGAGTGATTGTCTTCAGTAACAATGGGAGAAATATCATATGCTAACAATTGCATTTGTGAACAGAATTTAGTCTCAATTATGCATATTATAATTTTATTCCTGCATTCTTTCATTCTTTTCTTGGCCTCATGCTCAATTTCTAAGATGCTTTCACAATGCAAAGACACCTGAAGTAGTTTGAACTGTGGCTGCTTAAAAATTGGACATCCCTACACTGAATATGCTTTGCATATTTATAGACCTATTCCTATACAGTTAATTTAAACTAAATAAGACACAGCTAACACTTTCTGTTATAGTCAGAGCTGAATGATTAAATTAGTTGAGGGAAGGAGCTGGGATATTTTCCTGACTTTTATTTATGGAACAAATTGCTAGGTTAAACAAATCAGTAGATCCTCAGTTCTTATTCAGCTATGAAATCTGCAACTATTTTAGACTTCAGAAAGGACTAGAGCAAACAGAAGGTTGTCTCTGTTTTCTAGATGTCTAATAATAGGTATTAACTCTACAGCCTGGACTTGCCTCTGACTCTAAACTACTACTTCCTTAGTAAGGCATTATTTCATTCAGAAATAATTCATTCACTCATTCATTCCTTCACTCAGTAATTTCATTCTGAACTTTGGAAAAGTGTTATTAGGTAAAACAGTGACTTAGTATCTTATGTCCCTGCCCCAGTAAGAGATGGAGGGTGGGACATCAGACAGAGGGAAAGTTGTGTGATGTTTCACAGCTCAAACCCCCCAGTTTCCTAGTTCATTTCCCCTTTTTTGTGTTTGCAATGATGGCTGCAGCATGCTGGTGTGTTCCTGATGGAGATTTGCACAACATCTTGAGAAGACATACCTAGAAATGAGGGGTTGCTTATATGTTTTATTTCTGGTAACACTAATTATTGCTAAAAAAAGGGGTAAACTTTGAGTTTTAAAAAGTTAATTCTTTAAGAGCGAATTATCTATATATGTATTTTTCACTAACACTGACAACAATGATGTTTATTTGATTCACATTATTTTGTCTTCAGTATTAGTAGAAGAAATTCTGATATTCGGATAAATTCTGATTTTTTTGAAAATCACACGTCTGTTGCCATGGCACCATGTATTTCCCTGTCTCAAACTGATCCTTATGATATAAAAGCATGAAAAATGCAGGGAAACTATCTGTTTTGTCTGGTTTTGGAGAAATTTTAATAAAGTTAATAGCTTCATTGGGTCATTATCATTATTAGACAGGATAAAAATGCAGTCAGAGTAGCTTATCTATGGGGAAAGTTAATTTTGGGTTAGATTTTGGGTTTGTGGTGGTTTTTTTTTTTAATCTATATGATAGTTTCTTGAATTGATATTATGCCTGTCAAAATAAATCATCACATAAATTTCTCTATCAGAATAGTAAGCAAACAGCTTTTCCTAACACAAAACCCATTATTTCTGAGATAGAAGGCTGAGCTAAACTATTTGATGAATGGTTTAACACCTTCATTTTTGTATTCCTAATGCAACAGTACCCTCGATGAGTTCTAATTAAAATCTTACTGCAGCTTGATGAAATACTACTTACTGAAATGAAACCCAGATCAGCATGTTGGTTAATTTCTAATCATTTATCCTATAACAGTAAAACACAGTTTGCAGCCTCTTCACTTGCTAATCTTGAGGGTGTCATTATGCAGCCTCTGCTGTCTACCTCCAGAAATAATCAGTGTGAAAATTACTTGAAATTTATCTACAAATAGTTGTCCAAAGAAGAGTTCCAATCTGCTACTCTAAATTTAATTAACTGCATGTTCAGTTTTTGCTTTTTTTTCCCCCCGATGAAGCTCTTGTTGCAGGTTGGGAGCAGTTTAAATAGACTTCAGTACACAATTAAAAAATTTAGCTTAGTCTAAATGTGTGGGTGTCTGCGTGTGTGCCTGCTGTATGAGCAAAGAGAAGGGAATTGCAACATCACTGCATTTCCCTACGTACTAGTAAAGATGATCAGAAAATAGCCATTACAGGAGGCAGTAATAGCAGTGCTCTACATATTGAGAAGAGTAAAACTAGAAAACTAATTGAAAATAACTTAAGCAGCACACTAAAGAAATGCCTTATGCTTACCTTCAGCATATTTCCAGTGTATGGAGAGATGAAGCTACTCTGATCACTAAATTTTCTGTTTTAAAACTTCTTCACTTTCTTGCAACATCAAAATAGTTTTTTCAATTATGAAAGGTTTTTTTAGCAGCATCTTTGCAAGACCTTGTGCCTCAGCTAGCAATAGTGTCTTTCAAGCACCTGATGACTCATCTCTTTCTCAACGTTCAAGAAAGTATAAGGGAGCAATAAAAATAAGTGGCTTTAACGTGTTTTTTCTGTTACTGTCCCCTGTCTGTGTAGTAAAACTTTCTTATCCGAAAAGAGTTGGATGCTTTCAGTAAGGAAGTCAAGTACAATTCTGGTTTCCACTAATAAGAGACCCATCTTGACTGTTTCTGGTAGTGAAGAGTGATATTGTGAGGACATGCTTCTAACACTCTTTTTACAAAGGGAAGTGGTAAATCAAAGCTTTTTATGTAGTGTAAATAAATTGAAACTTTCTCCTTAAATTTCTAGGTCCTCTTCTCAGTCCAAGTCTGCCTTGCCTGCCAAATTTTAAATACCTGTCACTATGAAGTATGTTCTGAACTCTTGGCTGATGCTTTTCCTCTAGTGAATAGAATTTTTTGTCTACTTAATAGATGCCAAACTGGAAATTTATTAATAAATTTCTATTACTGTCTACTTCCTCTGGCTCCTTTTGTTTTAGCAAAATTGGATCTTGGAGGAGATATATATCTATTCCTCCTTCATGTCTCAATACTAATTAAGTATTATGGACTTAATTAAGCAAAAGGCAGGCTCTGCAAATATATAATGTATCACTAGGTAGCATCGACCTCCTTATCCCCATGACTTATAGATTACTACCACATAACATTTGCTAGATCACTATTTTTTCATTTGCCATACTGTTCAGCATACCCAACTACACGATTTGGAATGTTTTGGACTTGCAGCAATTACTTGCTGAAAAAAAATTAAAAAAAGAGTCACTATTGAAACAGGTCATTACCATCTAATGTTTTCTTATTAAGGCTCCTATAATTCCCAGGACAAATAAATAAAACTTGTCAACCAGGAGCAATACAAGCCTGTCCTTCACCTGACTGAACTCAGTCTAACACTGAGGTAGTGTGTGGGGTAACAGTATGAACAAGGCAGCTCACACAGGAGGTGAAGCTCAGTGTGAACTTTGCCCTCTGTTTAGCACTTTAGATATCTGAAGAACAGAGGCATTATTAAGATCTGCTGTGTTAGCCTTGAAAATATGTGAGTGGCAATAGGGTAGCAAGGAGCACTTACACTGTTAATACTTTTATGTTTGGGGGTTTTTTTTATGTTTTTTTCCTGAGAAAATTAAGTGCCTGAAATGTGATGAGCAAGTCTAACAAAACAAAATTCAGTATTTCCTGTGCTGATGGCAAGAGAATGCGCCGAGGTAATTTGGGATGTAATTGATCCTGGCTGGAAGCTTTCAGCAAGAAATCGTAATAAGTGCCCGAGTGCCGTTCAGTACTGCTGCTGTGTTAGCTTCGGGTTACTCAGCTTTACTTCAGTGCTCGTGCCCCACAACACTTTGACTCTTCTTTTGTGAGCTGAGAGGAAAGAACAAAGCTAGAAGCAGGATTACGTTAATGCAAAGGTTTCCAAAGTGGAACAAATGAAGACATTTCAGCTGCGCCTGAACTGCAGGAAACACAGTGGAAACTCATTCTTGAAATTAGTCCTTTGTTTATTCTGGGTTTGTGGGCTGGGGGGAAGCCACAGCATGTTGTAGGCAGATTCTGGTGCTGCAGACCCACCAGGCATCTGCCTTGCCACCTGCATAGAGCCTAAGAGAAATCACATCACTGTGAAAAATCGTGATTTTTTTGTCTCCTTAACTAGGCAGAGAAGTGAAGTGTTCAGTTATTATTTGTGATCAATAGGATGATACTGGTTACTGACTAGGAAGTATGACTTCTTCTAGAGACTGCATGGTTAAATACAGCCCAGGTACTCACTGGGGTCTTCAGTACTGTTGTATTCACTATTAAACAGATCAAATAGTGTCCAAATACTTTCTTTTTATATATACTTTTCCTAGTGTATAATGTAGCTGTATTTGTTAACACTTCAGAGTTAAGCTCTTATTAGATACTTAAATTACTTTCATTTCATGTACAACACAGCCCATTAAAACATTGCTTTGGTGCATTTACTATGGTAAGTACTGCAGTAACATTATTCTTCACTGCTCATCCAAAGTAGTCAAAGGCTGCACATTTAACCTCACTAAAAGTACCATGATTTTCATTTTTTTATTTCTGAGCAGCACATGTCACCATAACCTTTACCATTTGGTGGATTCTAAACAAAACAGCTACAATGCAGTTCAGTTATGTCAAGCCAACCTCTTGAACCTACATTTTCTCAGCATGCATTTCCAAAAATACACCAAAACCTATCTCCATAGCATCAACACCTATAATATTACTACTAATTGTTATGCTAATAACTTTACAATATTTTATATAGCATCTTCATACAATTTTTTTTCAATAGAAATTTAACAAATAAAGAAAGTGACAAGCTGTGGTATATATGCTTTGAATGTTAGAAACCTCTTAACTTATATTTTGTTTCTTTAATCTTCCAACTAAACACATAAGGTCAGACCTTCATTTGGTGTAAATATGTACAGGAGGATTCAATTAATGAAGCTGTGGTTTTACTCAGTATCACAGTATTTGACCAAAAGTATTTTTAATTACATTTGGAAAAAAAGATTTCTTATTATATTTTGCTCCACAGCATCAACGTGAAAGTATTTACAAAGTGAAAAACCAAGTCATAAATCAAGCCATAAATATTTTGACATACACCAAACATGCTCATACACATGACAGAACACACATATTGATGAAAAATGTGTCATTATCTCAGTACACTTCCCTACAGTTCAAGAGAGGAGATCTCTGACGTGAGGGTAAATTCTGCAAGATACAGAGCTCTATAGAGCTCTATAACTCTGCATGACACAGGCAGTGTTAAATGTATCAGTATATTCATTGTATTCTCTATTTCAAACAATAAGAGAATGAGTGTAAAATGAGAGAAGATTTATGGAGATGACATATTATTATAAAAAACCAGATAATATGAAATTTCTGATGAAGTAATTTTTCATCTTGTGAATCCTACTGTAATTATGAAAGAAGCTTCACTTCTCAACTTTTCCAAACCATGCACTCTCCTAAAGTTAAAAATTGCAAAGGTTTAAAAAGATGCAGTGCATGTATTAACACTAAGCAGCTATGGCAACCTTGTACCTCTGGTGCTACTAAAAAGTGACCACTGCTTAGGTTTGTGCAGCTCTTTGAGCACCTTACTGTTTCCTTTTCCCCAGCTCATGCTTTTGCATAACCAGGCATACTAAAAGGTAAAGGCTTCAAGGGAATAAATGGAAGTTTAGAAAATGGATTAGTGGTCCTGGTTCCTCATCAGACTAATCTGTCACTGATCAGAGGCCTGTCAAGCAGTCCTGAAATATTTTTATTTTTTTTTGCTTCGTGTGAAGCAAAATGTTCCTACAACATGCCATAAAGGACCTAGTTGTGAATATATTATTCCCTGCCTCTCACCAATAGAAGCAGCCTCATTTATTTTTGCTTTTAGTTGTTTAATCAACAAGTCCTAATCTTTGAATAAGCAATCCTAGATTTTGAAGTTAGTTGATCCTATAACATTTTTCATATAACCCCTCCCTATAGAGATATGTTTTAAAACATTAAAAGTGACCCTTGGAAACATGTATAAATAATGCATCTGTCCTCAGGCTTAAATGGTAAAAAATATTTTAAAAAATCTGGTTTATTCTACTCTTTAAGAATAAAACCAGTGTGTGTTATCAAAAAATATAAAAAGTGGCTTAATCCAAAGAAGACTAAAAGGCAATTCAGTTACAGAGGCTTATTGTCTACTAGCATCCTGTGACCTTCTCTGGTCCCTATTGACTTGGTTCAGGCTCCACAACAAGAAAGGATCAGTCCAACATTGCAGTTGTCAATTCACTTCAGGGTATCAGATATCAAAAGAAACCTAATGGCTGTTTATGGCCTGGGGGCAAATGAGGTGGGGTGACTTTCTCCTAAATAGATGTCAACAACAGACTCCACACTATCAAGAGGGACTAAGTGACATCCTTTAAAACTCTCCTTTAAAAGACATCCCTGCAGTTTAGGGATGTCCAAAAGTTGCCAGTGTGACAGTTCATGACAAAAATGAAGGAAAAGCCTATGTAGTGTTGTTCACATCCCCCTCTAAAATGACTAACTGAAAATCAGACATTCACATGCCATTTAAATGATATCTTCATTTAAGATGTTCTTCATGAGGTAGCTGTGATCAGAGTTTGGTCATTTCCATCTCTTGTGCACAACTCAATCTAGAGGGAGTGAGTACAGGATAGGTAGTGAGGAAGAATGTGTAGCTCATATCTGCACAAACTGAGGACACTCAGAGGCCAGACTTTAAATGGCCTCATGCTAAGGTTTTCAATAAAGCTTAGGGAAGTCAGGTGTTCATTTTCACTGGAAACTGTGTCAGAGTCCTTTGAGCTTGTCTAGAAAGCTCAGCTTAAATTAAATAGGAAAAGCTTGTGGTTTAATCTTCTCAGGGTTAGTGTTCCACCAGTCCACTTTGTTTTGACAGGCTGCCTGCTTAGAAAGTGGTTCCTTAGGTTTAGGCCAGGATTTCCAGCAGGGGTCTCAATTTTTGTTCTCACTGGCAGCAGGTCTCATTAATAGCATTTGTGGTTTGTTTTCAGTCATGACTCTTAACAAATGCTGAGTTCCCTGGTTTGGATATACTGGAATGTTATATAATAATCATTAGAAATTTTCAAAACCATGATTACAAAATCTAATTAATGGAAATGCTAAGATCTGTTCAAATCGTTCAAACACATTCGTTCAACAAGCAATCACATTTTTGACTGAGTGAAACACTACAAAAATGCCTTTTACTGCTTCTATTTCAGACTCTGGAGTGCTTTGTTACAGCAACAAACTACACACATCTCGGTGTTGGAAAATAATCATCCTAGATTTAACTTGCTAATCAAAATTAAATACTAAGAAGTCTCCACATCAGACAGAACTATAGCCTGTTCCTTCACGGACATTCCAATCTGTAGCAGCCTCTGCTGGCTGATGCAAACAGCAAAATGGAGGTGGGCTGGTGAAAGTTTTGCCTTGCCTTTGGATAAGACGATTTTGTATTAGGTGATTGTCTCTAAAGACTGAAAAATTAAAGGGTCACATGACAGACCAAGTATTACTGTATAATACAGTGTTAAAAAGTATTTTAAAGTACTATAAGGTGGGGGAGAAAAAAAGAAATAGAAAGCCTCAATTTATTCAGAAAATTGAGGGTAATATGTGAAGACAGAATAAGCACAAGAAAAGGAAGATGTAATCTGGGAGCTGTGCAGATGCAGGTAGAGGGTGTTGTGCCACCAAGATGGTAAAAGGAATGGATATATTAACAACAAGCAGGTAGGTGTCAGTGAGATCCCAGGGAATGAAATGATTCAGTGCCACAAGGAAGGAAGGAAGAAAAAGAAAGAAAAACAGTTTCAAATGGGTGTGTGTGAGCAAATGACTTTCCATAAAAGAATGGAACAGATTGAAAAAATAGAATGATTGGATGAATCATGGATTTGAAATTTAAAATTCTACTACATCTGACACGATTTTACTTAGAAGAAGGCTATATAAATGACATTTTCTGCCTCAACAGATCTGCAAACAGTGCTTGTTCTGTGTTAAATGTGCTGACTTCAAGAAGAGCCCTCCCCAGCCTCCTCTCCCCACCCCCTTCCAAGTTTCTCCCGTCCTTCTTTTTTTTTTAAAAAAAAGTAGCATTTATTCTGTGTAACAAAACCTGGTGTTCTCCATGCCAGGAAGAAAGAAGCAAAAGCCAGACTTTCATTTTTATATTATATTGGTCTCATGATGCTACTAAGATTAAACTACATTTTGCTTTTAAGGAGTCCTGTCAGACACAGTTCACGGAGAGATGCAGACTTCACTGCCTTTTTGGTGCCCCTTTGGAACCTCCATAAAAATACTAATTCACAGATTCAGTCCTCAGTTTCTGAACATCTGTGTTCTCAGCCCTTCTGTGCCCATGGCACTGCTGCCCAGAGAGTGAGGGAAATAATTCCCAGGCAGGCAGCAGAAGGTTCCGTTTTGTTACTGATATGTGTGAAAATCATTACACACAGCAGAAACCAACTAAAAAGCATCAGCCATGTTCCACAATTCAAACTTACAGTTTAAGAACAATGGTTGATACCTAAAGCCTAAAAATTTGCTTCTCACAGTGTCCTTTAATGACTCTCAGATCAAGAAGAAAGGGAAATGTGGCCATCAAAGCTAAAATCAAGTTTCTCAGCATGCATAATCTAAGCATAACCCATAGATGTAGTATCAGCACCTCCCTCAGTCACGACCCTATTAGAGATACACCAGATCCCAATACATCAGTCCAGAGGTAAGTGTAGATTCTGTAAAAACAGGATATTGTGCTCAGGGTTTTGTTTGTTTGTTTGACTGCCCCAAATGAATGATTTGCCATTGTATCCTCCCAAATAACTGCTCCATTTCACAATTTTTCTTGGGCAATCCAATAGCTTTTGCACTCAGAGTACTGTGAAGTCCAGGTGAAAACACCAACAGCTAATTTGTACATCTTATAACACCACCCAAAAGCAAAGGAATTTGGCTTTTGGACACGGAGAATAGGATGCAATGATATGGGTGGAAACATTGAGCAATTTCTGACATTTGTGATTGTACGTGATCAAAGTTAAGTCCCCCTGAATTTGTGCATATCTCACATTCTTTCAGTTTTGATGCTCATCACAAATTTTTCTTATTTCATTTAGTACCTTCTTGTTCTTTACTTCTGTGATACTATAAAGAGATGATATGTTTATAGTTACTGCTTATATATTTTAATGGAGTGGAAGCAGCCAAGAGATTTAAATGCTCAGCAGAACTTCCTGCAATTACAAATAAATACAAACAATATTTCTAGGAGCACTTTAGCCTTTTATTATCATTGCTGTGTTCTTGTTTGATAATTCATATTTTTCCATTACTGTGCTGTCATAGGCTTTGTAGTCAGCTTTAGTATAGAACACCATTTTTCCCAGGATGACACTTGAAAATAAGATATTAGCAGCCTGTTGTGCTAATCATCAATTGTAGCCCACAGCAGATCCAGTAGCAGTGTCAGGGGATTATTTGGTAATACACTGAGTTATATTCATGCTAGTTTGTCTGTATTTATTCACAGAATCATGTGACTGTGAGTATCTCAACAAGGACAAATGGATATCCCTCCATTATACTATGAATATTTTCATAGTCACCCCACCTGCTCTGATTTAGGGTTTTACTGCTTAAAACCAATCTTCACTGATGTCAATAAAACTGATAAAGAAATTCAGACTAATTTCATCTAATGGTTTATGAATAGACTTGTCTAGGATCAGCATCCACACGTTTTTCCCAAATGTTTAAGAGTTAATCTTCTAATCTTAGGATTCTCCAGAATAGCACCAAGCCCTAAAACCTAACTAAATTGAAGGTGATGTAAATTCAGACCCAATTAAATGTATTATTGAGTAATGTCATTAAAAAAAAAAAAGGAACTAAATAACACCATAAAATCATTATGGTAGTTCAATAAAAATTCTGACAATGATGGAAATATTGGTCTCGAAGAATCTATCTAAAAGCTGATGGCAGAAGGAGGCAGAAAGGTTTTCCTTTCTTTATTTTTTCTTACAAAAAACCATCACAAAAGTGCTTAGCAATTTGCATAACTCATGAAGGACACACAGGACAGAAGGATTCCATAATTTTTCTCTTATCTCTTCTATCAGTCCTTGCTACATAAGCAAAATGTGTAAGAAATGCCTCTGTTACACCTTGATAACTTCAACAGATTTTAGTTACAGAGAGTTGGCAGTTTCAGATTAGCTGAAAAGCAACCCAAAGTCTCCTAATACCAAACACTCCAAAGAAGGCACGTAGTTACTAGACATGAATTATCTAAAATGCTTGTCATTTTATCAGCAATATAAAATTAAAGCAATTGGGCATTCAGACACACCTCAATAATTTCATGCAAAACTTACTGTTTAAAAACTGTCAAGTCAACAATCTCTCTGTGGCTGACAGGAAATTATTCCAAGGTCAACATGTTACATAAGCAATCATGAAAAAGCTTATCTGAGACTAGGCAGCTCATGCTGACTCCCCACCATGCAACAATCTCAATTTACCTTTCAGCCAAAGTCATGTTCTAGTTTCATTCAAGTAACAAGCTCTGTATTAGCTCCCTAAACACTTTGTACAGTAGATGCACTATCTGAATTGGTTAATACAATATTACATATTATTACCAGAGTTATCACCATACCTGAGGTAGGAAATAAGACAATTTTGAACAGAAATCCACCCTAGTGACTGTTTATTTCTCAACAGACATGGATATGGATATTAATATTTTTCCTTTTCTCTCTGAAATAATTTCACATTCAGATTTGTACTTTAATATATTTCCTCATTATGACAAATGAAATATTAAGCTATAATTCAGCCTTAGTTTTTTTTTCAAGGTTCAGCTTCCATTATGTTTTGAGAAACTTATTGCTCCAGTTCCTCATGTTCAAACACCTAAATTCCATTGCACTGCTTCTGCTGCTTGGTTGGGTAAAATGATGTTTACTTAAAAGGAGCCAGCACTCCTTAAGTGAATAATGAACCCTAGTATCTACATGGGCAGTGTTCTTATCCACATGGAAGATTACATTTGCATTAAAAAAATACTGCACGAATGTTCATGACAAAGCAAGCAAAAAATATTAAGAACACAGAGAAAATGAAAAGCAAAAGTAATTTCTGAAAAAAAAAAAACATTGCAAATACGTTCTCCATTTTTAACGTTGGTGCAGAACTCTGAATGACTCATTAAATAAAAAGCTAAAAGTATACAAAGAGGTAAGATTTGTAAGAAGGATAAGGTTTATAACACCATATTCCCATTGGGACTTCTTGAAGAGAGACGTTTTACAAAAGGCATTAACACTCAGTATGCAAATGTGGACACTGGAGTACTTATGGCTGATTTGATTAGTATCTTTTAGATATCACATGTATATATACAGTTTGCATTAAAACATTTGAGATATAATAATGAACTAAGTATATGACTTGCACTGATTTTATCTGTGTTCAAGTGTTCAAATTCAACAGAATTACAGCAAAGTGTCGAATGTCAGAGCATCCCTGGAGAAAGGGGCGAGTCAGAGAAGATATTTGTCAAAAGCATCTAGGACATCTAAAATGGTAATGGGAACACTACCTGGAGCTTAAGATTCCATTTGCTGTACAGAATTAGAGTACAAAACAGTGCCACAGGTGTTCTAAAATGTCCCTGGAAAGTTTTACATGTTTCATGTCAGGGTCAGTAATTTAAATTAGCATCACTCTTTCTCCAGATTGGCCCCTAGTGCCAGGAGACACCACTTCAAATATTGTCTTTCAAGCACACCTTGTCTATTACCACGTGATAAGCAAATATTTATCTTTGTAATCTACTAAGTATGAATAAATAAATAAAGGTTCTATAAATATTGTGTGCAATTCAATGCATTTGAAACTCTCTGAATATTTGAAATTATTTTCCTATCTCATGTGTAAAAAAAATAAAAATCTACATTTCATATTATAATAGAGGATAACAGAAACATTATCAGTTCTATTGTTAGTACACCAGCATTTATGTATTTTTTTTAAATGTTAGTTAAAAATAACAAAATAATAACTCAATTAAAGCTGAAGTCAGCTTTGGTTATTTCATTTCAGTATTTTTGTTAGGTTCACTTAAATGTTTATCATTTTTTTCTCCAGTGAAGAAGAAAATTTAATTGAAATGTTTTCTCTCTGTACAATTCTTATTCTTGTCCTGCCTTGGTTAGCTCTCTCCTTGTTATTAATAGCACCCAAGTGAAAATATGGGAGTTCTGTGGCTTGCCTTCTTAATAATGAATAAAGGTGATGCATTGTATGAAACTTCCTCAATAATTTACAAGGTAATATCAAGCAAAGACTAACTGTAGTGGTCTGCAGAAAATAAATTGCATTAAAAATGATTTATAAGTTACATAGATGTTAAAATGTTAAATTAATCACTGAGTTTCTAGTCTATTAGAAATGTTGAAGCTCGAACACCAAGGAGGGCTGTTTTCCTACTTTATTGAAGTTGTTATTTTCTATTCGTGTCCTTTTTTATATATTTTTAGAAATGGAGTACACATTCTTCTGACAGAATGCCCTTTTACCTTCAATTCTACTTATAGAAAGACAAAAGAAAGGGATAGAAAAGTTCACTATAATCACTACTTCTGTTTTTGAATGTAAAGGCTGATGCTATTTGTCCCAGGAAAGTGCCATGGTGTCATCTGGCCTTTTCTGGGGATACCATCAGATGGAAACTCATCTTCTTTCAGAAGATGGAAAGGCAATCCACCATAAAGTGTCTTCAACACTTAATGTCTAAGTTATAGAATAGATCACTGCTTTTGAATATTTAGCATATATTTATACATATACACACAGGTTGAATGATGAAATTATTTTAAATAATAAAGGCACATTAACATGAGATGTCTCATGCTGCTGTGTATCACGAAAGCTTCTCCAAACCCAGTAATGAATACTTCCAATACTATCCATTCTATGAGACTTGAATTCTAGGCAGTTAAACAGATAAAACAAAGAACAGTACAAAACAGAACGTGATTCTGGCAGGGGTAATAGTAACTTGCAGAATATTAATCATCCAGTCAGAGAAAATAGGTTTAGGCTAATCACACAGTTCACATTCAAGCTAGGGAAACAATACTCTTAAGAAACCATTTCGAAGTTATACCTGGGCACAGATTTATTCAAACACAAGCCTTTTGTGATGGGTGAGCAAACAAATCAACACCTCAGTATAAGCACAAACAAAACAAACAAACAAAAAAGACAAATAGATTATTTGCTGTAAAACACTTGACCTGATATACTAAAAGTATTTATTGTGTGTATTGTGTGCAACCTCCCACATTTAACAGTAAACTGAAAAAGGATCTAAATATATTAATATATGGCAAAAAGCCTTAAGTTTGTGTTTCCTTATTCATCCTGTCCCTGCAGAAATAGGCATCTTATTCCCTTGTATATAGTACTTGCCTCAAAAGAGTAAAGCACAAGGAAAGACACAGTTAACAGTGACACAGAAGACATAAAGGTAAATCAGATGGCCAATGTAAACAGCTCAGCTGTTGCACCTGAAGTCTCTGTCCCATTTACCAGGACATGAGGTGGGATATATGAGAACGACAATATTGGTGTATTTACAGTCTGGCACTAAGGAGCAACTTGGAACGAGCAGTAGCTGCCAAGCTGTTCTGGGGAACAGTAAAACTGTAAGCTGTGCTTTATGTCTGTTTGCATTTATAAGCAAAGTTCCAATATAAGCCACAATGCATGTACAAAGCAGTGCACACGTATAATTACTAATTCTGTATTAATACAAGTTTAGATGACGGAGTCTGGAAGTAAAACCATACAGTTCTGAAGCTGGGAGAGTCTCCCTAAGACACTATATGCTCACAGATGCAGACTGTAATTTTTTTACAAAGTCATCAACATGGACTTTTTAGAATGATGCCAGTTCTGCAAAATGTAATGGACTGGCAAGAAGACTTTATGTTTATTTGTCCTGGTACTGCTAATACGTAATTTTCTGACTTTAAAAAGAGCAACAATAGCAACATTATAGCATTATACTGAGATTACTTTAAGTTAAAAAAAACCCACAAAACCCCCAGTAATAACAGTAACAAAATAATATTTACATCTCTCAAGAAAATACTTCCATACCATATTGTAGACAGCGGCTTACATTATGTATTCCATACTTAGATATAGGAGTATATCTGCATTTTGTTGCTAATTTTATCAATATTTGGGTTTGAATATGCCAGCTTAACCAATTTGTCTCAAAAACTTTCTCTTTCTGTACTTGGAGTTAATAGTCTTTGCACATACTTAAGCAGAGTTCATGTATATGAATTTCAATGTAAGTTCAGAATGGCCATGTTATTGCAACAGTGGTCACCATAAAAATGTCACCATTTACATAAGAAACAGAATGATAGCAGCATCCATCTAAATAACCAATATCCTAATGCATCAAAATCCATATAAAGCTTATGATAGTTCAGAAATCAAATAAAACTGGATTTACTTGACTCTTTAGATGGAAGGAATAATTTGATAAAATTTCATATTTTTCAGCTTTAATGCTCAATTTATTCCTCTGTTTCACACTTGGAAAGTTTAGTGCTTAACCATAAAGTACATTTTAAAATGTTAAATCTGCTTCACTTTCCCCTTCATTCACCAAAACAATAATTGCAACCTTTGATGCCAGGCTTGTTTTATTAGCTCATTTAGATAAGGGAATTTTTGGTCAGTGGTTCAGAAGAATATTATCTTAAAACTTTGTGAAAAATTGTGCTACTTGAAAAGCGCGGCGATGCACAAAGATGTTATTGAACCCTTTACCCTCACTGGCATCCTGTACAGATCGATTCACACAGTTCCCCATCCCTGTCAGCTATTACTAAACTGATATTTGTTATGTGAAGGTGTCAGAGTTCAATACTCTCTGACAAGGATATTTTAGCTATTCCATGCATGGAGTGGCTTATATTTCATATTAAATTTACTTATTTAAAGATAGTAATTATTACACAGGATTTCTGCTTTAGCAGGGCAATACAACTTATATATTTTATAATGCTGTACAAATGTAAGGCACACCTAACAAAATATATATGTAACAATTGGAATAAATAGTTTAATCACAATACCAGTGTGAATTCCAGTTCCTGGAATATGCTGACTGTCACTATGCTGGGAAAGAGCAGGGGGCTTGCAGTCAGCTCAAGCCCTTACTCTCTTTGAAATATTTTTGTCAGTAGTTTAGGGTTTATACCCTTGGTTGGGCTAAGCCACCTATTCAGCCCTGCCAGGCTGGCCTGGCTAGTCCAGGGACACACCCACTCTTTTAAAGAGCTTGAGGAGAAACATTTCCAGCACCAGTTGATGCACTCAGCTGCTGAGAGCTGCTTACCTGAAACAAAGGCAGCCCCGCCCCACTGGTAACACCTCTGCAGGTCCTGGGCTTGGTCACAGCTGCCTTAGTCCCTTAACATCAGACAGATCACTCTCCCCATCTGCTTTGAGCCTTCTACCTGGGTTTATTGGGCAGTCCCAGAAGATCAGTTTTATGAAATACATTGTTACAAAGCCTCCTATTTTAAGACTCACAATCATAAAACAAAAGAGCTGCCATGCTGATGTCCCTCCTTCCCCTGAACTGCTATAGAAACCCAAAAGCTATTCAAGTGGCTGCTCCTTCCTTTACTGTGATGCCTTTGAAATTTTTCAGGTACTGAACCTGCATGTGTTGTCAAATGTCACAGATCCATTTAAACCACAGAAGCTAGACATGAATTGCAAATGAAGGAGCTCAGTGAAAAACACTTATACAGATAAGGTATCACAAGTCCATGAAGGAAACAGGACATTCCAGATGAAGTGTTTATTAAATGTTGGCCTGTAAGGACCTTATACGTGATTGCTGTGTACACATGCAAAAGGCAAGTCCCCTGCAATTTAGGGGTATCAATTACTCTTTGTTGACTGCAGCTTTGTTTGGGATTCTTCTCCAGCAGCAAAGCTGTTCTCAGTATTTCAGTCATCAAGTTTGGAAAAGCCCTCTAAGATCATCAAGTCCAACTGTTAATGTGTCCTGCCATGTTCATGACAAAGCCATATCCCCAGGAGCCACATCCAGAGCCTTTTGAATGCTTCCAGGGAGATTCCACAACTTTCCTGGGCAGCCTGTTTTACTGTCTGACCACCTTTTCAGTGAAGAAAATTTTCCTAACATCTAACCTAAACCTCCCCTGCCGCTACTTCTTTGGAAAAGAAATAAATGAAATACATTCTTAATTCAGAGTAAACATTTCCATAAACAGAAGCCAGGATTTGCCAAATTGTTTTTCAGTGGGAATAAACTACAATAGGTTCAGAGTTATCTGCCCTGCACGGTTCAGAGTTATCTGCTTTTCATGTTCTTTTCACAACCTCTTGTTTAAAACTCAAGAGCTCCTAGTGCAGGTCCACACTAGTCACAGTTACTTACAGCTACTAGAGACAAGCTACATTATCAACCCTTGGCAGCATTTCACGTTCAGATCCTTCTTTCAGATGCTTTTAAACAGTGTCTGCAGTAATTACTTTTAGAAAAAGTCAATATTGTCAGAAGTCCTCACTGTCAATTCCCACAACTACTCTTTCTTTCAAAAGTAAAGATGAATGCATGATTTCCAGATCTGTTATGGATCAGATCACCTGTGATGTTAAATTGGTTTTCTTCAGATTCCATTGAATTATACTGCTCAAGGTCCAGCTCACTGTTTTCCTTTTTTCTGTTCATTTTTTTGAACCAGATACTATCACACCACAAATTTAATGACAGAACTCTAACAACAGTAATGATACAGTGCTAGAGGATAGTGATTTTGTTTCCATGACACATAATATAAATTTTCTTAGATGAGGAACTTTTTCAGGCAAGTATTTGACATCCAATTATTTAAATAGATTTATTCTTATTAAATGATGCTTCAGTAATTTTCTAAGGCAAAATAATAAGAGAGAGAGAGAAAGAGATCCAGAGAGATAAAGTGAGAAACCAAGTTACTTTTATAGAAGTTCCTTCCATATTTCAGATACTTTATTTTCATTGTTTATTCTTGTTTAACTCATGAAGAAAAAGGTGAGCTATCCAGACTGATAGGTCATAGCTTTAGGATACTCCTTTCAGAGCACAAGTTGCAGGCTCTCCACATTGTGAATGAAGTCTGAAATGAGTTAATGTGGCAGAAATGCATCCTTGAGGCTACAGTTGTCACAATATATGTACAGATACGCTAATATTATTCCATTAGATCTTTTTCCCTGACATGTTGTTATACAACCAAACTCAAATTTAGCCAGCTTAAGAGCTGGCTATTATACTGTTATAAGGTTACAGGGACAGTAAAGAAAATTCCTTGACAATTCATCTCCAGACCAAGAAGTTAATAAAATTCTGAATGTATTCATAAGAAAATATTTATATAAAAGCGGTCTTTTTGGTTCTGAGAAATAAAGTGACTTCCTAAGCACTTACAAAACCTTGCCTCTTTAGGAAGCAACATAGTCTGTAATAATTTCTCAATGTTTTTGTTAATTTTAACTTCTATTAATGAAAACTTTTAACTGATATAGAAACATCAGCTCACAGGAATAATTGCTTAGCTGATAAAGTTAATTTAACTCACATATGAAACTCTACAAAGCTTATTGTCTGTGTGCTCGAAAAATACCCAACAGAGTTATTAGGTGATATCATAACTGATTGGTCTCTATGAAAATTGGATTGTATGTTTAAAGAAAAACAGATGATCAAAGAAATGCAGTGCCAGGAAATAAAATTTTATCTTTTTATGTGTGCAACTAATTATTAAAGCTTTAATAATAATCACATATTTTTTAGCAGTTTTCCCCACCAGTACTTTTTAAAAGTTTCTGACGGCTTTTTCAGTTTTTTGTGGTTTTGATATAGAAACTATGAGGAGAAATAATATTCAGCACCAATGTGGAATAACTGGGGTTTTCCTAGTTCTTAGGACTCCATCTAAGCAGCAGTTGAAAGAGCTGTGGGACAGACAACCCCTTACAGTTCTACAGAGTTTTAAAGACATATGGCTAGCCACATTGTTTTCTTATCTTCCCAGACAGTCTCAGGACTAGGCAGGATGCTCAGGAATGAGCATTGCTCAAAATTCCTGGCACTTTTCCAACACGTGATTCAAATATTTTATGCAGTCAGCATCACTGAGAGAGGCTGCAGGGCTCCTCAGAGCTGCCTTTGGCTGCCTCAGTTGGGATGGCTGCACTGGCCAAGATCAGCAGCTCCATTTAGAACTGCAGATATGGCACTTTTCCATATTCACTCACAAAACAACTGAAAGAGAATTGTCATTCTTGAATTTGAATAACACAAGGAAGTCCTAATGTAGCTGAACAAATCAGCTTTTCAGGAAATTAAGGGAACACACCTGCTACAGGGAATAACTACAACTCTCACTCAAACTATTGCTTCTCTCCTCACTGTTTCATATACTGTCTTTACTTTGTGCATCTTAAAAAGGGAACCTAAAAGTTTTCTGAGGATGCAGTGAAGAGTGTGTACCATAAAATTTTATGTTTTTATGTAAGGCTATTGTCTACCTAGGAATGTTATTTTTCAAGGTACATTTGACTCCTTTTGTGTCTTGAACTTGTAGATTTGTTCATAAAACTGGTATTTTTCTCAGTCTTCGTTAGTTACTTTCAATGAAGAAAGAAAATACAAGTTATGTAACTTAGTATATTTTTTGAAATTAATTTTTTGTATGAGTAATTTTTTTATGTATTAAAAGGACAAGAAGTAGTTCACCATAATGGGTGGGAAGCAGAACCCTCTAGCAAAACTAACATAGTTCATGCAAATTTTTTTTGCCATAAAATTAAACAAACTTAATTTTACATTCACTAGACACATATCATGCTTAGTATTGCACTGAACTGTGAAATAATGATTTGTTACATAGTGCATTATCATCAGGTACAAAACACTGTTATACTCTTCCAAACCTTATTACCACATTTTTACACACCCTCATTAATCTGCTAAAGAATTGTCACTCACAGTTTTATCTAATCCATTTTCTTGCTAATAGTCTACCTTTATTCTTCAAGCCTTTGGAAATACAAACCTTCTGCCTTCCAAACACACCTCTATAAGCATCTACCTCCTACATACATGCACATTAAGTATTGTCATGTGGTTCTTAGGGGCCTCTAATTTGCAAGTGCCCAACTGCTGACAGAGTTCTGTCAGATGATAATGCTGTCCTTTCTTTGAAACTACTTTCCAGCTCAAAGAGGTCACTGTACCTCATGTCTGACTCTTCCTCTCCTTGAACTCATCAGACAACTTCCCAACTTTTCTAACATTGATATTCTATTAGTAGTAATATACCCAGCATATATTTTTTTCAAATAAAAGTAAAGTATCTCAATCATAATCTCAATTATGATTTCTCAATAAGCTGAGTTGATTTTCTTTCTGGAAATTTCCTTGTTAAAGAAGAAATGTTATATGTGCCACAGTCTGCTGTGTGTATTTACTGTGGAAACGTGAAGGAACTCTCACATCCATCAATATGAAGCAGAATTGTATCTATACTCTTACAAGGTGAAGAATAAATACAGGCTGATCTGTCCTTACCCTTGTTCCTCCTTTCCAAATGCCCTGTTCATAATGAATTATTAGTATGTCTTACTTTCTGGGTAAATATTACTGAATTGGCACCCTGGACAGATCAGTATTACACACAGTTCTGTAAATGCCTTCTCCTCAGGGGTGAACTTCCACAAAGATCTGTCCCTCTTCTCTTCCCTTCACTCTCTTCCAGCTAGATATTCTTCTAAATCTTGCAGAATTAAATATATCTCAGACTTGTATCTTTCTATCCAATTGAGCTAAAACTGGATTGCAACCTGAAAAATGACTAGAAGAATTACAGGTAGATATAGATGCATATACATACACACAGAATATGATTTTTTAGGGAGTCAGGTTAAAAGTTAAATTACATCAGCACATACATTTGGTTATAGACCATGCAGAGTGAAATTAAAAGCTATAACAGAGAAAGACACTTGAGTTTCTATTGAGGTTACATGCTGTGTTGATATTTTAAAATCTGATTCCTAACAGAAGTCAGTGATTCATCCCTTATTTCTTGTGAGAAAATGAGAGGTTTGCATCATGTGACATTTCTGAACTGGCAGACCAACTTGTACTGAATCTCCATTTGGTGCCATTAAGGAATCAACTGTCTTGAAGTTGTTAACTTCTGAAATTCCCTTCTGTCAGTGAATACTTACTATTTATACTGTTTGGAAAGGAGGATAAGCTTTGTTGAAGCTGAGAAGAAACACTGAGCTGCAGCTTTTTCATTTTTTTCTTTTGATAGGCATGTACTTTACTTCAGAACTCCCAAACAGACAGCTTTTACCATCCCTTTTTGTTATGTTTTTCATTTTACATTTATTGTTACCCTTAGCAGGAGGGGTGACAAAGGCTGTCACTTCTTGTCTTTTAGGTCCTTTATCACAGTAGAATTCTAACATGCAATAAGACCATAAATAGAAAGCAAAAATGTTCTTTTAATGTTTTTTTAAAGAAATTATGACTTTGCCTTTGCTTCCAGGGGAAAGAACTTAGTAATAAACATATGTTGTATGCTATTCCTCTAAAAATAGGCTTAATAAAACTGTTACAAGAAAAGTGTCTTCCCTCTAACAGGTCTACTGCTTAAAACACAAGTTGGGCCATAATTTGCAGAAAGTGAGTAGCATCTCACTCTTGCCAATCCTAATTGAAGTCCATGGCACCATACAGAAAGGCCAGCAGTCAGACCATCCAGCTGTCAGCATTTCCTTGTCCAAGAGCTGAAGTTCCACTTTTACTAAAGGGAAAAGGCTACCTAGAACAGGTAATGCAGCCAAAAAATCTTGAGCACCAAAATGTAACGTGATGAGTTCTTCTCTCTTCCCTATCTCCATGGCTATAGACAAAACATGAATGTCTGATGTAGACTGGTTTCACAGTCTTTTTACATTTAGCTAAAATTAAGTGAGTTTAATCCAAGTCTGTGGCATTTTTCCACATAGAGGAGGTAGAAGTGCTAGTATTTTCTGGGAAATTACAAGGCTACATTTTTTTCATTCCAGATTCATACAGCAGATGTGCTAAGCTTCTGCAGATATAGCAACTACAGCACCAGAGCTATATTCAGAAGTGATGAGCACAGACCATAGCCAAATACAAAGAGTTTGTCTCAGTGGTTTCTACACTGGTACCAGTGGGATGAGTCTGGGTCAGTCATCTGGAAATATGATTTCATCTTTTGTAAATATGTCTTGAAATCAGTCTTGCTCTTGACACTTCATCTAACTAAAATAATTCAGACAGTTCATTATTGGGAATATTTACCTACTACTGTTTGGAGGGTACATGTGGTAAAATTTGCTCTTTAATTACTTTGCCAGAAATACTTGTTCCAATGAAATGCCCACTGGTAGTTTATAAAAATATATTGTTACTGTTCACTCTTCCATGCATTCTGATGAAAACTGTGTAAATGCCAGCAAGAGAGTCAAGCAAATTGAATTCAAACTCCATATCAAATGAATTCAGCTCTTGATTGCTTCTGAAGATTAAATGGTAAACTTCAAGACCTCACTATAAAAACTTGTAATAGACCCATGTGTTATGAATTAAATCACCATCACATATTTTAAGTTCTTAAATATTAATTTGCAGAGTAAATAGTGTTTGTTATTAGAGCATCTCTTCATTTTTCCCCATTTTTATATGAAACACAATAGTTGCAGCAGTGTCAATTCAATATGGCAAAATTCTAGTGGGATTTCTGTTCTCACAACTGACCCCACAAGAGTGCCACAGTAGCTCAGTTCCAGTGGCTGAGAGAGGAAGTTTTCCTTTTCAGCAATTGCTCCAGGTTTGTGCTATGGACCTGTACATAGTATGGTGGGTCAATCTTTTTATGAGTAGAAACAGAAAAACTGATTCCAGCCACAGTTAGGCAGAGTTTGCTTGTACTGCTTATTTTGTGTATGTCTGACGTTTCTTAACCTTGTTCTCAATGTTTATTTTCTACTAATCTTTCTCCACCTAAAATTACCTTTTAAATTAATCTTTTTCCATTAGCAGATCCTGACAACTTTTTTTCCCTACCTGAAGAAGTGAAGTCACCATTACCTGCCCTGATAATTGACTCTGTGTTTCTGTTTGTGTTCCCTTTGCTGGACAGTACCCTGGCTATTATTGCAAAACATGAAGGCTCAACACCACGTTAGGCTAAAAATGATTTATGAACAGATGTAAAAGCCAGTGACACTGCCAAGAAAAAAGTAACAAATGTCAACCGAGCTTTGAAATGTTCCATGCTCTTTTAGCTGAGGTTCTGGTAGAGTAGCTAAATATACTACACTATGTATTGCATCCTTGTAACCACTGATTGCTAATTCCAGAGGCTCAGTTTACTGAAGCTTAACCAAATGAACACTAAGCATGTTTATCAACACTGCTGAATACTGTTGTATTACTGAATAAACACGATCAAGGGAAGGCTTGGAACGGAGAGAAGAATTTGGCTGCTGGTGATAATTTCCAGTTGTGAAGCAATTATTTAGATAGCAGAATTTAGTATGAGAATGAGGAGTTTAGTAAGTGCTGGATTTGCATAATAGTAATACGTGTCACTTTAAATTTCCTCACAGCGTTTTCATGCACTTTTAAAATGAATCCTAACTATAAATGTTATACAAGTCTCACATAATGTGAATTTACTTTTATGTACATTTGCATTATCCTAATTTTTAAGTGTGCTGATGATTAACATTAGTAGCCAAGTTATTACACTAACTGCATGAGTATACTAGAAACCATCTTTTAGAAATTAAATGTTATGCACATGAAATCTGCAGAGAACTCTAAAAATTCACCCCTATCAAATGTACAAAAAAACCTCACCCTAAAAACAAAACAAAACAAAAAAACCCACACCAAAGCAACCAAACAAAAACAAACAAAAAAAAAACACTAAAACCCCCACTCCTCCCTCCTCCAAAAACCCACACCAAACCTGAAGTGAAATCATCTGTGGGAGGGTCTTTTGGGGGTTTTCTCTGCATGTGGGTTTTGTTGTTGTTTGTTTGTTTGTTTGTCTTAGAGCATAGGTCATATCATTCTTTCCTTAGAGCACCAGGACCTATAAAACATAAATAAATTTAAGTTGCTCTGTTTCAGGTCCATTTTTTAAATCCACTTTAATGCGATTCACGTTATTCAAAGTTAGTGTGACGTGTCTTAACTGTCATGGCTAAACAACGTCTCTTTTTCTTCCATACATATTCAGAAATGACAAAACCCAAAGCAGTCCCTTTTGTATTCTCCTGAGTGCAGAAATTCAGAAAGCCAGATGAAAGAAAGAGAACATAATCTTTATAAATTACCAAGTAGCTGCTCAGCTACACAGAAGGTATTCTAATATATTTTCATATTTTCTGTGCTCCCTGTGAACTGTTCCACAGACTGAAATGCCCCCAGTCCAGTGGTACCTACCTTCTGTCACTCACATCCCAGGTACACCTGGGCCTGTGCTCATGGGTAGGGTGTGGGACACAGTTTCATTCTCCTCCTGTTACGAAAAGACAAAAATTTTCTGATATTAGTAATAATTAGTAATGCTATTTTCAGTTTTATTGTACTGATTGGATTGGTTTTTATTCCTTCTACACCCATATTTAAGGCAAAAGTCTCAAATTGCCCAAAGGTTTCTCAGACTGCTCGTTATTCAGCAATCACCTGCGGGACCTGGAAAAAGATTTGTACATGTTGAGTGCTCAACACTCAAGTCCTCCCCAGACTATAAATACTTCTTGTGTTTCCCATTTGAAAAAGATAAGGTAAAAGTCAGTACAGAATCATATTCTTGCATGTAACATACTTTAACCACATCCTATGTTTTAAATCTCAGGTTTTTAAACGAGAATCACATTACCAGAATGAGTTAATGTAAATTTGACTTCAGGTCTACAATTGCTCTGAGGAATAAAAAGATACTGTTATTTTAAAAAAATCTTTTTTTAAAGCTCAGATTTTAAACTGAATATTATCTTGACAGCAAAATTTATTTTTAAAACCTGAAACATTTAGACATATATGATCATGATCACTAGTTGAAATCTCAAAGTATTCTAATTATTTCTTCCCTCTACAAAATTGCTGCTGTTGTCAAAAGATAAAAGTTAGTTAAAATGAAGACAGCAGTTCTTGCAGCTAAAACTGTGCATATTTCAAGGATTTAATATTATATTTAAAATACATAACTTAAAAATAAAAAGCTTTTTTAAAAAAAAGCCCAAACCCCTCCCACTGATTTTTGATACTGCAGTGGAAGGAAGCTTTTCAAAGAAGACAGTTAAAGGAAATGTACAGAAATTCACTTTCTCATGTGAACTTGTAGGCTGCCATATTTTCAGGTATTGTGTGACAAACATGAATGGCATTAAATTTCTTTGAGCACTAATGGTTGTCCTGAGCAAGACCATTCTCCAAACTGAATCAGTGCTGCCATCTGGAAGTCAATGGATTGAATTAAGATGTTTATATCTTATATGTAGGCCAAAAAAAGTATAGTAAAAATGGTAAATATAACCTGAGGTGAGGGAATGTGAAAACGTGGATCCCATCCCTGTGAAAACAGTGGATTCCACCTTCCAGAATTTACTAAAATGTTGTATAATTCCATATAATAAGGATTGTATTTATTTAAAAAAAAAATGTTTTTTTTTTGTATTTCACAAAAATGGCTTACCGATATCCTGACCTAAACTTCTGAAATCTCTCCTTTAATATTTATAAACTTTCAATCCATGCAGTAAAGACTTCACTGTGTGAAGATTTTCCCATGGAGACATCATTCTTTCTAATTCTTCCATTTTCTGAGGACAGGGAAAAATTAAAAATCATATTTATATGCATGCAGATAATGTAGAAAAAGAAGCCTATTGACATTTGTCCAACAAGAAGAAATCTTTCCTACAGTCTGTAGCATTGAATTTTCCTTGATAAATCCAATGATACAGTGTCTTAGTCAGGCAACAGCTCAAGAAAAAAAACATTATCACATGGTTAGTGTTGTATTCACATAACCAGATGCCTGATCCAATTATCCTAATTTAAAAGAAGAATAATTTAGGTTTTCTGGTGAATGCCATGTAGAAATTGTGCCTACATTGTGTCTTCTAATAATTTACACAAAAGTTTTGGACAATGTAGTGGGATAAATCCTGTGGGACCATAAATCTCACAGATCTTTAGAAAACATTCTCTTAAGAAATAGCATGGATTTATCAATAGTTGATCTTGAGGGCAATCTTTGAGAATCCTTCCTTCAAAGACAAACCCAGTAACAATGTCACAGGCCACAGTTTGATAAAACTTTTAAAACTCTTCCAAGGTGTACTGAGAACATAAAGTCACCGCAGCTCCTGCTTGTTGCAGAAACCCTGAGAGCCACACTGAGCCTCAGATTCTGGGACTTGGACCTTTTAGGGTCCCTGGCCAGAGACTGGCTCCAGTGCTGACATCCCTCAGAGTGTCTGTGACCCCCTTCTGCAGCAACAGCAGCATTCCAGACAGACATAATTTTTCTCTGTTTTTTTTTTAAATTAACATTTTTGCATGGCTAATTAAATTTATTAAGACAGCTATTTCATTGTTCAGTAAATAAGAGTTCATTAAAAACACATTATTGAATGCTTAACAACAACATAATGAAAAGTATAAAGAGGGTAAGTTAATGATAGTGTTTTTACTAATATCATGGTATGAGAATGCTCATTAATATTATTTATTTTAGATTGCCTCAGTAAACATTATTATTATTCATTGAACATTACTAACATGTTTTAGTGATCTCATATTTATTCAGTGAAAAATGAAAACTGATGATGTGCAAGCATTTGTACAAGATTTTACAGCTCTTTACAGGTTGTATTTGCACACAAGAACAATTAACTCACCGACACACACAAGAGAGTTTATTGATAACATAAAGAGAATCTTAGGAAATTACCCTTGACCAATCCAAACTTGGAAGCAGATAAAGACATAATGTGAACTCTATCGAAAGAGTACAGAGAGGCCTTGCTGACACTGAGGTTTGGGACCAAGCACTCCTGGGAAGTGTTGTCACAAAAAGGTATACACCAATTACTGCTGTGTGGAGCTTATGGCACAATTTAACTAAGCAGAATCAGTCTGATAAATTGACAGCATGCTTACATGGGCCTCTTTAAACTAGGTGTATCTAATTTTGGACGTGAACCCGTTTCCCCTGGAATTATTGGAATTTTTTCTTTTCAGTTTTGGAAAAATTAGATTTTTCCCTCAAGGTGATATGCAGTTTGACAGTTTTTCCACACACATAACATCCAGGTAGTTCCA
Organism: Pseudopipra pipra; assembly: GCF_036250125.1. NCBI lineage: Eukaryota > Metazoa > Chordata > Aves > Passeriformes > Pipridae > Pseudopipra > Pseudopipra pipra. The sequence continues at coordinate 10,964,527 of NC_087556.1, forward strand.
ACTCTGTTCTCCAGCCTCTTTGTACTACTACTTTAACTAAATTCCCTATTATTTTTTCATTATGGGTTATATGGAGACAAAAGCCTACTGATTCATTAGTCTCACAAGAAGATAAAATGAATTATTTATCCAAAACCCAACTGCTGCCCTGTATAGTTCTGTCTCATGATACTGAAATAGCAGAAAACAGTGTATTTTACAGGTTAATGATTATTTCTTACAAATGTATTTGAAAGCATGCTAAAGAAAGAGTTGGAAACAAACATACAGGTGAATATGGATTATGTTTACTGGAGAGAACGTTTAAGCATCTGATTTGGTACCAAAGTAACTACATACCTCATTACTGCACAGAGAGAGATGACATAGCACAGTGTGTTCCATAAGTCACTTTTCATTCCCATCAACTCCAGAACTACTTTATAAGTTGCTGGGGTTAGTTAAGTTTCCAGCTATCACACAGTCTTATGCAATTTCCTGAGATACCTGCATAGTTGAGAAATCTGTTGTAACAAGCAATAATCTGAGTAAAAATAATATTGGAAAAATTGTAAAAATAGGCAAAAATGTAATACAAACTAAATGCAGTAAGGCTAAGTCTCTCAATAAAAGGAGTGAGGAAGATTCAGTACTACTGAGCCCTGAAAGCTGCTACCTTAAAAGTTTGAGATCAAACACGAGAGTACAAAATTCAGAAACATGATTTCAAACTCAAATAGACTTTTATTGTCACACAGGAAAGAGAATTTTGCTGGCTTTAAAAAGAAGTGAACCTTTTTTTGTCCATAAATACCTGTATTTTCACATGTCTTTGCTTGGTAGCTTCACAGAACAATTCTGATGTAATACAGAGAGTTCTGCCTCTTAGGGCTTGCTTTACAGGTACTGGTTTATTCATAGGGAGTGAATCAATGCTTAAGCAATGACAGAACACTTAAAGGTTTTGTTTGTTTGTAAATAACCTTTATATGGTTTCAAAATGAATGTGAACTTGATACTTATTGTATTTGTCAAACGTATGGAGAAAGTTGCGTCACCAAGACTAAGAAGCCTGAAATGGTGGACATGAGACCACAGCAGCACTGCACAGCTCTCAATAAGCAGCCATTTGCATAAGAAAGCACATATTTGACAATTATCAATAAGTGGCAAAGTTATGGACATCAGTTATTTCCCTTCTTAGGTCAATGCAAACCCTTGCACTCCTCCTGCAGAGAGATCTGTGGACATGCACTTTGGCCTGCCCGTGTCATAGCTGTGCCTTTGCCTCCCCCTGACGATATGCTGTGCTCATGAGCAAAACATTTTCTCCTGATATCTTGAATTCCTTCTGTTCTTATCCACATCCTCTCTCCAGGGAAAAAACTCTGATGACACTCATGCAGACCAACAGTATTCCTCATGCAGACCAATGGTACTTCGAAGATTTGTACAAGTGACATCATTAAAAATAAGACCTGATCAACAGGGACAATGTTATTCAGAGAGAGTGAAACTTAAAATGGGAACTTCAGGACCCCTTTTGCCCATCCAACTTCAAAATGACTTGTAGAAAAGCTTACATTACCAAGATGAGCGAATGATACATAAGTAACAAATTCTGAATGGAGAAAACAACCATAGCAAAAAGTTGAAAACAAACCCTAAATTAAAAAAAAAAATTCTCACATAATTTTAATGTACATTAAAGAATGAGTTCACTGAAATGAATACGTATTTGCCAAAATTCCAGAGAAACTAGTACCACACTTGCCCAAATCCATACTTAATAATTGGACTGTTAAATGCAATGAAATTCAATTACTCTTTTAAAACTACTTACAGGAAAGTGGTAACCAGCAGGAAGATATTAGATTATTTCACTATACCACCTTGAAACATGGATTTATAAATAGGGACTGTGGAAGAATTGGACATGTAAATTCCAGAGTATAAAAGCATAGGAGGGACAGAGCAGTGAGGGGTTTGCACAGTGTTTCTTTCCAATTAGGAAGCAAACTGAACGGTAAATCCACTTTAAAAGAATCTGTCTCTAGGACAAAAGAGAAGAAGGCATCACATTGCCCTGAAGTTTCTGATACCTCTGATTTCTTTATTCCCAGGGCATTCTAGAGAGATGTGAAGTCTAGGTTGCTGCAGGAATTTACAGCAATCTAGCCCAATCCCTTGTCAGCACCCAAGACTCTTGTATTAAACTAGCATCTGCAGAAAAGCTTTTCCAGCACACAAATAACTGATTCCCTTCATTTTCAGAACCCTGTAACTGCTTCTGTGCAGATTGTTTCTATTAGCTGGGGATGCTACAATAAGACCATGCCCTTGACAGGTTAAAGTAAAACTTCTATTATTCTTGCACACCTGCATAAAGACAGGTTATATTTACTTCTCTAACTGAAACTGGCAGCCCTTGTTTATATAAAACAGAGACAGAACCACTCAATTCATTCACTACTTGAAAATGACAGTTGGACTTCAGTTCACTGTAGGGACAGTATTTTTTTATTTTTTTTTACCCTCTAAATTGCCTTTACTTTCCTACCTCGTATTCTTCTATTTGGAAAGCAAATTGATTCAGATTTCCACATTACTGTTAATTAGTATTGAATCAATTATCACTTAGGTATATATTTAAAGTTAAGTAGTACATACCTGAATCAGGGCCAACATCGTTATTTTGTGTCAGACAGACCATATAAGTTGTATAAACCTATAAATATTCAATTAGGAAGATAATTTTAATTATTTAAATAAAATAGTTATTTTTAAATGTACCATTACGTAAATACCATCAAAATAATACTATCAGCTTAACTTTATTGGTACCTTGGTTTGGGAAATTCCCACCAACTATAAATGCCTCTGCTTCCTTTCTACCCATGCTCTTATGGTACTCTCAGTATAGGCAAAGCAGAACAATCATTGAGTGCTAATGAATTTCTCCTTTATTAAGATATTTTCAAATCAGAAACTGTGATCCCAGCTTGTTACAGTAGTAGTTGTGTTTACTCACTTACTTTAAGGTAAGGTAAGGTTTACTTTAAGGTGCTTACTACGATTACTTCCACGCACAGCAGAATGCAACACGGCAGGGAAGAGGACAGTGGAGAGCTTACAAATTTAATTTTCTAACTACATCTAAACTATTAAAGAGGAACAGCTGTTTTCTTCGATTTTTTTTGATTTACAGATGCAAATACCACATGGCTCAGGATCTCTGCCCTCAGCCATTCCATGTTCTATGATAGTGAGCACTCTCACCCTGTCTCGTTTTCTTTCTCTGCAGCCCAAGCAACAGCAGCAATACCCAGGTATCTGCACAGCTTAAGCACTAATTCCTTCATCTTCTACTGTCATTCTTGAGATTAGACATTAACCAAAAAGGTCATCATTCAGCAGAAGGAAAAGATTGCAGAATAAACAGCAAAAATTTTGGGAGATTTTTCAGACTCCAGAAAAAAAAGTAAATAGGTAACTCTCAGTACTCTTTTGTAGGTATTGTCTATATTTTAGAGAATTACTGCTGACAGTGTCTTGAGCATCAGCAGTGTTCTCTATAAAAATGGCCTGAAAATAAGTGTAGAATTGTGCTACTGAGTGCCAAATGGACGTTGCTTTATGTCTGTGTCTACAGAGTCATCTGTACAAAACATACAATACCTGTTGTGGGGGTTTTAAAGCTGCATTAGCATTGAGATCTGGGAGTTAAACAGCAGTGGGAATAAAAACCATAGCACTTGTTCTATGAGTCCTCTCCTAAAAATGAACAATAGAATTCATGTTGATGAGGCTCAAGTGGGACAAGATAATATAATCAAGCTCAATTTTCATAACATTTTATTCTGAAGAATGCTATTTTCAAATACAGCAAATACTGTATTTCTGCATCCAAAAGTACACTACAACTGAAGTCCTACGCTCATCTACATCTCCTTAAGAATAGTATAGTATATACAAGGTAATTTTTGCAATAAAGAGCATTTTAAAAGCTATTCAGTACAAAGTTCTTATAAAATGAACCAAATACAGCCAATTACATGGTTAACTGCTTCTCTGGATCACTTCTGAGTGAAAATTTTGTCAAGAGTAATTTCATCTACAAATATATTACTACAATTCACTAGAAGTCTCTAGATAAAATTCCTTATGGAGTTAAGGTCAACATTTTCCAAATAAGAAAATTTAACAAAGGGCACAACCTAATTTAGGAAGGACCTTTAATACCCACTAGTGCATTAGGAACAGAGCACCAATATCTTTGAACGGCTGCTCTGTACTTCCAATTATTGTTTTATTTTTATAACACTTGTAGATGATGAAGACATGTATTATTGATGAGGGTAGGCAATTTTTTTCTGAGCTCAGTATTTCAGCTACCTTTGAATTTCTTCAGCCTCCTCATGGAATCCACTGTGTGATGGTGATGAAGGCTTGAACAATATCTCAAAAACACCTACATGCTTGAGGGTGCTTCCTGTAGTGTGTATTTGTTGGAAAGCTTTAAATAAAATTCCTTTTAACCTACATGTTATTATGGAGGATCACATTTTCTGCAAGCAGATTGACAAAAATGCAAAAATGTGAGTTCTTCACACTAACCTTTTATGGAGTCTTTCTAAAAATATATTTAGCTAAAAGGACGAGTTAGAAATCGTGTTAATATTAATTGTAGCAGATGGAATTTTGAGGGGAAGCAGAAAGGCTAATTTTAATGTCTTTTAATAAATCTATTTAAAAATAGAGCTGTACCAGCTGCAAGTTATTCCCAGCCAACTTGTATTCACTGAAATGGAAAAAAAAAGACTGTCAAGCTCATGGATAGCCAACATCCCTCTCGCAAATCTAGAAGCAGTAGTATGGGACTTCTGAACTTGTGACTCATTGCATGCAAACGCTTCTCCCAGAACATGATGGCTATGTTAAACTGTGTCAAATCTTGAAGAGATTTATTCTGAGGATAAGAATTTATGGTACTTGTCACCACAGGTGATATTGCTAGAAATGTGCAGAGTATCGGCAATTAGCCTACTCTGTAGTCAGATCTGTGAGAGGAAAATGTGCTTGTTACCCAACAGAGGTCTGGTTGTTATAAATAATTCTAGCTGTTATAAATAAAGTGCTGATTTACTAAAAAAAACTGGAGCCTGATCTGGCAAGGTACTGAAGGCTTAAAATTCTTCAGACTTCTAGAGAATTTGAAGGTACTTTTTGATTCATTACTAGATTAACTGATGTGTTACCATTTTGGGGGGAAAATCCTCTTTTTCTTTCTAAAATTTCAGATATATACATATCAGCAGTAGCCGCCTTATCAGAGACAAGCCTTTCTTGCTGAGGTATTTATACCATTTCATTTTTTGGAGTGATTCATGGTATTCATTTGAACTCAGTTACTTCTTCTGAAGTTTATCTAACTCTAAGCTATTCAGGAGTTAGTTTTGACATTTCTCCCACTAAATTATAGAGTGTCTCTTCTCTTTGAAGATACAAATGCCACTTTAGCAGATCAGGTGCCACCTCCAGTAGCTGACTAGCCCACTAACTCAACTCAGTGTCGTTAAATTTCTCCCACATGGTGACTCAGTTTGTGCATTTCAGTGTGAAGCCCTTCCAGGCAAAGAATCTTGTATTGTACATCTGCTGGTAAATTGATTAAAAATGCTTCAAACAAACAGACTTGCTCAATGGATTAATGCACACAGGTCATTACTGGCTGTTAACTGAGGTCTGAACTGCTGGAAATTAATTGCTTCGGGATTATGTTATTTTGTGCTAAGAGATTCTCACAACTTCTGAAGGAAAATGCAGGAGCACCACCATCTCCTTATCTCCAAAATCTGCTTTGAACTTACCTCAAGTCTTTTTAGAGACCTTGTAGCCAAAATAATGCTTTTAGTCTAAATCTTTCGTGCAAGTTCTGGAATTTGGCATTTCCAGACACTGCTGCTTATTCTGTATCAGTTTCAGGCTTTAATTGTAGGTGAATCCAACTGTACTTTCTTAAGAACTATTAGCATTTCTTATCTAGGGTTATTTAAAGCCTGCTTTCTAAATAGAGAGATGATTAAAGAGATGGGCAAGATCAAGGCAGGTATAATAGTACTATATATTCATGTCTTAGCCCCAGATGGCATAACACATACTAGTTTTCTATAATAGTGCTTTCTATCTATACTTGCAGTTTAAATCTGGTTGAAACTGAGTTAAATTATTAAATAAGTATCTGGATATGTCCAAAATGACTGGGAGGGGAGAGAAGGAGGAGAAATATATCTATATCTATACCAACACACATATATAAAACACTCTTTGCTGTGCTTTTCCTTTAAATGTTTATGTTTAGTTACTTTAAATTTTTAATAATTCATTATGAGATCGAAAAAAGTTAAAACTCCTTAAATTTTGAAATAAAATAAGATCTGACTTCAGAATGGCACATGGCAAATTTAGACTGACACTAATGTCTACAGACAGCTTTCTTTTAGCTTTACAATCATATGCCTACTACAACATCAGAAAATGAGACAAAAAAGCAGCCTTTTCTTACTGAAAACCCAGAACAGGCTAAATGTTCTGAATTAAAGCCCTTACTTAACACAGAAAATATAAACACCCTGATTCCCTTATCCTTGTCAAAGTAATGGCAAGTGCTTAGAGCTAACCTAATATTTGCATAACTTCATTTAAATGGCAGACCCTTTTTTTAAAATTCCATTTAGCTATCATTCAATGGACATGAAATACACTAAGCATTTGGAGAAAAAGGTTTAGCCGAGTGTACTACCAGAAGGCTATCAGCAAGAGCCATGGAAGCGTGGGACAGAGAATGGATTTAAGGCAAAAAGAATTCTCCATGTGTTTCTTTTTTTTCTTTTTTTTTGGCTACCACCCTGCTCAATACACTTTACAGTCTGCTGGGTGTTCCCTTTAATGCTGCACAGCACAGGCATTCTTGCACTAACAATGTGTCCTATGATGCATAACCTTTCATTAGCTTTACTTAGAGATTTTTGTTCTGATTACCCTTAAAGAACAGCTCTTCAATGGCCAGAATGTATTAGTTAGCTGAAATTTATTATCTCGATTATGTTACATTAATGTAGATTGGATGATTTTTCATTTCACTTTTTTATTATTAAATGCCTACTTTGCTGCTAATGGGGGAAATTTAGCTGACTACAGGTGTCATTTAGGCCATAAACTAATTTCTCACAAGACAAACAAATCACAACAGAATGAATTTAATATTTCATTAGAACATTGGCACCTTTTACCTGTTGGAAAAGTCTCTTAGGAGGGTTAGTCAAAAAGTGGTGCACAGATGTACAATCACATCTGTAACAAAATTCTTGGTATTTAAGAATGTGGTTCACCCCTGTCACTCTGGCTTCTAAGACTTTAGCATCTGGTAAAACTAGTCAATGCTTTTTTCTTCTGTGGAAAGAAATGAATGTGATTCCATATATGTTATGGAAGACATTTAAAATAGCTGAGATTAATAGTCCACCAAGAGCACGAATTCACTCACCTATCTAGGAAAAGTCCTGATTGCTAGACTAGACATGGTACCTCTAAAACATGAAATTATACAAGAAGATCCTCATCTACTTTGTCAATATGGCTAAAGTAAAACCACAGCACAACCTTAAAAATAATGAGATAAAATTCCCATTGACATATATAAAAATATATGCTATAGTGCACGTGGACGATTTGATAGTCAAAGGATTTGAAGTCAACTTTTAATCCATTTTAGTTTGGGTATAGAAAAAGCACACTATAATTCATATTGCCTAATTTGGCAAATTTGAACATTTTCAATATTTTCTCTATGAAAATTTTATAGAGAATTCTGATTTCATATTTGACCTCTTGTCCATGAAGAAGACAAAGAAAATTTTTCACCGAATTCTGCAACTGTTCTCCTTTGACAGATATTGCCCGTGTAAAATGTTCCACAAAATGAGGATATTAGTGGTGACTGCACTGACCAGTATTCCCTAGTTTGAGGAGAAGACATGTAAGGCAAAATCTGATTATGACATAATAAATGTAATGTTTAAAAAACTCCAATCAAGTGTGATACATTGTAGACATATCAGGAAACAAACTTAAGGCAGGCACAATAAAACAGTGATACATAACTTTGTGTGAAGCTTGCTATCACAATATATCATTGAGACAAGTGGTTTGGTAGAGGTCAAAGGAAAGATGAGACACTCAGCAGTTGAGTATTTCCTAGAGAATACAGAACTATTAAATGCTTTGCTTTTGGAGTTAGGTCATAACATGAATTTTGCCTCAGGTCAGGAGGTGTTATTTGTCTCAAATAATAACCCTCTACAGTTCAAGACTTTATAAAGGCTTCCCATTTTTTCTGAGGCATGCATTTCCCACTGCTGGACATCAGCCTGACTACATTGGCACCTGTTCTAATCTAATAAAATTGTGTCTATAGCATCATTAGTATGTAAGATCTGCCATTATATAGTCTTCTCTGTTCCAGAGAGATCATGCATTATAGTCATCCATATATAGTTCCTGAACATTCTGGACATCTTGCTGACTAACCTTGTTAATATTTTTTTCTTGCAGTATGCACAGTAAGTTCTAATCAGCAGCACCCTGTGGTTTGTTTTTTTTTTTATTCTTTTAGTCTCAACTTCTGTTTAATCTTCCAAAGTCTCAAGTTCTTCAAAGTTGCTTTGTTTTTCTCTAGAAACTATAAAAGTCCAGCCCTTGGGCAGATGCATTTTTTAGCATTTCCTTTAAGTGTCATAGGGAGTTACATCTGTTCTAGCTCATTGGATTGTAAAACAATGTCATCTCAGGAGACATCTGACAACAGGTTACAACGCATGTCCCAGGGTAATTTCCAAAAGTTTCAGAAATGTGTAATGCTTGTTGAGAATGACTGTCCTTTACTTGTCCTGTTTCCTGAGTAAGTAACTAACCATACCAACCAGTTCCTGTTCTTTTAAAAAACCCCTTTGTTCTTATTTCTTTGTCCTGCAGGACACCTACCTAGTCCCCAGAGAAGTGAGACAGTTGACAGTGTTTGTAAATGGCAGTAGAACATTGTACTTCTTTCAACGTTCCCCTCTAAAATTCCCCTAAGAGGTGCAAAATTAAAGAACAAGTAAAAATAGCCAAAATTTCCAAATTGCTTTTCTATAATTAATCTTGTTAAAATCTGTGTAATTCTGACTACCACTAGATGTCTTAAGGTTTTTGACTGTATCAAAAGGTACCAATTTTATTCCATCATATCTGTAAGGAGCTACAGTGTCTAAGGTATGCCTGAACAGAAATGTTCTCACAAACACTGTTTGAAAATACATGTGTATGGACACTGCTTCTGCATAGTCATACCTTTACTATTTAAACAGTAGAGGAGCAACCAAATACCATGTAGAAATGGAATACCAAATTGGCTAGCCAAATCCTACCCCAACACAGTGATAACAATATTTTGTATAATTTGTTGCACATGATTCCAATGGATTTCAAAACTACATAGAGCTGGAATTAAAAAGCATGTGTTAGTACTAACATTCAGCTTCCTCTTCAAGTGTGCCACAAAACAACTGAAGATTAAGTAAAGAAAGTTCAGTTTTAAAAAAAAGTAGAAGCTCCTAACATGCTAAACGTAAATATTTCCTGAAAACTCCTAAGTTAGTACCAATTCTCCTATTTGATACTGAATTTCATGCTTTTATTTGCTGTTATTAGTGAAAATAACACATTAATAAAAATTGCCATGATGCTGAGAACATACAGAAAAATGCACATACCTTCTGGGTCACCATGGAAATGGGATTTTGATGCCAAGACCTATGATGCCAAGACCTATGAAGATACTGAGATGCAGCAGCTGAAAGAGCAGTTGGAGAGGGCAAAATGTCCCCTCTACCCCTCTGCATCTGTGCCCCCTCATCACTCACTGAACTTTGAGATCCACCTTGCCCTCCAGTGAGAGGCTTTGGTGACAGTGGATGAACTTTATCCTGTACTTTCAGAAATTTCCAGCTGTCAGGCGGTCTGGTGAGGGGACTCACAGAAAGCACACAATGAATGGGCTGATCATTACTCTCAGCTGTTTCTTGTAGGTTCACCAGCACCAGCACCCCACCCCTCTTCCAAGTCCCTAAGAGGCCTCAGATGGTGTCTGGTTTAGTGTCTAACAAGAACTCTAAATCAGACTCTATGGACATTAAAAAATGTTAAAAAACAAAGTACAAACAAAAGGAGAGTTGGATCTATGTGTGTCTCATGATTGGGCTGCTGGATGCCTTATTCTGACAAATACAACTGGCTTTGATTAGATTTTTTTTCTTGGGAGTGCTATATTTAAAAAAAAAATTATTTAAACAGCTCATGTTGTACTGAATATTATATATGTAGTGCTCTGTATTTCTGTGAGGTTTTTCTCAGCCTCCATCAAGCACTCAGCATTCTAGTTTACAGGAGAAGAAGGTAAATTAGAATTTTCACCACTCAGGCAAATTGCATCACATGAGTTAAGCTTTTGAAATAAGTTAATTTCAGTTGTTCATTTTGAAGATCATGTAGCCAGATCATTTGTAGACTTCGTTGCAGTCTGCATTGTATGGCATTTTTTCTGAACTGTGTCCTTTGAAACTCTACAAATGACTGCTCAGAGAGAAATCTCTTCAGCATAGGAAAATATCTGACTTATTACAGCAGTTCAAAATAGAAATATTGTGCCATATAATGTCACCAGTCACCTGGTGAGTATTAATAATAACTACCACACATGCTAAATTAAATGTGCAGGCAACACAAGTAATTGCAGCCACAGTTACATGAGATTTGATTGAATCTTCAGTTTTACTATTTGGGAGACCACGTTCTTGTGTAGTTGATTGTTTCCTAGTGTCGTTCCTTGCTGATGTTAGATCAGGAACTTCTTTGTTTTGGTTATGACAGCTGACTACCTCATTTTCACTTTCTATAAATTCCTAGGTCTTGAGAAGAACTAATTCCTTTTGTACAGTCACAGATTTCACTACCTTTGCTTCAGACAGACCACCTTCATATCACCTCCATCCTACTTCTTGTGGTCTTCAAATTGTGTCTGCGTAGTTTACACTGAACTGAAACGTAGCTAGAAAGCATCACTTGTATTTAATCTTTGTTACAGCATCCACTTTTTAACTCAGTTTCTCAGTTGCTAAAATGTATTACTGGATTGTTCTTTGGGCCTCTGGCCCTACCTGAATAATGTGCTTTCCATTAACTATGTAAACCCCATTTGTAACTTACAATGATAACATTGTGAAAGTCAATTTCCAAAGAGAAAATCGAAGCCCTGACAGATGGAATATTGTATCAGACCTTCAAGGCAAGAATAAGACCAGCAAAATCAGCTCCCTTAACCTCTTTCCATGGCCACTGGCAACACACAGCTAAAGTCCATCATGTATTGCCTGAAGTTCTATATTTATGTTTCAAGACTAGATGCAAATTTAAATATATTCATCCTATCCCTTCACAGGCAACTAAAGCTGACAATTCCTGTGTTTCATGCCTCACTTCCTTGACAATGCCTCAGTTGTAAGAAGAGACAGAGCCCTTTTGATCAATTGATATTTTGTTTATTCCTTTTCTAAACATTAATAGAGATATAACTACTTTAAAAGTTAAAATTTATAAGATAAAGGGCAAAACATGGGAATCATTAGACAATAGGCGTTATCTCCCCTTTTCACTGCCTAAAGATAAACAGCAAAACATTGATATTGAAAGATGTGTGGTGAGGAATGAATCCTCCTGGGTCACTTTCAGTCATTTCTCTTCTATTCTAAATCTGTGTTTCAGCTCTCAGAGCCTCTGGATTGTCAGCATCACTCGTGACCTCACCTGTCCATAGGGGCAGAACGATGCACTGCACTCCTGTTCCTAGTGGGGTTTGTTCTGGGTTTCATCCAGTTCACTATTAATTGGACAGCATTCTGCACGTCTTGTCCTATGGCCTAGCAGGCCAGACTGAAAGAAGGGATCCAAAAGGCAGTTATGAATATTTGCTCTGTTAATTTTTTTTCCCCTCACTTCTCCTGCATGCTAATCATCAGCGTGACCCAAAGCATGCAAGAATCAAGCAAAGAGACAGACTTAGCCCAGAAACATCAGTGAGTTTTCATCTTTCTCTCTCTCTCTCAGCAGAAAGTAGTGAATTAGATGGTTAGAATATTTTTTCTCCCTGTGATCTTTTAACTGGATTATCAATGTCCTCCTTTGATTTCCTCAATGGCTTATTTTAAGAGGAAGGGATAATATGAATTCTAAGGCTGCTGTCTCCTTTGAAACAGAATTTTAAGAATTTTAAAAGCTGTGATATGAAAGTGGAACAGAAGGATTCCGTTGAAAAAGCAGTCAGAGAAGTGGGTTGGTCTCAAACAAGCAGCATAGAGAAAATCAAATAGCTCTAGACAATCTTAGTTCAACTGATGAGACAGGCAGTTAGAAGATGCTGATTTGGATAGAAATAAGATGGCAATTATTTTAAGATCTGAAGAATAAAAACTAAAAAGCAGACAGCAGGGAAAGGATGAGAGAGGGGAGAAAATATAAACATCAGAAAAATGGGAAAAAATAAACTGAAACACTTTCCAATATGTACTTCTATTATGTATTTGTACTTAGCTCATAGACAAGGCTGCATCCCGCTCTTAGCAAATGGCAAACTCTGCTATATTTGGCATGCATCACTTCAGGCAGAAATTTTGAGTTTATTTGGACAAACTTTTCCTCTGTTCTAAACAAGGTAGAACCAGCCTGACATTACAAAACCCGTTGAGTATTGACATAAAATGTTGTAGTGGTCATTCTGTTTGTCCCAGTTTGTATTTGCACTAAAAATTGTCACAAGATTTTCACAGTCTCAAAACAGTAAGAAATGTTAAGTGCTTGATTTCCTACCAGACAATTGATAAAATCTCACCTCGTAGAACTCTTCCAGTAATCTGCAATCTCATGGCAGCATTCAGTAGAGATGGATTCACTTTTTGTTAGTGTGAGTAACCAAAAAAACCAAGCTTCATTAACATTCAGAATATGGTAGGTACATACTTGACTTGAAATGCAGACAGCTGGAGTGACACAAAGTGATCATTCTCCCTTTCTTCGTCATCATCACAGATTGTTAGCTGTTGTTACTAGCAATTTCTTTATGTTCAAGTTCTGCTTTGATGTAGAAAAACTAATATACTGTGTTTTAGCCTTGAAAATATTTCAGACTCCTAAAAATTTTCCTGAAACCTGCCAAATATCACTTCTTTCTAAGTTTAAAATATCCCCTGGTTCAACCAAAATCAAAAACATTTCAAAACTCACGAAAATAGGTCTGTTAGAAGCAGGACATGTTATTCTGCACATGCAGACTGTTGACTATGAGGGAATTACAGAGGAGATAATATCACAATACCAAATGTGCTCCTGAAATCTGAATATGGAATAGAGGGAGAAAACTCAATCCAGGCACTCTGTATCAATTACAGATAGGAGGCCACCAGGGAACTACATTACCTTCCATTAATTATGAAGTATTAGCTCTAATCTCCTATAGCGTGAGAATATTGTTTTACACTGCTAATGGGCCCTAAAGGACTGGTTCATTCTTCCCTACTCCACTGTTTAGGGTTTCATAGCCAAAACACTGTAATGCCACAGAATCTCACCTAACCCAAAGCTACTTCATGGTTGAAAAGAATGCCAGTTAAACCACAGATGGTGTTTCTGTAAGGAGAGCTCAAGAAGAAGCTTTGCAAAGAAAATAAACACACAGCAATAAGCCACACAGCCATGTTATTTATCCTCAGAATGCTATCAGTTTCTACTCAGATGATTGATTCATGCTGAATCTGTAATTTCATTCCTTTGCTGGAAAGATTCATAATGATTTTTTAATTTCAACTGATACTTTTTTTTTTTTTGACTGATTCTTAGCTGCTGGTTTTCATTTTGTTTTATAAGAACTGTGAATAGGGAGGAGATTACAGGAAAAGGAATAGACTTTGGAGTTTAAAGCAAAACCCACTAAAATAGTTAATCTCATAAGCCTTAAGTATTTTTTTAAATTTGATAGTGTGAATCTTCTCTTTAGCTCATGAATCTCAAGAAATAAAAATTAGGTGAGCACACATAATCACTGCTTTGCAAATTTTTTCACCCACAGGTATCAACAGAAATCCACTGAAAAATACGTTCCTTATTTGATTGATTTTTGCTCAAAAACTGTTTTAGTATAGAGTTGCAGAGAAATGGAGGGAAAAAATCCCTCAGTCAATCTACCAGAGGTCACGGATGAATGCATGCCAATAATTTAATGCATAATGCAAATAGTAAATAAAGGAGCACAGCTTAGAGAACACAAAGGCTTCCTAAATGCAGCCAGGCACAGTCAAATGTCACCTACTTGCTTGCAGAACAGCTCAACAACTATGAAAAATAGTATTTTGCAAAATGATTGATGTTTTTACTGATGAGAATTGGAAACTGTTAGCTGTTGCTTTCTAATTTCCATAGGCTGTCACCACCAAATAAGAAGCAGACTGACAATCAACCTTATTTAAAAATATCCATGAATGAGATATTGCATTAAAAAAAGAAATGGCCACATGGAACACAACCAACTGGACTAGCTGGATTCCTGAGTTTCCTGAGGTGAGTACTACAGCACATTCTGTGTGACAGTGGTGAACCAGATCAAAGAAAATAAAGGGATTCATGGCTCTGATGTGATTTGCTATTGCCAGGCAACAAATGCAACAAATGCCTTAGGGTGGAGAAAAGATAAAAAAAAGATATTTGGGGATGGTTTCTTACCATATGCAATGCACAGTAAGCAATCATTAATAAAGTTGTGTTCTGTGAATAGTGGATAAATGATCTAGATTTTGTTCACACTATTTCGGGAGCATCTTTGCTGCAGTAAAGCCCATCTGAGACATTAACTAAAGTTTAAACATAACTCTAAGTACCTGCGTAGCTCTATTGACTGTGATAATTTTACATAGTTATGAGTGCTGGTGCAGAATCCAGTCTGAGGATGCTGCTCTTTACAGAACAGTTCAAAGAGAAAATCTATTGGTACACAGTTGTTTTCTTTACTAGAATTTTCTAGAAAGAAGCCAGTACTTATAGTGGGTTAATATTCAGATGAGAATTACTGTGCTCATCCTTTCATTTATTGAGACAGTATTTTAATTTGATTTTAATGCCTGTAAAGTGCTCCAAGATGTTTGCAGGAATTCTGCCCTATAAACATAAGTGGCTGACAACATTACACATTTTTGGTATGTCGCTTCTAGAAAAGGAGTTGGAGAAGTGCAGGTACCAGCAAACTGGAATTATTCAGCTGTAAAGTGACCATAAGGCAGTGCTAATTCTCTGTGCAGCCCTGACTCCTTCTTCTCTCTTGCATTTGTGGGATGGTTTTACTTCCTTTTGTGTTATACTCTACACCTTAAATTACAGGCTGGAACTGCAGAAATACATCCTTATTGTATCGGAATTATTTTTAAAGAAAATATCTGACATAGAAACTGCTGCTCTTGAAAGCAGAGGCTGAAGTACTGGCAATAACTCCATAAAAGCATAAAAATCTCTCATGCAAGCTACTGCATATAGCTACTGCTCCTCATAGCTGTTTCCCAGCATTGCATAATCTGGATGTGTATTTAGCAGTTCGAAAGTTAAGATTAACTATGTTGAGTGCCCACCATAATAAATGTATTCAATGTATGTGAGTTAGCAACTGCATCAGTGGTTTTACCTGAAGGGGAGATGGGAACAGTTTGCTGGGCTCTGTTGTACTTGAAGCATTTTGTTTAATATTACTTTATGTCACTATTGGAAAATGGCTAAAACAAGCAGGCTTTAGAAATTTACGTTTTCATAAAATCAGCTTATAGACATCAAGTGAATAATGGAAGTGAGAAAATGGCTTTGACTATTCAGGACTGGTGGACATTGTGACTGTGGTGACTTCATTTAATGAAATGGTTGGAGGTTCTCAGCACATTTCCACCTCACCACACCTCTCCCAAAGTACTATCTAGCCTTTCCTGCCACATGGATAAAAGGAAATGCAAGTCTCTCACATGTAGCATGAATGCACTAATTCAGGTCACCAACTGAGATGAAGACAGATCTACTTTGGTTACACTGATTTATGGCAGACAAGGATCTAGTTCCTTATGTAACCTGTCATCTAGTGCATGAGGAGTTCACAGGCACAGGAATTTAAACATCACAACTGGATGGTTAGTACTGAGCCAGCGACAATTAGTTTCAAAGTGAAAAATTAAGGAGAGATTTCTCATATCTGTTGTATGATTTGTTAATCAAGTGTGGAAAATCACAGTTTAGAGGCTTTCAGTGAAGTTGCTTTTTAAAGACTGATACATATTTTCTAGCTATCAAAACATGCTATCAAAACATACTCTCAAAACATATGCTATCATTTTCATTAAGTGCTTTGCAGACTTGCAAGTATCATACTTCTCATTGTTTTTCTTGCATGATGTAGTGAAATAAATTGTTATAGTATTTTAGCCCAGTCAGACATAACCTAACATACCTCTCCATCACTGACTCTGATGATAATTACATGCCTGGAAGGATGCCAGGGGACAGTATGATATCTTTTATTAATATTTCCACTCAAAATATAAACAACTGTCTTCTTGTATTTCACATGAGATGGCTGACAGGTATTTCCTTCTCTTATTTATTTCTGCCAAAATATTTGTTACTAGGATATCCAGAGGATACTTCTCATAAAAAGTGAGAAAAAAGTTCTGTAGCTCTTCAAAACACCAGTGACAATTATCACTTTGAATCAATTCTTAGTGCTACATTAACAAGCACATGACCTCGTTGTATTATCTGGAATTTCAGGCTGTTTAGACATTAACTGGGATATCCTTACCTATAAATTTATTAGTATTCTAAGTATTTCTTGCAATCAGAGGGAAAATATACCCTTGACACCTTTCTAGAGCAGGGTATACATACATATATATATATATGTATACAAATCTAGTATAGATAAACATAGACACTCGTGTATGTGCCCACACATGTACAAGTTCAAGCACAAAAATACATGTTATTCATTTTATATCTATATAATTTTATTAGATAAAGTAATTGTCTATCGATACCATTCATGTAGAATTCTGGTTGGTTTATTTTATTTTATTTCATGTAAGAATTCACAAGCATCTTCTCACAAAGAATACTGGGTATGCAGGAGAACGATGAACAACCCACAGTGTAACTGTGATTGGCTCCAGGGCAAGAATATTCCCATCATAGTCTAATACAGATTACTGGATATTTTCAACCTCCTCTAAGTAAGTTATCTGATTAATATCCTTTTTTCCCCTCTTCAAAATAGAAAATTGTATTTTACTTGATTTACAGAGGAAAAACTGAGGTATAAGTAATTCAAAGATTTGCCCAAGCTCAGACCCCGCTGCAGTGTTGGTACATGAAGCAGAATGGATTGGAGTTCCTGACAATTTATCCCCTAACTACCATAGTCATTAAATAACACTGGCTTCTTGTGAAGCTGAAACTGGAAGGAGGGATGTATTATCCTGCCTCTTGAGCAGTACCTGTGGTTCATATCATCATGCTTCAGCATGAACACTCTATCTCCCCCCAGAGAAAAAAGGGTTTCTCCCCTGAAGAGAACCCACCTTATTTGATGGTTGACATGTCAGGAGCTGACTCTTCATGTGTTAATCATGGTGTGATTAACTTGTTCTACTGGGAAAATCTTATAATTTGTATCCCCTTCATTACTTGGGAAATCTTTCTGTATCTAAACAGTCATATGTTGGTGGTTGCTCTTTTTCTTCCTTAAGAAAAGATTAAAGCAAAAGACCTCTGCCCTGTGTTCTGTTGCTGTTTTGCTGTCTTGTCTGTATATCACAAAGAATCAAAACTAGAGAGCACTATAAAATACACCATGAAGTAGAGAACATCCTTCAATGAACTGAGATAAAAATAGACACAGAATTAACTTGAATCAAGTCACAGAATCATTGGTATACAGCATAGCATGATACACATTGACTTGTACATCAATATGTGATTAACTTAAATTAGGGTTCATAGTTTTTCACAGTGAAAGTCTGTACAATTAGTCAAAACTGCCAAATTCAGACTATATTGACAAAACAGTTTGTAAGATATCAGTCGAGTGACCAGCTTTAAAGGAATCCTAAAAAAAACCTACTTAACAATTCTGAAATACACTTCTGCAAAACAGCTTCAAGCCTGCTTTTTCTGTGGGTTTTGGTTTGGTTTGGTTTGTGGGGGGTTTTTTGTTTGTTTGTTTGAGTTTGTGAGGGTTTTGTTTATTTTTAATTATTGTTTGAACGTGTGGTATGAAACCTAGATAGCTTGGCTAAACTTACATAAAGTTCTTAAGTTAAAAACAAACAAACAAAAAAAGGCATGACTTTGTGACTTTCTGATCTAATTTTTATTATTGTCAGAAGTTGGTAGTTGGTTTTGTGTAGACTTTCTTTTTATTCTTTTCCTGGTACTTCCTTTCCAAGAAAGAATGACAGTGATTATAAATTTATGAAGTAGCTCTTACATATTAGTCTTGTGCATATTGGAGACTGTGTAAAAAGACAAAGGGACGGAGCTGGAGGCAAAAGGAAGGCCTTCCACTTTTCCTGTGACATATACGAGCCTGCTTTATAATTGGAAAAAAATCAATAACCAAACCAGGTAGTTGAAACAAGCCTGATAGCATTTACAATATTCCTAGAACAAGCAGCAGGATCTAACCCCACTGTTGCATGGTTTACATAGCACCACTGATTTAAATAATATGTTTCTACATCTCTGCTCTGTAATCCGGATACACAAGCAGCAAAGGAGATGTGGATCGAAGGCTACAATTGCTCCCTCCCTTCCTTTTACATAAAAAGGAGACAACTGTTTGCTATTCTTTCCCTGCTGTACAACCTAGCAAGCCTTCTAAGATGGATAAGGGATGGATAAACTTTTCCTTGAATTTCTGGTTGCAAGGCATTTAGTGAAAATTTGTTAACTGTTCTATATTTCACTGAGCTGTAAGTCTCAAAAGCTGGTGAACATACATCTAAACTCCAAGTACTCCAGAGTATCTAGGCACTGTATTTGATTCTTTTAGTATCTTTTGGTTCATGTAAGACATTCTTTTGCCTTTATAACTAAGTTTTTTATTTGTCTCTGTCATACGAGTTTGAGACTTACCCTACTTTTCTTGTAATTTGCCTCTGGAGCAAATTGAAAGAAAAATGTGTATTTCTAGCTGTTATGAGTGTGGAGAAAAGCCTCAAAAATATTAACAAAGTGCAGTATTAAGACTTAGACACTTATAGAAAAAAAATAAAAGCCCAAAGGTGATATGATTTTCTTTATATTTTTTAAGCCTATCATAACTTTGAGATTTGAGGTTCACAACATGATACACACCATTGTGATATTTAGGTAACCATTGGGTTCTTCATTTGAAACTACACTCTCAGACTTTTTACTTGTTTTCAGGAGGCTAAGAGTTTGTTAATGTCTTTTAGTCCTCAAGATGACAGAACTTATTTCTCCCATAGGGAGTTCCAGTAACTCCCTAAGAACAAAGCAAACTGAAATAAGTCTGAGAATTTAAGTTTCTACCTATTCACCATATCCAAAAGAAATTGGTAGATTGAAGGTGTATATTATCAAGCTAGGGGCACATTAATTCTCTGCATGAGATTTATCTGTCAGGGTGTGACCTGTCCTCAGACTGAACAACCTGCTCTCTCCTAAGAATGACTGAACTGAAATCTGTGTTCACAACGTGCCTGAAAAGAAGACAATCACTTTGGAGTCAAAAAAAAAAAAAAAGAAAAAAAAAATCTGTCTCACACGACCAACTGCATTATTCTCCAAGGTCTTCCAGAAAAATGAACAAAATCAATCTATTTTAACAGCAAAATACCTTCATAGATGCAAGCTGATTAGAAAGCCTGAAACCCATATCCATAGAAAGACCAAGACCACAGAAAGGCAGATAATCCATACAGGAGAATTACAGTGATGAAGGTGGAAATACTGCACATTAAGGTAAAAACGCAGGTTTTGTAAATTGAGTGTCTAACTCTACAAAAATATTTTCTGAACCATCGTGCTGGATTTGAATTTTTATCTAGAAAGCAAGCTTCAGCAAATACAGCTGATTTCTTGCATGTACTCTCAGGTCAGGGTCTAACTCATCTTCAGACTACTTTAAGCCCAAGAGATTGAGCAAAAATCAATCCTACATAGCTCCAGAATTTCCATTTCACTGATGGATTCTGGATTATAAAGTCTGGCCTTAGTTTGCCTGATGTAATTCTTCAAATGGTAAAAAACCCCTTTTCTAGATCGAACTCAAAATTCAGAAACAGATTTTGAGTTAACATTTGGAAGATTCCTTATATATATATATGTTCTTTCCTAATTTTTTTTTGTAAAGTACCTTATCTCTTATATTATTGAGATTTCATGGTTAAAATTCTGAGGAGCATTATGTCTATACTTAGTTTCAATGAGCTATTCCATCAGAGACAGTCACCCATATCCTCAGGTGCTTCAAAGAAAAGGGCTTAAAATCCTAATTACTTTGAGAATTGATAATTTATATCATTATACCTGTTTTGGGAGAGCAGGAGTGGTGTTTCCCTTTTTTTGTTTGTTTGTTTGCTTTGTTAAGCCATAACTGCAACTCTGGAAAATCCCCTTTTACATGGAAACTCCCATTTCTTTTATTAAACTTTCAACTAGCTTGGTCTCAATCATAATGCATTGCAATGAATTCCATTCAAAAATTATATTGTAAACACAATATAACTTTTTATTCTTTCTATACTACCAATTGTATCAGCAGCTAAAACCAGCATGGAATTATTGCAAGACATATTTAGAAGTAAAAATATGTAAATATTAAATGCCTCTCTCTCCTTTTTTTTTAATTTCAGAACATTCGAAGTAAATATCTGTTGATTTATTTCTAATAATTCTTCTAGGAAATATTTTAGACATTAATTTCCCATTCTGTAGATCTAAAAGAAATTTTCACGTTTTCTCTGAAAATGTCAGAAATTCATACATATACTGAAGGTCAAAACAAAGCAAAAATAAGGTGATATGCAAAAATAAGGTGATATGCTCTGTATTCAGTTTATTAGGCAGGGCAATAAAATGAGAAATGTTTATACTATTGCATACATCAGGTATTTAAACCACTGATTTTTTGGTTTTGCTTATGCTAATGAATATTTACTCTCATCTAGAATATACAGTATCTGAAAGGATCTGGAACGTAAAATATATCCTATAATTTTCATAATGACATCTGGGGACTAGATGTCATCATCCTTACTAGAAATGAGGAGTTTGTCTCAGCTCCAGGTTGACTAGAGAATGTTTTTTACCAGGGCTAGGGACTAGTCAGTGTGGGGATTTTGTGAACTGAGTCCAAGAGCAAATCCTGAGACAGTTAATCTGTGCAGTGTAGTAGCTATCCCAGCCACTCCAACCTATTCCAAAAGCTACTGTAGCTACTGCTGGATTTCCTCTCATTTATAATTTTTGTAATGCAATAATCCAGATATCCATTGGCCCATTAACCAGAGGTCAGTATATACCTCCAGAACTCCTGTATCACAACGCTCTTTCACTTGATGGTCACTTACCAAGTAGTCTGTCCCCTCGTTTGCTCCTCTGTCCCCTTTATCCCTGCTCCCACATCACGCAGTGGAGCAGGAAGTCGATAGTTAGCCCTTGGCCAGGACAGACAAGTTAAGAAGCACAGATATATGTCTATATCTGTAACACAATGAAAAAAGACTCCATGATGCCTGTGGCAGGGATGAAATCTGTTAACAAGCATACTGCTCTTTCAGGTTTCATCTGTGCTTCCCCTGCCAAAGCACTCTAAGCCAATTATTTATACTCCATTACACCTGGCAACATTTGGGGAGGACAGCCTCAAAATATAGACAGACTGTCTCAGGATACATGAATAGCTCTTGTACTTTATTATACTATACCCCTTCATTAGTTTCATCCTACAGTTGATTAACTGTATGTGCTAATGTGGATTCTCCCAGATAATATATTGCTTGTCATTTTATTTCCATTGCTGCCAATGGAATTTTCTATTTATCAGTGGACAGAATAAACATAATGCTATCTTTATAGAGAACTGCATTAATAGCAAATGTAAATACTGAATCATATGTAAGTGCCCTACAGGGAAAATGTACTCTTTCAGTATCATGACTTGGAAAAAAAATGAATGAATTGTTTTTTTAAAATATGTTTACAAATAATTAGTAAAGAAGAAAATAAATACAATTCCGGTGTTTCCTTACTCACATATTCTCTGTTTTATATCATTTGACTGAGATCAGAACCTATATGCTTGACACTTACCTGTACTCCATCATTATTCACATATATATATATATATGAAAAAAATGGTGAAAAGTCACATGTTGAATTTGCTGTGCAAAATGTATGGTGACCATTGTGTTATCTGTTAAAGCAAAATGTAACTCTCCTGTTCCTCCAATAATGTCTGCAGATTAGTACCCAGAGAAATACAATTATGTCTACTATATTTTTGGCATGAATGGCAGGCAGGATCTCATCAGAGCCTTCTTTCATGTCAATGACCTCGTGTGTCCTTCACAACAATGAATAATATTTTTGCCCTCTATGCAAAAGCAAAGATTAGCTTTGAAAGCTAAGTGTTCATCATAGTGACAGTCATTATAAAGTGAAATATTTTAAATGCACTTATTCTAGATATTCATAGCTCTCATGTAAATGAAATAGCATTGTAAATTTTGTGAATAGCAAATGCCAATAAGATATACATATTTATCTACCTTATTAATTTCTCTGCCTTTCTTGCTCTGGTTTCATGCCCATTGATTCACCATAGCTCCATAAAGGACCAAACCCAAACTAATATAAATACATTTCTTAAAACAGAGTAAAGCCTTGCAGATATATTGTCTCATTCTAGGACCTGGCTCCTATGTTGCAGTTATTTTATGAACTAATGGACTTGTTGATGGTGATGTTGATGGTTCTTGCTGATTTTTACACCAACAATCTACAATGACTGTTTCAGGATAAAAAGATGAAAAAGTGATAATTCTTTCAAAATAAAGTAAGCAGTATAAAGCAAAGTCAGAGGAAAAGCCTGGGTAGTAACAGAAATCTAATCAACTACTCTGAATATTGGAAATTCAGATGATATCTTTTTTGTTCGATTGGAGTATAAGTTTTGCTGAGAACATATTCAATGATAGTAATAATTTTATATTCAGCAAATATCTACCACTGCAAGGATTACAAGGCCATTTACAGAATGAAAGAGAATGAAAGACAAGCTGAACAGGTAAGATGCACTCCTTCTTTCTGACATTATCCTCCTTGAACTAGAAAGAAATGCAGATAATAAAAAGAGGTTCACCTGCTGAAAGAGAACAACTCATTCTTGAGTCATGGAGGGAGTGAAGAAAAATTAGGAGGTGCAGTGCGAGAGTGTGGAAAAAGCAACAAGTCTGAGCTACCATCTCCATGTGTCATGGTAACCACCCTTGCATGGCTTATGGTTCCACGGTGCTGTACAAAATAGCACAGAGAAAAGCAGAGAGGGACGAGCTCATTGAGACATTGACTCACTGGAAACCAGAACATGTTGAAAAGAAGCCCAGGGTGACTCATTCACACAAAATAACACAATGATGCATTGAATCTGTCGGTCTCAAAAGCAACGAGAATTCTGTAACATGCCACAACAAACTAATTATGAAGTAAAGTGGGCAGTCTGGACATTTTGGTTGGGGGTCTCTTAGTTCAGTCTCCTTTGCACAATATTCTGAAAAACACTCAGATTTCCTGTCATTTGGAAGAGATCATATTCTTATACAGACCATAATTCTTGCTTTCTGCTGTAAGGGAGAATACTGTTTGCTTATCAACAAGGGCTATTTCATGCAATAATGCTCTGGTTTTGGAGCATCCTTTGTGATATGGGAACAAAGGTTATCTGACTCAGTAATACATTCTTTTTTAAATTCTGAGAGTTTTTAAAGACTGTGTAACATGTATTTTATATTCTTTTCAGAATACAAACTCAATAGTATATGCATGGATTTCCTTAGCTTCACCTTTTTTTATATGAAGGATTAGGGATTTTTTCCACTTTAACATAGAGTAAAACTACCTTTAAATACTGCAGGTATGTAGGTAATCACCTTGGAATCAGCATGATGACTGTATCATCACTGTGCACATCACAAGCCTTCTGCTTACAAAAGAAGCTCCCTTCAGAGTGTGACTGCTGCACACTCAAGCTCCTGTTTTGTGTTCCCTTGCATCCTCAGCAAACCTCCTCCCATCCATAATTAGGGTGCAAGATAAATCACTCCCATTTACACAGAAATGCATTGCTTTTTTTCCAGTAGTGTGACCTTTCTCCAAGCACATGCCAGTGTTCCCCATTGCTTTTGAAGCAATGCAGTTACACTTCAGCTGGTCTGACCCCCTTGCAAACAGAACACAGCTCACATCCCTCCTAGTTATGAAGGACAGGGGAAAATTTTGGACTGAAAAACGTCAAGCTGTGACCAGCTTCAAAATATACCTCTTTTTCTCTTGCAACCACATTCCCTCATGAAGCCACAGTGCCCCAGTGGTATTTAGAGGGTGAGTTACATGCCTTTGCTTTACATATAAACATTCAGAACATGAAAAAGTTTTCAGGGGAAAAAAATTATTCTTTCTCTAGTGTTTTCCCATTTTACAGCTGCTGGGAAAGTAGTTCCCTTACAATCATCCTTGAAAGCAGTCTGCTACCAGTTATGGAATGTTTTCCAAATCCTTTTTCTTCAATTTCATCAATTTCAAAACTTAACTTGTACAATCAGTGCATAAATCTCCTTTAACTCCTGTGTTGTATATGTCCCTGAAAAGCACAGGCACATTCCCAGAATCATTCCTATCACGGAACATGTAAGGTGAGTAATACACTGTTTGAGCATCACAGTGATACCACCAATAAAAGTCCCAGTTACCCAAACCTACTTCAGTATTGCTTGTTTTGCAGCACATCATTTCAGTAACCTTGCTTTGCTGAACCTCTTGTGATTGATTGCCACCATAGGCATCAGTGCTGAAAGTGTCACTCATACACTTGCATTTATATTCTGTTCTCACTCATCTAACAAAAAGAAACGCTTGCATATTTTTGACAATGATAAATTATGAGCCATTGAAGAGAGCAAAGACTTAGTTACTCTTTTAGAAAATCACATCCTGGACAAATATCTGCATGACACAGAGGATTTGACAGGGAACACAGACAGTAGCAAATGAATGACAGCAAAGCTGGCAAGTAACCTCATTTCACTTTCCTTTCTAGCCACACTGGAGGTTATCACGGGTCTTGTGTTCTCCCATAGGACAGCAGAAATAGTAATATTGCCTACAGCAAGCCAGACGAGGATAGGCAGTAAATGAACTTCAGGACTCATGCAAAACATTTAGTCTTCTTAATTTCTGGTTGCTGTTTTACAGCTGGAATCAAATGGCTGCATTATGAATGTGAGAAGCAGTTTGGCAACCCATGATAACAAACAAATAACCTTATGAAATAGTGCTGGCCAGAAATTTTCCAATCAAGATGTCCATATGTTGATTTT
Source organism: Pseudopipra pipra (assembly GCF_036250125.1). NCBI lineage: Eukaryota > Metazoa > Chordata > Aves > Passeriformes > Pipridae > Pseudopipra > Pseudopipra pipra. Next base: position 10,990,296 of record NC_087556.1, read on the forward strand.
GATTTTTTTTTTCCCCTGGAATATCTCGGTTTGATAAGCCTTCCTCAATGCTAGAATGAAATAATACACAAAACTGGACCCAATGGCTCTGTCCATTCCATTTAGTCCATTGTCCCCAAAACCTTTAATTTCTTGACTTGAAGGTCAAAACAGAAAGAAAACACTTCTGTCAAAAGAAATTCAGGACACCCTGGGGTTCAGCATTGGTCCTTATGATCCCGTGTAACTAAAGAAAAACGTTAGAGGCTACATTTACAAACATCTTAATTCCCTATAATTGGGTTATATGTTTTAGCTCACCAGTTCTGTGTACTGGCCCATAAGAGATTTTTCTTGCATGTTGGATATCCAGTAAAAAGAATGTACAGACATTATACACAGAATATACCAGGCACCTAGAAAGAAGTGACAAATGTCTTCAGCGCAGTCAATTCCCCTCTCAGGAGGACTCTGATTCTTGGGTACATCTCTCTGTGTTTGCACTGCTAAGGATAAAACATGATGTGCACGGGATAAACAAATGTTTACGTAAGCCTGTATGTCCCTGTGGTTATACAGAGTGGTTTGTAAATGTGGGGTCCAGAACAGTAAGAGTTCCAATTTGCTTTCTGACACCTATATTTCTGTAAAGAAATATTCAACCATTAAGACTTTTGGTAGCAGGTGATTAGCAGTAATTTTACTCCCCTGCAAGGGAAACTATCCAATTCAGGGTAGTCTCAAGATAAAACTCATATAAATATTTGTTAACAGGAGCATTCTCAAACCAGTAGAGCAGATATTCCTTCCCTAACCCTGACTCCTTTCTTGCATGCACCAGATCAACATGAGGTCAGTGGAGTTGTTCACAAGTTAACAGTCAAAAATCAGAAGAAAATCAGTTTAAGGTTTTTCTATATATAATTATGTGACACAGGTCTAGTCATATAGCTGGTTTCCTTGTTAAAAAAGACCTACAAAGCAAAGGTTTCCATCTGGCTACTAAGCTAGGAGCCTTTTGAAGCTTATTCTATGATCCTGTTAAGTTCAAGAAATTCCTCTCAGAACAGAGTATCTACATTAATATGTGGAGAAAAGAAAACCAAAAATATCTTTTATTTAGTATAGAACATTTGTCACATATATCTCTGTCATCTCTTGTGACTTTCAATGGCTGTCATCTCTACAGGGAAGCTCAAAAAGTAAGGATGACATTCCCAATCGATGCATATAGACTACTTTATACCATGTCATAACATAGACCTAAACTGCCTTTTTTGTAAATGTGGAGATGGAGTTTCTAAAGTCTGATAAGTCCTGTAAAGTGTCATGCTTTGGCAATACTGGAAAATTCAAAACTGTGACTGTTACTGAGCTCTGAGAATAAAAAGAGAATCCCAAACAAAGAGAAATCCTTTATAAAGAAAACTATATTCTGACTTTTTCATTTTAAAACCAAATCAAACCAAACAAAAAGAAACCCAACAAACCCTCCAGTATTTAGAAAATATCTTTACTAAAGTGTTAATGGAGAAGAATTATTCACACCTACCTAGAAAGATGTCATTTAATGAATCAGAGTAGAAAGAGTAACCAATTTTTACTTTGAGCAGCTAAAGTCAGACAGTTAAATTTATCTGTGGACATGCCTTGCCAGCATCAATGATAATATTTTCTGTGCACAAAATCATGCAAAGTAATGGAGTTAGTCACACAAAAGCAAAATGAGTACACAAATAAATCATGGATGGATCAGAGCCACAAATATTTGAGTGGGTGTTTCTGCAGTTAAACACTTACTGAAAACTACTGCAAAAATCTGAGCTGTACATGATAGTACTTCCATTTTGGAAAGAATAACAATATCTTCATGTTCTTCAGGAAAATAAAAAACAAAGTTTTTTTAGGTTGGTTTTTTTTTTTGAGTTTTTTTTTTTGAGCAGCAAACTCCTCTAGTCCCCAGAGTAATCAGAAAACCTCTTTTCAGAAGAAACAGTAGCCAACAGAGTAAAGTAGTTGTCACAGTCAGATCTTGCTTTATCTTATTTATAAATATTATTAAAAAACTCTTCAGTTAAAAAGGAAGTAGTTAAGGAACCCATTAAAAAAAAAAAAAAAGAATATGTCCTTTGTTGATCACCCTTTCAAAGCTGCTCCACACTGTATAGGATTTGCAATCCATACACTACAACAAATATATATCAAGCCAACTTTCAGCTTCAACAACCTCAGATTTCCTAAGGTGTCACTTCCCATCTTCAAAATAATGACTGTTGGTTATTTTTCAGAAACATTATCAGCCCATTTATACACAATCTACAAGGCACCATCTAACATTTTTCACTTTCCTTTTCTTGCAAATTTCCACTTTTTTTATAATGCTCACAGTGACCAGATTATCCAGTAGCAAAGTTCTGTCAATGTTCTCCTAAATGCTCCTGAAGGTTCCCAAGATCTGGGGTTTGGCGGGGGATAAAATTTTATTAAAATTATAAAAGTTATCTGAATCCACATATATATATTATATAGGAAACTAGAGTTCCTAATCAACTCTGGTAAGCTAAGTGCATCCAGAACTTTTAAAGTCAAAAGCTTAACTATGAGTGACACCATTCAATCCATAGAGGGGTGCATCCCATACAGAAAAACAAGGCAAAAAGGTTTTTACATATGATTTAAATTAAGGTAAGATGTGATTTCCAGTTCTTAAAATTATTACAATTAATAGCTTAGAGAAAGAGAAGAATGAAGAAAAGAAACAGCAGGAAATGAATTGGAAAAATAGTAAATACAGTTTGTTTCTTTTCTCCTTCACTAAACACTCCCTCTAGCTTGGAATTCAGTGCTATAATCTTGCTTTAGGTATTGGATCTAATTTCAATAGCAGCTGGTAACAATTTCTCGGCTCTACTGAATGCACAGGATATAACAGTGTATAAAATTAAAGAGCACTGCTTTTGGCAAGCAGACACAGTAGTAGTTATATTGCTGGGTCGGGGTCAGAGTTGTGTGAGCCCAAGAACACATCCACAGCTGTGGGAAACTATCATTCAAATTCATGGCAGCTACATGCACCAAGGGTAGACTGTGGAGCAAACAATGCAGCAGGATGGAGCACTGGAATCTCTGGATGCAACCTCAGAAAAGGGACAAAACTGCATAGAAAGAAACATTGAATAATGCTCTTATTAAATGTGTCAACGGCTGCAAGGGATGGAAACATCATTTTTAAAAAAATACTATTTTGCTGACAGACATTGATATCTAGAACTAAGTAGGTACTACAGCTTTCCATATTGACAGAGAGATCATGTGTAAGATACATGGTAAATTCCGTTTTATGGGACACTGTTGAGGCCAGAACAGAGCAAAACACCCCTCAGCATGAGCAAATCAGATGCTACAGTACTGAATTATGGAAGGTTGCAACCTTTCCAGAATAAAAAACCATTGAAATATCACCAAAACCCCCAGAAATTGTTAAGTGAGTCAGTGAAAAATAACACCAGTTTTGACTGACATTTTTATGGTGTTTTTATATTAAAAATGCAAACATGTAAGCACTGGAGCAGTAAGCTCGCATTTCCCCAAGCCTCAAGTCCCTGTGCCAGTCCTGTGACATCCTGGACATTCTGCTTCAGTAAAGTTGGCTTCATGTTTTAGTAAATAAATAGCCTAAGAATAGAATTCCTGGACAACACAACTAAAATGCTACCTGTAAAACAGACAGTATTCTGAATGCTCAAACCAAGAGGCAATCAGTCAAAGGGGTAACCTAGCAAGAACTTTAGGCAGGCCACAGATACTGATGACAATGTCTAATTTATTCTCTGTTTCAGGATCCATTGCACCCATGGGTCACAGTTTTCTAAAGAAAATTACCTGATGAGGTTAGATCACATTGTGTCAGATACTGGAAAGGTAACATCTACATTTCTGCTAGTGGCAAAAACAGCTCTTAAAAATTTAAGGAATGAAAGAGCTTCTACTAGACCAGGGAGAAGAAGGACTAAGAATCCACTAGAAGTGTGGTACAATGACAGACAAAGTGGACAGTCCCTGAAACAGCTGGGGGGTGCTGGTTGCATGCTCCTTTCCCAAAAACTATTCATTAAGTCCTCCTAGGCAAGTAGATTGCAAAATTCACAGCAGAGGACATAGTTTTTGTAATAGGCAGCAATGCTCTTGATGGAGCTGATAACATGGCAATTTTGTATCCTTTAGGGTTTTCACAAAGTAAAATGTGGCTAAATCTGGAACTGATCTCAAACCCAAGTGAGTGTAAGACAGATGTCAGCTTGAGCTAAGAGAACACAAGCAACCCTGTGAGAGAATTCAGTGTAGTCAACATTTCTGAAGAGCACACAAAGCTGAATGATAGAAAGAAATATGTGTACAGTCTGTAACGAGGACCTGCTGTAGGAAGAACACTTTATGATGGGACTGATTTTGGGACTGTGTGTCAGGACACCTGAGCTTAATTTTGGTTATGCCACAGATCACATCTTCTCCAGAAATACATCTTGCTTTACTTTGTTCCTTGAAATATAATTCAAAGAAAATGAATGTTATGATTTTCTTCCAGGCCAAAAAAATTTTGTAATCAAGTGAATAACTTCAAAAAATTTGAAACATTTTATAATTTTGCTTAAAATTATTCCTTGAAATGTAATTCAAAGAAAATGAATGTTATGATTTTCTTCCAGGCCAAAAATACTTTGTAATCAAGTGAATAACTTCAAAAAATTTGAAACATTTTATAATTTTGCTTAAAATTGTATTTAAAGCAGGCAACATCTTAATGCAAACTAATATTAACCTAAATCAAGAGGTAGATGTTGAACTTGGGCTTTCTAAATACTTTCTGTCACTATGTGGTAGCCCTGCAGCTGACTAACTATTCCCTTACAAGTTGCCATAAAGAGAATAAAATCATACTGGCTTGCACAGCCTTTTTTCCAAGTTACATGAGGTAAGAAATCATAGAAGACTTCATCTGCAACCTCTGATACATTTTGATCAAAAGGTTGCCTTTTGACATTAAAAAAAAAACCCAGAGCAAATGTTTGGGTGGTAACACAGAAATGTTATATCAAAACCTCTTTGCGCATGTGGATGTGCACAATTTATTTCGTGTTTTGTCTTAATTTACCTAAAATACCACAAAGTTTAGCATTTCTAAAACGCTGTTGTGTTGCATCCTTCCAATGTCAGAGAAAAGTAGTGAGCAAAGACTGAAGCAGGAAAACAGCTGGCTAATAGAGAGAGAATCTTCCTCTGAATAGGGGGTATAGACACTGTGCTGTAAAGTCTAAGGTTTTTCTGATTCACCAAATATTGCAGGACTGTTAAAATCAGAAAGAAACTACTGAAGTAGATGGAGGAATTACTGCCATAAGAAATTATTATAATCAGTTCTCAGGTTTGTATGCTTTCACCTTTCCAACAACCCTGAGATTTGTTATTAAACACATTCAGAAGAGATGGCAACTAAAAGCTAAAAGGGTGCAGTTTGCTGGTGTTGGTGAAAGGGGAGAGGCCTTTGGCCTTCTTATACTCAATCATTCACTATGAGCAAATTGCCAACTTTCTGAGCAAAACACAGCACTCCCTGAAGCTAATAAAAAAATCCATAGAGCTCTCCACTGAAAACATGCATTAGAATTATACTTCCTAGGCTTTCAGAATTTTGCATCCTACCTAATTTGTATCCTTCAGCATAAGTGCCAACAAAACAACATCCCACCATTAACATAAAGGATGTTGTTTGGAATGGACTTACTTGAATTGTGTTGTGTAAGAGGAGAAAATGGAAGCTATCAGGATTTCTGAATCTAATTATTCTTCCAGTTTTCTGCTAGAGCTTGTCTGTATAAGCAACAGTATAGAGACAATCAGGAAATTTAAGAGAGATTATATGTATGCATATACATATTAAATTGCATATCTTGGATGATGATTATTACAAACAAAGGCTTCTGAATAAAAACAGCAGAAGTTCAATTACACTTTGCAGTTAATAATTTAGTTAATCAGTCTTAATTTTCCAGAACCACTGCATTATAGGAATCCTTTAGGATCTGAAATAAGATAAAATAACCTTTTTTATATAGTCTGCTTTCTTTTTCCACATGCCAATTATCCCGCTTCAGGCAAAAGAAAGATTTGTAGCAATAGATTTTTCATTCATACCTAATGAGATTCTTAGACCACTATAAATTTGCTTATTTGGGCCTCAGCTGAAGTACTGCTTCATACAAAAATGATCCTAAGAATCTGCTTATGATTACAGTCCTATTTCCTGTCTCCTCACTGGGATCTATGCACTGAAAAACAGATCTCTATTCCTTTTTATTCTTAAAACCCAACTACTTCCCAGATTCTATTCCAGCAGTATGTATTTATTGTCTGACTTTTAAACTCATTATTAAAAGTAGGTGTGTAGTGCAGCTTTATGGTACGGGGTAGATTTCTCAAAGAAAACTGAGAATTTTTTTCAAAGAGGTACAATTTCCAGAAGTTTGAAATTGTTGCTTGAATAGAGACTGTTGTTCCTGCTCTTAAAACATTAAAATTTTTATAAAATTTATTTTTCTGTCACATTTAATCCTGATTTCCTTTGGGATAAATTGCTCTGAGTGTACCACAGGGTATCAAGTTTACAGAAGTATCTACCAGGTCATGATAACAGGCTCAGTCTCCCAAGGATTATAAAACACCAAGGCTGCTGTTTGTGGTTTCCTGGGACAAGAACATTTTCATGGTACAAGAATATGCTCTGATACAGAAGCATCACACAGCTCTTTATTTTGGGAGTACAAGCTTTAAGACTCTTTTTGTACTAAAAATTGATTTTCATATTTTCTATTCACATTGAATTCTGTTGCCTTCTTAGAGGGTGTGGGCAAATGGTTTGTAGGAAAGAAACACTTCCCACATGTTCTGAATTTCAGTTTTAGTGAGAGCATAATTTGTTCAGCTTTGGTGAGGTCTGGGCTGGAACAAAACATCCAAGCAATGCTAATGATGAATGACCAAACAAATTAACGTTGATTAGTCTAAAGGAAGAAAAAATCTAAAAAGAGCTGGAGAGAGGAAAAGAAGTACCTTTTCTACATGTTGGATTAGACAAGAAGCTTTGGGTTTAACACACATGAAGGAACATCCAAAACAAATGTTAAGCAAAAAAGTTTCTAATGGTGAAGGCTGTTTCATTGGCAGTTCTTGAAACCTTCAATGGGAGAACCAGGTTGAAAATTATCTGTCAGAAACAACAAGCTATAAGCATTATATTTGAAAAACAAATATAAATAAGTAAATAAATCACGGATGAACTATGACAGCAAAACATTGTACAGTTTTCCACAGGCTATAAACACAGATAATTACTCTTTTTCCTCTGAAAGCTGAATTTTTATATTTAGTGGTTCCAAAATCTGTCACCTTAGTGTAATATAAATATTTACAAATCATCATACAAAAAAAATAGCTCTATTTTTATAAAGCTAACTTTTTAAATTTTTCTATCCCTAGGTAGTAGAGCTACATTTCTCAAAGATAAACAAGAGATCCAACATGCACTGCATGGGCAATTTTTGCTAAATAAATTAAAGAACAACAATAACTAATCAGTATGAGAGAAAATCTAAGCAAAAGGTTTGATAACTTACTTGCAATATAACAATAGATCTTCAGGAGGGAAACCATGTGTATATTTTAAGAGCAATTCAAATTGGCAGTCCCTAAATAGGGTTTAAACTAGAAAACTAAACTTCCTACAGGTAGATTACAAAACACAATAATGCACTGTAAGTATATGTAATATAGAAGCTTGTTTATCTAACTCCACAGTCCACAAAAAGGGCTCAACTTCTTTTTTCCACTTTCATTCAAAACTCCTGAGTACAGCAGACGTGCTAACGACAATTTTTAGATGAGGTATCAGACTTTAATTTTCAGTACATTGTTGGCTTTTCCTGAGTTTATCTATCTTTATATCTATCCCAGTAAGGAGGTAGACTATATAGAAAGTGAGGACAAACCTCAAACTTCACCTTCCTCACTCATGAGGATTCAAGAAAAAACTCTGAGTTTTCCACTCAGCAGGCACTAGAAACTTCCTGCCTGTTCATAATGCCACTGTGGAGACTACACCCCCATCTGTAGAAGAATAAAATTATCTGAAGAAGTAATATGGTGGTCAGCAGTAAATCCAGAATTCTAGAGGCAGCTACACTGCCAGTTGTTTCACAACATTTTAGCTGAAACAAGGAATGATTAGAGGACAGTGCCTTTCCACCAATGTCACCAACTACCTACAGTGTTGCATTACAAAATTCCTTTCTCCACTGATGACATAATTTGCATTTCTCATTGCTCCTTCACTTAATTCCTAATACCAAATGCTTTTTAAAATCTAATTATTTACCCAATTTAGTTGAAGGTGTTTATCAATTACTATAAAAATACGTGTGTAACTTCTTCCTTGATGGTAAAAAGTTCCATTTTTATAGATATTTATGTAATACCCTCTCTAAGTTGCAAGGCTTCTTCTGTAATGTGTGATCTAACTCACCAAAATGTCTTGATCTACTTAGGAAGTTCCAGATATACTTCACTGATAAATATTTTCTAGCAGGGAATCTTTACAATCCCCATGCCTGAAATATTTTTGAATGCTTAGTCCCTTCCTAAGTATAGCAGATAAACAGAAACTATAGCTGTGTATATATATATATATGTAAAATTTCCTCCTCTTTGTTTGCAATTATTGTTTTGTGTGTTCTCTTTTGATGGCTTTTCCCCCTCCAAAATAGCTGAATACCACAGGACATTGTTATCTTGTACAAAAGAATATAAGCCATATTTAGGGCACTGCAAGATGCCACTGAATGCACGTAGGTAGAAGGAGATGGACAAATTTTCTCTAATCTAAAGCATAACCAAGCTATTTGAACTTAAAATTAACCTGTATTCAGCATAAAGATTTTAGCACTACTACATGAGTTACATGCCTGCTTTGTAAGAGACATTTAACTTAGCATGAGATTTTGAGTGGATTAATAGATTATAAGCAAAAGGGAATCTCAAAGCCTCAAATTAAATGAAACAGGGGTTGTCTTTAGAGATCAAGACAATTTGTCGAGAATGAAAGATATCTTTCATATAACACAAGAAAGGTCTGTGCCACAAAAGCTAAAATAACATAAAAAGGACCTATTTCCACTAAAAACACCTCTACTTTCTAAAGAATCACCTTAGACAGGTGATCTAAAAATTTCTTAGACAGCCTAGACAACTTTATTTCTCTCCCAGCTCATTTCTTTTTTTTCTATCCTGTGGGGTACAGTAGTTCAGTACAGCCAAGCACTTTTATATTTCCCTAATGGCTGGGTTCCCTGCATTAATATCCCGATGGGATAGAGTGTTACCAAACTGCTTCTGCTGCACTTTACAGGTGAAAAAGAAAAATTACTCTATTTTCAGCTGAGGGAGAAGAAAGAACTTTAGGTACATCAGTTACTAAACATTTGAAAATTTATTCTCATAGTCTGAAAAGTTGAAAGAGTTATCCATTTTTATCGGTTTTCAGGTAAGATTTCATCCTCTAAATTCAGTAAATAAATTAGGCTTTTAAAGTGAGCCTTAGGCATCTGAATTTTCCTGCATGGTCAACTGTGCTTCTGAAGCCTCACTTAGTTTCAACTCTGAAAATGCTTCTTTTTTTTTCCCCTTAAATTTCCAAAAAGCTTTTTTGATGCATATTCACAACCATTCAACTTTGAAAGGTTCTCTCACAGTTCTTCATCAGGAGCCACAAGCTGAGCATTCCATTAGCTTGAGTTTCCATAGTAGCCTGGTTGGACAGACATTTGCTGGTAATGCCCAAAATAGACCAACAAGGATAGGGATTTCTACGAATTCTAGTTGCAGTCCAGAGCAATTTTTAATTCCATACTTAGGATGGAATACTTAGGATACTTGATCACTATGAAAAAGCAGTTTACAACCAGTTACACTATATTTTCTACCATTTGAAGTGTGCTGATACTGTTGGCGTAGATTTTATTTTCTTAATATAGCTGATATGGGGCTGTGTTTTGGATTTGTGCTGAAAACAGTGCTGACAATTCAGGGGTGGTTTTGCTGTTGCTGAGCAGAGCTTACAGAGAGCCAAGGTCTTTTCTGCTCCTCACCCCTCTACACCAGTGAAGAGGCTGGGAATGCACAAGAGCCGGGACAGCTGATCCTGGCTGACCCAAGGGATATTCCACACCATATGACACCATGCTTGGTGTAGAAAGCTGGGAGAGGAAGAAGGAAGAGGGGACATTTGGAGTGATGGCATTTGTCTTCCCAAGAAACTGTCGTGCATGATGAAGTTCAGCTTTCCTGGGGATGGCTGAACACCTGCCTGCCCATGGAAAGTGGTGAATAAATTTCTTGTTTTGCTTTGCTTGCATGCACAGGTATTGTTTTCCCTATTAAACTGTCTTTGTATCAACCCATGAGTTTTGTCACTTTTACCCTTTGTTTGGTTGGTTTTTTCTCTCCTGGAAAGTGGATGTGCATTTAAAATTGGTCCTGGGACCTTAAACCAGGCCTCTCAGTCAGGCTTTTTAACTGCTGAGCTCTTAACGCTGCAACCAAAGGCAATTTTGGACTTCCATTTGGGCTTTGACTTTAAACTTTCTTGCACATTTTTGCCTTATGCCATTCTACCAGCTTGTTCCATGTGGAAATTACTCTAGTGGAAATGTTTAATTCCATACAGCTGAAGGGGACTACCTGCAGAGAGGGTCAAAATCCCTACATATTCCCCCCATATGGTTGGGTTTTACTAATACTCATCTTTTTCTTCAACTTTTCAGTTGGATTATTTTATTATAAATTAAACCTCCGATGTTCCTTTATATGTCATGCTTCCACTAGCTATTGTACTTAAATGGGAACTTAATGAAAGGAAATACACACCAAGTCAGCCATAAACTCCTTCCATTCCTTGCACTATAAGCAGGTCCAGGTTTCTGATGACTACTTCTATCTCAGAATGTTTCTTAAGATCAACTGTGCTAACCACCCATCACAGCAATCCTCAGTACCTCTGAAAGTCCAATTCTTCACAGTCTATAAAGTAGTAAAATGAAGTAGAGAAGGATGGATTATCTTGAACTATTAACTGTAATGTGGGACAAGCAGGATTGTAAATCTTTTATTCTATTAGTTAGTAAGAGCTATATAGAAAGGATTATATTGGAAAATGAAGAAGTCAATAATTGTAATGTAAAGCTAAAGGTAATTTTAGTAAATATATTTTATATATTAGTATATAAAATATATAAATTAAATAAAAGTAAATCCCAATGTGTTGATTAAAACTATAGATTTGTGAAGATACAAAGTTTTACTTATAAGGACTGATTTTTGGTACTGCTGTTTAGCTGTAACTCTTAGAGGGGTTTAGTAGATCTGCTAGAAACCTCTGAAACAACAGGTTCATAAGCTTACTGTCTCTACAATCTCTCATGAACTTAAGAGCAATTGATACCAATCACACAGCATTCAACATCGCTCCTGACTAAAAGACACCTGTAATAAAGCAGGGGCAGGGACTAATTAAGCCAGTAAGAAACGTTCAAACGGGAGACAGTTCACAAACAAAAGACAAAAGGAAATAAGACTGACTTTGCAGTTACAAAGGGAGCATTTTTGTACCAGAAAGACTTCCTAAAGTCCGCAGCTGGCGAGCACTGCCCCTCTCCCTGTGCAGTTAGTGCACGGCTCAGTCGCTCCACATGGTCCCTGGTAAGAACAACACAGTTCTAGAGGGGCTGTGGGGACACACAGTTGATTGAGAGCAGTTGTTTGACAGCTGGATCAAGTCCCAGCAATCATGAAACATTTACACACTCTGTTCCTGAAGAGCTCACAATATATTTACACAGTATATTCAGAGCCCACAGGTCATAAAACAACATACTGTGACAAATTTAAGACCCGCAAGAAAGGCAAGCTATAATGCACTACTGGAAGACAACAGGAAAAAAAAACCCACACCAAGACTATTACCAAAATTCTAAGACAATATGGGAAGAAGAAGCTTGCTATGTCTGCTAGGACACATTTCATAAGCCATATTAGGTTTATTGCCTAGCAATGGTTCATGCTAAGCAATCCATGCTAATTTGCAATAAAGTACTGGCTCTAACATTTTCTCAAGAATTAATTTTAACTCAGTCCATTTTTCAGCTATTAACATTTTCTTAGTTACAGCAGAAACAGAATTAAGTTAATTCTTAAGAGCAATTCACAATTCCTCATGATTGACTACTATCACAAAAATAAGATAAGGAAAATTACCGAGTTGGATTTCATATAATCCATGTAATTCAAATAAACCAAATAATTCATTTAATAAAAGATACATCAGACTCCCGTGGAAGGATTTACTATCTCCCTTGCAATTTACATCCCTTAATTGAAGAAATTTTTGCAGATGATTTTAAAATTCCTGAGCATTTTACAGGAGCTGCTGCAAACCCAGGGTAATTCAAATTAAAAAGTAATGGATGAATAATACTATAAAGTCAAATAGATGGACAAATGAATGATTTTGGAAAAGGAGGAGCTTGCCACTATCCTTCCAGACATCAGAATCCTAAGAAATAGGAATATTCTGGAAAACATAATTTTTCTGACCAGCTCTATTCTTAACCTTTAATTCTTCTAACAAAATGAAATTATATTGTTGGCTTGCCTAAAGTCCCTAAATTATTTATTTTGCTAAAAATTTTGGATTTGTTTTTCAGATACTTGAGTAACTGTGTCAACTGTTTTTGGGTGGTTATCACACACTTCACATTCCCCCTTCCCCATCTTCTTGAATGGTTTGCAGAAACTTGTCATATTCAGAAAGAAAAGACATGCATTTTGCAACATGACATGTAAAAAACCTTGTAAATAATCTTATTAAATATCATTATTCACATTTCCTAAAAAAGTGTTAAAATACTTTGTTTACAATGCATTTTTACATTTATAAAAATGCATTACTATGTAATGTGTACATTATTTTACACAACACAGTAGTTTTAGCATTTCCAGAGATGAATGCAAGATTCCTTACACCACCCACAGAAATGTGACTCAGTATAATTACAGAGACACTACTAGTAGTGTTGAGAATATATACACTTGCTATGCCTACCTAATTACTGGCTTGCATTAATATGATTGTCAGCAGTGCTTCCAGTTGGTGTCATTCTGGCAAAATGACAACATCACAGTGTGGACAACTGGCCCCAAATGCCTTATTTTATATACACAGAGGAGTAGGAACCACTAATGGCAATTCCTGTTAATTTAGTCTAGATTTGAATTTGTTGCATAAAAAAGCAACAACATTAGCGGACTTTGACAGGTCTAAAATGTACACTCCTCCCTAAGCAGTGGGCAGGCTGAAAATCAGCCCTGCACCCTATGATCAGTACCACATGAAGTGCTGACATTTTCAGTCTCTTTCCTGCATTTTCCTTGTTTGCTACACATTTCCATGCCACCTAAACATACAGCAACTACTCTCTGTGTGAAAGCGCATTCCTGGCTTTTTTCCACCACTTGAATTCCTCTACATGAAGTTAAGAGTCTGTGATTTACAGGTTAGGTCTCCAATACAGCCTCAGTAGCTCTCGGAAGAAGTAAATAATCTTGTCTCTGAAACCTGTGTTACTACTACTAGTGCCTGAGCTAATAATTTCAAAACTCCTTCCAAACTGTTAAGTGTTCACATTCCTTATTGGACTCCGGTGTCTCAGTGCTGTGAGACATCATCTGAAAGAATTCCCTAAACTGCAAGAGACCACATGGGTATGCCTTTGAGCTGGATATGTATTCAGTGCTATGACTCTATGAATCTCTTAATAACCAAGAAATGGGTAAGGCAAGTCAGCTCTGCTGAGATTTGATAAGAAGGATTTAGCAACTAAAACCAAACTGAAACTTCAATTCTCTGGCTACAAAAGCAGTAGAGAAATTAATTTTAAAAAAACTGCCTTAGTAAATACATGAATGAGTGAACTCAGTGACATTCTTAATTGAATAGGAACTGAGTCACATATGAAAGAAAATCACCACTCACAACTAGTATCCTTAGGAGCAGGCCTCAGTCCCATACTTGAGAATGATAACTGTCTTTGCAAGCCCATGGGACAAAGCAAATAAAGACTTCAAAGATCATTGCAAAAATTATAACACAATAGCCTTCTTAAAATATACTTTCTTTTCTCCATCTGAACAGAGAAAAAGACATTTTATTCTATTTATCACTGCTTGCAAGATTAAACTATTGTGCCATTATAAATTTACAAAAGTGTTTTCTTCTTAGTCCTGAAATTCAATGTGCTTGCCTTTTTTTTTTTTTTTTTTTGTCCAGTTCAGCAGAATCTCTCATCCTTTACCTTCTTTCATGTTTTCAGAGGGAGCACAGAGTTTCGGTTTTTTGACTGCCTGTCTCATGCATGTGGAGACTAAGACAGCTTGTGACTAAAGCAAATTGCAGTACAAAGCCTCACCTGCAGGGCCACCCCGGCAGAGACATCACTCGTACATTGTAGCACAACAGCTGTGCTTCCGTATATGTACAGCTTTTATGAAGCTTGTTTTGTAATGGTATTGGCCATAGTAAATATTTGGATAAAAAAGCGAGAAGGAGCTGCAGCTCTGAACACGTATTTCTGAGTCAGGCGCCGCATACCCGAGCAGGAATGACGCACGGTGTCTATAGCTGGGTGATGGCAGAGTTCCCAGGCATCACTGAGGATTGGGTAGGATGTGTGTGAAATTCTCACCTCCCACTATCCTGTCTTACACATTCACTCCAGTCCTTACAGGAAAAGCAAGAGTCTAAGTATGGCAATAGTGAAATGATCAAAGCACGTACAAGTCTACAAACATTTTTCAGGACAGAGGACTGACAAATAGAAAAGCCATCACACCAAAAGAAGTTTCTCAAGCTCAGCAAAAAATTAGCACTGGAAAGGTCTGTATCTGCAACAATTTCCTTCCCCAGCACAAACTTTGGAATTTACAAGTCAAGTAAGTTTAAATAAAACAGTAGCAATGCAAGCTGAACTAGTTCAGCTGAAGGATGGAAAGGAAAAACAGGAAAAAGAGAATCTTAATCTTTTTATGCACAAGGTAGCCCATATTCATTCACATACTAAACAAATTGCCCTTCTGAAAATAAAGATATTTGCTCATCTTTCAGTCCAGGTCTTTCTGGAAACAATATGAGAGTGTGGAGCTGGGATGCTGAAGAGTGCTGAGTACTTTGCACTGGTCTGCTATGAGATACCACTCAACTCAATTAATTCTTCTCTTCCCCATCTTGGTCTTTACTTCTTTATAGAGACAAAGAGTGTCTTGGTTATTCACCCAGCCTGTCCCTTCCAGTATAATCCTTGTAGGATCTATTTAATTACATAAGGGATGAATTTAGTAAGATTACACAGCTGTGAGGATACAGACAATATTCCTCACTACTGCAAAAATTTCAGAAAAGCAGGAGTTTCTCTAACGTTAAATAATGCAAATATGTCTGAGTAGCACTTGGCGTTGTTTTTAGTTTGTGAAATAAACTCAACTTTGTGTCTCTTTAAATGCCTCTCTGTGAGATAGCACAAATTCCCTAACTTATATGTTAAAAAGAGTACACTGGTGTGCTAGTAACAAATTAGCATATGAATAGCAGTTAGATGATAAAGATTAACATAAAAATGAATTGCAAAAACCTGGATTGCACAAAAAAATTTGCATTGTGCTGTCAAATCTCCAGCTTACATTAAAATGTAATCCTAAAATTAAAACAGCACACAGCATCATTGTATGTCTGCTTTCTTTTTACCCTGCAGTATAGTCACAGTGTCCAGATTCCAGGGATAGAAAGAGTTGGAAGTTCACAGAGCACGCATTTAAATCTATGTGATGTGAGAAATAGGTACTTTTCTTCTTTTACAAAAGAAGCAGAAATGAAGAATAAAAGGGATTACCCTGTCATAGCGAGAAGATAACTTATTCACTTTCTATCACACTTTAATGTGCAAATCAATCCTCATGCTGTTCTTTGCCAGTTCCCACCGTGTTAGTCACCCTGGAACAGCTGGGAGCTCTCCTGCTGCTCCACCTGGCACTGGCTTAGGATCAAATGGGGTCATCTGTCAAATAATAGATGCGAAATAAATGGATGGAGGTCTTCCAAGAGGTGGAACAACTGGCTAGTTTTGGAGGTAAATTACAATGAAACAATGTAAGGCTCATTAATTTGTTAATGAAGATTATTAGACAAACAGTCTACACATCCAAGGTAATTTTTTATTTTTTTTTCTCCTAGATATCTGCTCCAAATCTTATATGAGGTACACCTTTAGGAATAAGAACGATTTTTTTTCAGGTGGTTGATTTTAGTTTGAGAGTTCTTTCCAGATCTCACTTAGATCAAAATAGTTTTGAATTTTAAATGACTTCTGCAAACGATTTGCTTTCACTGTTAAACACACCACTTGGGTTTTCAAAATAACTTCAGAATTTTTTCAGATTTCCCAGAAATCTTATCTGCACTCTAAAAAGAGACAAGTGCACATGCCTATAACAAAACCTCAATGCAAAGGAGAAGTTACCCTGTTCCAAGCAGCTTTTAAACTTGTGCTCCATCATGTTTCAATTCAATAACTCTCCTGATACTCTTTATCTCTACGTGAACTCTTTTTTACTTTAGTAAGTTCTGTTACTTCATGTTGAAGTGTTCTCTTTTCCAAAGCAGATTGCCACTCACCATCACTGAAATTCTGGGATATTTATATGGGAGTCCTGAATGCAGGCTATACACAGCGAATCAAGTGTAATTCAGCAAGTTTATGTATGTACTGATGTCAAATACTTTGCTCTAATATTCCAGGTCAAATGACTAGTGTCCTTTCCAATTTTCTAAATATATGTACAGTATTGTTTCCATGATTTATCAGAATAATCTGGACAACTTAGTGGATGTCTCAGCTAGAACATCAATTTTGCCTTGCTGAACACTAATTTGTTTAGAAATTCTGTCATGCTTAATCAAATTAAGCATAATATCAAATAACCTCACCAAATTCAATGACTCACCCACTTCTCCTGTGGGAAACAATTAAAGCTACTTCCCATGTCACTTAATTCCTTACCAGCTTTGAATGCTACTCACATTTTCAAAGGGGAATAAATTTAGATTCTTCAAAAGATCTGCACAAATACTGGATCCTTATGTGTGATCAACATGTTTGATCTGTCTTTGGGGCTAATTTATTAGCCTTTTGATTTAAATAATGAATTATTTACTGCAATTATGCATGTAGCATTGTTGTAAGTGCAATAAGACTGGTAAAATCACAAAAAACATGTTCTGTAAAATAGTCACTAAAGGAATTGATGACAAGAATACATTGTTTAACAGAAATAGCACAAACACCTGTGGTTCAAGATTATATGACAGCACTCTGCAGGCAGCGAGTACCTCTGACTTGTTCCACAGATTTACTTCTGCTGGATGCTGAAGAAATTCCAAAACTTCCTAAAGAAAACTTTTGACTTCATATGGAACACAAATAAGCATTAAATGACACAAAGGACACACTTATAATTAGAGACAGGACAGGCAAGGGCATGTATGTGCAAGGGCACTTGTTGAGAATCTAGATTCTAAAGTTTTATCTGATTTTATTCCACGAGCTACATCTTGCTTCTACAGTAAAAGAAGATATAGAAGACATCTTCACTTATGTCATGCAAAATTTCTGGGTGTATGGGCCATGTTAGTATATCAGAGAGCATCTAAGACTGATGCAACTTTCAGTTGTCTACCTCTCCCAGCAGACCATTACCATCAGGGCTGTAACACTCTAGTGTGACCCTCCCTGGGTGAAAAAAACAAGCAAACCAGGAGTATCAGCTCTTCCTCTGAGCCATTAGCATGTATGCTTAAATAAATGTAGCAGTGTGCTGTCTTTGAGGTACAGACCCTTGAATCTAGGGTTCTTCATGAAGTAGCTGGTCTCTATTCACATTTTATTCAGTATTTCATGAACTCATACACATATTCACTCAGATCAGTCCACTAACATTATGGAAAAAGAGGCCATTTTCCTTTCATTTAAAAGAGAATGATCGTTCATTGTTATCTTGCATGTTTAAAACATAGTATGTCCTCTTACTTTAACATTTTTGCTTCCACAAAGTATTACCTGCTGTTTATTTCTGACACTTGGGATACCTCACCTACAGATTTTCACATATCCTCATCTTCTTTTTCCAAAAATGTTAGTAAAGCTATGTATATTGCGAAGAAACCTCACTATTGTTTCAGCTTCCCTTTCCCCAGATGTTACCCTACTATGGGATTTCCAGACTTAATCAGATTTTTGCAGTATACCCCTCCAATGGCAAAAAGGTCTTTTTGAAAAGATATATTGAAAAGATATATATATCCCCATCTGCTGTGCCTTAATTGTTCATTTTTGCAGTCAAAAAAATAAGCAAATGTTGATGGCCTGGTGGGTGAGCTTTTCTTATGAATTTCAATTTATTCTTTTTGTGTGACATGACTTTTTGTAAGAAATAGCTGGATAATAGGAAAAAGTTAATATCTGGGGGTTTTTGCATATGATATTTTATGATGATACAGCAAGAAAAAAATACTATAGCTTTATCAAACTCACATAAAACCAAGATGTATGTGTTTGCATGCGTTTGACTTGACCATATACCAAGAAATACAGAGAAAGTGAGAAAATGAAATGTAGAAAGAGCTACAATAGCTGCTTGACTTCCATGAACATTATGACTGAGTAGAGGCTAAAAAATAATGGAGTTTGAGAGTTGCCATTATTCAATACCCACCACTTTCCAGGCTATACCTAAGGCTAGATAAGATTTCCCCTCTATAATTACCTTATCAAGGTATTCATGTACGTATTACAGCCTTTATCTCTGTGGGCAAACC
Organism: Pseudopipra pipra; assembly: GCF_036250125.1. Lineage (NCBI taxonomy): Eukaryota > Metazoa > Chordata > Aves > Passeriformes > Pipridae > Pseudopipra > Pseudopipra pipra. The sequence goes on from NC_087556.1 coordinate 11,009,302, forward strand.
AGTCTCACTTTCACTTCAGAATCCTTTTTTATCTCTATAAATCCAAAGTAATCAAAATGTATGAATTTATTATACAGTTGTTTCAGGCCATAATGCAGCAGCTGTTCTTTGTTTTGTTCTTTACATAGGCACCAGTGAAGATTCAGTGCACATAAAAAGACTGGTTGTCTCAGGAGCAGTCAATGAGAAGTGGTACTTTCATCATTAGGTCATCAATTACATTTTAATTTGGCTTGATACTCTTAATTACATGCTCAGTGCAGCGTTACTGCTATTGGTCTTGTTTGCAAGTCAACTGCAAAGCTGTCCATGACTTACCTGCAGATCCTGACCTTGGGTACATTGAAGAAAGTAAACTCTGCTGTGCCATGGAACTGGGAATGAATGAGGGAAAGTGCCATCAGAAAACCTGTAAGGCCATCTCTCTCTCTGTGGGTCTCTCTGGAGACCTAGAAAACGGGAGTATACAAAAAAGTGCCTTTAATTACTTATTGATGTCTCTCTGTATGTAAGTGTTTTATATTTCTGATTGTACTTCTAAGGGCAGGGGGAGGAAGAAAGGAACTCCACTAATATCCCGAGTGTTCTCATTAGAAATTAAACTGCATTATCCTGAAGAAACATAAAACAACATTCATTGTAAGGAAAAAAAAATTACAAAGAAACTATAGCAGCAGCTTTGAAGACAAGGTGAAGTCATAATACTTTTAGATCATTTTATCTTGTGATGCATTGTTGTCTGTTGCAAGCCCCACATATCCTGTCACAGATAATGGAAACTGGAAGAAATGAAATAAGCCTGAGAAAATAAGCAAGTTAAATAACACGGTAAAGTTCACAATAAGCCAGATATTCAAAGAATGGAAAGTAGACGACCCTTGAAAATAGGACCATCTTTCTTCAAGCAAAGTATGGACTCCCCGGTATTTCCTAATCCTCAATGTGACATCTGCAAAGCCAATTTGACAATTTTTTGTCTTTATCTTTTCTAACTAACACTTTTTCTGTCATTGAAAAATAGTGAGATTTCTGATGGTTCAGAAAGTTGCTTGTGAAATTCTGAAAGAACAATTACTCTCCAACGTGATAAAGCCATTTCAGAGATAAAATGTCCTTCGGGGAACATTCTTTACTGAGATCAGCTTTTACATTTAAGAACTACAAAATCTGTATCTTTTCTCCTGTGGATCATTCAGCAGAGTGTTTAATATTAATACTCTAGTCCCTGTGAGCAAGAAAATATCTTCTTTTCTGAAATCAATACATTTCTGAAGAGGATACCCACCTATAAATGTATATCTTCCTACTATGGATTTTTCTGTTACTTAAAGAACGAACAAGTTACTTGAGATAATTTATTCCTGTTGCTTAATTCTCCATTGCTTGAAATCTTTACAGCAGGTCAGGACATAATGTTCAACATACACCTTCTACCTCAAACAAAAATTACAGATTTTGATACAAACTGCAGGGTGAGATTCTTTCTCCTATTCTATACAGGAAATCAATTTGCATGACTCAGATTGTCCCTTCTGATCTTAAAAACTGACTCTCTATAACCTAGTAAATGCTAAGCACAGGCTAGTGTAGTTACTTGTCCTGATAGGATCACAAATGCTTCTCTCATAAGTATCTAATTCTAAAATATTGTCTCATCTTTAAATTTATTCAGGGTATTTGTGTTTGAGCATAAAGTAATGAGTAACAAGATTACTCTTACACTGAAAAATGAGCATTTATTGATTCAGGTCTTGACATCCTGTGAAACATATCAATGAAGATGAAAGGAAGTAAACACTTTGTTCCATTGGCTCAGAGATAATTTTGAAAGTCTATCTGCAATAATTCAATAGATTATGTAGTGTAGTAAAAGAACTTTTTTTTCTTTACACTAGCTTTGCAATTTCAGTTGAACACAAGGCAGAGAAATGTGAAAAGAAATATTTTTTGCTTTCAATATGCAGTATATAGATTGTCCTGGAAAAAAAATAAATATATTATGTAAAATTAATATGCTCTTTCTTTTAACATTACTGATCTATACAGATAATAGCATTTTATTTCTGGATCACTATAAATCACTGTCTCTTTTTAAACTCTGCTAAAAACCCAAAAGCTTTTTATGTCATTATATCATTGATGATTCTGGACTTGGAGAATCCAGCAGGAATTGAACCATATTAAAAAGAAAAAGAAAAGAAAGGAGAAATTCCTGTTTCACTTTCTGAGTTTAGCCTTTCCTAAACAAAGTCTTACTGTATCTGTATGAAACCCTGTATTTCACTGACATAATTCAAAACCTGAATTTAATTTGAGAAATGCATCAAACACACTAGTAACTTGATTATGATAGTAGGAGAGAAATATGGAACAAAAGTACTGCATAGTGGATGTTTAGTAACCTGATGGGAGTTTTGCCTTCTATCAACCCTCACATGATGCAGCCCAAAATCATCAATAAAATAGAAATTTCATGTCAACTTCATAGAGGACTTGTAATTTTGACATAGTCCTCACGTCTCAGTTTCAGCAAGAAGAATCTGGGAAACAGGAAATCTTTTAGTTTAAAATGGCAAGTAAAAGCACATTTATTAAAACCTTGACTTGTTTCAATCTGGGGATTCTGAAACTGAAAAAAAAAATTGATAATTTTAGAGAAATGTTAACAAAGCTTTCATTTCGTTTGGTTCATAAAAGCCCTAGACATATAGGTGCATTTCAGGGGTAGCATAGAATACAAAAATTGCAAGTATGACAATTGCAAGGTAAGATGCAAAGGTGTACCAAAATAAAAAAGTGTACCAAAATAAAAAAGTGTACCACCTATTAGTTCTTAAGAAAAGTCATTTGCCCTCTTTTCTATGGAGGGTTTATTGATGTGTCTTATGTCTGTTTGAAAAAAAAAAACCATGTACAGCTACCCATGCTGTCCCTTTTCTTAAGAATAGTATGTCACTATCAAGGGAGTTCATTTAAATTAAAACAGGATTATACACAAATATTAAAAGCCTTTAAGGATTTTAATTTCCATTGTGTTTCCTGAAAGTGCCAAATCTCTATCACGATATTTTCCCACCAGACAGTAGAAACTGGAAGTGGACAAAGAAAAGGAGGATTTGATTCCTCAAAACATAGTAAATCAAATTTTAGAAAAATTTTGGTTTTAAGCATATAACATCTTTGAATGTTTCGAAGATTTTATTTTGGCTCAAAAGCACAGGAAGTTTGCTTGGCATGCTATTTCATGTTCTTTCCATCTGCTACTAAAATTTTTTGTATTGGTATTTTTTCACCAATTTTTACTAAAATCTGTTTACATTCTTTGATTTTATTGTAACAAAATACTGAATAGTATCCCTTCCAAATCAAAAAACATACAGCTAAAATATTCAGAAGAATTTTAAAAAATATTTCTTAAATACATACTTTAATGAAATTTATCTTTGATGTTTTCACTGATATCTTTTCTACTTTAGATATCCTTATCCAGTAGGTTGTTAAAGTAGGGTTTACTTTTTTCCTTTAAAAAGAGTTACAACATTATTTTCCAGCATTACAGAAGCAATATTTGGACTTTGCTTCATGAAGTTACCTAAGGATTTTTTTCTGAATATAGATTTCAGAAATTTTTTCTGAATATTGATTTCCCTTGTTCATTCCGGCAGATAGAAGAAAAACCTCTAAGTGAAAGCAAGAACCTACAAGTGCCTGCCAGGAAGTAAAGGTTCCAACATTTATTATTAGTTTTTTCAGCGCTTGGTATCTATCATGCTGAACACACCCATATTTTACAAATCCAGAGTTCACCTTTTCGAAAAAGCAGGATTAAATGAGAGTGTTGAGAGCAAACCTGTACCCTGTATAGATTTACAGTTTAGTTTTAGTTAGGCAATTTTCAGTTTTTCACAGACTTTGTATTACTTAAGTGTTAGTTCAGTGTCTCTAAAGCACTCTTCACTAAAAGTATTTGCTCATTCATCTTATGCACTAGGTGTTCAGTTACTTTTTTTCTCTCACTCTGTAGAAAATTAAATCACATTATGAATTATGCAGCTCTGAAATGTATGCACACATATGTGTTTTAAATCAGTGTGTGTTTGCTGATGGTTTAATCCTTCTAATATGCCTCTGTTTAGTCACAGCATCAAAATCTTGGTACTGGTTGTGATAGTCAAGCAGCATGGTGTTAGAGGGCTGTCAGCATTATCAGGAGGACAGTTCCTTAATCCCCTTTTTGGAGACTGAAATCCTGTCATTTCAAATTGCACATGGCTTCAAAGTGCAGATCAATTTTTATAAAGGCACTGGGGATACTTCTACATGGTGGCTGTGAGAAAACATACTGTTTATGTATCTTGCTTGTAAAGCAAGTCTGCAGTGATGCATTCCTTTTATCACTTTCAACACCCCTCGCAATTTGTTCAGTAAAGCCCTCTGATGGAGGGGAAATACATCACAGTGACACCTCCAGTACAGGAGTGTGCACACAGCTGTTTCCTTGGGAAACAGGATCACCATCTCCCTCTCATTTCTCACACATCATTCTGAAATCAAAACAGGTTGTCAGGAAAAACTTGCTTCAACGGCTGCTTTTTTCAGCACTGAAAGCTTTAGGCCAGTCTCTTGAAAGAAAGGATGCGCCTGACCTTCCAAGCATATGATTGATTGTCACAGTGATACACTTTTGAAATAACTACCTGCATTTAGAGATGTATAGCTTCCTCTTACTGCCTTTGAGAAGCAGTGACCATGGCATAAAATCTTAAAAAAGCCACTAATTGACAGTTAATGGCACTCATACATAGCTTCAGTTTGGCTGAGCTTTTTGGGACAGATTACAGACTTCAACATTCTCATTCATTAAGTTGCAAGGCATTCATGAGAAAACTCAAAGTCACATGGTTTAAATAGTTTATATAAAATGCCTATATATAAGGAGATTTCATACAATTAATGGTTTAGCATTTACAAAAACATCTAAGCAAAGAAGCTCCCAACCTAACACAAATTTCTCCTTCATGGCCAGACCATGCCTCTGTTATGCATTGAACGGTTCCGAGGAGTCCACTTAGCCTTCTTTCTAAGGAAGTTTCTAAGCAATTTCCTAAAATGTAGAAATGGTTCTAAGAAGTGACAGAGGTGAAAACTGCCACAATTAGCCATTTCCAGAAGTCCCTTTCACTGGTACCCCTCACTCTAGAGGAGGAACGTTGCTTCCACCAGAGTGCTGTCTCCCGATATTTTCGGGCACACTGGCATGGGCAACAACTGAGCCCATGCACACATCCTCTAAGGCAGTTGGTCATTTTGGCTATGCCACTGCACTCTGTGAGCCATAATTCTATCACTTCTGCTACATATGGTGAATATACTCCACACTGCATTCCAAATGTCCACTTGATCAGTGGTTCTAAGTACAACGGAAATGCACAAAATGCGTAGGTGGGAAGCTTTCAAAAGAGGAAACAGGTATCCAAGTTGCAATACTTTTAACATTTAAAATCTACTCTTTTTCTTATGATACAATCACTTTTAACAAGCTTCAACTATGAAACAGTAAAACAGGGTTCTAAAAATGAAAATTCATTTTTTGCCTGCTTTGTCAGTTTTCTAATAACCTGATCCATTAAATTCTTTGCAGAATTGATTGTTGCAGAATTTAAGCCTGATTAACAAATACCAACTTTATTCATTAAATTCTTGGTTTTAATTGTTAAATAGGAAGCAAATTAAAACTAAAACATGGAGAGTGAGAAACACAAACTCCTCTAATCTTCCAACACATTCATTTATTGCATTAATTTTTAAGTAATTGTGCTTGACTGTTGCTCTGATAGATATCCCAGAACTTGAAGAAATTAAGGTATTCACACTACTAAGACATAGCACAGTGATCCCGTCTACTTATTTACTTAGTTATAAATTTTGCTCCTGCCCTTATCTGCTAATTCCTTTATCCAACTGTAGATTTTTTCCTCCATGAACAAAAATCATAAATTCTAGAGACAGACCAAAGTGTAAATGCCACACAAAGTCTTCCAAGAATAAACTTAAACACAGCTTAAAGAATAAATGTAATTTCCCCTACTCCAAAAATATTATTCGATGCAGATAACTATATATATGTATATTCAATATATATAGATGAAGAGATTTATATAAATATAAAAAAATTGAATTATTAGCAAAAAATGCATCCTTCATATTAAAAATAGCTTTCTTCGTTGTTGAGGCTAAACACAGGACTCTCTGGGCAATTCTTATGCATAGTTTTCGTTTGTGTGAGTGATACATTTGTTCCTAGCAGGCACTCATTTATTCTGGATGCAGACAGGGCACGGGAGATAGCTTTACCTGCTGTGCCTATGGAATTTCCTTCTTAGGCTGTCAGCCCTGAAGTCTCAGATATTGTGATTTAGAAATGCAGAGTAGGCAGCAGGGCTGTGTACAGCCTGAACAGGCATGTCTGCATGATTAGATGCTGAGGGCTCTTGGCACTAAGCTGCCACCCTTGGTATTAGAGAAGTGTAATCTAACATTGAGCAATGTGAGACACCGTGTGAGCCCTCTGGAGCTGATTTTTTCCTCCTCTTGGCTCTGAAGTACACGGAATTCGTGGTTGCAGGCTGGGCACAGCGCAGGAGCCCAGCCAAGCTCCCAGTAAGGACTCGGCTGGGCGTGAAAATAAATTTCCCGTTCTGCTCCCAGACAAGATAAATTTGTCTTAAGCTATTTTGTAGCTGAAGCAGAGTGAATAGTACATAAATCCAATACTTGAGTGAGTGGTTTTAGAAGTGACAATTAGACCCTGATGACTTAGCATCTCTTGTTTTTTGCATCTCCAAGTCCAGCAGACTGACCGACCAATGCACTCTGCTTGGTGCCTCAGAGTCAGTCCCTCTAGGGAAGCAGAATGGTTTGCTTCCAGTAAAAATTTAAGCATGCCGCAAAGTGCCAAAGAATCACAAAGTCTAGACTTTTCTAGGAGTTGCACAAAATGTACACAGATAAATAAAATCTACAGAAAATAAAGTCCTCTTATGATTATTTATTCATCCCTGTGTACTCTTCTGAGGAAAACTGGCAATAAACTGGATTTTTTTTAATTTATTTTTTTGTCTATCAAATTTTGTCTTGTTGGATTTCCTCTCATTTTTCTCAAGGACTCAGGCATGTCAGAATGTCTTGCTTCTCTTCCAGAGGGATAGGACATTGTTTTCCCTGAAGTTTCAGTACCAGTTTTCTCTCCTACATCAGCTAAATTTGATGGTTTTGGTTGATTATAACTTCCTTCACTTCAACAGAAAACATGTCAGTCCTTTCATTATTGGTTTTAGCCTAAAAGACAACCAGTAAGTTCTCATCTTTGCTATGCAATATCCAGGGGTTAACACCCCCCCCAATAAAAAAAAATTGCTAATGATACACTGAAATCACATCAATATTTTGTTTTGCAATAATTCTGATGCAACCATGTTAAATTTTAAGAGGGGCTTCACTGAGCAGAATTTAGTATGTATCATATTGAAACTGAATAGTACCAAACTACTATCAATGCATAATCAGTTTAATACTTAACAGGATCCCAATTTGCTCTATATCCATTTTGCACGAGAGATATATTCAATAAATTAATAAGGGTTATCTATCTCTAATAAATAGTAGGTCATAGAATTTAAATTGCTACTTTTCTCTTTTTTTTTTCTGTCTGTTCTTTTTTAAACCAATACAACACCTAGTAATTATTCCAAAAGCTATTCTCTCTGCTTCATAAAACAGATAAGGAAGCACCAGGTTGCCATTTATATTTGTTAAAATGAAAAATATCTCCTGGTTATCCTTTTGATGAATCCAGCTGTCAGAGAAATTAGCATGAAAGGCTAACTCATGCAAGGAAAAACACACAAATGAACAATAAATTATGCAACAAATAAAATACATAATTTATATTTATTAGGAGCCTAATTCTGGATGCTCTTATTCATCACAGCATCCCTACTCAATTCAAATGGTAAATAGAAATATAGGAATTGTCATGTCAGCTGAGGCCTATGATATGTTATTCCATCTCATAGCAACTTTAGATGCAAACAGCAAGGGTTTGCTGCCTCTTATGGCAGAGACCTCCTATGTGACTACATACCACGTATTTATTCCCACACCATCCTCACCTTGTTATCTGGAAACCTGATTCTGACCATTGGCCTATTGCATCAGAGATAATTTTGAAATTCTAGAGACTGTTATACCTCCACCTTCCTTGTATAGAAGCACCTTCTATGGGATCTATCTTTTGATCCCATCCTCATCAGTAAGCAGGATGCAGCTACAAAACATGTTAACAGTTTGTCCAGATAAAAATGGGTTACTGAAATATAATGGTCTTCAATTATTGACCAATATCTAAAATGTACCTGCTGGAAGTAGGAGGAAAAGACTAATCGGGTAAAGAGTATAACCTAAAGTGTGAAATAGAGCAGTCAAAAAACTCAGTAAAATCAATGTTTTTCATGGTCAGGAAAATAAGAAGAGGACCTTGGTGGCTACCTTCATAAATTTTGGAAAAGAGCTGATTTCCAGATTCCAGGGGTATTATATCAATGTCAAGAGCTGGATTAATATTAATGCCTCTAGCTCATACAATTTTGTGGCATGGGAAGCAGGAAGTATCACTGGGTATTATCTACTAGGCTATGCCAAGAATTCTTCATTCAGTCTACTCAGATAACTGTTCTATATGTGCTGAACCTCTACAGATTTTAACTTTATCAACTCTTGCACTGGGTAATTAATCACATCTTGGTCTAGTTCCAGTTGTCAAACCTTTAGAGAATACTCAATCTACTTGTTAACTAACACCTACCACTGTAGTTTCAAATTAAATGAAAATTCATTTTTCCTAAATTATTTGATTGTTTATACACTTTATTAATTATTAAGAAAACACGTTTAAAAAAAAACAAAATGAACTATCCTACCTATGGTTAATATTCATCTTCTGACCATTTAATAGGCATACAGTTGAAGATATTGTTTTCAATTCTTAAAGAAGCTTATGATGTTTCACTCAGGCTACAGCTGGCTTCCTTGGAAGACTAAACTCAGAAATGCATTATTCTGACAGCAAGAGCAAACAAACTGATGAGTTTTCTGTTGGCGTAGCAACACAACACTGAAACTAATTCAGATCTTTGGTAATGACAACAAAATATTCTCTTCAAAAATGTAGCAGTGAGGCATTATTTCATTTCACAATTTCTTATTTTTGGGTTGACTTTTTTTGCGGCTTTTGTTTTGCCAAATCATATTAAGCAATCCTGTTTCAAAGCATTCTGGTTTAGACGGATCAACGTTGACACAACCTCTTTTCACTCTCTCTTCATAGCTTGACTATATTCCCACCTTGATGTTTACAATTGCTCCTGCAAACTGCAATTACAAGTGGGTCTCAGTGTGCTGAGTAATGAACTATCACCCTCAGCTTCTACTCTGAAGCAGTGCTGTAGTGCATAGGGCTCTTGAAATAGATATAGAAGTACTAGGGATTATGAGCTCCTTTTCTTTTAGTATATATCCATGCCAAAAAAAAAACCAAACGAAACCAAAACCAAAAACCCCAAACCAGTAAGGATGATAGGATGATATTTTAGAAATCTTAGTGTAATGGGTCAGGGCTCCAGTGAAACTCATGAAGACCATGATTTCAATGACACTGTGCAGAAGAAAGATATACTTGCTACACGCTGATCAAAAATAGTTAGGACTTCAAAAGAAAAAAAAAATACCAAAAAGCCCCTACAACACTGTGGAAAAGCAACAAGAAAATGCTTTACAAAAGCATAACGGAATATAAGACCATTTCCATCTCAGCCAACAACTGAGGGCCCTCCTGTACACATCCATTCTTCTTTTGGTATCAAGGACCTTCTTTCCTGATTACAACTGCTCAGTTCTGCCAATAATTTTGTAGACAACAGACTTGTTTCCCGTTGTCCAAAGCCTGCTTTACACTGTTTCGGCCCTGCTAATTTCCTGGCCCAGAAAGCAAAGCTGCAGAGGCAGTCCCAGTAAGTCTGAGAACTTACTAGTTTGAACACTGAACATAAAGGATGAGGAACACAAATAACCAAGTGCAGAAAGGTAGAGTGATTTATCCAAGTTCAAACAGGTAAACAGGATAAGTTCAAATAGATGTTAGAACACCCAAAGAATAATACCAAGAAAATTTCAGCTCTCACTCTTTCCTGTGATTCAAGATACCTTGGAATTAGAAAACAGAACAAAATAAACAAACAAAAAACCCCAAAACAGAAAAAACCAAAACCGATATTATTTAACCCACAATACATCTAAGCAAGAGTAATAAACCTTTCCAGTGTTCGAAAATGTTTCCAGAAGACCCTTAAAATAGACTACCAAAAACATCAATAGCCTTACACTTGGTCACAATTTCCCTTGATAGTCATGCAAATAGGACGTTATTTGCATGTCAAAGCAGGAAACTGATGTTGGTTGGTTCAAAGCCTGTGATAGGGGTGGGGTATTCCACTTCAACCACTCAAAACCAAAAATGGATTTGACACCTTACAGTTTGATATGTTGATCTCTTTAAATTTCATCAATGTTTCCGTTGGAAATAAAACTTAATGAGGCTGACATTCCATTCTTTTCATTAGGAAGATCCTGAGCTTTTGTGAATAGTTTATATCCACTGTTTTGTGGTTTTGTCAGTCACAGCATCACAAATCAGAACACTGACAATTTTGTTCCTCATGCACACACCATTGCAAGAATGACTTTAGTAGGAGTTTTGGCAATTTATGTACTGCAATTTGGAGACCAAGTCATGCTGAGAGTGCTGACATCTAGTTTAAGAAATGAATTTTTTAACTACTGCTCTGGCTTCTCTTTGTGTTGCAGGCGATTTTTCTGATGTAATTTTTTTTCTTTGATGCTTTTAGGAATGCACTTTCATATAGCTAACTTTCCACCATTTGTATTTGTCCTGTGTTCCAGTGTTACTAAATGAGATTCAGTTCAGAACTAAGGTTAGAAGCAACACACAGTGAAAGGCAGGCTGCAATAAGAAAGGGTGGAAAAAGCCCATTCCCTGGAGCTCAAATCTCTCTCCTTCCTTTAAACTGTTATTTTATATGAACTATTGCATTTTGAAAACTGGATGCAATATGATATTTATACTTAATTAGCTCTGTGTTTGACCCTTTCCTTTTACAGGTCATTTTTCCGCCTAGTGCCAGTATAATTCTGCTTCTCTTAAGCGTTTAAGATCCCTGATATCATTTTGTAACAAATACCTGTTCAATTTATCATCATTCCATCGTGTTTTTGAGTTGGACTGAAAAACATTAATGTACTGAAAATTAGGTTCCAGTCAGACTTCCCTTCACATCTCCACTGTTAAGTAAAAAGAAGCTCTCACAATAAAAGACAAGAAGGAAAGAATGAAGAATTGTCCTTCTTTTTCTTGAAGTCATTTGCTTTCCTAGCTATCAGCACTTAGATTACTCCACACCATTTGTAATTATTTACACCAATGCTACTGGGAATTGAGTTGAAAAATTTGGGCACTGGACAATTTCAAAAGCAAGACCTTATAAGAGCTAAAGAAGGACTAAAGAAAAGAAAGTCCTTATGTCCCTCTAAAATATATGTTTCTTGAAAAGATTTTCACTTTTCTTATACCCCATTTTATTTGCATTTAATTCTAAAAATCAAGCCTGTGGTGGAAAACGCTAATGGGAAATTCTATACTTGTCAAAGAGTGTATATATTTGTCTGAATAAAAATAACAAGATTATTCAGAGTTACCATAACTATTTATGGACAGGTATTTTTCACTTCTTCAAACATACAGAAGTGTTTTTAAAAGGTTTTGAAAGATATAACCTGGGAACATTAAGGTTAGCAACTTCCACCTGGTAGATATATAAAAAAATTTCCACTTGAGGACAGAGATGAGTGAATAATTTCAACCTCTGAGGGAGCCGTTGCTACTCAGCAGCAGAGATGCAAAGCTAGAGCAAATGAACTACCACTTTAATCTTTCTGCTGGCAATTATCTTGTCTAATTTGGTTTGACAATTTGCAGTTCCAATTTTCCTCTACTGATAAAAATTGGTGAGGTTTCTGTTTGAATATAATGATGTTCTTTTTTTATTATTTATTTTTCTAAACTTGGAAAGGTTTCTCTGTTGCTGGAAGTTTGGTTGTTTCTGAATGATCAGCAGGGTGCAATTCTACAACCTTCCTTCACTCTATGTTTGTAAGAAACAGGCAGGATGCAACAATCTACAAAATTACATTGTTAACGATTCTGAATGACCTATGTTTTTCCATGAAAATTTGGACGTGGTCAACATCTCCAGTTTCAGCCCAGTTCAGTCAGAGGCAAAGAATGACACTAATCACCTCCAAGTTAGAGAAAACAGGATGGAAAACCACAAGGGATGTGCCATGCTGGAATCAGCCCAGGCAAAAAGAAGCAAACAGTGGATCCATGATGAATGAAGCATTTAAAACTGCACAGGGAACAAGGGACAAAAGGATTACTCCCGGAAGGTGTGAAAACTCCTGTGGCAATGAGAGACATAAAGGTAAGGCAGAAAGTATCCTAACAATGTAAGAGGACAAAAGAACACAAGGAAGAGTTTTGAGAAGGAACTAAGAATAATCTGAGAGCGGCACAAAATCTGTATTATACCTTCTTGACATCCATTTCTTACCACTCACATGTGCTCACTTTCTGAGCTTATAGGGTTCTTTTAAATAAGATCACATTTTAACAATGCAAAGCAACTCTAGGCCATGGAGAAACATTTTTCTCTCAACCCTTCCTAATGTATACGTAAAGCAGGACCCAACCCCAGACATTATTCTGAGAATAATGTGAGTTGCAGATAAGCTGCAGATAAGCTGTATCAGCTTGCAATATCCATTCATAAACTGCAAAATGCAAATGTTTTACCAATTTAAGGCTCATAGATTATTTTTTAAAACCTTCCATTGAATTTAGACTAACATTTTAGCATCAGAGATCACCAAGAGCGCAACAAGATCACTCAGTACTGTAATATAGCTGGAATGCCCAGAGCAGGAAAATAGGAGATGCTCATGAAATTAAACTTTCTAACCAAGCTGCATTATACCAATGGCCACATTTCTGTAGTAAACTTGTTAATTCAACATTGTTAGCAACAGGAGGATACTTTTACAGCATTTCCACACTCAGGCAGGCACGGGTTGAATGGAGTGGAATGCAGGCACAGTAATGGGATGGCTTAGTGTCCTGCAGGGAATCACTGTACGAATGTGGGGCTTAAAACTAACACTTTGGTTCCTGATGATCTTAGGCTAATCTTTTAAAGGCTTAGTCAAGAAATATAGAGTATCTTTTTACTGAAAGGAGAAAGAAGATGATGGGAAAAGGAACGGTCACTACAGAGTAGGCAAATAGAAAAACACATTCACATTCCAAATCACACTTTGATTCTGCTATGCAAAATTACATCATGATTCTAGGATAATGCTTAACTATCATTCTCAGATATGAAATCAATGCAATTTGCTAAAAATGGTGCAAAAATGGGCATAAAAAGGCAAAACAGAATAAAGAATAAAGAATTGTTGTAGAAAAATCCTTTGAAGGCCAAGTAGAATAAGATAATGTGGATTTAAAGGAGGTGGGTAAGGAGAACCTCACATACTAAGGTTTACTGTTTTTGTAACTGATTGTTGCTAACAGAGAACTAGTGCCCATATAGATTTTGAGCATGGCTTCTAGGCATATTGAAAGGAAATGATCTCTGTAGAAGCAATCTGCTAGTAACTAAGATTTTGAACTTCATGAAAAATAGCAGTACTTTGAGAGCTAATGGAGTACCATCAGGGAGTCTTCGAACAGCTAAAGTAATTCTTTCTTCTCAGTGCATTCTACAGCTAGAGAAATATCATATTACCTTGGACCCAAATCCCGAAACAAACTCCCCATTAGCATCAATCTCTCTTCCCTGGTAGAGCCAACAGTAACTATTGATACATTAAGAACACCAAAAACCTCTTTGAAAGCATTCTGTGCAGGAATTTGCACATTCAATTTATGGTAGAACTGCAGCAACACCAAACACATTTAAACTCCTACAGTGACAGTGCATGTTTTCCTTAGCTGGTATCCACAAAGACTGTGGATTTCTTAATCTGTTTTTTTCTTAAGCATTCAATAAAGATATTCTGTAACATCTTTCAAGGTATTTCATTTATGATGCTTATGCTTTCTAAGAGTTCTCCCTCTACTTTCCAGGAAATTTTGTTCTTTCCTAGGAATTTTCCAAATGATATCTAGTAATGCTCTTGATACGTTCTGGGAATTTCTTACTACAGGTTTTCAGAAATATTCCCTGTGCTTTATAGGAATTTTTGAATTGCTTTCTTATGCCCACTACTTTCTACAACTATTTTCTCAGCACTTTCATGTAGGAATCTTCCCAAAGCTTTCCAGCACTTTTTCTGCTACTCTCTAAGAATTTTCTGTGTGCTTTCTTGAGTCCTCCTTGTTGCTTTCTGGGAATTTTGTCTCAATGATTTCTAGGAATTCTACATGCTTCCTAGGAAATTCTCAACTGCTTCCTAGGATTCTCTGTGGATGCTTCCTTTTGCTTTCCACTAATACTACCAGTACTCTGTAGGAATTTTCCCTAGGATTTTCTAGGAACATTACTGATTCTTTCTAGGAAATCATCAATGCTTCTTCCTAGGAATTTCTGTTCTGCTTACAGATCTTTTCCACTACTTTCCAGGAACTTTCCAACTAACTTCTAGGAATCTCACTGCTCACCCTCAAAATGTTTTTAAGAATGCTTCAGATGCTTTCTAGGAATTTCTCCATGGCTTTTTGAGTATCCTGCTAATGTTTTCTGAGAATTTGCCCTTTACTACACAAACACACAAATTAGAGATAATTGATACTCAAATACATTCTGACAAAAAGAAGGGAAAATGTCCCTGGGTCAGAAATATTGCCGAAGAAATCCAGGAAAGAGAGAGTATCAAGTGTCTGAGCGGGAGAAATTCTCACTGACAAAAAATGCAAGAGAACCCTTCTATTCAGAACAAGCAGCACACCAACACACTCCTTCCCCATATTTATTAAATAGGAATGGGGAAAACACCAGCTCTCTCCCCTGTTTTTTGAGGAGATGCAAATCTGAGTTATTGGTAATATTGCCTACAAGAGGCATTATGGGCTTTATCTGTCTAACCCAGGCAACAGAACTGAGTAACAAAATGGCAACCATTCCTAAATAGAGACACTATTTTTAGCTTAAAATAAAACAAATATGTTTCCTATGCTGCCCTTTTCCCCCAGTAAGGAGTGTAAATTTTGCAATGCCAGAGACATCCTACAGTGATGTCTTAAATTTATTCTATCCACCATCAGATCTAAAGACAAATCCTAAGAATTAAGAATCACCTTCAATGTTTTGTACCAGGCAAGATACATAGTATTTTCCAGGTATCTGGGAAACTAAGAGGTATGGCAATACTTTATGTGCTTCACAGTATCCACTGTGCTTGTGATTAGGACAGTATGATGGAATCCAAAGACATTTGTTCTGCAGGTACTTCTCTTACCTCATCCTTTATTTTCCTTTTGCACCTGCTGTAGGAAAAAAAGCCTTTGGGAGCCCTCCATTCTACAAACATTTCTACCCTTTGTGCGCCAGAGGCGTTTAAGCATGATGCAAAACACTTGGACTGTAAGTAAGGTATGCAGCAATAAAGGAGAGATGCTATTGTGGAGACAGAATGGTTTGTCAGGTAGTAGTAGAAGGACAATACATAAATTCATAAGAGGTAGGGTGGAGTGTATTTATATACTTTTGTGAATTAGTAGTAAAAGTTACCTTTGAAATGA
Source organism: Pseudopipra pipra (assembly GCF_036250125.1). NCBI lineage: Eukaryota > Metazoa > Chordata > Aves > Passeriformes > Pipridae > Pseudopipra > Pseudopipra pipra. Next base: position 11,025,233 of record NC_087556.1, read on the forward strand.
TGTGGGTTTTTTTGGGTTTTTTTGCAGCTGTCAGAGAAAAAGGAAAGAAATAGCAAATCTAACATATGTCAAAATACTGCATTTCTGATGTCATTTCATATAAAGTAATTTTGGCATCAGAGTTGCAGGTTTACCAGAGAAGCAAATGTTTAAGAGAAGTCCTTTGCCAGCTTAAGGCTGCAATGTACCATTCCTTTTGTTCAGTGTCCTGTGTCTTCTGATTGATTTGTTATTTATTTTAATTGCAGTCATTTAGAGAAATAATAAAACATCACAGATTCCAAGCAGGAGTTACATTCATTAGATGAGAACAGTGGCAGTATCTTGCAGCTAGTTTTCTTATGTTAGAGACTGATAGAAAAAACCTTAATGAAAGTCCTAAGAAAAGGTTTGATGCTGGTTGTTGGAACTTGTATTAGTCATGTGTGTGCATTGTAGCCTTTTGAACTCTGAAAACCAGAAAAATTATGCTTTGGTGAAGTCTCACTTGGTTTCATTCATCCTTATCCCAGGTAAGGTAGATTAAAAAAAACCACATTTCAATCCCTGAACAATGAAGAGAACAATGTGACATTTTATGGACAGAGCACTAGAATTATGAAAGTATGTTATAGGTAATATTCCTGCTGGAAGTGTGGATAAGTTGCATGATATCTTTGAGGCTCTGACAGCAATAAAAGACAAAAATCTAGTTTCAGATCCATGGCAGCATAGAGAGCACAGTATTAACGAAGGCAGAAAATGTTTTCAGGTCTTCCTTGTGCTAAAACTTACTCTCACTTATGCCAACTAGATGAAGCTACTTAAACAGTAGTTTTTTTATAAATAAACTCTCCCTATTCACATGAATAGGCATGCAACCTGTGATTATAGAAGACTATTTCCTTAAAACAGACGTACATGAAGTAACAAACAGGTTTTTGCAGCTTACAAGTTTGTTTACTCCGCAGATATTTTCATTTTGGACAGAATGCTATTTCTTTAGTACCAGAAATCAAGCAGCTTAATCAGTAGCCTGAAGGTAAGAAATGAAAGCAAAGCCCACTGAAGTCAAGGAGGAAATGCAACACATGGGGCTTGGACTAAGGCTGCAATGTCAAAATCCTTTGAGTTTGGTACCACTTCGTTACAGCCCAAGAGAGTAGAATTTAATGCAGCTGTCAATCACTGGGTAAAATGGCAAGAATGGAATTTTGTTGCCTTATTCTATAATCCCTAAACACATAATTTCCTTGAAATAATGAAGCTGAAATACCACAAATATGAGGTACAGGACTTGATCTTAAGTGTCTTTTCCAGCCTAACTGATCCTGTGATTCTGTCAAAATCATTTCACTGCTCATGCAGGTGGCAGGTTAAGTTCATTTTCTACGAATCCTTTAGAGCTACACTCTATTACCCACATGTGTGTGCACTGCCACAATGGCAGTGAACCACAGACAGAGTTACAGCTCATCCACTCTTTCACTCTCCTGGATCTCAATACCCACAATGCACCTTCCTTTCAACTTGGTAAATATAATTTGATTATCCATTTACATTCTGAATCAAGTTGCAAATATCCTCTTCTTAGTAAATTGATTACAACTCCAAGCAATCTTCTACCAGTTTGCTTTCTCCATCATACATATATATTAGTTTTATATCTTCATTTCCAGAACTTTAATCCTCATCCCTACCTGGTTCCATGTCAGGAGAATAAACTCTTCTCGGTGCAACCTGTAAGGGCAGCTCCCACTCCTTGTTCATCTGATTTTCAAGTATATTGCTGTTTCTTCCAAGCTGCACCTCTGGCTAGGAAAAAGCTCTTTATAACCAGTCACATAGTTAGCTCATGACTTTAACTCAAACACTTAAAATTTCTCTCTTTACTTCTGAAGATCTTGACAACAAGTGGGCTGCTAGAAACAACAAGACCACAGACTTTCATGATAAAATCAGCAGATGTGCTTTTCTCTGTTTCCTGAACACGTTCATGTCCCGCTGATCTCCATCTTTTTTTTTACTCTCTGGGGCAGAGATAATTATTGGTTTGGACTGTACATCTCCTAATTTGAGTTTGACATTCAGAGATTATAGCTGTGAAGGGAACAGACACTTCATTTCAAATATCACCTGAGAGACGGTTTTGAGCAAGTCATTTACGTAACTTTAGAAAATTGACAAAATTATAAAATAAACAGTTCTGTTAGTATCATAGGAATTTACTACATTGTCAATATTTTTTATTATACACCCACATTCCCATTATGCATTTGGGACTAGATTGAAAGGTTGCTTTCCAAACCACCTAATGTTGTCCTGTCATTTATAACCTGAAGGGTAAAACTTTAGGTCTCCGTGTCAGGATCACAGATTGCTTAAATAAATGTCAGAAGGATTAATATATATTGCTACCAATTAAAAAACTCTACTGTTTGGGTTTTTTTATGGAAAACACCTTTAAATGGATTCATTCAAATTTCTTTAAACCTCATAGATGGTTTGCTTTCAGTTTTCATTGACAGAAAAAAAATGCAGAGGATTATACAATCTACTGAAAATGTCTCAAATGTGACAAAAGTAAGACTTCCATAAGTTAATGAATAGCTGCTCACTGCTAAAAATGTGCTACTGTAAAAGAGGAAAGAAACCAAGGCCTTTTGCCCACTGACTTTTACTGGCAAGAGATCAGAGCACACAAGGAGAAATTTACTTTAATGTTTAAAACCAGAATAAACCTTTATTTTTTGAGAAAATAGTAGTTTCATGTCTTCAGGCTTTAGTGGGCTATTTTCTTCTTAAACCAGTTTGTTAATGAGAAATCTGTTTTCGGTGTCCTACAAGGAATAGCATTGATCTGAGATACAGAGCTCTGTTTGAAGGGATGGAAATGGTGGGAAAATGTTGTATTTTGTAAATCACATAATGGTTCTTGAAACTTTTAAGTTGGTGAAGTGTGTGACTGGAATGGAGGGCATTAAAAAAATCAACATTGACGCATTCTGCAGCTCTTTTAATATATATTTTCTGGGGAACCCAATCAAGGAAACAAACTACAGGAAATGAGAGATATTATTCTCTCATAGTGGCAGTCTGTGAGTGCCTCACAAATGCTCTGCTCTGGCTGTGTTTTCTTCATGTTTTTCTTTCCATACAATCAGGTGCCTTCATCACAGAAATTGGTATTATTACTCAGTTGAAGAAAACTTTTGTAAAGAGTACTTCTCAGGTCAATCTGGGTCTGAACTGAATGCAGAGTTATTACTAAAATTATTTAAAATAATCCTTCAATTAGATGTTTCTAAGAAGTGTGTAAAAAAAAGCCTTTATTTATTATTCAGAAAAAGCTATAATTTGCCAAATTTCACTAGCATTTTAGTAAAAGTTCATAATTTCTAAAAATATCAATTTCCTACATTGCATTTTATTGATTTACTCTATTATTTTCCTACATTAATCCTATTTGGAAAATCAATGTCTCATTCTATTCCAAACACTGAATAGTGACAAAATATTTCAGCTAGCGATAAGAATTTTTAAAAAATACATTCCTTTCTCATTCATTAATGTGTCTGCTTTGTTCTAGCTGAAAAATGTTTTTGTAGCTGGAGAACCTGTATACAAGAGTTCCAATAACAACAACTGGGTTGATTAATGCTGCATGCACATATCTAGAATTTTCATGATGAATCTCAATGTACTTGAACATTAATTGAAGAATGCATTGTTAAAGCAATTTCTTCTTGTATTTCTTTGTTGGTCAAGTGGAACTAAATTGCATATTCTGAGTTACAGTACTTGAAAACGGTTGTTAAATTCAAAGAGATGGAAAGGAGTTTGGAGTTAGAATATTAAGCACATTTTGCTCTGGACATGGTCTTAATTTACATGGCACTGCATTAATAGTTTATTTTATGTTAGATTTATCCACTGTCTTGGCTGAAAGGTCTGAATATATGTCAATGATGCTTTCAGTTGTTTTACTGTAAAAAAGGCAACTTTTCTGTTCTATACTGATCTGAACTAAAAATATAATTCTTATTTTAATTGCATTTTAGACACATAGTAAATAAAAGTATACAAGTCAATAAAGAATTTAGCAGCATTCAGAAGACAATGTTAGAAACAGACTGAAAGTTTCATGATCCACTGGCTAAATAACTGACAGCAAAAACTGATTTTCAGTAGAATGAAGTGCTCTTTACACAGTCTTCTCAGAGTGAAGGGCATGTGAATACATTTGAAGTCATATTCATGGTCCTTTTGCATGGTTTAAATATCAAGAAAGGGTCTCAGTTTAAAAGAAAATCAGCAGATGATTTTTGGCAAGCACAGATCATCTCATCACCCCAAGAAGTTCAAAAGTCCAAACCACAAGTGAAGCCCCTCTGCAGAAGAAATATGTGGAATTGATTCAGGGGTGACAGAGCCTTTCCCGTGGACCTTGGTCACGGTTGCCAGCAAAGCCTCAACCATTCTACTGTTCCACAAGATACACTAATTCCCAGCCAATTGCTTCAGGTTTACTGGTTATCTAAAGCTTCGGAATCCAGAAGCAGAAGTGGACTTTCCATCTCTTTTTTCATCTCTTTTCAACTCAACAGATCAACTAAATTCAATTGAAGCTCATTGTAAGTGTACAGCACTTCCAGACTAACAGAAGTACAGAACATTCTATGTGAAGAGATGTTGTACTGAAATCTTGGATTTTAAGACTATTTAGAAATAATCAAATATATTTCACTATCTGCAAAGAGTTTTCTAGTAAAAATTATCAACTTACAGATTTTTAGCTCACTAATAAAGTAGTAAAGTCAGAGAGAGTTGAAAAAAGTCAGTACAGAAACCACTACTCTCTCTCAGTGTTCTATTTTTCACTGCCTTTCATGAGATGTGCGTAACAAACTCCCGGAGAAACACAATAATACGTTAGAGACAGACTCTGCTGTCATCTACAGCTCTTCCAAGAGCTCAACCATCATGGAAGCAAAGCTCCAAAGATTTGTCTACCATCGAAATAGATGTTGTTCATAGTTCTGAAGCAACAATAGCCCACAGTTTCAATCAGGTATAATGCGAAATATGTTCAAAGACTTTGCCAAATATATAAAGCTCTACAGAAAACAAACAAACAAGCAAATTCACAAGCAAACCACCCCCCCTCCAAAACAAAACAAAACAAAACAAAACATATTGGCATTAAACAGCTTAAAAAATTTGTTCATGAAAAAAGAAAATCAAACCCCAAACCTTCAACTCAAATGTCATTTTCTATCTTAACATATGGATTTAAGAGCTGGAAATCCACCAACATTATAGACAGACTTTCAACAGGCAAATGCTCCCAAAAATACTGGATTTCTGTGCACTAACAACATAGCAAATGCCAATGAATGCCAACGTTTGTCAAACGGATTGATGATTCTGTTTCATTTCTAATCTTACTTAGAAAAGAATGAAATATTTTGGACCTACATGAAAATTTAAATCAAAGCATCTGCTACATCAGATATGGCCAGGGGTGGGGAACACACCAAAAGGATCTCTCCATCAAAACAGTATTTATTAAACACAGAGGGAAAAACCTAAGAAATTTACTGAAGCAGAGGATGTCCTTAAAAGAACAGAAAGTAAAGAATAATAAAAGAACTTGGGCTATGTCCTAAACCTCATGTTATAATCTATATGTCTAAACTGAAATTGAACTATAGAATTCCAGTGAATTATTTGAGACAGCTTTTCATAAAACAAACCAACCATGAAAAAATTCAACCTGATTAGACATAATAATAATTATTTTCAAGTTCCCTATAAAAAAACCAAGTATCTGCAAAAAACCCTAAGTAATCTTTACGGGTAGATTAAGCATTTCTAGTAAACTATGGTGTTGTTCCTGCTACTGTCTCTACGTCTTCCTTTATTTCATATTTGTTATCTTAATATGCATCTCAGATCAATAGAGTGCATCCCCTAACTAGGAGGAGTGAAAGAAGTAAACGGTTATTAAATCTAAATCTTGGAATAATCTTGAGTACTGTTATTTTTCCTTCTTTCTCTGCTTTCCGTTCTCTTGTGAGGTTCATAACTCGTTGCTCAGTTTGCAGCTCTTCTAGTTCCCTTTTCACAGCATCCATGTCATTCAGATACCACTGGTTTTTTAAATCAACAGTCTATTAGCCTCTAATTAATTTTTAAAACTATGGAAATGAAATGATCGTTTATTGGTCATAGTAGTCCTTGCTTTCCTCAGTGAAAGACATCAATGTTAACTTTCCAAGACCTATGGTTTTTATATGCCATACTGATTTTGATAAAATCTTTTTGTTTGTTTTCATCCCTATCAAGCCTTGGGGTTAAACTAGCCTTACATGTATTATAATTTGTATTCAACAAACAATTTGTTTTAATTCTATCTGATGATATAAAAATTATGAATTCATGAATTTCTGCTCAATTAGTTTTCATCACTGAAAGTTCTCCATATACTTAAAAGTGACATTGCGACTTGTGAAAATTTCAATTTTCAGTTAATTCTTTCTCTGTGATGCTAGTCTGGACACACTGAAAGTGACACTTCATCCTTACATTGCACAGAAGCTACACACTCAAATTCTTCCTTGTCATCTGTAACTGAACAGCTCAGTCACATGGACTTGTTAATTCTCTGATAAAAAACCTTGAAGATCTTCTAAACCAGAGACCTGAAATGAAATAGTGTTGGTTATCCCATGAACAATTCTCACAATTTTCCTGTTCTTGAAGAAAAAAAGGGAAGAAAAAAGGCATACCAACACTCACAATTTGTTACAAGCATGTCTGTAGAGATTCAAAAGGGAAAAAATAGTAGACCAATGCCCAGAGGATAAATAGAGGGAGGATTTTTTTTAACACCTGCAAAAGATCTTTACCCCTCCCTCTTCTTCCAAAATATGGATAAATTTGTTTTAAATATTGATCTTCCCCTAGTATTTCTCATGGGGGAAAAAAATGGTCATCAAGTTATTGGAAAGTATTATTTGTAAAAATAAAATTTAGACAACTAATTCTGTAACACTAAATGCCCAAACAGCATGTTAAAATAGTGAATTAGTTTGATACAGAGCAGGGAGGAGAATGTCAAGCATAGTAATGGAACTTGTTATGGAGGTTGGGAGAGATAAAGGAGGTTGAAGAAGCACACTTAATGTTGCTGACATTCCTAAAGCTGTCAGATATAGGAGCACTGTGCAACACGAGCAAGAGGCTGGAAACCTTACAAGTCACTTCTAGTGAAGGCACATGAGGGAATACTTAGAAAACATCTCCCTACAACACTCACTGGGGACCATGACTGATTCCAGAAAGTGTCAATACACTCGGTTTGCATGGGTATTTTTACTTAGGTGACATATCTAGATGCCTATTATCTATATTTTTGTATAGATAAAGGCATATATATATTAAAATTTAGTCTTAGCTAGGCTTCCCAGTGCCATTTTAATGGCGGGACAAAGGCATTCCTTGCAGACGCTACAAACTGGACTTTTTTCTGCAACGACATCCAGCAGGGAAAGCCATCAATTTTGGAAGCATTTTTTGAGACTACACTGTTGGAGAGACAGAAGTCATATCTCATTATCCCAGTTCTTCTGCTCTCTTATAAGCAACTCTCAGAAATTCCTGTGGGAGCATAAGCTGCCGTTTAGTGATGATTTCAGTTTCTACCTAGCTATATTTATGTCTTCAGATAAATGGTTTGAGGGTTTGAGGTGGTGATGGTGTTTGTTTGTTTGGTTTTTTTTTTCCAAATGAAATATTTTAAATTTCAGGGAAAACAGCAAAGTGGGCAGAATGTCAAAACAAGGTGGAGCGAAATGACAACCATGACAACTAACCTGTAAACACAGGGGAATCATTTATTGCCCATAATCTGCTATAGCTTTAGCACTTCTTTGATGAGTGACTCATTTATGGTATTTCACTACTTCTATTGACTGGGGATTTGTCTGAGCTACAGTTTCACAATAGAGCAAGTCTGACTTTCAGAATCCTTGCACCAGATTGAACACGATACAGTCACAGAACAGTAAGCACCCATCTGCTGTAACTCCTTCTCCTCTTCAGAGGGAGATGTTTGAGATCTTGGGGGCATTTCATGTCTCCTATGACTCAGGGGGGGTAAGTCAGGCCCAGTTCTGTTCATCAACACCACTCTCATCTTATGTGTGTTAGTTGGTCCTCAGTAAAAGCACAGGCAGCATGAGCTTTCTAACGGTGTCCCAGGGTGCTCCCACAGAAAATAGATCACGTGCTTGGAGTTATCTGGGTCACACCTGTCCTATTTTAAGATCTGACAGCACACAGAAGCAGCACTGTGTCTTGGAACCTGAAGTGCACGGTGCTGTGCCTGTTTCCTTCTCTCTTTAACCACAGAATTCTGAACAGCAAGCAAGGATAAGCGTATTCCCAACACGAAGCTTTGATTCACTTACATGTATTCTTAGCATAGATTTTCTAGTTCACAGAAAACTGCAATTCTCATGAATATGCACCTATCCAAATCCTCTGGAGGAACAATATGTAAAGATACAAAAACCAAATGGGTATTTTTCTCTCCTTCCAAAACAGTTACTTGGCTTCCATCTTTACTTATGCTATAATATATTTACTTTTTTACTTTGAAATTTCCCTATTTCCCCCCATATTTAGGAATAATTACAGTTGTTATGACTAAAATAAGGCTAAGAAGTAAGTTATGGTTAGAGAATAGTTTCTGAACAAAAATAGAGGAAATAAAGAGGAGATTGAAGAACAGACTCAAGAAAGAAACAGGCAAGGATAAAAAAGCGCAGATACAAGAAAAAAGGACAAAGTAGTGCAAAGAAGAGCCAGAGGGAAGGAAAGTAAGTTGATAAAAGGCAAGTGACAGAAAGGAAGAATGAAGGTGACAGAAGAAAAATAGATGTAGGAATTAAAAACAACTCCCCTAAGACACAGCATTTACAAAAAGATCTTTCCAGATAACATTCTCAAATCAGTTCCAATTTCCTTCCTTCACTATATTTGGTAGTTTCCATACAGCCTTGTTACCAGCAACAGGAAATATTTTTATTTTAAATTTAGAGTCCAAGTCTTTTATCCCTTTTGTTACTGTTCAGGTGGCCATTATTCCAGACTAGCATCACAGAGAAAGAATTAACTGAAAATTTAAATTCTTCATCTTGGATATTCTGCAGGACTGAGGAGAGATATGTACATAAGTTCTACTGAATATTCTGTTAGGCTGGTATTAATTATGTAGGTCCTTTCTTATTGAATCACAATCTTTCTAAATTGAGAATTTACTTGAGTCTTTGGTCCATCACCAATATTTAGATTCCTTTATATTTTCTTCTTTCATAGAAGCAGATACAAGTCCCAGACCTATCACTTCTCAGTTAAAGATATTGCTGTCCTATAAAATGCTGCATTTTAATAGTTAGCAGATAAAGACATCACATATGCATAAGGTTAGCCCTAAGGCTGGACAGAATGGATACTCAGATGAGAGATTAAAAAAATTATGCTGTTCTTTATATTTAATTTCAAGGTTTGCTAAAGCAGACACGTGAAACACGTATATATACAAACATAGTATATATTATATACACACTATTTTATATCTATCTATATCATCTTTTATTAGTATGTGAAATCTAAAAAACTTGTAGACATATTTGTATTTGCAAAACCACTTAGTTAACGATGAAATCCCAGATCCCTTTAGTCTGTTTTTCTTCACCGTGGTTTTGTATGGCTACAAGTATTCCTGAAATCAATAGAATTACAGTGAGTTTTAATCAACCTAACAAAAAATATGCAGAGAATGATAACCATATAGACTATTGCACATAGCTTGCTTTTCTGATTTCTTTAAAGAATAGAAATAAACTACCTTACTGCCACCCAGACTTCTTTCTGAACTGCGTTGCTTTCAGTTATTTTAATTATCACTTTTGTTTTCAAAATATACATTTGAATGATTTTTTTTAGAGGAAGTTTCATCTCATTAGGTAAAATATTCTAATAAATCCCTCACTCTTAATAGATGAATATAATTAATATCTTCTTATGACAGCAAATACCCACCTGTCTTCCCCTGCAAATGTCACAGTAGACAACTAGGAATCATCTTTCTGAGAATGGCTTTACAGTGCCTAACAGAGTCATTTTACTGATATTGTTCTGCTTGTGGGCAGAGCAATCTGTTACGAATTCTTAGCTGATCAAGAGAGAAAATATGCAATCTCAATCAAAAGAAACAGAACACTTTCCACATTATTGAGTAGTTATTTCCATTGATCACTCCACTGTGATGTGCTCTCTTAGCCACCACCCTAGAACATACTCATTGCTCATCTGCAAAGCTGCTGCTAAGAGAGCCCATGTGGATCTGCTCGCTGCACTCAGCTGACATTTGCAAATATCAGCAAAGAGGAGAAACAGCAACTGGCTTTGAGGTAAGCATGGAGATTTTCAACAAGTCTAGTTCAGAAAGATTTTGTACTACTGCACCAGCCACCCCTCTTCTAACACTCAAAACACAATCACAGAAATTAACTTCTGCAGCTTGTCATGGCATATATGCCTTGAAATTATTTTGACTTTCAAAGTAAGTCATCTCCCAAGACAGTCTAAGTTTCAAGGCACCAGATGTACAGCCCATGAGAATTCTGTTCTGTTATATTCTCTAAGAGAGTAAAACTGCTCTGTTCAGGTCTCTTGGGCATATACTTTTTTATCAGAAAAAGGAAGACTGTGGCAGAAAATCCCAAGCCTAAGTGATACTAGTTGAAATGAAAGTGGAATTACAATATTTTTGATCATCCAGTGCTGCTGTTGGAGGGGAAATGCCATAGTACACAGGGTTATTCTACCCTATTTTCATATGCCAGTTATCTGTTACAAAACTTGGGTTTATATTTTGTTATTGATATGAACTTATAAAAAAAATAAAGAAATCCACACATGACATGAATAATAGTTATATTTTAAACAAAAATCCAAGAAAACCAGAAAATAGAGCTTCAAAATCTCCCTGTAGCCAATTTCCAGCTGTTGCAAAGTTTAACCAATAGGGTTAGTTATCATAGGGAATTGCCTGCCTTTTTCTGTAGTACACAGTCTGACACAATGTTAGAGCCTGACCTGAAGCAGTGGTCCCCAGGCTTCATCAGTATTAACACTGGGTCTAGCTAAAACTCTAAGTCATAGATGAGTTTGGTCTCCTGATGCTACAGCTGCACTTGAATACAATAGGTATGTAACCTCCAAAATGAAGAAAACTACTGTGGATGCAAAGAATACAGCAAACTTGTAAGCATAACAGTAGTTACTGCTGGATAGGAATTGCCATCAGTTACAATATCTAAGGCAACTGCAGTAAATTAAAATGCTTTGTAGATTTAGGAAAAAATTTGTCTGTGAAGACTGAAAAAGAAGCAGTGGCTTGGATTCACTGAAATAATTTGGAGAACAGGGTTTTCACACTCAGCATCTTAAGAGATAAGAGTTTACCAACTTTTTCAGCCAAGCCTACTTATGGTCACAATTTATGAAGAGCTTAAGTTATAATTTGTTTGTTTGTGGTTTTTGTTTTGTTGGGGTTTACATATACTACTCACAATTCAGCTTTATTCCCTAGCAAGAACTTCAATGAAAGACCACACATTTTTCAACTGAGATGAAAAGATATGGAAAGTGGATTGTAGACAGATACATCCAGTGAAATAGTGTAATAAAAACAGTTTATTATTCCTAGTCAGAAAAATAATCACATTTTTCCAGATACCTCATTGCAATACAAATTAGTGTTCTACAGCTGATTTGCACTTCTTTTGATGAACAACAAAATTAGTTAATGCTACATATTGTACTGTTTTATACTCTCATTAACACCTATATACATCACAAATTACGTAATTTTTCCTCCCTTAACGTTCAGGATTTACTCTCAAATAAACCAACTTTTTTTTAAAACGTATACATTAATCAAAACTATTCAGCCACTTGATTTGTTATTATATTTCTCATTCACAGCAATTAATTCCTATTTGAAATTTGGGCTGCACTCATTGAGCTCTGTGGCTACATGGCATGCTTCCACTTTCTTTTGGGACAAGATCAAGTTCCTACATTTAGGATTTCTTTGCAGAAATATTTGGCATTTTCTTTTATAATATAATGAGCTTTCCACATTTTTCTAACAACAAAGTTGTTAGAAATCTAATGAGGTGTATGTTTTCCAGGCAGAACCCCCAAACAGATGTTAACTCAGTAGGAATAAATTCATTTAACGTTTCAGCTGGATATGTATGAAATCCTCCCACTGAACATTCTGGTAAATATTAATCTCTGCTAAGCACAAGTGATAGCCTGGATGTCTCTAGCTCTTTTTGCAGAAATAAAAGAAACAGAGAAGTCCCATAAATGTCAACAAAACATGAATTTAAATGAACAGACTCTGGCAATTTCTAGCTATGCAAGAGTCTGAATGCTAGTATTTATTTATTTTATGTGCTGAAGGGCACTGCTGTCCACTGGTACTTCACTTCAGAGAGTATAAAAGGGACAGGTTTAACTTTGTCATGGCAAATAAATGTGCGAAATCTAATCTCTTATTCAGACAATGAAACCCAAAAGCCAATCTTAGATTTAATGCTGAAAATATAAGAAAAAAATACTGCAGTGTGCTTATACCTGCCTGATTTTACCTTACCAGCTGTGTTCCATTCCTTATGAAATACCTCTGGCTTAGAATCATGGGCTTTTTAATAGCACTTTAAATTAAACTTAATTCCACCTTCATATCCCCTGTACTAAAAAGAATGTTCTAAGGTTAGAAGCCATTATGAAGTTTAACTCAGTTTGAATTACTGATCACGTTTCAGACTTATTTTAGAAAACTTCTATAATATACACATTAAAGTTTCTGGTTAGGGCACTTTTAGATCTGTGAAACATTACTATGAGATAGGAATATTATTATTAATAAACCAATAATAGACGTTGAAATTGAAATACTAAAGAATAATGCTTTTTGCTCTGTAACAAAATTCTTCTTCATATCCTGCCTATTTATGACACATCACAATGATTCAACAGTAGAGTAGAATTTACCAGTCCATACAGGCAATAAAGTGTCAGGCTAAATAGCTTTCCTTAACCTCCAAGAGTAGAAGACATGACAACATGTCCTTCTTTGACAAAATAATTGCAAATTTATGACATCACATTTTGAGGACAAGTGAAAGCTACTTGAGAGAATTTATTCTGATAATTACATGGTGCGATCAAATGATTTTGTCAGTCATTATTAGGACTCTGACAAGTTATTTTTTTGTGGAGAAGACTTCTTTGCAGCTTAAACATAGTCAGTTGTGTGTCTTCTGGTCCACTACAGGCTTTGCCCTGACAGTGTGCATGTGTATAGTCTGCTATCCTATTAGCACCATAAAATCAAAGTTTTAAATGCCTGAACTGTGATGGAAAGTGCATCTCTCTTACAAAGACAGATTGGGGTCAGGCACAACAGTGGTTCAGAGAAAAGAGTATTTGGAGATGAAAAAACTGCTCATGGGTAACAAACTCTGTTCATCTCCCTCCTTCCAAAGTCAAAAAGAATACACCCATCTCTCAGTATGAAATCTTATTTTACATTTTTTTCAGGAAACGTGAAATTGACTGTTAGGAATTTTATCTTAGTCTGCTGTGTCACTTTACAATATGGATGATGTGAGATCCAAAATTAAGCAAATGCTATCTTGGTAAAATCATCAGTCTCATGGAAAAAATGCCATTTGCTAGTGGAACAGAAAACAAGACACGGCCTCCTCTCAGAAAGCATCAAAAGGTGATGTACCCAACGTCATAGTGGCTATTCTTTCACTGTAATTTCCAAGAAGTCACAAGCCATCTACATTTCTTAAATGCCTCACAAATTTGAAAGGTTTTTAAGAAATCAACTTTTTAGGGACACAGACTATGTTTCAAGAAAATTGCTGATCCCTAAAATATATGTATTTTCTTGTATGTACTTCAGGGGTACTCTCTGGAACAATTAATTTTTAAAAATCATCTGTACACTAGCCCTGTATATAGACCTCTTCTAATACAGGAGATAGTAGGATAATTCTCCATTCTTCGCTGCATACACAAAATTGATTGTCAAGCAAATATGCACCTGTTTTACTGCATCAACGCTATGCAAGTAAGCTCAGAAAATCTAAATTTCATGCTTCTCCAGTCTCCCCATGCCTCAAAGTGTGATTTTCCAGCTCACTAAGGAAGCAAAGGAAGGAAAGGTGAGTGGTCTATTGCCACAGGTTAACACTATCAACTGATGAAAATTAAAAAAAAAAAAAGTGAAAATTTACTGTGTGCTTGATGGAAAAACAGCTGGTAAAGTATTATACAGCAATTTTCATTTACTGTGAACTAGTAAACCACAGTGGGGCAGAGGGCTGAAAATGAAATTAAACCAGGCCATACATCAACAGTGATTTTCTTTTCAGCAGCTTTGAACTCTGCAATAGATTTTGCAGTGCATGTGTGCACATGGCATTTTGCTGTAAACATTTGCAGAACAGGAAGCTACTTGCTCTGCAGAGCTAAACTGGAGAAATTTTAAACATATAGGAAAACTTTGAGAACATTGACTATATTGTTTATTACAATATATTGTAATATAATTGTAATATATCGTAATATATATAGTAATATATTGAAATATATAATTTCTTGTTTATTACAAGAAAAAAAGTAGAAAACCCAAAAAGAAAAGAAAATAAAACTTGCACAGAACACAAGAATGTCCTTTATAAATGTTTATGTAGACATTCAGTGTTTTTCATTTAAATGATACCTTACCCTCAGTAATCCTCTTACCAAAAGGCTGAGTTACAGTGTTACCCTTATTTAATGGAAGACACACAAAATTAAGAAAAGCTAATTTTTTTTTGTAAAAAGTAATCTCTCTCGTTATTTGAAGTTGTTTGTTTCAGAACTGTTTTCCCAGTGGCACAGTGACAAAAATACCACATCATAAGGGAACCAACATTCCCAACTAATGAAACGGTACTCCAGAAGATAACATTTTCATACTTGCAATAATTTCAGTGCAATCTACAACAATTCAATATTTCATGTTCACTTTCAAAACTTCTGTTCTGATCACATGAAAATTCAGTCTTGAAGAATTCCATGGAGCTGAAAGCACAAGAGATACACAACCAGCTGAAGCCAAAACTCCAGTGACTTTCATTTTTACATCTAGGATAGAAATGTGATGTACATATCCCAAGGTGAAAATGCAAAGCAAACCATAAACACAAAAACGAAATTAAGAACGGATTCATGCAACTGATATCCCCTCACCAGCATTGTACAGCTCTCCATAGCTCTACATGTACCACTTACAGCTGTAATGTATTCCTATTGTGGTTTGAATAGTACAAAATCCCTGAGCTCACGCACTAAAACTAGTTCATGGGCTAAACAATGCATTTGCATTCAATATGATATAGGAAACAGAATTCTAGAAATGTTGCATTTGACAACTTAAAACCAAAATATCTCAGCAGCACCTGCAGTTCCAATTTTGCCCTATTTTCACTTTTCCTTACCCCTTTTAATATATTTTAATGTCATACAGGATTTTAAGACACAAGAAGGGGCCATTGAAAAATACTTATTGGCTTATTAATCCAGACTGCCCTTGGTTCTGCTGTATCAAGTTTATATCCAATAAAATAACACAGTTAATCACATTTTATACTGCACCCCAGTGTGATTATAGAAACCAGCCTTGGAAGATGCTATGTGGAGACCTTAATGAGATCACCAATGTGGGATACTCTGTGTACTCCTTTATGATATGTTTGTAACAGTGGAATGGCAAGAGGCAATGATTACTTATTTCAACATAGGTTGTCCTAATACAGCCAGACTGAATAACACATTTGAGACCATGTCATGATTTCAGTAATATTTTGTGAGTCCTCAGGAGTTATGATGTTATCTCATAGTGGGACAAAAGAGCCAAAAGAAACAAACAACTTGGACACAACTGCAAGAAAAGCATTATTGTAATTACAAAAATTCTTAAACAGAAAAAAATCAGAATTGCTGTTTAGAAATTACTGAATTAGTTGTTCTTAAAACTGGGTATTTGTAAGAAACTCTAATAATTTTCACTTTAAAGCTTGATTCATCTTTTATTTGCTTGCTATAGAAATCTTGGGACTCAAAAGTCGAATACTGTACTATAAAAAATCAGAGAACACACAGATGGACACTGAGGTATCCGGATTTCCTGTGTAGCTTTGAAATTCTTGGCTTAAAAACATGATTACTTGCTGTATCAGAAGACTTCTACAAAGTTAAAATCAAAATTATTTTTAATAGGATGTTTCAAGACCAGAGTGAACAGCCTGAATTATCAGAGCAACCTGGTCCAATTTCACAGTTGGCCTTACATGGACTGAGAATTTGGACTGGAGACCTTCTGAGGACCTTCCAACTGGAATTATTCTGTGTCTTTGTCTAAATGGTTCCTGAATACATCTGCTGAAAGCTATGCAGACTGATAATGTTTGATTAAGGCCAAGTAGAACACTACACAAAGACAAACCAGATACAATCCAGATTGTACCATGAAAAAACACAACCTGTTGCTGCTAAAAAGATGGAAGTTGTGAAACAGAGCTACAGGACCTGAGAGACCTACACATAGTTTACTTTAACAACAAATCACTGCTTATTGTGAATTATTCTGACAGACAAGTATGCAGTTATTTGCCTACACTGTCAAGTTTTGCGGTTTAGAAGACGTGTTAAGTTTTTTCCTGGCATATATCTATATCCAAGGGGAAAGATTTTATGAGGAATCTACCTTCCCACAGTTGTAAAAGAATGCACATCTACCCTCATCAAGTCAATGTTCCTAAGAAAGTGGAGAAAAATTGAAATACATGGCTTATCTTCATAATTGACAGCAGACTGGTTCAGCCACAGGGTCGGTACGACGCAGTAAACATTACAGCTTTTTGATCTTCCATTAAACTCTTACCATGTCTGCAGTGTCTGCATTTTTCTAAGATGGTTTAAAACAATCTCTTAAACCAAAACTATTCTGAAAATGTGGTTTCATGAACCATAGATATAGCTGGAGCAAAAGCAGAGCACAAGAGTAAATGGAGATATGATACCAAATACCTTCTCAGATTTCTAAGCAGAAATTGAAAGGTGGACAGCAAGAGTACTATTAATAGAAAATGAGCACAAACAATAAATTTCTTAAGTAACTGAGAAAATATTCTAAGCTCATTCATCAATTTAGTTTCCAGAAGTTATGCAGAAGCTCACGATTTTCAGTTTTAAAAGATTCCTGCTAGTTCACATGAAGTTCTCATTGTGCCTTTTTCATGTAACCAGAGCTCCAGCCTTTCTTAAACTGCTTTCAGTGCCTCTAGTACTCAGAGTGGCACATTGCAATGCAGAACTAAGAGCCAGGTAAGCTCTCTCATTGTTATCACTTCCATGGACCTTTTCCTCACAAATAAAAGACAAGGAGTGGTAACTCAAGCTCTACTTCAGTTTCTTAACGAACTTCAACCTCCAGCAGCCACAGCCACACCAATTCTCCTTTTACCTTATGTTCTTTTTCCCTTTAAGTATTAATTAATTTTATGTAATGGAGGCTCTTTTTCTGACATCTGCCAAGACCTCAATACAAGCAATTGGGCAGATCTTCAGTATAACTTCATTGACTGTTAATGATTTACAACAGATGAGAATCTGTCTTCAAAAAGTATACCACTAATTAACTTATGAAGAGTTGGCTGCTTGCAGTATTTAATATAATTCTTGAATGTTCCTAGGCACGTATCTGAATTTCAATGAAACTTGTACCAATAGATAGATATTGACATTCTCATGAATACCAAATGAGTTCATTAGCACTTGCCCTGCAATAGTGCCCTTCTGAATTTATGATTGAGTGGCCTTCAAATGAAACTGCTGGCCACATATCTTAGGCTCCAATTATTTTTCATCAAATCTCAAACTTTTCCACCTTTTCCGTTTTCTGTGTGCGAAACAGAAAAGAGGAGAGGAAAAAAGAATCAGTGGAGAGAGAAAAGAGGCAGGAATATCATACAGCACAGACCTGCTTACTGCACCGAGACTTGGACCTAACTGAGTACAGCACATATGGGGATGTGATTCAAGTCTGTGAAGGGTCTATCAAAAAAGATGAATCTTTTGCACTTTGCCAAACAGAGACATTTACTTAATAATTAAGACAGCACTGGAATGCCTTTTGCCGAGGGACGAAGGTTAGAAGTACACTTCAGCCTTCCAAAAGTGTTTTACTTATGCAGCAGTGACTTTGTAGGCTCTGGCAATGTACCTTAAGCTCTTCACTGATTATAACACCCCCTCTCACAGCATCCTTTAATCATGGTTTGGCAGCTGGTTTACATCAATTTCCCACACATAGTGTCCCCTTAGTTTAAAATGGGTCATAGCCAGGTTATCTTCAATACTGTTGTTGACATTTACACTGCTTGCAAAATGGCAATGAGGAAAAATGAAAGGTAATATGGAGGCCGAAGGGGAAATACAGAACAGCAGCAACAAAGAGTTGTTCATCCCAACTAAACACTAATGTATCTGAAAGCATACATCTGCATTTGAAGAGACTAGAGAGAGTTAGGAGTGAAGGACAAAGCCAGGAGCCCACAGTAGTTAAAGGTAATTGACCTTGAATGTGAATGTTAGCAGTGAGAGTGGGAGAGCAGAGAAGATTGTAGATACAGGAGAACAAAATTCTTTATTTTTCTCAGATGAATGACACCTTATTTAAAAGGAAAGGTAGGTAGTATATAAGAGTAAGAAAGGATCAAATAAAGCCTACATACCTACTGATGGTTGACTTTTCTGACGACAAATAAAGAAAAATCCTGGAATGAAAATTCTTAGCCTTTAGCTAAGAGTTCTTATATGGAATATACTCAGAATACAGTAAAGGAAAATTGTTTTGGTGAGAGACTGATCACATCTTATCCCTCATCCAAAGTTTCAGTATGTTTGAATCCCATTGATATCGACTAGAATAGAGCATCATTCTATGAATTTAGAAACAAAATTAAAAAAATCTGGGATGCTCGAAGCAGACATACAAACTGATCATTGCAGCGTACATGCAATTAAAACTAGTTTCAGATATAACTATCCTTATTATTGTGTTTATTATTTATATACATAAATGCAAATATAATATATATGTAAAAATTATAACACTAATTCATTTGTGCTTGTAAGGCTCTAACAGAATTCCTTATCTTGAAACTGAGAAGCGCCTATGACCTCAAAACCTTTGTACTGGCAGAGAATCTGCTGCTTGGACAATGAAAGAAGAGATTGAAGTCAACACCTCTCCACTGTGTTAGATGAATTCTGGTTTTGAAATTTCAATGGCATGCAAAAGTAACATAAGGATGGAAAAAGTAAGAAACATTAACTAAAGTTCTGTAACAGGAAAGAAAGAACTTATAAATACAATATCTTTTTGCACAGCACCATTTACAGACTATTTGAACCTCAAAAACTTATACAAGCAGGAGAATGACTTCACCTCTTTCATCCTGGTCTTTCTCTTTTTGCAATAGGACCTATGAATGTAAATAACAGGTACATAATAACGAAAAATAATACTAAAATACTCCAAATGATCAATTTTGTGAAGCAATTATATTCAGATATGAGAGAAAAGGTATTACTGGTTAAAGGGGAAAGCATGACTTACGAATTCTGTCATGTGATCAGTTCAAAAACATAAACAGTCATCCTCACATGCTACGTTCTCAGTGCTAACTTCCTAACTTCCTATTGCCCTTCTTTATTTTACATAAGGGGATTTATATGGACATTAGTATAAGTTGCAAAACCTTGGGAAAAAGGTCCGAATCTACAGGATTTTAGGTGTGAACATATATATTTTTTCTCCTACCTCACTTTCATCACAATCAATTTTGTGCAGGTGGCAAAGTAATTTCAATACAAAGTGATAGAAAAACTTTTACTTTCTCTCAGTGGGAGCTTTTTTAAGATTTGCAAGCATCAAAAGGGATCGCTTTTCTCCAGCAAGGCCAAGAGATATCCTGTTAAGTTATAGGAAGCAGAACACAGATTACCATTGAAAGCTGAGTTTTCAAACTGTAAAATCCTTTTGTACTGTGCAGGTAGCTTAAACAATCTCTAAATGCACATAGCTCTCATGGGAAGAGAAGTTCCTGGCTGCAACCTCTCACTGTAAGGGGGAACACTGAGATATAAGTATGTTGTGAGTCCTCCTGCTTTCATCTTGGCTTAGGATCGACTAAATGTTTAATGCTAATGTGAGAAATCAGGGTTATTCAGGAAAGTGCTAATTTTTCCCAAGTTCAGCACCTGGGAATGGAGAACCATAGTACTATCTTGTACACTCACTCAAATCTAGTGATGAGAAACATCCTCATAGACGGCAAAATCTGTCTTGTGTGTTGGCACCGTATAAACAGACACCCGTCTGAATTCAGAGAGCCATTTGCTTAGAACAGCTGCTGGTTGAGGGTGGAAGCATTTGAAAAAAGGATAATATTTCCGTGCTGCAAGACAAACCACTCTTAAGAGGACGGTTCAAACAGGAAAGCAGCCTGGATGCTGTGGCTGATTTGCGTATGATTCATACACTTCAAACAGTCCTGCATAAACAGACATAGTTTTTAAAGAATAGCTGCATAATGTTTCCATTCATAAGAGGGTTTTTATTTGCTTTGGGTTTTTTTCCTTTGAGGGAGAAAATTTCTCAGTTAAGAGTGATTTGGTTCTTTCATGTGCAATACCACCAAACTAATTCTCTCTATTTTGAATCCTCCGTATGGAGTCTAACTCAGCAGCATCATTGAAGTAGTCTCATTTTAAATGTTTCTTATTTGTACAGAGTTTTATAAGATTAAAGGGACTTTTCCTGTTTGAACTAGTGTTCTTGGAGCCCTGGTTCATCTTAGTTTTGTTTTTAATACTCCTGATGCTGTCAATATACAGGCTTCATGCCAGAAGAATTCCTATGAACAGTGTAACTGTATGACACAAGGAACCCAAACTACACCAATTTTCTAGTAAAAACAAGGTAAAGAATTTGAATTGGAAAGTTTTTCATTTTATTTTTTGAAGAAGTGAGAGCAAATGGTTGTCAGATCTCACTACATCAAGAAGGCTTTGTGAATTGCAATATTTCTGGCAGTAGTCTTATTACATTTAAATATGGATTTAGTGCTTCTGGTTTATGGCAAGAAACTTAGATTACTATGTTAGGAGAGGAGTAATGAACAAGTGGGTCATTATATTTGCACTACACTTGGGTGAGGTATAAATAGATGCCCAGACTACATCTATCCCTGAATGTAGAAACATGCTGAGCTCCAGTATAAAATTATGTGCACAAATTTTGCACCACTAGACTGACTTTAGCTTTACTGCTAACACATTTGAAGTCATGCATATGTTTAATTTCTCCAATGGTTTAGACTAGAATTGAGAGCTCTCCACAGCATGAAGGCATAAGGCTCCTACAGAAAAGCTGACATTTCACTCAGTAATTTGCTGCACATTCAGTAATCTTGGTTTTGAGAAGATGCCGAGAGTGGAGAAAGGGAGTAGCTGTTTTCTGGTTTGTATCTTAGGGACCTACCAATCCTCTCATAAAGAGCAGCCAAAGCTAGGCTCTTATTAGAGGACCATATGCATAGATCTCTTAATTTAACTTATGGAGCCTACTGTGTTGATCCCTCTATCTAAGGTGGTCATTACAGGCTCCCTTATACTGACTGTGATCTAGACAATACACAGGTACCAAGGGTTCAATTCTAACCCATTTTTAAACCAACATTAACTTCTGATAATATGAACTGCACCACTGATGATATGTGCTGCTTAGAGTGACTTTCTTGGATGTGCATGTATTGCACTTGTGATATGCACTCATATTTGTTCAGATGAATCCCACTTTCACTTAATGCACCTGCTTCCACTGCTGAAGGCTGTCACTTTATCACCTCTCCTTCAACACACCTGCTTATCTCTGAGAACACCAGCAAAAAAAGATGCAACACAGACATGAATACACCTTGCCATGAGTTTCTGTGCAGCTCTCTGTCCCATTGCACAGGAGTTCTTCCTATTTTTTTCTGTCCACATCTATGTCACAGTAACAATAGACTGACTCAACCACTGTGCTTGATTCAGCTCACAGCTGAACTTCATACTTTTACTACCTTCTGTGAAAGGCACTTAATTTTTTCGTCATCCTTCCTGATGAATAATGGGTATTTATTATCTTGAGAAGTTCTCATTTGCATTCAAACTTGTGGCTTAAGATCATCAATAATACTAATTCACACTTATGTAGCACATTTCATCTGAAGAACATAAAGCACTTCATAATTGTCAAATGATTAAGTTTTACAACATTTCTCAAAGGTAAAAAGTATTTCATTCACAGAGGGCCTGGTCTCTATTGTTACCATGTCTGCATGCTGGGTTCTGTGAGAACTGGCATAAAGCTTAAAGCAAACTGCACACATATATTTATAGAAAAATTAATTTTTTGTCTTCAGCACCACACCAGAGAAAGATTTCAACATGTTATCTTTGTGCTAAATGCAACTGGTCAGTTTGTCCTGACAACAATACTGCCTTTAACCCAGCAGATCTGTCATGTTCATATGCAGGTCAATTGTTAACAATGTCCAGGACTAGCAGAAGGGTAAAATGAGGTAGATGCTTCAATCATAAAACCCATTCAGTCTGAGTTAAGTGGCTACTAGTAGATTGTATAGATCTGGTGCCTTTATCTGTAGTGATTTTTTTGAGGTTTTGTGAGTTAGAGAGAAAAGTGAATTTGATTTAATTTTAATGTGTATTCAACTTCACGAATCTTTCCTTTCTGTATTCAAGGCTGTTAGCATCTTGTGCATCCAGTCTGTGAGAAGAATGAGACTGCATCTGCAGTTTCTCAGAGCATGTGCTGTTTTCCTTGGAAACCAAAAGGACAAAGGTGGCAGGGGAAAAGCAGGGAAATTTCTAGAGCCAGGCATTACCACCATTCACCTACAGAACAAAAGAAAGGGAAAACATTGAGGGATGCCCTAGAAAAGGGGAGAGTTTCAATGTAATAATTCATGGGTCTAAAAAGGAATAAAAAGCATTCAGTTGAACTCTGATAAAAGCAGCCCCAACAGATCCTCCACTAGGCACTCATATCCCATCCCATGCTGGAATCAGGTCACAGCTGAAGTCCCAGAGGGGGGCTGAAGCTAGGCACCTATGTATAGAATATGGGGTATTCCCAGCTCCACAGCTTCTTTGCTCTGCCAAGGCTTCACCTTCCAGATAGATCTGGCCCAGGCATGGAAGAGATAGGGAGTATCAATAGTGATGGAAGTTCCCTTGTGGTGCTTCTATATCCAATGAAAATTAAAAGTGAAGGGAATTATTTAAATGGAAATGGATAGCCTGTCTTTCCAGAAGTGACTGCAAGAGCTCTTCACTTCTATTTTATTAATAACAGTGTCCATAATCTTAATTTTGTCCTGCACACGCTACTTTTGACACTGTATTTATAGTACAGCACAGGTCTCTCCTACAGAAAGAAGCCACAGGTGAACACCACAGTCAGTGAGAGTAAATATTTAAGATTTTTTTTATTTTTCTCGGAAAATTGCCCTTTTAAGTAAGTAAACACCTACTTATGTTACACATAATTAACCTGCTTCTTCCCCATCTCTGAAATAGCTTGTGTTTCCCACATGTTTTCCCGTCACAAAATCTATGGCAGCCACAGCAGCCCAAAACCAAAGCTATAATTGCAATAATTGCAGCTGAAGCACAAGGGCAGTGGGTAAAATATGACAGTCATGTAGCCTTTTCTTTCTGCAGTGGGCACATAGTACTGCAAGTGGAATTGTTGTTATGTGAAGCAACCAAAACCTTGGAAGACAACTGAGGAGCTGACTAAAATGAGGATGTCAGTATAATTAAGCCTAAAGGGACACTTGCTTTGTTATGTCTTCAGAGTACGCCCTCAGAGAATACTGTGCTGTACATTTGCAACAGAAAACTTTGAACAGGAGAAAGGAAACCATTTTTCTTTTTATTTGCTGAATATGTTGTATTGCATGCAGTCTCTTGGTTAAAAATTCATAAATCTTTAGCACTCAAAATTCTCAAGCAGTCCTACTTTCAACACACTTTATATTCTGTTGGCCTTATTCTTAAAAACAACCAATAAAATTCCACTCTACAACCTATCCTGTGCTAAGGGGTTTTGCAAAGAAACAGTTCCCTGAATCCTGGGTTACCATAATTTACAATTCAGAATGAAAAATATCTGCCAGAATTAGCTAGCTGTTAATTACACATCAACAAATGGGACTCCAGAGGGTGTGGAGAAAGAAAGGAAAAGTGTGAAGAAAATTACTTGCATTCTAATGATTTATGAAATGTGACAGACATGCATTAGAAGAAAAAAACCAAAACAACAGAGAAGCAAAAGATTGACCTACACATGAGGTTCTCACAGAGTCCAAATTAAAGTGTGCACAACCACAGCATTTCACAGCCTCTTGTGGTTGTAGTGAAAAGTGAAGCTTATAGTCAATGAACAGCCAGGAGATAATAATTCTTATTATGTCTTAGACAATCTAAATTCACATGAAAAAGAATTTTGGGGAGTAACCAATAATTTTCATGGACTTAAAAATAAGTGCTGAGACAAGATTGATTAAATATTTTTTTTTTGGTACAACACTGACACATTTGATTTTGACAGCTTTAAACTGAAACCTTTAGGCTTTGCTATTTGTAACAACAGGCTTCATTTACAAACTGACCAGAGTTACCAAAAACGAAACAAAAAACCAAAACAAATAAAATGCCCAAAACAAACAAAACAAACAGGAATATTTCACCCGAAAACATTTTTCTTCTTAGAAGCTGACCTTAATGGACAGAATTTTTCATGTGGGGTGGGAGAACAAAAAAACCCACACACAAACACACAGCCATGCTGTTTTAATTCACTCAAGATTTTCCTTCATTTTCCAGTTCAGCCATTAAGCTGAGGAATCCATTATTCATCCAAATCTAATAATTATTCCATCAGAATTCAGCAGCTAAAGTGTTCTTTATTGCTATGAAGATTACTATAGCACTGTTTCTATTTCACCTATAGAGCACTGAATTAGTGTTTTATTCCCCTTTCAACTGGAATAACATTATTCATATGATTCAGTAATTCAGTGCTTTAAGTTGTCTGATCAAGTGCTCCTTGAAAGTGTAAAGATGGTAAAGTTTTAGAAATTTTAACAAATAGATTTGAATGTAGTTATAAGTAAATTAAAACTGGCTTTGCTCATTCCCTAGATTTTAAAAGTCACATAAATGTAGTTTTCCTGTTTCTTCTTTTTTTTTTTTTTAATTTTTCACACATTCCTGGTGAGGAAGAAAAAAGACCTCCCAAAAAAATCCTCCATAGTCCACCATTATGAAATAGGTCTCGTTGCCATGCTTTTTGTTATCCAAACAGCAGTAAATAAAAATCCTCTAACGGCACTTACATGCTAAGAATCAAGGATAACTTCTCTACATATTTTTTTTTCACATGCATAGGTCATACTGATGCAACAAATCCAAAACCCATTAGTGCTGAGCTGACCATAACATTTTATGTGCTTATTTACTCTAGTAATAGTTAATAATTTTTCACATTAAAAAGTAGGGTTATCACTTACTGTTAGCAGGTAAAATGTTGGAAACTATAGCACAAGTATTTCTATCAAGACACACACGAGCTTTTTCAAAATTCCAGGTTGCCTCCAGCAGCCATTTCAGCTCTAGGGTTCCCTTGTCCAGGGATCTGCTTTGTCCTACACAAGGGATGGTTTTACAGCCATGCAAGGTGCAACAATGGAAAAAAGCTCCTGAGGTTGCCTGCTAACTATATGCCTCACCTGTTCCCAAACACTAGAAATCACACACATCTATTACAGCATTCCCTTCATGCTGCCTCACTACTCATCCACACATGTTTTGTTAGAGGGAACCTCTGGGAAGAGGAAGCAAAGAATGCATGAGACAGATGGTATCATCCAGTGTTTCCTACAGACAGATTCTGTACACTGACATGTGCTGACTGGCTCCTTTCACAACTCCCCCAGCTCATGCAAACTCTCTTTGCTGCTCTCTATCTACCTGTTGCCAGTTAATTGCCCTGAGTTTAATCCCTAATTTTGCATTTAGTGACAGTGCTGCCTCCTTTCCCTAATCTGAAGTCAGCCAGAGCACAAGATACAGCAAACTCCATTTTTTGCTGCAACCAGCCACAATCAACATTATTATGACTGAAAAATGAAACAATGAGGAAATGTATCCAAAACATTGGACATACTAATACAAGCTTGAATATGGCACTGGAAATTCATAGTGTATCACAAAATTAATTCAGATCTCCAGTGCTGTGAGATATTATGGATAGAGAGTACTCACAGTCTAGTTAGAACCTGCCTCTCATGAGTACTCCCTCCCATCTACCTCTCTTTATTATTCTTGAAGAGCCAATAAACAGCCCCTTACCCTGCAGATTACTCACTGCTGCCAAAACCAAGGCTATTTAGCTCTTTAGCCTGTTGCAGCACTGAGCAGCACACACACCATCTCCTTCAAACCTTTCCAGTCAGTGTTAGTGATTCACCTTAGTGCAGAAACACAAGACCTTGTCTCACAACTTTCATTCTATGTAGCACAAAATTAAAACCACTATTGTTGTTCTATCATAATTAAATCTCAATCCTTTTTGAGACTCTCGTTAGTCCTCAAATTACCAAAATTTGTTTTCCTATTCCAGGATCAAACTCTCATTTGCTGCTCATACATATACAAAATATTTACACATATACTTTTTCTTATTTTTGCATATATACACGCCTGCACACATTGCTTTGTATGACGCTATTGACACTTTGTTCGCTTCTTAAGAGAAGGGATAAATGAGGTAAAGTTCATGTGAATTTTTATACACAGGTGCAAGACAGGTTGGTCTGCTTGGAGCCAACTGAAAGTCACAGAATCAAGATTAGAAAAGACATATGTGAGCTCAGCACCAAACTAAGGTGGCCACATAATCTCAAGGCAAATCAAGATACTGGCTGCCATAATAGATCAGCTTACTTCCACTCCACCTTTTAATTATTTGTTCTTAAATGTTCAGAATTCTCTACTATTTCTGAGCATTGTTATTTGCAGAACAATTTCTGTAACAATAGAGATTATGAATTCCTGGTCTATCATTTCCTAATGGACTACAGTAAGTATCTGATATTCAAAATTTGAGCTGACTAGCTTTAATTGTATTCCAGGATAATATTGCAGATTGTTAATTCCTCTGGTTTTTCCCTATCAATTAACATTTATTGTGGTGCTTCCCTGAGCCAGTCTTGAACAGTTGGTAGTTTATGACTAGGCAGTTTCTTCTGTTGTATTTCTTATATATGCCAACAGAAAGCAAAGAAATATGATTTCCTCTCTAAAGGAAATTTTCTGAGTGATATAAAATATATTGTAACTGCTGCAGCAAACTGCAAAGGACAGTAAATCATCTAACAATTTAAAATTTTAAAAGAATATTTAAGAAAATTTACAGCCAAATAAGTGGCTACAAACCTCAATAATATCATAATACCAAATATCCCTCAACATTCATTTAAAAGAGATGGATGTGAAGATTTTTAGAATTTGTTGCAAATCCAAAACTTTCCTTTAGAACTGCATATCTTTGCATTACATTTACTGCATACAGCACATACAAGCTGGGCAATATCTCATTTTTCAGAAATTAAAAAACATATAATTTTTGAGCTGAAGCTGCACTTATCAAGACTATTTCATCTATAGAGTAATTTATACCACCTTACATAAAACTTTGTGCTGAAAGTTTTGTAACTATTATCTTTTCAGTATTCTCAGACAGCCCAGTGACATATGGGAGATGTGTTCAATGCCTGTCTCTTTGTCTGTACCAATAATATGTGATCTATGAACAATGGGATGTGTGTCAGACAGTGAAGTATCAACACAGTTAAAACCAGGCAAGCATTTGGGCCCAGGTCCTTCAGGAAACACATAACCTCTTTAAAAAGCTGGACTGAATTGCACATGGTGGGTTTCAGAGAGATCTGCTGTTATACTGAATAACAATTCCTATGAAAATCTATCAGTGCTGTATAAGATGCTATAAGAGATGCTGATTGGACACTTGACTGAAGTCAAAGGAGAAATGATCCTTAAGTTTTCAAGACCAAGCTCACCAAATAGAGCTATCAGCAGCACTCACTTTCTATTAACTAAGCACAAACCAGGGCAAGGAAATGAAATTTAACTGCCCAAGAACTTCACAGTGTGAATCATCATAAACAACCGTATTTGTACAACAAAAGGTAACCTAAAAATTACATGCACTTGTACTTTGATACACCAGCTATTCAGAATAGAGTGGAAAATATGTTGCTATGTAATTTGAAACTTAAAATTATGCCAGCTTTACTGACTTACAGATTTTGAGCACAAGATACTACACAGCTTGACAACTACTTGTGAAGCTTATGCCAAGATGAACCTCAGCCCTAAAAATTTTACTTCTGATTACTATGCCTTATTATTGAGCAGGTTGAATTTGGGTGGCACTAACAATCTGGGATTTCTGTCTCTTCAGTGGCAGTAAATCCAATGAGGGCTGGTGTGAGCACACACTCCTGCAATAAGCACATTACAGATTCTCTTCTTTGTTTGAGGAACATGGACAGAAGGAGTCTTTCCTTCCAAGAACTAGAGGTCAGTGTTGAAAGAATGGTATTACTAGATAAGCTTGTAACAAGAACTAATTCCACAAATATGAAATAGTGCTTTTCTGGCAAGGAGCAGATGCCAAGAGACATTCTCTACCCTAAAAGAAACCCAAAATTTGGAACAGAACTTCTCATAAAAGCAAATATAAATGACTGAACCTAGAGAGGAAGATGTTTCTCTTTGAATACTCTGCCCTGGAAATCTGCATCCAAGGTTTCTTAGAGATTCCAGTACATGAGGCATCCACAAAAGGATCCATTCAGGCCACGCTTCACTTAAACTATAGGGGTGACCACACTTGCTCAAATACCTGTTGCAAAGGAAACTTACAGATTTGCTTCATGAAAGTCTTCTATATGTAAAACATTTAAAGAAAATAATATTGCTTATGTTGAAATACATAAAACCAAAAAGCATCATGTTATTGGTTTAAAAATTTTAACAACTTTAAAAATGGATTTATTGGCTTTTACATTTATTGAGTCTTCACCTTAAAACAGAAAAATGCTCTTTGAAATCATTGAGGCTAAAAATTCAATTATTTGGGGATTTTTTTATAAGAGAAAGTAAAGTTGTCAAGTAATCCCATTGCTCTGAGACCTGAAGAACTAAAAAATACCCCAGCCCATAATTTTGAGTTTTATAATAAAAGAATTGTCAACCCCAATGATCTTGGTAAGAGAAAAGTTAAGGAACAGCCCATAGGGAAATGAGATGCCAAGAATGTAATAGAGTAAACAAGGGCAAAAACATCATCAGGGAAAGAATCTTATGCAACTTATAGCAGTCTGACCTTAACAGCATTATTTGAAGAGCCACTAAAGCTTATTGGTTTTACACCTCCACCCATAACAGCACTGAAACATATACAGACCTTCTAGCACAGTCAAGTAGTCCCACTGAAATGTTGTCTCTCTGACTTCTGGTTAGCAGCTCTGTTAATTTTTAGATTATTGTGTGCTGTTAAATTGGATTATTGTGCGTTGGTTAAATTGGATTGTTTAATTGCATTAAAACTTTAAAAAATGCCACAAGTGCACCTTTTCTTTTTGAATGCAAAGGAAATGAAAGATCTATCTGGGAGGGTTAGATCCCAGTTTGTACTCAGGGAATGTAAAACCTGTGTAGTAGTCTTGGGCAACGGCGTTACATGAATGGAATATCAGCATTAATAATTACTCAATGAAAACACATCAGCCCCTGCAGCTCAGTATTCCAGTTTTGCCCTTCCTGCCCCTGCCACACACAGGCCTGGTTCCCTGTCCTTACTACCCCTATTCCTAATACAAGAGAGTAAGTGTCTGTCCTTACATTTCTTTCCTAATTACTTAATACACATTCTACATCATGGTTTTCTTGCTGTGTAATGCATCACAATGTGTTGCCACAGGGTATTAACCAGCTGCATTCAGTACAAATAGTGAATTCACTGGAACAGCTTATTACCACATTAATTTTTATTTTGTCCTTACCCTAGTCCCAAACCAGTAGTTTAGTTTGGAATGCCTAACATGACTTTGTAGCATACTTTTCATCTTCACACAATCTCCTATCACTGATCTTTTCCCTGTGTCTTACTTCTGCCATGCTGGCTCAGTGTAATTCTAGCACGGCGTCAAGAAGGCAGGAGGAAAAGCAGGACATGACCTCAACCAGGACACATGCAAATATTTTAATCATTGTGTTATTAAGACCTGGTTAAAACAGGTGGAAGAACCACCCACGGAGGAGCTCCCTGATCCTGAGGGAAATTGCACCTTTTGAACTACCCATGTTGTCATCATATTTGTCATCTGCAAGGGAGTTTTCTGATTCCATAGGAAAGATGGAGGCTGCTTGAGTTAATTCTGGTCTGTCTCCAGACCAGTCAAGGCAATGTGGGCAATTCATTTTCTCTTTATCTTTCTTCATCATTAGCACGGTACTAGTCTGACTGTAGTTGAAATCTGCTTTACTAGAAAGTTTTCTTGTGACAGAGCCTGTAAGAAACAAAGCTACATACCAAACCTACAGGTTGTTTGTGAGATTTCTTGCTTTGGCTGGAACCTCTCTGTCCATTAATGTGTAATTCTTATTCTCATAGGGATCTGTTCTTTTCAGACAGTATTTACTTTCACTGCATCATAAATCACCAGAAATGTGACAATCTTCCATTATATTTGGCTTATATGTTCTCACCTTTGCATCAAGAGATCTCCAATTCAGAATCTACATGTTATTACTTACTCAAGTCTAAGAAAACACGATTACATCTTCTATAGACTTTTAACTTTATTCTTTCCCAATACCTTCCTTTACCTTTTTTATGCCTCTCTCTCTGGTCACAAAGGATTCCTTTTGATCTCATTCTTCTAAATCTATCAGGGTTTCTTCTCCTCTGCAGTAGTACAGCACCAGGTTTTGAGAATTCAGTAATTTCTCTGCTACTTTAATGAATTCTAAGTTGCTGCAGGGTGATTTTTTTCTGTGGTGCATGCCATGGTTAATTGCTATAATTGTTCTCTTTCTTGTGTTATTTATACCCTCACGTTACAGTGCTGTAATTCTAATAACACTTAAATTAGATCACTGTGGGTCACTGGTACACCTGCTAAACTGAAAGCTTTAGGTGAAAGATTAGAAACTAAATGAGTGCTCTTAGATCTTTCTGTCCATTATGAAATTTGAAAATAGAATTTATCATTGTACTAGTATGCAATTTCCAGCACTAACATAACTCTTTTTCCTTTTTTGCTCTTTTAAGAAAGAGAATTAGCCATTTTGCCCACTTTAATACTATTGATTGTTTTCTTTATAACCTCGTATGGCTGGTCATTTCTAATTCATATCCTCCAGTGAAATGTTCTCTCCATTTGCTATAATTAAGCTTTCATTAACCCATACACATTTACACCAAATGTGTCTCAGTCTCCTTCCATGGAGATATAAATGGCTTTCTTAGTTTGCTGTAATACCCATTAGGCAGTGACAACGTTGCAGATAACACACTATATAGTGTATTTTCTGTATTTCAGGCACAACTTCAGAACTTCTACACTCAGTAACCATTCCAAACAGTATATGTTCTCTGGGAAGACCACCCCCATCCCAACATCTGCACAATGAGAGCAGTATTTTAAGTCTTTTTTGATTTTTCTATCTCTAACAGAAAGGGATAAAGTAAAAAAAAGATAGGGTCAGGGGAAGAATTATAAACCTATACACAATATGACTACTTTTTAAAAATTTTTAGAAAAGGGGAGAAGAAAGAGGGAGGGGAAGGAGAGAACAAAAAAAGTATTTCAAACAATCTAATTGTGGAGAGACAAATTTGTAAAAAACCCTACAAAACTTCTTCTCTAAGTGAAATGCTTGTGCTAAAAAAAAAAAAAGACAAAAAACCCACACCAAAAGCAACCAACCAAACCAACCCTAACCGCCATCTAGAAAACCAAATACCGTAACTTATTCATAAAAAGTTGTGATTCTGTGAAAACTAAGGAGATAGAATTCATCTCCAAATGTTCAGGTTTCGAATTTTTCATATATAAAGTAACAGATGAGGTGCAGCCTCCTCTTTGTACCTTGTTCAAGACCAGGTGTCAAGCCCGAGTTACAGGACCTGCCTCCCTGCTCAGTTTAGAGGAGGATTTTAGTCATCCCAGTTGTGCAGGTAATAACAATAGTCTGCCTTGCAATGGGTTACACTCTGAAAACTGAAGGACCTGAACTTGCTGTTTTAGTCTAAGTATCATCTCAATCATTTTAATTTTGATGAATCTTGCTAAAAACATTTTTGCAAATCAAGAATATGCCACAAGGCTCCAATCTCATTTTGCTTATGCTCTTCTCTATATATGTATGTGCTCTCACTTGAATCCATTCATAATAACTTTTATATAGATTTCTCTAGCTTCACAGATGCCAGTGACAGCAAGACATTTTGGGTTTGCTTTCATATCAGATAATTCTATTTTATTTATAGTGCTGGTAAAAGGACAGAGAAATAGCATGAAAATGCAGCAGCCCAAACAAATCAAGCCATGCCTGTGCCTTGCTGCTGGAAAAGATATGGAAGAAAACATCAATCCAGAAAAATCTGAAAGATTCTCAGTGCCTGTAATTATCATTGCCTAAAAACAGTGCCTCATTCTGTTATGCAAGGATTCAAACCAAATGCATCCATTCCAACATTGCCACCCACTATGTCATTGCAATTGCATTTTAAAACAGCTCGTTGTCATCTTACAAGAAGAACAAGGGTTAAATCTTGCTCAACTTCAGATGGTTTAGGAAATGCTTTCCTACAGCCAGATTTTTTTTGTTGTTGCATCCAGATTGGATTACAGTAATTCTTTGTTTGCAGGTTTGCAACCACCACTTTTACAGATGTTGCAGGAACAAAATGCAACAAGAAGGAAATCTCCAGTTGGGGAACAGGGTGTTTGGTACAGCTGCTATGTACGAGAATTTTATCCTGCAGTCATTTGAAAATTGTTTTTGATACTCTTCATTCAAGGTTCTGATGTGCCCATGACTAATGTACTAGAATGAACATCCTAAATTATATAGTTCCAAATATTTCCTAGACCGAACAAGTACCAGACACTGGGAAAACAAAAGATCCCAGAGAAAGACAGTGGTATGACTTTTTCCTAATGCTGCAGAATTTCCTTCCTAAATATCCCAAGCTCAGCTTATCTTTGTATATATTTCAGAAGTGCTACATCATAATACTCCAAATAAAAATCCAGTGCAACTTGTTCATAACTGCTAAAAACTAATAAAGTATTAAAAAGTACTGAAGTACTATAGTAATGCATTGGAAGTCATAGAGGAAAAAACCCTCAATTTATTAGATTTACTGGCAATCCCCCCACTTCAAACCTACAGAATTTGATTTTGCAAGTAATTTGAACCCCATGTTCTGGAATTGGAGTAAATTTCTACCTTAGAGTCTTGGGACAACATTAAATATTATTTTATATCTTAGATGTTGGTGTCTTTCTCTGAAATATTGTTTATACCTTTGCAGAAAGTTTGTATTTCCTTCCCATCCCGACTAACATATTTTACATTTACTTTGCAATTAAGGTATTGTAGGAGATGCACAGGAAAGAATGATATAGTTCCCTGAATCTCATTTTCCTCTTACAACTTGTTGACTCCAGAGCTATGTGGAATTCACAAAGAAACAGTGAAAGCTGAGTTTTCAAAAGGTTATGTAAACTCTCATGAATGCAACAGAACTTACATCAAAAACATTATTTTTGTTGTATTTCAGTAACACTGAATTATTTAATACATTTTGAGGATATTATTCTTGCACGCACTTAAGTCTTCCTTTGAAACTTGTGCTCCTGAAATCAGTTGGGTATTTCCATAAATTATATCCTACAGAGCGATGCCAAGCTATTGCAGAGATTGCTTACATTGTTTGTACATAGACTGAGGTTGTATTTAAGTTTGTGATTTGCTTTGTTGTGTTTTGGGATTTTTTAATTAAATGATTACCAAATTATTAATTTAACAGATTAAAGAATTATGTAGGGAAAGCTCCTTTAAAATGATTTACAGGGAAGGATAAGTGCATTATAAGAAAAGCAAATTATTTAAACAGGGATTCTCTATTAATTGACAATCTTTTCCTTTATTATGCCAACAATGCAAGAATGATGGAAACTTAGAGACTTGCTGCATGAATTATTAAGTATCCTGAAAAAGTGAAGTATTTTCAGAGAAAATGTTTGCTCAGTGATATGAAGAAGTCCATAAACATTGCAATTAACTAGAAAGATAAATGGCAAAAATCTGACTGTAGCTCCACTTGACCCTTTTTTTTTAATTATAACATTAATTTTTTGTTTTGCCTTTAAATACTCTTAATAACGGTATGAAGCACCAGAGAAAAACTTTAATACATTTTCAGAGAGAAAAAACAACTTTTAAGATCTTACGGTACCAGAACAATCAAGGGACCCCTGCAATTTATGGCTGCAAAACAGTCTTTCCCTCCAGTTGTATTTAAACAGACACTCTGTAAAATACATATGAATTGGAATTATTCTTTGTGTTGTTGATCATTTGATGTATTATTATTTATTCAACAGCACCCAAAACTGAGCTTACCGCATTCGCCTCTCCAAAAAAGAACACAAACTAGAACTCAGCCAGCATTAATTTTAGACATGACAGAACGACTAGCAGTGGAAAAGGAAGTCTTGATTCTGGGAACCAGTCACAGTCTTCCACTCCAGAAGTAGCTTCATGCTACTCTTTTGGGAGAAGACATGCACTCTACAGCCTTAAATAGCATGTTTCTTACAGTACAGAGTTGGAAAAAATAGGGAATCATAAAAGTGGTAAAGAAAAACATTTTCCCTGGGAGTTTGCATGAGATTATTTTCTCAACAGATTGATTTCTCTAAACTCACCTTTTGCCTCTGCTTCAGGCTGTCCAAATCTTATTATTTATTCCTCTAGTCAAGCCCCTTCCTCCTAAATCTATCACTTCAGATATTTGCAGCATAAAATATGAATCCTATTTTCCTTAAACAGCTTCATCAGATCGTCTCCTCTTCCTCCCTGCGGTAGATTGCTCAAATAATGCTGCCCCCTCTCTATCCCAGGCAGTGCCTTGTTCTAACTATGCTCCCCATCAAATCCTTATTTAAAATCCCTGTGGTAGAATCCAGCAAGGGTAGATTGGCAAGAATAACAACAGAAGATCCTCAATGCAACAACACTGAGCAAATGTGTACCTGCCAGCCCAGGGCTCACTGGTCCTCAGAGCTGGGTGTCACTATCAGGAGCCACGGGGAGAGGATTTACCAGGAGCACACACCCATGCCTTCCTAACTGGTGCTTCCCCTGTGTCTTCTATCTGTTTCCCTTCCCCATTGAGCCTGATTTTTTTTTCTCCTATCTTTCAAAACAAGTAAAATATTCAGGTCAGTAATGATACCTGATTTACTGAAGCACTATTTAAATATTTTATGTCATACAAATGGTCTTCAATTACAGGGAAACATGTTTTTTCACTATATAATGACAGCTGATTCATCTTATTTGTTGAGCTAAAAGATTTAATAAAAATTATTTTCCTCCATTTTTGTTGTCTATGAGGCTTTTGCTTACCAAAAGAAAAGAATCCCTCCAACAAGTTACATATTTAATGAGCGAACACTTATTTCTGCAACCTCTCTTAACACATTGTGTAGGCTGCATCTGAGTGGCAGAATGCCACAAAGACTTTGCTCTTCAAAATGTGACCAGAATCCCTGTTGGATCATGTTTACTCCTCTTTATGAGTGAAAAGGGAGCTTATGAATAGATGCACAGCAAAATATTATTCAAATGTCTTTCTATACCTGACAAAGCAACACTGAAACAAACAAAAAGCCCAATGAAAAGTGGAGAGAAAAAAAAGGAAGTTGCAGATTTGTATGTCAGCTGGAGAGGAGGTGTGGCTTCCTTTTTACAAACACGTGAGTATGCATGAGGAATGTTTGAGAAATGGGGCTCCATCTCTATTAATGGGAGTACAAGTTTCCAGTGTTTTTCTCAGTATCTGCCTAGATAGGCTTTCCTGTTGCAATCATATTCTTTTTTCATCTGTATGTACCTGTGTATGCATTGCCTAATTGACAGTGTAAGGAAAGAGAGGCTAAAGTTTTAGCTCTTCGTTGTGGATGAAGAACACACCACAATGGGTATAGAGCAAGATGATGCTTTGCCTTCCTTCTCCTTGCAATATGTGGGATTCATCTCCTGGCATAAGTGAATGCTGGCAGAAGCAAATGCCTGCCTGCTGCATGCTGAGCTGCCAACAAGTTTTAGAAACTTGGCTGATAGCAGGAGCAGGTTGCTCAAAGCAAAAGGAACTGAATTCATGAAAATGGTGAATTTTCTGTACTGCTCAGTTCTCCTTGGTCTCTTGGTTGTTTTGCATAATAATATCTATTGGCAGTTATGCAGTTCCTATCACATTCCAGATTCCTGCCTGCTATCTGTTGCTGTCCATTCCTACTATGTGCTAGTTCCCTTGAAAGCTGGCACAAACTAACAAATAACCTTGGCAAGAAAATTAGGTCACAAAATTGGGAGGGATGGTAAACTCCACCTTGAGCTTCCTTCCTGCAGGAAGGTGTTGGTATCTTCATAATTTCATGTTCATCTTTAGAGTTGCTTTGTGTTTAACTCCAAACCTCTTGATGTCTCAGGCTGCCTACATTTTGACTGTCACTCCAGTTCATCAGCAGTGACAATGCTGGATCATTCACAAACTCTGACATAAGCCACACTAGCAACAGTGTTGACAGCCAGCTTGAGATACTCACCCTCTAAACTCAAGCCCAGCTACTAAAGAAACTCTAAGCTTAATCTTTTTGATTCTACAATAAACTTACTTAAAATATAGTTTTCCAGTTTCCCTCCCAAAAATGAAATAGGTAAAAATCTGAACTTCCACACAGACAAACAGAAATGGGGCTCCATATACTAAGTTGGCCATTCTAGAAGTGTTCCCACTGCTAGTGACAACAGCTTTGTAATTTACAGGCCCTTTCTAACAAAGCAGCTCCAGTTCTGTAATAGGCTGTAATTCAACTCTGAATGGCAATAAATTAATCTGAAATGCTGATATAATGCTCCCCACTTGGGCCAGTTTAAAGAAAGCAGAAGGCAGTGAGTGCTTCTGGCAGGCTCAGCTCACAGCAGGGCTGAAGAGCAGTGACTTCCCAGCCTCACTGGCTTCAAACTGCACATGAGGTTCTGGGTGCCTCCTGTGCACCTCCCCCTAAATTCTGTAATTTGTTCTTTATTGGCTGATAAAGACAATCTCTGAGGCATGTGCCTACAAAATAATTCTTTCATACTGTTCATCTGACTTCTTTCCCTTTGCCCTTAGCAAACATAAAACATGCAAACATGTCCAGAATAACAGAGACATATGCAAGTATTCTACATTAATTACTGGGATTTTCTCCTCCATTTTCACTCTGAGTAATTTGCACATCTATAACAAGTATTCACAAAAGTTCATGTAAATATAAAGCTTTGCATAGTTTATATTAACATATTATTTATGTATATATAAAACCAAAAGTAATTAAAAACATAGTTCAAGGTCACCATTTATGGTGGATATATTTTCAATTAAAATTACTTTCACTTCTAATTTCTAGTTCTTTTTGTGATATCTTCTCTTTAATTGAGAAACTACCAAGTGTTTGCTTTTAAAATAGGTATGCCTCTAGACTAATCTGAAAACTAACTGTACAGCATGTATGGAGTGATTGTGATTAATGAAACGGGCGGTTTTCAACTCAAATTACAGCAAAGGAATTATCTGGAGCTGAAATTGACTTAAGAAGAGAATATTCCATAAAGGAAAAATTACCTCACGCTTTTTAATAAAACATTTTATCTTGACCTGTCTTCCACCTAAGTTAGCACTTACAAAAATAACATTTCCATGGTAACTGTTCTTTTGCTTCATTTCTGGAGATGCTGAGGAACCTCAGCTGCCACTGATGTCAAACAAATCTATGTGTGCTTCACACTCCTAAAATTCATATTGCATATATTTTCCAGTACAGACACTCAATTTTTCGTTTATTCCTTTTCTCTAAATTCAATTAATATCTGTCCCTCAAAAGCATTTGGGCTGCATGATTTGAAGTGTGTGCATCCCTGAGAGATTACAGAGCTGGTAAGTAGAATGAAAACATGCTCAACGCTCAGTGAGAAGTTGAATATAGTTAGATGCATATAAGCTTTGGAGAATACTACTAGAGATGTATCTGCATCTTGCAAGACTAAACAGCTGCAGAAATGTGTCCTTAAATTTTAGAACAGAGATAGATCCTAATTGAAAAGATCAGCACAGATATGTGTTAGCTCACCATCAGAAACACACTTTGTAATATTATGTCCCATTGTTTAAGTGTATAAAGCACACATTTCCACACAACCTGAGACTGAGCAGTCAAAGCACCACCTATCATAGACAGCAGTTGCATTACAGCATTTCACTTGCAGCAAAGCTGGGAACATCCCAAGAGTCTATTATCCTCATTTATAGTTACTCAAGAGATTTTATTCTTGAAAATTGGTTATGGTCTATAGCAACAGTATTAACTCAGTTCTCACCTCACAACAGAATGCATTTTAAAAATGACAAATGAAAACATATTCAAATGTGGAATAAAACTGTAGGTGAGTTGCATGGCGGTTCTAGCAGATATAAGAAAATCCAAATGTTCCTAATCTTGGGGAATTAGCTTATCTCTGAGGTAGCTGTCAGAGTGTAGATTAGTTTCATTTCTTTGAAAAACCATAGAAAAGTGGGAATTGAGAACTTGATCTTATAATATATTCAAATTCCTATGGAAGTTTTGTGCAAGACTTCTGCTATTTCCAGTTATCAAAACGTGAACTAAAAGTCTTTCTCCAAAAATCAGGCCAACAAAAGGTAATTTACTGAATTTTTCTAGTATTAATTACAAAAATCATCCTTCTTTTCCCATTTTTCCAATTTTCTATTGAGAAAAAAAACTAAAAGAGGACTGATTATCAGCAAAGGACCATGGCTGCTGCCATTTACCCAATCGTCTTCCAGACTGTGTTCTACACACATTCCATAAATAGCACAGAGGGAGTGAGACTAAACCAAAATGAAGACTTTTTTTTTTTTCAGAAAAATCTGTATGATGAGACAGTCAGCACTGAATAGGTTTTCTTGAAGGTTTTATTTATGAATATGGAATGAAGATTTTTATATTTGGAGTTTTGTTGCATTTTGGTTTTTAATGAATGCAGAGATACTGGAAAACAGAATGTCAATATCTAGAATGTTTTCTGTCATTTCTGTAGGCTAGCACAGCTCTTTCTCTGAATAAAGCAGATTAAAAGTTAGATAAATTTTGAATTATCTTTACCAAGGGTATTTCAGCTATAATTCATGCCTTGTGTCTTAGTAATAACACAGATCTTTCACATCTACAAATTAGGAGGAAAAAACAAAGGCAAAACAAACAAACAAAAAAACCCAAAGCAAAACAAACCAAAACCAACAAAACAAACAAACCACAACAAACCCTTAACCAGGAACAACTGTATCTAAAGGGGCACTTTTCAGTCCCTGAAAATATACATTTATGTTTTATCAGACAAATTAAGATATTACTTGACTGCTTTGCCGCTACTTTATTTTTTGTTATAACTTTAAAAATAAATTTTGTATTGAGATGCCTGTGCACTTTCGTCTTCAGGACTATTACAGCATTGTAGGTGACTATTCTTCAGTAATAAAAAATATTCATTAAACCATTTGATACATAAAAGAGGTACATATACTTCTTGTAAAAATTCTGTAACTTCCTCCCTACATCACTGAGACTCATGTACAGTTGTTCAGTATTTAAAACAGATTTATATTTATAGAGCATATTATTATATATAAATATATACATTACATTGGATATTGCATGTATGAGAATTATATACATTACATAGGGTATATTACACATACACTTCTTCCTTAATACACAGAGATAATTTTAATATGCCTATTTCCAACTTCTTTTATGAAAACATATTGGCAAACGCTTTCAAGAAACTGGTTAATCTAAACGAGCAAATGGATATTGCAAAAAAGTTCTAAGGGATATCTCTTTTATTTGTTAAGCATCTTTTCTTAGATTATATTTTCTTTCTGCTTTGTTTCCATTACTTTTTCTAATGAACTCCAAAGGTAATTGAATTTTGGATATCTAAACAAGATTTTAAGAACACTTATTTTCATGCAACACTCATCATGAGTATATTACCTGGCAATCTCAAAAAATATTAAACAGGTCTAATTGAACTGCCTGTATGGTAGCATGCTAGGCAGAGAGAGTTTTATACCTCATTTACAGTTAAGTTAGTTTTATAATGTATTATAACATATTTATAATGTTATGGTATTTCAAAAAAAAAAAATCCGATTTTAATTTCTTTTGGTGGTTTTCCCCAATACTTTCAGTGGCATTTAGTCTAAAGTAAATTGACACACAAGTAGTTGCATGAAATCACCTTACTCTTAGAACACTGGATGGCAGCTGCCCCCTCATACAAAACTCCCAAGTAACTCTGAAAAAAAGTTTGACTTGCCTGGCAATGCAATGGCATTTCTGGTATTGCCGTGGTGTAGAGTGACTGATCCACTCTGTGTAGTTTTTCTCCCTGCTGTTTTCTCCTTTGTCATCCTCCCTTACTGCATCTTCACTTGAACCACTGTGACTCCTTCCCTCCCTCAAAACTCTTTCTCCCCTCCCGCTCACTCCCTCACCTTTTTTTCCATTCATTTCATTCCAAACCATCATCTGCTACTTGGGTTTCTGTACAGAAAGCAGAGACTGCTACAGGAGCAGCAACAGGTGGGCTGGGGTCATAAATAACAGATATGACACAGTCAAGAAATTGCTTTCAGGTGTGGCTAACCTGGCTACCAATGTCTTCATCCTGTGAGCCTTTGCATCACCTGTAGACTGCTACCCACTCATCTCTGCTCATCTGATTTTTCCCTAACATAGTTCTATAATCTGCTACAGATTATGCTTAACAAATAAGAAAAGGAAAAAAGTTAGCATTTAAGAGTTCTTTAACCTATGAATTTTACAGAACTGGGGTGGAGAGCAGTCAGAAAATGTGGAGAACGCTAGAAGGTAGGGGGTAGGAGCAGCAGACTGACACCATAACTTGTGGGAAGCTAAAGGCAAAGATTTCTTTATCTGGATTGTCAGCAACACGATGGAGAGGCTATTTTATTGGATTGGGACATTAGTGAGCAGCATTTTATATTGGTGGGCATGACTATAGGTTTTCTTTGTTAAAAAGAAGCTTGGGTAGCAGTCAATTCAGAGTGCCAGATACCAGAAATCAGAGCAGTAGCACTGAGCAGTACAATACAGAACACGTGCACGTATGCCCTTCAAAGCACCCCTGAAAATCTTCTTTTTATTCTCTAGCTACTTTAAAGATACCTTTAGAAAATGGACTGTAAATTTTGAGAAAGATTGGGGAAGGTTATTTTGCTCCCTGTACAGGAAATTAGTTCTGTCACTACCCATTTCCCCAAAAGACACGTGCTAAAATAATGTCTCTCTCTTTCCTCATCTGATAAAATTCTGAGATAATGAAAAATGCAATGAGGTACCTGTGATAGAAGAGAACTCATACAACAAAACAATGCTACTGTCAAGAATATACATGTTCTCCTAGATGCCTTGAAAGTCTCTTTCTAAACACACCATTCTCTAGGGGTGAGAATTACATTTGCCAGGTTTATCCTGAAATACATTAGATAGAAATTATATTTCTCTGTATTTAATGTGCTGTTTGACTACAATGTTGAACAGCCTGGCTCTGCAACTTCTACCACTTACCACACTCACTCCAAAGCCCAGAAGTGCAGCAATTTGATGAATTCCCATATAGTATTCAATGTAGTTTGTGTTACTAAAGGGAAGTTATTATCTATCCTGCATTGTAAGTATTTGCTGTAACAAATATGTATTTGTGTGTACCTTGACTTCATTCATAGAAGGAACTTGTACTGCCAATATTTAAGAATGAAAATGCTTAATAACTGTAATAAAAACTTCCATTTTCATCTCACAATAAAATAAAAACAATGTAAAATAACAAATCAAAGCAAAGCTTCCCAAGTAGAAAATGCACTTCTGTAGTTACAATGATGTTATGCTCCTTCTTTGTACAGCTGTTCACTCAAGTACAGTAAATCCTATGATAGGGTGAACACAATTATAATTTAAAATAGGTATGATATGTCTGTTACCATAGAAGTTTCCCTGAACTTTCAGGTGAATGATATATCAGAATGATATAGTGAAATACTGTTTCACAACCCAAAATCACAAAAGGCATTCACATTCCAATATCTGCCCTTAAAACCTTTCTCATTCTCCATGTTTGTAGTTAGCTCTATTGTGTCCATAATATCCATGGAACATTGATGCAACAATAGTATACTTGTCACACTGCACTGCAATATTAAATACAGGAAAGAGGGTACTCAGAATGTGGCTGTTTTCAGTCCTGCCCCATGGAGATAATACATGGACCTTCATGAATTATTTTAATCTTAAAACACAGTCATAAATAGCTACTTTTAGTAAGCAGATGTAGTAGATCAGGAAAGGGTCCGTGTGAAAGAGGCAGCCACTAACAAAGGAACATCTTGCAATTTGATCATATCTGCCAGTAAGAGTAACTGCTATTGAATATCACACTCTGCTGTCTCAGAGGCAGCACACTAGGCTGAACAGCTTTTATTAATAGGTTATTAACCTGAATATTGCAGACATATCCAAAGATATGTGCTCGCCATTCTCCTGTGCCTGTGTTGAAGAGGATTGCAAAAGCCATTTTCTGTAACAATATAAAATATCTGTGTGCTCGTGCTGAAAGCAACTGGCTAAAACACTGCTGACCTACATAAGATTAGTCTCTGCTAACAGAGACTCAAAGATTCAGGGGAAAAGGGGGGTGATGGGGAGGGATGACTTTAGGGGCACACATAAAATCAGCTAACACAGTGACATTTTCATACAGGATTAATGAAACTAAGTTTGCTCATACAATTCCATGTTATTACACTTCTAGCAGAGCCGGAAAAGTAGATTTTTAAGTGAGAAACAAGAATCCTTACCTTTCTGTTGAGTCTTCTGCAAGGCCACTAATTATTATAGTTTTTTTAATATTATGCTCTGGTGTTATAACTGAGACCTGAAAACTCACTCAAATGGGCCGTGAGAAATCAGAGGATTATGGGTTTCTCTCTTAACTTCCAGGTGGCAACAATCTAAGAAAAGTGCTCACCTGGCTCTCTTCACCAGATTATCCCCCACACCCTCCAGCCTGTGCTGAATGTATCCTCCCCATGCCTTTGTTATACCAGGAAAAGCCTGTTAGTCTCATCCTGCTCTGCCTGCATTCAGAGGCAGGGAGGCCCTTGGCCTGCTGATATCACAAAACTTCTGCTGCTTTACCTGGGCTGGGGGATGTTCTCATTAAGAATCAGAACATAATGGCAGCAAAGTCTTTTTGATGGCATACATATTTCAGCTCTCTTCCCATTGCTGAGCTCCACTAATGCAGAAATATCAGTGGAGACGGTGAATGTTTCATATCCACATGACCATAACTACAAGGAGGATAGCAGCCCTCTCCCTTCCTCATTCTTCTTAGTCACATTATTTAACCTCCTCAAAATGTAGCTTTTCAGCTCAGGAGAGCTTTTGATTACAGAGCTAGATGCTGTACAAAATTCTAATTATGCAAATCTCACTCCAGTTGACACTGAGGTTTTTTTATCGCTTCGTTGTTTGCCCTTTTGGAAGTAATTTTTTCTGGACCAAATCAGTATAGTAGTGCTTTAGCTCCACTTTGAGAAGTGAAAAACAAGTAAGAATTGGGCCAATTGACTCCAGCATTGTATAGTTCTGCAACATTCAAATCCACAGGTTTA
Source organism: Pseudopipra pipra (assembly GCF_036250125.1). NCBI lineage: Eukaryota > Metazoa > Chordata > Aves > Passeriformes > Pipridae > Pseudopipra > Pseudopipra pipra. Next base: position 11,069,688 of record NC_087556.1, read on the forward strand.
TTCACATGCATAGAGATTGGTTTTGCCTTTTATTTTAGCATTCTCACCCACATATCTATAGTACAGCAGATTATACGTGTGCTATACTCTTAGACTTTCTGTGCTTTTCCTGTATTTCCTTTCAACTTCAGTCTGAATACAATTTCCATCTGTTCCTATGGCTGTCAGCCTGCAGACATTCTCATTTTGTGATCACCTGTTCTCATGTATTCCTCATTTCTCTTAGCATTTCTTCTTCCTTTCTCAGAACAACCTATGTGCTTCTGACATCTGCTCACCACCATTATCTTTTATGAACTCCCAGGCAAAAACCCATTCAGAGATGTTGTCAATGTCAACTGCTCTGTCAAAATATTACACTTGGCATGTCTGACAGCCTGCAATGGGCTGACCTTCATTGTATCAATGCCCTCAAACAATATCTTTTATTTCACTGCTCGTCTGTGAAGTGACTTGAGCTTTTCTTAGACAACAAAGTCACTAATACAATCCAATAGCCATTACTGAACTGACCACCCTGCACACGAGACAGGGAATAATACAGTCCTTATTTTAGTCAGGGAGAAATTCAGCTGAAACAATAATGGCTTGACCCATCTAAGTACTGAAACTAAAATACTCCTGCATTTTCATCTGAAGGATACCAAAAGGTCTTTTCCAAAGATCACAGCATGTGTACATGTGTGATTGAATTCAGAAGAGACATTCAGACACTTCAAATCCCAATACTGTTCCCTAGCCATGGGACCAATTTTTCAAAACTTACTCTTTTGCTCTGTTAGGCTCCAAAGTTTAGGTTTTCACTCCTGAAGAGAAGAAAGCTACCTCATTTATCATGAAAACAACTTGGAAGTGAGAGCATTCACAGTCTTCCAGAAGTATATTTTACCTCATCCAAAATAAATAAAAAGTTCAATTAAATGTCCTCAAAGCAAGTAACCTCATTCACATGTTATTACTGTAAAAATATTCCTAAAATATTCTTTCTCAATCAAAGTTCTAAACACAAAGGGGCAAAAATGCTTTCACATTCTCCTGCATTTTCATAGCTCTGGGATTAAACAGTGCATAAACTGTAAGCACTTCATTTGCAACTGTCAGGCTAATGAACAGTGAACTGCAGAATATTTCTCTAACTGGAGGTCTAATTAACTCATAGGAAGTGATATTAAGTGATCCCATCGCACTTCAGCACTCTTGGGACATACAGAATTTAACATTAATTTTACATCTATTACCTGTAGCAGCTGCCCACATTGTTGTCATCTTAAGAGGACATCATATTTATTTTAAGTAAAAAAACACTGTTCAGTCACTGCCAGGATAAAATAAGCACCAATCTTTATAATCTCTATGATATATACAAAAATTTGTCATGGAATGCTTCTTTTACCTTACATTTTAATACAACCAAAAGTGAGCATGCTACTCTGGGAAATCTGGTAGGTCACCTTTTGTTATTAGAAAGAATTTTCCATTTTTGAAGTGGATAACTAGCTGCACTATGATCTTCTGAAGGCTTCTGTAAATCAAGCCTTTTCTCCTGCTTTCAAGGACACTTGATTTCAGGACTGTGAACCAAAATTTTTGTTAAAATTCTGATATTAATATAATTTTAAAGCACTGTCAGTAAAATTCAGAAAAATTCTACTCATTATTTTTATAGACACTGTACATAAATATTACTATGACTTATAATTTGTGATAGCTTTGCTGAAACTGTAGCCAGTTTAATACAGTTAAAATACACTTAAATAAGGTACTGTATTTAAAGAACAGTACTGAAATTCTTCCTCTGACATGTGCAGGTTGCAATTGCCTCGTAGTCAGTATCATAACTTGCTTTGTGTCTCTATCCAACTTTATTGTAGTTGGTGGTAGATTGAAAATAAGCAGTGAAACTAAAATTTGGGACTCCAATGCTTTGTCGTTCTTCTCAGTAGCTGCACCAAGGAAAGGTAAGCGGGTGAAATCTAAGATTGTTCCCTTGGTCTTTCTGTCTTTATGTGTTGGGGTGTGTGCAGCTATGCCAGTAAAAGAGAAAGCAGTAATCAATGAGAAGAGCTTTGTGTCACTGCTCTGTCGTTGTGGTTCCAGGCTAGTCCAGGGAAACTGCTGGCAGCTGGTTTAGCTTGCTGTTGTTATGTGCAGGCTCCTGTGGAGTTGGAAAATCATCTTTCTCCTGAATTTTTTATATATATAACTCTACAGGTAAAATGGTTTCATCATTCCTTAAGATATTCTTCAGAGATTTGATTTGCTTCTTGCACTGATACGTTCCAAAAGCAGAATCCGGTAATGTCCCCTTGTGAGATGAGAAAACTCATCATAAAAAGATGAGTCCCTATACTGAAGGTAGATCATGTTATGATCATGTTATAATCATGATTATTCCTATTTGCACTTAAAAGCACGATATGTATAAGTCCCATCTCCTCTAATATGGAAAGTTCAGCACAGTTTTACCAGTTCTTTTAATGACCCTGTTAAGGATCTGGGGATCCCTTACAGTGGGAAAAAAAAAAAGAAAAAGAAAAAAAAAAGAAAAAGGTATAAAGAAGAAAAGAAAAAAATTATAAAAGGAAAAAAAAGGGGGCAAAACAATTTTTTTTCAAAAAGTTTTTTTTTACTTTAGAAAGCAGAACAATACTTCTCTCCATGTAGGAAACAATTTTCAATTATGAGCTCCCATCAGTAACCTTGTTTTATTCCTAATTGCTGTGCAGTATTGAAAAGACTGGATTTACTACAATTGTCAAAAATTCTCTCTACCTTTTATGATGGACTTAAAATGGAGAAATAAATATCAACTGTGTTGCATCTCTGACTGTGATGTGTAGTTGAACCACCACAGTAAATATTTTAATTAAAACTCGAAAAACAAGCTGCAGTATTAGTAATGCAATAATCATCTTCAGGTTGTCTGCTTTTTTAACTCCAGCCTTCTTCACTCAGGGGACTGTTTTCATGAGGGTTTTACTAAAATCATTTCCTGAGCCTACAGGAAAGTCTTAATTACCTCACGTTAATTTTAACCATTGCTAAAAGATAATCAATTTCATCTTAAAAACAAAATAGGTTAATTTAACTCATGGAGTGTGTCTGAATATTAATGGTGTCTTATTTGCATATTCTTCATGATTAGCAGGCATGTAATAAGGAAAAAAATTGAAACAGCACTTGAATGAACAAGGGGAGGAAAAAAAAGGAAACAGAAAAACTTGCAAAGAATGGCTAAGAATACAGGGACAGGTAAAATTGCAGTATTGCCTGGGTAAAGGCATCAACCACAACTGTACACATTTGTTCTGTGATTGCAAAGAAATTTATCAAAATACCATCATGCATTTATGTAAAAAGATAACCTTTACTGTCAGTACCAGCAATGATATCCATCAAAACCCTGGCATTCCAGTCTTCAGCTGTCATCAAAAAGACATATATGGATACTGTTTGTCTACGTGGAACACACCATAAATACCAGCAGTGCATTATATTATTATTTTTTAACCAACTCACCATCCCAAGAGCTCTAGTTTACGTATAAATATATTGCTCACCCTCTGTACACCTGTGGAGAAATCAGTATCACAGCTCAGCTCTGACACTAATACAGTCACAATGTAACCCTGTTCAGAAATTGTAAAACTGTGATATCTGACTGCAAATTTAAGGTAGAGTAAACTTTGCCATGTCAATAGGTTGAGTATCTCTCTGCTATTACAAGTCATTTACCTGTTTAAAGAGAGGTTTTTCACCTTTACCCAAAATTAAAGATTTTGTGGCCAAACAGGTTCTGTATATATAACACATAAATTACAAAGTATTAATATTGGTAGGTATATTTACATATACACATACAAAAGACAAAAGCTCTGAGCTGTTCTACTAAATAAATCAAAAACATATACTGAGCCATTCCTATTACTAAAAATCTTTGTTTGCACTGTATTACAAATTTGTCTTTGAGAGCTGAGCGTAACAAATGCTTTTTCATGACTGAGAATATCTGTAAAAATTAAATCTTCCATAGACATTTCCCAGTTAACTATTTTGCTTAATAAATCAATAAATAGAGTAGGACAGCTCAACTGGGTATGACTTTATTTAATTTCTCTTGCCTTTGAATTAGGTTTCATCCAGATGTAGTGTTTTTTTCCCCCTCCCTTACTTTCCTCCCATTGTAGAACTCAATTTTTGAGTTCCAATGATTTCATCACAGAAAATAATACAGCCTTGACAATAATGTTTTATTAACCTTTATTGTTCTAAAGTCTACATCTGAGATTAAATCCCACGGTGCGAACTGTTGAAGGTTAAAAAAGTAATTGCTGCTTCTAATGGGTACCTGAAGGATATTCAATTGTATTTTCCCCTATACATTCAATACTGAAGGAAAATACAGCTTTCAATAACTGGAAGCAGAAGACTTTTTAAAAGAAATCCATGGTGCAGTAATTTTTTTCATTCTCTAGGGAGCTAGACCTTAATTTTAAGGGGAACTTTCATAGTTAAATAGTTTTGTCTTTCCTTCCCTTGCCCACTCTATTTATGTAAATTTTGCTACTAGTTTACTCATCTAAAACTAAATAGCAGACTTGCACTTTATTATAGAGGAGAGGTATGACATTTCAGCAGGGGTTTCTTCTTGCATTATCACTGAACCACAGTGAACTTCCATGGAAAGCATAGCACAGCCACTTGTTTTAAAAAGCAACAACTGACTGGGTCAGTGCCTCAGAAAGGTAATGATCTATATCTCATAAAACAACTTGACCTGTTTCCTCCTTATTTTGCTGAAAATTCTCCATTGAAGCCATTCACAAAGCCTAATCGAGGGTTGAAAGAAGGTGCTTCTTCCAACACAGAATCACAGCCTAAAATCCTCTTCTGAAAGTAAATTTCTCCCTCCATTTTTATAAAACAGAGACAGAAGAGGAGGTCCATGTTAAGGAGGACAGGAGGGTTAATGAAGCCAGGATAGTGGTTAGGGAGCTCCTTCTGGAAGGGAAACCTTGAGTCACAGCTTCTGATTACTTCAACTGAATTGTTTTATGAAAAATGACCATTAAAAAGAAGGGCATAATTAGAGGCTGTAGAGCAGCTCAAACCTACTGGTCTATATTTTGCTACATAACATGGTAATTCACAAAACAGCACAAAAATTTCACTGGCTTTAGGTTGGGTATGCTAATCTTCCTGTCACTGATAAGATATAAGTGCAACTTTTGGGCATTTTGATCTGCAAATTGTTGTTGCCCTGGAGCAGCTTAGAGGCAATCTCTGCAATCAGAGAAAATGTGCTGCTGTCTGCACACAGGGTGTGATCTGCCTGCCACATAACACAGGATGCAAGGGAGGGAAGGAGAATCTTGTTTCCAATCAGCAGAATTCCCAGTGATGGCAGCAGTGCCAATCTTCAGCTAAGCTAATAATACAAAAAAAATTCATACCCAGTGATACAAATTAGACAAGTCCATAAGTACACACTGATGATATTTTTATTTGAAAAATTCAGTTATCTTCATCACGGGCTGCAGCCTGTAACTTTCATGTTTTGGTTATCTTTCATTAAAAGATTCAAAAACTATGCAAAAGTAAACATATTTCCATGTCTATTTCCTTGTACTGACAATCTAAAATAAATAAATAAAGGTTCTTATGCTCATTAACTTTGCTTCCTCTTCTAAGTATCAGCTTCTACTTCATAGGCTCAGTAATGCAGTATATAAATGAGGCAGGAAAAGAAAAATCCTTGCCTTCCCAGCAGGGAACAGATGATTCTTACTTGCAGAATGCCAGGTTATGATACCTACTGCCAGAAACAGCCAAACAGGTGACCTGGTGCTGGGCTGAACCATAAAGCAGAACAACATGGCTTGGAGCAGACAACCAAGGACACTTGTCTCCCTCATTTACTGTTTGTACCAGGACCAAATACAAGAGCAGGGCCTGCAGGCACAAACTGCTAGATGCTCTTTCTAAACATTCTGAAATTAAAGAAGGACAACATGTGGACATTGGCCTTTAAACCCTTTGCCACAACGAACAGATATTGTCACTCTTGTAATGTGATGCTGACATTTGATCTCTTCTGTGCTAGGAGCTCTGAGAGCAGCTGTGCTTTATCCTGCTCCTTAAGTGATAAGAATGAGGAAATGGTTTGCTTAACACTGGAGAGACGAATTTAGCAAAGAGACTGTAGAGTAACATGGAATTTCCTAGGGTAGGAAATGCCAGTAAACCTTCAGACCAGAACATCTGAAGCAGCAATTGCTAGGAAAGAAAAGGAGACGTCTAGATGCTGTGCAAATTCAGCAGTAAGGAAGGAGTTTTAAAGAAGGAAACCATTTTTTTAGTAACCAAGGAGAACACTAAGTCATTAAAAACATAACACTAAGTCATTAAAAACATAATCTAATTTTAAAAAAAGCAGAAAGTGTAAGAGTTTCTGGGAGGTGGGGAAGAGCTTTTTAGGTTTTCAGTGATTTTACTAAGCACAGATTATGAAGAACCACAAACACAAGTCCACAACTGAAAAGATCATTTGTCTCAGTGATCAAACATCTACCCACACAATTAGTTTCAGTTTTCTTTTTGTTTTCTTGAAAAGGCAGACCTTCCTCACTGGTGCCTTTTCCTAGCTCATCAGCCAAGTCAATCCTTGTATTCACCAGGTATCTTTAGGAAACTGAAGCAGTTTTCCTGGTAAAGCATTAGGATCTCCTCTAACTCCCTTTAGAATGCATACTTCAAGGATCTGAACTGCTTTACTGGTGCAAACACTAAGTATTTTTAACAAATGCGCACCATAGTGAGGAGAAATACTAATTTAGTTTACTGCTATGTATTATTTCATAGAACTAATTGCACTACATTGGAATAACAAAAACTTAATCCTCATAATTATTCCCTAGACACCCCTATATATTTAGATATATTTGTGTTCATGTGCATGCATATACTTACATATAAATCAAAGACAACTTTCTATTATCAATGAAAAGGAACTAAATCACAGAGGTTTCTCTTATCTCTGGACAGCTATAGCTCTTTTTTAAATCAGGTAAAAGTTGTTTGGATTAAATAATGTTCATGAAGCACACAAACATGAACTCAACTGCCCGTCACAAGAGGGAATAAGCAGATGGGAGATGCTAATGTGCTCAAATAGAGAGGTCCCTGTACACCCTGACATGTTCAGTGCAACAGCAAGTGAATGAGAGCACTGTTAGTCCCAGGCAGGGAATATTTGCAGTCAGTCAGATCTGTAATGATTCCTTCTACTTACAAGGTTTCAAACCAGAAGTTACACAAGTAGTTAGACTGGGTAATTAAAACAATCTCTCCAGCACTACAAACTGTAAACAGATGAAGCTCTCAGCATTCGGTTCAAGTTGCCTACTTTGTCTCTTAATTCCTTTTGATCTTCTTTAATCTGCTATAACCAGTTGTACAAGGCTCACACAGATATGTATCTTTACAGCATTAACTTTATAGCTTGTGTTTATCTTTCCATCCAATGTCAATTTGACGCTAATTTTTTTCTTCAGCTTTGATTTGTGTGCTTGAATTCCTTTTTAGGTGCTTCTGTTATGCAACCACATGAACAAAGGTGTCTCTGCATCTACCTTTCATCAATTCAGCCATGCATAGGCTATAAGCTTTGATGAAATAAAACAAAAGTTGAAGGTTAATTACTTTGAATCAGATGTTTCATTACTACAAGGCCCAAATGGTTGGAGTATTTCTAAATCTAGTACAAAGCTAATCTTGAGTGATTTGTACCTCTGCAAGAATTATTTCATTGTTTCTGCCATTAGGGTTTCAAATCTCCCTTGCTATTCCCATGTGTGATTAAAGTAGTATTTCAATGATTTATCATCTTACCAGAATTTTAGAACTTTCACAACTAAAAAAAAATTTCTGGAAGGGAAAGGAGGTATTTTCCAAACTAAACAAACACACATGCTCAACAATGACATAGATTAAGGAAGGAAACAAACAAACAAACAAAAACAACCCAAAACCACCCAAAATCCCCAAAACACACAATACTTGTGTGAAGACTCCCTGCATACCTCTATAGATCAAATGTAGAGGAAGTTATGTTACCACCTAAAAAATTATCAGGAGAGATAAATATCCATTAAGCAGCATTGCAGCACTGTCTGGCTTTTGCTGTATCTAGTTCTGGGAGAAATAAGTAGTTGCCTAAGGCTGACAGGACAATTTGCTACCATTGCTCTTTGCTCCCGCAAGCCCAATCTTTTCTGCTGCTTCTGCCAACACGAAAGCAGGTACTAGTTATGTGAGACAACCAAAATTACTGGTGTTACTCTGTGTAATGTGGCTGTGGTGTGTATGTGCACATGCAGAAATAATAAAGCATTCTAATGCCTTTTTGAAAAATACAGCTTTTAAGATTTTCTGAATCAAAACGTCTTTAAAAAGAATAAAATATTTTCAGAGCCTTACACTGATGTTTTCATCATCTTCTGTGTCTCACGTACCTCCACCCACCTCATTAAATTAGTAATATAATGTACAACAACCGTGTGTCAGACTGTAACTGTGTTCAGGCACTGCAAAGTGGAAACAATTGCCCCAGAGAAGGAAATAAAAATAGCATTTCTACAGAGAGACAAGTTGTGGGTCAGCCTCATCTCCAGCCAGTTAAACAAAGGTGTATTGAAATGCAAATATATTGATTCTACAAGTGTTTCTGCAGATATGCATTAAAGAAATTTTCTTCAAAACCTATTAAAGAGTACATTGGTTTTAGCATCAAACCATACATAAGAACACAATGGGCTCTGTTAAATAAAGATAAAGGAGAGGAATAACCTTGTTAAAGGCATGACTGTATGAAACAAGGTCGTGCATTTACCACTGTTTGACTGTAATTATGACTTGCAGAAAAACAGTATGTTCCTTGGGAATTAATACAGTGACTGCTGAATTCTTTTATACTCAAAGCACTTTTCATTTTAGTTTTAACTGTTTTTATTTCCAGTTCAGTGTTTTGGAGGGTTTTATTTAATATATGGCAACACACTTTCATCAAGCACATGACAGCAAGAAGGAAATAACCAGGGGGAGGTTTGTTACATACACTCCAACAGCAAGGTCTCCTTGTGACTTTGTGCTTGATGGACAACAGAGAATGATGAAGCTTTGCAAGTGCTTGGACATATTTGGAACTTCATTTAAATCCAGTTTGCATAATCATTTCAGAAGCAAATAACAAAACAAGAAGAATTTGTCTGAATGCATTCAATTAATTTCCACTGAGTCACAGTCTCACTTTTTTATTCATGGGAATGTCATAGAAATAACCAGAATTACAATTTAGATCAGGTTGGAACAGAAGAAGCTTTTTACTGTAACTATAGGAGAGAACACCAGGCAATGGAGTGACAGACTCTGCTGATTAGAACTCTGCCAAAAGGGGACAGGTGCAGAATTTTTATATCTCTAGGTTGTTCAACTCCTTCACCGCAACTCAGTCGGATAAGCGGAATATGATAAATAACAACAGCAATTGAAAACCTCCAGATGAAGAGACTGTAGACAACACATCCTTTAACAAAGAATCCACTCCTTTTACATAACACAGTCCTTCATTAATTAAATTGTGCTGACTGGCAAGAGCATTAGTTGCAAGGTTTTTAACTAGCAAGGTCCTCAGAGGCCTAGGAGATGTTAACTGTTTATCTTCCATGGGAGACTAATGCTGAGATAGGAGATATGCTCTTTGGCATTTTAATTTACTTAAATACAGATTTTTAAAATCCCAGCCTACAGTTTTGATGCCACAATGAGTTTTGTCCCATACAGCTCTGTAGTATAAAAGAAGACTCTGCATTTGCTAGAGCACTGGAGAGGAGAATGGGAAAAACCTGGAACTAATGCCTCTCTTGGATTTCTACTCTGTCTGTGGCAACATTGCCTGTTGGATGTTGAATAAGGGTGGGATCGACAGAGCCACAACTGTGTCCATTTTGGACACATTAGAGAAACACCAAGCCTTCCAGAATCACAAATCAAATTCATACTTGCCCTCCAAAGAATAGCAAATGACATCTTGTATGTACAATGCATGGGTCCTTTCAGTTGTTTGAACTTTTGAGGAACATGTTGTCATATTTTGCTCTGCATTTTGATAAAGGGAGCTGCACTTCTCACATGAAGCCAAGATTCCAGGAGACGAAAACCACCAGATTTTACAGGCTTCATCAAATTACTTCCGTAAATAATAGGCATCCTAACTATATAAACTCTGTCCTAAGTTGAACTGTATATATCACTCATTTTTTGGTATAGTGACTAAGTCAAAAGGAGATTGAAAAAAGGAGATAAACTTAAGGAAAAATAATTTATATGAAGTTTAGTTATCTTTTTTGCCAGTAAAATGAAAACTTGGGAACAAAAATACCTTCAAGAAATTAATTAAGCACAGCTTACTCTACTTTAGGGCAGATTAATTTTTGACTTCTGTAAAATTTTAGTTTTCAAGGGTTTTTTTCTTGAAATGAGCTAATATGTAATGTGAAAATGTTCACTGAAAAATCAGCTTTGATTTTTTTTTTCCAACACTTTCTCAAATTTTTTTTAAATTCTGGGATATTTTTCAAAGGAAATTATTAACAAATACTGATTTTGAGACAGTGCCAGTCCACTGAAATATTTTTTCCTAACCTTGATACTTCTCTTTAAAGCTAAACTCATTCTTATGCAGAAAATGTGGTAACTGTATTCTCTACTCTGACAAAACTCACTCCTTATAACATCACTATATATTTTGTCTTCTAGTACTTAGGTCCATGAACAGCTTTATGCTTGTTTAAATAGTTTTGCAGCACAAAGTTGGATATTATTTCCTATTTCACTGCATTTCAGAAAAATATGCACAGCTTTACATTTTTACAGTAGATCTGGAAACTATCTTAAAGCACTTTGAAGACCATTTCCAGGGTGTTTGATTATCTATGTAAAGAATAAAGATCCAAATGAGCTTTGCTAACACACACTACAAATCTATCATCAGAGGCTTCTAGTTTGGCACTGTAGATAACCAGAAAATCCAATATGTTTCGAGAAAGACTCTACAGAGAGAGTTAAGTTGTTGTTTCCCTCGCTTATATTAAGTAATTTAGTGCTGGGGGAAAGTGCCAGCTGAAGACACAGTAGACAAGTAGGGGCAGCTTGGGTGCAGCAACCTCTGCAGCTTCTCTGCAGCCACGCCAGGGATGGACTGGGGTTCAGGGAACTCACCTGGGCCTGAAGGAAGGAAGGGAACCTTCCAGCCTGACATTCCTCTTGGCTTTTGCCACCTGTCTCTCACCCTGGGTTACTATGGTTCATATTATTATCCCTTTTTTCCTAGGTTCTGAAATCCTGATTGTGAGGCCTGGAGACACTTGTGAAAAATAATTATTGCCCTGGTATAAACTCCCAATGTCATTTAGTCCCACAAATGAGTTTTGCACTGTGTGGTTCAAATACATCCCAGCTCCTTTTAACAACAAATTATTATTCAATAAATAAATAAGTAAGTAAGTAAGTAAGTAAGTAAGTAAATAAATAAATAAATAAATAAATAATGAGGATAGAAAAACTTCCCAACAACAGTTTACAAAGATTTATGATATAAATTAAGGTGTTCGAGTCCTTGACCTCCAGTCAGGTTGCTGTATTAATTATATTGCTGAATTACCAATGTTTATCACTATCTATATTGAAATTACATCACGTTCCTTTTCCTGATACAAATTAGATTTAAGTCAAAGCTTTTACCTTCAAACCATTCTGGAAAGTCCGAGGATGTATTGATTCCCATAAGACAAGGCATCAGTTTTTCACCTCTTCCAGACTGTTACTTAGAGTAATACCTCTAGCAGGAATTGTCTGACTTTAAAATATAGATTGTGATCAAAATAAACAATAGAAGATACTAAATCCTTTCAGGTTTTGAAACAGATATAAATCTCTTTGACTCTTGACATTTCTGTTTTCAAAACACGCCACAAGCTCAGCTCACCTCTCTAAGCAGCTATTTTACACCAGTTGCGTCACAGCCATCTGTTTCTAGTGTCAACAGTGTATCAGGGTTGGAATTCAGATTCCATCCTGAACAGGGAGATGAGGTCTTTGAACAAACACCATCATCCAAAATATGTCCCACATCTGAGCAATAAAAGTGAGGAAGAAAAGAATGGTGAGCACTGAAAATGGGCCATTCCTCCAGTTGAGATGATTCACTGTTTTGTCTTGAATATATTGCTCATATCTGACATTGTCTTTGGACTGGCCTTGAATTTCAGTGGCTACAAGATATAAATGACCTGTACACATTCTGTTTACAGTCTAGCAAATTACTATGGTTATATTAAAATTAGGAAGTACAGAAAAAGTGCAGAGAAAAAACGAATTAGAGAAAGTTAACACATGGTCATGGAAAAAACGATGCTTGATCAAAGAAAGGGAGATTCACAAACAATAAGAAAGGAATTGTTTCATTTCAGTAGTTACAGGGGCTGAACCTGCCACGTGTACAGATCTCCATACACAGAATAAGCACTGTTATACAGTATAATCAAGAACCACTGTGCACATTACAGCCTCAATGGGAGCATAATTAGAAATGTGCAGAGGACAAAATGGCAGTTTCACTGAAAAAATGAGATTGAAAAATCCATGTTCATTCAAACTCTAAGGGAAGACTTAAGTCTTAAGAATTCTTGTAGCAATAAAAAAACCCCTGTGTTTACATGGGACTATTAATACCTAATAGCAAAATTAAAGAACATAAAAAAACATTTCAAAATATTAAAATAAAGTAGAGTATTTTGATGCTGTTTGAGCATTTAGTATTCCTCCTAAAAAAAGTTTAACAAAATCAACTTTAGGATGGTTTTGAAACTTTTTTTTTTGTATTGATGGTTGAATATTGCCCTGTCCAAGTTTCAGCAAATAGTTCTGCTGCAGGGCTACAATTGTTAATCTCAAACTCAATGAAATTATTTTGTCATATGCTATTCTCTTTTAATGGTTTTCAACAAAAAGAACACCTGTAAGTCAATTGATTACTGTAAGTGTGGTAAAAAAGAGCAAACTGATTCTAAATAATGTGAAAAAGTAAAAAAAAAATACAGATAAGAAATAACAGTTTATTTCATTGGGTCTGCCACAATTTAATTGATGAAAATGCAAATGCAAAATAAAACTGTTCTTCACCAAACCCAAGGGCATAATATTTGGATTAGAATGACCCAACAACCATAAGCACCATAAGCTTAGTTTTCACACAGTCAATTCTTTCTATTATTGTTATGGCAAAGGAAGAGGCGAAAACAGAGCAGATTTCAATTCTTGAATATAGAACTTATGTTATCATCCACGTTTCTGTGCTAACATGAGCCTTGGGTGCATTAGAATACATTAAGAATATGAATTGCTGAAGGGAAAAAAAAAACAAAACACAACAAACCAAAAACAACAAACAAACAAAAACCCAACAAAACAACCATCAAAACCCCAGCAAAAACCCAAACAAACAAACAAACAAACAAAAAACCCAACAAAAAAAAAACACATGCATGGAAAAATATAATTAAGAGTAGCATAAAAGTTATTATCAAGTCTTTTCATCCTTGATATACTAATAAACAATATTTGTTTCCTAAAGAGCTATTTAACTGTCTACTGAGTCCACAAATTAAACTGTAAGTTTGGGTCTTCTAAGACTGTTGAATCAAAAAGGCATACACATAAAAAGACTTCTACCCCTGGCTCCTCCTTGGTCAAACGACTTTAGGAGACATTTTCTCTGTGCTGTTAGCTGTTTTCTCCCCATCTCCCTTCACCTGGAGTTCTTTCTATTCATGATATCTGCCTCTCCTTCACCATTATCTCAGTTCTTGTTGTCTTCCTGAAGGTCCAGTCCTAGCCATTCACTGGATTGGCAAGATAAAAGAATTGATCTATCCTGGCATAAATCTACATATGTCTTTCTAATTTATTGGTAGATCCAGCAAACACTTAGTAAGGCTCCTGATGCAAAGTGTAATCCTCTTTACTGTGGAATTGGTATGATACCAATCATTGCCAGGGCAATACTCAGTATTAATGCAGGCTGGGGAATGAACAGACTGAGAGCAGCTCTGGCCAGAAGGACTTGGGAGTGCTGGTTGGATGGAAAAGCTGGACATGGTCCAGCCATGCCCACTTCTAGCCCAGGAAGGCAGTTTTATCCTGGGCTGCATCAAAAGTGCCATGAACCGCAGGTTGAGGGAAGGGATTCTGCTCCTCTACTCTAGTCTTGTGAGACCCCACCTGGAGCACTGCATCCAGCTCTGGGGCCCGCAGCACAGGAAGGACATGGACCTCTTGGAGCAGGTCCAGAGGAAGGCCACAAAAAATGATCAGGGAGATGAAACCCCTCTCATATGAAAAAAAGCCTGTTCAGTCAGGAGAGGGCTCTGGGGAGACCTCATTGTGGCCTTTCAGTACTTTAGGGGAGCTTATAAGAAAGGTGGGGACAAAACATTTCAGCAGGGTCTGTTGCAATAGGACAATGGGTAATGGTTTTAATCTAAAAGAGGGTCAATTTAGACCAGATAAGGAAGAAATTTTTTTAAGATGAATGCAGTGAAACACTGGGAACAGATTGTCCAGAGTGGTGGCAGATGTCCCATCCCTGGAAAATTCAAGGTCAGGCTGGACAGGGCTGAGTAACCTCATCTAGTTGAAGACGTCCTTGCACGCTACAGGATGTTTGAAATAAATGACCTCAAAAGGTCCCTTGCAACCCAAAATATTCTATGATTCTATGACTATGGGAATTCTGAACAGGAATTTGAGACATACAGAATACAATACTGGATTGCAGGTGCATACACACTACTGAAAACTCTGTAAAAAAAGATTTTCTCATTATTTGTGCCTGCTTTAATTATTGTTCACACCATTTACTCTTCATAATTTCTGCAAAGATATTTCTGATTCTCTTTAGATATGGGGAGTTCTGTGTCTGCAATAACTAACTTGCATTGACCATATTTTTTTAAAAGAAGAAAATTCGACGAACATACCTTTGTCAGTGTTTGTTCCTGTGACAAAGGATAAGTTCTTCCTACATCAAGTGCAATTGCAGTATGAGAGTTGCAATAGTGTTTCAAGCTATGCCTTTTGCATTACCATTTTCAGATGTGTTATCTGCATTGCCTTTTAATGTCTGCTGTAACTTGCTGCTATCACACATGTACTCTGTGAACTCCAGTGGACTTATGTGCTAAACATAAGCTAGTTTGCAGGGAGAAAGACTTTATAATGAGCCCAGTGTTGGGCAGTGATGCACAGAGACCCACTGCACCAAATTTTCTGGAAGTTGATGATGAGGGGAGGGCCTTTAGCCCAGTTGGATTTGCTGTATATATTAAAAAAAAATCAAAATGATAAAGATTGTTCTTTTCCTTTTGGATCTTTTTATGTAATTCATACTAAGATAAAGATCAGAAGCTGAACCCATCAGCTCACATGTACATGTATACAGGTTTACAATAGAAAAAGGTAAAGGACATACTGTAAAAACCATTTTACAGAGTAAGAAAGAGGTACAAAGATATCAGCAGCTTTACCTAAGGCAAACCAAGAAATACACAGCTATTATAGTGACTGAAAAATACCTTGGAAGCCTCCAGAAGCCAGAAAGTTATCATTCCTGCTAAAATGTGTGAATCTTTGGTACCATAATCAAGTCCCTATCAATGATATGCTCACCACTGCAAAATGCCAACCACAATGGAAAGGAAAAAGTACTTACCTTGTAGCAAGGTTTATTATTCCCTCTTCTGACAGGACTGGAGAGAGCAGTTTTCTTTAATATCAAGGTACTTCAATTACTTTTGCAGCACAAATACATTTCTCTTATTTTCTGCTTCTTTGGCTATGGAGAGAAGAAAAGATCTCTGTCCTGGATTGTAGAGACCACAACTATGTTTTGCTCTCCACATGAATTTGAAGCCTGTGTATTTAAAGGCACAATATTTCAATCTTCAACTAAAACACTGCAAATTACTTTCATCCTGTAATATTTTTAGCTATAATATTGTCATGAGTGTTGAATGTACTTAGCCTTGTGCTAAACGTGAGAAGTTGGTTCAGTCCTGTGGTCTACTGACACTGCAAATAGCACCTAAATTCTGCTCTAGGTAATGCAGTAAAGGCTTGGAGGTAAAATGAATAAAACACAGAAATGGAATCTCTGTTCACCCATATTTATCCTTTAAAGTGTCCGCTGCAGGTAAACTAGGAGGAAAACAATGTTTTCATGAGTTTTACCTGCTCCTTTCTATTCATCATTTAACTTTTAAAAATAAACAAACTTGTAAAACAAAGGTGCAAAGTTAACTTAACCAAGCATTTAAATACCCTTGTCTGCCTTTGTTAAGCAAAAGGTGATTTACTAAGAGGTGAAAAAAGGTTTTGATATCACCATAACACACATGTTTAAATACATAGGTAACATTCAGTTTTGAAGCCTTTACAAAATATAACTATAAAGCAGACACAGTAGAGATAAATAGAAGAGAGAGCAAGTGTCCTTTCCAGCAGAAAATACAGGGTTTATTAATTTATATAAGCCACAGAATGTAGCATAACTCATCAGCAGCTTATTATGTGAACATAATGCAAGACTTGTAGTGCCCCAACACAATGTAAAATATAAATGAATATAAAGACCAAATTGGGAAGTATGTTGCATAACAGTTAGTACAAAAGTTATAAGAGGAGCCATGTATATTTATCTATTATCAAGGACACACAAAACCACTTTGATCTATCCTTGATTTTTCAATATGGTTCTGTTCTGTTAAGGGCAGAAAGATGAACTGTGCCAATAGACAGACAAGCATGGCCAAGTACATGACAAAGCTATGACAGGGTGAAAATATCCAAAGCATTCACATTTGTCTTTTAAGATCTGAATTGATGTTTTTCAACACCAATGTTTCCATCCACCCACAGCTGAAAACTAACCAAAAGCTTTCAAAACACTTACTGTAAATATTTCTTTTCAACTGAATAGTATGAGAGTGCTCCCATGGTCAACCTTTGACAAGTGGTCTGAATAACACTTGTAAAGGCTTGAATGCAAATGTAAACAACATGAGTGAATCAAATTACACAAAACTATCTGGGAGGCTTATGTTAACACTTTGAAAGCACCCAATTTGGTGGCTTATTGGATATTGATCCTTAATGTATAGTTCACTGATTGTTGATTACATGTTGTAAAGTATCCAATTAAGTGCTTTGAACCTGATTTGGTTTAAACCATACGTTCTGACCTCTGTAAAGCATAGTTTCATACCTCTCAACGTTTTATTCTTTTTCTCCTTAAGATATCAGCTGCATAAAAATTCGTATACATGAACTCTGAAGAGTAAAAAAAAAATTTTTTTCAAAAAAAATTCGGCTTGAAAGTTTTCAGCTGGTGGTAGAGGCACTTTTTGTGTGTATTGCTCAAAACTCTTCCAGGGGAAGTTAAATATCATTAGGAAGGAAATCTCCCTGTCTGACCATCCAGGAGTTGCTCTGGAATTCACACTCCCACCACCTTAGTGGAGACTGAGGCCCCTTCACAGCTACACCCCCCACACTCACACAGTCAGACCAAATTTCTTTACCAGCTTCACCCCAGGTTTCCCAATGCAGAGTCTCAGACATGCAATCCTTCAAATAATTTAATTTCAGAGCAATAACTAAATAGCAAAATAACATCTCCAGCTGGTGCCTCTGAGGAGAGACTGAACAAAGGAAACCCTGGGCTTTTATCCTCTCACAGTCCAAGCACTGGACAGTCTGGGAATCCTTGACTCCTGCCATGTCCCTCAGTGTCCCTCACTTGGCCAGACCACAGGTGGCCAGGCCCTTTGCTGTGCAGTCTGCAGTTTGCAGCCTCTTGTCTGGGCTCCCACCTGGAGCTCAAACTCCAGCTGTACCCCAAGCTACCTGCACTGCATATACTCCTCCACATTTAGTAACTCTGTTTGCAGTGGACAATTCAGAGCATTTATGTGGAGAATACTCCAGGCTCATGAATGGGACTTAGTTCTGGTGGCACATTATGTAATCTTTCTGAGAAAAATCTACCCCTGTTTAGTTTTAGGGATTTCTGTGACCTTATTTAACTCTCTTGATTTCAGTTTCTGCACTGCTGAGAAAGATGAAGTAAAAGTTGCTTATCTGCAGCACAAAAGCCAGTACCTTCCACTGTCTTCTTTAATCCAAAACAGCATATCCTGGTTTCCTCATTTAGTGACTGAGTTGATTAATTAGTTCACAGAACTTGTTAAAACTAGTCAAGAGAGAAGAGTGATGGGAACAATTGGCTAAATCCAAGCTCTTGAAAATATCCAGGGCTCTGATTAATGACTAGGGTTGGCTTGCACTGAGGTAGCAACTGTGCAGTCCCCTCCAGCTGACTACAGGGAAAGTGCAGCAATTTGTGTAGCAGCTACTGAATAACCACAAATTACAGCCTGATATATTACAAAAAACCAAGGGGCAGTTTTGGTTTACCTCAACACACTGTGCTCTGAGACTGATAATTCAGATTTTTCTTGTTGATCCAACCCAATAACTCAGTGCATTCTGTTCCTGGGACGGAGGGTGAGCACAGGGGGATAGGAGTTTCTATTTGATCTGTTATGAGCAACAACAATTTAAATGCATTAAAATTCCAAATATTTATAGAGCTGATTTTTAAATTGCAATATTTAAATTAAATATTACATGAGGGGAAAAAATTACAATAAAAAGATTACTAAAATGATGAGATTTATAAATTCAGCTATAATTTAGATTTTTCCAGAGTGAAGTGCTACCAAAACAAGATATTTCACTCTGTAACACCAGTTTTCTACAACATAGCTTTACCTGTTATTTTTATTACCTGTTATATTATTACAACTATAATGTATGTAAGACAACATAAGATATGTAATTGATTTCTAGTTTTCTTCAGATTATTTATTCACCACTCCCAGATTTGTCATATGCAGGACCTTGTTTTTATACACTACATATCTAAAATTTCCTGATTCAGATAATTATTTTAGTTGCAGTTATGCACTACTATAACACATACTACTAATAAAATAGTGTATTTTCAAAGCTGAAAATTATTTCATATATGCCAGGTTGTCAGTTACAAGTGCTTCTTTTCATACCATCTCATGACATTAAGATGGAATTTACTATTTGAATTTTCCCACACATTCAGAAGCCTATTTCTTAATCCCACAATTACAACACAAAATATCACATTTGATTATTGCTGAAGACAGAACGAGCCTTAATTACAACAGATCTGGTAAACCTGGTGTGTTAATGAGTTGTGTCTCACACTGCTGAAACTTTCACACAATTGGCAGTGATGAAGGCCAAGACAGACCACAGGGACATCCTTCATGCCTGCCTTCTTTAAACAAAGCAGAGGGAGGGCCTGGAAACCTAAATACCAATGTGCTAATTATTCACTGTCACAGCTATTAGTGGGGTCCTGTTTACTGATACCATTCTAATGGAAGAGCTTTTGGAAGATAGTGAATATAAAATTAATAGAACAGGTATTGTGAAGCTAAGGTAGTTTAGAAGTGCATGACACAGATGAAAATGGTGAAGTGTAGAATAGATCTGTGTAACAGCACCTGCAAATCACCATCCACAATATTTATTCTCACATCTCTTTCTCACATGCTCTTCAGAAAAAACATTGTGATTCCCTCAGTTTGAGAGCTACATCAACAGTATATCAAAAGGTTAAATAACATGCATTGTTCCTAGTCAAATCCAGCCAAGGAAGTTTTGAAAACAGAGACCAAAATTTCCTTTTTTTCTGTATCTAGCACATCCTAGTGTTGTTCTTCAACATAATTTTTTGACAGAGAAAGTGACAGATGCTCTTTAGAGGTTTATAGCCCCATTTTGCAGATCCCACTTCTCTGAGTTCTTCATATTCAGGCAGAACCTAATTTTAGATCTAAAATGTATGATATCTAAAAGCAGACACAGTGAGTTTGAAACACAACTGATCCTCATTCTAATCCATTCTGTGTATTGCAGTTTTTGTCATAACTCAGAAGTATCAACTACAGTTGCTGCTTCACCATCCAAACCAAAAAGAGAAAGCAATGCACATTATGCATCTGAAAACTCAGCTTTTTCCAGAATCTAGTACTTTAGCTGAAGAAAATTATGAATCAGGTGAAAAACTGTACTATATTAAAATACCATAAAGTAATATAAAAATAAGTTTGAATGAAAAGAACACTTCCATTAGACTGATTATGATTAGCTTTGCAAAGCAGAGTAATCTGCAGTGGAAAATTAGAAGGAAGGAAATTAATATCTCATCACACTCATTTCCTAAAGATAATATCAAAGCCACTCAATAAAAACAGATTTTGAAATAGTATGTAAATAACACAGAAAGAGGTAAGTCTATTTGCAATTCAGCCTTCAGTTCTTTGGCAAAGTATGCCTCAGATAAGAAATAATAGATGCTACTTTGGTCACTCCATATTATCGACTGCTGACTCCCTCAGTGTCTCCACTATAAAAAAAGAGAGTTACTGATTTAAACATGATCTGTTAAGTCTGTAATTTATTTCCTTATTAGCAGAGAAAGAAAGGAAAAATTAAACCTTTCTTCCTTCCTCTTATATGTGTAATAAGTACGGCAATGAAAGGCACTGTGATCTCAAGGAACATCCTAAAGTGTACAAGGATGGCCACCTGATCATAGCATCACAGTTACTGTGCCATAGGTATTTTTAGACACGTATTAACTTAGTGTCCTAGTGTTTCCTTCTGCAAATTCTAGTTAAATGAGATTTTTACAAGGTTACTGAAGGTAGTAGGGTGTTTCCACAGGTCACAAAGGACAGCTATAAGCACATAAGAGATACTGCTGAGGACTCAGGGGGGTATTTATCCCATGACATTGTTTTTGGCAGATGATCTATGACTATAAGGATCCTTTGCCCCCCAACTATAGCTCATTCCAGCTTTCCTCCTTTCTTCCTACTCTGCAAACAAAGCACTGTGGATTGCTGCTTCATCATCCTGACACTTTGCCCCAGCTCAGTGCATTGTCTGCCACAGCTACCCAAATTTGAAATATGCTTGTGCTACCTTGAGGCTCTATCAATACACATCAAGGTAAAAGGAAAGGGAGGAAAAAGATTTTGTCACACATAGGTAATATATTGATTCTTAAAACAAAAATTTCATTTGTAAAACCCCTGTATTCACTTCCACACTTTTTCCAAAGGATTACCACCAGAATTTTTGCCAAACACCACAGATTTGTTTAAATCCCACTCTCTTCCTGACTTGAAAATCACTGCAGTTTATAAATGAAAATCAGTTCCCTGAGAATTTCCACTGTACATCAGTTCTCATTGCAGCTGCAAATATTTGGTCAGAAATTATTTTAATGGCTTTCCTCCTCCACATAAATGTTTCCTTCTCACAAAATGTGTTTCTTGTATAAATATCTGGTTTGAGAAATAATCTGGTTTAGTCTGGGACAATAAAAAATAAACTGCCTTAATCTTAGTGCAGTATTAAGTGTGAGAATTTTGGGGTTTTTCTACATATCATTCATTGTTAATTTGAAACAAAAGACTTTTCTTACCAACATCTTTACCACTGAAAACTTTATGTTGCATTATGTATGTGGCAAGTAGGCCTAAGTTGATACAAGGAGGTCATTACTTCCTTATTAGACATCACATACATTGATAGAGGTAATTTCTTATCCCACCCCAAATTCTGTACACAAAATTATTAAAAGCAACAAATAAAATAAAATTACTACGGGGCCTGATTTATGAGGAGCAGCTGAAGATAGTAGCTTGGTTCAGCTTAGCAAAGAGGAAAATGAGGAGTGGCCTCATTGATCCCCTCAACTTCCTCATGAGAAGCAATGAATTCTTCTTCCTGGTGTCTGGTGATAGGAACATGAAGGAATGGCTTACAGTGGCATCAGGGGAAGTTCAGACTGGAGTCTAGTAAAAAGGTTCTTTGAGATAGTGGTCAACTGCTGGAAAAGATTCCCAGGGAAGGGGTCATGGCCCCACACCTCTCAGTGTTCAGAAACATTTGGAAAACCTTCTTAGATATGTAGTTTAACTTTCAGACTGCCCTGTGTGGAGTAAAAATTTCATCCTTGGAGGTCCCTTCCAACTCTGGAGGTTGCATTAAATATTAGTTTAATTTAATTTATGACACTAATTCCCATGGGCTATTTAGGATGTTTCATACATGCTAAGTGATCCGACTGCTGTCATTTCAGGCACTCCACTCCGATGATCAGAGCTCTTTATTCATCCACAAATTGGATAAAAACATGCTAAAAGACAGTACCCAGCAGACTCTAACAATGGGTAGCCAGATTGACCTGAAGCCACCAAAGCTATGTCTGTACTTGGCCTTGGTCACTGCAAACATGAAGGAGGTTAACAGGGCAGCTGGGATGGTGAGTCTCACTCAGCATCAGCAGCTGTCCTTAGAGAAGGGAGCAGAAGTTACTTCCCCACTAGTAAGCACATGTTGCCACTCTAGAATAGACTTGTAACTGGCTTATTAGCTAAAAATTACAAACTTTGAGCTGAAGAACGCCCTTAAATGGTGTGATGAATTAGAATCTAAGTGCTTTCTTTTACATGTTACACTGAACACAAAGAAAAATACCAATTTCCTTTTATGCCACTTGCCACACTCTCTTATTTAACACTTAATTATCCCAGCAATGTTTATTAATTGAGGGAATTATACCCTTTCACTTACATCTATGTCCCATTTTTTCATTCAGTTAGAGCATGTAATTTTTCTTTTCCATTTGGATAAAAAAGCATGTGAAGGATCAGAGTTAGAAGGACTTAGAAGTTAGAAGTTTAGTTTGATATATTCATGCATCCATATCCAAACTTTAGGATACTCCAATGGGACAAAATTTGATATGAAATCAATAGTGAAATTACCATCTCCTATTCCAATACAGTTCCAACTTCTGTTGCCAATTAGGCCTGGTTTTCTTGCCTCTGCTTCTCATTCAAGTCTGACACTGTCTGTTGGAGCTGGAGGTTCTCAGCTCCCTGTTCCCACACGCAGGTTTGGAGCATCTTCTGCCTTGAGCAGGCTCAGAAGTTGCTGAAGTAAGAAGCAACCTCCCATCCCTCTTCCCAGATTTCTTAAAAGAGCATTGACTCTTTTGTTTGAGTCATTGACTAGCTGATGAGATAATTGACTCATTGACAAAGAAATGGTGTTTATCACGTATTTTAACATGTAAACCCAGAGGAAATGGTACATTTTGATAAGATATGATTCTGACAGTTTCCTTTAATATGTTCTAAAAAGAAATACTTCCATCTGCTCATAATATAGCCCAAGACAGACATAACACATTATAAAACATGCAAACAGAGATTTGAAGCAAAATGTACATAGAAGAATCCAGATCTTTCTAAGTAATTATTCAAGAACGATGGGCAGTTAAAAACACGTCATACAGTTATTTCAATAAAGCAGTGCAAGTAATGCAATTATTTTAATAGTATATTCAAATGAGTCATTTATTCAAGCTGCTTACACTGAACATGGCCATCAGTGAGAGAAAAGTGGAGAGGTTCACTTAAGCTTTCACTTAGCTTTGCATTTGAATCAAGATGACTATATTATCCCTTGTTTTGTTGTTTGTTTTTATTGAAAGATGTTTCAATTGTTTTATGAAGGGCAAAAACTGTCAAAAAATAGTTATTACATTTGTAAAATATTTCATTCTCAAGCAATTAATTGCAGCAGTGTTACTGCTTTGTGGTATCTCAGGAAAATGATACATGGAAGGAAGGAATATGAAAAAGAGGAAGATGAATACTTTGAAATGAAAAGGTTAATATAATATTTGAAATTTAGTCATCACTAAAAGGGAAAATAAATCTGAATAATATCAAACTAAAAGCAGGTTTTTTGAATCAATTACCTGTTCATATTCTCATCTTTCTCTACAGCTATAGTAAGTTTCCTTAAATCCTGACATATATTGCATTATTTGCAAATTTGCAGAATATTCATGAAATATATCCTTGAAGTTTTTACCACACAGTCCTTAAATGTAAATAAAAAAAAAAACAGACTCCTTGAAAGTGTTTGAAATTTGCCACTACAAAGCCCACTTACTCATTGTTCACATAAGCTAAATCTTACTTTGATGAAATAAAGACATATCCACCAACAATGGGAGTTATTTTACATACATTCTCTCCAACATAGTGCCTGTAATCCCATCCTTCACTATTTATATTTAATGGTAGCTCTGCTCTACCACTGACAAATGAGAAAGTTGACAAGGAAAAGGGCTGGAAGAGCAATGGTGGAACCCTGGATTCTACTGGCAGGATTTTGAGCCACAAATGATGTTTCTCTTTTGTCCTGTACTTAGACCCCTCTGAGCTTACAAATAGGATTTTAGCCCACTAACCCAATATATATTTTGTCACAGTTTTTTGTTAGACAAAATTTGCACTGAACATAGTGTAAACGTGGGTAACCAATCAGGTTAGTGTTTTGTTTGTGGCTCTGGAGACCAATTTTAATGGTCTATTGTGGTTTTGTCCTATTTAACCTTTCTTACCTTTCTTTAGCCTTCTGGTGGTGGTATTATTTTTGAGGTTGCTCAAATTCTTTTCCTGCTGTTACCCAAGCAATGTGTATTATTTCACAACTTAAATGAATTAATTCAAAGATATAAGGGGAGTTCTTTCGGTGTTCATTAAGCTTCTAGTATCTTGTGGGATCTTTTGGGAGCAATACATTACTTCTCACTGACTGGGATCTTATTTTCCTCCGCTCACTCTCTATGGGAACTGAAATAACAGTCAACTGTGCTGTGTTTTCCGCTCTAATTAGATTGCAATTTACATTTTATTATTTTTTTCTCCAAGATCTATAAAGAAAAAAAATCAGTGCTGTGGTTATTGTTATGAATCTCATGGCAATAAAGCATGCTTCCTTTTGGCTCTAGAGTCAGTCTCATGGCAATATTCTTCACTAGTCTGTTGGGTTGCCTTCCTGCTACTGCATATAGCTTACAATAAAAATGGCTGTCCCTTTTTTCAGAGAATCATTATGCCTCGAAGCTTAAGTTTCATTAGTTAGTATATTCACTTTATTTCTGACTTCTCTGACTTTCTACTTATCCAAGGAGTGTAATTGTGGCTGAGAAAGAAAGATCAGATTTTAAATAATAGTTCATCACTAAAGAACTACATTTAAGCACACAGATAAAGCATTCAGATTCCCAAATAAATGAATAAAATTAAAAAATACTATGGATATTCTAAGAAATAGAGATGCCATAAACACCGTACTTGTATTTTAAGATCTGTTGGAAGTTTTCCTTCAAGGAAAGAAAAGCAATATGTTGCATACTGCTTTTTGCACTTTTTTAATAGCCTTTTGCTGATGGCCTCGAAGCCTGACGCAGTCACCTCAAACACCCACACACCCATTCTGCTCTCTTGTACCTCTTTTCTGATACCAGGTACCATCATCTCATCCAGCATTCCATTGCACTTATAAGCTGTAGTTGAGACCTTTGATTTCAGTTCTGGAGGAAACCTGAGTAACATGACTGAATTGCACAGATACACCAAACAGGGAAAAGAGGAAATGTAATTCTAGGCAAAGAGTTCTGGGTAGATTCCAGCCAAAGAGCAATCATTCATCTGACAAAACTCTTCCCTAAGAGCTCAATTGAATTAATGCTCCAATAGGTGATTAAATTCTTTTGCTGCTTCCTTCTACAAAAAACATCCTCTACTCAGCAGAGAGCATTACAAAAATCAAGATCAGAGCTTTTTCTTACAAAGCTCAACATAGTCCCAAATACAAATAGATCTGTGTGTACATGTCATACCAGGGCTTACAAATTGGGCAAGCTGTGACACTACAGCAGTACAGGACATGTGATGTGTTTTTAATAGGGCTTTAAAATAAAGCTTGTATCAGCCAAGAAAGACAATAAAGCTGAATATCCAGTGTTATTCCAATTAAACCTTCTTCATTTATCAGCACTGAAATTAAATTGTGCCTTCAAATCAAGGCACAATTAAGTATATATTTCATGTAGGGGTTGAAAAAAAAATAACTTTTATGGGAAAGCCAGCAGAAAGAAAATTCTATTTTGGGGTACTTTTTACTGTTTACTGCTAAAAATAAGAAATAGTTTTAACCAGGAAAACCTTTAGGAGTTGTTTTTACTCTGTGTAAATGGAAAAGTTGTAAAATTTCTAAAATAAAATAACTCAAAAAACTGCTGTTTAGGTAAAAATTGCATTAAATTTGGTAGTTACAAACAGCTCAATCTGTTGTCTTAAAACATATTCATCCCTATATCCAGTATCCATGTAAGAGTGGACATGTTTTAGAATAGTAGTAAAATTAAATTCACTGCTTACCAGTTTCACTGATCTGATAAGAATATCAGTCTAAAATGAAGGCTGGTATTGACATTTGTTGAAAAATAGCAAAATCCTTTCATTTATAAATTTTGCATAAAGAAAACTGTGTCAATACGTTCAATTCCTTCTCAGCGTCATGAACTCTGTGTCTTTTTGACCTGGCTGGGAAACAATTACCAAGTTTGGAAATTCTTTTTGGTCTCAGTGGATGTGAAGAATACATTTGAATTCAAACAGGTACCATGGATTTGACATTTCTTCATTATTTAAAGCTTGCAACACACAAATTTACAAACAGATTATCACTTTAGAACTTGCTGACCATCTCGTCCTTATACATGTTCCTTTGGTGATTTGGCTGCTGTATATTTTCAGTAATGTCTTCAGTGACATAATTCATCTGCAAATGAGATGCCCTTTTCAATTACATTTCTGGGAAAAAATGTTTCGAGACAGCTTTTTGACAGTAACTGGGGAGGAGTGGAAAGAATAAAACCTTGAAAAAATGAAAGTTTTTTTCGGGAGGGTTTTTGGTTTATTTTTCTTCCTGCTGGTTCATTTAATTTTGATTTGCTAGGTTAATACTCTTCCCTCTATACTATGTTCCTTCAGTAACAACTACTGATTTTGTAATTAACTGCCACACTGCTTATAGCTATATAGGTAAAATTTACTGTGATTAAATCCAAATTAATTATTTCCACACAAATACTAGTAGAGTGGAATTTGCTTGGGGGTGAAAAAATCCCTCACATTCCTTCAGCTTTCTCAAATAGAAAACTCCTAACCCCTCCCAGAGAAAGGGTTTTACAAAGGCAGACCAAAATACAAAGAATTAAACTAACGGAAATCTTCATTGGTTAATCAGAATTTTGAGTGATGTATGACAGGTTAATTCTGATTAATTTGGCAACTCTAGAAAATGAGCCAAGGAAGATTTCAAAGTAAGCCTCTGAAACACCTCATCCACGAATGCACAGTGGTCACTATGGACACCCCTCTCAAATTGCATAATGGTCAGATGGCAGAAAAAACCATAAGTGGCCAGTTTCAGGCAGAGAGAAACAGCAGGGACTCTAATTCCTTTTCTCCTGGGGCAGGGACCACACCACTCATCGCCTGGGTAATGCACCTTTCTGCTTTGGTGGTGTGGTAGAGGAGGTAGAGAGCAGTCATGGGTTACTTTTGCATTTATATCACATATTGCAAAGATATTTCTGACTTCTAAGGAAAGAATTAACCTGAATCACTGGCTATCACAATTTCACAGCGGATGTTTCAGCTGCCAGAATCTGCCGTCGGCAAAACAGCAAAAAAAATCCGCGACCAGGAAGCGGATGGTAGAGTCCAGCCTGGGTTCCGGCTGGAAGGCAACCACCAGGGTGTACTTCAAAGGTTTCCAAAGAACAACCTTGCAATATATTGGTTTTGTAAAAGGAGTCAAAGGTATTCCCTCGTAATTTTTGTTTGGTAAGAAGCACTTTTGTCATCACCTTTCCGAGTGCCTGCATAGGTAAGCGCAGAGCATTAATTTTGCAATAAGGGTTGTTCAAATCTTCGTTCGCGAAGCCCAGCCGTGATGAAGGATTGTTACAACACAGTCTAGGTTTGACATTCTTAAGGCAAGTGTTAGAGGATGTAGAAGTAGATCAGCTGAACTTTCTAAATAAATTCATGATGTAAAAGCAATTATTGTTTTTACAGGTACTGCCCAGTATAACACACTTTTTTTTTTTTTCATTTTGTAGTGTAGATGTTTATGTTTACAATGGCACTTTTCTCTGGGGAAGTGACAGTTATGACAACTGAGGACAATATCTAGAATGCACTTCACAATTATTGTGCTACAATGGTAAAAAAGAGAAAAATCAATGGAACCAATAATATTTAAACAAGCTTTATCCTGTAGATTGATCAATACTGCTTTAACTGCAGTGCCTCAGTCCAAAAATAGCTTTCCCTGTGTATCCAAGGTTTCTTCTTAGAATCTACAGTCAAGACTCCAGTATTTCAGCATCAAAACAAAACAAGTGACAGTGGTACTGTTTATACCACTGACAGGAATAATCCTGTTCACTGAAAGCTGCTGTCCTTAATCTGTTATTGATGCAGTTGGTAAAAGAGCTTGTTGGAAATTCTGTTTGGCTGATTTGAAAACAGGACTCTGAGAGGAAATATTTTCAATGTACTGCCAGAGCAATTCACAAAATATGAATAAATATAAACCAGATTCACAAAGTTCTTTGCTTTCTGTGAAGCTTTACTAGTGTAGATGTAACTGGAGGGAGTATAGGGAGGTATTTCCCTGGAAGGATAAGGTGGGCCCATACTTGCCATTCATTCCTTATTTAAGGAAGTATGTTGATTATTATGCAAGAAGTGTTCTTTCTACTAGCTAGGACCATTTTTATGCAAAGCAAAAAACCCAAACCAAATCAAAAAACTGTCTTATGCAGGTTAGGAAGCCATATTCTGCAAACAGAAAGAATACAGCTCAACAAAATCAGTCTTAAGGTCATAACAAGTCAGGTTTGTTCTGTATTACGTCCTTACTGAAGGATTTGATCCATGACATTTTCAGAACGACAACTGAAAAAGACATCAGAAGTGTAAGGCACAGGGAAGTGCTGAAAAGGTTGCATGTTAACTGCACATATAAATACACTTTTTTGCTGTTTAGCAAAATAACAGACATTTTCTAGTCAGTGCTCCAGCAAGAGGCATGGTGAATAATTAGTAAACCTTTTGCCCTCTTGAGTCTTGAGTTAAACTCAGTGTTGTCATCGAATAAAATAAGTTCAGCATATTTTTTGTGGATTCAAGGGCAAGTCATTCATATAATATAGAATGAAAGTGTGTGGCATCTGTTCAAGAGTGGAATGGATTACAGCACAGGCTACGAAACTCAGAGTGGGAAATTTGCTTGTCTACAAACAGATTTTCAGAGAGATGTAAAACAGAGTGAAGTATGCAGACATGTAAACATGTAATATTTCTGAAGCCTGTTTCAGAGAGCATTTTGGATCTCTAATACTTTGGATTCTCCAGTTTACAGTTTCTGAAACCTCAAAACTGAGTTGTGAGAAAGGGTAAAAAGCTCCTGACATGAAGAGGTAGGGGTAAAATATGGAATCTAATGTAACAATGGGGTAAAAAAAAGATTTTTACATGGATATAAAAAGTGTGTTATTAGCTGCCCTTACTGCAATTGTTTCTCATTACCTGAAATCCAGTTTCTACATCAATTAATTAAGTCAGAAACAGAAAAATATAATTTTACTAAGTGCCTATTCTACTAATTCTTCAGAAGTAAGTTATATTAGAATTTTATGTAGGAAGAAAAGGAAAAGAGGGACCAATGAAATTATAGAATGAAACAGAGTTTCAAGTTTTGTGATGTCTTCTGGGGCTCAAACACATGACAAATTTTGAATGGCATTACTTTGTGTACAAGTAAACAAAAGCAGATGGGAAGTGACACATGTGAACCTAATTTGCCTATGATAAGAGACAATGACAAAAAACAATTGGTGACAGTGCAATACTACTACTGTGAAACATTATTAATGTTAATTTTTTGCTACTTCTGAAAGATAAGAGTCCTTTTCTACAGTCAGATTCTACTCATGGTCCTTTTACCTGTCCCAATCCACTTGCTGCTGATACTCTCTGAAAGCAGGAAGCCATCCAAGACTTCACAGACTTCTCTTTCATCCTCTCCTCAGTCATCTGTGGAGAGGTCTTTCCATCTACTCTGAGCTATGGATGTATGTGGTGTTGATAATATGAATGGATCATGGCTGCAGAAGCGGCATAATTAAGTTCTCTGTTTTCTTCACTGAGTTGCCTGAAAAATTCTAAAATTCATTCTACCTTTTTTGACTCCTGAGTATTGAGTCAGGGCTTCATAAATCTACTAAACTCACAGTATAAATGCTAGTATTGAGTTGAAGGCCAACGAATTCTTAGCTAATCCACTAATACCTCTCTCAACCAGCTCTCATGAGACAAATCCAGCCAGCAAACAATCAAACATTTCCCTGAATGCACAGTAAGATTTTATCTAAAGTATGCTAAATACATCATCATTACAAATTGAATCTTTGTCCTCTTGATCAGCCGTAAGTAAGTTTAAAAAGACTTGATTTTAGCTAAGGATTTGAAGCACTTCTCCCTCCTCCACACATTCATGTTTAAACTTGAAAATTAATACAAAAATAAATATGAATACTTTTGTATTGCTCTGCATTTTCCCACAAGTGAAGGATAAGTGAGATAAAGCAACACAACAAGAGGTTTTATCTGATTTCTCTAACGGTGAAAATAATGGTTTCAAGATAGGAAAGGTATTTCCAAGTAAACTGCAGCACAGAAAAATGCAGACTACCCGTAAGTCTTCCAGCATGTGATATAATCATTGATTTCTCCTTTCCAAGTAAAAATATTTTAAATCGTGTTAGCCCAGGATTTTATCTGGTTAAATGAAATTAGTTTTTAGTAATTATAATTAATTTTTAATTATAATATATAAATGAAAGATTGAAGCGTGAGATGAAAGCAGTGAAGCTGAGGGAAGAACAGGGATTCCTTTGTCTCTCCACTTTTACATATCTCAAGTCCACCCTTTGAACATTTCACAGACAACTCAGTTTTGAAATGCTCAGTACTTTAAATCATGTGGAAGCTATATTTGTTACCTTTCTTACCTTCATTTTTGTCACAGTATATGATTCTCATATCATGCTCCTCTATATGCTGCTGTTGCTAGAAAAGTGACTAAATACATGTCAGATACCAGTTCCACAGTAGTTTTGTAAATTAAAGTTACAGTCACACACAGAGCATTATTTGACACCTTCTTATTTGACATGGGCTTGTTAGCAGGTGTGTCAGCAATGCTAAAGCTGAAATCAGACTTGGGATATTTATTCACCTTATGTTAAAAAAATTCGGTTTTATCTCATGGTCATTTATTTTATACTGTAGGAGCCTTTAGTCCTGATGTTAAGGTATCTGCCTTTTAAGATGGGAAAAAATGTGCCAACTGAAAGGGAGTTTAGAAAACTTAATTCAGAATGTTTTGGGAGATTAGGAAATTTCATTTAGAATATTGTCAATAGCTTCATTTTCAGAAGCAGGAAGCCCTTTAGTGGGGCTTAATATTTAGGAGTATTCTTAGGAAAGGATTTCACATGTTGTGGGCAAACATTGAAGATCTACTGATACAATTATATATGTGCATAAATCTATGTATGTATATTTACACCAAAAACATAAATTAGCAACACAAGATCTCCAAATTTATTGAGGGCAATATAAACCTCTCTTCCTCAGGAGACTGAAATGGTTTCTATTCAGTCATAAGTGTCTGATAGAAGGTAGAAACCCACTTATCAGCCTTATAAATGGAGCCAGTTATTAGTCAAGCAGTTTCAAAGCAGTTCAAAGGCACTAATTTCATTCTCCCCACCACTACATCCAAAGCTCTTATTCCAGCACTCCACGATCACAGCCACTTACACCCACCTCTCAGCTCTTATCCACTTCACACCCCCCTCCTCCACAGCAAATCAAGGAACAGCATCGTGCTCCACTACCCTGCTAACCCACGGGGACCGTGGCAAGCACTTCAATCCAGTCTCAGGGAGAAGTACCACAACGTGGCTGAGGAAAAGCAGCCCATAAATCCCTCAGATAATACCTGAGAGTGAGTGAGGTGCTTCGTATGCAGTGGGAAGTAACACTAGAAAGAAACTGCCCACAGAACAGACTATTCAGGAGACAATACAACAGATTAATTCAACTCCCAAGCAAGAATATTTTGACAAGTAACCTGAAATTAATCCCTCAGTTTGCCAGAAGTCAGTCCACAGCGCCAAAAATTACTAGGCTTTGGGTTTTTTTCAGCTGAATTAATTCAGAAACAGTTATTCTCAGGAGGTTAAGGTGGGATGGAAAGCAAGCTTAAAATCTGAATACCCTGAAAAATAACTGCTTACAGAATAGGAAGAGATTAATAATATTTTTTAAATCTATCATATCAATAAAATAAAATCCTGAATCAAGTGAAAAATCCAAATCTAAGGTTTCCCATGGATATATCCCAGCCTGGTGAAATTAGAACATCTCCAAAGAGACAGAGACAGAAAAAACAGCAGGATCTGGGCCCTAGAAACCTGCTTTATGTCAGTTCTGGGGAGGAAAAAAAAAGTTGTGACATACTGCTTTTTATCAGTGATATCATCTTCTTTTCTGCACAATTAATCTATAAATACTTAACATGAGTCATCACCCTGTTTAGAGTCTGGTCTTGCTTAACTTCCATTCCTACAGAGTCCACTTAAAGAAGAATGAGCCTTCAAAGCATGTCCCTTCTTCCCACAGTAGAAAGGGCAAAAACGCTTGGGAAGGGGCATTAAAGTCTGACAGTATTAGACAATATTAGTTATGTTCTGTATTACAAAGCAAAGAAAAGCTGATAGGTGGCCAATTTGTCATGCATTAGAGTTTTGGTTACTTAGAAAACCTAAACACTGACTAGCAAGTAGAAGCCAGACTGTAATGTCACTCATTCTAGACTACGAAAAACTGCTTGATTTCTTTGCCTCTCCTATATTGAATATCCCATAAAACTGGATCAATGACAACAAATCAAACTTCTGAGGAGTAGACTTCCCACACATACTCAAGGTATTTTTTCTACCCATGTAATTGATGTTATTATTAGATGAATAAAAATCACAACAAAAAATGGAGAGGTAATGACTACATCCTGTCACAGTAATTCTAATGGAGGAACTTAATACTTGTTTATTTTTTATAAATGACTTCAGCTGTCACTCAGCATTATCTGCTTTGAAAACATATTCTGCATTTCACACCTGTAGTAGTAGATTATTAGCACTAGAACACCTTTGTGTAATCATTTAAAACTCTACACGGCAATTTAGTCTCTGATAAAGCTACGCTTTTGTCACACAAATAAGTCAAGAAATCAAAAATTTAGATAAATCCATGACTCTTGCAAAATATTCTTCTACTCAGTCTAAGGAGAAGCCATGGTTGATTGCCAAAGACATAGGACAGGTAGAGTAGCAGACCTTATGGAAGTGTCTGTTTTCCCAGCCACAGTTCTTACAATGAAACAAAATTGCATGTAATAAACCCTATAACACCTTGGAAAAAAATGTGTAAAACACAGTATTCTTTACCTTTTCAGTGGAAAAAAGGTTAAAATTTGTAATAGTTTACTTTTTGCAGCTTCAGTCATCAAGAAAATTGACTTGAAAGAAGGTATGCACAACAAAGTTGGTTTTGTCACTACAAGCTCTCCAGAAACCTTGAATAAGGGATGTTCAAAGCATTATTATAGTAAACTAGCCAAATATGAGTCCTATTCTGAACTCAAAAGTGTTGAAGCCCCATATAGTCATGTATTCCAACTCTGAACTGTTCAAACCAAGCTTGGGCTTAGAACTCCTCACTCATACAAGGTTCTCCTTTCTCCACTGTAATTAGTTTTCCTACAGTATGTGGCTGCTCATACATGGGCCAATGGAAACAGAGATTCAGCATACGATCAGCAGGTACTTAGCAAAACCACAAAGAACATTTTTTACAATTTTTTTAACATACTTTGCTCAATTAAGTTGTTTTTTGGTTTGTTTTTTTTTTCCCTGAATGTGAACCCATACCTTGACCTTATTCATTATATGGCACTTACAGAAAGAGTCATACTTGGTAAGTTAGTGCAGTGAAGAAATATGAAAGGTCACATGGACTGTGAGGTTGCCAGTCTAGAAAGCAAAAATAGCCAGAGTATATTAGTTAGTTAGACCTTCATTCAGCAATGTCTGCCTGTTGTAAAAAGACCATAATGGATGTTGGAGTAAAAAAATACTTTTTCTGTACAATTTATTAATTACAGAGTAGTGTAAACCAACAACCCTTTCAAGGCTCTTGCCAGCTACTGAACAGTACGCAGCTTAAATAACCCTGTAACTCTGTTACTAGGTAGAAAAATCACACATAAATAATATAAGTTGTTGAAATTCATAATTACTTATTTGTGAACCAGATAAGGGACCCAGACAAGGTTCTACATTCAGCTGTGGCAGTTGCCCTAGCCTGCAAAATGGGTATTTTCATCTCTTCTTAAAGTTTTGAGGGTTTGAGCATTAGTGGCACAAAGAAGATTGATTTCAAATTCCATTTAAATTTTAAAATTCAGAGAAATTCGGGAACAAAATAAAAGTATGAAATTACTTATACTGTTAGATATTATTATTCTCATAAAGACAAAAATGTAAACTGCTTGCCTTTTTTTTTTGTTTAAATTTAGATCTTTCATGTCATTTATCTATTGGATGGATTATTTCTTTAAAGTGCCACTTGACCAGTTATGAAGATTATAAAATTATATCTTTGGTTTTAACCACTAGACTCCTCTTTCTAGATAACGAGTTTATTTTTCTATCAAATAAATCAAAACCCTGTTGCTATACTTAAGCACATCAATATAAATGGCTGTAGTCTGGTACTAAAATATTTGTCCTTCTCTCCAGTTTGCTTTAGGGTAACAGACTGAGGTAACAGCTTTTGAGTAAAAGGTCTAGACTAATACAATTTGGGTAGATTAAAAAACAGGTCCCATAAATCAGTTTTCCAGTGGTGTTTATTTTTGTCATTGTTCCTGATTCTTGTCATGCAAACATTAGTCTTGTAGGATGTGTCAGCCTTTGTTAAAGCCTTTATTTCTTTCACATAAGAGAAAGAAACCTGTCATTGCATTGGAAGCTAATGGATTCTTAAAAAAAAAAACAAAACAAAAACCTTCTTAGTTTGCTATGCAATTTTCTAAAATTCAGGCCAACAAGGGCCCAAATACCCCCCCATAAGCCTGTATTGCACTACCATCTTAAATATATATAATTGTATTCTCCATTAATTCATAGGTTTTGCAGTACTGTTTAAAAGAGCTCAGATTAAACTACAATAAGTGGTGGGAAGGACACTTGAAGATGACACAACGTAGCTACCCCATAGATCAGGGACTAAGAAGGGAAGGGAAAAGGCTAGGTTCCACTGAGTTCTGGGTGGCAGCAGAAAAAGATCTCAAGAGCCACCTTGCTGGTGACTGACACTGCTGCAAACGGCAGCAGCAGCCAGAGGTTGTAGTCAGTCTGAAACCTCACCTCAGCTTAGCAGAAACAGAGGCAAGACCCACCTCTCAAGGAGAGGATGTAGGCAAAACAGGGGGTGGGACCATTGCTGTTTCATTTCCAGAAGTCTGCTTCTGGGTGAGAACTGCCAGATGAACTGCTCTAGAACACGAATTCTTCAGACATCTCAGGACAGGAGTAGCATTTACAGTCAAAGTACAAGCTCCCTAAGCGTGTTGGGCTTAAAATAGAACCAGGGAGAAGCTTGGTTCTGTTGATCTGATTGTTCTTAGACCAATACCTCGTGCAGTGTCAGCTGTTCTGACTGGGTAGCTTTTGCAGTGGTTCAAATGCATGACATTCTGCCAGGGAAATGTGTGCCCTCGAGAAAGGAGACCAATGATCCTCTATAAATGTGTATATTTGGGGTATACATAAAAAAACCCTCACCATGAAAAATGCAAAAGACATGTAAAAAAATATATTTCCTGTCCTTTCTATCTCACAGTATTTATTTCTTGCTTCTGAAAGTCTTCTGTCTGTAATACAAAAATACCATACAAAATTAATTGATTCAAGTCAAGTTGCCTGGGAAGGCTGTGTCAGAAATAGGAAAACAATGTCAAGTTTCTGATTCCAGTTAACTGAATAGACTTCTAGATTACTATACATTTGGGTGTCTAGTATGTTAGACTACCTTATTCAACATCTAGATAACCACATTTTATCCTGAGGAATTAATATTTGATCACATGTGTGAGGAACGGATAAGTTCAAAGTTACATTTCTCAGCAAAACGAGTTCTGAACTATTGTGTTTACTGTTCCCTCTAAATATTTGCATAAATCATTAGGAAGGCACTTTATAAATTACTTTAGTAACGTTAAATTTGAGGCCAACATCCAAAAGGAATAATACACAGAACAGTACGTGGCCTGCAGGGCTGAACACCCCCCTTCTGCATTTGGCTGTGGAGGAATTGTTTGTAACACGTCTGATTTAAGTTTGGTTTACTGTCCTTGTAAGGTTTTCGTGTCAAAATATTGATGTTATTCTAAAATACAGTTATCCTGAGGGTGTCCCTGAGGGTGCATAATGCACAAAATTAAAAGGTCAATAATGACTTCCCAGCAACACCATCGGCCTGCTTCTCCAGGGCTGTTAATCTTCTATGTCTGCCTTAATTTGTGCCAAGACAATACAAAATGTTGCAATGGGCATCACTGAATAGAAAATATTCACTGGATCATGGACCATGAGCTCTTTGCCCAGGTCAATTATAGTCTTCACATGCAAGTACCCAAAATGAAAGCCCTATTGCCTCTGATGAAGCAATTACAGAGTGGTCACAATATTTTATTTTCCTTTCCATCAGTGTCTAATTCCACCATTTAGCCTTGAAAAGTGGTAGCTGACCAGCTATCTGATTGCCATGTATAACTTGGACTCTCACACCTAGGAAGCTCCAAAGAATATATGGCCACTAATTTTGAAAGCTCAAAGGCTCCCTCCATAATGAAAAAGCAAACACAAGAGTAATTTTACTGGCTACCATTCTTGTGGGATTACCTTATGCCTGCATTACTCTGTTTAGACTGACAATGCAACTTGTGATTAGACAGTGAATTTACTTTTTGAATAGGATGAGCACCAAAATGGCAGAAAATGCCATTGACTGCAGCTTTAAATTCCAATAAAGTCTGGCATGCTTCACTGCCTATGAGCATCTCTGATAGTTAAGTTTTCACCTTGCATGCTGGTCTAGAATCCATAGGAAGAACAGGAGAGAAATCATCATAAGAAGCCCTAGCTGTTGTTCAGTTTGTTACTGCTTTACTTTTGGTGAGGAAACGTATTTAGATGATTCTCAGCATTAACTTTTTCACTCTGCTTCCCTCTCCTGACCCCACTCTTATAAAGGTATTGTCTACTGTGCAGACTATGAAACACATTGCAGTGGAAATTTGTTTGGGTAAGAGGTTCAATGTCTTCCAAGTGAAACAAGCGTAGTAGAAAGCAATCATAGCATACAAAACACCTTATTGCAGCAATTATAGAACAGTAAGTCTCTCTAGATATAATTTAGGTGATTTATTATGCAGTATTGGTAGTCACTGGAGAAGACAGTCATGTAAATAGAATTATTTTACCGTGTTAAAATGCTAAATAACTGTGTGTTCTTGTTCTTCACATTTTCATATCCGCTGGCATGGCAGGGTCTGATGACCCCATACTGTCTTGAGACTGATAAAGGGTGTCCTTCACTGTCCTCTGGTTTAGACCCAGAAACCTTGCTTCAGTTTCCATGGACAAACAAGCTAGGAAGTCAGCCATCATTCCCTCCAAGTCTCAACCCACTAATATTGAATTACAACATAGGCTGAAATGAGAAGCTATATCAAGGTCAGATGGAAAAAAATACAATTTTCTCAATTATATGAAAAAAAAAAGAGGTAACTAGGAAGTTAGCTGATGGAAATGTCTTCCCTGGTGGGCAACTAATCAGGCTGACCTCTTCTGTATCTCTATAAATAATAGTCTCCAATTAGTACACACAGGAGGTTTGTTTCTTTTTTGCACCATCAGATTTTCAACATTCTTTTGAAGAACATGAGTACTGCAACTTCAAACAGAATTTCTGTATCACTCATACCTATGGCAAAGAGAGATGAAAATCCTTCCCTTCTCACCAATCTCCACTGTAAACAGCCAAGGACTCCCTTAGACCTCGTTCCATAGCTTTTTCTTGAAAGCTCATTTTTGTTTATCCACCCTGACATCTATATTTCTTACACAATACACCATTTTAGAGAAAATAAAAGGATTGAATTGGAATTTTAGTATTGACCACCCACACCTAACAAACTGATCAAATAATTTCTCCTATCAGGGACAGTAGTTTAGGTAATTACTGATAATAAGGACAGAAGTTGAGAGCTCTTAATCTCCAGTAATTTCTCTTCAGCACAATAACATGCTCTTGACAGCCATGTCTTGCAAAAGTCAACATGTTAATAAGTCAGGGAGGAATGAAGGAAATGCTCTATCATGAAGCTGCCAAAAGAAAGCTTTTCTACTTAAACCTCTACTTAGGTGATTTTTATTTTTTTTAATAGTTTCTGGCCAAAACAGACTTTAATGGGTTTCTACAAAGAGAACTGAGAGCTGGCTTGCACTGGACAGAAAAACTGTGCTAATAAAGAGAGGAACTCACATGGGTGAAGAAAACAGCTTGGATAGCTTATTTATTTCCCTGTAGAACAAGGAGAAAAATGACTACCATATTTTAGCAGCAACCATATTTGCTTGCTACCTTTTCTTGAGACAACACAACAAAGTATAAACTTGGAGAGACCAGTGACTCTTGAATACTTTCAAGATGATGGTCTACCTTATTAAGAACAATCTCAGCATTTCTTAGCCTGTTGAATAATCCAGAAAATTATAAGTGATGAAAAAGCAACATCAACTATTTTTTGTATGTATTTCTGTTATTCTATATTCTTATGACAAAACTAAAATAGCAAGGTTTCAGTGCTCCTGCCACTGAAAGTTCACGTGGCTCTCCCAAACCCATCACCTAAATAACATCTTCTAAATAAAAAAGCGTAGCTTATCTCCATTTCATAACCTGTCACATGTCGGTGTCAAAGTTTCAAGAATTTAAACCTTAATTTGAGTTCAGGGTGGAATCACTCAATGTTTAAGCAGACCTCAGTAGTTAAGTATTATGAACCAGTGGAACCAGCAGGGAAATATATTTCATGCAGAGTGCCTGAAGTATACAGGTTACAATGAGTGAAGCGTGACTGCAACCTGAGAAATATTCTTCTTCACTCTCTCTTTTTCTCAGAGCACTTATTCTAAGAACGCTTCTTTTTTGAAACTTTCTAGCCAGTTCTATTAATTCTACTGCTGCAGGTAATTGTCCAGATCTGCTATTTGTCCACTTCTTCAGTTCCATGGACAGTCTGTGCTGTGTGTAATGTCTACAATGGTCATTTCCACAGCATCTTACCAGATGCTTTTCAATCACTTGGTCGTGTAACTGCTGTGCTAAGATCAGCAGAGCATTCTTCACCAAGCTTCTGAATACACAGACACCTGGTGTCATGTTTGAACCTGTCAACTTTTTAGTGTCTCCAAGTTCTTTAGATGGTTGATAGTACAACAAATAGGGCCTGGAGGGGACTCATTCGTTGACACTTAACAAGTTATGTGATTCGTGTGAAAATAAGTAGCAAGGATACCAAATTATTCTCATTTACAAATGAAAAATCATCAAGTCCAATATTTCAGTGTTCTGACAATGTCATTGTTCTGGCAGACTCAGTTTTCTGACTGAACCATGGTGAAACAGTTTTTCTATATTTTTTGCCTGATATTTCATTTTTTATTCTCCAAACAGTCTAAATGTCTGTTTACTTTTCCATTAGATAGGAAAGAATGGAAGAACTGCCTAAACTTGAGCACTCATGGGTGCTTATGTCACTATCAGTAGTCAAAGGAAAGGCAGTTTTTATGGAACTTCTTCCTCTGTGGTAGGAGGGCCAACAGATATCCCCTCTAGGTGACACCTCTTTCTCAGTTAACACAGTTGCAAATTGTACATCAGTAAGTACAGGCTGGTCATAAGAAAAAAATAATTTTCACAGGAGGATCTACAGTTGGGGGAAACCCTGTTTTGAGCAGAAAATTGTCTTCATGAACATTAATTTCAAAATTTCTTTCATTCTGTGTAATTGCAGGCAAGCCACAGATCCAACATTCCCAAACCTTGGCTCAGATGGCTATAATGAAGCTGGATTTCTCTAGAGTAACCCTGACAGTGTATTTAATGTACCTATTTGTGCCTCAGTTTCTCTGAGTGTAAACTGGAATCAATGTATTGCCCAAGAGAAGCTGTCAGGATGACACAGCTAAAGAGTGTGAAGTGCTCTGATGGTTTGAGAATTTTTTCCAAAAGGAATTTTAAATCTTGCCCACGTATGTCACAGCACTGCTATCATCATTACACTCGAATAGCTTGGGGGCGAAAAAAAAAACCAAAAAGGTGTTTGAAGGTGGCAAACACCCTTTCCTTACAGGCCATCAGTAATAGAGGAAAACACAATTTCTTTTCTGAGGCTGGCAAATATCTCAGCATGGAGACACAACTTGCCAGATTCCTGAGGTATGCAATGCACATACAAAGGTGTCCTAACACATTATTTCATTAAACACATTTCTTAAAAGAAGACAAAATAAGTCACCCTCCCCCAAAAAAACAAACCAACTTACAAATGGTCAATGCCATTTGTTTTGAATTACCCTTTATTCATACTTATTGCAGTCTGTTTGCTAATTTACAGGCCTATAAACATGACAAAACAGGTTTTATCTGCTCAGGACTGTTCAAAACCAGAGAGCAAATATAGCCCTGAACTCTGAAGAGGCATAAGCAAAGCAGCTACTCTGCTGGAAGCCTGACTGAGGGGGAATTGCAATAAATCATGTATTATGTTTACAAGGAGGATGTCTTGCAATTGCAAGGTCAGCATGGGACAGGTAAGAGCACAGAATGACCGAAATGTACAGTTTGAGATATTTTCATACCATATCCAGCAAGCTGGGCTTGCCATAGAACAGATATAGTTTACAATAAGTGACAGACAACTAAAAGAGGCTTGCTGCAGTGACAGCCTTCACTAGTAAAATAAAGTAGGCAAACTGCTACGTTCTTTACATACCTATAGCATCACTATTATTTACATCAAGTCATTCTTTTGTTCTTGCCATTACACATAGTAAGCTTGTCTGGGCAGGGAACGTGTATTTATGTACATGTGGATAAAGACACTCTGAATGACCTCACCTCAGCAGCCAGGCTAATGTTTTTATAAAACTAAGAACAAAATAATTTGCATGCATCCAGATGGCAATGGCATGTAAGCAATTCTCCTGAGCAGAGACTAAGCTCCACAGGGTACAAGATACACAGCTGTGCATTATAAGAGTGCTGATGTTATTCTATGCTGTGTTAGGAAACAATTTTGTCTAGAGGCATCACATGTCCTTTGAGCAACAAAGGTTTGGAGACACATCCTTGAAACATGCCATGTTTCATACTTCTGATCACCATCTCTGCAGTTTCATTATTTCTTATTGGTCTTAAGAGAGGATAAGTTCTGATATTGCAGTAGCATCTCAGCCATGATGAGTTGCTGAAACATCTGCTCTAAACTGCCTACATCTTTTGAATCTCCAGTTAGATGGAATACCTGCCTGAAAAGCTGCTAGTGCCTCAGAAGTGATGAGTAAAGAAACACACTCTCTTTCATGAAGCAAAAAAACCTAGACAGTAACTGATAGGTCAATGGACGGTTTCTGAACAAAATATCAAGATTCTTGCTAAAAGCAGCCAGTACTATTCTAGCTGTCCAAAAAACATTTTTAATATATCATGGCCACACCCCTGTTCTCAAGCAGACAAGGACAGATCACAATCAGAACTGCATGTACTGTGCCTCTTAGTCACTTTTCTCTTCTTACTTGCCCACACAAAGTCAAGAAAAACTGAACACATAACGCGCAATATGCTCTTGCTCCATGTTACTGAGTATAAGAATATAGCAAACATTTTTTTTAAAAAAAAGGTGTTAAAAATAATGAGCAAGACATCCCACTACTGAGAATCATGGAGTTGTTTACATTGGAAAAGACCTTGAAGAGCATCAGGTCCAACCATTAAACCAGCATTGCCAAGTCCACCACTAAACTATGTCCCTAAGTACCACATCTACACGTCTTCTAAATACTTCAAGGGTTGGTGACCCAACCACTTCCCTGAGCAGCCTGTTCCAGTGCTTGGCCACTCTTCCAGTGAAGAAATTTTTCCTAATATCCAATCTAAACCTTCCCTAGTGCACCCTGAGGCCGTTT
Organism: Pseudopipra pipra; assembly: GCF_036250125.1. Taxonomy (NCBI): domain Eukaryota; kingdom Metazoa; phylum Chordata; class Aves; order Passeriformes; family Pipridae; genus Pseudopipra; species Pseudopipra pipra. The sequence continues at coordinate 11,112,307 of NC_087556.1, forward strand.
TCTCTCATCCTGTCACTTGCAACTTGGTAGAAGAGACCGACCCCGGCCTTGGCACAACCCCCTTTCAGGTCTCCCCTAGCCCCCTTGTCTCCAGGTGAAACGCCCTCCGGGCTCCCTCAGCCACTCCTCACCAGATCTGTGTTCCAGACCCTTCACCAGCTTAATTTCCCCTCTCTGGCGTCACTCCAGCACCTCAATGTCTTTCTTCAAGTGAGGGGCTCAGGACTGAACACAGCACTCAAGGTGCAGCCTCACCAGTGCCACGTATGGGGGACAATCACTGCCCTGGTCCTGCTGGCCACACAATTCCTTATACAAGCCAGGATGTCATTGGCCTTCTTGGTCACCCAGGCAAACTGCTGGCTCATGCTTGTCAACCACACCCCAACACCCTTTTCCCCTGAGCAGCCTTCCAGCCACTCTGACCCAGGTCTGTACCCCTACATGAGGCTGTTGTGACCCAGGTGCAGGACCTGGTCCTTGGCCTTGTTGACTCTCATACAATTGGCCTCTGCCCATCGATCCAGCTTGTCCAGATCCCTCTCCAGAGCTTTCCTCCCTTGCAGCAGATCCACACTCCTGCCCAACTTGATGATATCTGCCAACTGACTGAGGGTGCACTCAATCCCCTCATCCAAATCCTTGATAAAGATAATAGACAGGACTGGCCCCAGTAGTGAGCCCTGGGGATCACCACTGGTGACCATCCACCAGTTGGATCCACCACTCTCTGGGCCCAGCCATCCAGCCAGGTTTTTTCCCAGTGAACTGTGCACCAAATCCAAGCCACAAGCAGCCAGTTTGTCCAGGAAAAGGCTGTGGAAAACAGTGTGAAAAGCTTTACTAAAGCCCAGGCAAACAACACCCCCAGTTTTTCCCTCACCCTCTGAGCAGGTCACCTTATCATAGAAGAAGATCAGGTTGGGCAAGCAGGACCTGCCTTTCCTAAACCCACGCTGGCTGGGCCTGGTCTCCTGGTTGTCCTGCACGGGCTACATGATGGCACTCAAGTTGATCTGCTCCATAAGCTTTCCTGACACCAAGGTCAGGCTGACAGTCTGAATTCGCCTTCCAACTCTTTTTGTAGATGGGCATCACATTTGCTAACTTCTGTGACCTCCCTGGTTAGCCAGAACTGCTGGCAAATGGCAGAAAGTGGCTCAGGGAGCTCTTCCACCAGTGGCCTCAGTACCCTCAGGTGGATTCCATCTGGTCCCATAGACCTGTGTGTGTCTAAGTGGTGTAGGGCACTGACAATTTCCCCTGGATAGTGAGGGCTTCATTCAGCTCCTCATCCCTGTCTTCCAACTCAGTGGGCTCAGTACCCAAAATCAAAGGCTCTTACTATTAAAGACTTAGGCAAAGACATTATGCACAGGAATAACTCGGACACATCTATGTTCTATTGTGTCATGGGCACAGTTTATCCCAGAGTGGATGCGATCAACATAAAAAAAACCTGGAGATAATGTCTGAGTGATGTTACATAGACATATTTAATTGTTTTGTGGAACCTATTTTTTATTTGTCAACTGTTGTGCACATAAATGAGAGTGTATGAAGGACGCTATTATTTACCTGCTAAGAACACTAACATTCCAGTTGCAAGCATTTTTAAGTCACAGTCTTTCTTCTTTCTTTTTCCTCTTGAGTCTTAATGTAGAATATCTCTTACAAATTACACTGAGGAACTGTTTTCAGGGGTGTTTATTGTTATTCCTCATTCTTCTTACTCATCATCTCTCATTGGTGATCCTCTTTTCAAGCAAAAAAAGTACACAGATCTGAATTAGTATACCCTTTTTTAAATAGAAAAACGTAATTCAGATAGCAGCCACACAAGAATGAATCAGGAATACTTAGCTCTTTTAAACCCAAACTTTCCCATAATACAAATCAACTTTAGCAGATTAGACCTTCACTATGATCAGTTTTACATCAATGACAACCCTAAGATCTCATAGTTTGTGAAGCAGCAGGGGTGAAATCTGAGCATTCAACTGCTGGAAACTGGTTTGGCAAGTGCAGGGAAGTTAAAAAATACAACTACAGAAACCAGAATGTTCCTTTTAAAAGCATTTCTTACATCAATACCTCTGCAGAATGACACAAAGTATTAGGAATAAGCTGCTTGGGAAGCACTTCATTACAAAGCCAGGGCCAACATTCATAAAGACCATGTAGGTCCCCTCAGAGGATGCATTTTGCATCTGGAACACAGGTCAAGATGCTGAGAGGACTGAGCCATTGTAAATTCTGTCCAAAGCTGTTTGCTATGCCATTATATATTCTATCAATATGCATGCAATTTCTTGTATCTAAGCAATAAAATTAGTCATTAAAAACGTGATAGAAATAGGCTCTACTCAGAATCAGAACAGGTTTTGTGTTAGTAGCAGAAAGAAATGGACTTCCAGCACAACCAGTGTGAGAAGCCTTGCTCCTGTACAGTTTTTGCTGCCCTCGGCATTTAAAGTGGTACAACACCACCCAGTCATGACTTGCAGTTTGAGACACATGCAGAAGGCATCACCATGATATTAAATGAATACAATTCATTAAAAAAGAGGGGGAGGGAGAAATGAAGTGAGGAAGCAGCTGTGCTAAGATGATAAGCCCAATAGTGCCACCTGCTGAGAACAAGTTCCAGGTACTTGTGGCTCCGGGGCCAGTGACTCGTTCAGGCAGAACATCTCATTTTACACTGCTCATGGTCGGATCTTTTCACAGCCCTGCTTTGTATAACACACCGCAAGAAGGCTCCCTGCCCTTGGCCGGGTTTCCTTCGCTTTTAGAGATGTATAAACACGACCGAGGACAGCATCTGTGTGGCAGTTGTCTAGAAATCAGACTCGGCTTAGGTGCAAATGAGCTGTGGATTTAGAAGGTGCATACCCATCTGACTCTTCCTCAGGTTACAACAGTGGGTTTAAAGGTTCCATCTTCAAATTATTCCACATTTATTCTTAATGTAGTCTCTTTCCTTAGCTTAATCAGACTTGTCATCTTGTATTAGCAGCTCGTGCAATAGGAGCTCTTTTCCTTTGTTACAACTAAAAGACAAGTTATTTCAGAGAGAGATATAACCATAGTGTGTATGAAGGTAAGGAAATGAAGCAGACAAAAAATACTTTCCACTGTCAAGCTCATTAAATTGAAGAAACTACAGATCTTCTGTAAGTGAATGTTTGTATTTTCACATCAAAAGATCTCAATCTACATCAACACTGCTCAGCTCCTACACCAGTTAACACAATCTTCTTATTAAACCTCAAAACAGAATTCTTACAATCAAGGTCGTGTACTGGCAAAGGCCAAATACTGAGATGGTGATCTAAATCCTCTTTGGGACTGGATTTATTTCACCATAGTGCCATGGCCACTCAGAAACAAGAGAGAATGTTTTCAGACACCTGAAAGGAACCCAAGCATCAGAAATCTTGCACCTCGAGGAGACATGGACTACTGTTTGTCAGAGCAAGCCCGCTGTCCCTCTACGCATATACTCAGCATTATCATTCACATACAAGCCCTGGAACAGAGGGAAAATTCAGGAACCTGAGGTACATGAGTTTGCTCTTTCTTCTCTGCAAGATCTTCTCACAGTAGAGTAAAATGAGGGGAAAGCCCACAAACCACACATTATACTCCAAAGTAATGGAACCATCAAGAAGGACAAGGCTACAGACAGGGTGACCTCTTTTGTGGTCTGTAAACTGTCTTTTAGTGTGGAAGTGAAGACTACATGAATAACCTGTTAGCAAGTGTAATTTAGGGAATGTTCTGAAGAGAAAAATCAAGTGCAGCTCTAAGAGTTTGCAGTGCACAGCCTCCAGAGGTACAGCAAGGAAGGACATCTTGACCCACAGGTTTTAAAGTGAAACTGGCACACTCAGTCAACTGCCAAGATCTGTGATGTAATAGACACCAGCAGAAAGCACCCAGTTTCCATGGCACTGAATCCAGGAAATCAGATCTAAAGATTCCCCTTGAAGTCTCTGTAGGTACTTGGGAAAAAAAAAGCAGAAAAAAAAAGAAGAAACAGGGGGAGAGAAAAAAATCTGATGGGTTAGAGTCCAGGTTTCTGGGTTTACTTTGTCACTCACATTTCATTACAAAAAGTATTAATTGGACTCCATGCAAGAAATCTGCCATGATTTTAAATAATCACCAAAGATTAAATAGCCACAGTGCTTTGATCCACCTTATTTGTTTTTATCTGAATTTTCTGTTCTAGTTCTTATGATCTCTGAATAAATGAAAACAGAACACTACATCAAGCTTTCTAATAAAGGCACTGCTGTGTAGTTGAGGGTTTTTTTTTTCCTTTCAAATGCCGTCTTCCAAAAAAATCCCAAACTGCTTTGTTCCCTTGCCCACCATGGCACTTTTAAATTGACATACCTGACTGCACCATTCAGAGTAGAAGCAGTTCTTTCCCATAAATGTTCAGGTTTTTAAGTGACAGTGATGTGCATTTATGATGCTTGAGAGTTCCTGCGTGACTTACCTACAGGAGGGGTGCACTAGACCTGACCATCTCTTCACTTACTAACAATTTCCTGAGGGCAGGGGGTGAAGACAGTATTCTCTTTTTTTTTTTTCCTATCGTGAAGAATGAATTACAGTCTGAATAGCAAATGCTGACAGTGTGTTATCTATTTATGAAAACTCACAAGCAGACTATCGTTGAGCATCACAATATTATCCCAGTCTTCCCTCCATATTTTTCCTTTGTGTAACTGTGACATGAACTTTCAAGGTACACATAGGGACACAAGGTACGTGAAAGCTTTCGTGTGTGACATGCTGAACTATTTTCATAAGTATTTTGAATTTTATTATCTCTAATATACCATATGAGACGTCCTGTTCCACAAGCAAAGTCTTCCAAAGGAGAAAAAGGCCCTGTTTTGCCATGGGTCTCTTGATTTCTTTCACCTCATGCTAGTAAATACAATGCTATTTTGCAGAAAGATGAATCTATTTGTCAAGTGCCTCTACTTAATTTTCCCAGACATGTTTCAATCTGTACTGATTCTACCTTGATGACTGTCAAAATATAATTTTCCCTTTATTTCATATGATGAGGAAATTTTCTTGTAGTTATAACCAGGACGACACTGTCAATTGACTTGAATTTTGCTCATGTAAATGTGAATGTACGAGTAAAAATGGAATATATGCACTGAAGTGACCAGCTAGGTAGGTAACCACTGATTTAAGTGGTTATAATTTCTGTAAGATATTATCTTAAATAATAAACCAACATATCCATTCAGTTCCATACCAGAGAAAACTACTGAATTCTATACCACATAGATTGTGAGGTAGAGAGGTAAAGATAGAACCCTTTTTCCCTGAGATTTAATACATATAAATGGTTTAGAATGTGATAAAGTTACCCAACACACATGCTAAAAAAACTTTAAACTCAAATTCCAGCTTATGCTGGAAGTCAGTGTTATTTTTCTTCAGGCTGTTTAGGCTTCTTCTGTAAGCCAGCTGCATACCTAAGACAGTGGAACTGTGGCCTCATCAGTTTACCTAAACTTATTTTTTTTTCACTTTATAAGACCTTCAGACTTGCATAGGACTATTCAGCCAGAAATGAAGGAGAGGAAAAAGAGAATCATATCCAAAACAATGAAGATGGACAGAATAATCTTGAATAGATAATATAAAATAATAATTCCTTAATCATCTCTTTTATTAATGACTTTCTTTTTCACTTCTAAAGGCAACAATATGAATTTGTTTGAGTTCAAATTCATTTAAACTTCAAGCTTCATTAGCTGCCAAAACAATGTCAGAGAGAATGTTTTAAATCTCTTGGTTTTGGAAAGAGGTTTCTGCAGATGGGAATTTATGCGAAATTTTGCAAAGAAAAGCCTCACTCATTTTTCAAGATAACTTTTTTTCTGCCTCTGGATGGTGCTGGCAGAAGGAATAAAAAGCTTCTCTCTGTGGAATTTTAGCGCTCTGTCTTGGTGAGGCGTGTGAGCAGCCTGATGAGCAGAGTCATGGAAGCATCTGTATAGTGAAAGGGTGCCAGGGCTATTACCATAACAGCATTACAATGAAATGCAGATGAATGTTCTAATGCAGAACAGCAGCACCAAGCCTACAAACAGCCAGAAGGACCGTGCAGAGGTGGGCATCCAGCCTGGCACTCAGCATCAGCTTCCTTGGCCTTTCACAGCACGTGCTGCAGCCTGGCAGTATTATTGCTGCTCTACAAACAGAACCAAGCCATAGAACCCAGGTCATTTGACACAGGTATCAAACCTCTGACTACAACTCAAAGGCTGATCTGACTAATGAAATTCGAGACAATTTGACAAAATTCTGTGACTACTTTTCAGAATAGTGTCCCTATCACCTATCAGGGGACAGCTAGTTTCGCCTTCACATCCTTGGCCCAATAGAATTATAAAATAAGTTGTTCAAAAAAGATTATTTTGGGGTTTCATTATTATCCCAAATCAGGTCAAGATGATATGAATCATGGCTAACCCACTTGCAAAAGGAGTCTTTCTAAATATCCACCTATAACACTTTCCACTGATCTGTTTCTAAACAGAGAGTACTTTCACAGGCAACAACAAAACATTGTAATACTAAATAATAATGGATGAAGGGACCAAAACTATCAAAGTCTCTTGAAAACAACAGTAAGTCAAGATTTTCTTGAAATATATGTAAAGCCAGATGCCCTTTCAAAATAAAAAAATAAAATCCAGATCCAACCCAAAAATCTTTACAAGAGGAAAGCTCATTGAAGTTCTATTTCATATCTTATTCTCAAAGCTGAAAAGCACCTACATACTAAATATCCATGGATCAGCAAAGTCACCCTGTGCAAAGAAAAATGAACAGACATATAGTCTATAAGATTAGATAGTAAGAATATCCATTCTGTTTGGTAATAAGAAATGTGAGGTTTGCTTGTAGAACTTTAATAGAAAACAGGATTCTATCTAAAAGCTGTTTGACCTGTCCTTGGGATTTTAACTGAAACATTTATCCTTGTTATAAAATTCTATATGAATCCTAATAAATTTTGTCTAAGGCTGCAAGCACTAGCCTTAATGCTGTGTTTGTTCCATCACAATGAATGTTGCAAGACTCCATCGTATTAAAATTTCCTGAATAATATTAGACTAGAATGTAGGTTTTGAAACCATGCATAATAAATGAAATTAATATTTGATTAGAAAACACAGTGTTCTCAGAAGAACAGATTAAGAAGGATGTGAGCCTACACACTGTGTGTAGGAAATTGGTGTGAGCCAGAGCAGTGAAGAGTGTTCTCAGATGTGGAGATTGAATGGGCTGGGATAAGAACACCACGATACCCAAAACAATGAACACCACGATACTTAGGCATGAAGACTCAGTGCTTCTACTTATGCACTCACACTAAGCGGACAGAACAGCAATAACCCACTTCCTAGTTTGTATGTCTTTCAAGATCAAGATCTTCTGAGGAACCTGATGAGGAACATGCACCCTCTATCAGTTTGACATGCATTCAACACACAGTGCTGCCCATGGCTCATCCCAGTCAGTCAACACACTTCTGCTACAACACAATTAACCATCAACACTGCTCCCACAGCTTCTACACCTGTGTCAGCTATTCTTTTGACAGACCTGTAATTTGCCCAAACCTGTAACTTGCCCAGTAGAAATCTTTGCTCGGCACCTTTGTGGTACAACTGCTTTGGCATCATGTAAAGGAGACATTTATGCTACATTGTACCAAACCAGATTATTATGGAACTCCTGCAAACACTAGAAAGGAACTAGGAACAGTATAAAACCTTAGCTACAAACAGTGACACCTATGCAGGCAGGTACACCATGTCCAAATGTTACCATTACAAAGTGAATCGTCCTTCACATAACTGGAAGTGAAAAAAAGCTCAATATATCAGGACATCTAATACAGTACAAGGTTTCATCTTGCAAACCATTGTTTACTCTCCATTTGGGATTTCTCCCTCCCCCCTTTTTTTTTTGAGTTTTCTCATTCTTGGGCTCATCATAGACCATCAGTTTCCCAAACTTCCTTGGAGGGATTTTTTTTCTAAATCTGAAGTCAAATTATTGTCAAAGTCTAGGTTTTTTACACCCCCCCCCCTTGATTGGTAATAGACATATTTAATTGTTTGCAATATCTCTTTTCAAGGTTGTAACTTTGATCTTGTTGGGCTGCTAAAATAAACAGCATTGTCTGACTGCTATTCAGTCTGGTTTTTACTGTGTGCCTCCAAGAAGTCTACTGAAGTACAACAGTGATTACCTAAAATGCACAAGATTTCTCCTGATTTGCTTTCAGTTCTCTTGACCTCATTTTGCTGGGTGACAACAGAAATTCTTGATGGTAATAGCAGTAGATGAGAGATTGCAAGAATTCTCTATGGAACAAATCAGGGCAGCTTGAAATCAGATACACAGGACTCCCAGAGAATTGATTAAGGGTCTTGACCCTTAACCAGGGGGTATTAGAGCCAGATGAAACAGAGAAAACCACCTTGATTACTCCACTCAAGTTCTAGTCACAGCAGAAACAGCATGGAGCTCTCTCTATATGGCAACTCTGCCACTGTATTATAGACTTTATAACAGTTACTTGTAAACACGGGCTCCAAAAACATGGCAATGCAAACACCCAGGTTCCACTACTATTTCAAGTATCAACAGCTGCATTGTACTGTGAGCTTCCTAGGAATTACTGCACACAGTGACTTTAGTATATAAGAAAAAATACACTGAACTCCTTAAGGTATCCTTCTAAATCATGTGTAGTTTCATTCCAAGCTTTAATGTCAACTGAACCAGCATAATTTACTTATTTTCAGTAGTTTCATGGTATACCTCTACAATTTCCCAATTCACCAAACAAAAAATTAACCAAAGACTTCTTAAACGTTATTAATCTGCAGGTATAATTCTGAATGATTATTCATTTGCCTCATTCTGAATAAATGTTCAGCAAGGTGTAAGTAAGAAACAGATCTAGTCTAGATGGACTAATTTAAAACATGGAACTTCAATTTTTCTATTACTATGGGGAATGTTGCACATGCACCATTTCCTTTCTGTATTAACTACTAGCACCATTTTTTTTTACATTCTCCCCTAGTTGATTTTATAATTAAGGGTCACCAGTTTCAATTTGAGGCTTAGATATTGTACCTTCCTTATAGACAATAGAGATTTCAGACTGAGAACAAACAGAATTAATAATTCCACTTGTGTGTCTCCAACACACGCCACAGTTGTCACTGCAGATTATGCATGTTTACATACATGTTGAACAAGTATGTGTGTGCATAGATCTAGAAATATATAAAAAGAAGTGAGGGTGGTATACTTTATACTCTAAGTAGTGGTAACAAAGAAAATCTTGTTCTTGTGTTCCATCAAGTCACTGGGGATAGTGAGTTTGTTTATTTAGCTAAATGTACTCAATATAGTCCTCTTTGTCTTAATGTTATTCCTCTTTAAGCCTCTACTTGTTTTTTAAATCAATTCCAAACTACAGCAAGAGGAAAAAGTTACTTTGCTTTCATGGAAAATTTGCCCACAATTTACTATGAGATGGAGAGCTTTATATCTTTTTTGGAAACTCTCTTTTTTTTTTTCTCTTTTCCTTCTTCTTCATCCCACATATTTAAAATCAAAAGCAATCTTTTATTAAAAAGAAACCACAAGGGCTTTGTTGAATTCATTATATAACTTTGAGAAGACATGGCACCAACATTTATTTGGGGATTGTAAGACTGATAGTTAGGAGAAACAAGTGAATAAGTAAAATATTCATAAAAGAAACAGTAATTAAAATAATGTCATTAAGAATTTTTTAAGTCCTTTTATAGTCCTAGGGCATCAAATCAGCCCCTAAAATGCACTGATAGCAAATCACTGAAATTAATGAAAGGACTCCAGAGAGTTTGGCTGATTCAGACAGACATTGCAAAAACCAGAACCAGAACTTTTTATCTCTAATTCTCCTTATTGTTCTGAGGAAGAAATAAGTCATGCTGGAAAGCTGCAGTCACAAGGTTCTACTAGGAGCTGTAAAGGATGAATATAATAAGGGTTTCTGTCTCACATCTCCCACATGAAGAAGTTCCTTTAGAGAATACATGAAAATTAATTATCATATTGAGCTACTATCCCTAAAACCATGGTAACATTTCAGAAAAATGCAGCTTTTTACTTAACCCATAAAATGAACATACAACTTGTAGCTCTCAATGTTACTAAACCAAAAACAAACAAAGGCATTTTTTATTTCGGTACAACTATGCTCTTGTATTTTCCCAGGCAAATCTTAATAGAAGCCCATTCAATTTTACAAGAAACTTTAATTTCAAGGCCTAATGAACGTGATGAAGTCTCAGGCAATAACATGCATCAAAGCCTGAATGTGTCATTCTTCCCTTTCAACACATAAAAAGATGTTTGCTCCTCAACTATTAGACACGTGAACCCCCATGGGCTACAAGAAACAGTTATTGTAACTGCAGCCATTTATTCTATTAAAGAATTTCTGAAATGTTGGAAAGACTTTTCTCAAAGTTAACAGTGTGATGAAAGACCACATATTGGGAGAGTAGAATTGGTTTTGGAATGCTGGAGTTGAAAAAACATAGGCTTAGGAAAAAATATTAAATCTTCAAAACATTCTCTGCTCAGTATTGAAAGCAGAAATGGAGTCTTTGATGTAGAAATAAGTATTTACAATTAAAATTAAAGGCTATTATTATCTTTCTTTCTTTAATTCAATCCTTTTGACTGAACATTCTGAAAGAAAAATAACAACATATATCTGAACTACTGGTGAAAGGCATGATTATCCACTTTAATTTTGCTTTAGCTGCTGCTTAATGTTCGTTAATTATTTTCATGTTTAAAAGGCTTTTTCTCCCCTATAACACTAAAATTTAATTCCCAGATAAACTGTAGCTCCCGAAAAGAAAACCTGACACGTGAATTTTGTTTATCTGACTGTCAATCTCCCGTTGTTACAAGTATGTGGGAGAAAATCTCAGCTGGTGTACAATGATAAAATTCAGCTGATCCCATGGAAGCTGGGCAACTTGCATTGAAGGTCCAATATTTGATTATGAGACTTCACAAACCTCTGTTCTGTTGGGAGATACAGAGTTCAGTTCAGAAGAGAGTATTGACTACTTCTGGATACCTTGCCCTAAGCTGTGTATCGATCATCTAATTAGTCATTTAGATTACTTCAAAGTAAATCCTGCTTTAAGAGTCTTTTCCCTAACCTGGTAGCAGTCTCAGCCTCCCACAAAGATTCTCACTGCAAGTGAGGCAGTGCTCAGAAATACCTCAGAAAAAAATACATTGGCAAAGGTCTGCTCCATTCCCTTGCAACAGACACATTTTACTTGCACTAAACAAGCCCCAGGGTTATTGCCAGAGCTCCAGGACATACTTTCTAATCATTCTGACATACTAATAAACTAGTGATATTTGTAATTTGAGCTCATTAAAAAAATCTCCTGGATTCAACTGATCACTAAGTTGACCTATGTCAGCACATGAAAACATCAGTAACAGCACTTTGACACCATTCAGCCAGGATTACCTTCTCTATCTATTATAGTGCTTCCCTAAGTTCTTATGCAGGACCTCTATTTCTAAGTGTCCTTTTGTGGAATTCAGGTATTTATGTATCAACATCATACACTTAACAGTTTTCCCCTGAAAACTCCTGAGGACTTAGATATGCTCTGAACCATTTTCACCAAATAATTGCAGCAGGCTGAAATATCCTGAATGTTTTCTTATGCCTTTGCTCTCACTTTATTTGCTTGCACATATCCAGTGACAACAGTCCAGTCTAGGCTCTAACAATGCAGGCATTCTTGTTTCAATTCTTAAATAAATACTAGCAAATAACCATCTGTGCAACAGTGCTGACCCTTTGTTGAATTAAAATAAATATTGCAGAGCAAAGGTAGCTTTTGCAACTTTCCTAACTCATGCTTTATTACTTTGCTATTATTTTCCACCATCTCATTCAATTGGAGATTTCCTGTAACAGGTATCTCACTAAAAACATCTTAATTCACCCATTGGATTGTAACCTATGATCAGAATACATCAAGTGTATGATATCTAATAACAACACAGACACCCTTGTGCACTTGCCCTCCCTCTACCCCTCCATTATGGACCAGGCAAAGAGTTTTCTGATTGTTGGGGGAATTGCAGGGTATGTTTGCAGTTCCAAATTCGTCTATACAAACTACAGACTGGCTTAGTTTTGTTTAGTAGTTAAAATCCTTCTATAACCCTATAATTCAGGCTGGGACTATGGCTTCCCTGTACTAACAGCTTTCAGTATTGTCTGCATGGCCTTATCGTGAGAAGGAGCACTGGCTTTCTGGTGGTCACAGTCACAGCTCACATTTTTCTGAGACACTTCTCTTAATTTCCTTCATAAGTTTAGGATGTGGAAATGGAGAAAATAATTATCCAATGTTCAGAACTTTGCATGTTCACTTAAGTCTATGTATTCTGTGGAACCTTAGTAAGTATCTCACCCGCTTTACACACTACAGCTAAATTTCCATCCCTAAAAACATTCCTTCATGTATGTTTTTTTAGACACTGATATTGTGAGATAGTTTTTGAAAAAGCTGTATTGTTCTGTGGGCTCTAGCCTGCTTTTTCTGAACTCAGTTCTTTCATACAAAGACTTCTGGGAGTGCCTGAATACATGTATGCATGTGTAGATAGTGACACCTAGAAGAGAAATGCAATTAATTAGTCTGCAAGGCGAATAAACATACAGCTGGAAGGAGCTCCCCCAGAAACACAGGTGTACACACTTTTACTTCAAGATCAGAAACTGATCCTGATATTCAGGGAAAAGTAAGGTTGAGATTGCAAAAGCAGAAGGGGAAAAGAATACCTATTTTTAAAAGAGTAAAGGAGTACCTGAGGATCACAGACCACTCAGCCTTATCTGATACTTATGAAGATCCTGGAAGAGTTGCAGCATTCTGAGTACAGTGATAAGTAAATAAAATAATCCCCTCCATGAGGTAAACAAAACACGATCCTACAGCAAGTGAATTTCCTGCTTGTTCATAGCTGGCCCCATGAACAAGGTTAAGCAATAGATGTGCCACACCTCAGCTTTGGTGAGGTATTTGACATTGACATTACAAAAAACTAGAAATATTTGCACAATGGCCAGCAAAACAATTTCAAAAACTAGTAGTTTATGACTTGGTATCAGACTAGGAGACTTTAAGTGAGGTCTTTCAGAGATTTGCCCTGTAATTACTTTTTTAACTGTTCAAGCCACAAGGTCTATAAATTCTTTGAGTAATAAAATAAACACACATTAAAAAATCATCATACTGGGATAATTTAAAAGGATTTTGAAGGAGATGATCAAAATTTGAAATAACCCTGGACAATTAGAAAAACGGTTTAAAATCAGTAAGACAAATTCAGTTGGAATCAGAGCAAAGCACTACCCATAGGAAGGGGAAATAAAGAGCACAAATAAAAGAAGGGAAGCAAACCATCAGATTATGCCAGGAAAAATCTGGTTGTTAAGTTTAAACCTGAATAAGGGTCAACATTTTGGGGCACTTATTCTGAAATGTTCTAACAGGAGTATTTTAAATCTGAAGCAGAGCAAATTACTCTGCTTCTCCTCGCCCTGGTGAGAGCTGAGCAAGAACAGTGACTGTGTTTTGGTCTGTCTACTTAAGGCAGACAAAAGCAAACTACCGAATCCTGAGGAAAACATTAAAAGTCATAAAGGTTTAAAAATGGGAACTAAAAGGAAAGGCTGAAGGAATTCAGTAGGGTTAGTCTAGAGAAGAGCAATCTTCCAAGTAACACGTCAACAGTTCTCTAATGTGAAAGCTGATAAAAATGCTGTAGCTATAAATTGTTCTCTGCTCTCACTGGGAGAAGGGAAAAGACAAATCAACTTTGCTTGCAGAAGAGATTTCAGAAATTTTGGGGAAAAAATTCTAATTCACAATGTTTCTGTGTTTATCATTAGTGTCCACGGAAGTTCTGTCACTGCTTAGACAATGATGGACAAAACATCTCTCATGAACGCTGTCTCACTGAAAGGAGATGAGCTACATAGAAATGTCTCTTGTTAATGCTACACTTCTAAGATTTGTATGCATTCTTTCACTGAAAGACACAAAACAAAATACTGAAAAATACTGTACAATACTGGCATTTGCAGTTTCACAGTCAACATGTCAAGCCATTGTTTCTCCATCTTAAAAGAACTGAAAGCCCAGATGTTCCATGAAATGTTTAAGTTGCATTGATCATCACCTGTCCTGCACAGTGTATTCTTTTGCACATTCAAGCTGTGAGCACTACACACATTCACGCAGCTTTACAGTGAGAATGATAGGTAATAGTAACTTTTCCCAGGTTTATGTATGTGCCAGTCCTGAATAGAAAATTTCACCATAAGTAGCTTATTTGCTTGCCTTTTTAAGCTTATTTTTGTCTTTGAAAGAGTTTGAGTAACAGCTAAGCCATTTTCTGCAATTCAAAACAAATATTTTAAATCTGTCTGGCGTTTTGTAGATGAATCTTGTAAACAAGATATAAAGTATTCACAGTAGACATATTCTTTTTTAAACCCCAATTCACAATGTCCATTGCTATCATGTCTGAAACCCACGGAATTTAGTGCTGATGCTGCTTTTTCTCCTATTTAATTACTTGTATTATCAGGAAAACAACACTGTTTTTACTGTTGATTTTTCATGGAAATGTCAATACTGTGTAATTTCTTTCTAATGATATTTGGGGGGAACAGTGCAATTTTCTTAATTAGTAAATGTGATTAATAATGGTATGTTATTCCAGCCATTATGTCTGCAATTTAGCCTTGGCAGTGCTTGTAGTGTACTACAAACATATTCCCAAAATTTAGTACTGCTTAGCAATCTTACTGTCTCTGCAGGTAATTGCTTAAGATATGCAAATAAGCATACAGTCATATATATCTGCCTTCTGCTGCCTGCATGCTGAAACACTTTCATCACCCTCCACTGCCAATTATCCTCCAGTTATTCCCCTCATTAACTTCTTGAGCCCAGTTTTTTTCAGCTAGGAGCCTCTTGCCCAAGTTTGGGGAGAAAGAAATTCGGGAGAACACACAAAACCCAAAGAAACACCCCCGTAAACACACCTCTCCCCCAGACAATAAATCTATTTCTGATGTCTTCATCTGGTGTTAGTGGCACAGCCAGAAGTCTACAAGATACATTAAGAAGATACATTGATTACACAAATTCAGTCTCTCTGAATACAGAGGTAAGGAAGGGAGGGAGGAACAGAGAAAAAGCTTTTACCCAAGATAGCCAAAAGCCTACTAAATATTTAACCTGCAACCTGATGTAAGAGGCTGAAGTTCAAGTTCTTGTTTTAAGACAGCTTTCAGTGGTGTCCATGGATTTGACTACTTTCAGTAGTCATTAGAGTTGTGAAACTTTAGATAAACTTCTTTCACATTTTTAATCAGACTTTAAAATACTGAAATTAATTTGATATATCAAAACAAAAATCATAGTTCTAGTCCATTATATTCTTCATGAAAAAAAAATAGGTTTCCTAATAACACTTACCTGAAGACCTTGAAAGCTTACACAGTCAAAAGGACAACTCTCTGCAGTGATGATGTAGAAAAGAAGCAGCAGTGGAAACAAATCATGAAAAAGGGACAAGAACTTTAGCCTGGCTCCTAGATGAATTACTGCCTGGAGACTTGCTAGCAAGGATTTTTTTTTCCACTTTATTTCAGTCTGCGAGGTCTTTTACCTTGCACTGAAGTTTCCTATGCATTCCCATCAAAGGGGAAAGGAAATGAAGAGACATCCTAAATCTGCATCGACCAGTGGAGACACCAATGAACGGGTGGGGCAATTTAGCCCTCATCATCCCCCTCACCTGAGGTGCAGGGGCATCACAGCTGCTATCCTCCAGCTGAGACTGAGTCAGCCAAAAGGTCTGAAGTATTTCTTAGTATTCCTCTCCTTTGTAGGCAAACACACTCCTGTTCTTGCAAAAACAACCTCTTCTCTACACATCACTGGATGAGGAGGAGCAGTTACTGTTTTGGCAACACATCCCCATATCTTCTCAAAAAGATGGTGGTGGGCTAGATAGGACCTAGACACTCTCGCTTGATTAGACTGGGTTACAGCATTGCATCTGTGTGCTATATTTAACATACATCAAAAGTATTCATCAATTGAGCATTTTTGTTGATAACCGTATTTGAGACCCTTAATTTCCCTTAGAAGCTCTAATGAAAAACAGATCACATTTGAAAAGCTGGGCTGTAGTATGTGCCCAGTGAAATCCAAATACATGAACTGCAGAGCACTGTCTGCCAAGAGTCAGCCCTGTCTGCTACATTTCTTAGAAGAACATAATCATCATGGTTCATAAATGGTTACTGTTACTACAAAACAAGTCAATTTTTCTCTTGTTCTCTGGCTTTAATTTTAAAGGCATAAAACCACATGCAAGCCAAAGAAAATAATGTTATTAAAATATTTATTTTACAGAGGGTACTGTTTGCTTGTCTCCTAAGTAGAAGGGTGATGAGCAAGTGAATTAACTGACATTTCAGTACTCAGACCGTTTGCAGTGACAGTGACACACTAGCTAAGGAGGATTTTATGCCTGTTTCAATTTTAGTGAGATCTGAAACATCTTAAATTGGCTGTGTCTGCCAAACCCTTAGAAAGGTTTAATTGTGAATCTCCAGACAAAACCAGAATGCAACCTACTTGACTCCATACCTGTCAAAACTCATTAAACATTTATGATGAGTCATAAACCCTTGTTAAATCTTGGTGGAATATTGCAGCAGGGGGTCCCCTGCTCTATTCCTCTGTCTGTGTGTGTATATATACATATATATATAATTATGAAACTGACCCAACTACAAGGGAATGCCACAGTCACTCAAATATCTCCTATTATACCAAGAACAAACGAGAAAGACATTGATCTGGCATCTTGGTTCAGTAAAATACTTTTTTAAAGGATGTTGCAACTAGCCAAAGTACAATTGTCCTGTCTACACAATCCCAGTTCAGGATGCTTGTCCTAGTGACTAAATCTCTTGAATATTTGAATAAATACTATCAGACATAAAAATGTTTTCTAGAAGAAAGCTTACAAGAAGATCTCTAACAGTTGAGAATAATCATCACTGGTGAATTATGCAAGTTGGACAAAACCCAGTAGCAGGTTCATGCACTTCAGGGAAAAAAAACAAAAAGAGAAATTAAAATGGAATAGCTCTGGCAAAATCTTTCTTTCCCCTTTCCTCCTTCTTTAACTTTGGCCCATCAGAAGTTTCCTGACTGCAGCATTATTAGTTATAGATGATCATCAAGTTGAGCACCAAAAATGATGAGCTGAGCTTAACAATTTGCACAGTGTCAGAGCTGAGCTAATATACACACACATGGTTCAGGGTTTACTAGTTTGGCTCAGCACTATGCTCACTGACTTCAGGTCTCTGAGTACAAGAGGAATACTTTTACATCTGCTTGCAGCAGGAATATGCAAAGCAAAAGATTTCACTGATATCGGTGTGAATAAGACTATTTAGACCATATTCTCATTTTCAGATTCTGTACACTAGTCTCAAAAGGAAAGAAATTAGATATGCTGAACCTCTGAAAGAGTAGTTTTTTCAAAGCACTTCCTTTTACATCAGTTTTAATGAGGTTTTAATTACACTTCTCTTCCTCAGGCAGCGCATACCTTTTCACAAACTGGATGTACTGTTTTGTGTAGCCTTAAATAAACCCTCTGAGCAAAGTAAACGTTTGGTACCTAACATTTTGTATTAAAGTATTAATGTTTGGCTTGAACTTGTTTCATCATTACTTTGTTGCTCTGGTGGACCTTCACTGGATTGCAGCCCGCCATGTAGCAAACACTCTTTCCACTTATGTCTCTAGCCCACATCCAATTGCCTTGTTCTAACAGGTTGTGGAAACACTGTGTTCATGGCAAGGCACCATTACAGTTTTCCCAGGATACCAACTCCCTCTACACATCTGATCAGAAACTTCAAAACAGTACTTTAAGATCTCCACTGGGTGTGTGCTGTTGTTCTGAATAAGCTCGAATTTTTCTCTGGTAGGATAAGAGGACTAGGCAATGTAAGGGGAAGAAGATTATCTAAATCCCCACGTAGGGAATGAATTGAAGCTGAGGATCATGTTCTTTAGAGTCAAAACAACCAAGTTATAGACTAGACTATGGAAACAGCTTGACATGCATTTACTTACTTTTACCTCAGAGGAGCTGTTGAGGTGACCACCAAACCTTAGAGCCTCATTTTTACATCTTAAAACTCTACTTTCTACATCTTGAAGTGTGTCTAGACTATCCTCTGGAACTTGCACATTCCATCCTTTTGGATGGAGTTATTCAAGTAAGTTCAGCCCTGGCTGTTCCCAACTCAAGTGTTAAATGAAGGATACCACTGCAACAGTCTAATCTGTACTCCCAGCAGAAAGTGTTTTGAGATTCAACTACACAATTCACTGTCAGCACTGCTGACTGCTCAATTATGAGCATGATTGACAGCTTAGAACAAAATAGGGGTTGCAGAAAGAATCATAAAATATTTTCAGGAAACACAAGAAAAGCTACACAGGCGGTTCAGGTTTAGTGAAGTCAACCAGAGGTCTACAACTTTTGTCATGAGCACGTGAGTAATGTGTTATAAAAAAGAATGCATGTGTTTGAAACTTACCTCCTACTCATGAATCCTATTTTAAAATGGTTTGATATTGGAGAATAACTTTGACACACACTCATGACACTGGTTTACTCAGACTGGATTATTTCTGAAAGTCAAATCTAGCCACTCTTTATTCAAAAAATTTGGGAGTTTTTCCTTTCAAAAACATCTCTATTTTGAGCCCTAGTACTGCATGTTACTGAAAGAATGTTTACTGGTAAGCAACAATTCATAACAGATGCATTTTACAAGATCATTTTCATTGTAATTCTTTTGGAGAAAAAATTACAGATCTATTAATCTTCTGGCCAGCTTTTTTTTCTTAGTGAGTTATATTTTACAAGCTCTCCTAATACATCAGGTATGTTTGACTGCCAGCAGCTTGCAATCCAACACCTAGACTTGCCCTTGTGAGTCATATATTCAAGGACAGCTCAGTTCAGGCTGCTCACTCACAGATGTTAATGTAAGATGAGCTGTGTTCCATTAATGGGATTCCCAATAAACAGCCACCTAATTGCCAGTCAGAAAGCCTCAGTGGGTAAGTCAGAAGTATAGAGTCAAATTAATCCTTGCAGCCATAAAATCTACAGAAAGAAGATGAGTTTACAGTAATGTGGTGCTGAAAGCCCAGCACTACCATAAAACAAACCTGCACTCTTCAATGCAACACCAGTGCCTGTCACTGCGCTTGCACTTTTTGTTTTGAACACCACCACATTTTCTCTGATAGTATAAAATTTTCATACTCTTTTTCCACTGACTTGTTTTCTTTCTCTGTTTCTCATATAGGTCTAACTCCTCTGCCAATTAAGACAGTGAGAATTTTACAGTTTACCTACATGGAAGAAATACTAGCATAAGGCTTATTGAGTTACAATTTCCACACAGGTTACACTAGAGAGGTGGGGTTTTTTCACTTCACACGTTAGAGAGCTTTTAAGGAATATTTGTTAATGAATAAAGTAACTAAACACAAGTCAGATATCAAAACCCTCAACAAGATTAATGTAGTGACATTGAAGCTAGTATTCAGAGGAATGCAGTTTCATAAACAATAATAGACTCTTATCCAGAAAATTAATGGTATCTGAAAACATACTAAAGGATTTTATACCTATTACAGTGATGAAAGATGATGACTTAAAAACAACTTTAAATTGTTTCATTTAAAACACTATTAAAATCAAAGTCCTTTGTCCATCAGGAGTTTCTAAAGCTTTTGCTTAAGTTCATGAGGCACGCAAAAACCCCAAGGGTCCCTCTTGCATTAAACTGTATTTTGCCTGGTGCTGGTGAGACTGCTACAAGATAGAAGGTTTGTGAGGATATGGGTTTGAAGTATTACAAATGACTTTTTAACTGCATATTGGTGCCATTTTATTGATAATGAGGGATTTGCTAACTATTTGCCACTGACATTTTAAGAAGCTGTTCTGTAATCCAAAGTGATCTCCTACTCTGCAGAATTCATTTTTAAGCTAGGATCCAGAGGGAAAAAAAGTAGGTGTTTGGCACAGTATGACATTTTGATGTATTCTGAAGAGTTTTTAAAGGATTTACCATCCAAAGTAGCAGGATAGATTAAAAAATACATAAAGACATTTTCATTAGAGATTGGCCGTTCTCAAAAATTCAGATGCTTTTATATAAAGCACAAGAGTTCAGACCCTCGTCTGAAAGTGTTTCATGGAATTCAGGTCTTTGAGGTGCATCAAGGTCTTCTTTTGAGACTTGCCATTCTTTATACATCCTCTTGTATCAGCCATTAAACAAGTTGTAAGATGAAGGCAGACTTGCATGGATTTCCAGGAGTTTTGGATCAGGCAGGCACTAACAGAGCATCCTTTCAGCACTCAGATCAAAACTAGTAAGAACCAGGAGCTTTATGAGACCCTAAGGGGACTGGAAGTGGAGGCACAGAACTTTTAACTACAAGAGAGTTCTATTATGGTTACCTATAAAACCAGAACGAATACAGTTTTCCTGAAATTGTTTTGCTTTTTTAAAATGAATTGTTTATCCAAGGTTTTCTTCTCTACTTTTCCTACAATAACTTTTCTACAATAACTACTCTGGTACGGTTGCCAAAGGAATGTGTCAAGCACACTTTGATGGGGCACTGAAGTGACTGAAACTTACTAGTAAACATTAGAATGTAACAAAAAGGGGAAAAAAAAGGAAGAAAAGGCAGGCAGGAGGTAGGAATCAAGAAGGGGGAGATGTCAATGTCTCTGAAAGAAGCAGAGCAGCAGAAGATCATGGACCTGTAAAATGGAGCAACAAGAAGAATGAAGTAGAAATAGTGAACCAGTACATAGGCTCTGTGCTACAATTGTGCTATAACAAACAAGCTGTTTGTTGTCTCAGGAAACATGATCCACTGATTGCTATTATGGCCTTATGATTACTATCAGTGACTAACACTCATAGTATGTGTCTAAACACATTGACAAGGACTGTCAGAACTTTCTGTGCCTCAACAGAAGCTCAAAATTCATTTTGTTAATGTCTGTATTGAATAATAATTTTTCAAATACGTTATGTGGAATATCTGAGACTTCTCAGTTGGCCTTTTCCATGGTGAATTTTGGAGCCTAGCTCTTGACATGCAACTAAGATTATTTCTTTTTTTAAACATGGTATAATGTAATAATGTGCATACTACTTTAGGAAGAGGCAGAACACAAGAAAACTGATAAACAAGATGTTGATTTCACACCACAAATTCACTGCCTGAAAGGAAGGATCTCCATAAAGGAAGTTGATAACACTGGTCTGCTCGCCTTCCTGAGAAAAGACATCCCTCAGTTGCTGGTATAAATTTGTTGAGTAGACATGTAACTATTGCAATATTTATTCATTTTCATGCTGTCAATAGCAACAAATTGTGTCTTTGCATTCTTTGGTTAGAAATGGGCTGCTTTTTTTTTTTTCTTATATACTTCCCAACCCCCCAGACACTTTCTCAGCCACATCTGTAGCTGTGAACTCCTAGCAACAGCATTTCATTAGGTATGAAACAACAGCAGTCACTGTAAAATATCAAGCTTAAAGAAGAAACTCCAGTTATCTAGGCTTAGGAAGCCTTCAACAAATCCTCTAGTATCCCATTAAATATTTTTTTAAACAAAACAAAACAGAACACTAGCAACAACCACAGCAAAACAACAAAACCACTAACAAAACACCCCTCTATAGCTCTATGACATACATATTAAGAATTTTAATACTGCAAAAATGAAATATGGGCAAGAATTTCCAGTTGGTTTCTGTAAAATATTTTTCAGCTTTTTTCAGTAGAATTTCTGCTTGTATTCACACATAATGAATTCCAGCAGCTCTGCTGTAATGTAAGATTAAAAGTAAAAAAAAAAAAAAAGGGTGTATGGCAAAAACTTTATGGAAAGATGAGCTCTAAGAATGACAATATAAAAGAAATTAATGAAAATAAATGGGCAGATCTATTGATTGAACCAACAAATTAATCAGCTATGGTCCTCCAGAGGGTCTGGTGACAAGGAAAAAAATAAAATTCCAGATACTGAAAGATTAGAGAAAATTGAGCAAACTCCACACAAATCCAGAGGAAGATATTCTAAAATTTTAGTACAAACAGGACTTCCAAAGATCCCTTAAAATCTCAAATTATTCTATGATTCTACAATTCTTCCATTCTGAGTTAAAAGCAGCTTCCTTTCCTGTATGTCATGAAGCAGTTCTTTAACCAAGTTTTGTGCTTTGTAGAACGAGCACAGGAGAGTCTTTATCCTCTATTTGCTGCTTCTATTCAACTAAAATTACAGTGTCATATGTTCACATTTTATTTTCTCTGTTGTACTCTTCAGTTTGTTGAAAATTAAATTACCATGAAAAACACCCAAAAAATATTAACATAAACATTCCATCTGAACTAGCTGAGAAAGCATTAACTTTGTTTAGATATTCTGTAGCTTGTTCTCCTGTAGTGAAAATGCATATTGAGATTACTTTACCAAAAAAAAAATCAAAACAGAATAATTTCATTGTGAAAATCAGGCAAAATTGCATTCTTGGTAGCCATTTACAACATTCCCTATTATATGAAAGCTTTGTTATATTACATTATTGAGCATGATTTCAGTATGTGTTATATATTCCCAGTTTTTGAAAGTTTATAGACTGTAGCAAAGCACATCAAATCAACCAGAACATAGCTGTTTGCCACTCCACTCTCTAGCACAACAATTCTATTTTGGACATTTTTATTTTGACATTTCTAAGTCTTCAGACAGTTTTCCCTCTGCTGTATCTGAAATTGTGTTTAGTGCTGTATGGAGAAAGGTGTTAGTGATGAGATTTACATTTTCAGAGTCTGATATAGTTTATTTCATCAAATAGAAACAGTTCCATTAAGGGAAACACAAGCTGCCCTGATAATGTGTGCTTCAGCTGTGTCTGTGAAGGTGAGAAGGCAAATTTATCTTCCTTTGCATTCAAAGCTTGATCCCATTGGAATCATTGGAAAACATTCACATTTTTGTACACAACCTCAATACTGAACTAATATGTGATTTGTGTTTAGTGATTCATGGAGATACAAACATGTTGGACAATTTTTCCTTTAGATTGTTTCTGCATCAGACTCAAACTTTGGACGTGGTTAACAAATTGGGGCACTGAACAATAACCTCTTTAGCAATCACCGTGGGTTTTGCTGTTCAAAAATTAGCTAGTATCTTTCCAGCATTGCAGGGCTGTTACCCTGACAATTATGAGACTCTAAGATAAACCAGGAAAAAAAAAAAGCATCTTACCTACTGGTCTGCCTCCATCAGGTAAATATTACTGGAGAAGAGGGTTCCTTTCCTTCTCTTTGGAGGCAACAGGGCAGCTTCCTTCCTGAGAGTCTTTGTATTTCTCTTGTCCAGCCACAAGTAGCACAACTAAATCCTCTTCATCAGATAGAGAATTCTTAAAACAGAGCAATTCAGCATTCTCCCAAGTGTTTCCTACTGCCAGTTTCATCCTGTCAATGTGTAAATTATCTGCTCTGTTCAGCCTGAGAGGAATCAAGACATGGAGTAAGATTTTGTCAGGCCTTTTTCTCAGGTCTGGTTTTCGGTAGGGCTCAGGAAACAGGAGGCTTTTGGCAGAGGAAAACTGATGGGGAAATTCCCTCCTGCAAAGCTGCAAAATTAAGCCCTCAGCCTCTGAGTCTTCACTGCAGAGCAGTGATGAACAAAGTGTGGTGGGACAACTCCATCCTGCATCCTCGTCCTCCTCCACGGCTGCAGCCACCAGCCCCTCCAGCCACCGCGGCAGAGCCGCAGGATCCTATCCCGAGCCCTCACAGGTCACAAGATTGGTCAGGTTGGAAGGGACCTCAGTGGGTCATCTGGTCCAACCTCCCTGCTCAAGCAGGGTCATCCTGGAGGACATGGCACAGGACTGCATCCAGACAGCTCTGGAATATCCAGCGAGGGAGACTCCTCTCACAGTGACCAAGACGGGCCGGGGTTCAGGTGAGTTCACATCGATCAAGTGAATTTTACCCCAACAAAGAGAGAAGTGTTTGATCGATACTTATCTCAAGTTTCCTCTCGGGGTGGCCACCCTCAGCCTGCCCCGCTCCATGGCTGCAGGTCTGCCCCACAACCACTGTGTGTTATCACCCAACACCTCATTGTTCCCCATCATTGCTCAAAGACTCATCTCCAGGGGATGTTTATCCTTAGGTAGCTCTGAGAAACCTCAGACTGCCTCGCCCACATCACGCCGAGGCACCAGTGGATGCTCCCCTGTGTGTGCTGTACCAGGATCGCCCAGTGCTGACCCTGTGTGACATGGCCTGGGGTGTGGAGCACAGGTCTGGAGCTAAACTGTCAGGAAAAGTCAATTTAAGCTTCAGTAGAAGTAGTATTATCTTGTCATATTTTTTTATTGATATACAGTAGCACAAAAACATTATGAAATACCACTTGATTAGGTCACGTGGCTTAGAGGACGACTAAGAAAGAATTTCTACAAAGGAATAAAATAATTCCTCCACTTTGCTGTACAGATGGTTCCAAGACAATGTAAGAGTTGTTGGAGCTTCTCAAGATCCTTAAATTTCTTAATCTGTGGCAGACATAGCCTGGTAGGATTTACACACGGAAAGCCCTTGTACCCATACTCTGCCGAGGCCAGCGGCAGGACATCTGTACTTCCCAGGCTGGGCTGAGGGGGATGTTGTGGATGGCACTGTTCCTGCAGTGCTGGGGGATTATTCTGACAACAGTTACAGTCTGTAACTGCAGTTTTCAAGAAGGGAACTCTATTCATGACCATGTTGTACTTCCCTGTGTATAGTTAATTACTGCATGACCCTGCAGATTTTTAAACCATTTCAGATCCTCCCTGAATCCCCAGCCAGTATTCCAAGAGTCAATGTGTTCCCAGCTGCACCACTGTGCAATTTACAAGGATCCAGCTACCAGCTTCAAACCCCACATTTTTCCATTGTCTCTCACAATAGAAACAAGTTTATTAATGTCTTCAATCTTTATTACAGCTCATTACAAGGATGCCACCATTCTACAGAAACAAAGTTATCAGCAAAAAAAAATCTGAAAAACTATTATCTGTCTAGCCTTTGAGAACTTCATCTGATATTGAAACAGGTAAAGCAACATAATTCAGTCTCAAGTAGGGCACTCTGTTCCATTAAAATTTCATTGATTTGCTGCTGATAGAAAATGAACCACTAAAGACATTGATAAAAAAGCTTTATAAAGGGATATGGCAAGTGATCATCAATTACTGAAGTGTAACTTGAAATGAACTTTAGCACTGAGGGCAGGTGCAGACACAGGATTACAAACAGAGTATTAGCCAGCAGGCAGGTTTCTCCTTGGTTGTTGTGAGTTTGGTTCATTATTAATAAGTCTGGGGGAGGAAGAGAGAGAAAAAAAAAAAGCCCTGATGCCTCTTAATTTATCACCTTTATCCGTGTCCCAAAGTTAAAGCATTCAAGCCTTTTCAAACCACCTTGACTGTCTCCTTGGCAGACAGGGTATTTTTAGCCCACTGGATTTGAACTGCTTCCGAGAACAGATGGGTTAGCACTTCACGACTATATGTGTGGTGCTGTAGAACAGAATGAACAAAAAATGACCCGGCTGTGAAATCCTTATTCCCCACTTTCTTCTCATTGACTTCAACAAATTGCGAACATGTCTGTTCACCAAGAGGAAAACAATGTCTTGCCAGCTCCATAATGCCTCTTTTTTCCTTTTGCAAACTGATCCTTATCTAGGGTGGGGAGGGGGATGTACTTTTTTTTCAAAGTTTCAAAAGTTTTCACACTCTCTCCTGACCCCAAGTCTCCTTGAATAATCAGTGGTCTTTGGCAGAGGAGCTGATATCACACTGACCTGGAACTCTGGATGAAGTCTGTTTCTAGTCCAGACTGAGGTGAACGACTGGGGTCCAAGCTACTCATTTTCTCCACACTACAGTGACTATTCTGTGGGATGTTTCACTTTTACACATAACTGGTTCATTGCAAATGTTTCCATTTTGTATTTGCACACGTAGTCAGAACTTTGCATTCTTAATCAGAAACCTTAATCCAGGATGAGATTTCTATTGTGAATAGTCACAATGACTACTTAGAAAATTAGATCCTTTTTTTTGCAGAAGCTCATAACTAGACTTAGTCTTTTACATAACCATTGATAGAATTAGTCTTTTTTAGAGAAAGTGGAACAGCAGGCTTAATTTCCACTATGTTATTTATTATTCTATTTAAATTAATTATTTTTCAGTGCTCACACTTTTTAGTAATGTATAAATGTAAATCATATTGTAAGAATCCCAGCATGTAACACCAAATATTCAAAACTGTGAATGACATACATCAGGTTTTTTTATTGAACTCGTTTTCCTAGCTTGATTTTTTTTCTGGAGAAAATTATCTAGGGTCTTATTTAAACCTTCATGAATTTATTTCAGTCATCAAATCAGATATTTAATGGGCTTGACATTTTGAATAACTGCTCCCTGGGTATTTCCATTTTCCCTTAAAAGAAAACTAGCACTAAGGGAGAGAATGGATACCTAATGAAATGTCAAAAACATTGAATATCTGTATTGAATTTTGAGCCTAATGTAACACATTTTCTTTTAGGGATGAATGAAAAAATAGAATTTTTCTGTGCTAGATTTTTGCTTACTTTTCATATTTTCTGCAATTAAAAATGTCTTTAGATAGTTTTAAATGTTGTTTTTACTCTAAAAAATTGAAATTTTTTTGAATTGAAATTTTTTTTGAATTGAAATTCCATGGAGCTTTTCATTTTGAAAACAAAATTTCTCCATTAAAAATTATCAATGGGAGATTTTAGAGTAGCTCGATTTCTTTCTGTCGAAAGTGAAAAATGATTCTGACAGGCAGCCCTAATAAAAGATTTTCATATTTATCAACTAAGGACTGCCACATGAACTCCAGTGAATGTTGTGGGGGCTCAGCATTGGAATTCAGTGAACATTTTCATCCCACAGAACAGTTCGTTCACACACATGTATCTACTGTTTTCTTATTAAAAAATGGAGATAGGTTCCAGTGTAGCACATAGATCTCTGAAATTCAAAATGAATGAACCAGCATGCTGTGAGTACAGCACATAACAGGTGACAAAATGTCATCTAGAAGTCAGACCTTCACTGTCAGAATTTTTTTTTTTCTAGGTAAAAATGATAATGAAACATACACCTTAACACATCTTCCATTACACTGGATTTGAGTGACTTGGTAAAAATATATTTCTCATTAGCTTCAGGCTATCACAAGCAAGACAACTTTGAGAATCAAGAACAGATATAAGTGCAACAGGCTGGCTATCTTACTAATGGGAGATCACTGCACAGCTCTCTGAAGTGACTTGTAGGCCATTATCAAGCTTAAATTCCTAAATGAGAAAACATTTTCTTGTTTTCAGTATTGATATTTCCTACAGGAGAGAAGTATAACCAAGGATAGCTTTATTCTTCATTGACTTTTTAATTGCTGTAAAAGTCACATTGAGAAGTTCATTATGCTTTATGTGGTAAGCAGTGTTTAGCATTTGTGTATCCTGACATGCATTATACATTTAAAAATTTTCTGCCATAAATATCCAACAGTACTACCTATTAACACTTGTCTAAGACAACTATGTCTGGTTTTCCTTTCAGGCAATCTATGTTCTATCAATTTGTGGAATCAGAGGTGCATTAAGATTGGCCATGTCTTCACGTGCACTGACCATCAATGATGACAATCATACAATCAGAAGGATTAACTTGCTGCAAACAAGATTTTGCAGCCACTCCTTGCTCTACACACCTATGCACAAAATATGTCTTTATCATGTGCTTGATCTGCATAGTTCTGTACCATTCCTGGGGCACTGTAATATTACTCATTGAACTCCCTTTGTGCCCTTTACATACCCAGTAGAAACACCTTCCTGTTGCTGCTGTGTAAAGAAAACAGTAACCACAGGTCTCAGCAATGGTCCTCTGAATACTAAGTGGGAAAAACACTGAATCTCACAGGAAATACTTCATTCAAGCTTTGCCTGTAAAATTACATGGAATTGTAAAATTACATGGAATAAAATAGCCCGGCCTCCTCTCTCTTTTCTCTCCATGGTTTTGAGCATATGACCTTCTCCCACACACAGTTCTCACTAAAACTGAGAACAGGGGAGAAAAGGCAGGTAAACTTTAAAGGAAACATTAACATGCTGAGTGTTTTCTTTGTACATAGATCAAAAGAACATGATTAGGACCAAACTCTGTGTCCAGTCTCTTTTGATGTTATTTCTCCTCCATAGGAAAAATCACTTCTTGATATATAATAAAGATACCAAAGAATGTTACCTTCATTTAAAACTATGGAATGAATTCCAAGAGCAAAAAAACCCAACTCATTGAAGGCTCCAGCCTAGAAGAAAATTTGCATTAGCTATGGGCCATCATGTAAATATACTAGCTACAGGATTAATCACTAGCAGTAAACAAATATTTGAAGAGAAGGCTTCACACAGCACTTGCATGGCAAGAAATTAGCTATAAAAATCAATTATGCATCATTATCACCAGACAGTATGCATCCAGGAGATTCATCTCAGGAAACACAAACCAAGCATCTGGTCAAGTGCAAACACCTCATTTTGCAATTTATAGCCCAGCCAGGGACACATCATTCACAGAGGTCACTTACCTTATCCTCTTGGGAAGGGAAAAAGGAATCTTAAAGCAAAGGCATAATGAAACAGTAAAGAAAGTCAGTCCTTGAAAATCACTGAAAAATAAACTCTAAGCTGTGAATAATGCAAACAAATTTATTCATATAAAGGAAGAGAAAAGCTTCTCCTACTGTGAACTGCCACATTCTGCTCAAGATGAGGTTTCTATTGTGGCTTTCTGTAAAGGGAAGAATTTAGGCTGCAGTGAAGAGTGGATTAACTCCATTAGTGCTCTACATTCACGCTTGTGGTGACCAAGGGAAAACTGAGCAGAAGTGGATCCCTAGTTCACACAAAATTAAATTCTTTTACTGTAGTCAGTTTATTGATCCTGCTTCACTTCAGCAATGGAATAGGTTTTATTAATTCAATTCAAAGTGATTGAAATCTAGTGGAAGTTCTCACTCTGAATCAGGTCTTTGGAAAGACTTTCTACTCAGTAAGCCTGAAACTAAATCTCTGTTATAAAAAAAAAAAAAAATTAGGTATTTGTTTCTTGAGGCAGATGCTATCTCCTTTTGCTTAATACTTGTTCAGGACAATAGGGTTTTAGTACTTCAAATAATAATCCAGGACAACTATTATAAAACTAACATATAAATACTCATACTACATCATTATTTCATTAATAATGAGGTAATAGACTGGCATCTATGTTCTTTGAGTAGCTTTGAAAATCTCCACGATTGCTGTCCATTTCTTTGCTTGGTTTTTGTTCTTTTTTAGAGAAGAGAGCAGTATTAAATTGGAGATGTCTATGTACAATAACAGATTAAAACAAAATTCAAAAGAACAGATGGATCTGTGGATCCAGGAAGAAGCAAGAACAAATCCTCAAGAGATGCTTTTTCAAAGATACCTTCAAACAAGCTTGGGACCTTGTGTGTCATTGGTGTGAAACAGACATGAGAAAACTTCAATTCATTTAAGTTTTCCTTCTTGCTGTAGCATTTTTCCTTATGAAACACAATTACCACGGTAGGTCTCTCAGTGTATTCCCAACGGTCTCATCAACAAGAAATAGTGACAGGAAATCTTACAATGAAAATCCATAACATGCACCTCTTATGACTCAACAACAGGTACCACTAGAAAGGAGGTTAAAAAGCAAGATTGGAAGGTCATCGTGTGATGAAATATAGGCAGCAATTGCAGACAAGGAAATGGCAGCATTATGAACATATTTTTACCCAATGATGAACAGCTTCAGATAGCACTACATGTAGAGGCAGAGTGAAGCAGATGCAGCATTCAAGGCTGCAGTACAGACCAGCCCAACTATTAAGATTCAAGAGTGTAAAATCTAGCTCCAAGGCAGATTGTTAGCTCAAAGATGAAATCTTGCAGAGAGAGCAGTGCCCAGTCTTCCTCCCAGAGTAGAAAAAAAAAAAAAAAATCCAAAATGCTTTCAAAGCAATGGGATAAGCACATTTTCCCCTTTCTTATTTTCTTAATTTTCCATATTTACTCCGGCTTTTCCTTCTATTCTTCCTATTAACTGGCTTACCTTTTCATAGTCCACTTATTTTCTGGAAGGCAGCAAGAAGCATCTGTTAGCTTAGAAAAGATCTCATGCTTGTACTTCACTCAAATATATTGGAAACAGCTGCACATTTCTACCAAGGAAAGCTTTTGTTTTTCTTAATTTCTGCTACCTACAATCTCCTTTTGTTTCCCTCAAAATTTACCTTCAGTTAAGTGCACTGTATTTCCTTGCTGCTGCTGCTCCTGGGTATATATTGTTGAGTTTTTCTTTACTGTAACTCTATGAATTGACTGGCTATTTTTCATTAATTTTGCAGGGCTATGGAGAAAAAAAAAGCAATTTCTTTACTTTAGAATTCTGCCATTTATTAGCATAATAAAACTCTCAAGAAATTGCAGTTTTCTACATAATATCATGTGCAGAGGAACTTACAAGGGCTTTATTTTTAAAGCTAGATAAAACTTAGAATGAGAAATGGATGGAATTCAGATAGAAAAATTTAGAAAATTAGAATTTAGGGAATGTGCTCTGAAGTGACAATGATGATGCTGTTCTGATTTTAATCACATCACAAGAGGCCACATAAGCTAGAGCTGGTATTTCCAATCCTTCTTAATGGCTAAACAAAACACAAGCAGGTGCTGGGAAGTGTGACACTAGAAATAGATAGATGTATTATTTTCAGTTTCTGAATGTGAATTCCATGTGGAACGAGTTCTTCAATATTGTGTCTATAAATATTCACAGAATTGTGTACCATGGGTTGAGTAAGCTTCCAAAAACTTTGTGATTAGCATGTCTTCTAGCATGCCTAGCACCTTTTCCAAAGAGAAGGTGGCATTTTATGGTGGGGGTTTTTTTGTTGTTCTTGGTTTGTTTGCTTGTGGGGGTTTTTTTTAAGTTCATAAAGGCAAAACACCAGTCTGCAAAGATGCCTAGGTGTCTAAATACCACATTAATTGTTCAGTACCACCTCTGGACCCTTGTCCTACACAGCCAGCTGCTGCTTTCTGGCCTCAGGGTAAGTCTATGGATACCTTAACTTTAAAAGTCCCTTCCCATTCTCCTTCAAAGTAGGGATCCAGTTGTTCTGTGATGGAACATGTGCAGACGTGAATAATTCCAGGCCAAGGTGATTCTAGAGATGCCTTTTATAGATGGAACAAGTGCAGAGCTGGTTTCTCAGAGGAAGCATCTGGTAGGTAGTGAGGCTCTTTGGAAAAATTAACCACGAAGTTACAGTAACACATATGGATTGGTCCACATTACACCTCAAAATACACATCACGTATGAAAAGCACAGAGAAACTGCCTATTAAAGTCACAGCTTTGACACTATCCAACAGGTACACATCTACTTCCCTCACCTTCCACTTCACTCTTGAAACAAATCAGTTACATGCAAAACTGTCACAACCCTGTTATTTGAAATATTGCCCTGCAAAATGAATGCCTGGAGCTGAAAAAATCCCACTTCTATATTCAGCAGTTTCTATCTGGCCATTCATGGGAACGGAGCACAGGAAGGTAATAGGAACAGGTTTGCAGGTCTCTCACTCCATTTTCTGAATTGACTGCCCTAGTGGTGTCCAGTCCTGCAATGAAACAATGCAGGACTACATCTATACCATGTGACAGCCCAGAGTGCAAGAATGGTTGAGACACAAATTTCAAGAGGACAAATTAACTACTGTGATGATATTTTATTATATTTATAGTCCGCAAGCTAAGCAACTACTCCACAGATCTCAGCTCCTGGTCTATTTACATGGGGTTAATACATATAGCAAATGCATGAGGAACACATTATGTGCATCTTTTTTAAACATAAAATAGCATGATGATAATGTAATTAGTTGTACCTTTTCTATGTACAAATATACCAGCCCACTATCACTTATAACTCAGCTAAGGAAAATACCTAGTCCTACAGCAAAGTAAAGCTAGAAATGTCCAGTGTGTCTCTTGCACATCTAAAAGTAGAAAACATGACAAGGACAGTGAGAGAATTGCAGCAAGTCAAACTGTTTTCTTTAGAATAAACTGACCACTTACTGTACAGGAGTAAAGTTTCTTCCAAGGCTGCTGGACTGCATGAAATTGTAAATATAATGTGTATGACCTTGTTCTGTCTCCGCTATGAGGAATTTTGTAGGCCTGAATTCAAAAGCATAATGCCAAGTTTCAAGCTACACCTACCTATCTAAGCAATCACAAACTGCAGAAGGATGTTTTAAGGCTACTTCTCTTGTTATCAGAAGTGCACCACCAAGTAATGAGATTGTCAACAAAACCTGACAAACCTTGCTTTGGAAAAAAGAATCCGTTCACCAACACTGATACTTCACACAGTACTCTATGAAGAGTTCCTGGCCGTGCTTCTTGCTGCATCAGACATGAAAAAATTAGGATAGGAAGGTAGCATTCAGTGCAATTGGCCACAATACCTTGAAATTTTTCTGGGAGTAGTTCTCTTTAGTAATTTGTTGGTAATTTCTCACCTTTCACTTGCTTGCAACATGAATAATAATGATAAATCAGATGCAAAACAGGAATAGTTTAGGCCTTCTTTTGAGGATACTTTTTGGCCACAAGACCAGTGGCTTTGGAAGTTTGTTAAATACTTTCAATGTTTACTTTTGTAGCTATTTATTACTACAGTCATCCAGAATGCGTCCCTGTTAGTCCTGGATCAGTTATTCAAATAAAGGACTATAGTCTGGTGGATTCTTCTGCTGTCCACATGGTTCCAGTAGTAGCTCCCCACCCGATGATGTGATGATTTCTTCCTGGAAAGATAAAACCAATCAAAATATCAAAGATCTAAGCCTTCCCTATCTTCTAATAGCAATAAAGACCATCACTCCACTGTCACTGGCAACCAATTATGAATAAACACTTGATAAAATAATTACAGATCAGAAAAGGGATCCTATCAACTAATCATTTTCTTCAGGCTTTGTTTATCTTGTACTTATGCTGGTAGTAACCTGTGCTACTGTCAAATAATGCAATCAGTGTATGCAAGAGGCTGAGGTTTGTACTACTTGCAAGTTGCTACACTACTTAGGAAAACAGGCTACAGATGCCCATAAAGGATGTTCTCATGGGTTAATTTAACAGACATATGCCAGTCTTCCTATGCTATTTCCACAGTCATTCCACAGGTTGAAAGAAGCTTCCCTGGGCAGACAGAGCAAGAGTTCAACGTTGACTGCTCACACACAACACGAACAACTTTCTGACTGATTACAGAAATGTGAGACATTAACCTTACTAGGATGAAGACAGTCTTTACAAATAGCACCTATTCTCATTAATTAAATACTCACATGCCAAGTGTGTATTTCCAGTAACTGATTACCAATTCACTTACTGTAAAAGTAGATAACCTGGTCCTTGCATTTATTCCTATTGTCCATTTTTGGTTTTGTAGAAGTTTAAGATTTATAGATGCACCAAAATGAGCCAGGATCCAGACATGGTATTGACTAAAATAGCAACCCTTCATATGAACATTTAGATCCAAGTTATGGATCTATATATGGGCCTAACATGTTCAAAAGCTATCTAGTTTCTATTGAAATTCAATGCAAATTTGGTGCCTGATTTCTTCAAAACGCATGCAGGCTTCCAGTTGTCATTCCTTCCCAGTCACTACATCAGACTAAGTTCAGAAAGTTACTACCCAAACTAAATGATTTTCAGAATCAAAGAACCATAGAAGCATTTAGGTTGGAAAAGACTCCAAGATCACTGAGTCTAACCTTTGATGGATCACCACCTTTTGTCAACTAGATAAGATTATGAGGAAGTAAATGCAAATATTTAGCAATTATCTTTGAGATTTTATTGCTGCTTTCCACACAGTATTTAAATGAAAATAATAAAAAGAGAAGATTCACAGTGGCACTTTATTCTGTAAGGTTTGTTCTTTCAGCTAGTGGTTACCACTTGTGTCTGTCAGCTGAGTTGCATGAATGACCTGTTCTTATTTTCTTTAATCAAAATGAAGCAAAATGAATCAACAAGTATAAGCAAGTAAAAAATTAATTATAATAGTCCTGCTCATTTTGCTTGAAAGTGAAAAAGACCCTCAAAGAGAAGTCCATGCAACCCATGGGGTGGGAAAGTATACTCTTGACAAAAATAGTCCTGAAGAAAGCAGCATTTTCCCCAAATGATACAGCAATAACTGCAAGAGAAAGTGTGCCCAGAGCACAACCATTTACATACAGATTGCTTAGTTGGTTACCAGAAGACTTTGGGACTCTTGACAGTGTACTTCACCAGAAAGAGCAGGAAGAAAAGCTTCAAAGAAAACCACGTGACAGACAGGATGATGCCTCCTGAAGGGATTGCCAAAGAGACCGATTTAATATAGCTATAAGCTAGACAGTTAAGAGAATTGTGTGTTGACATTAAAGATGAACCAGTTTCTCTGATAGCCTTCCTACAGGGGCAGCTATTAACTATTATCAGGGGACACCTAAGAAAGTGTTGTTTTTTTGTTTTAATGGCAGGAACTAAAAGTCATTCTGCTTCTGACAAGTGTTCTACTGCTGTCTGTAAATAGATGTGTCTCTAATACACTGATTGCTTAGCATGAGCTGTGATGAAAATACAGGAACGTGGCTGGAGCAGAGCTGGTTGGAATTGGTTGTCACCGTCACCCCTCTACAGGAGCAGAGAGGATACTACATGAGCGAGAGGTCCTACATCCAGCACCTGACAATCTGCATTTGAGGTGTTGCATATCTGCTTTTCTTTCCCTGATAAGCCTCTGGTTTGACTCTTTCCAGTTGTACTGGGTCTGGCTAGAGTAGAGTTAACTTTCTTCACAGCAGCCTCTCCTGAATTGAGATGTTGTGTTTTGAATTTGTGGCTAAGACAGTATTGATAACACACCATGGTTCTGGCCATTGCTGATCAGTTCTTACACAGCATCAAGGCTCTCTTTTTCCTACTTGGGCCCTTCTGGCAGAGTAGGCTGGAAATAAGGGAGAATCAAGGAGGGGACACAGTCCTGCTGGTTGACTCAAACTGGCCAAAAGGATATTCCATATCATATAATGTCATGCTCAGCAATAAAAACTGAGGCAGAGGAAGAAGAAGGGATCAGGGGATTTTGGCTTCCAAGGTGGCCATTGAGAGAAGATTTCATCAAATTAGGGGAGGACGTATTTTTTAGTCAAACGGGACACCTACTATAACCCCATGTGGAAATACAACTTGTGCACATGTAATAGTGATCTGTGAGGGGACATTAAGACAACACCAAACAGATGTTGCAAACTAGGTAAGGTAAAAAAAAAGATTTAAAAGAGGGGGAATTTAGAAGAAAAATAACCTTTGTGAGGCTGAACACTTCAAAAATAAAAAGCTGTGAAGAAAAGGAGGAGTAAAAAATGTATAAAAATACTTAGAGACAAGAGTGAGAAAAGGATAAAAAAGGGAAAAGAGAGGATGAAGAGAAATTATAAGGGTGGGTAAGAAAAAAGCAATTAAAACTGATGAAGATGGAGAGAGATACAAGATCATGAAAACAACTTATGCTATCAGAACAGTGTTACTGTTTAGTTACAGTCTGGCAACAGGAAACAAAAGTCAGAGGCAAAGTAATTCAAACCCACGTAAAGTCGAGTAGTAAATTACTCTTGTAAGATTGCTTTGGGTAATAAGGAGTGACCCTTAATATGTCCCTAAAAGGGAACCCCTCCATGTTCTCTTCACCCTCTTTACTGCAGGGCCCTGCTCCCTTGCTTTTGCACATTACAGCCCTCACATCAGACAAATGCTGAAATTTCATTGAAAGGCCTTTCTATGGCATTTCCAATCCAATTTTCCACAGGAAAAAAACTGAAAAAGCATTAGCTCTGTGAGCCTTTATTAGTCCATTTGTAGCCAAGGAGAGCATGTGTTGTATAAGAGGACACAAATACATGCTGAAGCATTTTAAAGAAGGAGAAAAGCCTTCTGATTAACTGCAACAAGAGACACACACTATGAACGTTACAACTAGGCTTAGTGCAGAATATTCTTTTCCCCACTATGGCCATTATTATTTTCCAGTGTGGTTTCAAATTACGCAGCTCCTCGTTAAATTATTAATTCGTTCCACTCAGCTATTGATCTCTACCTAGCACAAGTGTTACCTTGTGAAAATCGATCAGATCTGTGAGTGTTGCGTGTCGGTTTGGATCTACCCCCAAGAAGCTGTAGAAATCCCCTGAAGCATCCACCAGGAAATGCTTGAAGCCACTTTGCTGGCGATAAGACAACGCGTAGCCCCAGATTTTCTCACTGACTCGCACCAGGAATGTGCCTTCAGACTTATTCATCAACAACTCTTCTGCCTCCTGACGGCTGATAATACCTGGTAAAAAAACCCAAACTATAGTTATGCAGGTAACAAG
This sequence comes from Pseudopipra pipra, assembly GCF_036250125.1. NCBI lineage: Eukaryota > Metazoa > Chordata > Aves > Passeriformes > Pipridae > Pseudopipra > Pseudopipra pipra. The sequence goes on from NC_087556.1 coordinate 11,149,282, forward strand.
TCTGCCAGAGGCAACCAAACGCAACAAATACAGAGCAGTGGTGAAATTAAAGTGGTGTCACTTCTGAAGACTGAAATGTTTACATTCAGGAGTAGAAGTAATGGAGATAATATTTATGCTATTTGCTTCTGAAGGATAGCTATAAGATGGAGTCTGGTGGGATAAGCTTTTTAATTCTGTGATTAAGAATTTTTTTTCCCATCCTTACTGCTTTTCCAAAGAAAGTGCATGAATGCAACTGGCCTATCAGACCAGAGAATTCTGTACGGACCATTTAAGCAGATTAGGATGTTTTGGCATTGCAATTTAAATTTGCAATACATTGCTGGTAATTGCAATTATATTACAGGTTTTTGGACTGTTACCTTACAAGTATTTTATAGGTCCTAAAGAAGGAACATAAAGCAAGTGCCAGGAGAAAAAGTATTTGTCTGCTTTTCTACACACACATATCCATAGATGCACACAGATAAACTGGAGCACAAAGAAATCAAATCCTGCTCATAAACATGGATATGTTAGATTACTTATTCACAGGCTTGCATTTCTAGGAAACATTGTCACAGAGGAAAACAAGAAACAAAGATCATTCTGCATTTCCTTCTGGGACCTTTTAGGTTTAATAGCAGAGTAATAATCTCCTCCAGTTAAAAACTGTAGCTGTGAGCTAAAAGAGTCCCTACACAAAGAAAAGATTGAATATTGTATTTGTTGACCAGAAGTGATTTCATCTTTATAATTCATAGTGAAAAATAATGACCTATGCACCTTGCTCTACAACAAGAGAAGACAAAATTAGTTGGGGCTTCTTGCAGTATGTGTCATCCTGTGGTCACTTTCTCTGTAAGCTAGTTTACCTCTCTGGACAAGTTCAATCAGGAAAAAAATTTTCTCCCTGTACCCTGGTCACCAAGCAGTTGATTTATAGGTGAATTTATTCCTTTATTGCATGACAAACTTATTTGCCAGGCTGAAAGTATCACAAATTCAGATTTTCAGAGTCTACTTTAAGTAAATTAATTTCTTTTACAGTTTTACTTGATGCAATGGGGCTCAGAGGTCCCTACTGAAATGTCCTCAGTACTAAGAAGAAACATACACACATATAATTTGCTGAATGACTCTCATTTCTATGTTCTGAAGGATACTACAGCATCTGTGCACCACACATGCGAAACAGGCAGTAAACATGCAAACATAAGCATTTGTTTAGAAACAGCATGTAACTGCTCAGCCAACAGTGGCAATTGCTGCACTTTGTAAAATTAAAAATAGTTTTATTGAAAGTATTCCAAGATGATTTGTTAAAAATTCCTGAACTCTGTTCAGATAAAAAGATAGTACCAATATGAATCCATACTATACAGCATATTATGTGAAGCTGTATCACTAGACAACAGTATCAGGTGCCATGTGCCAAGAATTACACAAAAATTGATTCTGAAATCACAGAATTTGTTAACCCAGTCTTCACTCAAATTGGCCTAATTTAAATATACATGAAAGGTTTTATTAGTGATTATGGTGCCTATTTCCTTGACAAATCTCTGCTGGAAATGAACGTAGATGAGCCCCACTAACAAGCCCAGAGCGTTCAATAACAGGAAAGAATAAACAGTCCCATCACCAGCAAATACTGCATTCATTACAATAATCAATATTTATACTGTAATTCCAGATTGAAACCATACTAGTAATTTTTGGCATAGGAACTGGGTGCTGTTACCTGTTCTCTAAGCAGTGTCAGAACTGTTATGCAGCCTGGATAGGGAATGAGGTGGCCTAGATAATTTAGCCTCTATGAATACAGAGGATTTGTAAAAGAAGGGAGCTGTAAAAAAGTAGAGGTTTTATTATAGAGTGGACATTATTCCTAGGATATTTCTAGGGTTTGAATGACCATCACTATCAAGCATATAATATGAAATTCATTTACCATCGATTAGTTTAATAGTAAACAATCTGTTTTCATTTTACAATAGTAAACTCCTACCAGTGGAGTTAAGACACTGCAGGCTTCCACATGATGTTAATCTTCTTTGCCAGACCTTATTTTTGTTCTGGGCACTTTATATCACTGAGTAGGTAAGTAATGCTACATTGCTCACAGCCAAGTTCTTTTTTTGTTTTAATTTTCTTTTCTACTAAAAATGACGTAATAAATTATCAGCCTGATGCTTTCTTTCCTTTCTCTCTTCTGCTTCTGTTAACAGCCCATGAGGAACCATCTCTCCCTACCATCTCCTCCCTCTTCTTGCCTGCCAGTTACTTTATTTGTCTCTAGTTCAATTCTTCAGTGGGTGATTATTACAGCAATGAAAGTCTCCCTCTACCCTTTGAAAAACATTATCCTGTTCTCAAGACAACTGGAAAAAGAGTGGCACTGTTCACTTCTGAGACAGCTGTAGAGATAGACAACATCTCTGAAAATCCTACATGAACATTTGAAATCGTTTTGGGTAAAATCATGAAACTTTGGTTTCCCAAAGCTCCAGTAAGAGGTTTAGATTCACAGATGCTCTTATTTGTGTTAGTTAGGATATTAATTAGAAATATTATCTAGAAAAGAAAGCAGTGATGCTTTGAAAACTAATTTTGCCCTCATTTTCAATCTTGCTATATATTGTCTTATAAAACAAACCAAAACCAAAAACAAATGAACAAAACAAAAAAAAAAGGAAAAACTGCAACATCTTCACTTGGTTTAAAGCAACACTGCGTCAAACAGTAATCTTTTCACATAAATCATTTAAATAAATATCTCACAATGAATTGATCTATCATCAGTATCATCATTTTAACTCATCATTTGGCCAAACCCCAGCATATTTGGACAGCAGCTACTCCACTGAAACACATCTTCTACCTGTCATGCCAAAGAATTTCTCTCAGATGTACAAACTGCTGTTGTCTGTAACAAACCATAAAGGAGCAGCGGGGTTTTGGCTGAGAGAGGATCAAAGGTGTAAATAACTCCTCTCAAAAGCATGGAAACCCTATCAGTTGGCTTGAGTTTTAGCCCCCTGCCCCCAGATTCACTGCATCTATCACATTACATGCATCTACCTCTCCACTTTTAACATTCTAGTTTTGCAATGCTTGTAGATATTAACATTTTGAATTCTTAGCTAAAGGATAACATTTTGTAAGACAGTTATTTCGAATCATGGGATATTCATCATCAACTGACATGTTCCCAATTAACAGCCTCATTTATAAGATACGGGGCCTATAACAAACATTTTTAGATTTTAGGCATGTCTTACCATCTTTGTTGTAATTATGTTCTTTTCACTGCCACCAATCTTCCAAAAAGGAAAAAGAACATCCTAATATTTAGGGTGTATTAGGCTCACATGGGAACTGGAGGGTTCATTATGAATTTAGTGAGCACAGCTAAGAAGTCTTGATGCTGCCTTCCAATTTTACAGCAGTCTCAATAGCAGAAAATGCTATTCTGTAATATTATGCAATGACAATTCAGCTTCCCACTCTTCCTTCAGCATTATCCTCCATACATCCTTGAGTGAAACTCAGGAGGTGAAATACACAACTATTTGCTACAAGAATGCCATAACAACCCTGAATCCAAACTAGAAAAGCTGATGAACTTTACCAACAAGGCAAGACTAAAATTATTTTTTCATTATTATACAGATTAAGTTACATCATATCCATCGTTGTAATCTACCAGTGGTCTAATGTACCATATGTAATAATAATGTCTAAATATACAGATAATTTGGCTTTTAATGGTCAGTATATTTTAATATACAAATGTGCATTCATATATGTCAAGAGGCTGGCTAAGATTAGAGGGACAGCATGTTCAAACACAGCCCAGAAGCCCTCATTTACCCTCCTGCAATAGAAGGTACCTGCTCAGACAATGTTTTCTCTTCTCGTATTTTTTCATTAGCTTGATCTCAAACACTCTATTGCATGAGGTTTTATTCACAGAGAAAAAGTGTCACAAATACTGGCATGAATAAACGAGAGCAATGTAATGAGAGCAATCATGCCAAAAGTGCTTCCATGACCATTATGAAAAGCCTTTGCAAATCATGCAAAATTGATTTGTTGAACAATTATGAATATTCACATGTAATCAATGAAGAAGAAAGAGATTCATCCTGTTTATACAACTTAAGACATCTAAGGGCAGCATGTGATTTAGGTAACTAATCAGGATCCAAAGCAGAGGGAAGCCAATACCAGCATCTCTTTTGTTTCAAAGGGGATTAGATCAAAGCCCATATGAATACAAATATTCCTGGCAATCATTGCATGAATGACTTGCATGCTAAAGGTTATACAGACACATAGAGCAAGTGTAAACACAAAATAAATGAGTAAACACGAGGAATTATGAAAAATTAGCAGGTAACTCCTCAATAATGTAAAGGACTATATTTGCTTAATTATACAGGCAGATCTAGTCAGTAATTTGAAAGATAGTGATAAAACAGCCACAAGGGTTAAAAGGATCAATTTGCTAAGCATCAGTCAATCCCCTCCATTTTTTTGAGCTGAAAAACTGAGCTAGACAGACATACTACTCTATCTCATTTGGAATAAATCATTTCCCAGTGGCAAAAGATCAAATTTCAAAAAAAATTCCAAATCAACTTTCTCTCTCCAGGACTTAGTTTAAGAGTCAAATGTTGGATTACACTTCACTGTTGAAAAAAAAAGAGAAAAAAAAAGAGGAAAAAAAAAGCTGAAATAAATTTCAGAAAAGAACACTACAAAAGCCTGAAAACAACTTTGTATAGAACATATTTTAGGTTCTTGGGCATTCTGAATCAAAACAAAAAAGTTCTGATTTGAGGAAAGGAAAATACCTCATGGGTTTTTCTCCCTACTTCACTATAATTTAAAAAATCATGTAGTTGGAAAATCAAACTTACTTGGGATCAAAATCTGAATAAAAGAAATCAGTTTTGAAAGAAATAACCAGAAAAGTAAACAGAAATTCAGAAGGGATTGATTCAGCTGCAGCCAGTGTGGTTTCTGAAGAGCTCAGAGCCTGTGTTAACAAGCCAGCATTAACACAAACCATGGTCAGGAGGAGCAAGAACAGCTTCTAAGAACTAATCTGTGAACCTAATGGAGGGGGCAGAGTTTTCAGAGCGCACAGAATATGAAGACAGACATGAGGAATAAACACAAGGAGAGATGGAATCCGAAGCTGGAGAACTAAGGTTTAGAATAAATCTGACCTTTTTGAGATCCCATAACAAGGTGGGGCAATAAAGACATGGAACAAATACTCAAATGCATGACACTACCAACCATCTCTGGTCTAGGAGAAGGCGAAAAATTCAGCTCCTTCAACCACTCAGAAAGATCAAAAGCATAAAAGCAGGGAAGATGAAGTGATTGCTTCTCTGCAGTGCAAGAACTAGAGCACAGCTATAGTGTATGCTCTCAAGGAAATGAAGTCTCTACATCACTCAAAACAAGTTTCCTCAGGCTGACTTTTTCAATTCTCTCCCACAGGTACAATTCTGTATGTGGACTCTTAAACTGACTGAACACACTTAAGGTTGTTCATTGGGTAGGACACCATCAATCTATAAAACTGTGGTGTCTAGACTGAATACTTTAGGTTATCCTTAGGATTAACAATGTCACATATAATTTAAAGAATGCTGTTATCAGTTATGGTGGTTTATGGAATGAGTTGTGACTAAAATAGTCAAAGGATAACATACATATTTAGGTCACACCTTATCATTTGTCTGGTATTTCCAGCAGGAGTAGCATGCAGAATTAAATACATGCACAAATATTTGCAGCAATAAGATCTTACAGTGTACTACTCTATTAAAGAGGTTTCATCCTCTCCTTCCTTTTAGTCACAATACTTTTTTGGACAGTGCCACAAAACAAAGAGTGAAAGAAGAGATCAATAGCATTGTGTGAGAAAAGCTGTAGCTGAGTGGTAACAATAGCTCTACCTCTGCTATTTCAGAATAAAAGCAATAAAGGCGAAAAAAGTGAAGCAAGGGAGTAAATCAAAGACTTCTGATAATAGAAACAAAGCTGTTGAAGCTATTCACCATCTGCTGTTAAGGCAGGATAAACTCACATGGGACTAGATCTTCAAAAGATTTGTTTCCATTTAGGCATTGAAATAAATGGCCAGGCTTAAAAAAAAAAACACAACAACAAAACAACAAAAATCCAATAAAAACCCAAACAAAAACCCAGCACAATGACTGGTGGGGTTTTTTGGTTTGGGTTTTTTTTTGTTGTTTTGTTTTTGTTTTTTGGGGGGGGTTGTTGTGGATTTTTTATTTTTTTTCAAAACCATTTTTTCACAGCCACAAGTGTCATGACAAGAGTCCAAGAGCCCAGGGCTGCCCAATTCCTGTGGAATGCTAGTAGGAATGCAATTATTTCGTGCTGTGCTGTATGATGGTAAGCTAAGTCCTAGTAATATTTATAGATATTGATAATAGAGAAACTATGTTCAATGGGTCACAAAAATCAAAACCTAAAATATGGGTAAATAAAATCTTCCTATCTGCATAGAACTGCAATGGAAGGCAAAGCTGGGATGCATTTAGAAATCACCAGGTAAAATCCACATGTCAAATACACTGGCTATATCACATGGGCTAATTGAGTACTCAGGGGTCATTGGGGCCATCCTCCTCTGAGCTACACAGGCCAAGTGAAGTGACACTTCTTAGGGACCCTCTGGTGAAAGCTTTCTTTGCTCCACATTGACAACCTTGTGTACAATCACAGGAGTCATGCATGCAGTAAAACATACCTAAGATGGAGATAAATCTGTCCTGTTGAAAGGTGAGCAGGAGTCCATTACCCATTCTTCACCATTCCTCTCCTTTGGAACCATCCTGCTACATGTGTCATACTCAGAATTGGGAAACAACACATCAGTGAAACTCAGCTCCCTCCCCAGTGAACCTTGCTCAGTATAGAAAATGTGGTCTGAGCTACACACAGACACGTGTAGAAAATCAAGGCCCAGAGGAATATGTTTCTGATGGTAAGAGATCCCTTTAGGCAGGAGTGAGGCACACTGATAATGCATCATGCCCTAAACAAGCTCTCCTTGAGGGTGCACAGGACTATCTCGAGTCTCTATACACAAGAGAAATTTATCAAGGAAAAGTATCATAGGTAAAAATATATACACCTCATTTTGTTTGGGGGTGGAGGGAGGGGTTGTGGGGTTTTTTGGTTGGTTGGTTTTGCTTTTTGTTATAATGTGGATTCAGCTGTCTGTTCTGTCAGGGTACTGCAGTTCTTAGAACAAAGAAAACTCAGATCTCAGATGCTTTCTTAATTCCCTAAGAATGAGATTCTTTAAAGCAATTAAAAACCTACTGAAATTCTGAAAGAAATGGGTGCCTTACTCCCCTGGGAATCTTCAAAAATCACATCTAAATGAGTAATGCAGTTATAATGAGTATTTTTCTTCAGGTTTACAGAAAATCAGGTGTGCTACATCCACTGTTGCCAGTCTGGTTCAGTTAATTCCCTATGCACTCTGCAGAAAATATACCTCCTAACTGTCTCCTTTAAAGTTCATTCTACATCCAAACTATCAAATACTGTAAAACCCCTTTATACAGACTGTCAAAATGTTTACACCTTATTCACCAGCAAGCAGTGCAGCACATAAAAGAAAGGCGTTGGCATTACTTGTCTGAATTCACCACTGTATAATAAAGCTGTAAATTTTTCTGTTAATGTCTCCTCAAAGCCTAGTGTTGGTTTCTTTCCTTCCTTCCTTTCACATCAGCCTACAGAATGCATTAGCTGGGAGGAAAACAATTTAATCTCTTCTTTTTGTACATTATTAATTGCACATATCAGAAGAAAAAAGGTAGCACAAAGTACCTTTAACTTTTTACCTCATATATATTTTTTCTTTAGATATAGGCTGTTCTGACCTGAAATTCCTGCATTAATCCTCTGCTATTATCCTTTAATTTTTCTGAGTGTTCTCTTCTTGTCTAAACAGCTTCTGAAAAGAAGCTCATGTTAAAAAATGGAAGAGTTAACCATTCCATTTTCAGTGGTTTCTTAAACTAAATTATCTGTGTGCAGTTTACTCTCCATGATCAGCAAACTGACAGAAATGATGGGTGAAGAATATTTCATTTTTTATTGTTTTCACCATTGGATCACTATTGTGTTTCAAAGTTGGAAGCCTCTATGTTCTAGTGAAGTCAATTGAAGATCAACAACAACAGGGGGGTTGGGTGTTTCATTTTGTTTCTCTTTGGCTGGTTTTTTTTTTTTAAATCAGTAAGTACTCCCAGGCCTATATAAACATTCTAGGCATTTCCTTCAAACAGCACGGAAAATAAGTGTATTCATGAGGATGTCTCCAACCTTGAGAAAATATCAGTACACTGATCCAAATAGGGAACTTTTTTAAAATATTATTCCCATAGGATGCATTCACCTTCTTACAATACAGATGGGATTGAATTTTTATTTCTATTATGTATGAAGAATATAGTAAACTATCCAGACTATCAATAAACTTCTGTGATGGGTGTGTGATGTGACACATGCAAAGTAGATATTAAGACCTTTCTGTATCTTCTTCTGAAACACGAAAATTTGCCTAATCAGTAAAGCAAACAGTAATACCTCATGAGAGCCTGACAGGGATAGAAATTGTACAGTGGTGTAATAAAAACAGAGCAAAGAAGCTGATCTATGCTCTTCTCCTGGCTCAGCAAAGAAAAACACATCTGTTCTGGTACAATAGTCACTGGCATTGTGATTTGTGTGAAAATTGAAAAGCGTGGCAGCTTTTTTAGAAGGTTAGTGGCCAGTATTCACCATCATTTCTCCAGGCAGACAAAATGTTTGCATTCATTCAGTCTTGGTCTTGCAGGCAACAGAGTACAAAGAATGGGAAATCCTAGCTTGGGGGCATCTTCTGCAAGCACTTCACTTGTTTCTATTACTCACCTTGTTACTTCTCATCTATATTCTCAAATTTTGCTGAATTTGAAAATGAGAGAGAAAAAATCTTCTAGTCTGCAAATTGTAGCTAAATCAAGGAAAAAGATGAGAAAGGTGATATGTGAAAGGAGAGGAGGGGAGACGAAAAGCCCTCCTGGGATGTATTTATGTTCTCATAACTCCAGCCATCGTTAAGTTCACATTTCTCCTAAATACTTCGGAGGGCAACATGGATGTGAACAGGCATGGAAGACTGAGCTTCTACCAAACCAATGCACAAAACACAACAAAGCCCAGAGGGAGACTTTTGTTTACTCTGGATTTCTGCAAAAAGGCAAACTAGAAGAATTAGTTAAAAAGGAGTCTTTAAAAGGAACCTTTTAAAGGAGTCTCTTAGTAGAACCTTCCTGGCTTTGTACGACCCATTGCAAGGCGACACTGCCAGGTGACACTCCAGAGGGAACACATGGACCAAAGACAGGAATAGTGCACAGAATAGCACAACTGCTAAAGAGCCTTGGCTGGGATGACATTCCTGCAGAGACAGGGTTTCAAAGAGCCTGGCTGATGGGAAGTTGCTGTAGGAGAGCTGGGAAGTACAGTTCTAAACACACAGAAACTGAGGAAAGTCCGTGAAATTGGGGGTAATTGTTTCTTGAATCAGAGGCTCCTTTAAAAAAGAATTTAAATAAAATTATTTGCAATTCAAAATCATCAATCACTGGACACTGTAAGCACTGAAGGTATTACAGTCACAACTGAGTGCCAGCTCTCTGACTTGCCATGCAAGCTGCATTTGGGACCTAAAACTCTACACACCTGCTCACTGAGCATGTGTAAATGTTACCATTTCCCACTTTCTGCAAATGGAAGACAAGTATGAAAAACTGCAAATGTTAAAACTACTGTCAGTCTCAGGGATTGGTTTTTTGAAAAAAACATGTCTCATCAGATTTTTATCAGCTTCTATCATTTTTCCATCATGTAATTAAGTGCAAAAAATACAGAGAAATTAAGAAATCAGGCCCTTATCCACACAGACTGAACTGAGAGAACCAGCTGCCAAAGAGCTTTCTAATAATAACAGTAATAAATTACTGAACATTGTAATGTGCTCTGATTTTATATCAAAAGGAATGAATAAGACAGCAACCTTAAGTCCTAGTATAGTTCCCCATGCCACTATTGCCATAGTTGTAAATGGCTATGAAACAAAGTCACTGGATTTACTAAATGAAGAAAAAGAATGAATTTCTTAAAAAATAGGAAGCTACTGGCAAATATCATCAAGCCAAGTGAGAAGCAGCAAAATGAACAAGAATATTCTGAAATCATGGAGGTTACATGATGCAGAGACCAAGTATAAAAAGACAAACAAAAACAAGGCAGATGTACCTATATCACCACATTTTATGGGTATTCTTGCTTTTATCAGATCATCTCCAAGAACCATACAAAAAAACCCAAACCAAAATAAAACAGCAGGGGAAAACAGTGCATTCAGTTGTGAGCCAAATTATAAAAAGCATGTCATTCTTAATGGTTAAAACATAATAATTAATTTAAAAAAATATAAGAAATTCTCAGGCATTCTTTCCTTCTCAACATTACCATACATCTTGCCAATGTGTCTGGTATTAAAGCAGTATAATGTCTTCATTATAAAAACAAAGACTGTTTAAAAATATCTTCAATATATATTTTGGTTGGTCCCATTTTTTAAAAAATTAAGATAAGGCCCAACACTTCAAATTTGAATTTAGAAACTCGATTTACTGTCTTTATCAGAGGGTTGACATATTTTATTTGGGTATCAGAGCACAACCAAAAATACAGATTATGGCTTCAGGCAAACGGGATATATACCCTCATCCTATTTAGAAAAAAGTTTAAAAAAATGAGATGTACTGAATGAAAGCACATTTTAGAGCACCTGAAGAACAATTATCATGTTAGTGTTTATAAAAAGGAAAGCAACTGGACTGGCTTTAGACTAGCAGATGGATCCAAATAATTTTCTATACAATTCAGATTTTCTACATGATGCATCTCTGAATGAATACTTAAAATACTTTCCATAAAGGCAATTAATTTGCCTTTATGGAAAACATAAAGGCAAACCTAAAACAAACAAGCCTCACAATTACTACTCTGAAAGAGAGGGGTAAGATTTTGACCTGAGTAAGGCCTATTAGACGTTCAAAATCCACTTGTACATAAACTGAAACCCAAATCTCTCCAAGCACATCCATGCTTAGTAAGTCTTATGCAAATGTCAAATTTCTGTGAACAGAGCTCTTGAATAGTGTAACCCAAAATGCACAGCTGGGTGGGAAAGGTTTTGTAATTTTACTGGTTAACAGAGAAGTGATAGCTAAAACATGACAAGTGGGTCATGTTTTGAGCGTTAGGAAGGTTCAGTACACTGGGAATGCATTAGGAATACAATTTCATTAATTTAGTAGTCTCACTGTAAGAGCATTTGCCCAGTCAAGGGACACTGAAATGTCTACAAGTTAATTGAGTTCCATGGTAGTAAACAAAATATTACATTACAGCCCCTGACGAGCTGCTAATTTGCTAGAATTGCTCATGTTTTCTACTGGCCTTTTTATATTCATACCGATTTGTAGCTATGTTATTTTAATTTCAATTTGCTTTTTATCTGAGTATATGCAAGTTAGATTTCGATCCTTCATTGCATCCAACAACACTCATCAAACCTCTAGTTCAACCTCCAGCAACCAGAGCTGACTTTTAGACTCTGGAGTCCCTTCTACATCAGCCCAGAAAAGCAGCCCAAGGATCATTTGGGTGGGGAAGGAATAGAATGGCATCGTCACAGAAGGCAGTGAGCTCCAGCTTCTCTCTTCCCATGATATGTCTCCTTGCAACTTATGACACAGCTGAGGGCTTCTGTATGCTCCCAGCATGAAACTATTAATTTCAGGAAAAAAGTAGACTATTGTCATAAATTGGGTCGACAGTTCATAGCCACTTTGACACCTGAGTATTGTGAATATACCGAGTAGATGCCAGCTGATAATGGCAACTATACAGTTCTCCAACTGGCTCTGCAATCACCAGAGAAATTTGTGGGTATAAGATATGAAAACTTTCAGCAGGCTTTAATGGTAACGTTCTTGACTGTGAATTAGACAGAAGAAAAACAATGGAATGCATTCTCAGGTTGGTCTTAAATAATAAAAAACCTTCTCTTTTTCTTTTTACCAAAATACAGCCCACAATCAAAAATCTGATCAACCCCTCTCATTTTTATAATTAAATTAATAGAATGCAAAAAGTACAAAACAAGGACATGTGTACAACCACATACACATGACCATAATGGTCTTCAAAAGCACATATATCTTCCAGTTCACCTAGAACACTATAATCTCATGGGTGTTGAAGAAGCTGTCAAGATAAATTTTCCATAAACTTAAATGACAGCTGCACTAGTAAGTCACAGTGTCAGCAGAGCTCTCTCAACAGAAGGAGAAAAATAAAAGTCACAGTTGACATGGAGCCCTAGAATTCAAATTTTACAGCTGAGTGTTACTGCAGATAACTAGGCAGAAAATAATACTGTGTTCTTTGCTTTTCATGCTTTTCTTACAGGTGAAGGAAAATGTTTTTTTCCTTAAATATATTCCCTTTGTGTAAGGTTTAAGAATGCATAGATTTTTTTAGGTACACTAACAGTCAAATCTCAAATCTATTTACATCCATGAGAAGCTTCCAGATGACAACACTGGGCTCATAAGAAATCTTCCTACATGATTTTTAATCAAGTAATCATTAGAACTTTCATTGCTAAAAGGGATACAAATTTAAATCATGGTGTATCTGAAGTATTTTCCCATATTCAGGTTAAAACAGGAATTCCAGATAGATTTCTACAAAGCACTTTCTGTACATGCTTAAGAACGTACACTTCTTTATCTAGATCAAAGAAAAATAAATCTATAGATAATATTGATAATTAATTTTTCTTCTCGCACATTTGGCTAAATTTGGGAACTTTAGGCTAACTTTGTTAATTGCAGTGCTTTCCAGCTGCTTGCAATGTTCTTGCATATTGATTTAGTGCATTGTTCCTCAGGAGGAAAGCTTACCTTTAATCACTCAATAAAGGGAAGCAGACACTGAAGCACTGTTGAAAGTCAAATGAGAACAACACTGGGACAGTAAAAACTTCACGTCTAATGAGCGCCAGTATAATAACCACATGCAGCTCTGACAGGGATCCAGTTCTGGACATCCTCTGGGGTTTGACACAGTTCTCAGTTAAGCCACTAAAAACCAGCCACTAAATTGTCTCATTTCCTACAACAGTGGAACTAAGGTAAGTGAGCTAGCAGCCAGGCTCAAATTCACAGCAGGATAATCTGAATTAGGTGTTTGAAGCCACTACTTAGTAACAGAAATTACTTTAATGGAGGAACCAACTTCATCTCAAGTTCTGAAAAAGTTACAAACAGAAGCAAACAATTTTTTACTTAATTTTGAATTCAGAGTCTGGAATTAATAGTCTTTCATTTTTGCTAAATTTCATGAATGAAAATATTCCAGTTTATATGATAAGAGGAACTGGACACAGATAGCTACAATGCAGAATAATTTGTTGCAACCACTATCTCAAAGCTTCTCTCCCCACCATGTAAACAGTAGTAGTATGGTTAAGAGAGAAAAGAAGAGAGGAGGCTCTGTCCCATAACTAATGAACTGTTATTTTCTTGTAGCTTGGATTGCATATCTATAAATGTTTGCAGATCACTTCAAGTACAAAAGATTCTTTTTATCAAGCATACTGGAATGAGTTTCCAACAGCCACACACACTCATGTAAGATCCGTGCTGTGTTCAATTGTGAGAAGCAGTGGTAACAGCACTGGAAGAGTGTTCTGTGGAATTACATATAATTGAGATCTGAGTCTTCCCTGTCATGGATTAAGAACTGTTGTTATTATATTATACATGCTAATCTTGGATAGAGAGGTAGGGTATGAAGCAGACAGAGCCAATGTTAATCAGTGTGCAAATCTGCACAGCTCTTTTGGATTCTTACCTCTTAAAAAGATTCATAAGTTTGTGATTCGACAGTCTCATTCACTAAAAAAAGAAGAAAGAACTGACCTTTCTGAAACAGAAGAGGGAAGGAAAGGAGGCTGTCATTCCCTTAATGTTTGCAGGGCAAGGGCAAATTTCTGTTTCCCACACTCCAAATCATTCTGCTTCCATGCCAACATCACGTAGTGAAGTCATACATAGAGGTTAGCTGCCTACAGAGTCACAGAAACTTCTTCCCTTTGTTTTTATATCATCTCCTACTGTTTATCTCCTGCGGTGAAACCACTTTAAGTGTCATGATCTGCTCCTAACTGGGTGAACTGGAGTCAAGCTAAACCAGCAACATAATTTCACACAGCCTCTTGCTTCACCCCTGCATGACTACATACACAATACCTGCTGGTACCCTGTTTGAGAGAGTTGTCTATGCTTAGCAGGAAAATAGTATTACTTCAGAGGAGCTGTCAAACCAATAACTTGTAATCTTTCCCCTCGGGGCTGGATCAATAGGACTGTGGTTTCAGTGCAGCAAGACAGAAGGACCAGTAAGGCATCCATCTGCTGGGAAATCAGTGAGATTTACTGACCTTGGGTCTGCAAGTGTTTGCTGTGCTTTGAACAGAAAATATTGCAGATAAAATAATAAATATAACTTAGTCTATCATAAGCTGAAAAAAAATATATAATGAAACCTGTGAAACAGAAAGCATATTGTTGTAAGTGTGCTGGCAAGGGAACAAGAGCTGGAGGCATGGTTGATAAGCAGTCAGATATGGACTAACAGTAAGCAGGATATCAGCAATTCATCCAAGACTAACAAGGTTCTACACAGGACACCTGTGGTATGCCAGAGGGGGTGATCAGGAAACATCCAGATACAGCATTTAGAGATACACAGTATGAGCTGAATGTCTCATGCTGGTAGTGACTGACATCTGAGTGTGCCTTGTGCATGGATAAACTAACCAACTAACACATACACAGCTGCCACTGAAAGGAGAAAGCATGATCCTGCAGGTAAGGACCAGACTGCAATAGATGTAACAGGGCACCACAGCTCTAATTCAGGCTGCTGGACAGATGTACAAGGCCACCTGCATTCACTTTGGTCACCATAAACAGTCATAATTTCTTCCAATCTTACCATAAACAACCTCTGTAGATGTCAGAGCTTTTTACTTGTATGTAACATTCCTTATTTTGTGTAAAAGTATCAACTTTATGTCTTTAGATATGGTTTCTTCCAAATAACTCATGCTCTTGTATCACACGGGTTTTATAAATGCCTTTATTTCCAAACACTAACAGTATATCTTTCTGTTCAGAAACACTTCTTTTTTTGTTTTATGCAATGTGATAAAGAAAGCCTGAAGGAGCTGCAGGAATGGAAAAATGAACTCACACATGGTCCAGTTCAAAAGAGAGCTAGAACTGTAATGTAAAATCACAGGTAAACACAGTAATCTACCACGATGGCTTCCTAAACAAAAATTATAATTGCTCACTGTGGCATGCTGTAGTAGAAGCAGATGGAGAATAAAATCTTAAAAGTGCTTTAAATAAAGAGGGCAAGACATCTTCAGGATGTAAAACAATTTGACTTTATATATGTGTTCATTAAGACATTAGTAAATTCGCCTGGAAGTAAACTCTATGAAAAAGCTGCTGGATATTCTTCACAAATGCAAAGAATTGTCTGACAGAAACTTGAAAGGACACCTTTTTAACTTTATTTTTAACTAGCACTGTACTGTAAGGGCTCTGCACCTGACTTGTTTGTGACCATGAAACTGTTAACACATCACAACTGTTTCCCCTTTATGGTCACACGTTCTTTATTATCTCTGACTTTTAGTGTCTACAAAATCTGCTCCAAAAAATTGCTGCCTTCTATCTTTAGAACATGCCTAATGTTTAGAATATAGCTTCCAGTTAAAAAGCAGTCAAGAAGGACGATGCATTGTAAAAGAATAAGAAAGCTCATTTCACATTAGCAATTAGCCTATTTACATTAATTATTCAATTGCCTCATTCTACAATTTCCCTGCTGTTCTTTTGTGCTTCCTTTCTCTTTGCAGCATGTTACAGCTCACATTACCTCACTTTGATACTTTGCTCGCTTCCAAGGGGAGCCATGAGTCTAAAACATTTATTGTGTTTGCTAATAACCTGTCTGTGTAGACACTTTGGAACTCTAATGGCATGAGAAAAACAATTCCAAAGCCTTCAAAAGAACTGACAAACTGAAACAATCATTATGACCCAAGTGGAATCACTTAGTATGTGAAGGATCATCTTATTTCTCAGAAAACAGCAAAACACCTCTCACTTCTTAAGGAAGAAGCTGAGAGCTGAATTAAAGCTGAGGAAGCATTTGGGTTTTGTCAGGTTTTGGGTCTGACTTAAGTCAGACATCCATAATCAAGTACCAGAACCCACCACAGGACCTCAACACAACTCCAAATATTGTCTTATTTTTGAAAAATACTACCAGAAAATCCAGGAGATGTTTGATAAGAATATGTTCAGGAAAAAATGGTGTCCCATCTCACAGCAAGTAAACAGATAATCATGACAATAATACTGGCTCTAAGAGCTATGTTTAAATCCACCCATAGAGAGAATATATACAAAGCTGCAAGGACAAACTGGTTCATGTATTGTGCCCCAATAAAATCTCTATATGTAGGTTATAAAAATTACTGCTTCATCATTATTTCAAAGTAAAATAAAATTACAAAATAGTAACACAAAAATAGTATTGTTACTGTTTAAAGGTGATGGTACCAAACTGGAGTGAGCCAGTCCTTCTGTCCTTCAAATGCAAAACAGACTTTCCAGCCTCACTGAGTGTTTAGCAACTCCTTTATCTAATACAGCAGAGGGCTCTCATTCATCCCACGTCACCATTGTGATATGAATATCATCATTCTGTGCCTGAATCATTCCTTGCCTGCTTTTCAGTGATGAAAAGCACAGGACTAAGCAGCTCTGGAAACTAATGTGCCCTGTTTAACCACAGAATGGGGACACCAGAGGTGACAGCAGCACATGCCTTCCCACTCAGGTCTAATGGAACTCCTCGACCCATTTTCTCATGTAGGGTTTTGTGATGAGAGTGTAATTTGGCATCCAAACTTGCCCCCTAACTGTTGTTCCTGCCAAGATTCCCCTTGAAGGTAACGTTCATTCCTAACAAAGTTTTTTGAGAAAACCTCCCAGATTAGAGATGGGGAGATTAGGGATGATGATTGATACTAACTGACTATGGCATTACTTGTTTTACACAAAGTCAACTGAGCAGCAATAACCAGCAGCTCACGTCGGCCTGGGTGTATCCCTGCAGCAATCACAAGCCCCAATGTTTATAGATATTCAAGCTGTTGATCACAGCTGTGTCTGCCCTCTCTCTTTGAGAAGAGGCTGGTAGAGAACAGAGAAATCTACTTTTTTGATGAAGAGAATAAGACATAACCTCTTTTAAATCTACTGTCTTGAAAGTCTTCTTTTTTTTTTAATTCTTTCCCAGACAGTGGTTCAAAATAAATTTTGATATTGTCTAACTCTTTATCTCACACTTCCCCTTCTTCATTTACTGGCATAAATTAGAGACCTGGAGCTGTCCTGCAAATATGTGCAAGACAACAGGTACACTGTCATTCACAATTTTTATTTTAGCTGGTTCTATCGCTTGAGTCAGGAATTCTCAGATTCCATTCCAGAGGTTTCCCAGACACAGAATGTTTTAAATAGCAAGTTTGCATATAGCTATTTTTTCATGCATCCTTCAAGTTCTGTAGAAGACAGTGGAAAAGCTCTCAATGAATTCAGATTTTTAACAAGATTTCATATCTTTTTTCTGACAGAATACCCCTTCAACAACAATTCTAGTAGTGAAAAAATCCCAGACCCCTGGGGCACTTAAACAGAGACTGTCTGTGCGCTTTCTCAAAGAGAAGTAAAAGCTAGATAATGATAAAGCAAGGAATTAGAAACTAGATCATTAATATCAAGAAGGCTGTACTTCTGCTGGATTTACAACACTTGCTTTTCATCTTCCTAACAAGCATTCATTGAACAATTGGAAGGTTCAAGAGCAGAAGAAAAATCATGCTTTTATGCTCAAAGCAACAAACTTCATTCACTGTTACATGTTTTTCAAACCAAACCATTGCCATTTCTGTGTCCCTTAGAAAATATTACAATAAAGCTGTATTTTATAAGATGCACTTCCCACAGTTCAGCTATATGAATATGCCTAGTGCTGCCACCACTGTTAAGGACTCATAATCAGTAGACTTTCAGAAATATTAAGCCTTGACTTCTTTACTGAGAGCACCTGATTTGCAGAAGCATTGTCATAATTTAGGTGTGCTAGATTTTCCTCTTAAAAACAGGTTTCTTCTTGAAATCAACATTAGCTATCTGAAATTAAACCTTAATCTGTAAATATCTGCAATATGTTCCTGTTACTCTGAAAACTGTCTTCCCTGGCTCCCCTGACCTCAGAGATTACTCAGCTTCTGCTTCTCTCAGCATTCTTCAGTCCATCCTTCAACCTGCTCTGATCTGCTTCTTCACAGCTCAACACTCCCTTAGCCAGTAACTGCACTATCAGTCTGACTTTCCGTGATAAAATAGTTCTCCACAATAGGATCCATGCTAATGCAATTACACTGTAAAGGTACAACCTTTAGGGCAACTACCTCATGTTTCCAGATCTGTGATATCAGCCTCTGAACTTTCCTTTCAACCTGGAGGCAAATGGAGATCTGATAGTGCCACAGCAGGTGCTTAGCAAATATGCACACAGCCACCCCACAGACAGGCAGTGAAAAAATTCTGTATTGTGCTCACCACATATCTGAGACATCCCTGTTATACTGCAGATAAATAACATCAACAACCATAAAATATTGGTCTCAACTAAAGCTGGGGAATATTTCGAGATCAGCACCCTTTGCAAAGAGCAACACTGCTATGTTGTGAGTAGAAAATAACCAAACGCAGAACAAAATATGTGAGAGTGAAAAGCCTAACATCTGAAGCTGAAAGTGTCAAAATTATCTGAAGTAACAGCTGGCAAACTAGTTGGAATGGGAAAAAAGTGATGAAGCAGATTCCAAACACAAGAGAAAGTTTAAAGGACAAATGAAAGAAGGACAAATGTTTCAGCCATCAGCAGCCTTTTGTTAAATAGTTATGGGAGGAAGGGGCCTCTAGTTTTGTTGCCATGTGGAATTCTACTCCCAGTGTCTTATGCCTCAGTAAACTGAAAATTGCAATTTGCTAGTGTCTGTGGTAAATTTTGGTAAAACTCTTCAACCTCTAGAGAAGGCTGGTGACTTTACTTGGCATGGGTCACACAGAAGTTTGAAAAAAAAAATTCCAGTTCAAAGCTAAACTTGGCCAAAAATGAGTATTTCTCCTTTTTCAGCCCTTTTGAGAGACAAACCTGCCATCCTAAGCACCAACTTACTTTTCGACTTTCAATGCATAAACTCCCTTAAAAAAAGGTTCATTACTTCCCAATCCAGATTATAAATTTTTATGATTTATGACAGGATTAAACATGGTTTTAAGTTATAAAAACCATTTAAAAATAGATAATTTAAATATTTTTTCTTTAAAAACTTTTAAAGTCATTCTAGACTGAAGAGGTAAATGATCCAGATTTTGGCAGGGGTCTACTATTCAAACATAGCAAAAAAATTAATTTACATCCATAATTCAGCTGTACATTACAGTCTGTATCTTTAACATGTCCATTTTTTTAACCAAGAAAACAGTAAACCCTATTCAAAATGAGCTAAAAACATCTGCTGGAGTTCAGATACTGGATGATAATTTCAAGAGACAAATGGAGATGGATGAAGTTGAAGTTAATATTCACTTAAGGAGTAATTTTTGGTGAATAAAGAAGGAAATGCTATGATTTTAAAGATTTTACTACAGGTTTTACCACACTGCTTCAAATGAAACCTTTTGTAGTGATTCTTGAAATGAAGGCAAAAGGAAAACTTCAGGTACATTAAGCATGCCATATGCTACCCTATTTCACATACCATGAAAATGCCCCAGACAATGTACATTTTAAAACAGAATCCAGGTCAGTTTGATCACTGGAAGTGGAAAGCATGACAAATATATAAGGATAAAGACATTTTTGCATTACTACTTGGACTCCATTATTTTAGCTGAACACATTCTGCCTCAAGGCTTTAATCTCTGTATAACTAGTAAATATTATATGTCCATAGTTCAATTTGAAGATAGTGAATTTGCTAATGCTTAAATTTAGCTAAAAATCTGAACAACCTGATAGTCAAAGCAGGTAAGCCAAGGTCTATTGACCCCAGAAAAAACATGTAATTCTGTAAGAAACTAGTATCTAGTTTTTTGGTATTGTGTAATAGCTCTCTTAGTGCATTGCACTTAAAAAGCCCTTAATGTGAGGCAGAATATTAAGCTCCCATTTTGTTGTCCAAAATTGGGATGTAAGAAAATACAGAAATTGTTCAAGGACGTGAAGGACCTGATTATACCTTTTTTGAGAAATGCTTGAGGTTTTAAGAATCTGTCAGCACAACACTAGACAACACCGAATATTAGGCAGCAGTTCTTCCCACAGAAACATCCACCTATCCAAATGATGATTTTATTGTTGCCCCAGTGGCTCAAGCTGTCAGTCATAATTCTTAGCTTTGCAGAATGGCTTTTGTTTGTATGGCCAATATCTCATACAAGTCAGATACATTCCACCGTATTTTTTTAATACAAAAGAATAATAAAAAATCATATATAATTTCCCTAAATATAATACAAAATAACACACGGAAGATCCCAAATAGGTCTATACAATAGAAATCAAAAGCTTAATTCTAATAAGAAGTAAACAAGAAATAGAAAAATTATTCTTGTTGGGATCAAAAGGGTTCTGGTTGCCTTCTTCGCCCTATCTCCCCCCGCCCTCAAATTGGAGGCCAATTCAATGAAAAGAATAAGGGTTTTTTCAGGAAAAAGAGTTCATATGTTCATACTTCCTAAAATTTTGTTCCAATGCTTTTGTTTGTTTTCCCTCAAAGTTTGTCTACATTACAAAATGCAACAGACACTACATAACACTGCCAAACACGGACCAGTGGACCTGTAAGAACCTGATGTTTGGATTCCACCACTGCACAAGAGTTAGAAGGCAGCTGCATTGCTCACTAAGGTTACAATGAGCCTGACGGAAGCCAAAATGACTAACCCAGCAAACAGGTACCAAAGCAGCACTCGTGGATCCCTGCAAATAAACCCACTGAGCTTTAGGCTGGGAGTGCACCAGTGCTCTGTCAGGCTCCTTGAGCGGGAGGAGAAACAAGGTACTTTGCTCACTTTTATAAATGTAATTGCATAGTCACAGCTTCTTAAGACATGAACAGCACAGTCTGAGAAACTAAAGAATAATCACAAACGCCTCAGTTCTTGCAGTGATTAACAGACTAATCCAGAAGCCACTGAAATTAGTAGGAAGACTGTACACACATTAACTCAAGCCCAGATACCTTCCTAAGGTGTGAATTATGTTCATAACTGCTCACAGCAATTTATATGGATGTCAACTTCCCACATGCAGGGAAAACATTTACCATTGGACCACACAGAAAGATCATGTTTGAAAGTACTTTTGAAAAAAGTCCACTAATGAAATTTTAATGAGTTTGTGTCTCAGAAAGCAACCACACCAAATGTCTTCTGTGAGAAAACAAACAACTGTGTCTGCATCATTGTTCATAAAAATGGAAGTATGTAGCATTTACAAGCTATACATGACTGACTCCAGTGTCTTTGACTAATTAAACCAATGAAAACAGCAGCTTGTTGATGTCTTTTAACACAGAAGGATTTGTGTATCATAAAAAACAATCTGAAATATATAAAACACTAAACTTGTTTAGAAATCTTCCTTGTCTGGTTCAGTTTAGAATGCCCACACATCTTCATCTTAGGCTTAGAGAATCATGAATCAGATCAGGGTCAGCTTAGTGCTTTGAGCAAAGCTATATCAGACCAAAAGCAGCAATGAAAAAGAAAAATTGAGATTAAACTCTAAAGTTGTTCTAGTTTCTCAATTAAGACAGAATTATTTTTTTTTATATCTAAGAATAATGAGTATAAAGATCATTGCTAATACTTATGAAAATAAAATCTCCTACCTGTGAATTTGATATCAAAGATTTAGCTGGATGGCAAATTCTATACAGAGCAAAAGTCTCAGAGATAGGAACTCAATCAGACTCAGCAAATTATGGACCTGCACAGAGGTTTTTTTCCCATTTCATGAAAACTGTCTAAAATCACACACTCTCAATTATTTTTGAGAAAATAAATTCAATAATTTTTGTTACAAAAGGAAGCAAGAAATAAAAAATGCTGCCCAAGTTTATGAAGTACAAGGGATTAAACATACATGAGTTCAAGTCCTTCTTGCAAATCAGATAAGTTAAAAACCTGAATGTCAGTCATCCAGCTACTGTACCACTACACTATTTGCCAGTTTATTTTGGAGTCTCACCCTATCTTGGTCTCACTACTCCTGCTTGGCTTACTATTTTACAGCAACTATATTTTGGCCAAAATATTCCTCAAAAAAACTCTGGTGATATGAGTCCCAAATTAGTCTGCTTAATCAGAAAAAATAAAACAGGAAAATCATGAGCTATTAATAGGAAAGATGCAAAAATCTTGTTTTAGCAGGCACTCAGTTTCACAATGTCAGTAGACTTTCTTTTTTGGGATGAAAGCTGGAAACATTTATTTCTGGAGTATATGCTCACAGCTTTGTTATACCAGAAATAAAGAAGGAGTGTATTACCGTGAAACCACTGAGCAATCCTGTTGGTGTTCCTCTCAAATCCAGCACGGCGAGGGATCTGCTCTTCTTTGAACCAGCGGATGATGACATCTCGGGAGAAGGGTCGGGACGGACGCTCCCAGATGTTACTGCATTGAGAGACAGAGAACTAGCAGTGCATGAGAACAAGAGACAATATAAATTTTAACCTTTTTTTTTTTTTCTACATACTTACAAAACATACAGCTTCAAAATGGCCATTATAACTTCCGTTCAGTATAACTCACTGAACAACTTTAACCTTTTTAAAATCTAGTAAAAGTATTTGGGGCTTCTATGGAAACAACAATATTGTGGTTTTTACATTTGCAGTGGAAGTTTAGACATTTTTTAAGCACTTAAACTTAACTTAAACTGAAAACCAATTTATCACAAAAGATGCAATGGACGTTTCAGTCAGTTTTTCTTTTCTACCTCATTTTTATTCCAAGATAAACACTGACGTGCGAATCTTATTTTTTTACTTGGAGTATACTCCTATAATACATTGTGTCTCCAAATTACTAAGGACAAGAGAGGGAATCTCTTGTTTAAATCCTTATATTCCCTTTGCATTCTCTACTTGAAAGCCTCCCTTACTCTTTCTATGCATTACCCTTTCGGTGCATTTTATGTAGTAGGAGGCAAATCAGGTAAAATATGTGGAAGATCCACCAACTACCACAAATAAGGTGTAAGGTATACCATATCAAATTCAAGCATGGTGATATGCAGCTGAGTCCTCCTTTCAGTTTATCTTGCTGTTACTTAATTTAGTGTTTGGTTCTGTAGAACTATTACAGTGAACATAACAATTATTGCTGAATTACATGAATGCATGTCAGCAGATCTGACCAATATTCATTGTAAAATTTGAAGATACAACCATAAGTGAGGGGGAAAAGTGAGAATTCAGTTATAGACACACACTGAAAAAAAGAAAAAACCAAACAACACGTTTCTTATATCTCATTTTTCAATACATTATATAAAGAAAGACAAAAATCCCTTGAATTAGGGGGCTCTACAGTCCATTCTTGTTCCTTAACTCATTTCTCTCTAGTTCAGTTAAGTTTTGAACAGCTTGTCACGTCCATAATTTTTCCTGCCCTAGGCTAAATCTCAAAATTACTGTGTCCGTTTCTGTACAGCTTCTGTGCTCCAGCTTGTTCAACAGGGGCAGGAAGAAAGAACTACAACCCCAGAAGTAAAAATAAAAACCCCACAGTAGGCAAAAAGATAAAAGTGAACAAGCAGGCCAAAGAGTTTCATCAAGAGGAGAATACTCAGCAAAGTAAAAAAGACAGCAGGAAAAAATTCACATGTTTTTCTATATAGCTATACAGAAATAAGAGAGAGAGATCTCATGTAAAAATAAAAGAATACTATTTTCATGTGGTTTTTAAAAGAAATGGCAAGGCAAGGTAAAAAATTACAGGAGCAACACTTCATGTTGAAAAACTTAGAGATGTAACACTGAACCTACATCCTCTTGAGGAAAAAAAAACCTGTCTCATAGCTGTGGTAAATAACAACTTAGTGTGCATCTCCTCCTTGATCTCCCAGGTCACTGGCAAAGTAAAATCTTAGATTCACATCTGCTCCTGCCTTTCCATACCTGTGTAAACTGTGAGTTGAATTATACACATTTATATATATTCATTATTGAAGCATTTGTTAAAAGCAACTTTTATGTTTCTTGACACCTTCACAATCAAGTAATGGCCAGACAATGAGAAGTCTTAAGAGATAAGAAAAAATAATTACTGCCTCATTTTTGCAGTATAAACATAGCTTAGAAACAGATAAATATTACTGAATATGAGCTGGATAATGATCGGAATACTTTTCAGCTTTTTTTCGGGTCCTTTTTGAAAAGGATCATATCTAGCACCACCCAATTCTATAGTAAATAACTTCATGGTAGAGCTCAGAACTTCAGTCAAAGTAATGGACTGTCTTTTCTCAAAATCTGCCATTTTACTGGTGTTTTTACTACTTCAGTTTGAAGGAGAATTTAAGCGGTTTGGGAAAATAATGAGAGACCTCCTCTGACAAATTGATTTGATGGTAACTTTAAAGAACCTGCTCTCTCAGAATGAAATTGTGATTCCTCCTCAAACTGGGAGTTTTGGTTGCTGTTATGGAACAGTTTCTATATCTCAATACAGTAGGGAAAAGAACTTATCAAAGCAGAACACATTTCCAAACAATGGGATATCTGTGGTGATACACTGACTGGGAAGGAAAAAGAATGTAATAGGACTCTCTCCTTTCTGAGCTTGGATATCTGTTGTTTCTTTAGAATTTAATGTTACCATCCTGTCAGTGCTCACATTGCCTTTATCCCCACACGAAGCCAAATTAATGGTATAAGAAATAACCAGTAAAAGAGACAAGTGATTAGTCAGCTTCCTAGTAGTCATCTGCCAGTTTGGATTCTTTTCCTCTTCTGCAATTTCTGGTGCTCCCTAAATAGTCATATGAAAGATTAATAAATAAAAAAGACACTGGATTTGGCCGGAAAAAAAACCCAAAAACCTAAAACCTCCTGAAACTTTGGACAGCTCTCTGTAAAACAGAGCTGTTAAGTAGCAGGCAATTTTAGGCTTGAGGCTTAAGACTTGACTAAGAATTTGTCTATTTGATTTCTCTGTGCCACAACCTCACATACTGATCTAATACTGACGTTTCAAGGACTCAGCTCTCTTTGTGTGAATTCTAAGGAATGTGTCTGAAAAACAAATGGCATTTAGTTCACATTAAACCTAGTTTTGTTTTTCTTTAAACATTCTTTTTCTGGTCATAGTGAAAGAGCAAGACTGAGAATTCCCAGCAACTGAAGAACAGCTCGTTGAGATGATGGGAACTGGAGAGGGAGCCATTCAACAGAAAACTGCTTCAAAGTCACTCCTGTACAAACCAACCTGGACGCTGCAGAGAAAGACAGCAAAGGACTTGAACTATTGTTGTTCAGTTTTATCTCCTGGTCATTGCTGAGGCTCGTCCCCTGGAACAAGTTACTCAGGCCAGCCACTCTTCCCTTCTGGATGGCGCGCAGGGATTGCCGTCGATACTCATCCCGCGCCCTGCGCGCTTTGTGGCTTCTCTCCTCGTCTGCGGCCTTGGAGCGGCGCACTGGGTGGGGTGAACGGGAAGGTTGGGGAGGAGAGACTTTAGAAATACAAACAGCCATTTACTCCTTTCCTTACAGAACAACTTCCTACCTTTATTCCTGTGTGACCTCATTTTAAGGGTGTATAAATTACAACGCATTACCAAAGGCTGGATGACATTCCTCGTGCTTCAAATACAGCTCCACCACTAGAAGAAGCCTGCCAGACTCAAGATATCAATAATTTGATCAGTACTGGCAATAACTGAGCCTCTAACATACTGTGATTACATCTGACCTTGCTTTGGCTGTAAAAAGAGAAATTCTGCTTCAGGACATCTTTTCCATTGGCAATGCATCAAGTCCTATGTTTCAAGAAAGGATTTTAATTGCTGCTTAAAGTTAAGTTTAACAGAATTTTTTGCCTCTATGAACATAACTAGAATTGAAGAAGCTACTCCCAAAATTTACAATTATTAAAACTAACATGTAGTTTGCATTTTTTGTCGTTGTTGTTTTCTTTCTGAAAAGCATATGCTATCTTTGTCACAGTACTTGTAGTCACAGAAGTTCCAACTTGAAAATTTCAGTCTAAAAATGGTTTCAGTAACAATGGATAAATTAGTAACTATTGGAAAGGGCATGCTGATACTATGGACGGGGTTGTCTCACACTTGAGTCTCTAAAATTGTATATAAAGAACCAGAATCTCTATTGGAAGATTTATGACACACTTAACAATGGTATTGACCAGGGAGTTACCCATTTCTGTAACCTGAAATGAGAGTGCTGCTCTGGCCACTGCAGGTCAGGCATCTTTTACTAAAGTTTCTTCATTTTAAAACTAATGTACTAACAATCCTGTCTTTGAAATGGTATAACTTAAATGCACCAAGAATTGTACTGCAAATATTCATCATGTATCAGCACTTTTCTGGTGCCTCAAGCCCCATTTGGATGATTTTTTGAGTCACAAATAACTGCAGGCAGGCAAATTTTTCCAGTGCAAAACAAACCCTTAACATCCAGTGAAGCAAATATTAAAGAAGTTAGCTATTGCCTCCAGTAGTAATTAGCAATCCTGCCATGACTATCCTGGCTTAGATCATACCCAGTTCATAAAGTGTACACACTATTTCTTGCTCCACTGTGACTGTACCTGTGACTAGGAATGCATGACATAACACCACACAGTTGCATTTCATTAGGCTGTTTGCAACCCTCTGAGTTACACTCCCAATTTAAAGCAAACAGAAATATAAATTGATTTGTCCAAATTATGAGAAGGTTTAATGGAATCAAGCAATAAAAGCACTCAAAGCCAAATGAAATTAAATAAAACATTGTGGGCAAACAAGGGAAAGAGAAAGGACCTTTAAGCTTAGATTTATATAATATCATAAGTAGAAAGATATACAGGACTGAAAGCTCATCAAGATAGTATAATAAATGAGTCATAGGGGCTTCATATGTATACAACTGGCAGGATTTCAGTTTCACTTTACATACCCTGTAGTTTTAGATAAACAAAGTAACAAACAAATGTACAGCACAGAAAACATGAGTAACAGACTTCACTATTTATCTCACAGGTCATTATTTTTAAGGGTAGATAATGTCACTTAAATATGCTACTTCAATGGCTCAAGTATATTAGTTACAACATTTCTTTGATTTATCCTTTGTAAAGCCACTCAGTAATGGCCACTTTAAATATGAACTTTGTGTTTGCAGCACAAGGAGAGACTGCAAGGAAGATGAGTGCAATGCAGCTTGGCAAAGCATTTAGAAACCAGTCATTGCCACAATCACAATACACAGATTGAGGGCAGACTGCCTGGAGATTTCTGGGATTCTTTTCTACTGATGTACAGGCTGCCTGGCAATGAAAAAAGCAAGCTACCTTCATGGCTCACTTTCCTCAGTAATAAACACTCCTTTCAACAGACATTCCTGCTCAGTTTTTGCTCGTTAATAAATCTGTACCATCAGAGGCTGGTGACCAGGTTACATTTTCCCAAACTGTAGAGCTTCTTATCACAAAACTACAGGGAGAGGTAGCACAGTTTGCAACAGTTAAATATCGACATTTCAACTTTCAGGAAACCTTTTGAATGTATGTATTTGCATTTATCAACATACCCATACACGTGTATATGTGTTTGTGGGTATGTGTCTGTATATACAGGGTAGGGAAGGCTGTATGTAGATTTTTAGATTTATATCTATATATGTATATAGTCATCTCTTTCACATTAAGAAGAATTTTTATTGAAATTTCCCAGGTGAGGTATCTGAAGAATTCTATCATTGACCATAGGGATGCATAGGGTCTCTCAATCCATTTTTTTCTCATTACTGGAGTCCTGACTTTCTCCCTCTCCCATTCCTTACAGTTATTCCCTGAAACATCCCTCTTTCCCCTATCTTTCGAAGTTGTTCAGTACAGCTTCTACTGTGGACCTGCTTTGCTATGTTATCCTAAGTTACTTCTAAAAGTCTGACTTGTCAAAGGACTTTTCAGGTAAATAATCAGAGTCACTGGCACAAATAACTGGTTTTGGTGACTGGAAATAGTACCGTGGATAAAGCCATTGCAGTCAGGAACCTACAAAAAGGTTTATCACTACATTCCAGACAAAGCAATGTGTGCCACATGAACCATCCTCCCATACTGACACTTCCCACAAATTTCTCTATCTTGAGAATGTCACTCAAAGTCTGAAGGTAAATCTGATCTATTTCTGCAGCAGATTTTTCTTACAATAGAATTTTGTGAATATTCATATTTTTCTCTTTGGCTCTGAACCATCTCACTAGGAATAAGAACTTTATGTCTGGATCTAGTCTAGCACAAATATTTTAAGATAGAAAAAGCCAAAAATCTGCATTACTTGTATTTTCAGAGACATCATAGCCTTTCTCACAATAAGAAAGCAAAAGTAGTCAGGACTTCTAGGGCTCCCTCAAATAGGAAGAGGTTATTGTTCTCCACCGGCTGTCCTTTTACAGCAAACGTATTTTTGGCATGACCCCTGTGCAAAACACTAAATTCAATAGTCAATATTTTCACTAGGGAGATTAGATATGTGAAAAAAATCTTACACTCTCTGAATCATCACCCCAGGTCCATATATCTAGCATCAAGAATTACATCAATAATAATTTACATATACCTAATCTTCCTTTTATGTTACAGAATAATGGAAGGACTGACAAGACAGGGAAACCAGGAATTTGTTAAGCTCACAGGAAATCTGCAGTTCAGCCAGGCCCTGTAAGACCAGCTCCAACACTAGTTTTCTCTTCCACTGCTGGTGATACCAATAACAGGAAACCTTTCCTTCAGCACTTGCAAAATGAAGCACACTTCTGCCCTGCTGGAACTGCAGTTTCTGTAGAAATGCCTGAGCTGCTCATACAGGTTAGGTGTCAATATGACTGTAGCCTCAGTAGAGCAGGCCAAAAATGGGTTACCTAACCCTCCTGGAAAGCTAACAAATATATCCAAGACAGTTATTATTACTAGAAATGAATAGTTTAAAGCCAGCTCAGACATGTCTATGTGATCTGCAGTGTGAACATACTCTCAACAGCAGAGAACAAACCACAAATGGTGTGTGCAACAGCTCTTACAATCCTAGAGGTGGCAATTGCCTCGTTTTCCCTGAAGTGTTTGTGGAAATCCATTATTCCTCTATGCTAACCTAAGCTGTCTTTTGAGAGAAAATGCAAAATTGCCTTCTAAATTTTTGCTTTGGATTGGTAAATCCCTATTAGCAGCCCTGGTAAAGTTCTAATACCAAATCTTTTGATATAGATGAGGATTAATTCATGGTACACTGCAGCTGAACTTGATCACATAATTTGTGAAAGACTAGGAACTCTCTATTTTCTGTAATCTATTTTGTGCTTTTGAAGAGCTATCAGTTACAGTCAGAGATATGTGAAAGCAGAAAACAACATGTGCTATGATTATACATCCTAATTTTTAAATTATTTTGTTTTGACTTTACACCCTTGTTAACAATTCTTGGAAGCTTGTTTATGAGCAATTCAAAATGACTACTTAATAGATAAAATCCAATCTTCAGATTTTCTGAGTGCACAGACAAATCACAAAGTGTTTTTTTGCCTTTCCTAATTGGAAAATAACTTCGCACAAATACTCTGCAATATGGCTCCAGTTCAGCAATCTTTTATCTGAAAGCATTTGAATAATCCCATTCCTATTCAACAATGCACTCTGAGACCTATTGAAGTTCAGAGGGTACATACTTTATGTTAAGCACTTGCTTAGCTAATGTATAGCTGAACTGGGGACTACTTACTTCAAAATTCAGCATTTTGTCAAATGCTCCTGCCAGTAAACTCACTCACTTAAATTTCTGTGGAAGATAAAGACCAAATGAATTCCTTTAAAAGCCAGACAAAAAAATAAATTCATAGACACATTTGTAGAAGAACATAAAAATATAAAAGAAGCTATAATGAGTCAGCCTGGTATTCTACTTCCAACAGAGACCAAAAGTGGGTGCTTGGGGAAAGTCATAAGAATAGATCAACTCACTCATCTATGTTTACATTTTTACTGGAATAATTTTTGTCTGCAGATGAGTAAAGCTGGTCAGATGGTATCTGAGCACTTCACTGCTTGGTGCAGTTTGCAGGGGTTTGTAACTGTACTAACAGAATGCTTTTTGCAACATCCAATCGGATGAATATTCATGCTACAGCTTTTTTCTGTTATGTTTTGCAGATTCTTTTTCTGCTTTCACAGAGAGAGGTCACATTTAAACACCCTAGAAACCTAAAAAATTTAACAGCCCACAGAAAGGTCCAAAACTAATAAGAATATGCACCCCCCTCTATCAAAGCTTAGCCTTAGTTCTCACTTCTCAGTCTCAAAGAATAAGAGCTTTGAACAGTGGACACTCTGAATCAATCTTTTTCATTATTCTCATTTGCCAACCAATATACTTGTTCTACTTATTAACTCACAACTGCCCTCTAAAATAACCCAATATATATTTATTATATGAAATCAAAGTCTATGATTGCTCTTGCATCATATTTCCCCTTTAGTACTGATTTCTTAAGTTATTCTACATTTGTCAGTTACCCTACTGAAAAGCACTAAAATTATGTATTTCAATTAACACAGCAGTTCCATGGGCCTTTATTGTTATCTGGCAAACAGCAGAAGCAAACTGAACCAAACAACAGAAACTAATATTAGCAACACTTTGCTTATTGCCTTGGCAATAAACAGCTGAGGGATAATGTGATGAGGAGTGATGAATCCTCATCACATTCTAAATTCCATCTACTAAATAAGTTAGTGGTGTCATCAATATCATTGCTGCATTTGCTCTCCACAATAGCTGCTCAAGCACTACTGCTCCTCTGCAGTACTGACCCCCAGCACTGTTGAACATAAAGGGCTGACTTCAAGGAGGTAAGATCCAAAGGTGCCTGGCCCTGTTCCTAATGAGCAATATGGTTTCCACTGCAAGAGTGTAGAGGCAGAAGATGTAAATATTACACCTGCTTGTAATCCTCTTATGCAGTCATGCATTTATTTATTGCTTAAAAAAGATGACTATCGGATAGCTTTACCTAACTTCAATAAGTTGTTTCTTGGTGTTCCACAGGTACTTGTGGACAAAATGGAAGGATTACAATAAAAAAAAAAAACCCTCTGGAACTGAAATAAAAACTGAGAAATCTGGTGAACCTGAGGTACTAATTAATTCCATAACAATTTCCAATGCCCCCGTTTCCAGATATTTGCTACTGCCTGTCTGCTGGACATTCTAGCTTGTGCAGTAAAGTTAAGGAAATGAAAGGTGTTAATATTGCTGAGGAAGCTTAATGCAAAGTCTGATAGCATGGTTTAAACCAGCCAGGAACTGGTGTGAGATAAGGCACTGAACACTGCATCTTCATATCTTCAGTTGTCACACCCATTTGCTAATGGAGCACAGTTCTAAGCCCTCAAACCAACTGGGATAAATTGAGACACTGAGATAAGCATAAGAGGATAAACAAGGATGTGATACACTCTAGTCATTAGTCTGCAGTTAGTTTAATGCTAAATCAATTACTGATAACAGCATAAACTCTGGCAGCACAGCATTTATGGCAGGCTGCAAAGCCCAGCTCTGGTGCCACCACAGAAGGTGCTGAGCTGTTGTTCCCCACGGCAGCACTACTATTGCTGACCAGGCTCCACAGCTTGAAATCATGGGAGCTGTCCTTGGTCACCTTTAGGACAAGCAGACAGGTCTGCAGGTATCAAGGCACACAGGCTGAAGGTGATACAATTCCTTCAGAGCCCCCAGAATGCCTCAAAGCTTACACACGAAAGGAGCACTGGTGCCAGGCTGTACCCACCAGGAGGTGCAGTCACAAGTGTTTTGACAGATCAAAAATGCCAAAATCTTACATAGCTTATTCCTTTTTCTCTCTGTCTTCTCCCATAATTCCTCTATTGCATTAATGATGTCTGTCTCTATACAAAGAACATTCCTTGAGAAAACGGAAGCAACAGTTTAAATCCTCAGTTACCTCTTTAATGCAATAGTAAGGAAAGATTCCTGGTTTCAGTAGTCTATATTATTTTGTTTTATTGCCAATTTCAGTGTAAAGATAGACTGGACTTACTTTTTTTTTTTTTTTTAACAACATGATTGTAAATGTAGGGTTTTTTTCCTTATGTACCATCAAAAAAATGTCAAAGTACATAGCACTACTCTCGATGCTGGGTTGCCAGGTGATGATAATTTTCTACAAAACTAAAGGGCTACTTTTTCCCCAACTCATTCTGCTCTTAAATACCTAAAATACAGAAAGTTACAGTTTTTCTTTCCATATAAATATATACACCCAGATTTAGATAATTCTCTGGGAAATAATTACCTTCTCTTTTTATTGACAGCGTAATATACAGAGGTTTTATTGATCAAAAAAAAGCATAGTCTGTTATGAGTTTGGAAAATGGCACCACTGTATCTTACATAGATTTAATTCATGTTGTGCAGAATTATTCACTATCAGATCAATTCCAGGTAATAGCACTTCAATAATTAGTCCTTAGGAACTAATGAAGTGATGGCTAAAACCATAAAATAAACTCATTGTATATTTGGAAATTTTTTTTTTACCCCTGTCAGGAAATAAGTAACACTACAGCAGTATTTTTTTCTACTCCATGAGGTATTTCTTGCACAACATATCAGCTCCCTAAAACTCCATTTTTATTATTAGTTGATTAACTTTTGTGTTACATATAATTACTACAATAACCCCACAGGAGCTAATACTTTCCAGTCATTACACTTCCTTTTTCTGCAGAGTAATCAAGTTGGTATAGATGTGAGAAATGGAAAATATTCTTCTCCCCCCCAAAAAATGTACAATTCCTCTTGCAAACAAATTTCCTACTTCCAAAGTCAACTGTACAATAGACAGATAGACAGACACTTCATTAAATATTTAAGCTATTAAATATCATTGATTCATAATGTGGACCTTTACTTATTTACAGTATTAATGTATTCATATACAGTAATATAGTTGTTCTGCTCCTTGTAAGGTTTTAAAAATCACTAAAAAAATTAAATTAATCACAATTATGGTCATTATAAAGAATTTTACGGTGTCTAAAAAGGAACAGTACCTCCATAGAGTGAGATCATCATCATAAGAATTTTTTTTTTTTTTAGATCAACAATCTAAGTATTATTTACTGTACTGAAGTGAGTTTCAGCACTGATATCATAGCTTCATCTAGTTACCATGTGGAAGCAATTAAAATACAGATGAAGACAGATTTTACCTCTTCAGAAATAGCTATGGACAAGCTGTCAAAATAACTGTTTCCTGAATTATTATTACTAAGCCAAAACTGTTAATTAAGTACTTTAGAAAAAAATTAATGATCTCAGTTACTGTACAAGAAAAATTTTCTGTAAGGCATTGAAACGGTTTCAAAAAGAAATATGAAACTTCTGTTTATAAGGTTAAGCTGGTAATTTCTGCCAAAATAATACAGCTTTTTGTATTGCTCCTAGGTAGAAGAGATTTTTGGCAACACTTTTCCATCCTACAAGTCTCCTTTTGTTTGCTTTCAGAAACACATTAATCCCGTGAAGGTAATTTACTCACACTGTTCTTCCCACTCCTGGTCATCGTCGCTGTGCTGACTATGCTGCTGAGCTTGCTTCAGGCTCAGATACAACTCCTGTGCTCGGATTTCTTCCTGCTGCCTGATTTGTTCTTCACCCTTTTGTCTTTCCTCTTCTTCTCTTTTCTAGGCAAAATGAAGTAAGGCACAAGTGACTAAAGAGGAAGAACATGCCAAAAGCTGGGACACTGCTTCAGTTGCTTCCTGTGACAGAGGAGCTACATTACCCTTGGACAAATCCCTGTCTCTTCTAACTTTTACTTATCACAACAGGCATAATTGAAGTTTTGTACCTGAGGAGGGTATGTTTTGAAATGCACAGCTATCATAGGAATGACAAACATGTAAGTATCTAAAATCTGAAAAGTATATTGAAAATGTTTTATCACGTGACTCCAAAGGCTGTATTATCCTACAGTCCATAAGCAGAGCTTGTTTTAAGTCCACACGTAACTCCTATTGAAGATACTGCTGTATTCAAGCACTGCACACATCATCTACAGAATCTGTAGAATTCAGTAACTATTGCACTAGAACCAGCAATAGTTGAGTACAGGAAAAACAAAACCAAAAAGCAAACAAAACCCCTTGATTACTTTAAACTGAAAAAGAAATTTCAATCCACCAAGACATTCCAGCAATCAGCTGAGCTGATATATTTGAACAAATGTTTCTTAGCTAAAGACTTTGTACTGGTAATTTTTTTTCTTAAGACATGGTATGATGCAAATTCTGAAAATTATGATCAAATGGGATTCTTCCTGCTTTCAAAGGGAAATTAGACATGTTTACCTTCCATTGTATAATATTACTACACTAAAAACCTTGTGAGTGGGCATATTTCCAAGTTTGAAAACAAACTTTCATCACAGCAGGATCCACAGCATGACCAAAAGAATCCATGATCTATTTTAAGTACTACAAATATGAGTGGAGAGATTTAAAAACTGAGGCCAAAATCTGACTTTTATTATTCTCTAAAATTAGTCTGTGGGTTCAAGAGATGCAAAATGGAGTTTTCATGATGTTGCTCATAATCCTGCAAAAAGTAACTTGCATTTTTCTTTTTCCATGTAGGTTCTTCTGTTCAGTCTTTGAAGATGCTACTTATCTGAAAGTTCACACTACGTATAAACTTTCGGTATAATTCTGCATCTTTTTAGGATGAAAGGGCAGAACTATCCAAAAGCTATATTAATTCTGTAAAAGTACATATTAATTAACACTTCCCTACAGTAATTATCTTTTATTTGATAATACATTGAAAAAATCCTCATTCAAAGGTTGTCTGTCCTATCTTAATAACTGCCGGGGCACAAACAACAAAGACAAACCAAATATAGTACTATGAATGTTCAAACAATGTTGTTGGGACAGGCTGAGGAAGTTGGGGCTGCTCAGCTGGAGAGAAGGTTACATGGAGACCTCATAGCAAATTTCCAGTGCCTGAAGGGGGCCTACAGGGAAACTGGAGAGGGACTCCTGCTTAGGAACTGTAGTGATAGGACAAGGAGTCATGGTACAAACTGAAAGAGGGGAAATTTAGGCTGGATATGAGTTAGAAATTCTTTACTATGAGGGTGGTTAGACACTGGAACAGGTTGCCCAGGGAACTTATGGACGCTCCATCTCTGACAGTGTTCAAGGTCAGGCTGGACAAGGCTTTGAGCAACCTGGTCTAGTGGAAGTTGTCCCTGCTCATGGCAGGCGTAGTTGGGACTAGATGACCTTTAAAGTTTCTTCCAATCCTTAACATTCTGTGATTCTACGAACAATACATTAGGTTGCTCTTATTTCCGAGAAAGAAAATCCTAGTATTGTTCTTCCATTGAATTTAATGCTAACATCTTTGATTATTTCTAACATCATCCTCCCACAGTTATCTCCAGAGTCCTAAAAACACAAATTGAGTGCACAGGTCATTATTTTTGAAGTTAGTTATTATATATAACACTGATTTCAAAGCCCAACAGCTTCCTTAAGAAAAAAAAAAGAATCTTTTCTAATATCCCTATAGAATTAGTGATTCCATATTTCAGTTGCTAATAAATAGCTCTGTTCCCTTCTTGGAAAAAGTATGAGATCAGTTATTCTTTATTCTTATGAGGAAAATATTTATTTACTTGGTTTCACTACCTAAAACAATTCAATACATGTAGGCTATCTTTTCAGGAAGATGGACAGACACAAGGGTAATCCTGGGTTATCAAAATGTTTTATATTCAACCTCTCAAACCATGGAGTAAAATTTAATATAGAGGAAGGAGGAAAAAAAAAAAAATCAATCTCACAGCAGTTTCCCTGAATCACACGGAGTTTTTCTCACAAGTTGGGGTTTGGTTTTTAATGTAGCTGTAATTGAAGCATTTCTAGTAAAAAGATGAAGTGTATAAGAAAAACAAACAAACAAAATACACAATCTAAAAAAAGAAAAAAACCTCCACCAAAAACTAGAAGTCAGGTAGAGTTTGAGCTGTTAATGGAAAGCAGAATGCCTACTAAGAAAATCCTACCCCCACTTTTTTTTTTGTGCTGAAAAGAGGAAGGTTTAAGTCAAAGAAGAGACAACAACAAGAACTTAACACTGCCACTTGATTCTGAATTCACCAGAACTTTGTCATACAATTTTCCTTTCTAAAGAAAGACAAGTTTTGATTTCTATTTTTTTAATTAGTGCATGGATGCATGTACAAGTACATTGTACAATTCCTTAAAGGCGTGTGAGAAGAAACAACCCTTGCTAGTGTGACACAGGAAAGAACAGTGATCCTTTTGTCAAGTATGGTTAAACAGTGTATGTATTTACAATGAACAACAACTGGACTTCTCACATTTGCTCCACTGGAAGAATACAGCAACCAGTTTATTTGCTTCTCCCCATGAACTCAATCCTGCACACCAGAGCTGAGAGTGAAGAGCTGTAATAACCTACAAACATCACCTTCTGTCCAACAGTTAAGAGAGATTGTACTCTGTGCCGTGTCCCTTTCAGCTCTTCCAGAATAATTAGGAAGCTGGCAATTCAGTACAGTGGCTAAATTGCTAAGAAATACCAACCTGAAGAAACAAATCACACTGACAATTCAACAGGCAGCAGTAATCCTCTCAGGTATTAACTCCACTGGAGAATTTGAACATGTTAAATGCTCTTATCTATCCTCTGGCAGTTGAGAATTTACCACAAACTTATTACTGTCTATGTGTGCCTCACTGTGTTTGATAACTTTACTATGGACAGCTCTAAATAATATTTAATATTAGCCATGGTTAGGTTCTAATGTTTCAGTCCAAGGCAGATGAGAGGAGATTAGGTCAGCATTTAGTTTTTGCTGCAGAAAGATTTAAAATATACACTGAGGAAAAGCCAAAATAGAGCAGTGGATTTTTTTACAATGGAAAACCGGGCTCCTGGCTGCCACGGGTCTTGGGGTCTCTCTGGGGAGTCTCACAGGGTGCAGGGCAGCTGAATGACCAGCATCATGCTCAAGGCAAAACCCATAAGGCGTTTTCGTTGCAACAAAAAGGATGCCTGGGATTCCCTCAATGCTTCAGGCTGGCGAGAAGTATCTTTGGCAGCCCTGAAAGTTACAGCAGCAGCGAATCTCCTGAGCCCACTCAGCAATCACCTCTGCCCCAGGGAAGACATGCAGGCTACCTGCCACAGAGCTGAGAGCCCTTAGGACTCCCTCCTCTGAAGAAAATCTGGGAATCCCAGGGTGTCCAGCTGTAGGACAGCCCACTCTCAGCAAGGCCAACACAGCTGGCTGAGTTCAGAGATCAGATTTCCCTGTAAACCCACCTGACAGTTTTCAACAGAGCTGTGAGTAATGGCAGAAATATGTCCAACTCCTTCCCAGCTTTTTTCTGAGAAAATAGTCTCACTTGCACCAGAAAAGAAAGTGTTTGCAGAGGCATTATTTTCTTCTCTGCTACCAATGTCTCAGAAAGGAATACAGGGTTTGCAACACTTCACTGTGCATGTATTTGCATAAAAGCAAATAAATGTACTAAATGCAGTCGTGCTTTATGCAGAAGAAGCTATGTTTCAGCCATGGGTATGTCCCAGGACATGCATGTCTCATACAGGGAAGTAACAACATACTCTGGTTCACAAAGACCTTCTGTTCTATGAGCTAGAAAACAAAGCTAAGGACTGTTCCTAGTTGGGAGAGATCTGACATCTACTACACACACTGGAGCAGACTCTGCTTGAGTAACTTGCTATAATTCCAGTGAACATCTACTGAAAGTTTGTCTCTGGATCTTAGGGACTCCTCACAGCTTAAGTTCCCAACGTGCAAACTATCCTCCTTAGTGGTTCAGATTTTCCCATTCACTCATGGAAAATACCAAAGCTCTGCTCGTTTTTACTAGCAATCCAGAAGAAAGACAGTGGCTTCAGCAGTGCAGTCATTACAGATGTCACCAGGGAAGAGATTTTTCTTTCAAATTAATATCACAGTTTCTCACAAGTAGGATAGAAAAACCTGAAGACCCAATTCCCAACTGTAACTAACAGCTGCCTCATTTCCAACATTGTTCAAGATACAACTGCATAGAAAAAAAAGGGTTTCTGAACTGCGGTCTCACAAAAGAAAACAAAATTAGGTATTACTCAATTATTGTAATTGCCATTGAAATAACCCAACTAAGGCATTTTCATAATGAACTGGGTGCCAAATCCCAACAAGAAGCTGTTGTCACATTCCTAGGTTCCAAATATGCTGTCTTTGGGAAAGAGTTCAATGTTTTCTTGGCACAGCAAAGCACAGAGCTGAACTTACAGCTTATTTGCTCTTAAAGATAACAGTCCCACTCAAGTGCTTGACTTTTATTGGAGACAGATTTTTTTTCAGCTCAGGACAGAATGCTCACAGCTACATCAGAAGGAGTCCACAGTACTGCAAGTGGTGGTGACATTTCACTGCATCCATAAACTCTACACCTGACAATTGTCTGAAGAATCAGGTCCACAGCCCTTTGGGGCACAGTAAAGCACTCAGACATGTTGAAAGCTCATCCAAGTCAATAGGACTGAAGTGTGTTCTTTTTATTAAGCATAAGTTTAATTAGAGATTTCCTGAACTGAAGCACTAATTATTCTGTTCTTCTCTAAAGGTTGATTCTCAACCTGTCTTCTTTGAAGAGACATATTTCATCTCCCAGGGAATTTTTAAGAAGCAATCTAGCTCTGCTGTCAACTATGCTTATATTATTAAATTTGGCAGGTATCTCATGTTGTCATAAGGACAGTACTTTACAATTAATATTCTCTTGCTTTATGTAGACCACATGAAGAGTGAGCTGAGAAACCATCTCTCTTTTAATTCTAAATGTAGCTGAAGGATATCACTCGTCCCTGGCTGACACTCATACCTTTAATTTTCCTTAGCTTTGCACATTGTTCAAGACTCTTAATGACAGCTACTGATAACAGTAGAAAATTATGCCTATGATCTCATAGCCTTTGTGAATTAGCAAAAAGATTAGTGATAGTAATTGGCTTTCTTATTTGTCCTTTGCAATAAGTGCATAAAAGAATAGCTGTCCTTAAACTGCAAAAATAGAGAAGTCAACATTTATATTCCAGCATCATAAATTAAAGGCATTTCTGCTTAAGAAACACCAAGGAAAGCAATAATTTTCTAATAGTGTTGGAAAAGGAAATAGGGATCATCATTCACTTTGATATGTGAGATATCATTTATCTAGTGCAGACAGCCCTAACGTCCCATGATAGGTCAAGAGGAATAAAAGCATTTTAAAAAGGAGTGTTTGTGATACAATATGGTTAGAAATTAAACAGTCAGCAGAAAGGACAGTTTCAATTTCCCAACTCAAAATGCCTCAACAGGATGAAGCATTAGCAGAGACTGAACTTTTCAGACCCCAATATAGAGACCTCTTTAAACATGATCAGGTCATCATCACAGAAGGATGATTACCAAGATGTTAAATATTTTAAATCTGTTAAAGTGGGCTTGCTAACTGATCTGCATCTCATTCTGCAGCCATTTCTTCATTATTTCAATTACTTAAGTCATACATTAATTCATCTTTTTCCCAGAACCCTAGTTCTATTCCCTTTCTGTAGTTGGATGTGGATGCCAGAAACATAACTTTCTTTTCTTGTCTGGTACCTATCCACTCATTCAGCCAGCAAATATTTCATGCAGCTCTTCCACTGCACGAGAGTAGGTATAAAAAGAGTAAAATGGGAAGGAGAAGGAAAGCCAAGTGAGATTAAATGAGCCAGTGGACAGAAAAATTAACAAGCCCCCCACATGAACCTGTGAGATTCACCTGTCTTTGAAATGCCTTTACTGTCTTGAAGTAGTTCTACAGCACGATGTCCAAGATCTGCTCTTTCAAGACCAAGTAAGAGATAAGTTGCTTTTCTGAGTAGCAAAGGAGTGGTGTTAAAGTACAAGGAATCAATCCTGCATTTGAATCTCTGCTGCTGAAACCCCATGTCAGTCCAAGTCTCTCCTAACAGATGTCCAATTATAGACCTAATTGAAGATCAGGGCTGAAAGTGGAATTAGCCTGTGTTGTTGTATTAATAAAGGAAATGCCAGGAACAAGCTCAATAAAGCGGCATTTAAAAAAACAACCACTGCATCAAATCTTGTTTCCAAACTAATTTTTTAAGCCACAGAGTTCATTTCTGCTGAGTCTTGTTTTAAAAATTTTGGTCTGCTTATTTAAATTTTTTGCAAATATTATCTACAAATGCTGGATTTAAGTGAAACCAGAGGGGAAGAAAAGATTTCTATTTCTTTGATGAGATAAATATATTGGCAACTTTATGAACAGACCTAAAGAAATGCTGGTCAATGTTTAGTATTTGAAATTCAAAGTAGAAACTGAACCATATTCTCAACCCAGTTACAGCAGTGCTCCTTGCTCCTACCAGGCACACAGCTGGATGGAGGACACCTGCTCATGTCCTGAGAAACAGTGGGAACACAGAACACAGACATTACCTTTCCATTAATATGAAAAGGAGTAGATTTTGTTGCCATTACTGTTAAGTGTATCAATGAACAACAAGTTTTCCTTAATAGAAAAGTATGAATACTGGCCACTAAAAGTCTCACAAGTTTCTCACTCTGCTTTTTAAAAAAGTCTCTTTGAAACAGAATAGTACCAGTGAGCTTGTGGACATTTACCCTATTGAGTGCCCTGTAAATCAACCACAGAGATATAAGTGAACACTGTATCAGTCTTTGTTCAAGAGGGCTTTGCTTTCCAGAGGGCAAAGGAAAGAGTGTTTAATTAGTTGCTCTGCTCATTATTCATATATTAATAAAGCACTTGAAAGGTATAGTTTCATTACTCATTGACATCGAATTTCAAAGGCCTCGTTCTCTCCTGTGAATTCAAATTAATTGTGCAAAGGTAAATCAGCAACTCTGTGCAGAGGAGGCTGCAGGAACGGCCCTGGCTTTGTGCTCAACAGCCACCCTCAGATCCCAGGCCCACAGTTTACAGTGACAAGTACCTTGTTGACTCTAGTTTGTAATCAAACCACATAAATTTAACACTGAGTTTTTCAGCATTCCTCCCATCCCAGCGGGACAAGGGGGAAGTCTATCCACCCCTTCCACACCTTTAATCACTCTGTCAGGAAAGGAAAGGAGAGA
Organism: Pseudopipra pipra; assembly: GCF_036250125.1. Lineage (NCBI taxonomy): Eukaryota > Metazoa > Chordata > Aves > Passeriformes > Pipridae > Pseudopipra > Pseudopipra pipra. Next base: position 11,191,142 of record NC_087556.1, read on the forward strand.
TACAGCAAGCTGTCAGCAGGGGAGAGGCATATAGATGGAAGTAACTGGATGCAGATCTCCTAGGAGTCATATTTTGCTACAGACTTTCTCCATGGAAACCCAGCCTCACCAATCGTGTGCAGTCCCAGCCTGCACATCCCAGACTCAGAGGACTGTGATAATTTCTCTGCACGCTGAACCAATTGTATTTTTCTTTCTCATTTTTAAACAAGATTTCATCTTTATTCAGTAATATGAAAAGAGTGGAAAGAGGCCATCTTTGCCTGTTTAGTTTTTAAATTGTTATTTTCAAAAAAAAAAAGTGAAAAAAATATTATTTCAAAAAAACTTTAAAACACTGTAACAGCTCATGGAAAGCTCATTATGAAGTCAATAAAAATCAGGCAAATGAACTTCTCCTAGCAAAGCCAACTGGATCTTTCCCATATGTTGGATAGAAGAAGGATCCATCCCTGATTATTTTGAAGAAAGTAGTGACACAAGTTTCAAGTTCAATACGTGAACAACTCATCCAAAACACACAGAATATGTTCAAGCAAACTAACTCAAAGTGAGGTATTTCACCACTGGACATTTTTTCCCCCAGTATGATTCACCCAGAACAGTTGACTGAACAATTCTGTTAAGGTGTGAGCTGAATAACCAGTTTGATTGTTCTGGCACTTCTGAATGAGTTTGTAATTTTTTCTTATCACTCACTCAGCTGTTCTGGTGAGTACCATGTAGCTGTCTGTACATTCCAGAATGAAAAATTACAACTGTGGATTTTAAAGCTTATTAATAAACATGCACTGAAAGTGACTAGAACTTTGAGTCTATATTAAAACACTGTTAAAAGAACCAAATTACTCTATGCAAACCTTTAATTCCTCCTGAATTTTTTCTTCCTCCAATTTGGCTGCTTTCCGATCCTCTGTTTCTATTTTCCATTTTTCTGCCACTATTCGGGCTTTTTCTTGAGCCATAGCATCCCGGAATTTCTTTGTAATTTCAGCTTCCTTTTGCCTCCTTCAGAAAAGATGTGAAAATAAAAAAAAATTTAAGCCACTGATTATTTTTTTAAATTGAGGATCAATCCTTACTCACTAGTTGCCACAAACAATTAGCATAAGACTTCATGGAATTATGCAAGGAAAGAAAATATATTTAACAGGAGACCTGCCACAAATCAGATTTGAGGAAACCATCCAGAAAGCAGACAACTTACAATTTTTGATAGATGACTAATTAAAATAAAACATTCTAAATTAGACAAGTACTTCTTGGATGTCTTTGAGCCATACCTTATTTTTTTCTGTCCCTGGTTGCAAAAATAGATTTTTCTGTCACTTTTTTCTAGCAAAGCACGATTGGGAATTTATTGTTTTTCAAATATCAATGCAAATGTCTGACAAATTCTTATGTTAGATTGTTTATTAACACTGACAATGTAAAAGGAATGTAGAGATCAGGTTGAGGCCTTTAATCCCTGCTTAAATATGCAATTACTATAAGCAAAGGAGAATCTCATACAAAAAGAGATAATATAGAATAACCTGATATTTAACTGTCACTTTTCAGCGCTGCTCTAAAGGAAGTGTATGAGGCAGGTGGCCTACTTCTTAACAATATCAAGCATCAAAACATTTTTGAATCTCTCCCAAACCTGGGAAAGGCCCTGCTGGAAACAGCAGCATGGCACTTAGTATAATCAGTTTCTGAACTGCCAGAATAAGAATTAATGCGAGCAAAATGCAAATAAAATCAATTTTGAAAAGGATTTTATGTACCAAATCCCCATTGTGGACTCAGATTTGTAATACAACAAACATATTAAATTTAATCATCTCAGAATTGTTTCGTTTTTCTTTATTTACAAAATTGTCAATGGTTTAGCAAAATTCCCCAAAAGGAAAACAGTTGCTCTATTATTATTTTTTTTTTTGTAAAAGAGGATTTTTGTTTTTCAATATTCAAGAGAAACAAAATTACACTTTTTACACGCTGAAAAATTGCGAAAGCAAGTCAAAGCCAGTGTTCACAGAACATACTTACCAGTTCCACCCACCATTACCCGCAACCTTTCTACAAGGTCACGTCTCCCATTACGCCAAGCGGACCCTGAATTCAGTTTCATAAATCCTCACCATAGTTCTTCTGCCTCCCTCTGTGCCTGCTGCCTGGCTCTCTCTGCTATGAGCTCCTCGGATATCTGCTCGTAGGGTTTGTCACCTGGGCCTTCTCCCATCACCCAGACCCAGACCTCGCCATCCTTCCCACGCAGCCACTGCACGTGTTTGCCGTTACCTGCAACAGCCACCCAGAACAACCCAAAATGTAAAGACTGGCTCAAATTCTCACACAGATAGAGGTGAAGAGATGGCAAATTTGCAGTTTAGAAACAACAAAGCTTGCAATTTACAAGTCAGAATAAAACGTTACTTAGAGGTTGAAAGAAATCTTCTGGGTTTGTATGCTGCAGATCACACAATCTTTAAACACTCACTGTCCCACAAAAATAAAAGTTATTAATTCTGGCATACATTTCCCAGAATTTCGGTGTAACGATCCCTACTTAATTGTCATATTTTCTTTCTTCACTCAGCAAGGGATGAATGAAGAGCATGGAAAAAGAAATGGGGCAAAAATCAACAGCCAGTGACATAATGTGACTTGCAATCCTTTAAGCACAGAAAATGTTGAGTGTTGAGCATAGAGAGACTTCACCAGAACACCTGCAAAAAATCCAGGAATTTCCTGATGCCGCTGTGTGAAGGAAGAGTTTCAGGGAGGCTGAATACTCAGAGCACACCACTCAGCACTGCAAAGCCTATTCTGTTCACGTAGGCAATCGAAAGGGATTAAGTTTCTGGTTCAGCTTTCAAGAAACACACCATGCAAAAATCTACAGTTACTGTGTTGATAGAATGATGTTAAGAACACCAAAAAAGCCTGACAGTTCTTTACAAAACAGACTACACTTGGTGAATCTTCATGTTCAAGAACAAACTACAGGACTGCAAAGGGCACTAGATTAGATCCTATCTGAATACATTCATATACAGTAATATACACTACCTGATTCAGTGTAGTTTGTAGGTCTTTTCCCTCTGCTTTTATGCATATAACTCTCAAATATTAAAAGCATTTTAGAGGTTCATAATAAGGAATTTGTAGAAACATCTCTTACACATCCATTTTTATGTTTTATTTCTTGCAAATTTGTTGACAGTCCTTCAACAAACAATAGAGGATTACACCACAAAGACTGCTGCCAAGATGGACAATGGATTTATTTTAAACAATGCACACTACAAGGTCATAAATGCTCAGCAGTTCATATCACTCCCTGTATATTACAGTCCTCTAGATTTCACCCTCTCACCCAAATATTGAGATTAGAAAATGGTGGGTTTTTAAAAGGCACCTTGCCTCATTTGAAAATGTGAAGAAATGGACAGGGCACCATTTTTCCAAGTAGTTTTTCCCCAGTGTTCCCATAAGAGTTAAAAGAAACCTGGTCCTATTTAAATGGTCAGGCTCTGCTTCTGCTTTTTCCACATCTTTCTCTACAATCACCAGCTTAGCTACTCTCACCCTCAACTTCTCTTATTCTGCAATAGGACAGTATCCATTTAACTGGATTAAGTTTCCCAAGGCACAATCAATAAAGTGTTTCTGACATCCCAGACTGCAGACAGACAAGTGCAGGAGGAAGGGAAGTGGGGCTGTTGACAGCAGGCAGTGCCCCTGCCAGCCCACACTCACAAGTGTTGACAATAGGAACTGAAGGCAGGGAACGTATCCGATCTCACAATGAAAGCTAATATTCTATATCAAATTGGAAAATGTAATTTATACGAATTCCCAGTGTTAGCCTAACAGTACTGACTTCAAGGGGGCTGGAAATTTAAGCTAATAGTGTTTTCCTTCAACAACTCTCAAAAGCATTTGCTCTTTCCCAGTCTATCAGATTATGTCTCAGGTTATAAATGCGAATGTGTTCTATTGCCGTTCTTATTCTGTACATTTCTGTGTTCCTGTCAACCTGACATTTATGCTGCATTTTTTGGATACAGAATTTGAATACCGTCTGCTGAGACCTGACTGGTCATATCAGTATTTGCCTGAAAGGTTTTCACCTACTGCATTTCATGGTAAAGCATCCTAAGAAGTATGGAACAATTTCCCAAGAGTACCAGTCCCACATAACCAATGACAGCTTTTGTTTTAAAAGTGTTCCGTGTCCTCTTTCCTATAAGGAATCTGAATATCCTAGTTGCTCTTCTTTATTTGGTACTCTAAAAAAAAAATTGGAAAACACATGCCTGTACCATAACTGGTAGATAGCAAATACTTTTACTGTTCTCACACAACTTCACTACTTCTGTTCATTTATGACCTTATCAGATGGAAAGAGAATAAATTAAAAACAAACAAACAAACCAAACCCCAAACCCATCTATTCAGGTAAGCAGAAAAATTTTATCTTTACTTCTTTCCAGGTTTCCTGTGCCAAAGACTTATTAATGTGTTGCTCAGAGACACAACTTAACCGTTCCAACCCAGCCCCGTAAAACAGCTGATTTGTAGATGTCTTGAGAAATTGTTCTCTTTCTTCTTTCAAAACAATGGATCTCTTTTCTAAAGCTATAGACAGTAGATGTATAAACTCTTTTGAAACTACCAGTATAACATGTTGGCTCAGCACACCCCAGCACAGTACACTGCTTTGTACACACCCACAGTTCAAGCTGAAAGGTCACAGCAGCATCAAGCAACCTGGAAATTTTAAGCTTTAGCATTAAACAGACAGACCTCCATATATACAATTTTAAAACAGTTCAACTTGAGTACATATGCCTTTATTCAGGGTTTTCTCTAGAAGAAAAGGCCTTTTCACATCCAACCACCTATTTTACTTTAAGAAATGAGTCCCGTGTAAAGCTTCCCTTAGACCTATGCTCCCATAAAGCTGGAGATGGGCTTTACTGTACATTTTGATCATAAAACTTTATGTTTTAGTTTCTTAGCACATAATAACATAAAAAATGAGCGTGCAGAACAAGAAACAAGCGCCTCAGGGAGAAAATCTGGCAATGTGAAAACAGAATTTCTGCCGCACAAAAAGTCTTTGCAGTCTCCAGAATCACATTCACAGTGATAGTGTCAGCTCTGCTAGGCTAATGATACTGGTCTTGCACTTTTAAATTGCAGAATCAATGGCAACATTCGAGATGAAAGTACAGAAAATTATCTTCCCTAATACTTTTAGGAAACTAGTGTTGTCTGCTTTGCAAGCAGAGAATTACTACTATCGAGGGCCAATTCAAACAAAATAATTTCTGCTTTAAAATGTCTCTCAGGTATTAAATTTTTCTGCAAAATAAGATGTTTTGTTAATACATTTTATTTCCAAGTGAAACAGAAAAAGAAAAATAAAGATTCAACTAAATATAAAAGGAAAAGACAGGTCCTGACAAAAAAAATTTGAAATCTAAGTGATAAAGAGGCAAGAGAACCTCACGTTTCCTTTTTAGAAGCATGCTTCTGAGCCCAGTCACAAATACTAATACAGAGTCAGGAAATAAAAATTAAATCTCTTGAGCCCCAGTCTTGTGCCTTGACCACAAAAGTACTTTTTTCTTCCTGGAGAGACTATAACAGGTGGCAAATAATTACCACTAGGAAGTAGTGGACATCAAAATTAGTCTGGATTGGAGGGTAGAAATGGAAGTGTTTCAGAAACAAACATTGCTTCATCAGGAAAACTTACTGAATAATTTACCAGGTCTTCTCCATCCCTACTCTTCAGATCAATGATTATCAGCTTTAATATTCCACCATTTTTCACCTAAAACAACTCTGTAGCACCACAAGAAGACAGCATTAACTCTTGCAGTTCTTTTAACCTTTTTGGTGCATCCATGAATTAGTATCTCACATGGAATTCCTCTAAATCTACATCTGTACTGTTTTGAGACCAGCAAATTGGTTTCTGGATAATATTCCTTACTCCAAACAGATGCCAGATCAGACAAATGCAAAATCAGGTCTCTCAAAGTTGCAGTGCAAGCGGATCACAATGAAAACTTTCTAGGAGACCTAAAACGTGAACCAACAGCAACTCAGGTGTGCACATATAAACACACACAACCAAAAATTCTATTTGTTTGAATTTACAGAGTCAATTCTATAACAGCAATGGAAATGTAAAACAATTCCCTGGAGAGCCACAGGAAACTCAAGCTCTCACCCACAAGGATTGTGAGCTTCTGCCAGCAGCACTGCTGATCTCACACCCACCCAGAGTGCTGGAGTGTTACCACGGGCTGTGCTGCAGGACACCCCAGGCTGCTCCTGGCCTTTGTGTCACCCTGGTGTCAGCAGGGCATCATTACTGCCACGGTTGAGCTCTGCCAGGGAACATGGGCACTGCCTAGTGGGAGAGAGAGGAGGACAGCAGCTGATGGCACAGGGATGGGGAATCCTGGTTGCATGCAATGATCAGGCTGCATTGGGCTTCACTTTCTATCAGCTCCACGTTGGGACTAGGGCTTTAAACAAATAGTTATACAAAGGAGAACTGGGCCACACACTGTCTCAGCTAATTGGAACAGAGGAGTTGAACCTCTGGTTTAGGAGTTTTATGGTTTTTCAGTGTGTTTTCTGTGGTTTTGGGTTATATCTGCCTTCATTTTCTCACGGTTTAAATTAAAAGTGCTTTAAAAATGATGACAATTAGAGCAAACAGTATACTAGTGGAGTCAGCTTCCTTCCTCCAAGCTTGTTTGCCACTGCTTTAACAGTTACAGCATCCCCAACAATTCCCATTCATGATCCATATCCAGTGTTTACAAGGGAACTACTCCAAGGACGATTAGAGGCCTGATCTGGTGTCAAGATTGCCAGCTGGGCTGTCACTCAGTCACAGTCTGCCTGCTTAGTCGGGTGCAGATAGAGAGCATCAAGTGCCCTACTGCCTTTCTGTCACAGGGAATACTACAGAAAATTAGAAGATCACTTATTTATGGTCTCAGAAACGTTGGACAAAGTCTGCTGAAATTTTTTCAAAAGAATTTGCTATTTCCATGAACAAACTTATTTCTCTGAGGTTGAGCTTCCCACCATAGTTCTCCTGCTTGGCAGCTACATATCTCTGCAGCAACAATTGACTCTCCTTCCTCACCTGCTGGAAAGCTTTGTAGTCATACAAATATTGTTTGACTTGCTTTAGAAAACAGAGTCTTGTTTTGTCTTTTCTCTCTCTGTGGTAGAAAAAACACTCCTGAAACTTATTATACAATTGAAATGGGCTGCATGAGTGTTCACTGCTGACATCAAGCTGATCAGTCTGATCCACTTTTGCCATGGAGAACTAAACCATAGCTTGTGGAGTTTAGTGTGTTTGTAGGGCTGGGGTTTTTTGTCCTGCTGTTCAGATATCTGCTATACTTTGGTCTGAGCACAATGTCTTTTACATAAGATTTCTTGGTTTTCCAAGCAAATTATTTTTATGGTTTCATTAAAATAGAAGCTTGAATTTTGATAGTCTACAGGGTAGATGAGGTTCCATTCAGAGTTTCATTAGCTCCAGGACACATGTTAGAAGCACATTGATTAGGATGAAAATGTGAATGAGAGCTTTAGGCTGTTCTCAGTTCCTTGAGCTTAGCCAGTACAAGGATTTAATTATATTTCATTTTTATACAAACACATAAATAGATGCACATTACCTCAATTCTTTCTAAGGAGAAAACCTAGGAAATTTCTGTGAATGTTTTTGAGAGACTGTTCAAAGGACAGAATGCACTTCTCAAAATCTTAACTGCAGTAAATCCATTAAAATATATAGACAATAATTAGATGGTAATGAGGAAAGTAATAAAAATAACATCATCCCACAATAAACTGAAGATTTGCTATAATTAATCTGTGCTCTGCCCCTGCTAATAGTCATAGGAGCATGAACCCCTCTCTTCCAAAAATACATTCAAAAAATCCTTTCTTTTCAATTCTTAAACCAACAAGAACATGGGCAAAAATTCTGCCCCCTAACATTCCAGTTTACACACCCTCGAATTTCAACACTGTGTGATGTGTCTTTCTATTTAGGGGAGGATTTGCGAAGGGAGAAAGAAATTCAGCTGATTACATTAATATATCAACAAGGGTTGCAGGATTTCAGCATTGCTGAAAAATCAGCCCTCATGGCTCCCCAGCTGCTTCCTGATCATATAACAAACTCAATCTTCTGTTTATGGAATTACAGCCTGTTACCATGGAAATAATTATGCTGCAATATACCCCTGCAGGATCAAATAAAGGAAGAGTGATTGAAGAGAGCAAATACTAAGGGAGGAAGCAGTTACTCAAATAAGCCTCTGGTAATTAAGAAATGTAGCAAGGGTAACTGTACACAACACTCAAAGGTAAGTGGGTTTGCATTATCACAGGGTATGTATATATGCAACATATACTTATAGATTTGCACATTTTAAACCAAAAAGAAGAAAAAAATAAAAGAAACACAGAAATTAAGTATCATTTATGTGGTCTCTATCTAGTATGTTCCAGATAATTTCATGGCTACCTAGCCAAGACATGCTGTTACACATAGCAATTTTGTAATTTGCCCACTTTCAACTGGGAGACAACGTTCAAAACTCTTTCTTAAAGATATTGTTCTAACTCCTGGTATAATCTAGAGCTAGCCTGTTGTCTGTCCTTTTTAATGGCAGATCTTTTCACTGTAAACAGTTGTCATGGTACAGATAATTAAGATTGTATATAATGTATTGTAGTATTCATTTTGTACAGTCATTGTAATATATATTCCCTTTTTGCCATTCTGAGTCTCGTGTAGTGTCTGGAAACCATCTCACACTAGGGCTAGGGACTAGGGAATTGGATATTGGGGTTCTCAAACCATGACAGTGAAAAGATCTAAGTATACAACAGTATAAAAATCTAAGTAAACATCAGAGCAAAACTGAAGGTTTTCAAATCATTCACATCAGTATGATTCATTTGATTTTTTTTCTCTTCATTAAAAAAATAAGGCAAGAACATAGCCCCATCATTTCTGATTCCTAATCAAAATTGACTCGTGTAAAGAGTAAAAGCTATATACAGGGCTTGGTTTCTCACACAGACCTTTCACAAAGCCTCCAGACTTTCCTTTTGCTGGAGCATAAGATAAAACCAAGTCTGCATGGTTGCTTCAGGGTGTGCTGGAAACTCAAAGGGGAAGGATAAAGGCTCTGTGTCAGAGAATAAATAGAGAACTATGGATCGCTTTCTGCACCAGGCTCTCCTACTTAATGCAGCGTGGCAGGTTTGCACTGACTCCTTTTATCAGGCACACAGGAACACAAAAGCAGGGAGAACTATACCACTATAGTGAGGCTTTTTAGCACCACAGCAAACAAGTGGACTCAAAGGTTATTGAACTGCCATCAGTGTCTGGCTAAATCCACTGCTGACTTGAATATATTGAGTTTTTCCGTATCTTTCAAATCCTGCTCTCAAAAGCTGGTGCCATTGTCCTTGAATGTTTTAGTCATTTTTGTTGATAACTGGCACAATCAGCAGGAAAATGTTGAATTTGCTTGGGTGAATCCCATTCTCCCCTTGGCCACAGTCCTGCTCTCTTTCCATATCAAGTATTTATGAGTTTGCAGACAGTGACAAACCCATATCATTACCAGAGCACTAGTATGTACAAGAAAGCCCATCTAACACCCCTGTGTCCACACGATGCAGAGAAACACAGGAATACTCTCCATGCCAGTGGCTCCATTAACCCAGTAGCCTCTCTCAAAAAGTGGCAGATGCCAGATGTTGCAGATACCAGGAGCACTGAGGATTGTGTGAATGCAAGAGAAGGCCCAAGTAGCCAGCAAGATTCTGCTGTCACTTTTCTGCAAAAGTGAGAAGTCAGCTGCAGGGCAAGATATGAGACTAAAAAGCACAGACTTACTGCTAATCATAGGAGGGCAGAGAATTCCCTCTGGATTTGTTCCATCTGGTAAAAATCTAGGTCATATGGCAGTTAGAGGTGTCTTGCAGGCCCCAGGTCCGGAGAAGTGAACAGAGAGTTCAGAAGCTCCTGTCTGACTGTACCTCTTCCTCAGCCACACTGAGCACGAGCTCTGAGCAGCCGAGCTCTGGCCCCAAGGTGTACGGTCTGATGTCTCTGGTTAGACCCACATCCAATGATACAGAGAAAGAGACAATGGACAATGACAGGAGCATGTCTCCATAGGATTACCAGGGTATGTAGAGGCCTTAGCATAGATGAAGAATACATTTCTGAGTTCAAAATCAGAAAAAACTGTCAGTGCATGTACATCTACTGAAACACATACCCACTCACTGGCCTTCTCATCTGACACTGATGTATCCTCCAACCATCCACTTGGGATATTTGAAACACTTGCTTCCAAATAGCACCATCAATTCTCTAACGATTTTCTAACACAAACACCATTTATACAAATAAATTATTTTCTAGCCATGCTGTGATAAGCCTACCTTATTTTCTCACAGCTACTCTTATTAAGGACAGGTAAATAAGAGTGTTTACAAATAGCTCCCAACTGAACACCACGAGCTGCATTTCATAATGAATAAATGTCAGAACAAGGAGCAGCAGACCAGCATTATCTCTCCTCCCACATGGCTGTCCTTCAGCTACCTAATGCTCAACACTTTTTGAGATCTCGTTTTGGGAATGCTGACCGTTCTAGATGCTACATCAACATCAAAATCCAAATTGGCAGAGTCCTTTGCTTAATCCCAACTCAGCTGTAGTGGTTAAAGGGCTCCTGCCTAATCACAAATATGTTTGCTTGCAAATTGCAAAGCTGCCTGTCAGTCACTTCTCACTAAACCCCAAAGGGATCTTGAAATTTTGAGGAGATTTCTCTCAGTGATTTTAGCACAGTAAGAACAATCAAACTGTTTCATTACAATGAAGATATGTTCCTCAACCATCTGCCCAGGAGCAATTTGTAAGTGAACTGAAGATGAACCTCCAAGAATTCAACTCACTTGTGGCAATATTCCAGTATCAGCCAGCAGTCATTATTTAATTAGAGCCACAAAATATTTCTTTTACCTTGAATAATCTCACTAAATGCTGCAATTTTGAAAGGACCCACAAGATGCCCAAATTCTGCTAATAATTTTAGGCAAGATACAAATAACAAAAACATGGGAACAATTTATTCAGTATCTTCTAAAGGAAACACTTCATTCTGAAGTGTTATCTATATACTGCTCCCTTTTAGACATCAATCTGTGTTTTTAAAATGGGAAAGAAATTAAAACTCTTTAATAATCTGAACACATGCCATTCACCCCCAAAAGTGAAATAATTTCTTTAACATTGACTCATTCTGACACTAATTTCAGTTTTAACCTTTCCTCAAGACACAGGGAACTAAATAATCCAAATGGAAAGACAGGCACAATTTACCATTCACTGCAGGTGACTAATATTATTTTCTTTAGAAATTAAGAATAAGACTAGCTACACAAACTGGTACACTATTTGGCTTGATAAACACTCTCAACAACTTATATCTTATTATGGTTTGGACGTGCTTTTGTTTTCTACACTGCAAATTTAATAGTACTGAATAGGACATTTATGGACAAGCTGTGCTCAGTGGCACTTCTGTAAAAATCAATGCAGATTTTGGGCTTTTGCTAGTTAGTTTCCAAACATTTAAACAATTATCATGCTAATGAGTGTTCCTTAAACCTGTTGATGATTTTAGCTCTAGCACAAGGCCATTCTGACCTGCATATGCCACTCTTTTTGTCCCAACTCTGCACTTACAGTTTCAAGAAGACAGTACACCTAAACCTTGCACAAGAACACTTCATCCTCAAGTCACTGTAGGAAATCAAGACTGGATTCACAATCACGGCTCTGTTTTGGAAAATCCACCTCTTTCTCTATGCTGCTGGATGCACACATACCATTGAAGCTAAGATAAGCTAACCTAAGCTCTTGAATTGATGGACAATTGTAGCAATTGGGGTATAGAACTCCAGATCAAGCAGAAAGCATTTTTAACTACAGAAGTGCTCATTGTCATTAACTTCTTTTGTTCAATATCACCATATCTCATCCCAAAGAGGGGGGATATGCAGCTATTCAAACTATAACAAAAACCAGAAGGATTTCAAAGGCAGTCCTATAAAGACAATTCCAATTATATTAGTATAAAATTATTTTATACAAATGCAATGTGGTATTCACAAGCAACATACACATTTTCCTGTTATTATACATTCTTAGAAACTCAGAACAACATTAGAGATATCAAAGTCTCACATCTGTATTCTGCTCTATGTCAACCTGCCAAGATTTCTATAAAGCCAGAGTAACTCTTGGCTTCAACAAAATGGCATGAATATAAAACCTGTGTCATGCAGTAGAGTCAAAACCAACACTTGCAGATGAAACAGGTCAAATCCCTCAGTTTCAAAGGAATAAGGAACACGTAATTGTGGTAGCTTTGCATTTTTTTGGTAGCCACTAATTTAAAACAGGAATAAAACCACTCTACGTTCTACACTGTGTAGCAGGGGAAGAATGTTTGAAAATTCATTTATACGTCAATGGCAACTGAAAATTAAGCAGCTTCAAGGTCTAAAAAAAGTTGATGTCAAATTTCTTAAAGAAAAAAAACATATTTTAAGATAAGAAAAGATTATTGTGATCTACTCTGACCTTTTGAGTCATATAGGCAGGAATATTGCACAGTAATTCCTATCTTATACCCATATTTTGTGGTCGGGTTTTTTTCAGCTTTTCTTTTTTAAACAAGAAGCTGGCTCCACTGTGAGACCATTTACCAGCACATTATGGAACTGCACAGTAGCAATCAATTACAAGTATCTGTACAGTTAATGACCAGCACGCCTGAAAGAAGTTGTATTTTCTAACTCTGGTCCACATCAGTTCACGAAAGTAAAAGATATTTTCAGCAGAACCAAGTGTCTGAATTGCAAATCTGATTCCAGCAGTTCTTCAATACAGCTCTGAAGGAAGCAGGAAGTTTCTAAGAGTGGGCAAAAGTCAGACCTAAGCAATACCTTAAACTGGCAATTTAAGATGGTAAAACAGAAAGTGGCTATTGTGAAATTTAACTGAATGTGTATTTGTGAATACCTTTGTCAGAGCAAATATAATCTACAGGTTACTCTGCAGCTCTTCTTTCTCTCACTCTTTATAAATCAGAAAATTAATTACCCAGAAAATGGTCTCCTGTAGTAGGAAGCTGAGCAGGTCTAATGTATAATTTATATATGGAAATTTAGGTGTCAACACTGTGACAAATCCTCATGTAAATATTTTTGCAGTTAAATTTTTCTGTATCTGTCTTCCACAAAGAATGAGCATAACAGATTATCTCAATGATAAGACGTTATTTTGGTACGTGGGGCAGAACCGCATTTTTAATTTTTTCTCAGCTACAAATCAATCAACACGAACAAGGTTTTTGTGCTGTATGAGAGAAGCTATTTTGATGCCATCCCTCTTCGGAGAGCACCATTCACAGTGAGAGCACTAACATGAAGAAAATAGAAATTAAACAGAATGAGGTTTTCCAACATCCACCTTGCCATCTGTGAGGGGACATTTTAAACTCTTGTTATGGCCAATTAGGGTGTTCTGAACATTCCCTCCTTATTTTGAGACTGCCATTGTAACTTAGTCTAGTAATTTCATAAAGGCCTGTGCTTCAAGGGAGCCTTGGAAAAGAGTTTTGTTTTGTAACACACTTCTAATAAGTCTTTGAATTGATAACTATCTAATGGGCACTTTGTAAGGTTCAGAAGCTCTAAATATCTCAAGTCTGACAACTGAATCCAATAATCTCTCTGTATTGGGGTGCTTTCTACCATGAGCACGTTAAAATAAGCAACACTAAACACTGACTGCAGTCCCATAACCATTAAAGCACTTTCTCAAAATCAGCTATCAAAAGTTATTGAAATTTTTGAATATTCAAGTTTCAATAGATTTAAAGATAGGATAAGATCTTTGGCATTTTGCAGGGAAAGGAGTGTTTGACATATCTCTGACATTTCCTTGTTGAGTGAGGAATCACTGCAGTTACATTTCAAAGCTGAAAATGTTTTCTATCTTACACCAGCCTAACAACATCATCCTGTGACTGGGGAGAGAGTTGGAAGTCACTTAGAGAAAAGAGCAAGGAGTTAAGAAGTTCTGTTTATTTCAAACCACTTGGACCCAAGACTTGTCAGTTGAAAATTACATTTGGAGAGGCCTTTTTTGATATTTCTTCCAGTATTTTGCTTATTTGCTTTTTCTGGTTTCTTCTTCTTAAGTTTTGGTTGTTTACTTTTTTTGCAGCCTTGCCACACTATTTTCCTATTCCCTAGACGTAATCTCTTGGAGACTGTTCATTAGTACAGTTGGAAATTTAGTCTCATATGGCATGGCTGTTTTGACATTATGTCTTATTCACAAACAGCCCTTCCTGACGAGCTGAAATTCATAAATTTATCTCCTACTCCAGCTACTTGGAAACATTTTATGCCAACTCAAGAAACCTCAACAGCACAGGCTTTTGCCTGACTGACAGTGAGGAGGGGGAGGGCAGGTGAAGAAAAAACCCACAGGAGTGGAGGGGAAACTTGGTCATGGTACATCTGTTACTGAGAGAATAGCAGCAGTAACTCCTGACTGAAACATGCACTTGAAAACGATTCCACTTGCTCCAACATTAAATTACTCCCTGAAGAAAGAACCAGCCTTGAGATATAAGGAGCAGGAACAAAGTGCTTCTGCTGTCCCGGACTGTCTTTTTGCCTATGGGGACAGATGGCACTCCTCCCTGTAGTCTCCTCCAGATCCCTGCTGTGCCACAGCCAGTTGCATGCCCACCATCCCCAGACCTTGAGTATAGAAGGAGGTCACAAATCTTACTCTGGTTGCGCCTCGCTGTCTTTCTCAGCACAGCCTCCTCCAGTCGGGCTTTTTCTTCCCTCTCCTTCCAGCGCCTCAGCTGCTCTTCTCTCATTTTGTAGAACAAGATCTGCTTTTGCTCTTCATTCAGCTCTGCCAGGAGCTCAGGGTCAATATACATATCACGCAAAATTTGCTGCAGCATGGTGACTCCAAAAAAAAAAAAGGAGGAAAAAAAATGAAAAAGAAAGAAATCTGCTTCTAATTATCCTTGTCAGTACAGTGACAAAACCCCACTGATGGCACTCCAGAAAGCAATCTGCAACAAAGGAGCTCTCCCACACCTGCCTACCCAGGAGAGGTTTGATTCTTGCTCTGGCCCTCTTTGTGCAGACATGTTCTGCTCTTTGACTTCACAGGGACAGAGTTCTCTGCTTATCTCATCCTCCAAAGGTAGGGACAAGTGTCAAGGGAACGTAAGGAGGAGAAACAGACAAGGATAACAACAACACATAAAGTGCAAACTCCAGGAGAAAAAAGAAAAAAGTCACTTCAGTGGTCTTGACTGCAAACCACTAAAAATTAGGGATTCTTGCTTGAACCCATCAGCTTTGTTCCTTGAGCAGAAGGAAATTCAATGGAGAGAAAGTCTCAGACTTTCAGGTCAAGCAGTTCCCTTCAGCAGCAATACATTCCCAAGGGTGTAAGTGTTGCCAGGGGTTTATAGTGATGTCATGGCTACAGGTATCACCTACACTAACAATATCTATGTCGCTTTGGGAACTGATCTCTCCTGATAAGAGAGGAGAAACGAGTTTGCGTATTATTTCCCAGTCTAGGCTGTTAACTAGTCTCAACACAGTAAGTCATATTAGAGGTCCTATTTACCTGGTGTTGACAAATACTGTCACGCAGCAAACTGATTAAAATGTCTCTAAAATTAAAAGCAGATGTAACAAAAGCCACATGAATCTTATCACTTTATAAATAAATTAATATTAATTAAACAAGACTAAGTTCTCAGCAATTCATGCAGACTCTGCAAGCCCTGATGGTAATTCATTTTCCACTTGGTGGCTGGAGAAAGTTACAATGGTGCTCTCCCAGGGGATTATGGCTTTTCACTATGTGACAGTTTTATTAAAATTGGTAAAACAATATTATTTCAGCACCAGGGCCAACAGACAATTAATTATATAAAAAACAAAGCAAAAGCAAACCCTCTGGATTTGGGAGCCAGTTTTCACTGGACAGGGGCTCAGCTCTCAGCTCCTCCAGGGAAGGGTGGCACTTTGTGGGAAGGGGGCCACTTTCTGAGACGAACTAAGACCTGGCCACTCGGAGTCATAACAAAACACAGATCATTTGCAGGCTGAGCCACATCCTTCTGCTTGATGTTTGCACAAGAAGGAAGAGTAAAAGCAAGTCTGCATTTCCTCATGAGAAACCTGCTTTATAAATAGGGAGCTGTCAAAGTCTTATATGACTTCCATGATATTATATTCAAAAACTTAACTGCTAATCCATTTATTCATGTATCATTCTTTTGATGTATGCAAAATACTAATGTCCTAATTTAGGCAGAAAACAAAACTGATATAAACCAAAATTCCAGAGAAGACACTGTATCACCTAGAAGCATGATTGTGGCACTGTATTCACCTAGAAACCAAAGATTAAGCTTGAATGATGCCTTCAGTTAAAGCAGAATTTCAGAACCCATGTTTGGGCTTTAAAGAGTTCAAGTCCACATGCTACTCTGCAATTCAGGATCTCTCTTATGTACAGATTTTATCTCCTAAAACAAAATACCTTTTCTATTATTATTATTTTTTAAGAAACAGGGTTTGGCAAAAAAAATCCTAGGGTAAGGAAGATTTTGTTACTGCTTCTTTATTTCACTTGGTCAGGTACAGAAAAGTGAGACCCTGAGGGGGTTGGCTTTGTTCCTCTGCTCTTATTCAATTATATTAGTGCTGTGGCTCCACATTTTGGCACTAATTGAAAAAGACTCACCTTTTCAAAGGCTTCAGGGCAAGCAGTTTTGCTGTTTTACTCATTTGTCATCATTCTTATTTTATTTTACTTGACTTCCAGACCAGAAATCAAATCCTGATCAGAAACTATCACAGTGCAAAAAACAAACTCTTCATCATGGATTATGTGCATTTAAGCATGACAAGAAGAATCATTTCTGAACTGCATTCAGCTGCAGAAGTAGCTCAGGATGGAGACACAAGACAGCACACAAACAAATTTTCAGGCAGCTACTGGTAATTTTCAATGAGCAACCACCCAACAAAAACAGCAAAAGCAAGGAGATGAACAATCCATTGCCTGAAGATTATTCACCAAAAATATTTGAAGATGGTAACCAAATGATCAAGTGGAATTAATCTGTGGGGGAATTATTTTGTTTTCTTAGAGGTGGAAGTGTTATCTAATCACAGCAGTGAATCTGATCGACTTCCCCTGACGTAGCTTTTCTCTGGGTTGCAGTAATCCCGAAATAAAAAACTGGAAATACAAAGGAGAAGCAAGGAAGATAAAAGAACACCCTATCTGCCATAAGCCAAGATCCAATAGAAGCAGAAAGATACATCTTAAATTTTGTCCTTAATTTCCTGTCCAAGATAAAAAGACTCTGCTACATACCGCTTGGTCTTTGGACTCCCACACGAGTGACAGTTTTTCATCATCTCTTTCTCTCTCTTTGCTATCACTGGTAGCTAAATTTGTTTCATGACTTGCATTGCTTTATGGGGTGGAAAATCCAGGAGAATCAGGGGAAAGAATCAAGGTTTTTTCACCAGTCCCTTCTTTTCCCTTACTAATTAATAGTTGATTTGATCTGATAACAATCCGAGAATAGAGCGTGTGGCAGAAGAGAGCTGGTTACCTCCCTGCAGATCCCCCAAAGGTACAGAGAACCTCAGTCATGGGAGTAAATACTAGGCATGCTTGAGAAATCATCCAATGTTCCACTTATTAGAAAACAGTAATGGTGGATGGCGCTCTGAGAAATCCATGTTTTGCATATTTTGGGCCAAACTAGGTCCAGCCTGTTGGCTTCATCAAGAGCTGAAGCTCCCTCATCAGGAGCTGGCAACACACTACCATTCTATGCTGAGCACCTTGCAGGATATGAGAGAATTTGACAGTAGGTCCAACTTCTATATACCCTCACCAAGCCAGAAGCACTAAGAAGTAATAAATAATTCAGACAAGTAAGTTTAATCACTAACCACTGTTCCAGTACCTCAAATTTCTCCTGCATCTGACAAATCTTCTCAGAATTACATTTGTCCCCTCTGAAGAAATACTTTTGAAGCACTAGTAGGAAACAATTAAAGGACCTCTCTGATACAGTGAGAATGACCCCAAACATGCATTGCAAGGAATAAAAAAACCTGACTACACGAAACATAGTCATCTGCCCCTTTGTCATAACAGTCATGAAGAAGATGGACTGCAGGAAAATTCTCCCCCTCATTCTTTTTCCAGCCCAGTTTATTTTCAAGCCTCTCCACTTTCTTTCCTGCCCACTGTGATGAAGCTTCTTGAGAAGCCAGTTTCCTCAGCTGGCAGTCCAAATGTAAGAACTATCCTGATAAGCTGTGATCCTTTGTCTGGAATGAAACAATATTTGTGTAAAACCATTGTATTTCTACACCGCTTGTCTTCCTTCCTGTGCAGACATCATTTCAGATGCTACTGCCCTCTTCACATCCTTCCTTTAGTTTTTTTTTAACAGTAGTGTTTTCACAGCCCACTCCCATAACACACAGGGATGTCACAGGCATCTGTGCAGCTTTGCTTCCTGCTCACCCTCTTCACTAATGGTAAGTTAGAGAGAGATGTCTGACAATCAAAAATTCAGAGAAAACACCATAGTTAAAGTCAAAAAATGAGAGGTCACAGATTTCCTTCCATAACCAAGAACAGATTTTATAACTCTGAACTTATACTTTCAAAGGGAGAGGAAGAAAACAGTTTTTCTCTGCTTTGGAGACATGGTCCTGTTACAGGGATAAAGCTGCTTCTCTCTTCTGTATCCCAGTGAATCTGTTTTCTGTACATGAAATGTTCCCAGTGGTAACCTATGCCAATTCAAAACTGGATTTTTAACCTAGTAGACACTGATTTTCATCATAGTTTGCCTTTTCATAAATATTTCAAATACATAGTCTGAATTACTGTGAAGAAATTATCATCCTGATTTCTCAGAAAATTAAACAACTCTATGAGGTCTAAAACTGGCAACCTTGAAGAAACACCAAACCTTCTATAAAACCTCTTGCTATTTCTAGGATTAGCTTATATTTTGTAATGAATGAGCTTTGCAGCTCCAGCCAACAGTCAGTAAGCTAAGGGACAGGAGATAACTCAGGCAAAACACAAAATTGTAAAAGAAAAATTTCTCTCTTTCCTTCCTTTCCCAGGCCTGATTAATATTTGGATTAATTAATGACTCAGAAGAGCAGGGGAAATTTGAAGTAAGGATACCCACTTCCTGATTATGGCCATCCATCATCTTTCCAGCCTTCCTGGGAAGTATTTGAATATTTTAAAAGGATAATGAAGTCTCCAGTGCTTTTCCACCTTGGTTACACCTCGTTCAACAGACCAAGCTAAGTTAAAATCATTACAGAAAGACATTACATCTCAAAGGCCTGTACACAAAATAAAAATGACTATTAATGCAGTTCTTTGTTCGCAGGCATTACATTACTGGCATACAACTTGATGATCTAACTGTTAGCACTCTCTGCAAGGAGCTCAGAGCTGTTTAAAATTTAAGTTTGGTGTTTCCTTTAATCTTAAATGGAATCTTCTGGGACTAGACACACTCCATCCCATCTCTGGTGTAGCATCTTTCTGGCTAAGCACTCCTCAGCACTTCCACTAGAATTCATCTGCTGGGGAAGGGGGAGGGAGAGGAAAAGGCACAGAAAAACATTTTAATTTCATTTTCTAAGAAAAGAGGAAGTGCTTAATTGGCTAAGGCCTGCAAATCTCTTCATCCGTTTTGCTCTGAGCATGTGCAGCCTCCATTCCCTGCAGGGAATAGCTGCCAATGCTGATTAATGCTGAGCCAGCAGAACAGCATTTTCATTTGGATTTTATGACACAGCCATATAACTCACTTCAGCCATGTCATTTACATAAAAATATTGTGCTATAACCCACACATTACAGGGAAAGAAAGGGGTGTAATGAAACTCTCTCCTTAAAGAAAGGGATATAACTAATAGAAAAACCAGTAAACAAAAAATGTGGCAATCATGATTTCCAGACTGTGAACTACATGGCCTTAATCAATTTTTTTTTTGTGGTTTGTGTCTTTGTATTTTTCATTTTTTATGAGGAAGGAGTGTGCAGCATTTTAATTGTTCAAGTCCTGCTGTATCAGCATCAAAAAGAGAACAGTAGAACTTGGAACCAAAAGGTGCAGGAGGAAGCTGATCATGTAAAAGGGGAAAGGTAAAATGAACATTCGTTTGACATCTTCCAAACCCTTCAAATCTGTCACTAGAAAAGCAAATATGTTAGGACACTCCCCACAACAAAACAGTCTTGTCTCTGCTTCACAAGTTCCCGTCAATTAAAAGCTAGAGAAAACAAAACCAATTGAGAACCAACCCTTCCCCACCTCCTCTATCACAGATATCTGTGTGTAACAAAACCTGCCTGTTTTCACTCCATTTCCATAGTCAAGGCTGTGGCTCCCTCTAAGGGCTAAAATGAATCTCTCAACAGCACAGTCTGCAGCTGGATCAGAATGATTGTTTCTCTGAAGCTGCTATTCCATTACAAAGCATCACATAAAGCAAGAATGAGGGTATGTTCTTCCAGACCTTCCTTTTCTATACAAGGCAAGTATTAGTAAATCAGGCTACGACATGTTTTGGAGCATGGGCAGGCTTTGCATATTCATCATCTTCTTTGTACTGGTTCCAGACTGCTACTTCTACAAGACACTCCAATAACTAAAAAAAAGAGAAGAAAAAAATTGAGATAAGTATAGCAAAGTAGGAATTAAATAGATTGATTAAAACCTCATCTTAATGAAAAGAAATGCAGCAGAAGAGCTGTCGGTCATAGAGCTGTAGGTGAAGTGATGTTAACTCAGGATTTTAATGGTGTAATGATGATTTACAGTGGCAGGGGTCTTATCAGCTGTCTGGTATTTTGGTTGTTTTTATTTTAATTAAAATCTGTTACTCCTCAGTCCCACATGGAAATTAGACAATCCTAAATATAGATAGCACTGACAGTAGGGAAAGAAAAAGGGATGGGAACTAACCCAGAAAAGGTAGTGTTTGGAGTCAATGGCTGCAGAGAATGGAGCCATCCTTCATTACTCCACTCTCCCAAGGTTAATTCTGTACTCTGCAACACCACTTGCCCTTCAGAAGTCACATCAGTGCTTATTTTTGCCTGGCAGTGTGGCAATCCTACCCAGCAAGATTACTTTAGGTCTATCCCTTCATGTTCCATGCTACAGCTGTTGTACACACAATTGCACTGGAGTCTGTGATGCCTTCATGGTTCAGCACAATTTATCATAGGTTTGGGGAGCTGGGGGAAAGGGCAGCTCTCCAATTTTTCTTCAAGTTGATAGTAGATATTTGAAGTTCTGACTGGCATTACAAAGGTCCGAGGTTAATACAGGTTTGTTAACTGTAAGTTTGGACTTGTTTCAATACCTCTATAGTACAGACATGGATGCAACCCAAATTAGAACAGTACATACTTGATGTTCATTGCTATTAATATACTCACAATAGCACAATACATCAAAGAGCTGGCAAGTCCCATCATAATTTTTCAAATGGAGAATGAAACATCCACTATTAAAATAACTCAAAGTGAAAGCTAGTAAAGTAAACCAAACAGAAAAAAGCCAAGATTCCTTAAGAGAATTCATCTAAGAAAACATGGTACGTAGGCTTGCAAGTAACAACTAGTGTTCCATGAGCCAGGCACTGTAGAGACATTACCTTGCAGAAAAGGGGCAGAAAAAGAAGGCAAACCACTCACATACTCTGCAGTTAACTAAAACAGAGTTCTCACTACTTCACCATCCTCTCACTAGGATTGTGCTGTCTAATCCTATTGGTGTTCATCTCATTTATAAAGCAGTAATCAAGTTCTTCAGATTGGACCCTCAGCTGCAAATGGGGTGTACTCGGTTGGCAGGCAGCAGGCTCTACTCAGGAAGCAATTATAGCTCACTAAATGTCTGCAGGGATCCAGCCTTAACATAGATTAAAAGGCCCGCTGGCAACAGCCTCCAAGGAATTCCTTAGTTCAAAAAGATGCAGAATGCACTGCCTCCTGCTCTCCTATTCACACTGCCTTGCTCGTGTCAGCTCCTGAGGTTGCACTGCACTGTATCAGACACTGCGTGCTCACACTGCAGCTCAGCCCTGCACGGTGCAAGTGCAAAACACATCAGTCCATCTGTTTCTCAGCAGAAGTCACCATAACTGAGGGAGGCCACCCATGGTAGGATTGGTTGCCTTTCAACTCTGCAGTGACAGGTTTTTCTTAAGGCTCTACACACCTTTTTTTCTTATTGATTTACTTCTATCCAATCTTTGTAATGAGCTGCTAACCTAGGATGAAACTCCAAGTACAAACAGCTGTCTAAAGAGCACTAGTATAGTCTGTTCTTCTTTCCCTGTCCCCCCAGCACACACCTTTCCAAGATCCAGCTCTCTGCATATTGACAGGATATATATCTTCAAGCAGGAATTCAGTATTCTGCTTTATAGGAATTATTTGCTTTGTGTATCTGCAAAGCCCAAGACACCTTTGAATTCCATGACCTAATTGCTACATGAAATTATTCCAGCATTTGCTATGTTTTCAGTGAAATTCATTACAATAAGCTACCCAAGAGGTATCATGCACTGAATTATGCAAGTTTCTTCTCTCAGATACATATTAACTTATGAAAACGCTCAGTTAATTCACTTTTTTTTACCTAACCATAAGTGCATCAAAATGTATCATGTGAAAGCTAATTTTCTTTAATATACTCCCTGGTATAATTTAGCTGCATTATACATAATGCAGCAGTCATATCATATCAACTTCACATCATATTAGACACTGCATTATGGCAGCTAAATTGATTACTTGTGTAATTGAAGGCCACTGATACGAAAATTTTTAATCATTTAAGTGACTCATCAGCTTTATATACAAAATGTCTTGCTTTAGTGGCATCATGCAAGTGACTTACTTTCAGGGAATAGCATTTTTGTCCATTTAAGCCACTTTCTTTTCTTGTCATCTTTGTTGGCAATACAATCCTACAGAATTACTGAAGGCAGAGTATCATCTGAATGCTGACTTCAAAGGATTTCTTTTGACTATCAGACTCTTGTTTGCAAAACCTGGCCAACAATCCAGCTAGACAAAGGTAGTTTTGTTTCTGGTGAGGTTTTGAGTGGGTTTGTTTTGTTCTGGTTTTGTGGTTTGTTTTTTTTTTTAATTTTAAAATTTCACTCACCATAAGAACTGAATTTTTTTTTGTTTTCAAGGGTCAAATAGAAAAATCCACAAAATTTTATTCTTGAGTTTTCAGCTTCACTTGCTGCTCCCCTCCTAAGGTGGGAAAAACTCTGCTGCAAATAAGTGCTGAACTTTCTGTTGCAGATCATATTCACCACTTTCCACATCTCGATGCTGAGGTCCTGTTCAAAAGTCTAAAAAGCAGTATCTAAAGGATTTTGAAAATCCTTCCCTTTCACTTAGAGCCTTTTTGAGACCTTCTCCACTCCTGTCACATATTGTGGGACAAAGAACAGCTCAGGACATTGCTGAAACTTATCTGATTTTTTTTTTTTTAAATTCTAATCACCTTCAGTCTCAAACCACAAAACCTGGATTAAGCCCACTGGCTCATTTTCACAATACAAGCCTTTGCAGCTTTGGCAGTCATGTCTGTGCTCCATTCACCTGACAGAAAATACCCTCTTCAAAGTTATTTGCAACATCATGACAGATCCAAGTTTCACAATAGGGATGTGCCCCTATCAATCCCTCATGGCTCTACTTCATTCTCTCTTCCCTTATCATACCCTCAGTCATGAGAGTCACCTCCTCATTCTTCTCCAACAGTGTCATACACTGCAGTTCTTCACACTTTTATTTCCTCCTTCCTTCTAAGTTTCTGCATGTTACACTTCTACTGCTGCTTCCTGCACTAAGCCTCTGCCCACTGTCAGCAGCTCCTGACTGAGAAAGATGATCAGCTTAAGCAAATTCATCCCTGCTCCACCCACTGCAACCAAGGACTGTGTCCTTGTGGCATCCCACCTTTCCCCTTTCCCAAAAGGAAGATGTGCCCTCTACGTTCCCCATGACCCAAATATGCAGAGGCAATACACTTTGTTATATTAAATATATTATAGAATATGGCCACAAAATGACCAAAGTACGCAGAGGTGATTGAGGAATTTCTTTCTCCAGAAACTCTTGCTTTGGTGAAGCTAGCGCTGTACCATACAAAGTAGTTCCTGCAAAGAGATTTATAGCATATGTTGGGCAAATATTCTAGCCACTCCTGAGTAAAATGGATACAAGCAAGTTATGGCTACTGCTCCAGTTTTTCTTTCCTTTAGGTAAATCATCTTAAGCCACCTACATGCCCTCAGGAGGATATTCTGAGATTTTAAAAAATATATATTATTTCTAATTGCCAAACAAGATTAGTTTCACATGCTCATCTTAGAATTCCTTAAGTACCTCTTTATTTTACTATGGGGCAGTGAATCCAGGAGGTAGACAGTGTACCACTACTACTTTTTCATATTTTTCTACTCTCTCATGAAGATCCATATGGATCATCAGCAGTTGGGATCTCTTCCGCTCCCTGCAAAGCACTGAAAGACAGAAACTGCTGTCAGCTGCCCTCAGAAATCTTGAGTAGGACTCAGGTAGCTGCTACACTTCAGCTCCCAAAGTATGCTTCAGTCATGGGCACAGTCATGCCTGTAATGGTTCGAGTCTCCAGCTGAAAGCCATTCACAGGTGGCTGCAGCCACCTGTAGGTCCTATAGGTCCACTTCTACCACAACTGGAATAACCAGAGCTCCTTGAAGTTTGGTAGCACATCATTCAGCTGCTGTGATATTTTCAGGATTGTGATGTCTCAGACCAAGGCTTACATACCATACTCCACATTAGTAGCTGCCTTCCTAATAGGTCCTGTCTTCTCTTCCCTGAGTACACTTGCCCTGAGTGTACAACCAAACAGCTCAGAGGTCTTCTCCACTCACACCTCATGTACACAGAAGCCTAAAGGAACTGTTCTGCTCCAGACTCAAAGCAGCTCATTGGTTTTTTTCCTCAGCCTTCTTTCAGTCCTCTTCTCACAACCCCAGTGTCCAGGCAGGTAAGCAGGCACACAGTCCTATGGCCACCGTCTGCACAGTCTGTGGCCCAGCTCTCCCGGCTGCTCACAAAGCTGGCCCCTGGAGCTACCCTTCAGTGTACTGCTACCTCCCTGCTAAACCTCTTAGGTAGAAGAGAACATTTATTCCTCATGACAGCAAGCAAGCAGATCAGCTCATGAAAGTAAAGGTGAGACATCGGGGAATTCAGTAATTCCTAAATTCTTATAGTCAACATAACAAACTGCATTGTGGCTCAAAGTCTGAAATACAGAGACCTGGTCCCTCTGATTTGACTGGTAAAATGTGATTAATTTGCTGGAGGGGGGATTTTTAACTCACTCATCCAGTAGGTTACATCTTAGGGATACAAGGAGCTCCTTTGATTAAATTATACTGATAATTATTAGTCTCTCAGTGAGATGAGTCACACACTAACATGAGGTAGGTTAGTGAGAAGCTTTTAATTTTTCACTACTGGCACCACAAACAGTTCTTTGCAAACTAAATTAACCACCAATTCTGAGTCTTAGGGTGCTCCAATGAACCACATGAAGCCACTCCATTTTCTCCTATGAAATTCAGGAAGATCACAGATCTGTTTAGTCGGCCTTAAGAACAAATGCTACATGGATAACTGGTGGAAGCTGTAATGGCCTGTGATGATCGGGATGATTCAATAGTCCCTTCTGGCTTATTTACTATGAATCTATAAACTCACCCAGGAGTGAGACAGACTGCTCCTGGGTGGAGTTGTCATCAAGCAGCAAAAAGAAGTTAGCACTTAAACAGGATAAATGCCAGAAGGCATTGGAGTGATGCAGGACTCGTACCGCTAATTTTATTTTTAGTCTTTAATCATTTAAAGTAATAATTGTCATAGATGTAATTCTTACAAAAATGAAAACAAGAGTGCTTTCTTTAACATTATTTGGATTTTCTTGCATATTTGTCCCCGACAGAGTCTCCTTTGTTGACCCAGCTGTTAAAGAAAATATAGACTGAAGCAAGCATTTAACTTTATGCTGTATAGTCAATTCTAGTAAAATCAATGGGATTAGCTAGACTGTGTAATATTAAAGAGCTTTGTAAGTCACTGAAGAAATGGGATCAGACACTGTATCCTCCCTGAAGAAAGCCCTGTAACTACCAGGAACATAACATTACGTGATATGTAGCGGAATAGGGAAATACAGCCTAAATTCTTATCCCAGATATAGCTCTTTGGAAGCCACAGGGACCATACAACCAGTTAAGCCAGTTTCCCAAGGACTCCCCATGCCATAGGGGGTGTTGCTCCATAGTCTATACAACAGCTCACAAAACCAAGCAAACTTACAGGCTGAAGGACAAGCTACAAAGCATCAGCAGGACACTATAGAACAGGTGGTGGCTTATCTAGAGAAAATATGCATATCCAGGTTTCCTGGGGCCTAGAAAAAGTAGGTAGAGCACTATAACAATCTTGAGGCTTCAATAGGCTACACAGGAGTTTGAACTGCCCCGACGTCACTCCAGGCCCTTCCCACAGACTCCAAGGGTATACAAAGAGTCTGGCTCAGCTAAACAGAAAATTAGGTCCTTGAGATTGTCATTTATTGCATTTTCTCCCTTTCTATTTCAGTCTCTTTTCTATGATTCTACAGAAATACTCAGAGACCATATTACTTTAGCTGTTGTTGTACAATTACAAAAATGATACATCAAAATTACTTATTTTCTGGAAATAAAATCCATTGTAGAGCAAGATGTGCAATACTTGCAGTCTCTAGAAGTGATACTACAGACATTCAGTATATAGAACAGGGACTAAATGCCTACTCAGAAAAAAAACAAGCTGCATGAAGATGCAGATGGTTGATAAATTTTAAGGTCAGAGCTGAACTGGAAAAAAAGGAGAAAGGAAGAGCTAACAGTGTTACAAACTAAAAATAAACAGACTACATTCTGTTTTATAAAGCAATAACCCAAATTTTAACCACAAAAATGTCACTGTACTCTAGATCTACAATCAGAAACTATTCTGCTAGAGGGATCCCTTTGTGGCATAAGGACTGCAGGTGCTGAACAGGTGGAAATTCTGAAATTACAGACAAGATCCAGATTTCCATGATGTGTGCCTTCCAAACATTCATTAACTTCCAGACTTACTATGGTCTATTCTTCATTATGAACAAATTATCTATTTTTAATTCAACAGCAGGTTGAATGCAAAGGTGATTCTCCATTACTGGTTGTATCCAATCTCCATTGTATCCTGCAGGTGTTATATTTTAACAAAATAAGTTTGTAATTTTTTCTAAACGTTCAATAAGCAAAACCATAAATAAGGATATGTTTCTGTATTTACACACTTCTTATAACACAAGTACTGTTGGAAATTATATATGCAACTCCATTCAAGAAGAAAAAACTCTAATCTCATAACTTTTTATGTCTAATAATATGTTCTCACCATCAAAGTGGACTGAGTTGAAAATCCACAACAGCAGTGAAGAAGTTCCTCTGGTCTCCATTATAAAATGAAAAAGAACAGCAGGATTTATAGAAAAATAGGTAATTAAAAAGTGGCGTAGAAGTTATTGAGTATTTCACTAATGTTACTTATTACAGTGTTGTTTGAATTCTGAAGTCAAATACACGAATTCTCTGAGTCTGACAGAAATAAAGTACAAATAACTGAATCTAATGCCTGTTTCTATGCCTTTTCACTGAGTAATAAATGTACTAATTGCAGAAAGTAGGATCTACCTTTCCTTTTGTGCTCTACATGTTGTCACACATGGATGGAAATAATTAGTGATTATCAGAATGGCTTTAACAAAAAAAAGGTCTGTGAAAGCCTAAGTATTTCAGAGACCTATCAATAAACATTTCATTAAGAAAGGCTTGTTGGGGCTAGGTCTGTCTATGGAAGTGAGACATTCTCATTGCACTAGCCCTAATATTAAAATCTTTGATGTACCTGGATGAATACTCATTTCAAACCTATTCTCAGCACACAGTAGGCAGAACAGAGGTGTGTGCATTTGTCCATTCCCAAACCAGCTTTACCAGACTGGTATGTACCCAGAATGTTCTAACTGAAATCCGGAGGTTTCAACTCCAGAGATGATGCCCCACTAAAGCTCTGGTTGTGGAAACATAAAAATGAAGATGAAATCTTCCCAATGCAGAAGAAAATGAACTGTCAAAACCACAAAAAACTTTTCTGAAACCAAGCTGGTAGTGTGCAGTCAGCTGCTACTGTGACACATGCTATAAGGCAAATTATCTTTTTACTGAACCAGACACGAAGAATGAAAAATCTATAGCTAATTTAAAATCTGCCTGGTACACACAATACCCAAAATATTTTCCAAATACATAGTGGCAGAACAGTTCTCCTAAATAAGGGATTTGCTCAGTTGCCCTTCAGATCATCACTGATACGCCTCTAACCATTGCTTAGTCTCTAAGAAGGAATTAAAAAAATCATTAATTTTCTCTCAGAAAGTTACTCACCAAGGTCCTGAGGGAAAAAGGATTTGAAAGTAAGTTACACAAAAGGACATGACATTTCCCAGCCTCAACAAAGCTAGGGAACTTATAGAAAAGTTAATACCCCTTCTCCTCTCTTTTTTTTTTTCTTTTTTATATGAATAAACTCTCACAGTGAACCTCTGACAACCCAGGATTTCATACTTGCCTTTTGGTCACAAGGATCCACAGTTCTTGCCCCCCTGAGCAGAGCTCAGGAGCATGCACATCAAGATTCCATAGGCTTTACTACCTTAATGCAACTCACAGATTTCTAATTCACTACAAGTCAGTTTATTCACTGCCTAAATACTAAGGCCTCAATCTTCCAGGAAGAGAGGCAAATATTAACCCTGTTTTAACCCCTTTAATGATAAACTACAAAGAAATAAATCTTACCACACAGCACTTCAGATGCAGCTCCATAGGTGCAAGTCTGTGCAATGGCCTTTCAAGCAGCCCAAGGACTTCCACTGGCAGCACCTGTACAAACCCACCAGACTTCCAAATAAACACACACAATAGCAACAGATTATCACAATAAAGGTGTGTTTGATCCACTATGATAGAAGTGCAACATGGACAAATTAGAAGTGAAACTCGAGCATATTAATGACCTTCTGGAGTGAAACTGCAGAAACCATTTGCCCAACACCACTCCTTAAAATGTTACAGAAGTGAAGGATAATAAATCCAAATCCAGCATGGATGGAACAGAGTTACTCTTTAGCACTCAGTGATTTGGTCATCATCCTGAAACTAATGGTGCTTATGCCTTAGAGCTAGTCTTAATTTCTTCCATGACACTATTGCAATACCAAACAGGGCTAGGAATAGTGTTTTGGCTACTCTGAGAAACATTAGCATGTGGGCCTCAAAAATATACTCACATAAAGTAAGAAACCAGGAGCACTGTAGCATTTCCACCAACTAGAATCTTCATGTTCAAGCTTCCTGACCAAAGTTAAATTCTGTAACTATTACATCTATTCCTGTTAGTCGTTTCTTTGCCTTCCAGAAGCATCTCTTAGAAATGAGGACTGAAATGACTGGTATTTTTCATCTGCCTTTTCTTAAAGAGGGTATTTTCTTTCTGGTTCCTAAAAATCACAGATTTCAATTCCTTCAGGTCTCTGTCCATCATAGAAACCTCCAAATAAACTTCTTTAAAAGGCAAGTCAAGGGAAAGTCAGGATATGCTGGTGGTTTTTCCTCAGTTGAAGATACTCACACCAACCGACAGGCATCTGATGCTTTCCATTTTCATTTGCTATTTTTATTATGTACTAAAAAGCATAAAAATCTGTGGGTGTATGTGTATTTTTGTTGCACCGGCACCACACAAAAGAGAAAGCTAAGAGTGGTACATAAAAATTGCAGCATTGGAGAATGAAGGCAGACAAAACTATTAAAAAACAAACAGGCTCAAAGGATCTAGGTACTTCATGGATGTATAGGAAAGGACAACCCTAATGTACCTGAAGTACTACTGACCGTATTATAAGTGTTGCTGCTTTTAATTAATTAGGAATACCAAGCTAAGCCAGTCTCAAAGTGATATAAGAGTGTTCTGATGAACCACTGCCTCAGTTTCATAGAGCTAGAACTTTTTAGTGGGTAGACGAGCTTTTAGTGGCCAAATTCTCATAATATTGGAGGTATATTAATTAAAAAAATGTTGAAAAGAAGTACCAGTGACAGTAGCAATTTATACACTCAGTGAACAAGTCTTTTTTCACCACTAGGAAATGTTGTACTCAATTTGAGAATATAACCATTAGGTACATCCCAATAAAACCCTGACCAAACTGCCAGAACTCCAGACATGGCCCCTAGATATGCAGAAATTCTGTCTCTAGCATGTGCATAGGGACCAGAGTGCTCCAGGTCCATAATGACAATTTGTCCTGGATTTGGTAATATCTGTAGCCTACTCAGGCCTGGAGTTGCAAGAGAATTGTAAAATATCAAGAAATCCAAGACAAACAGCCTGCTCATATCACATCCAACGTGCACAGGGACATGTACAGTAAATCCAGTGCACAATAGAGGTGCTTCTTTTCAGGAAATCTTGGACAGAAGCTGTGATTACTTGTTTTTACACAGAAGAATAAATAAGTATTTTCATAATAAATCAGAAGCATACCTCTAAACTCAGTAATGGTATTTGCTAAAATAGATTCCCCATCAAAGTACTTCCAAGTAATCTGAATTGCAGAGAGTAATAAATCTTTGATGTCCTCTACACAGCTTGAGCAGCACTGCAGCACGCTGGGAGAACTGCAGTCCCATCTCTCACAGCACTGTGATGTTGTTGTGCACTATCCCCTGTGTGCTGACGTGTCCCCATGAAAAGAACGGGGCTGGCTGTGCACCTTAATGCCATGTTGTAGATCAGCTTATTTCCAATTCTTTCCCCCAAGCAGTTTACTGAAGCATGACCACAGGCTCTCACTTCTCCTCTCCAATACACTCACCCCCTGCTCCAACTCCTCCACTTTCCCTTCTGTTCTGTTAGGTTTATTTTCATCACAGTTACAAAAGTTTCATGCTGAGCAAGTAAAATGATGATAGCTTCTTTTCTAAAAATCTTTTGATTTTCCCAAAATAGCTGCATCTGCTAGACCCATGAACCAGATAAAATACCCTTTCACTAGCATTGAAAGGCAGAGAAGAGAAACTACCCTGTATGAAAGCAGCGTACATTCCCCAGTGTAGAGTCCTTTCCAATAAGTCTTTTTCTGTTATTTTATGGCTCAGATCAACACAGGTACCTACTGTCCACTTTTTTTTCCCCTGAAAAGAGGACAGTTTATTTGAAGTCAAAATCAAATCACATTTTCACCTTGTAAAAAATTAAAGCAGTAAATTAACCCTCAGATAAGAGATACATCACATTGCAGAATATTAGATTAACTTAACAGAGAGCAATCCATCAACTAAGAGGGGAAGAAAGACTCCACCATTTATTCTAGATAATTTCTTTTGCTGAAAAGAAGGTTTTTTTCATTGGCATCTGCAGAGAAAATAGTTTCTCCATGTCTCTCAGTCCTGAGATGTGCCTAGAAGAGGCGGCATAAACATACCTCAGGTGCCCCAGGTGGAGGTCTTGATGACTAAGCTTTACTTCAGAAGCTTTAGAGGCACACAGTCAGTCTCAGACCCAAGCACATTGTCTCTCTCAGCAGTGCTGACTAGCTGATGCTTCACCAGAGCAGAGCTTGGGCCGCCCTCACCCAAGAAACACTGCTGGCTCCTCTCACTGCCTCCACCACTGACCCTCCACCAGGACACTGATGAGATATCCTCTGATTTTTCAGTGTGGTTGTAAACTTTCCTGGTGCAAAAAGTGCTCACTGTGCATTTGTACAGCACCCAACATAATCAGCACCTGATGCTGGTAACAACCTTTTGCAGTGCCTCTTACAACAGATTTGCAGGATTATATTCAAATGGAAAGGATGTATTAGCTCAACAGTGCTGTTCTATAAATTTAGACTCCCAGATTGTCTTATTTTTCCATAATCTTTGAAACTGATTAGTCTGCATATAAAATCACAGTTCATTTGGCACAGAATTTCCATACCTGGCTGTTTGTCAGTGCTTTGTGCAGTGTTATGAACCTCTGTTTCCTCATTAGTATTCACTGCAGCAAGATGATGAATGACACTGAAGATGTGTTTATCTGATGTGATTTCTTACTTGTCTTCACCCATTTACTATATACCTCATTTTGTTTCCTTTGTTGTCTTCAATCTTTTATCAAGGAAAGCTGTTAATTTTTTTCATTATTACCATTTTCCTGTTTCTTTGAAAATCCAGTGTTTCTTTGAAAAAATTCCCATTGACTTCAAAACACACTAGAACTGGCCTCTATGGAGGCTGAATGCTTCTAGCATGCCTAATACTGCAGTAACACCACCTACTCATCCCCTCTGTTTTTTGTCTGTTTTAGGGCTTCATAGTTTACCATGACTGCCAATAAAACGTTAACATTTACTCCTCTTGCTTGCATTTCAGAAATATCCCAACCTTTGCCCATGCTGACAGCATGTGGCAATCCTGCCTAAGCCTCAGTCTGCACTCTGACCTCGATAAACAGCAGTACCTTTGATACCCAAAAGCAGACAAGAACCAGCTCATCCTGCCAATCTCTGAACTGGAAGGAAAGTCTCACCATTTTGTGACACGCAGCTTATTCATGAATGATCTCAGCAGTCAAGCATACAGACTATATTTCTGTAGAAATACAGCATCTGTAGAACACATTTTTTTCTGAATGAGACAATGAAAACACATAAGGCAATACACACATAAGAAATTTCCCCAGTACAAGATGTAAAATAGCAAGGACATTTATTTTTCAATTCATATGCAACTTGGCAAGCCATGTGATTACAACTGAAGAAAAAAAAAAAAGGCCAGACATAATTCAGCTCATCTTCCCTCTCCATAAGCTCGGCCAAAGGGACTAGCTTTTTAATTATCTAGCAAGAGAGTCAGTAAAACATCCCCACCTGCTTAACAGGATCCTCAGGCTCCAAACTCATTATCAGATTGCTTTTTAAGAGTCAGCAATTTAAACTCCCTCCAGCATTATAATCACCACAGTGATTAGAATTCCAAGATGCACTGAAGTTTTAGGACGCTACAGACCTGCAGCCACTGCCACTACCCCAAACACTGCAACACACAGCCCCCAACAAGCAGCACCACACCGGGAAGCTCAATCTGCTTACTGGAACAATCTTTAAATAGTATTAACTGGCAGACAGCGTTTCCTCTAACTCATACTGCAGCAACACCAGGGGGTTGTAATGCATCCTGAATAGAACACAGCACATGCTTCCTAAGCTGTCCTATAACTGGCTCTAATTTATTAGAGGTTCAACTCTCCCAGAGAGTGGTCTGAGAAAGGCAATAAAAAAAAAAGTATGTTTTTTCAAACCATCACTTGAAAAACAGTATTTTTTAATAACAATTACCAAAAAAAAAATAATTGTGAATATTTCAGAAAACATTCTACTTCATCAGAAACAGTAAGCCAGAGATAGCAGCTTCAGGATCTGTTGTCTTTACAGAAAACAAAACAAATACTCTCGTATGCTTCAGCCATGCAAACTTGAAAGGTGAGTGTGAAGCAGAATAAGAGAAGCTTTCTCAAGCGCTTTAGAACCCACCAAGTGAGGTCCAGGCATGGATAAAATATCACCAGATTTTAGAGTAGCTTCTAGGAGTCAGACACTTTTAATCCTGGCTGTACTTAGATACCAGTGAGGAATCTGGTCTCCCTTAAAATTCTGTCCCTTATTAGATTCAATAATCACTCTTCTGAATGACAGTAGAGGGAAATTCAATATAAACTATTTTGAAGATCTGAAAGATTCTCTCCCAGCACGATAATTACTGTGTTTCCATTTCTGTTAATGACATCTAAGAACTGGAAACAAAAGCAGTGGTGGAGGATTAAGTAATTATGGAGTATTAGATGCATTTGAAGAGCAGGGTCACAGAAACAGGCAGAAGGAGGAAAGAGAGTGAGCATGCTGTGGGCTGCTCATCAACTTGAAAGCTATAAAATATCCCCCCTTATTCACAGCTTGGTAGCTGTAAAGGACACAGGCTCACAGTACAGATCAGGTATTCTTTATTGTCCCCATTCTGGAGAGCTACAGCTTTTATGGGTAAGTAAAGCTCTTGTTAACTATAGATAGATGTGATCTCTGCTTTGTGATTAATTTTCTCTCATCCAGAAATTTCCAACGTATGTGACAGAAATAGAAAACTAATTTAGGATCATTTAAATATTCAAGTGTAGTTCTGTGATAAATGCAGTGCTATAGGTGACCTAAAATTCTTGTGTGTCCTATTTCAAACAATACTTGACTCAAAAGAAAAAACTAAGAGAATGTCAAATTATGAGAATGGCAATGAAAAGTGAACTTAAAGTACTGGAAAATTATGAGTTCTTATGAAATTTCAGTACTTGAAAGAGAACTAAAATTCATCATTCTCTATTGGCAGTACAATGTACATCAAAGCAAACATACTTATATGTGTCTCTTACATATATTGAAGTTTGCCAAGCACTACTGTAGAGACTGGAGCTGCATTTAAGCAGTCCAGGCTTGGAAAATGCTTCTTTATGACTCAGGTCTCAGCCTAGGTAAAGCTGGAGTATAAGCACTAAGCTACAGTGTTTCCACGTGAAAGGAACACCTTTCATATTAGATTTAAAATATACCTTCGAGAATTTAATTTCCATTTTTCTCCAGATCATTCAAAGGTATTGGTCAACTGGATCATAGGGTTCAGCCCTCCACCTTCGTTGATATAATGGCAATTTACATCACAATTGGACCTCGTGACATCAGCAGAACTAATCTTAGTAATACTCAACGTGTTTAAAGGTGAAATAATCTGTCTCGAAAAGCAGTATGACAACTGAGCTGCCATTTAGGGTAATCACCTTCCTAGTCAACTAAATGATTATTGAAGTGAAGTTAAACATTTCAGTAGTTTAGGGACACTGATAAAAAAAGCAGGCGAAAATTTAATTTAAAAGCACTGTAAACACTCAAAGAGATGGACACGAAATATAAGTGAACTAAACAAGTATTAGATAGGTATTGCTTCGGGCTAAACCACCTCTATTTGTAGAGTCGTTTCTGTAGAACTGACTTTCTATTGCAATTCAGGTGGATAACTGAACTTGGGTGGATTATTTCTTCTATTCCTACATCATTTATATGTACCTGTCCTATTTTCTGAATGTTCTGTTCAGAAGGCTTGTTCTTTTGAAATATTTGCTGGTCATGGCTCAAAGTTTTTATTCCCACTTTTGTTCGTGCTCTTTACAGCATCCTTTTGCTCACACAGTGCAGTTTCTGCTGCCCAAGTAGAAAACTTTGGACAGTACAATAATAAATGACAAACAGAAACCCATACACTTCTAAATACAGGTTTATCAAACTTATATTTTAAAAATAAATACTCATTCATTCAAAACCGTGTAACAATGCCAGCAATTTTTAGGTGTTTTTAAGGAAGCTGTTACCTTCCTTACAACTGAGAACACCAAAGCCAGCCTAGACAATATTACAAATTCCTTGTGTGTGCAGTTCTCAGCATTCCTCAGCATCTCACCATTTGCTTCAAGAACATTATAACCTTAATACATCAACACCATAGGGAAATCCCAGAGCTGCTGCTTTAAATTCAGGCTTTTTTTTTTCTTTTAGATTTTTAAAGCGTTGTGTCAGATGCACTTAAATAAATTGCAGTCAACAAAGCCTGTTGCTCTCCAGTACCTAATGAAAATTCAGCCACTCTTGTTCTGTAGAACTTGAATCTAGACTGCACCAAAGTCAATAAAGCCATCCTGACCTGTGCAGGCTGAAGGAGGAGACACAGGGTTCCAAACACCAGTTTTGAGCAAACTCCTCAAAGGCTCTAAGCATCATTTCCATGGTACTCTGCTAAACACAGCTCTTGTACTTGAGGAAGGTTTGAGAAGGTTGCTGAAGGCCCATACTGAGCAGCATTTCACTATCTGTGGTTTCATCTTTGCTTCTCTGTTAACAATTCGTTTGCATTGCAAGGTCACCAACAAGCTGAAAAAAACCCAACCCACCTCTTCTTGTTCTCTGACAATCCAAGTAATTTTTAATATTCACTCACCTAAAACTATGGTTCTTGTGCTTTGGGATCCCCTCCACCTTCATTGAAGAAAGGTAAATTAAGGCAGTAAAATACAGCGCTGCTTGGAAAGAGATAAATTATCTTTCACTATTCTAATATAAAAATCCATTTTTTGAGGAGAGCTTTTTTCTAATCAAGATACAATTTAAAGTAAAATCTACAGAGAAAAAGTACTTTATTCAGGACTCAGTCCAGCAAAAGTACAGTGACAGTATATTCTTATTTATAAACTGGTATGGGGACTTTCCTGTGGTCCTATGGTAGTTCAGAGTGTAAAACTGCCCTGTTCAGTCTAAAAATACTTGGGAATAAAAGCAGCTCAGTTTTACTGAAAGACCAGTAGAAACTCCTTCAAAAACACAAATCCAAGAAAGAAAAAGTAGATACCCACTTAAGAAAAATTAGCTCATGTTACAAATTAGAGAATATTTTAAGACAGTAAGAAATACCAGAAACAAGTATTTGGAATCAGCACTGCTCAACACAGTTGTTGAAATATCTATCACCCCAAAACTATTTCATCAAAAGCATTTTATCATTCTTTAACTTCTTTATGCAAGAGAAGTAGAACAATAGGAAGAAATTCAGTCACAAAGTGCTTTGACTAAAATGCACGAGCTCACCACAGCAAAACGAATCTTATGACTTGTTCACAGACAGTTCCTCCCTCCCTTTATTAAACATTTCCTTTTTGCCTTTCTCTAAAGCCTCCCCCATACACTTTGATAATCATTTTGGTATTTTAAAAAATTACATAGGTAATTTGTAATGATTGCAAGCATTTCTGCCAGGCAAATAAAAGTGAGAGAACCTGCAAAGATTTTTGAACTTGATACTAAGATTTTCAACTAGGTACTCTCAAAAAAGCTTGTATAACATTATGTAAACATAAACTTGTGCATGAAAACCTTATTGCAATATTCAGCCTAGGAAAAGATACCCAAGATAAAAGCTGCTCATGTTATCTTGCATATCCTGGAACTATAGACATGAACTCCCTAAAATGCTTTATAACAATGTGTGCTAACTGCTTTATTGAATCTATTTCAGTAATACAACCAGGATTTTCCCAAGATGTTCATCTGTGTAAGCCTGCTCCCTTTCAAACATACTGTGTGATATAATCACCCTCTTACATTGGCAGCACACAACAGTTACTGGGAGGTCCCAGAAGCAAGACCTTGCAGAACTCTGGCTGCATTCCAGTCCTCCCTGCCTGCCCCCTCCCCTCTTCAGTGCCCAGGCAATGCAACCCATTTGTGCAGCAGAGCTCAAACCTATTCATGCAACACAAGTAACACCCGGTCAACATAAATTAAGTTAAAACAAACCAACAAAAAACTACCCAGCAAAAAATCATTGGATTTTCCAAATTGTTAGGACACCTGCATACATTTAAAATCTGATCCTTCTTGCTCTGCTGGAAACAAGCATAAAAATAACCCTTTACAGCCACTGATAAAGTGATGTACCAATAAGCAGATTTTGCTGAGCAACTCAGGTTTAGAGCAGAGCATGTTACTTGTATTGAGCACTGACAGACCTTATAAGGCCATAACTTTTAAAATGTGTGTCAGACTTGAGAATGATCCTTTTTTTCAGTACAAAGTACCTTATATTGCATAAAAATAGCCAAACACACCCACTAACCAGGAAAAAAATATTTCTAGTGCATCCATTATGCAACCAACTTCAACACCGTCTTCCAAGAATCTTCTTCACATCTCTCTCAGGTTATAAAATGGGTCAAATGCACACAAGGATTGACACTATAATACTCAGTACTAAAAAAATATCTTCAGACAGTGCCACAAAAAAATTTACATTTGACAGAATTCATGCGAATTCCCACTACTGTCCACTTTATTCTGGAAACCTCTGAGATCAATAAGGAACCCCACTCCACAGGTCATGTCATAGCCTTGTCTTTCTCAACACTGCAGAGACAAGACCCTCCTCTCTGGTTTTTTCCAGATCTTGGGTGGAGTCATACAAGCAATCAGCCAGGATAAGATAGGTACAGGTGGAGGATGAGTTGCAGACAAAAGATCTGTCCTTTCAAGAACTACAAAAACATATTGTTTTTTCTTTTTTTTGGCATTGCATCAGAGAAGCAAAGGAAACAAGAATACCATCTCAAGTCCAACAACATATCATTGTACTAGAGCCTCCTAAAACTATGAGATACACCTACCTCAAAATTTGTCACACACAAGCAGAACAGACTAATGCTCAGGCCTATGAGTTCACTTGCACAGAAAACAATCATTAATTAAACCCTAGAAGTTCAAGAATTTTTGTCCAGACGGTGGGACCTTTGTGCTGTGCCTGTTTAGGTGGAGTTCAGGCACAAAAGGCCAATAATTGCATTTGCTTTGTTATTTGCCATCTCTCATGCTACTGGGCTCCCTGGTGGGGCCTCCTTGCTCCTACAGCCATTCCACATGGCTGGGGTTCCCAGTGCAGCCAGCCCAAGACTCTGCATGGTGATGCTCTCTTTACTTCAGACACAAGTTCTGGCTTTGGTTGTGCATTGCTACACTCTAGTAACACCCATACACCAACCAAACCATCTACAGCCAACCAGGGGACCTTACAAGTCCCTGTGGAGAACTGGATTACATGCACTGCCATGGCCAGGGATGAGACTTTTCTGCCTCACTGCAGAGGCAGCAGCCAGCTGGGAGTCAGGGATGAAATGTTCCCAGCCATCCAGCTCACCATTCTGTGGTCTGCCTCCAACACCCATCAACATCTTTTCTTTTGACAACACACACTGGGGTCTGGGCACCACAGCTTTCTTGTCACTGTCTATAGTCTCCAACATCCACCCATGCTCCCAACAGACTGGTTAGCAGGGATAGTTGAGGACTCGGCTGATACTTTGATATCAGCACAAAGGCTTCTTTTTCACAGCTGTTCTTTTGTTTTGCTGAAAAACCCCTTGTAGGGGTTGTCAGCCAAAGGAAATTAGTGTTTTCTCTGCTATGGTGTCTAATTGGTTTTTCCTCCACTGACAGCTCTTCAAGCTAAATTTAGGGAGCCAGGGAAATTAAGCTGAATGCTATTTGGCTGAGACTATGGCCCACTTCCCATACACACATAATAACCATAGGGAAGGGTTCCTTTAATTCACTTTGTGCTGCAAAACTACAGAGAGTAAGCAGATAGCAAGCCCGCCACATAAGCAACATACTTTAGATGTATATTAACTGTGTGATCAAAGCTATCTTTAGAGACCAACATCACTCATAACAAATGCAGAAAACTAGATCTCCAGTGAGCAAGCAAGACAGAGAGATTTCATTCATTTCCATAAATGAAGTCGATTTATTCCCATCTGTCCCAATTTGTCCTATCAATTATCTGCTCATACGTAGCTCTGCCAGCACTGACAATTTACCCTTATATTTCACAAAATATGATGAAACCAACACCTCCTGGAACTAAACAACTATGAAAGAAGTTGAACTCTGACTTAAACCAGCAAGTTTTCTGATCACTTTTTTTTATAAAAAAATCTACCCGAAAATATGACTGAAACACAAATTGTTGCTGATGAAGAAAGAAATATTTAAGTCCATTACTAATTGCTTTTGAGTGTAGTACATGTGTGGTTATTCCTGTAAGTCTACCTTCCAGATCCAAAAGCTGGCATTTCCTTACCTTGCATAAGGAATTGGAGCAGCTGGGAGCTCAGGCTTAGCATTAGCCTATGAAGTTGGTGTATGTCAAACAGACCTACTCCCTAAGCATTAAGTCACAGTTAAATTACCAGGCACGTAAAAAAGGTGCATACAGGTTTACAACATTTTGATTCCATTACACTGAAGTGAATTTTATTCTTCTTCTCCTTCCCGCAAAAAAAGGAGTAAATTTAACAGAATACAATTAAGCAGCTTTTCATGCTATAGGTCATCCCTTGGGCACATATGTTCTCCCTGACTGCACTCGGCTGGGTTTCTTCTGATTTATCTCACTGACCTGTTTTATATTATACTAGGATAATCATATTTTTCCACTTATCTGTTTTCACTCAGGATTCTGCAGCCATTTTTCTTGTTGACTCCACAAGGTGTAGCACCAGCCACAGGCCAATAGGATCTGCTGTCTACCTATAGCTTTCCTCATGCACACTCCTTCCTGTATTCCCTCCTTGGTGGAATTCAATTATCCAAGAATAAAGACAAAAATTATAAAAATATAGAATTGTTTCCCCCCGCCAAACAATCTACATTTCAAAATCAATTGCCATTTTTTCACCATGACAATATATCAATTTGGATTACCACAAGGAATATCAGTATGCACATCTCTATTATTTTTCTGCAAATTTCTTCTGTCCATCTCTGTTTCTTACTGTTAACAAAGAAAAAAGCCTTTGTCTATGCACTTATAGCTTCATACTTGAGTTACTGCACTCTGAAACTCTAAGCTTCAACTGTATAATTCCCACTCCAATAATGCAATATTTTTACATCTCCTTTAACTGATTCCATTTTCAAGTTCTTTATTCACTTATGTTTTGTTCAAGTTAGAACTACGTACAGGTTCTCAAAAGGTATGTGTTACCAACTGAAATCCCTTTCTGCATCAGCACACTCTCTTCTTTTTAAATCTCTCTTTCAAATACTTTCTGCTTGCCACCTCCTTGCATCAACCTTTCTATTTAATGGTTGGTGTTCAGGCATTAAAAATCCAACACTCCTCACCCATGGTAACCAGATGATGACCCACTTACGTTCTGTGTTCATTTTCTTTTTCTACTTTACTGCTAGGTGATTTCTTTACCTCATTTTTTGAAGAAAAAAAAATAGTGCCATGCATGACACCACGTCAAAGAGAGTATTTGTGACTGTCCTGGCTGATTTATGACAATTAAGAGAATTTTAGACATGGATTATTGGAATTTTTTTTAAATCCTTGTGATTATAGAGAGCATTAATGTAAGTGCTAGCCAGCTGGGCTTAAATTCCTGTCTGCATCATCCTTTCAACCTGCAGCTCAGGCTAAACAGCAAAAATCTCCTTCAAAACCTGTTCAAAGGCCCATCCCACAGGATCCCAGGCACTGAGCAATGCTCTAAGGAGTTCAGGATGGGCCAGTGCAGTCCAGAAAGGCTGTAAATGCAATGAGCAAAGGCTAGTTTTTGTGGACAACACAGTGGGCTTTCCTCTGTTGTCCAGTTCTTGGCGGCAAGTATTTTTAAATCATGCTTAGAAACTGTTATGCATTTGCCCATTGAGAATAATTACAAATAGTCTAGATCAGGAGAACAGAATATTGGGGAAAATATGGCCCTTTTCAGATTCTGAGTGCGGGCAGCAGGAGATATTTCAGTTGCCAGACAATGACAATCTATACTCATCACCCATTCCTACTCCTTTCCTCTTTGAAGAGAGTCACTGAAGGATGCAGGGGTAAAAAAGATATAAAAGCTATATAAGCCCACGTGGCCATAAACTACAGGACTGCACAAGTTGAATGAACTGTTGTTATTACAAACAACAGCTTTGATTTCAACCTCCACGCTGCCATACACACTGGATCAAACCTTAAACTCAGTTCAGGTAACTTAAATCAAGGAAAATCCAGTGAACATTCACTAGGAGAAGTGCAAGTTAAAATGTTGTCTCAAGCTTTCAAAAAAGTTCCAAAATATTTCTTCCCCCTTTTCTAATTTTAATAATGCAAACTTGTCCACAAAGCAGAATTATTTTTTTTACCTACAGATGTTTTCTGTCTAGTAACTTCCATGCAGAAAAAACTTAAAAACCTCAGCCAAAGGAAGCCTTGAAATTTATTATTATTGTGAATTCTTTATGGCTAGAGAACAGACATGAGTAATCTAAAACTCTGTAGAGAGAAACAAGAAGGAAGGGAAAAAAAAAAAAGCCAGGTCAGGAGTTGCTCATAATTATATCCCTTTCATCCTCAGGATATTGGTTTTAAATTCTCTCCCCAGCTCCTTTTTAATTTTGTGATTTTTCTCCTACATCTCATCACCCTTGAGTGCAGTGACAAAGACACAAAACATATCTTTTAACATGGCCATAAGTGGCTTTTCATGGAGACACAGATAATAGCTTATCTGATTTATAGGACAATTTTGTTGCCATGGGTTTGAAAGTCTGAAGAGATGGAGGATCTATTCCTCCAATACTTTACTTCATGCACCAAGATAAGATAGTTCTATTGGAAAGAATATAAGTCAGCCCAGTCCCAAAACAGTTGCATGGCTTTCTAGAGATGAAATACAGTAATTCACCATGGAGAAATTTTTTAAAAAAATAAATAAATAAACCTCTCCTCAAATTGTATTGCACCTTTCTCCTCCCTTCCCTGGTAACAAAGTTAAAAGCAGCAGCTTTTGCTTCCCATGGTTACAGCAAAATGCTATAATCATACAGCTGCACCATTCACAGTCAGCAGGAACGTGTTTGACCTTACAGGCTTTAGATGCTCTTAACACACATATACTTACCAGCCCATC
Source organism: Pseudopipra pipra (assembly GCF_036250125.1). Taxonomy (NCBI): domain Eukaryota; kingdom Metazoa; phylum Chordata; class Aves; order Passeriformes; family Pipridae; genus Pseudopipra; species Pseudopipra pipra. The sequence goes on from NC_087556.1 coordinate 11,234,196, forward strand.
TAGATTCTTCCATGCCCAATTTACACCTCTATGAAGTAAATATAATATCATATTCCCAGACAAGGAGACCTGGAACCTTATTTTGACTACTATATTCTAATTCTTCTACTCAGCATGCAGGTACATTTGTTACCATAGGTTTATACGGGAGATGCCACAAACTAGGAATTATTTTTGTTATTTCAGGGAATAGCATTAAAAAAATACTGTGACAAAATGTAGGCTTACAGTTACATTATTTGGCAGGCAGCCATGCTAATAAGAACACAGGTCAACCTTTCTTTTTGTTTTGCATGTAATTACATTGCTAGATAGACCCAAAAGGTATTTTCCAATATCAGGACTTAAATTTTTGGTTTCTTCAGGACACAGCTTATACCTTTGAGCTACTCTTGACCTGCAGAACTGTAGCAGTTCATCAATATGGACTGATCCCTCAGCTGTTACACAGGATATGTTTAATAGAGCCTTGTGTTTCCTGCCCTGGAGATATAATACATTTACAGAAAAGCAGAGCCAAGAGAAGGCCAGATGACTATTTCAATAAGAGAAAACAAGAATGAGTTATTTTCTCTCTCAATCCAAAATTATTTTGTGGCACTTATCTCTAGTCCATGTTCTGGAAGCTAAATTGCAAAACAACATTCAACATAAATACTTCAATCAATTTAAATGCAATTAAACGAGATGAAACTTCCAGCAAAGAAAACCCCTATGAAGTTAGGAAACTATACCTGGGAAAGGATACACAATGTTTTCTTTTACTGTTCTTTAATCATCTACTACCAGAGACATTACACTGAGCTATAAAGACCTTTATTGTTACCATATCTTTATATTCTGGAAAAACACATTATCTTATTTTCCCACTTTGAATAATTATGATGATGATGATGATAATAATCTGTGGAAGAATTTTCTAAAGTATACTAGAGGTAAGTGGCAGAAAAATAAGTTTAGTATGTGAAATTACTAAAGGAAGTGGCAGTGAAAGACAAGGCATTGGACTGGATTAAGTTGCCTCAAGCCCTCAAACAAATTGGATCATACAGACTTCACACTGCTCAGGATCCAGACAATAATAAGTCATACTCAATGTAGTATTTATATTGCAAGATAGGGTCTATACTTCCTCTAGAAAATAATAGAAGATAGTTCCTACATATGTGAAAGGCTATAAAAAGAGGAAAATAATTAGATAAGTCATTACTGTTTTAAAGGGGATATAATCAGTCACTGAGAGACACGTGGGATTCTTTTTTCTCACTCCCTAAATGCTTTATAGGTCAAAATCTGCACTGGGAATTGACAAAGTGATGGTCCAAGGGATCCAAAGAGCTCACACTTCATGTCTCTTTCCCCACTGCAGAAACCAGATGAAATCTCCATGGTACAAGCATGTTCTCTGCATTATTGTTTCTACTCTCACTAGGATTATCAAAAACCGACTCCCGCAGCAAAAGTCTGGTTCTACTCAGTATCTTATACACAGATTTATGTGTGAATTAATAATCTATCCCTTCAGATCAGGAAAAAAGCCTTCTGTACTTCAATCTCAAGAGATTTCTAAACTCGGACCCTGCAGGTAATCAGTGAGAAAGTAAAATTAGATCCTGAGCCCATTTCCCCCCCCCCGCCCCCCGCTTCTATAGTGAATTACTAAAGCTGATCAGCAACACTCTGATAAAAATGCTGATTCAAGAGAATGAATAATATTGCTTGAGAACATGTTTATTCTGCTAAAAGCCCTCCTCAAGAGCCAGGCAGAAGGCACTCCCTGCTGTCTGACCAGCTGGCTGGCCTGGCTGGCTCCCTTCCAGCTTGCCTACCAGCCGGCCAGGCAGCCCCAGGCTGTCAGAGAAACACATTTGAAAAAAAAAAAAAAAAAAAAAAGAGCTGAAACAAATTGTTCTGTTTTGCCTGAAGTTCCACCATGTCAACATTCTGTTCCAGCATGGGATGAAACAAAATGTCAACAATGCAGAATTTTCCATGAAGCAAAAATAGCCTTTTCTGGTCAATTTTAGTCACAATCTCTATGTGTACTACTGCCTCTCCACCAAAATAGCTGTGTCTTACAGTGTCTGCTTCAATTCCTCTCCAGAAGCATGGATTTAAACACAGGGAGTACTGGGGAATCAGTCCCATGTTGATGAATTTAATCAAGGTTTTATAAATAATAACCATGATAAAATTCTGAGGATCTGAGAAAAAGTTTCAGCATTTTAATACTGTTATAGTTAAATGCCACACTATAATTTCTGCAAGACTTTTATAAAAGTAGTTCTTTAGCCAGCTACTTGGTCGATTTTTGATGCTCATACTACTCATTTCAAAACACTACAGACTATAACCAGAGGGATATTTTACAAGGACTTTGTCATCATGCATATGGTGTTATTTTACTGATCTATTCCCTGGAGAAACAACAAAGCATCTGGATTTCCAGTTATCACAACACCAACCCAATGAGTGACCAGTATAGACTCTTCCCTGCTATTTGTAAAACAATCTCCTCCAACTTAAGAGATCCAGTTGTCTTTTCATCTTTTGATAGATCCTAATTATATCAGAAATGTAATTGTAAATATCACTATTGCTCTAATTAGAGAATACAAGAGCCAAATGCTAACAGCCGCCTTCCACCCACTCCCTGAGATCCAGTTTAAGATCAAAGCTGATTCAACTGTCAGGTTGTTCAGGTCAGGGGGTCTGGGGTTTGTTTGTTTGGGGGTTTTGGTTTTGTTTGTTTTTTGTGAAAAACCTGCATTCTACTGTACTTCATTCATATAAAATCATTTATTCAGCACATTTTGACGGAAGAACTGGACCTGATGAACCCAGCCATTTGTCTAAAGATGGCATTTTGTTTAAAGCACAAAAACAAAAATTGTCATTGTTCTTAAAAAACTGCTTTTAATTTTTTAAGTCAAATAAATTTTCTTCTCAAGGGCAGTAACAGCCCTTAACTGTGTTCTACTTCCGCTCCCTTTGCTTCATCCTTTCTTCAAAATACTTCTCATTCCTCTGAAGTAAATTCCTGTATGCACTAAAGTCATGCATTTTAATTTAAAAAAAATCTCACATTAACTAATGGATACATTAAGGAAAGAGAAATTAGTGAATTCATCAAACAACAAAAATGAATGATCAATTATTAATCCTCAGCAAAGGATTTCTAGGGCAAGATTCATGCCTCATTGTTTTCAATTAAACAGTTTGTACAGTAGAAATGCTACTTTGCTACAGTTTTGGTAACATCCTATATTGTATCCCACTATACTAACTACTTCAGACATCAATTTTCCAGCATTATTTCTTACATTAATTTCAAGCACTTTAGGTCTTTTTGTCTTCAGGAAGTAGATGGAGGAATCTTCATATTGAAAGGGCAGAAGATTTAGAACAAATCAATAAAATAAGGGATAACCCACTGTCAGAAATGGATGTTATACTCCTGAGTTCACATAGAATAAAAAATGAACTGTTGAATCAGTAACTGTGACATGCAGAATATCATTCAGATCAACAACAGAATTGATAGAGTGGAAAGCAGTAAGAGTGGGATGAGTTTAAAAAAACAGTTGCAAAGAATGCAGGAAATTGAAGTACAGAAATCTGATCTCTGCGTAGGTAAATTATAGCATTATGGTAAAGCACAGAGTTACTAAACATTGACACTATAAAAAAAGGAAAGTCTATGTGACTTTTGTGGAGGCAAGTAAAGTTCAACCTGTTTTTTAAGACCTGGCAAGAAGATCAATAAAGGAGACACTGCTAATAATGCATTTCGATTTCTACAAACCTTTCAATAGGGTTTATCTAAGTTATCTTGGGATATGAGAGAAGGTTATCTGATGAAGTCTAAAGAGCAGAATAAAGATTGCTCTCACTAAAGAAAGCCAAAATTATTAGAGGTTATCTTTGCCAGAACCTGTGTCATTCGATATATTCATAAACAATCTAGAAACAGTAGAAGTAAGGAGATTTTTTTTTTATTATCTGGAGTATTCAAATAACACTGTACAGAACTGCAGAAAAATCACATCATCCTGTATGACTTGGGATAAAGAGGCACATCAAGTTCAGTGTCTGTAAATAGAAGACAACCTACACAGGGAAAAGATGGCCTAATTATGAATGCTGGTGGGGTTTAAGTTAATTCCCTCTGCCCAGAAGATAACAAGTCATTTGGAATAGCTGCAGAAAAGACTAACAGAGTAGAAAACAAAACCTCAGTTCACCTGAATCTTGAGAACACTTTCAAACCTAGCTCCTCACCCAAGAAAAAAAAATAACAAAAGAATAAAAGTTTCTCTAAGTGTTAAGCGAATTGGCAGAGGAATTACAATGGAGGGATATAATAAAAAAGCCTCTGATCATGATAGGCATGGGAAAGGCAAATAGTAAAGTTTATTTCCTTTCTCTTACTATAGTAAGAGTAGTAGGGTAGTAAGACCATTCATTTTGAGGGGTTTGGTAGGTATTTTAAAACAAAGGGAAGTATCTTCCTCTTAAAACAGTGAAACTGTGGTATTTAATGTCACAGTGCTCTGTGGAGATAAAAATTATGAATTAACTTGAATAGGTAAACAAATTTATTGCATAAAATTAGATTAAAATGTATTAAATGTATTGATGTAAATACTAGGTATTTATCTATGGTCCAGGTTGCCAGAAACAAAGGGAGAAGTGTGTTATCACATCTGTTTGTGTCTTGCATTCTTCCAGTGCTGCCACTGGCCACTATCAGAGCAGACACTCAGCAGGTTGAACTGCAGATACTATCTTTATGATAAACAAGTATTTAGAAATGACAGGCTCGATGTGGGTCCTCTCATTATTCCTCTCTCCTCCCCACCTCAAACTCTGCCACAGTTATTACATGCTAATTTCTTTTTCCAGATAGAATTTATCTCTGCATGTTTATGCCTGTACAAGAGCTATGTGCTGTTGGAGAAGTGGACCAAGCCTTTGACCTCATGCTCTTGGATTAAAAGAGTTATTTAATGAGCATATTTAGAACTCAACCCTTCAGGAAATGATCTTCTCGTCAGCCATTGGGACTGAAAAGAACAACCGTAAAGAACTCAAAATATTTTCTATACTGGCTCACCCCCATTTTCTATCCCATTCTGCTTAGAAACCCTGAGTAAGCGCCTGGAATACCTTGGGCTTTGTGGAAACGATACAGAAGCTGAAGATCAGATCCTTGAAAGTTTGAATGGGATTCTCCTGGCTCTTACTGAAGATAGCTAAGTATCACTCCAGATTAACATTTAACTGTTTGCATAATCCAAAAGCATTCATTGCAGGTTTTGTCTGTTGTGGTAACCTGTATTGCAAGAAGGGGATGCTCTTGGACATATAGTTGTCCTCAGGCTGGTTTGTTTTATTGTTTTTATTATAGTTTATCTTTTCTCTCTGTACAAAAATCACAAATCTATCTGTGACCAAGTAAAGCTACTGGTCACTAAAACACCTGAAGCTTCAGAGAAATTCCAGATTTAACCTTCTATTTACTATAGACTCCTAGGATTAACTGAGGGTGACCCTGTCAGGCATTTAAAAAAGTACTTCCTAGTCTCCTTATACAAAAGTCCTTAAAGTCTCAGCACATTCTCCTAAAAACACATAAACCTGCATTTATTTGAATCTCATGGCAGATAGTGATTAACTACATTAAGGTCAGCTAGCTGTATTTTTAATGAAAAAAGGCTAAGGGAATTGACTATTCTAATTGCTACTCTAATAAAAGATGCTGTTCCTACCTGCAAAATTAATTGCTAGGCCATACCTCAGGAATAGTATCTTAATCCCTGACTTCCCGTGCCTTACGCAAGCAGCCTTTTATAGTCAGAGAAGATGAAACTGTTTTCCTCTTTGCTTTGCCACCTGTGCTTCAATTCAGCATGAAGCAGAGTAATCAGCTGGAACCATGCTTGCTGCAATTCAAGCAGATGAATGTGCCCATATATTTAGACTGAGACAGCCTTTAAGTACCTTGCTAAATCAGAACCTTGGATCCCACAGATAACCACTCAGAACTCCAGGAAACAAAGCAACACGAAAATAAAACAGCTGCAAACCTGCAGCAGGTATTGCTAACACTTATCATTACAGAGCAGAGATCCTTCTGCCTACTCAGAGAGAGTGGGATCTTCTTAACTTTGGCAAAAATCCTGAAGGGCAATCCACGATGTGCAGTGAAAGCAGCCCACGTGCTTTCAGAGATAGCCAAAAATGGTAAGTTTGCTAAAGTGTAACTAGAAGGCACATTACAGCACATTAGCTCTTGAATTTTGTTTCATGGCTACCAGCTACTGGCATTGCAACTGTTTTACTCCTACATGGCAAAACCCTCTCCTTTACCTACAGAGGAAATGAAGAAACCATGTATTGAAGCAGATTTGGTTCCAATATTGATACCTTTGCTGGAGAGCAGAGACCAAGAAATGTTGCTTCATACTGGGAGGGCTATTGGCCGTATCTGTTATGACAATCGTAAGTATCCACATAAGAGAATCTCATTTTCCTTACCTCTAAGGCATTATTTTAAAAGGCATTATAACCTGTAGCTCATAATAATTTTATGAGACCTGAGCACATGTACTTAATGTACTTCAGCCTCCAGTTAGATATACAGTTCACACAGCTCACAGGTACCAGGCTGAATGCACTCCAAGCAACTCCTGCACTCTGGGTTTCCCCGCTGTATTTTTGACTTCAAGGTGGCACATCTTTGTCAGAACTGCTCTCTAATTACAAGAGGAGCAGAGCCTCATACACATCTTAAACAATTCTACATATCTGCCTTGGGCCCAAATCCTGAATGGCTTGATCTTCTTTGAAAGTAATAAGAGCAAAGTAATAAAGCAAAGGATTTTAAAAAGTGTGTTAGAAAAAAACCAGACTCTAAAAAACCTTAAAATACTGAGATATTATCTATGCAAGGAATAGTCTTCTCTGAGGACCACTGCTTGCATGTAGGAGATCTTTGTGCTCCAGATTGTCTGGACACTGGCTTGCCTGCTGGTCTCACAAATTAAACAATTTTCATTTACCTGCCCAAACAGTTTAAGATTTTTCTTTTACCTTTAACTCCCAGACTTATCAAAAGTATTTATTGCATACTGAAAGTAATATGGAAATTTTCACCCAGTATCTTCTATTCATTACCCTCTTCCTTCAACCTGCCTTCTCCTATCCTTGCATGGATCTGCACAGCTTTACTTAGAAAGCTATGATTTGCCACTCTGCACCATTCTTATGAAATCCAAGCATGCTAGGTACCTGGTATAGATTTCACTAGCTCCCTGCGAGTTACATGTATTTGTCAAGGAATGCCACATAATACTTTCAAAAACCTTCCCCCTAAAAATTACATGCAAGGCTCATGCAACTACTGTACACCAGCACTGCTACAGCATATGGCCATTCTGCACAGCTGCTTCCCTTCTGGCACAGCACAGGCCCTCCACAGATTTGCCAAGATGGTTGTGACTATAAGATACGTGCTTTAATAAATTCTATTGCTAGCACAGCAATAAATACATCAAAGGAAAGAAAAATTAACTTCACCAGTTCTCTGCCTGAATTACAATGGTATAGGCCACAGTGGCACCCAGACACTTCCTGGGATCTGCCATACAAGTTACAGCCTAGTTCTCAGCAAGACACTGCTGCAAAACAGTGCCATTGTACTGTTAAGTAACCATCACTGTCCAACTTTGTATTTTAGAGTTCTTGGCATTCTCAAAACCATTTTAGATATTAAGCTTTCATTCATTACATGACAAGCTACAAAAAGAAAGAAAGCAGTTATCAGTGTTTTCCTCAGCAAGCGTGCACATGGATGTAGACAAGTGTAGTAAGTATGCTAGAAGCAGGACCAAATTAAGTTTTACTTACTTTGTTGACTTCCCTTAAGTCATAAAAATTTACACCTGCTTAAAAACCTTACTCAGCCCATAAAGATTCCCAAGATACCTGGAATTCAAGCCTTCCAAGGCTCCCAAGATGAGGAAGAGCATGATTTCCCTAGATTAACTTTAAAGCAGTCTGTCTTTTAGTGGTATCTTACAATATCCCAGGTATTGGTAAAGCATTTAACGATTTTTTTTTTAATCATTACTCTAACACACAAAAAGCAAGTATATGGACATTTGCTATACGAGTCACTATTTCTTATCACGTCTTTCCAGTACCTTTCATCTCCCAGCCCTTCAGAACAAAAGAAGCCATAGTATAATAAGGTGGAGATTCCCATTCCCCAAAGATAAAAAAGCCAACTGTCTGTTCCTCACTCAATTTTCAGATACATCCCAAGATGTATCACCATTCATCAGAACTTGCTTGGGAAGAAATGCACAAGCAATTGCCTTTATATGTTTTTAGAGTGGTGTAATTTCTTAAGTCAAAGTAGCACCAGGAGGTTTAGCAAAAATCTGTCCTAAACTTGCATTTCTCCCACACACACATTAGCCTGAAGTCACAGCACAAAAGCTTTACAAATTCTAACTGTGAGAAAGAACCAGACTACCGTGCTGCTAAGCATCTCAGTCAAACCCTTTTCACTGATTTAATTAGTCCCTAATCCAATCACCTTTAACTTCTACCACTTCCCTTATCAGGTGACCTTCAGGAAGAGCTGGTGAAGGTTGGAGTAATCCCATCACTAGCCCGAATATTAACTGACTATGAAGAGAGCGAACCACTTGTCCACGTTGCTCTATTGGCCTTATACAATCTTGCAGACCTTGGTAAGTAAATGTTTTTGCATCTTGGAATAAAATATCATTTTCAAACTGTCACTGCCTTTCCATGCCCACAGGACTGCAGGGCTTCATTTGTTTTGGTTTTTCCTCTGTTTGTTTGGCTTTTTTTTGGGGTGGGGAGTGGTGTTTGTTTTGAGTTTTGTTTTTTAAATGCTACTGATAGACCTAATCAAAGACTGGCCACAGTATCTGTATTGGAGAAGTAACTAGTCCTTCATGGAGTACCAGCAATTACTGGTACTATATTAAAACAATTAAGATTTAACAGACAGCTTTTGACGCCAAAAGAAAAGTAGAGATGGCATAAGTTCATATGGAAAATTGACAGTTTTGACTACTTCAGTTACAGTACATTAAAAGCTTGTTTATTCAAATTTTATTTCTATTTAATAATTAAGTTCATATACCTTAACAAAACAGCCTCTGCTTTCATTTACCCAATTTTCAAAGCAAAAGCATCTCCCCAATTTAAAATATATCTGCCCTACTTTGCACAAATCATAAGTAGTGATGGAAGAAAAAGAACAACCAGAAAACTATTACCACTCTCTGTATATGGTCTGACTACAATTTGATCTACTGCTTCCTGTATTTTGGGGGAGAGGCAGGGAAGCAGGTATGGTATCACACTGTCACATCATCCTCTAGGGAGGTCTGTCCTTTTAATCTCCACCTTAATACCGTATTCCATTCAAATGTGTTCTATGTCAAACAGTGGCAAGCTTTGCTAACATACATCTTGTAGATGTTTAGGATCCCAGCAAGACTAGAACCATCTAATCAATGCAAAAAATACACTACTACAGCTAACTGACATGTGTCAGTTTGTTCCATTAAATAATCATACTACAGATAGACTTGTAAGAGTCAGTGAAAGTTAAGCCAGGATTAATTTGACACCCATAAGGTCTACAGGAATTACAGAAAAACAGCGTTAAAGAAGCTGGGGGGAGAAAGGACAGAGTTTTGCTGTCTCAGTGCTGTCCAAGGGGACAGACAAATCTATCAGAATAGAAAAAGTCTTCAAAAACAGTATCAAATCACTTCAGATTATAGGGATGTAGGCTTTTAATATTTAATCAAATAAACATTCAAAATCCTGACTTTATCACATACACAGATACAGCTAAAGAAGCTCTAAGCAAGACAAATGTTGCTGAACAATTGGTGAAACACCTGAGAAGAGCAGTGAACCATGAAAGGCTAGAAATTGTCTTTGAGGTCCTGCAAGCACTTGCAGAAAATGGTAAGGCTCCTTTTGGCTTGGGTGCAATGAGGGGAGATGGGGTATTGCACTAGTTTAAGCTCTGGGTTCCAAGTTTGCCATGGGATCCTACTAAGGGAACCAGCAACCCTTTCAGTAGAAATAAACCACATGAACATGTGAAATCCTGGCCCAAACAACACTTTGAAGCTTAACAGGTGAGGCAACAAGGAAAGGAGGGAGGGAGTAGCACTCCACTCTATTAGGGTAGATCTGTAAGACAGCAGATACAAACTTCTATTCTCCATTGTGTGTAACAGGGAAGCAGTAAGATAGATTGGGGTTTTTAATTTAAAAAATGAGAACAAGCAGATACTATAGAAGATGTCTACACTGAGCAGTGGTGTAGCAAGCAACTGACATGAATCTATTAAAAATATCTAGATACCCCATACAGATTTTAAAGAACTGAAAGCTCATGACTGGCAATACAAGAAATGGGAAAGACCAAGGCAGAAAGCTTTGCTCATTCTGCCTCGCTGTCAGCCTGGCACTAGAAAGCTGTTACAAACAAAACCAAATCAGTGACTGCACCTGAAAGAAGACTGGCTAAAGTTCAAGGATTTAGCTTCCTAGTTTGAAATGCTTCCATGAAGACTGAAGAAGCTTTTTATGTGCTTTTACTGTGCTCTCTACAGATGCTCTGAAAGTGCAGCTGGTGGAGGCTGGAGTGCCAGAGGTGCTGTCTGAGATCCTGCTGAGGCTCCAAGGCAGTTCACAAGCTGAAGACACATGCATTGTGAAGGCTGCATCAGATCTCATCGTCTCTCTGCTTCTTGGAGGTAAAAAAGGGAATACTTACAGTCCAGATACATAAAGAAAGAAAACCAGAAGGTGCCTTTAGCAGACAAGTTGCCATTTTCTCTGTTAACAGGGACCCATCCACAATCTTTCATCATCCTTACAGGAATTCTTCTGGAGCACCACACTCCTCACTTCCTACAGGAGTGTAGTGCTTGTGCTGCCATGCTTACCTTCAAGCTAACACATATTTTGCCTCAGGACACCTAATACCACTGTGCCTGCCCCTGCACAGAACACAAAAGCAAGCACAAGAAATTGAAGCCACTGTAACAACAGGTACAGCTATCAGGTCACACCCTTCTATAACTTTACTTTCAAAGATGGCTTAAGAGCCAGTTTTAAATTTAAAGCTAATAATCAGATTAAGTCACATGGTATTGAACTATTCACGCTTCCCCATTCACTACTCCAAATCTGTGTAGATACTTTAAACATCTGGATTAGCAAATGAAATGTAGTAACTTCTTGTAGTCTGAGTTCTGCATCTACACACATTGCTGACCCAGACTTTCCACTAAGACTTTAAGCTGATTTCAGGGAAAACACAAAAAGGCACAAGACCTAAGAGAACTTAGTTCAAGTGGCCTTGCTATGTTGTATTTTGGGCAATATGGATTAAAGAATAAAACATCATGAACAGGACACTTACACTGCATCCCACCACCCTCAATCCCAAAGCAATCAACAATGCAAAGGTCTTAAAATATTAACTCTAACAACAATCTAAGTCATCATTGACTTGAACCTCCCCAAAGACTGACAGAACAGTTCCCTTTGGGGCTAATTATAACAGATATGAGATGTTCTCTATATGTCATGCCACAGATAAATATATACAGAAGATTTTTGCTAAGGGGTGTGGCATTATCTCCTAGAACATTGATACTTGCACCACATTCAAACACACGCAGCTACAGAGACAGAAGCAATGGTTATTGCTAATTTTACAAAAAAATGTTAAGGTTGGTCATTCTCTACCCCCTCCAACACAGAAAGCCACTGTTTGGTGGCAGAGAAAAGCAACACTATTAAATGTCACTGTTCCCTGGTTCTGAAACGTTCTTGCTTTTCTGCAGACTGGAGACCTGTGTATATTTAAGTTACAGATGCTAATGATGATGAACTAATTTGAGGACATAATTATGAAAAATGGGGTGGCTAGGTAGGCAAATGTTTGCTTTTTTTTTTTTTCCTAAATCACACTCTAGTAGAGGGGAGACTCTGGAAATATTTCATGGCAAATACCTTTGTTAGAAATAAAGAAAAAAAATAACACACAGTTACTGATATTTCAGATTTAAAGTCACTTTTAGAAAGGGAGGGTTACTCAGACAAAAAAAACCAAAAAAGCCATTTTATCTTTCACTTTCCTATTATAGAAAGCAATGAGCCTTTATACTATGCAGAGAGAAACCCAGAGAGATTCTTGTAAGTACACCCCTGGAAGGCAGGCATGCTGTGCTGAATCAGTCAGCAAAAGGTACCCCACCATGTCTTCTGTCCTTTCTCACTCAAAGCTACTGTATTGGCTTCAGACTCAATTAACAAAAGGGACCTCAACATTGCTCAACTTTCTTCACTAATATGTGCTTAATTATTATAAAAGATTCCCTCACATCTGTCTGAATGTTGGGAGGTTTTTTGTTTTGTTGGGTTTTTTTTAAAGCAAGCTATCATACACACATCTCTTCACCTCCCCCTCACATCCTTCCTAGACTCCCTTTCTTCCTTGCCTTATACATTGTTCTGAATCAGCCACTGTGCATCACAGCTCTACAAAGGCCACAGAAATGCCCTCAGTGCCTTTAAACTGGCTAAATTCCATTTATTCAACTGAATGGCTTGCTTTGTCACCAGCTCTTCTCCCTCCCTCTTCCCCACACCACCATTAGATGTTTCATGTGGAAGAAGTGAATAATCCCTCTCATGTCCCAATATGTGCCACTGATGTATGCACAGCCTTTAATCTAAGAGAAAAAAAAAATCCTATGAAAATCTGATCTCAGCATCAAATGACTTCCAGGCCGTGAAAAGATGACAGACAGCTTTTGCAGCTGTGAAAGTGGCTGTTCCTATCAGACTTTAACTATGAGCCATTAAACTGGAGGTTCTGCTGCTATCCAAGCAAGAACTCCACAGGAGAGAACAGCAATTTGGAGCTCTGTGACAATCAAAGCAAGGCAGTCATTAATAGGCTCTGCCTATTTACTACATGAGGAAATAAAAAATGCTCTGCCATCCCTGTTTGAAAGGTGGGGGCAGGAGAGAAATTAAGTGCAATTAAGGTTAGTCAAAAAGAGTCATAAAGATCAAAATATTTTGCCTGTAGAATTTTATCAGACCAGAAGAGATGACCTATTCTTACAGAGCTGGTTCCTAAAGACAACTGGGCAATTTTCCTCATATATCTGATCTCCAAAGATTAGGACCAGGTAAGAGAATATTTGAAGAATCACAAGCAAAACCACTAGCTTTAAAGAATGTATGCACAAAATGCTATCAAAAGATTTTTGCATGGGTAGAATTCCAACTATTTCACAGGCTGTCGGCTCTCTCATGAAAATATCCACTTACACTTTATAAGCATTTGACAAATTCTTATTTAATGGATATAGTAATGGGGGGGGGGGAATAGGCTACTAACTGAAATGTTAATAAATGAAAGGAATAGTATGTGCTGGTTTCAAAAGACAACACAGAGGAGTGTCAACTACTACAAGGTGGAAATAACATCCAAACCAGCAAAGATGTTAAAATTACTAGAGTCATTTTTACATGCTATACATACAAAAATTAGAAGGCTGTACACCTCAGTCATGCAGTTAGAACCACAAGAAGCATTAAAGCTATTTTTGGCCAGATTATATACTTGCATGAAGTTTGTATAATTCCATGGATAATCATTCACTCCAGGTGAAGACGTGGTCTTTCTACATAATGTTCACTCTGTTTTGCCACATGTTAACTCACAAGGTAACAGCACAGCAAAATGGAAATGGTGATGGATGTCAGGCATATACTTCTCTTGAAGTGAATAATAGACTGCATAAAGTAAAATATAGAAAATAATTTGCCAAATGGCATCTTCAAAACACTTCCTTCAAAAAGGATACAGTAGTATACAGGGTTTCCTTTTGCTGTTTAGAACACTTTCCCATTTCCTAAAAAGGTGACCTAAGCAGTGTCTGATAACAAAAGGGCTGTCACCTGTACAGAGCAACTTCTCAAAGACAGGAGACAGACAGACATGCAGTGACAAAATACTGCAAAGCATTGCTGGGCAAAGTGGTAGGTTTTGGATATACAAATTTTTTCTTTCACCAGGATTAAACAAATCAGATCTCTCTAAGTGAACTTGTATTTTCCTGGCTTCATATGAGCGCAGCATAAACAGACCTCAGAAAGTGGGTTTCTCAAAACAGGTCTAGGTCTGATTCTTTCAATAAGTAGTTAATGACAAATTATTTCATAGAAAACAAGGAGTAAAAGCAGTACAGAACTAGTAATCAGAGTTACCACTGGTGGTTAAGATCTCTGGTCTCACAATAGTCTCTTAAAGCAGCAGAATAGCAAAACTGGAGTATTAAAGCTATCCTGGAGAGAAGTGGAAAATGCCACTGGTATTCCACCATATATATAGTGGGAAATACAGCAGTACTGAGAAAATACAAAAAGACTGGAGAATCTATGGGTTTGAATTTGACAGTGATTGTCCCTAAAGCTCTCTTAAGCTAAGCATTATCAGAAGGTGCCTCAGCATCAGTTCATGGGTAGCTGATGCCCACTCATCTCGAGAGTTAAAGGTTGCAAAAAACAATGTAAAAGCTTTAGTCTCAATCTTATCAAGACATAAAAGTGGTCAAGGCAAAGGCTCCCTGAATTCTCAGTTTGCATCATTTACTTCTACTGTTGAGTTTCTTACCTCTCTCACCTGCTTGGTTTTGCCTCTTTCTTCAGATGGCAACTGTTTACGGATGGTGCAGCTGGGAGTCATTCACCAGCTTCTGGATCTTCTGGAGAAGCACGTACAGAGCGGGGACACCTCTGTTCAACACGCTGCACTCAGTGCACTTCAAAACCTTGCTATACCAGGTACACAGCTTGAAGACAATTGACTTACTGTGATCCTTTGTAAAGATGGGTCAGCTAATGGAGACCTGTGCAGCTCTGTCCAAATCACCAATTCCAGTCCCTTGCATTTTGAGGGGCAACAGAGACTTTATCCCCCCTGCAGAAACACGTTTGAATAATTCATCAAGAATTCCTCATCTACATAAAAGGTCTAAATATAATGAAGTGTGATCTGATTGCCAGTTGCTGAAATAGTTTCATACTAACAGCATACAGCTGCTCAAGACAAAAATTCAGAATAAGGTTTCTAGCTTAAAATACAGAGTATAGGGTGCAGCTATCACATCATAGCTGGTAGGGATTTCATAAATCTGCTCTTCTAGAAAGCCAATATTCATTGCAAATTTGGCCTTTCAACCCAAAAGCTACAGTACTTAAGGGAGTCGAATAAGAGATGGGGACAGACTGTAGTAGACCATGTTGCAATAGGACAAACTACAAGAGGGTAAATTTTGACTTAGATATGGCAGATATTTTTTATGATGAGGGTGGTGAATCACTGGAACAGATTGCCCAGAGAAGTGGTGGATGTCCCTTCCCTGGAAACATTCAAGGTCAAGCTGGACGGGGCTCTGGAGCAACCTGACTTAGTTCAAGATGTCCCTTTGAAGGTCCCTTCCCACCCACACCATTCTAGGATTCCACTTTGTGATCTTTTGTTAATACACATCAGAATATTATGCTGCTTCTCATCTCAAATTTAATGCTTCCATGTGAAGTACCATTCAGGCCAAAAATGTTCTGTTAGAGACTTAACAGTACCCTGCAATGCAGTCCTTACACTGACAGACAGCACTCCAGAGCATAACACCGATGCTTTTTTCTGAAAATAAAATAACTTGAAGTTGTTTGCCTCTTTTATTATGTAAGCTAGCCAGCATGCTTGGTTTAACAGTTTTACACATAATCATTACTTCAAACAACTAAGAGCTCCAGAACATCCTTGTTGCTGCTTCGCCTCCACTACTTCCTTTTAAAGCCTGAAAAACTGATTTTTTTCTTACAGATAGCTCTCCTCAGAGCTCCACTTATTTCTTTCAACTTTCAATATGCTCTCAAAAAATTTATTTAGTTTGGCTTATAGTATTATCAGACTAGCCAACCACGTCAGTCCACTCAGTATTTTAATAAACGTATTTGACACTGTAAGCCCCTCACTGATACTATGTTTATTTTATTTCTCTTTGAAGAGATGTTCTACCAGCACCCACATCAGCAGGCAAAGGCCTGTGCAGATTGCTTTTTGGTGTTAATAAAGCATGCAGTGCTGCAAAGGTGCAGGCCAGCTACCTTACAAAAGTTACAATCTAACACAGAGCTATGAGGAGAAAAAAATCACAGAATCAGGACAAATCATGGAGAGCCACACAGCTGAAATTAGGAGAATAAATTAGCAAGAAAAATGTAACTATCATTATTGGAACAAAAAAGGGGATTTTTTTTTCTCTAAGCCTAGCTATGACCCATGCTTACCTCTTACTGACTTCATTCCTGCAAAATGTACAATAGGATTTGTTACAGGAAGCGAAGACACCAATTAAACTCATTTGAAAGAGAGCAATTTTGATGTAGTTTTCCTTGACAACAAGCAGAGATGATCACTTTCTAGCTCACAACAGAATCTGTTCCCCAACAAATACCAAAGGCCAACTTTTTGCAATGCCAAGCCCAGGCATTCCTTAGGAGTTTCTTAAGGAAGCAATAAACACAGCTGATTCTGCAAAGACTAGAGGATCTAAAACTTCAGAAAAATGTAGTTGCAACCTACAAGTTCACTGCTATATCACTGGCTGCTACACACAGAACTAGTAAATCTTAATGTTCTTTGAAGTTGCACTTTAAGAAGCTCAACTCTGAATTATAAAATATCAATATATCAACACAGAGTCTATTTTAATTATCTGTTCAAGTCTAATACAACCCATTTTAGATCTTTCCAAGTGTGTAGGCACTTAAAACACTATTCCACTAAAACATTGTACTTTTCTTCATCGATTCACAAAAAGATCTGTGTTTTTATCTGTAACATGTGTAAGACATTCCCTAACACTAATACATCACTTCTAGAAACACGTGCACTCTATCACTTTCAACAATATAGTGTGCTACCTGGAGAAAAAGAAAAAAAGAAAAAGACTGAATGGAGATCCATAAACATGAATTAAATATGGGCCAACGCTTGCAAACAGACACAAAGAAGTCTTTCATTCAAGTATTGATCTTAAAAGAGAACAGGTGCTTACAAAAGAAAAAATGAAAAAAGTTATTATGATCTAGTGAAAGGAGTCAGTCTGTGCCACTGAAAAACAAGAACATTAAGAGCAAGTTACTTAATAGGGTCTGCATCTCAATTTGCCCAATAAAAGGACAAAGGGATGTAATAGTTATCTCCCTGATTTCACTGTCCTGTCCTCCTCACCACCCCACAAAAAATGCATGCAAAAGATGGGAAGAAAATTGCTTTGGAGGAAGCAGTTTTTGCTAGCACAGTCAAGCAGTATTAGGACTCTTTCCAGACAAGCTTGATTATTACCAGGGATTATTGCACCAACCACTGGTGCAAAGACACAAAAATTAGGGAGCACAGAAACAAAAGGCATGAACAACAGGGGAACAGTGAGCTCAAACACAAAAGGAAAATCCATTTTCTAGAAATATGGCTGTGTAAGTCCCTTCTGCCACTCATTTCAGTTGAGTAAGCACAGAACAGGCTTTCTCATGTGAGTGGGCGAATGGATGGATCATCTGTTACAACTAGAAGAAGAAAGAAATGACAATGCTGTGTTTATCCTCTTATGTACTTGGCTCCAGGCAGGGCTAAGATCAAAAGTAACCAAAATAACCTAACAGCAGTTCCTAGAAAGGTTTTATCTCAAAAGAGAAGCCTGAAGTCCTGACTTAATATCTGAGCTCTCTAACAAGCTGGACCTTTTGCTAGAAGCATAATGCAGTATAAAATTCAGAACAGTTATGTCATATCTATATTTTCAGATGCCTGTGTAGTTAGCTTCACATCAACATCTCTTTTCTATTTTCTAGTTGTTAGCAAGGTTCAAATGCTGGAGGAAGGTGTTGCAGAACGGATTGAGGCACTTCTAAGATCAGAGAGTCCTCCTGTGCAGTTTAAACTTCTTGGAACCTTACGGATGTTAGCAGATGGTCAAGGTAGGGAATTGCTACTGTTTACTGAGATCAACTAAACACCCCCCTGCTCCCCTAGCCCTGCAACACAATGGATGTGCAAGACGATGGGCTAAGTGTCCTGTTAACCTAATTCCAATCAATCTGGAGAGGTTCCAACAGAGCTGATTGCCAGTGGCTGCAAGCTTTCCACACTGACCCAGTCAGCCCCAGAGGCAGATGAGAAACAAACCAAAGGGAAGAATCTGCAGCACTCTGTGAGAATGGGCAAAGGCCTTAAATGAAGATGTTTCCCTCCACAGATATAGAGCAAGGCATGAGTATGACAGAAAAGAGTAAGGCTAATACTTTACACTGTCAAATCACAGGAGAGAAAAATCAATAAAGAAATGGAGAATATAAAAGGAACAAAGGGGGCTGGGATGGAGAGAGGCAGAAGAAATTAGTTACTAGCCAGCGTGAAGTCTTCATATACACATGCTGCTAGGTTTATCTTGCTGGTGAAATACTGGACTACCTACTTGCACTTCATTCAGTTTTACAAAGAGATGCATATGCAAAGGTACATCTTTGAGGAACATGCACAATGTAAGAATTACATTAAGATCTACTACATCTTAATTTATCCTTAGGCTTACTTAGCTTCTTACCAGAGTAGAACACAAAAATGAGTGTTGTAGGGTTTGGTATTGCCTTTCATATCACCAGAGCAGCTGCTCTAGAGCACTAATCAGTACAAGGGATAGGTCCAAACCAGAACCAGAATAGTTATGACCATTTTGTGATGGGAACTGTCACTGATACAGAACAATTACAGACACCAACTCAATAACTGTATGCAAGAGGAAAAAACCCTCACTCTCCTACATTCCACACTGCACTCAACCGCACCACTGCGGACACTCTGACTGCATCCTTTATCAAATTATTATGCATGATATAAAATTTAGATCTATCCCTCATATTAATTTGCAATCATTCCAGTCCACTGAAAAGCTGCTTTCACTCATTTCACCATGGTAGGAAATGGACATTGCAGGATATACAGAAACTTAGCATCACCTTCCTCTCAGGCTTTGAAGAAGTCATTAAAAGGTAATTTCTCTGAAATCCTATCTGAATTGTGACAGGGGAGAGCATTTAGCTTTTAAAATTGAGACATCATAATAACACAGATCTAAACCACTAAATCAGGTGGGTTTTTGAATTCCATTTACCAGCCATAGTGAGAGGCTGGAATTTGACAAGAGGTACTTCTGAAATAACACAGTTATCAAAGTGCAAAGCAGAAAAAAGATCAAGGAGATTATTCAGTGTTTACCCAATCCTGTCTATGAGCACACAATTCTCCCACCTTTAATTACTTTCTATTCTGTTTACCTATGAGCTAACATTGCCCTTAATTAACTCAGCCTGAAACTCTTATGCACCCACATCTACTCCAAAGTCCACACTAAATTAGCTAATTGCCTTATCTAGTATGAATTCATTACTGTGACTGTCAGCAGGCATGCCGAGGTCTACAGACTAGAAGAGGTAGGTTTCTTCCTAACTATAGAAAACTGCAGGCAGATCTGTCAGCTTCATTACTCTAGAGAGATGTTAACATTAACTCCTGAACCATTTTGCTTCAGAGGAGCAGAATAATTTCTGCACTTCAATAGCCAAAGGACTTTCAGCTCAACTGAAAGTTCAATCACACACAATTTATTCAAATTTGGGGTTTTTTGCAAGTTAAAAGGTCTTCCTGTTAAGAATAACTAATTGGATTTTATCTCAAAGAGATAAAATGGTGGTAGACATCAGGAAGTCCCTGCCAAAATGGGTCAAGAACCTGCCTTTGAACAAATCTCTTAGACTGGTTCTATTCACCACCCTGTTACCTCTTTCAGCTTTTTGTACTAAACTGGATTACCATGATCTCAGACTAACAAGTAACATCTGACCTAGAAACAAAAGCCTTATGTTACAGGAGATAACATGCAGGTGGCTTTGCAATGACAAGAAACTCTTAACTCAAAAAAACCTGTCAAGTAGACTATAAGCTCCCAAATCTCTTGTGGGATTTTCACCCATGGATTGATCCACAGTATACTGGGAAAATAAAAAAAAGGAAGTGTCTGCACTACCCCATTTGCCTCTGCCAAAACAATGACTACAGGTTAACTTACATCTCCTGTAAAATATGTGGAGTAATCACATAGTTTATTGACACAGACCTTCTGGTACACATTTTATTTGATCCTTTCCAGAGTACCTCAAAACAAATGCAACAGCCAGAGAAAGGGACAGGAGCAGTGCAATGCCCCTATCACCCAAACCCATCCCTTCTGTTACAGATGCTAATGTTGGTTCTTCCTCAAATCTTAGCATCAGTAAAGGTCCAAGAGACAAATTTCTCAGTATCTTAAAACAATACAGACTTTTCCCTGCATTTTTCCCCTCTCTGAATCAGCATCCAAAGGACCATGGATCTCATTCACTACTTTCTTTCAGGCCTGAAACTATTTTAAGACTAGAAAATCAGAAAAATATTGCAAAAAGCTCACGGACCCTTTATAGCCCTTCTTAGGGAAGGTACACTTCCAATGAAGAGCTATACCACATCTTTCCTTTTTCACAGTACACAATGCACATTTCATGCTCAACTGCTGTGGTTCTCTATCATCAAGGGGTGAGCAGTGGGCATGGGACAGGACTCAAGATAACCAAAAATAAGACAACAAGAAAAACCTTTAATTACAGATAACGACATGAGACTCCTAAAGTTGAATTAAATCTTATAATCACAATATATTTTTGCCATTAGAGTAATTCTACACCAAAAATGAGTGTCCGTCCTGTGACTACTTTTGCCTCTCAGTTGCTACATCTGGTGCCCAACCAGAAGTGCTGTGCATTTGTATCCTCAGTGCAACTGCAACACATAGAAGCAGCAGTCTGGCAGTTCACAAAACACCTCTTTGTGCTCAAAGACAAATGGGTGAGCATTCAATTCCTTCAAAAGGCAGATTAAGTTGTGCACTTTGCTATTTTATCTTTCTCCTAGTACCCTTCACTTAGAAGATAATTCCAGTAGAATCAAGATGTAGGATTTCAAAAAGTCTTCAGTATTGAACAGAAACAGCTACAGTTATTTACCATGATGTTCTCAGGGCTGAATCCTTACTTAATGTATTTGGTTAAAAAAGAGTATTTTGACCTTCAGCACCCTTATGTCTGCATTTTTCCTTTGCTTAGGAAATCACCTCCCACCATTTAGTCACTTTTGATCCAGAGCACTTTGAAGAAACATTAATTAAGTGTAGTAAGACTCACATGGTCCCTTATGTCAGACTGACAGTACTGAGAGAGGATGAGTAAAGTTCCTTTTGCTGTTGAACTTCAAAGAACTTTGAGAGTAGTCTCCCTTAGTGGCAACCAGCCCTAAACCTCAGCATATAATTAGAGTTCCACTTCTTAGGAAAAGTTACCTAGTGAGATTTTTTTCAAATGTCAGCCACACAGATTAATACTTCTAGCAAGTCTTGAGATAGGGTTCTTGAAACACAGGGGAATGCAAATTAAAAGGTTCTTCCACACTCAAGGGGAAGTTTTGATGATGCTTTATACACAGTTCAACACACATTCTTAAGACTCAGGTCATCCAATTACTGCTCCAATTCTGTACTAAGGCTTGGCTTCCTACATCACCAATGGTAATTATCACCAAAACAGCAAGAACAGGCTCTGAAGAGCCCATGATTACACTTGTGCAGGGCTCATAGTGCAAGAAACCAAATAGGAAAGGGATATTCCTCACAAAGAAATTTCAGTATAGCAACAGAATATTTGCTTTCAAAGATACAAAGCTGCTCATTTTAAACCCTGCTTCAGCAGCCTCTTTAAAAGGATAGGTCTATTGGAACAGCTTATTTTATCCTTCACCTCCAAGATTCCTTTGGCATTCCTCTAGTAAAGATTTCCAAGATCCTTTACAAGCCCAGGCCTGCGGCCCTAGTTACTTCTGCATTCACATTTCTATGACACAGACTGAGAAGTCTGATTTTGAATGCCTCTTGGTGATGGCTTTTCTCCTCAGCTGATGCAGCTGAAATCTTGGGCCAAGACCCCACCCTGCTCAACAGACTTGTGCAGTGGTGCGACATGAACGACCACACCGGCGTCCGCGGGGAAGCAAATCGGCTGCTGGCATCAATCTTGCATCACAACAGATCCCAAGTAAGAGAACCATTGGTCTGATATCTTTCTACTTTATCTTTCTCAAATATTCTTAAAGCTTACACATATAGCTTTACAATTAAAAACATGGGAGGTCACAGTAAAAACCTCTCTGGTCTGCCTCAACACCAGCACGGGGGAAGCAAGTGGGAAACCTGTGCCCTCCATAGCCACAGACACCCCACAGACACAAACAGTGTGGTTACCTACTGCCCCTTGTCAACTTTTGCCCTGCTTGAATAAGGCTTGACAAATGACAAGTATGTAAAGCTCTTCCATTGCCATAAATATGATTCAAATTTCAAATTAAAATGGCAAAGATAGCCCAGACCAGTCCTACATGTCAGTCCTCCAGAAGCCCTGAAGTGCCCACTTATCCACCTAGTAGTGGATTAACCTGGCATGACTTGTATCTGCTGGCATTTTAGAATAGGCTTCTGTTTCTCATAAGTCGATGCTGTTATGTGCAGGCATCCCAACCATGCTTTAATGATTAAAAAAGGTAATGATTAAAAAAGCAGATACTATCTGCATAGGCTTTGATAACGTAAAATTAGTCTTTGCCAATTTGAAGCCCTGAAATGAAAGAGTGGAATAAGGACAAAGTAAAACTCAAGACAAAATGTGTATTTATCTTGCAGATATGCATTCATACTTAATTCCAGGTAAATTAGACCAGCCCTAAGCAGACATCTACGATCAATGCTGAAAGCAATGTTGTCTCTAAACTCAAATAATGTTGTCTCAAATACTGTCAGTTTGCACCACAGCAGGCAAATAATTTCCATCTATTCAGAAGCTGAAGAGTGCAATCTCATTTCTTTTTTCATTCTACTTTATTCATAAGTCAGATTTCCACGTGGTTTACCATTGCTTTAACAGGAAGTGGTCAAAGCCATCCAGGAGGCACAAGGAGTGAAGCATCTGGTTTCCATGACAACAAGTGAACATGCTGCCACACAGAATGAGGCTCTGAACGCCTTGGCAGTAGCATCTGCAATCGATTTAGGTATTGTTCTCCTAAAAGAAGATATCTGTGCAACATCCTCAATTATTAACACTGTCATGCTGTTAATTCTACATAACGCATGTGAAAAAGCATCCTTCTTGTCTAGATTTAGCTCTTCAGCATGAAATAAAGGTTGTCAGCCACCCAGATCACAAAAGCAATAGGCTTTGAGACTTACCTGAAGATTTTTTTGTTTAGGAGAAAGTCAAATTATCAGGTTGTGTGGACAGGCAGTCTGTTGAGTAGCATGGTATGATGCTAGAAACCTACAAAAAAAAAAAAAAAAAACACCAAAACAACCCAAAACAAAGCAGAGGGAAAGTAAAGCTAATGAAGATTAAAAAAATGAGAAAGTCTAAATGAAGGACAAGTTATATACTTGAATGGTTATTGAAAACTCTAAGTGGAGGAAATAATCTTCAGAAGACAGATGAGGAAAGAAAAAAGGAGTAGCATAAACAAAGAGGTATTGCAGAAGCTGTATATGAAGCGATGAGAAAACCATGAAGTTCTAGCTACTTTTCCTGAGCTAGTTTTCAGAGAGTTACATAAATTTTTTTTCAGATTTGTCCAGTATAACTTGAAAATGGGTCTCAATTTATTACAACAAAGACACCACAGAAATCTACATACATCAAAAGATACATTGAAAAGAAAAGGTCAACTTGAAATTTCCTATATGAACTAGTAAGATTGTAAACAGCCCATTTAACTGCTTGTCTGTCATTAAGACTCTCAAACTCAATTGGGCAACATTTTTAGTACTGAACATTGCAAATTTTAATCTATTACGAGGTTATAGCTCTGTCTTCAAGAAAGAGGCCAGTGAGGAAATACTGTGCAGAAAACAATACAGAAATTCTCCAGGAGAGAAAAGACAGTTGCCCAAGACATCCCTGAATAGACAGTTTGAAATGAAGCCAGTCAGGAATTTTTAGAAAGCAAGCATGTTCACTTTCCAGTTTCTTTACAGAAAACACCTCAGACATTTGTTTACTTATTTTTCAGAAACCCTTGAAGAATCTTTCAAGGAATCACAGCTAGTTCAAAGTTTACACAAACTTCTACAAGATGATAATACAAGCCCTGAGGTGAAATACAATTCAATGGGTCTTCTGTGCAGGCTTCTTAATTCAGGTAACCTCATTTTAAATTGTCTCTGATGAAAGGATAGATATTTGTAACAAAGACAAGTGTTTTCTCTTACCAAAATGTGCTGCTTGTGATGCTCCAGTGAATGAGTAAAGGATATTAAACAGGTTCATTCTTTATTGATCAGTAAACATCATAGTCAAGTAACTTTCTTTATGAAAAGTTGATTAAACCATCAGTTGAATAAAATAGAAAAAAAAAAGAAAGGTTTTATTCCAGTGAGTCAGTGGCATAATCAAGTCCTGAAATAGCAAAATTAGAGCCTTGGCATAAAGGCATCTTTGTCCAACTTCACCATGCCAAAATGCCTGGCAGGCCCAGGCCCTGTGTGTACCACAGCATTTTTGTGTTCAAAGAAAGAGTCCGTATCATGTCCATAGGCAGGCGTTCATTTGCTCTGCCTATGCTGTGAGCAAACCAGAAGCTGAGATAAAACAGCAATTCTATCAATGCTGCCTTTGCACAGTAACTTTTTGTGAAGCATATAAAGGATATGATTTCAGTGTCACTCCAGGGTTAGGGAAGACTTAAAATGGCTTCAAGCAAGATCAGACTATCCCAGGTGTGTGGCCCTAAATGAAAACAACCCCCTTGAAACCAGGAGTCCAAAGATCTCGTGGCAGTTTCTCACATCCTAATAAAAAAATTATGTGAATTGAAAATAATGATTGTGCTTAGGCAAGGATTGATCATAAGGTGAGCTGCCATTCAAACCTTGGAGCCACCCTATATTGACAGACAAGCTGGATTTTGCAGTATACTCTATTTTTTCCCTGTAGCCACTGAGATATTGGAATAGGGATAAAGCACTTGCATCCTTCAGTGCTACAATGGAGTATTGACATAACATGTGTGATCTATAAGACTTTTTTTCCAGAGGTGTATATACCTAGAATTTTATAGACTAACTGTAACAGAGTTCATGCTTACTAATATGAAATGCTAACAAAAAGCATATAGGTAAAAAAATGCTGGAAATTGTTCTGTATTATAGTTTCAAAGTATTTTTCTTCTGTCAATCAGTTCTTGGAAGTCAAACAGGAGAAAAAAAATCTTAACCTATTCAATACTTCCAATGGCTGTAAGGGAAGAAAAAAAATTTGAATTAAAGCGGCTAATTTAAAACAGCAAGTACTCAAAATTTATTTTACTACAATTGTTGGGAGCCACTATGCCATTGCATGTCACTGAAAGTCAGAATTTCTTCTCCCTTTCAGGTGATCTGAGACAAGAAATAGAGGAGGACAAGATTAAAGAAACTCTGGAACAACTCTGCAGTCACAGCAATGCAAATGTGGTCAAGGCAGCTGTCACAACATTACAGGTTTTGAGAGGAGACCCACCTCAATAGCATCCCTTCTTCCACGTGGCAACCCAGCACTGCTGCTGGGGCAAACAAAACACCACCTTTGCAACCCTACCTTGCATTTGCAGTGTGGCCACACAACCAACACTACTAAAGCCCAGGCACAGCTCCTGCTTTTAAAGCTGTACATAAACCTGATTTGCCCATCTACTTGGCCTCCTGATTCTTGCATCACTGCAGCTCTTCACTGAGCTACTAAGACACAGCAGTAGGAATAAGGCCTGTCAAAGCAAGTGATCTCATAAAACATCACAGAAGAAGCATTAGGCAATTACCACTTCTGTTACACATTTTTAAGCTGCTTGGTTTTGTCCCATTAGGATACACACAAGAAAAATTGCATCAGTGGGACTTGAAAATAATTACATAAAAATCTCAAGCTTATATCACATAACCTGAAATGGGGTGGATTAGATCTGTAGCCTAAACAATGCAAAGGGCCAACAGGCACCAACTGAACCTCTGCACACCATGAATCACACTGTGAGCCCAGCTGTTAAGGGACCACATTAAAACCAACACAAACTATCCTTAAACTAACTCTCCCTTCAATTTCCAGTTTTAAAGCTCATCTCTAAAATTTTATCCTGCTACTGTCACAAGCTGTATTCCTAAATAATTGAGGCTGCAGTCTTGTTCTAAGTTCAGAGCTGTATTGTAACATGTTGGAACCTGGAATGAGACTCAGCAGAAGCAAAGGTTACAAGAAACTGCAGTCAGTGAACATACAGTGCTTACACAAGACACAAAATTAAAGCTAATTAGAAATTGCAAGTGGGAATGGGTGAAGATTTGGAGGCAGCTGGCATTCCATTATCACCAGTAAGAGGACCTGGGTTTAACTTCACATAACGAAAAACTGTAGTAAAGCAAATGTGTCTAAACATTTCTACAGAAACCTTTCATATTTAAAATTGGTGATTAGATGAAAAGGTAACAGATTCTATTACACAACTTGTTCTTGTGGGAACTTTTTGAAGCAATGGAATGTTGCAGAGTTACAATGTCCAAACCCCTGCAGTGGTAGAATGCTGGGGAAAAACAACCTTTTTTTTTTTAGCCAGCAGAAAAGTTATTGTGAAAAAAATAAACAAGTACTGATCTTCAGAAAACTGTTACAAAACAGGGTATGTTTCAAAGTCAACAACGTCCAACAATTTTCAAACAATTTGAGTACAACTGGCTGCAACAAACTGTCTGCAAACAAACATTTCAACTTTTTTCCTGCAAAAGTCTTCCCACCTGCAAAACTTAGTAACACTACTTGGCCTACTACACTCATCACCAAACATCACTCTCAGGAATACTCTTAAGAAAGAGAATTTCATAAAACCACCCCAGACAAGTCACTTGGTGAGTAACAGAAGCAGGTTTTGACCACACAGGAGAAAAGAAAAACAGCAGATTTAACTTTCTGGATGTCAGGAGATTTAATAGTTTCTCTAAACCCTTCTGCAGCTCTTCGCTAGTTCATGGCTTTCCATTAGCAATGGAGAAAAAAATCATCAGTGTTATTTATTATTCAGCAGCCCAGACTGCAAACAAAAATAAAATCAGGAATTAGTTTCAGCAAAATATACAAATGAACACCACTGGATCTTTACCATTTCTGAGTTATCCACAAACTGCAGTCTTGGTAGCCAGTCTAACCCTTAGAGAGTGAAATACTAGTAAATGAAAGCAACAGATTTTAGAAATCAAACTCCAGGAGTAGAAAACATCAAGTTTTATTTAATAAAATTTAAGGCTTAAGAAAAAAATATACTGAAAGTCACTCAGAAAAGCCACCTCAGAAGAGAAGACAGAACCTCCTCTTCCAATGGCTGAACAATGCTCAAGCTGCATGATAACCCATAGGCAGTAAGGGGAAGGAAGAGGGAAGGGTGGAATGAGGAGACAAAAACCAAGGCAATTCTACACATCAGTCAATCACCACATCAACCTCAGTGGACTGAAGTACAGGTCTATGCACATGGCACTGTATGAGGTCACCAAAACTGAAGACCTCTTGGAAGAAACATTCGGATTTTCAGGAGGCGACCGAAGGCCCTTTGGTCACTGCACTTTTTTCAGTGCTTACACTGACCTTCCTCTTCACGTACAGGGAAACTGTGTCCAAATGCAGTTACACTGATAGCAACAAAAGGGTAGTTGCACTGTCAAACATACTGACAAATACTTCGCTTAACGGAAATAAATTGTGCTCATTTCAGAGAAATAAAAGTGATCACGTTCATGTTTCCTTCTCTCAGTGTAGTTATTCAAGTCTGAGCTGACATCTTCATTAAAAATCTTGTTTCCATTGTAGTGTCGTGAAGTTGTTCCAAATGCAACCACTGCAATCTCAACGATTTATCAAACCTCTGTGAGGTCACTGAATTACTTCTCCTTGGAGGCTTTGGAGGCAGGCTCACACCCAGTCGCTTCTGCTGACAAGACTTTTTTAAACCATAACCTAAATCTTCAGCCATGAAGTCCCTGCAGGTCCACAGAAGAGATGCTAAATAAAATTAAGCAGAAAACATTCCCATTTTAAGTTTGACATTACCCTAGCCATGTGCTCCATCAATGGGGGTACACTTCAAAATGTCTAGGGGCAAACCAGCACAGAGCCCAGGGATTTTAAAAATTATACTGAATAAGCACAGAGAAGTTTATCCACAGTGTAAAAAAGAAAAATCACTTCATGAATTTAAAGATCCTCAAACAGGTTGTACTTCTCTCTTCAATTCAGCTCCAAATAACTGAAGCACTGATACAAAGCTGGTGTTAATATGGTCAAAGCCGTTAGGGACAAACTGTGGAAAGACAACACTTCAATTAAATTCTGTTTTGGACACAAACAGTACTTAAAAAAAACCAAAACCAACCAAGTACTCATTTGTCTTCAGGCAACTTGTCAAGATTTGCAGACCCTGGAATCCTAATCCAAAATGCTGGCTCTTGTCAGCAGCTAATTTTGGTGTATGAACTCCACAGACATCCTTGACACTGGCATGATTTTCACCAAACTGCTGAAATTCCTTCCCAGCATCAGGAGCTTTCTGTCTCAAAAAGTGGCAAAGGGAAACATACTCCCTGGTCGCAGTTTTCAATGCAATGTTTTATGAATAAAAAGTTACAAACAGGAAACATCCTTCTCCAATTTTACATACATCAGATTATTTACACAAAACATTAACTGACTAAGTTGGTTGATGAGGTGGTGTAAAGTTTCAAGCACCAGAATTTAAAGCAAAGGTTGCTGGACACTGCTTTGCCACTTGCAAAGCAGCAGTACGATTGCACATTTTTGGCTATTCCCAATGAATTAAACAAAGAAGTAAAACAGACCTCAGATTCAAGGCTTTACAGAAGAAATGCCTCTTGCTCTCCCCTCAGTGATCTACTGTTACTGTTTTCTTCTTGTATATCAAAGTTAAAAAAAAATCACAGTGTACTTCTAGCCATTTTACTTTAGGTTTTCAGATGAGTTAATAGCAGACTGTTCTCTGTTACTGTAAGGAAATCAGCCATCCTTAGACAAGCTTCCTTTTCCTGTTGTGTCTCAGTCACTGGCCAGAAAGAGAACCCTGAAAGCTGAAGTACACATGGGAAGTACAGCACTGTCTGAAGTGCTTCATAGATTACAAGCTATAAGGATGTCTGGATAACCAGCACAGACACTAAGATCTTACTGCTGATCAACTGTTGCCAGTGAAGTATTTGTTAATACATGCATTATAGAATAAAAGGACATGAGAGAGATTTAAAAATTTGGCTTCCTGAAAAAGCCATATACTTTAGAAATTCAAGCACTGAATCTTTCAGGTAGGCTACATATACTAAAATACCATTATAAAAATATATAATTTTCTAAAATTTACACTATGTTAGGCACTGTAAATAAACCTGCTCTCCCTGAAAATCTGGTGTTACTGGAAGCAGTAAACAATGTTAGTTATATGGCCCACAGTAAAACTGACAGCTACAGCTACCTTCAAGAACTTTTCAGCCACATACTTTTACCTTAAAGCTAAGGATACTAAAAAGTCTTCTAGAAAAGATTAGAAGTCTTACTGAACTACAGATCCATCTACTAAACTCCCAAGAAGGGAGGACTGGAAGAAGAGAGTTTAGTTTCCTCTTGATTAAAATAAAACCCCTGACCTTTTCTGCTTAATGCAGAAAATTACTGCGAAGAAATCATTCTGGTTCACCATGTTTTGATTCACATTTGAATCATGGAACCAAGCAGAACCGATGTTTTAATAGCTTTACAGAAAATTTAAAAATCCAACAACTCTAATCTTTCCCTAACTTTGTACTTCCTCATTTCCAAACATATTTCAGTAAGGACTGATGCTGAATTTATAAGTCTTTCATTGGTCCTGATAGTATCAGTTCAGACTTGTGAAGATCCATACAGCAGTTGTGGGAGAAACCAGAGGAATTAAAAAAGCCATTAACAGCATGCTTGCTACTTACTGAAACCAGCTGCACTTTGCAATTTACACAGACAGCACTTTTTAAGGATATTAGTGATCAATGAAAGGATAAGCACTTTTAAAGAGGTTTTTCTTCTATAAATAAAGAATAGTTAAACTTTCCTCAGACAGGAAACACCAACAGAGCTTCACACTCTCTTGCCTGAAATGGGGTTTTCTAACATATAATGCTAGAGATAGATTTTTACTATCTGAGAACTGGCTTGAATTTTCAAAACAGCATGGGTTCTGCACAACTGAAAATCAATTAAAGAACTAGACAACTTGTGATTTTTTCCCCAATTTCCAATACCTTGATGATTATGATTGCTGGATATCTTGCCTAAAATGACTGCATGAGTCTACTGCAGAGATTAATATGATTTCAAGATTCTGAAGAAATCAGTACATGCCTTCTGAAAAGATTACATTTTAAGACAGACGACAGTTAAGAGTGAAGACAGAACAATTTTCATAGCAATCCTTCAGGGAAAGAGTTTACAGCAATTTTATGTCTTCCTGCTACAGTCCTTAAAAATCTGTTCTGCCAGTGTGTTGGGAAACTCCATTTCTTCCTCAGAGATCAACACTGGTGCACTGAGTTGTCTTGTTAGAAAAAAGGTAGACGGGTGTGCGTTTGGAGATGTCTTTTGTACCAGCTTCTAACAAAAAGCATGAGCAGGGCAAAATCCACATAAGGCTTTTAATAACAGGAGTATTTCACGGTCCGTGCTTTTCTTCCACCTTGGTGTCCAATCAATAATCGTAAAATATACTGTTTTGCAACATGTGTCTGCTTTTATATTCAGAAGGCATTACTTGCCTTTACAGCTTCAATATCGGAGATCAGTGACCTGGCTAGGAAAATCCCAAAGATCTAAAAAGATAAAAAACATGCCATTTGTGAGATAAACACTTGTAACACACCAGTCTGTAAATTGTTTGTATGCAGTTTCAGATATCATTTCATACCCAGGATCATCCACCAAAGCATGGCTATTACTGAAATATAATAAAGGCAACAGAATCTTGCAGGAAATAAAACTCATGAGAAAGATGGTTTTATGAAAACTTCATGAGCATTCAAAATAATAAGCTTCTGGATGCCTTTGAGTTGGAAGAAATCCACTTAGCCAAGTCTGAGTGTCATAAACACTCATGCTAACCTATTGCTAAAGTTACAAATCAAATATTTGCATTCATTTCACAACTCTGAATAGATAAGCCAGTCAGTTTTCAGATCAATTTTTTTAAATACACACAGAACGTACAATTACCTGTAGTGAAATTAAATTCTTGTCACAGAAGTACTAAGAGAAGTCCCAGATTATTCTGAGACATTTAAATATGAAATTTTAACATTTGCACAAGTTCTCAGAGAAATCTTCCTTTACAAATTGAAGATAATTTCATAACTGAGCACATTTCCTGAAACATTCTTAGAAACAACATAAAACTGGAATGAAGTTTTTAAAAAGCTGAAAAATTTGAATTAAAAGTAGGCAGTACCACCATGAAGAAGTTTAATGCACAAGAAAGACCCGGTTTGAAAATACAAGTGACTGAAAGTGATTTCACAGAGACTCAGGATATGAACAAAGAACAACATTGTCAAGTTATTCAGTCAACATACTGCCAAAAGATTAAACTTCCCATCTTAAATGTCTTTCTAATGAGATGCTGTGTTCTTAGGACAGCATTTCTCAAATCCATGGAAGCCCTATCATTAGATGGTGTTAAAATAAAATAAATCAAAATCAATCACACCCTCAGGCTACAGAGGGCAGTATTACCAAGGCTGGGAAAAGGTATTTTGCCAGCACTCTACACTCAACGATTGTCCATTACACGGAAAATACATTCTGTAGGAGATTTATTAATTCTCATGGAAGTGAAGCACTTCCATAGCAAAGAAAGTAAGGTAAGTGTAAAGAACTGTCACAATGAAAGCAGGATCCACCTTGAAAGAAGTCATCTTACATGCTATACTTTGGTTCTTTTCCTTTGATATACTAAGCACTGATGAGGTAATAGAAGTCACAGCAACTCCATCTGGTTCTGCTAAGATCACATTTACCACCTGTTCACCTATTTCCCTGCTCTTACATTCTCAGGTTTTTGATCAGCATGCTGCACATCACTTACTGAGAGAGAACCTGAGCATGAAGGATGGTGTTGTATCTCAGTCATTTCAAATTTGTGATGGGCTGTAGTTCAGATCTACTGGAGTAGACAACCAGCAGATCTCCCCTCCAAGACATATGGAAAAGTAGGGAGTATTATTGTATCACGTTATTTTCTATAATCATATATTAACATGACTCCATTAATATTGCAATATATATCACAATTATCACATACCATATTATAACTGTACTGTATTTTTATATGACGTTCATTGCTTTAAGCAAGAGGTATTTTTACCTCTAAGTTCCATCCCTATAGTTCTTTTTTGTGTCATACCCTTCTCATATCTAAAAAACCCATACTCAGAACATTTATTTTACCTCTGTTCAGAACTGCTTTTACCTTTAGCAGGTCTATATCTGCAAAACTGAAGTTTTTTCCAAAGAGTCGTAACAATAACAACTAACCTGGAGCAGTGAGATAGCTATGAAGACACCTGCAACAATGTAGATATTTCGGGGTAACCAAGCTTCAAGAGCATGAATACATCCTTTGACAAAAATCTGATCCTCCCATTGACTCTTGCTCTGAATGCAGAAAGGAAGAATAAGACTATTACTTTTCTGCTCAAGTTACCATAAAATCAATCACATGATAAACCTATAATAATTTTGTCACTTATGCAGTGGTGTTTTTAACCACACTTTAAAAATACATATATAAATCAAGCAATGTCAGACACTGATGTTAATATCTTCCTGTAAATCCTGTTATTAGAATACTGTAGAATTATCAGATAATAGATTGTCAGAGTGTAGATTGTACAATAGATTGTAGACTACTACAACTGATAACTGAAACACATTTGAAATGCAAGTCCCACCCCTTTTTGAAACACCTTTACCTTTACCTGTTTCATCACTTGTTTTCTCTACCCCTCACATGGTACAAGCTTACTTTAAACAAAAGAAAATGTCTACCTCAGTCTACTTTCAGTATCATGTAGCCCAGTCAGCTCCCAGCATTTTAAGCTGACATATCCACCAGCAATCCCACCATTATTATAGTTTTGTCTATGCAGGCACAGAACACGACAGACAGCCAGGTCCCAGCACCTTACCTTCTTTCTGATATCATAGCCACACTGCGTGTTCACAACTTTTTGCTGCAAAGCAAAAAAGATTTAAAATAAATCAATTGAATTCTACTCAATTCTGTTCACAGCAAGCTTTTCTGTCTTTTATGTTCACAAACATTAGGAGTGTCAGAGAAGTTTTAAGAAGCATTTTTAGTAAAAACGAGCAAAGCAGTAGCAGAATACAAGAAAAGTGATGATAAAGCAAAGGTGCTCACTAGCTAGATGACATCCTCCACCAGCAATCTCACAGCTGCTTCTATCACTTGGCTGTCAACTAGCCCAGACTTTTTAACATGGGGCATAGCAACTGCACTGCCAGCGCACGGATAAGGTCTCTGCATTTCCAAGATCAGATTCGCATCAGCTATTTCACACAGCACCTGACACTGATGCCTTAAGCCCCTAATGGTTTTTTATTTTTCTAATATTGGTAAGCCTTATAAGTTTTATAAGTAGATTTTAAAAGCAGGAACCCTCCCTCCTTTGTCCCTTCCTCCCTTATCCCTTTCCCCGTAGCACCCTTGTTTACACATTCCTTAACCCTCTTACCCCATTCTATGCTCCCTATATCAATCCTACTCCTGAACACAGCAGAGATGTTTAGTCTTTTGTCAAGGCAAGGCCTAGACTGTTGGCAGAACAGTATATCAGGGCCTAAACCACAGAACACGGTCAAGAACTGGGTAACTATGTACCCTTTGTGCTCTGAGGGAGATGAAGATGGGATGAACAGGGGGTCCCGAAATGCACCCCAGACCCATTTTCAGGGGGTGGACCTGGGGCGGACCAGAGTAAAGGCCACAGGGTGGACACATTTGGGATTGGATGGAGGGTATTATAAAAATGTAACCTCTTGGGAACAGGGGCGCGCATCTTGTAACATCTACTGCCTTGGCAAAATAAACCTTTTCTTATCTCACCCCTAATTAACTGCTCCTGGAGATTTTTCAGCACCATAAATCCCACGGCAACACACTGAGGTAACAATACAGCTACCAGGCTGATTTACTTATTCCTGCAGTGGAGAAATGTGTCTTACAGCTCCATCATTTCAAGCACTACACAAGAACTTGCTATCCCAGTGAGCTAAAACCAGTAACAGCCGCAAGCTACTTCAGCCCCCTCAGTTGATAGTTCAAAGTCTCACACATAACCCAGCTCCAGGATACACATAGTCTTGAAGACGAAACACTCCAATTGTAGATCCCAAGTAGTAAGACCACAAACACCTTCCAGATCACAACCCCATGCAACCCAGTGACAGTATTTATTACCAAGGATGCAAAGACATTCCTTTAAAGACTTTTCCCCACGTGTAAAAGTTACAAAAATATATATTATGCAATTATAGAATAATTTACAAAATGCCTACTGAGTTACATTAAAATATTAGTAGGAGAATCTCACATTAAAAAGACTTAAACATACTTATTTCTCCTTAAATACAGCACCAGCAACAAAAAAATTTGCATTTGAACAGTACTGCTCCAAACTAAACAAGGAAATAATTACTGGGGAATCTGAATATTGAATATTTCCCCGACAAAGTCTTTCCTTGGCTGATTTCTATATTTAACCACTGGTAGAGTTCTGATTGTATTATTCTACCAATGGCTATCTGCTCCACACAAGTTTTGACAGATGAATTTTGAGCTGTAATTACTCCCACTAATACTACAAAGCACTCTATGTTAGTTTCTACCTCTACATTTTGACATCCAGTGAAAGGGTCAAAAGGTTTTATAATATTTAGTAAATAGATCTAACTAACAAGCAACTAAATCTTGCCAAAAACCAAGAACTGACTCAAATGCTTCAAATTTGGTGCATGAGCACTTTACTAGTTACTGATAAACAACTAGCAAATGGAGTTACTCCTACTTGATTGGCAGAGGGATGTTGTAACATTAATTCTAACTGGGGCCAACATACTGTTTAGACATTGCTCTCAGGTCCACCTAAGCTAGGTAACAGAGGCCAGGGATTCAAGGAAACAACACCAGCCACCACTACTTGCAGGTTCAAACCATACTAAAATAGCTTGAATCCCTGGTGACTATCCATTTTCAACTATATAACAGGTTGCCACATCTGAACCCTAAGAGATCTCCTAAATGATCAAAAATCTCTCAAATTTTTCTCATATTTCTATTCCACCATTTTTAAAGCCCTAGTCATCACACCTTATTCAGGAAGCACTTCCTTACCTAACTCTACAACATCAGAGCAATAGCAAAGCCAGGGCATAACTTACAGCAGGATCAGGTATACAACAGGAAAAAGGAACTCCACACTTCTCACGACTTTTGCTTTCACTGTTGCAGTTAAAGTATATGTTAAAGTCCCAGTCTTCAGGACCTTGGGCACCGCAGCAGTGGTTCTGCAAGAGATAAGCAAATATCAGTGGGTAAACTGTGTCTAAAATACCTCTAAATGCTAAGTGTTCGTTTATGAATCCTCACTATCCCTAAGTCTGTGCAGAATCAATGACCACACCAGAATAAAAAATGAGTAATCAATAATGTGGCTCTCTGAAATCAAAGCAATACACCTGGCACATCTGCTCCTGGAAACAGGTTTCAGCATGACAAACAAAATCATAAAAATTATCATTTTAGATGTAATTACCAGACACAATCAGTGTACACTGATACAATGGTGCAACAAAATATTCTATATAAATGCTTTGTAACCCATTATTTCCAAGTCACACAAAGCAGAAAAGCTCTGGAAAAAGGTTTCTTTAAATTTGTGACATGCCTAATTTTTCATGAATCAACAAGTATTCTTCTCCTTATTTATTTTAAAAAGTAGATCTAAACATTTGTGAATATACTTCCTTTCTTTTATATCAGAAGGTTTTCAGATACAAATGAATGAACTGGTAAAGTCTCACTAACTCCAAAGGTCACTCGGTTCTAGAAGTATTTCACATAAGTTTCTTGACCTAAACAGT
The DNA here is from genome assembly GCF_036250125.1 of Pseudopipra pipra. Taxonomy (NCBI): domain Eukaryota; kingdom Metazoa; phylum Chordata; class Aves; order Passeriformes; family Pipridae; genus Pseudopipra; species Pseudopipra pipra. The sequence continues at coordinate 11,270,748 of NC_087556.1, forward strand.
GTGATGTAATTACCATAACTGCAGACGGGGGAAACCCTAACAACTTAAGCAATGCTTACCTCCTGGAACTAACGAAAGCTAATTTTTTATTGGGTTATGCTTTGCAGTTTAGTGGCCTGGATATTTAAGGGTACAAATCTTTCTCTATAAATTTGAGTACTTGAAATATTATACCATCATACAGATTTTCCTGGCACCGCATGAAGGTCCAGCCCCTTGGGTTCTCCCTAACATCTCTCCTCTGATCACTGCCTGTTGTCACAAAATTTGTATTAACCTAGCTGTCTGCAAGACCATCACAACTTGAGGTCAGTAAATCAATTCAGAAGTTATCAAGTTGTGACAGACACAGATGTGAATGGAGAGCAGAATTGCATACACAATTTTCACAGGAAGTATGTTCTAAATAGAGCTGAACAGAACGCTCAGAATAGAAAAGCATAAAAAAAAAATGACTTTAAGTCACTAGTATATCACTGTAAAGAATGAAAAAGAGGTTGTTTTTGTCTTTCTACTACCTTGTCCCTCACATGCCTACAGCTTTATAGAAAGCCATACAACCACTAAACATGCTTCTCTTCCTTAATAAAAAGCCATACAACCACTAAACATGCTTCTCTTCCTCAATAAGGTACAGACTATGAGGTCACTCGCAGGCCTGAAAGTAATGTAATTAGCCAGAAAAAGGAGCTGCCTACATAAAGCTCTCTCTCGAGGCACACACTGAGAACAGAGCAAGTCAGCCTGAAGAGCATGGCTCCTTAGAAGACAGGCTTCAGTGAGGCATTTGGACACACTGCTGACCCTTACAGAACTACACTTACTAATTCACACTGCACATCTCCCTCCTTCCTCAGTACTTTTGGGTATGGATCACTGACAGACCCATTCAGACTTTTCTGGTCTTTCCTTTTTCAGGTTTATTGGTTTGTTAGACTGGCTAACTAACTCCTTCCAGCAAGCTTAGCCTTTTATTTTCATTGGAAAGTAATTGGAGTTCAACTGTAAATCAGCTTAGCCTATTAGCCTGGCCAACTATACCGAAACTAGATAAGCAGAAAGAGCAACATCAAAGTGGACAACACTAAGACAATTACTTGTGTTGGCTGTGGTCAGGAGGAGCCCTACCTTACCAAAAGCCCTCAGCACCAAAAGCTAAAGCCAAACAGCACTGAAACCCATCCAGACAGCTTAATCAGAGGATCCTTGCATACCAATGCACACAAGAGTAAAGGAACAGGATAGACAACATGCTGGTAATATACAGCTGAACAGACTGGTATCCACTCTAAAACATGCTTTGCTTTCAAACTCAGCTGCGAGCTGTGAGCACAGATTTCTAATATGATATTTTAGAAGATGGAAGACAGACAAAACCAACCTTCTTTCATAAAGGGAAAATTATAAAAAGGAGACAACCATTTTACCTCTTTGCAAAGTACTCATATGCACTCTGTCTCTCTCCATATATATTTTTCAAGCACACACAAATAAATAAAATTCAGAAGAGTCACCTTTACTGGTTGTTTTCTGGGCATGATTACAAAAGCAGCTGCTGAAATAAAAGCCACCAGGTCCTTACTAGCAGAGGCCTTGTCATCTCCTGCTGTACATCACTGTCTTCTAATAAATGAAGATTTTAGGACCACTAGAGCATAAAATAGTTTCAACCTTCCTTGGCAACTGTCTAACTATAAACTAGCCCTTCCCACTTAAAGATATTCTCTTTTGTTTCAAGATGAGGTGCATCTCAGAAGGTAAAAGCCTTTATGCTGCACCCCTGTATAAGACTGCAGTGCCTCCTAAAATAGGAATGCAGACTACCAGTTTCCTTGCACAATTTTTTTAGGAGAAAATTTTTTTTGTTGCTCACTTCTCACTGCAAGTGCTGCAATGCTGACCAGAACAGGGGAGCAAATGAAGAAGGTTCAGTGCAGATGGATGCTTGGGAGAGCTTCCATAATCCGCCTTAGAACAGCACTACCTCAGAATATCTTGCCTCCCTGATGCTTTCAATACAGAAAGAAAAAACCACAACATCTGTAACAGCAGTATTAGCTGCAAAATATGATAGTTCTATCACAAAAATGAAAACATTCTCCCCGAATGCACAAAAGAAGTGACAGGATATGAACTTACGATTCTCTGTAGCGAATCAATGATGTTCTGGAGGTCAATATCGTCTCGGTAGGATTTAATGTTATTCTCAAAGAACTCCTTTACCCTGTCCCTCACCCAGTCCTGGAATAGGAAAGCCATAACTGCCACTGCCAGCTCCAACAGGAATATAAACACAATTGCTCCACAGAACTGTAGGGGAAAAAAAAAAAAGTCCCAAATTGGAAAATAGTAATTCATTTTCAATGCATCTCTACTCTAACACCACCAGAAACAGACACAGAATTTGAGAACATGACCTCTCAAATGAGTATACAAGGTAAAGAAACCTCCAAGAAAGTAGAGCAATCATTTTGTTTTGGTCACCTGAACTTGTCAGTACAATGAACATCATACCACAATCATTATGCACAGCAGTGAAAATAATACTAAACAACAATCTGTAAAACACAGGGCTAAAGTAGTCTTGATATTACCTCTTGCACTGTTTCTAATTTTATAATTTTTTTCAGACTTTTTTGTCCAGCTAAACTGTTTTCAGATCTAAAGCAAAGAAGCCTCAGTACTAAATAAAACATTTACAAAATTTCACATCATCCACTGAAGCCCCAAAGTTCTGCCCACCCAACATCTACATGAAACTTTTAAGTTTTTAAACAATTTTGTTCCACTATACTATATTCTCTCAGTAATTCCTAATTGACTAAATATGTTCCATAACATCACAACATTAGATTCTGGTATACACTCTAAAACATCACTGCATGGTAGAATGAAGGAAGAGGGAACAAACATGTTCCATAAAGAGGAAAATAAATAGGCTGAAACCTACACTGCTTTTAATACTATTACTCAGAGGTTTGTTAAGGCAGCAAGTTTACCACATACATATTTATCTGGGTTTGCTACAAGTTCATTATTTGCAGCTTTCAGACACATAATGATTGACTCATATAATGGTGTTACTTACAAATTTCAGAAGGCAGATGTTTTCTCTCAGTGCTCCTACACAACCAGCAAATCCCAAAGTAAACATCACTATTCCCACCAGTAAGACAAGCACCACTGGGTCCAGACCATGAAGACCAGTCACCTTTGTCAGATCAGACAGTACACCCTGAGAGAAAACAGCACGGAAAGAGGTGACCACTAGAAGCATACTATTCCTTTAACATTCCTTCTGGATGATTTCCACATGATTGCAAATGAATTGGTTGCAAACCCTTGAACTTGCCAACAACGACCCCCATGAAAAAGTCTTACAGTAAAATGTTTATGGACAACACCAACTTTCTTCACCCCAGCAGCAGCAGTATTAATACAAAGTTCTGGGTAATAATTCTTTTGACAAGTCAATCCAGCACAGTCAGTTTCTCAGATTACATTCTCCTAGGTCTATCTGCCAAACAGGATTCCACAAGATGGTGCCAAAAGCTCAAAACTATCACTGATGTTCATTTAGTTTCAAGGCAAAAGAATGAATGTTTTATATTAACTTGAAATGCATCAATCAAAAGGGCACTCCAATATAATGGTCCAAAAAAAATTAAGAAAATAGGTTTTCCAATCCTAATGTTTAAGAGGCAGAAAGGGAGAGAGATTCTAAGGACAAAGCAGCTTATGGGTGACATTTTAAAGGTGGGGGGGAATACAAATCTTGTTTTAGTTTTCAAGGGAAGCAGATTTTTCCTCTCATTTTAGTTACACCCCTTCTAGTGCCAAATAATCTTAGAAGTGCTGAGTGCTGCTCCAAACTCTTTAAAAAATACACAAGTATAATCTAAACATTCCCCCCTTTCACCTCAGATAAAATTCTTACACCAAAAGGAGTTATTGCAATTTATCTGATTTAGCAGCAATATTTTCTTCTTCGTTAACTATCCAGAGACACCACTTATCTTGACAGTAATCTTAGCTATTAAGCCTGTCTACCTAGATTTTTAAGTCTATGTAAGTGTAACGCTAACGCAGTGAAATCCTTCCTTATAATTTCCAGATTAGGTTTTAAAGAAGTTATTACACTAGCAACCATTAAAATTCCATCAAATCCATCAAATGTAATGTGCAAGAACAAGATAGAACATGCAAAAGATAGAAGGGACAAACAGCTGAAACCATTAAAGTTAATGAGAATGATTTGTAGGGACATCCAGGCAGCCTTGCAATAGTCTGAGTGTTCATCATATACTCAATGACACACAGAACATTTTAACAAGGAAATGCTTTCCATTTAAAACAAAGAAACAACAAAAAAACACAGTACAATATCCCATAATTACAAGTTTGCTATCTTTTTTTCTTTATAAAGTATATTCTCAACCTAACCATGTATAGTGTAAGAGAAAGATATTAGAGACTTGCAATAAGCAGTCCAATTCTGTCAAGGGAATGTAAATTCTTGCTACTCAAGTACCTGTACTAAAGTTAAGTGCAAAGGATACACAATCTAAGAGAACCACTGGGAAAAATCCGTACCACTTCTTATTCAGTTGCTTACTTAACAAAAATAACATATCCAAAATACAGCATTAGGAGAAAACGTGGCCATGGAGAAACTTCATCAGCTGGTGAAAAGACACTGATTAACAGTACTACAGTGACACACAGGACTTCATCTTCTTTCATAACATGTTCCATAACAGATCCTGTGAGAGCTGTTAAATTTGGCAACAGCAAGAGAATTTTTTTTTACCAAAACTAGTTGAAGGAATGAAAAGAAAAAAAAATAAAAATTGATCTGTAGAGCTCAGAATTGCCTTGCAACAGCTGGTGACTAACAGCTGAAATAGTCTATTGGAAAACAGTCATAGTTTATTGATACATGTTACCAGTGACATTTCCATTCTTAAAAACTGTAAGACTTCACAGCTAATTAACAAACTTGGTCTACCAGGTTAATTATGAGAGTCCCACCTAATAACATTGGCTCAGACCCCACAAGCAAGGCACATATGCCAAGATTAGGCAGGCTGAAGCAGAGTCTCTGTAAAACCAACACACCATGAAACCAAGCAATGTGCAACCAGGAGGTTGAAACTTCCACAACTATTGCCAGCCATCTCCTTCCCACACCTAAACTCAACCTTTTTGTTTTCAGACAATTTCACTTGCTCATGCAACATCTTTTGGAAGAAAACTTCCTCTGATCAAAGCATGTTATGAAGAAAAGTTGGCAGGAACTGGGCTCTATTATTCAACCTCAGATGTTGCCGGTTCAAAACAGTTTCTTCAAGTTCACATTTGATGTTTACAACATGCTCTTTTGAAAAGAAGGTTGTGGGGGTTTACTTGCCTAACAAAAGATGTTAAGTTCAAAATCCTGAAGGAAGGAAGTAAACAAGAGAATTAACTCAGAGAACCATCTCATCTCACCCTACCCATCTCTAAAGATGCTTCTGGCTTCTGCCTGTGCCATCTACAGGATGGTAAAAACTCTTTCAAGTACAAGCTGCCCTTTACAATATGTAGATTTCCTACAGGTATACAGGAATGAAGTGTGATACCTGAAGTCAGTGTCAGAAAATCCTATAACACAACTCAGGCTTTAACTTTCTTTCAGTTACTTGGAACAGTGAATTAGGAGTTGCAGCTGTACACTTTTAACTTGTTATTCACTTTCTTTTAATGGTTGTAAGCATTATGTCACCATCTCAACTGAAATATATTGCCAAAGGGGGCAATTAAGGATTGTCTTTAAAAAAATAAAATCTCTAATACAGCTAATTAACAAATGCCAAACCAGTTACTGTTTTGAGATACACTAGTATGAAAACTACAAAATACACATGACAAGGACAGACCTGATTTCTTATAAGGAAGTTGTGTAAACTGGCTGTTGATTGTCACAGTATCACTGCCACCAACTACAACACAAGTTACACGCCTGCACCTTTAGACAGTTTACAGACCTCTGTGCACAAATGCAAAGATCAGCAGACTAAAGAATAAACAGATTTAAAAATAGAATAAAGTTGGAAAAGATCTGCCTGACACAGGGGTGCCCAAAACTGGACGTGGTACTCCACATGCACGTCAGCTGTGTGAATATTGTTGGAAGCTCCTCCCTGGCCATAGGGGTGCTTACACAGCCCAGTATGCTGCTGGCCTTGACATGAGGGCACAGCTGATATTCTACTTACTGATCAAACAGGAGCTCAGGGCTTTTTCCTCACAAAGTTGCTTTCTAAGCAGTTAACTCCCAGCCCATACTGGTGCATGGGGTTGCCTCATCTCAGGCACAGGACTGTGCATTTACCTTTTTTTTAAATAAACTGTCACTAGGTTCCTGCTTTTCTCCATGCTGTTACATATAGTATTTTCAACACTTCTCACAAACCAGCAGTCTCATTTCAATATATTACCACCTAAAAGAGAATCACAGGATTTATATCCAGAGACAAAGACTGCTGAGGAATTAATCTAAAGTGTAGTCCCAGTGGAAAAAGAAAAGAGACAAGAAAAACCAGAGAAATTAAATGGACCTAATGTACTTCATGTTGCAGTAAGAGACAGGATGTTCAGAACTCCTCCACCATTTATAGTTTATCTTTCAGTTTACCACTGCAGCACAGCTTCTGCAATGTTTTCCTCTTGCTTCCCATCTATTGTTCACCAAGACGTTTATCTGTAAAATACAGGCACTGTGGCTGAAGAATGGCACTAGTATGAAAGACTGACAACATAGCACAGAACAACTGATGTAAAAAATAATGAACAGATTTCATGAGCGATTTATAAGTTCAAAACCACAGGAAAGGCTTTGAAGCACTCATTTGCAAGATAGCACAGAGAGCAGAAGGAGTTCAGACAAATTTACAAAAAAAAGACAGACAGAAAGAGTCTGTCTTTGCCTTTCAGTAACTTCAGTGTACCATAAAGTCAATTTGACAAATGGGGGTAAGTTGTGAGATACTAATTTCCAACCACACAGATCCTACGTACTTGTCTACAAAACAGAAAAGGTCTGAACATGAGAGAATATAAATTGAAGACAAGTTTAACACCCTCCCTAAAGGGTTGGAAAGAAAATTCTTTTTTTTTTGTGTGTGTGGAGATAGGCTGCTTACTATATATCAATGATAACACTAATCTAGCTGTGAGAATGAGTGCATGCACACGGGGGGGTGGGGGGGAGAAGGAGAATAAATACCTCGGAATTAAGTTCATTGCAAAACAGTTTCCCTTCCAAAAAGCAGAGGAATCTCCCAGAACCTCTCTATTTGTGGACAGCTGCTGTGTGTAAACACTTCAATTAAGGAAATGCAAACACTGGGATGGTAATTGAAGTCTTACTACTCAGCAGCACAACTGAACAGTGAGAGCATCAGCCCTCCACTGCTAATTAGATGCAGGTTAGTCAGTCTCCAAGTAATTGTCACTTTTTCCTAATGCTTACAGTCATATTAAAGCCTTGCTTTTAAATTCATTCAAGGGGTTGAACCATACCATACTTCTACCATTCTCTTTTAACAGGAGAACTCTGTAGGGTACATGTCTGCATTGGCTTCCTTCGATTCAGGGAGTTATTTAGCTAGGAGAAGCTTTTGTCACAAATAACAGTGTTATTCAGCTAGATCATGTTCCCCCAGTTTTGTTCCTCTACATGAAAACATCATCACTTAAGCACTCCATGGGGAGTAAAGTGGACAACAAATGGCCATAAGACTGGGACCATCTTTCTGAAGTATTTCAAAGACACACATTTGGATTTTCTTAGTACTTTTTTTTAATATAAAGTGATATCTCTTACATTCCTCATACTATTTCCTGTTTGGAATAAAAAGAGGTGGGTAGAGAAGTATATTTCAGAAAATATGGTCTTTAAAGAGAAACAATTCATAAAGATTAAAAAAGCTCTAAATGTCAAGAGCCATAGCTTAACACAGATCAGGCACAAGAACAAAATTCCAACTAAACTCAGTTTAGCTCATTTGGACACGGTCCTGAGCTCAGCTGCTTCCTGAAGAAGAAGCTTTACTAGAGCTGGAGAGGGCAGCCACCAAAATAAGATCAGTCATTTCTATCCTTACCTTTTCACTCCATGCCCACAGACCAGCTGCAAGGAAGGCCACCCCAGCTAGCTGAAAAAAAAAAAAAAAGAAAAAAAAAAAAAAAAAGAAAAAAAATTAGATGTACTAATCAGCCACATTCTCAGAACACCTAGCCAGTAGCACCGTTGTTTAAGTAAAACAAATTTTGCCTGCAATCTCAGACAGCAGTAATAGGACATTCCTCCCCATGAGTCAAACTCTTGCAAAAATGATTTAAAGGATTATGCAAGTTATAAGCTACTTCTTAAAAAGCATTTCACTTTGATTCTTCAAGATTACTCAAGAAGCACATGGTACTAAACTGACAATTCCACACAATAGCGTGCAGGTGGGAGTTACACTTGTCCCAATGACTTGCTCTAAAACATTTGCCTACACACTAATGAAGATGTCAGAGTATTTAATGCATTGTGAAGTTATTCTCTATTTAGTCATTTTACAGTACCAATTCCAGCAGCAGTCATGTTTGAATCCTTGTAACTTCTCAGTGTCAAGGCTCACTACATTAGACTCTTCTCTGATTAGATATAGTTTGTCTTCTGAATCCTTGTCTTGTTTAAGCTCTTTTGAAACAAGACAGATTAACAGTCCATTCATTTACTATCAATAAGCAACATACAAATCCTATACCAATTCAAATGTTTGTGTAATAAACATTTCTGAATCATATTCATCCAAATTAAGCAAGAGTCCCTCAATCTAATCTTTTATTCCCTTTCTTCCATTCTCAGGCAGTTTGTCTTTAATACCCAACATCAATAATCAAACTAAAATAACCTCTCTACAATCCCAGGGCAGCTGCTCCTCATTTCTTAATGGGAAATGAGTGCTGGGTAGCACTCTACCCAGCTATGTCAGCAGGGACCTTATCCCTCCCTGAAACTACCTGAAAGGAGGTTGTAGTGGGGTGGGTATCAGTCTCCTCCCAGGTAACAAGTGACAGAACAAGAGGAAATGGCCTCGAGTTGCATCAGCTGAGGTTTAGGTTGGATATTAGGAAACATTTCTTCCCTGAAAGGGTTATCAAGCATTGGAGCAAGCTGCCCAGGGAAGTGCTCTAGTTACCATTCCTAGACACATTTAAAAGACATGTAGAAGTGACACTCAGGGACACAGTTTACTTGGCAGGTTCATTAATGGTTGAACTCGATCTTAAAGGTCTTTCCCAAGATAAATGATTCTATGATTCTGTAGAAAGGACTGAGGTTGCTTCCCCCTGTCAAGCTTTACACACACAGACAAGTAAATCCCAACAACTGAAAAACCCTTTGAAAAAGGAGCTCCTTCCTCTAGGAATTGCAGCACCTCCCTTGAACTACATGGGCATCATGGGCAGTTCCCCACGGCACAGGCAAGAAGCAAAAATGGAACCCTCTTACAGTCACCCAAGAAAACATATAGATTTTAAGTACTGCTGGGTTCATGGCCTGCCTGCCCCAAGCTGCACTCAGGGCAAGCGAGGTCGTTCTGGGTTTACTCTGGTAGGGGAAGCAGGGGAAAGGAAAGCCAAAAAGGGCTGCAAGAGTCATTTATGTCATTCTGTAAGAATTACTCAAATTATGTTAGACACTTCTGTCTAGGCAGGAACTATTATATGCCATATTTTAGGACTTAAACACACAGATTAACCAACCCAAGCCACTACTAATACACAGAGTCAGAACTGGACAACGCAGTGTTAAATATCCAGATCTTACTTAACAAGCAACAGCACAATGACTACTCACCTCAGACTCTGAATAAACCAAGAACATTTAAACTGATGATTTGGATCATAGCACAACACTGAAAATAGCATTAAAAGCCACATTGATATAAACAGAATATTAACCCGGATTAATCCTACATCTTAACTCAGCAAAAGAGGGGAAAAGAGTCAATAATCAAACTTGTATGTTATTAAGTTGCACATTGCATGTAATTGATGCATCCTTCATCCTTTCCATTCCAAATGCTTCAGGAATGCTGGGAGACAGATGAAGACAGCTGGTATAATTTGCAGTAATCAAGGTAAATTACACAGCAGACAACTGGATCTTTGGGAAATTTTTCTACAGAAAGGAGAGGGAAAAAGAATTGGGAAGACACATTTTCCACTCTATATACAAATTAAGGGTACTGTAACACTAGTATTGTGCTATTGAATATATAAATAGGGTGTTCTCTTCAGACTGTCTTTCATTATAATTACCCCCTTAATTAAACTGTAGTAGATTCTTAAGTAGATTTTTCATTAGCATGCTTTATTCTCACCTCTGAAAATGAACACTGCTCTTATGCTTTTATAGTGTTCAGTCTCACAAAACTATACTATTTTTGCAAAATTATTTCCATGAGAACCTATGCAAACTGCAGGTAAAAAAAAAAAGAGTTTATCAGAAGAAAAATAAACTTTGTCTCATAGAATCAATGTGGATAAATCTAAAACTTAATTCAGCTAAGACAAGCAATTCATACTTTTCACTAGAAGCAGCCAAACCACATACATTAAGTTCTTTTAGCAAAAACCAGTGAAATATGATGTACTTGCAGAAGAAACAAAGCCATCAGCCACTACACTGACAGGTGCAATCACCAAGACAAGCAATTTGCAAGGAAGTAAAATAGTTATTTAACCAAATGAAATCTCTTTGCTTTAAAGACTACGTGCAAAATACTTTAAAGTGCCTCATTGAAAACTACTGTAAAACACACCATGATGACAAAATTACCTCAGAAATTAGCACGATTGAACATGCCAAGAGTTCTACAGGGAATTAGCACCAGGAAAATTCCCTCTCTAACACTCTTGCACAGCATTCAAGTGACTTATGAGGCAAACCTGGGAACTGATCCTGCCTAATCTGAAGGAAAAGTTCTAACCTTCTTCAGCTCACTGAGCAAAATGGCTACATGAATGGAAGAACAGGCAGCTGAAAAGTTGCAAGGCCAAAAAAAAAAATCATTCCCAAGGTGAGAGTAAGCAAGTCAGCTACTTCAAGAGAGCAGCATTTTGAAATTTGCCTTTCACCAAAATCTGAATGACATGTAGGAAAGAACAAACTGGGCTACCCAACTCACTACTGTGTCAGAGAGTCATTTAAGTCATGAAAGGTTAGATGGAAACACACAAAGCAGCTCAATTGTGCCCCTTTAAAAGGAAACTAAACCAGTAGTTACCAGCATTTGGTCATTTCCTGCTTTGGAAATGAAAAATTAACATATTGCATCAACCTGTAAGCTCTGCTCACAATGTACAGTAGTGACACCAATGCACAGACACTGCGCTCGAGATCATGTTTAAGCATTATCCATTCCCATTCAAACTGAATTCCTTTGACTGCCTCTAAGTCTGATCAGGAGTAATAGGAATGCATTCCTATTACACTCAGTTTTTGTAATCACAAAATATGTTCTCTTACAGAGAACACTTCCTCATTCCCTGGACAATTCTATTTTACATTGTAGCTCCACCCATGCAATCAGCACCCTACAGTCCTTCCTTCCTATCCTTGTGTCTTCCTAGACTCTTCCTCTCAGGGTCAGGAAACCACCTGGTGGTGGATTCTTTCCTCTTCCTGGCACAGCCTTGCTGTTTCAGATGTTCCTGAAAACAACATAGACTGCAAAAGCCAGAAAATCTTATGCTAGCCTGGGTCTTCTCTTATTTTTCAGAAAATTAACTCTGAATTCTTTCTCAGAACTGAAGAGAACTTTCGCCCTTCATCATTATTTTCAGGGCAAAATGCCATATCTCCTACAGCATGAATGAAAAGTACTATTTTTGTCTCCAGCAACCCTTAAGAATCACACACAAAGCTACAGACCATTAGAAGATAAATCAAGATGACAGCAGCTAACAGCTATTTGATCCTCTCCTCTCAATTCATCTGAGACAGTGAGCTCACATGCAACTTTAAAAGGCCTTGGCAGAGCACACATGCAATCCTTCACTTAAGTGTCCATGCCCTGGATGAAGTGCCATTCTTGGACTGTCCAAAAAAAAACACCTTCACCTGGAGACAAAGCAGGAAGCACCAGAGACAGGTGTTGAGGCACTGCCTTTTATTCCCTGGGCTTCTCCCAGTTCAGGCTGGAAGGCATATAGCAGTGCTGCACCCTGAGAGAGGGCACCCTGCACTCCCCCTGGGCTCAGATGTCCACCTCCTGCCTCCTTCCCTGCACCAGGGCTTTCACAGAAGGACTCACTCCACAGCAGAATGACTCAGAACAGAAAGGTGCCAGAACCAAGCTCTTTACCTGGTATTACTGCAGTCTTTAAATTTCACTATGATAAATGAAGCTTTTTTCTGGGGGAAAAAAAAAAAAACAACCCAGGAAAAAAAAAGGCTTTCAAACACAAAAGGAGGTCCAGCCTTGTTATCTTGCTCTCTTGCAGGGCTATCTTAATGGCTGCAGTATGGCCTTATCACTACTCATTAAAACAAGTGTACTTGGACAAGTTAAGTCTTAAGAGCACACTTAAAAAGCAAGATGAAAATAAAGTAATCACACATCGAAATCATGCCTAGGAATACAGAGCCTTCCTATGACCTCCATTCCCTTTCTTACAAGAATGAAGAATAGGGAAGTGATATTACAAGCCAGCTGCACACAACTAAGTAGAAGCCATTGGACTTGAACTTTCAGTTCCCAAATCGCCCATATGAAAAGAAAAACAAACCTTCAAAAGAAGACTTTTAGATTTGTACATTTCTAAAGGCTAATTAAACTGTAAGCTTTCCATTATTAGTCATATTTGCCCTCTGAGTCCAATATTTTGTTTCACTCCAATCGATGTGAACTGTATTTGAAGCACTAAAGTAACCACTCACTGAAAAGTGTAAAAATTCTGGAAGTTACTACATCACCACATGCTTTAACTTGAAAGTTTATACAGTCACTGATAGTATCTCCAAAGCTACAATGGCAAAGTCAACATGCACCTTTAATAAGTATGACAAGAAGAACAAACGTAACTTTTTATTTACATGCACATTACCTGGCTTGCACATAAACTGTGTCATGAGTTGAGACACAGGTGAGCTGTAACAGCTTATATGGGCAAAAGCCAGTCTGCACATTTATCCATATATCATCCCTCATACCCCTATAGAACAGCCACCCTCACTAACACAAATGCTCACAAAACAAGCTCCCACAAGCACCTGCCCTGCAACCCAAGAAAAGTGAATCAAGATTAACATTCCCTCCTTGAGTGCTGCTTTTGAGTTATGGTTACATTTCCCCTTTTGATTTTGTAGTCCTTCAGTTCTTTTAAGGCAAAGAGATTTACTTTGTTTTACAAACAGTGGATTTGTCCAATTAAAGACATTGTTAGACTAGTCATCCCAGACAGCTTTCGTATGTTCCCAAATCCTTGTGTCAGCTAAATGATTCATGCATTGCCTATAGGAGTGTCTGCTCTCCCACTCTACATTTACATAGCTTGTTCCACAACCCAAGGTGCCAAAATCTTATCAAAAGAGCTGTAGTTACACACCATTAACTGGGTCAGCCTGATAATGTCTCAGCAGAAGCCTCAGACTATTTGTTGAGAAAGCTACCAAGACATGTGTTAGTTCAGAAAACCAATTAATCCAGCCAATAGATCAGCTAAAACACACAAGTTATATTGCAAATTCTCCTCAATCCTTCTGCATCTCTTTAAAAATTTTTCTTTAACAAACAGAAAAATCCTTAGATCTTCATCATTAATTTCAAGAGACCAGAGTAAAAAGGAAATGTAAGAGTGTAATGACAGCAGAAAATAAAGAACATCGAGACAAAATTCATTCCTGTGAATAATCAGAGGCAAATTCATGACAGTCTTCTCACTAAATACAAAAAAAATCCATTTTTAAAAGGTTGTTTACCCATCAGAAACAGTCATAGACACTACTTCATGAGACATGTACTAGAAAAAAAGCAGAGGTCTAGAACAATCACAGGGCATCCTTTTCCCACATATCCCTCCCCTGCTGCTTGAACCAGACCAGCACAACAAGTATTACTTCTCACTACACCACACTCCACTACAGGTACATGGAGTTGGACAACATAGAAGAAAAACAACTACAGAGCTGGTGGCCTTTAAGCATATGATTTTTGACCTGTTGATGGCCATCCTCAATTGAAATGTGGAAAATATCATCCTGAGGAACATTTGCACTATGCAATATTGTGTCCCCTTGACCATTAATGGAACAAGTTTCTACACAAACCAAGCATCTTTTCTGCCCTGTTATCCCCACAAGGATAACTCCCCTGGGGCTTCATGCTACAGTATCATGTTAAAACACTGCACTAGTAAGCAAGAGGTGGTGACAAGTAGCAAAAAGTTCTCTGGTTTTCAACAATGATACTACTAGCACTGAACAAGTCACTGAATTTGCACTTTTCCATGACTACCCATGCCTTTCCACGGATTCAGATGCAAACTCTTAACATTTGACTTTTGAGTTCCAAAAAGAATTGTCAAGTTTATCTGAATTGTATCCTCCTCTTCCCCTCCCAGACATGTTAACCGTTTCTAGTGCAATGCTATGTACTAACCTTTGAATAACCTTCTTTTCCAAGGTAGTCTGGTCCTCCAGTGACCTTGACCACCATACACATCTGAAACCACACATTTGCTTTTGTACCTTTTCACAGTTCTAAATAAACATTATAGACAGGTTAGTCCATAGCTAAGTATTTCAAGACTGTATCAGACAATTCTGCTGCCCACAGAGTAAGCAGTGTGCTGCCCACATGTAAGATCTTGACTACACTGTAATGCCAGCTGTTTACACATCTCAGGGGCAACTCCTTTATTCTCTTCTGTGTAGTGTATTTACAGATATACCACCCAAAAAAGATCAAAGGTGATCTGAAAAGAGATGTTGTAAGAGACTTCTTCTAACAGGAAAGCAACTTAACATGGATAACATGCATACTGATTCCTCACATTTTCCATAATAATTAATTTTTCACATAGGATAAGCTTCTTCAATTCCAAAACACCTGGCACATACTATCCATCAGTTTGCTGCTTTCAGGTAAATATTTCGGCTTGTTCTCTTTAACAGAGGAATGAAGTTAATAAAACTGAGCTATGCCTAAACTATTTCAGATTCTGCATTTCATACTCACCCAAAAGACAATGTTGTAACTGAAGAGCAAGTATTTGTACCAACAGCTGACTTCTGCATTAGAATATCGGTAATAGTGCATCTTCTATGGCACAGCGTCTGCAAAGAAGAGAAACAATGAGAATAATTACAGTGAAAAATTTCAAGAATTTTTTCCAAATCTCTCTTGACAAGGGACTATAGTAACCTGTACCATATGCCATTCAGAGGTATTTTAAAAATCAGCTCGCTGACCCTCAATTCCCTTTAATTACTTAATTTACTTAATATTACTTATTTACTGCTTCATAATCCTATCTTTAAGCACCCTTATGTGGTAACAGGGAGGGATCACTCAGAAAGGAAACCAGCTATACAGTTAACCTAGGAAGATCTGCATCAGCAAGCTGACATTCATTCACTTTGTCACTCCTTCAAAACCATTTTACTTAGAGATGACTGCTCAACACCAAAGTGTCTGAACACACTGTGGATTGCACATCCAGCAACCCAGCTAGCAGGATGTTGGAAGTGGTTACGTGGAATCCCTCAGTGTCTACAGATTGCTAAATACAACAGGCAGTTGTACCTGGTCCATTCCATACTTTACTGTTTCTTTACCAAATCATATCCCGTAAGAGGTTTTATTCTCAAGAACAAAAGCCCCACCATTCAACAGCCGATCTGCTCTGCAGATCCACTAGAGATAAGGTTCAACTGCAACTGTTGCTCAAATATTTCCAAGAACTACAGCTTTTCAGAGTATCATAACTAAACCACCTCTGCAAAAATGCCATGCATAAGAAAACAGGACAAGCTGTGAAATTGAGAGCCAGAGCAAGGAAGGCAAAGCACTCACACAGCCCTCATATTCTGGACAGCTGAGCACTGCCCATGACAGACAAGTTCCACAATTCAGCCCTCCATTCACTTGAGGTAAATGTTAGTGAAAGACTTGCAAAGGGAAGGAAGCAAGCATGAGAATTTATTGTAACAACTCATAACTAAGAAAAAGTATTGTGCCCGGCTGGACACTCACAGACAACATGCAAAAAAAATCATGTCAGTCTTGCCTACCCAGCAAAGACTGAAATCAAGCACCATGGAATGCAAAACTCATCGCTGTGGATGTGGTGAACTAGTTTGCCTTTTTTTTTTTTTAGAAAGCAATCTGCACCTCAGTATAAAAGACCAAAAGAAAGAAGTAAATACCTGTCGGCTTTGAGAATTCCATTCAATTCAATAAACAGCTTGCTTTATCTTTTAAGTGAAATACCAATTGTTTTCTACAATTATGAAGTACTAACATCAGCATCTTACTGAAGGAGTTTATTTTTTGAAATCTCAACACAAACATTTCAAGCTATGCCTTAAAACTTTTTTCCCCCAAAGTTAAAACCACACACATACAGATCAAGGACACAAAAGAGGTCTCCAGTCCACAAGACTATGAACACAGATCCCTAACAGACTTTGATTTTCCTTCCAGAGGTCCTTTCATGCCAGGCTTGGCTTACATCTGGAATCCCACTGAGAGTCCCTCCTTGGTCCAGACACATCCCTCATCCCTCTACAAGTCCAGTCAGAAAGTTTCTTTGTTGCTCAACCAAATTAAAATTGCTTTCAGAAGTACAAAGACAGTGTAGAAAAATCTAAGGAGGGTACATTTTGGAAGAATACTCCACAGCCTTAAGCAGCTATGAGTTAAAAAAACACTGGAAAATAATGTGAGCTGGCATAACGAAGTAAGACTGCACGATTTGTGGATTGAGAGTAACTTCTGGGGTTTTTTAAGCTAAAATGGCCTGCACGTGGATATGAGGAATTTTCAGATCCTACTGAAAGTTGGTAGTAATTATACAAGTCATACTGATCCACTTGGCACGAAGTAGATTAATTTATATATAACAAAGGCAGACAACACCTAAGTAGCCTTCATGCATGTGCTATCAGTGCACGTTGCTTAATATATATTACCCACAGGCAACTCTAGATTAGTGCATCTGGACAGGCAAGTAGCAACAGAAAAAATCATTAGGAGAAGAAATTCTTCCTCCTGGTGATTGATGAGGAGTAAAACTGAATTCAGTCGGAATTCAAACATCTTTTCCTCACTAGCCCCAGTAAAGGTTTCAGAGAGAAAAGAGTCTGGAGAAAAGTAAATTATTTATTGCACATTGTTACAGAAACAGTACCTGTAAAATTTTACAGGCTACAGAGTGTGAACATTCACCATTAATACTTGAACCTGATATTTCCATAGTTCAGATGTTGATTTTCATACAATTTTAACCAAACACTAAAAACAAGTCTTTTTTTCCTTCCAAAACCTCACCTTATAATTAGGTTCTAATGTTTACAATTCATTTATAGCAAAAAGTACTTAACTTCTGTTAAAACAAAAGAAATTGTACTTTGTGGTAGTACAGGTAGTGACTGGAAAGGATCTTCGTGATGTGACCCATCCTAGGGTCAGATCTAGGAATGTTTATTGTATTACATAAAAATGAGTTTTGTGACATACATTCCTAAGAAGTAGTTTTGTTCGCTCATCCTCTGGTTCAGCTTTAGTTACTTATCTTTTCAACCCATTCAACATCACAGACGTTTAGGAACATTACTAACATGGATCTGAGCAAAGAACACTTATTTAAGCACCACTCCCCTGACACACTTACCTAAGACTGCAGGTGAGAGAATACAAGAAAAGGAAAAAATATCTGGTTCTCAAGTTCATTCCCCTTTCTAGTTCCAAATGGCAATTTATATTTCAACAATCAATACTCATATACTTGTCCAACTCAGTAAGATTGACTGCCTGGGGAAGAGCAGAAAAAGAGGGTACAAAAGCAGAATCCCACTAATCTGAGCAGAGTCCAAGACTCCATTTGCATGAGTATAATCCTGTATT
Organism: Pseudopipra pipra; assembly: GCF_036250125.1. NCBI lineage: Eukaryota > Metazoa > Chordata > Aves > Passeriformes > Pipridae > Pseudopipra > Pseudopipra pipra. The sequence goes on from NC_087556.1 coordinate 11,288,918, forward strand.
ACAGCAATACATTGGCTGCCAGTGCAAAGATTCTCCACATAAAGGCACACTAAGGCCTCCATTATTGTTCTGCCTCCCTCCCTGTGAAAATTAGGAACCTGGTAAAAGACAGGAGCAGCAACAGTAAAATGAACATACTAATAGTCAGAAGTACTGCTTTTGCTGCTGCTACCTCTAGAAAAGAGGAGACAGCAGGTGGCATTCAGCTAGCACATCATTAAATTCCATAAAAATGGGGTTCTACTACATAAAGAGGCTTAAAATATAATCTGTGCTTGCAAAACAGCAAGTACATCACTTCAGGACCTAAAACGCAAGCGTTGTTTGAAGATTCTTTTTGTTAGGTCACCCTCCCTGGCATCGGGACTTACATTCAAGACCCAGCTTCAGTGAAACTATTCACAGGAATAAGAGCATCAAAAGTACCCTTATTGATAAGCACTACTCCCAGCTACCTCATTGTTTTGACCAGCAGCTTGCAAGACATTTCTCCCCACTTCTTCAAAAACTGGTAAGATGTTCCAGTCAATATCAATCACAGTATTTTAACAGAATGAAAAAGTAAAATGCGTTTTTAACATAAACACTTCTTGTTAATGCTCTGAGATGAAACAAGGGGATTGTATTACCAGTATGAGCAAGAGGCTGTCCTATAACTGCACGTGGCTCCCCAGAGACATATTACCTTCTGAAACACCTGACTATCTTAAGAGCTGATTTGACTTACTCTCTTTGCTTACCCTCATCAAAACTGACAGACCACTGAACAGCATATGGCTGGTATGGGAGTGATATAATACATCTGAAGTGCAGGGATGCCTGACTTTTTCCCCAAACACTACAAACAGACCAAGCAATCCACTCAAGGCCACACAGCCACCTTCCCCGTGTTTATTTTCCCAATGTAGGAGGCATCTATTACTGGGCTAGAAATCTGCTACATCAGTCATTCATTCAGCTCACATCACTGGCTACACAACTATGCTTAGGCAATACTACAAAATACTTGGAAGATTAAAGTAGTATGTGGGCAGCACAGACTAATAACGTTCTCTACTGTATTTCAGACAAAGCATTGGGTCACATTGGGTCAGCTGACAGTTATCACCCACTCACAGTAACAGAAATTTCTAAAAATTAAATGCAGAGCACTGCTGCTTTGGTAGAATACATAACTTTGTGTTCACAGCTTTAGTGAGGGGGGAAAAAAATGTAGTCATTCATCAAAAGGCTACTACCATTTCCAAAGCATTCCTACACCCACGATTCCACTCTTACCTTCAAAATGCTACAGCAGTGATACTCATAATGTATATACTTTAACTCCCCTAAAACATGATGTGATCTATTAACTAATGTGAACATGCAGAGAAATCTTCATAGATAAGATGTTAAATCTAGAACAACTGAAGCACAACCTCTTTTCTAAATCTAGGACCACAAATTCTTCTAATCCTCTGGAGGCATTAACTGTACAAGGCAGACCTAAGTCATGTTGAAGTTCCAAGTTCAGCCAGTACTACCACCATATGTAGAGTCGTGATCCTCCTCCCTGCCCCTCCTAAAATCCACAATCATTAATCAACCTACTCAGTGGAGCAAACAATCACACATCAAACCGTACAGCAAATCTTCACATCAGTTCTGTGATCTTGTACCATGCACCAAGAAGCAAACAGTTTTAAGCCTTCCAACCTACCTTGCCAGAGCACACACAAAAGCCAGTGTGGGTGCAGTCAGGAGGTGGAAGGACAAGGATGGGAAGGCAAAAACAGTGGTAGATGAGTGTGCTCATGGAAATGCAGCACCTCTACAATGCCAGCCTACACCAGCACCACACTTGAAGCCAAAATGCTAAAACAAATGAAGCTGGGGGAACAAGGGCACAACTGAGTCAAGAGAAAACAAAGAAAAAAATTTCACTTGGCAACCTGTTGACTCCTCCACCATTCTTCACCAAAACAAAGCATCAAATCTAAGTGAAGCTTGTGAAGCAAATGAACAAAGTCAAAAGAAGAACACACTGGGGAGCAAGAACTTTTAAAATACAGGAACAGATGCACTTTGGCCTATGACTTGTTTTGATATGACTCCTTAATTCCATTAATCCATCAACACCAAATCTATATCAAAAAGCATCAATTCATTCAAGCCATGGTGCCATTAAAAATAATTGTCATTCTTTGAAGGTGCTCAATCGTTAGCAGTTTTTGTGAAGCTGAAAGAAGACCTTATCCCTGACCAGGAATAATTCAGAGATATTCTTAGGATCTTCTGAAAAATGGAACAACAAATAGACTGCTCTTTCCACATTCTAGCGAGAAGCTGATCAGCAAAGGTCACGTTCAGTACAACGTCTGGGTGGTGGGCATAGATCTTCACAGTAGGGACTGAACTGGTGCAACAAAAAGGCAAGACAGACTGACAGGATTCGGAGCTCTTACAGGCTAATCTGTTCCTGGAAACAGAGACAGTCCTGCCCATGACTCAGTAACTCCCGGCAAACATGTGTCATTTTGCAATTTTGTCTCCAAGGGACTCAAACTGGAGCCTTACAAAGAAAAGACAAGCTTCTCTTAAGGAATACAAGTATAGTGTATTTACTTCTGCTGCAGCCCAGATGAGCAGAGAAATATTTGCTCATTCTTAGAGGAAAGCTGAGGATTAATCAACAAAAGAGTGTTTTTTAACCTGAAAGACTCAGGATGCAAGACAGATATCCTTAATAGATTTTACCTGAAAAAATAAAGGCAGATAACAGATCTCAGAATTCAATGGAAAACGTGACCAAAGTCAGACAAAATTCTTAAGACATCATCATTTGGGGCCCTTCCTTTGTAGAGAAGTCAAGACTCAAAGTCCTCAGTATTTGAAGAATATTTCAAGCACAAGTTGCTCCAGTGCAAACTCTACATCGCTCAGAGCAGAACCAATCCCCTACAAATGGGAAGGGTTTCAAGATTCAGTGATGAGCTTTTATTCACTACAGTTCAGACTACAATTTATGAAAACTTTTAAGAAACATATACCAGCATTCCCAAACCCAAAACAACAAAGCAGCAACTCAGAAGAGCTCGATTCCAGCTCCCTGTATAACTCACACTGAAGTTATGCTGTGCCTTTGACCAAGCCACTGGTTTTATGCAGATGAGTTGCATATGAAATACATGCAAGCACTCTGAACTCAGAGTAACATTCAGAATCTAGACACTGGAAATTCTGAGAAATAAGCTACATGCACATCAAGAATCTCTTCTAAACTGCCCACTCAACTAACATCACCAGTACTTTGGCATAAAAGCTCTGCATTGCAAAACCGTAAATCAAGGAGTTACTCAAACTATGATTCATGGAATATTTTCAGCTCCACTTGATTTCTTAAACAAAACTACACTAGATGAAGACTTGAAAACGGCAAGAGAATTCAGGACTGCTCCCATAGCAATTAAAAAGCTGTGACAGAGGACAACAGCAGTTTTAATAATTTCACTTTTCACTGTTCTTCCTACAGAAGCTCCCAAAAGACATTGCTGGCTGGCGTTGCTTTCACATGCACAAGTATTTATTTCTATATTCACATGTAGAAGTATTATTATTTGGTCAAAAATGCTACCACTAATGTTAAAAAGAAATAAATCCACAAAACAGAAACAGTTCCACAGATTCCACATTTTCATTTCTACAAACTGGTCAGAATGAAAGTTAATGACACTGCAAGTATTGACCATGTAAATTTAAAATGCAAATATTTTTAGTAATTGACTAAATAATTCAAGAACTTACTTAGGCACAGCTCAATTATCCACTAAATTTTAGTGGGTTTGTGCTAGTTCTGCTCCCCTGACCTAAGGTTCATCAAAGTAGTAAGTAGACAGATGAGATACTATCTGCTCCAACATAGAGTAATGCTTGACAAAGGCACCAACTAAAAGGCATGGATATATCACCTAGCTCAAGGAAAATCTGCTCAAAGTAGCTGACTACAAATAGACTGCATATGCCTTATTTTGCCTTAAAGCAAGAGAGAGCTTTAGGAAACAGGAAACAGAGAAAAGGAAGTGTAACATGTAAGCCTCATCTAAAAGCCGGTAATTTTCCAAACATGAGCAGAACACAGCAGAAGAGAGAAGGATCCTTTTGTAAGCTACCCATCTCTTTACTAACCTTTAAGAACTGCAGACAACAGCAGGAGCACAGGACGTAGGGCCTTCATTGACCTTATCCTCAAAAGCACTACTGGATAAACCTCTGGAGATAAAGCTCAGTCAGAGTACACCAGAGTAAGTGAAAACAGCACTAGACACTGTCACTACAGTTCAATAAACGTCTCATTAACATCTTGGAAAAGTTTAGAAAAATATTTCATGTGTATGAAAATTTTCTTGAATAAAGCTATGGACCAGTTTAACCTGAATAGGACCTTGCCTGGGTTGTAACTTATTTAGTACACACAACAAGCCAGAAGCTATGTTTTCCCTTTTACTTCGCAGAAAGTTCAGGTACTGTGAAACACACAGAAGTGTGCCAGTTATTCTGACCAGGAGTTTATTCACTCCAGGAAACAAAACCTGTTAGAACAAGTAGCCAGAATAATCTTAGCTGATCCAAACTCCTCAGCTGTTTTCTACTACCTCTTAAGAGAGCACATATACACCCACTGCCTATAACATCAACAGCAGCAAGGCAAAACTCAGCCTTAAAGACAGCATGTAATTTGACTTTTTTTTGCCTTCCAACAGAAGGTTTTGGAACCCTCACAAAGTAAACATCTTATCTGAGGAGCCAGAATTTCCAGTTTGGGGAATAATTTTATTTCTATTTGGTGACTGAGGAATAATTTTATTTCTATCCAGTAACAGTAACAGAACCTATTCCATACACTGCTCCCTCCCATACCTCCCCATAGACTAAAAGGTTTCAAGAACAAAATGCTCCCTCCATTTGCTACAGCACTTTATATCACAAAAATAAGTCACAACTTAGAGGACAAAAGACAGGAAGCCACTAACTTTCTTTGCTGACAAATACACTCTTTCTTCAGAGAACATCCTAAACTTCTATACATATTGTGGTTTTTCTCCATTTCCAGGAATGCCACTTGTTCAAACTCCAGTTACATTTTCTTCAAAACAGATACACATTCATTTTCTTTATTCAAAAGAGAGAAAAACAAGAGACTGATTATAGCAGTATACAATAAAGAAGTGATGACCATATAATTTGCTTTGGGTTTTGTTGTTTGTTTTCTTGAAAACATTCCTTGCTTTGGATATAATGTGCAGTCTGTCCACACCCACACCATATTTCTTAGCCTTCACACTGTATGTTTGTATATATATTTATATATTATATAAATAAATACATATATATTGCATATAATAAAATAGGTGTTTATTTTAACAGTGTAAACCAAATCAAGGTATCTCTTAGTTAAAAAAAGGATTCCGGTGTTGACATCTGATCTCCTGTAATTAGCATGTTAAGAAATGACTGCATGTATCTGTATAATACTAGTTACATCCTCCACTTGTTCTGGTCAAACAATGCTGATTCCATGTCATGGAAACATGATGTGGAGTTCAATCCATGAAGCCTCAGGTTTTTTTCCCCTCTCCCACCCCAAGTAACAGGACCTATGCTTTCAAACACCAGAGGAACAATCATTCCAAGTGAGGCACCCTCCCAGTACCAGGGGATGCTATTATTGGGGGAATGGGGTGCTAACATACGTAGGGTTTGGGGACCATGCTCTAAGCTTGCCCTTGCTGCCCTCCACCTCCACCAGCTGCATTCACAACACAACCAGGACAACCTTACTCTACTTGCCAAGAAGGAAAATCACCAGCTTAAAGGCCACAAGAGAAAATGTCTCTTTGCAGCCACGTAGACAGCTCAACAACCATGTAATTAGTCTCTCCACTGACTTTCTGGTAAAGAAACACACTTGTGCAACTTTCAAAAGTCAACTAGCAGATGAGCCTCCAACGCAGCACCAGAAAACATAGAAGATGTGATAAGAACAGCATTCACCAATGCCTCAGGATCATAACCACTGCCAGCTCCTCGGCAGACTATGTGTCTCAGCCCAAATACACAGCAACAAGCTAATGCTTCAGGAGATACTGCAAATAGGTTTTCAGAGCACTCTACACATGCTACCACAACACAAGGAAAAGATTAAAAAGACAAAGACCACAGCGGCTTCAGGCCAAGCCCATGCTTGAACAGCTCCAGCCCTTCCCCCTAGAGTCACTGCTCTGGCAGGTCGTGAGAAACCCTCGACTGTCTTGCCCAAAGACTCTGCATCCGCCCCTGGGGAAGGAGGAAAAACAGGCTTTCCACCTCTTAAGATTATGCCAAGAACAACACTGTGCCATTTAGAGATCAGGGCAGCAAAGGCTGTGAAGGGACACAGTCAGTGCTCCCTCCACTGCAGACCTCAGCCTGTGCAACAGCTTAACAGCAAACAACAGCAGCGTTAGAAGGTGAAGAGGTTAGACACAAACACATCCTAACCTGTGCCTTCCTGATGGAAAAAAAGCGATAACGCAGGAAACTGCCATCTCAACAGGCTGACAGCATGACTGGTTACATGAGCACCACAGCTCAGAGAAAATAAACAAAACACAACAACCCAGAGTTGAAAAACACATTCCTTTCTCACTTGCCCCAGCTGGACAAGTTCTTTCAATTGAACGCGCTCCTGCTTTGCAGAAGCAGACCAATGCTACGACCACTTTGTCAAAATACCCTTTGCAACCTCAGCACACTGTACACTTTGCAAAGAAAGCTACCTTGTTGTGTTCCAAGAGTCATCTCACTAATTGCCTTCCATTAGTTTCAAGTCAGACAACTTTTTCAATGAACCTTCCTCCTCAGCAGGTTTGCCACACAGACAAACCGAAGTAACTTAGTTCTCAGGGCAGGGTAGAAAGCTTTGCTGTTTTGTACCCTTTACTATATATAGTTACACCACTGCAGGCATATTTCACACAGTATTAAGCACTTCCCTGAGCACCATTTAATAACAAATTGTTGAGGGAAAAGCAGTGTGCATCAAAAGAATCGGCTCCATATCCTGGCAGTCAGAAGGCTGTTGTCACATAGTGACACAAGTCTAACATCTCAGGTGTCTGTCTTCAGATGCAAAGCTACTCGATGCTATTCCTTCTGTCTTCTATTCCAGGAGTGTCTGGGTGTCTGTCAGTGAACATATTTCAGCACTCATTTTATACCCCAAAGCAAGAGTAGACAGCTCTTGCCAAGCAGAACAAATGACCTTTCTTTAAATATTAAAATTCACAGCATTCAGCTGCCTCTGAATACTCCGCTTCATCCTGTTGCTGCAAGTGCAGCAACTTGAAGCTGCCTTTGTTAACTCCAGGTCCATCAATTATTTAGAGAAAACACCTTTCCAGAGAGACTTAAGTATCAATTATTTAGTTTTTGAGCAGGAAACAAAAACCTTAAAAGAGGAAAAAAAAGCTTTCTGGAAAGGGCTGCTGGGTCACGTGAACATATTTAGGGCTGTACACTAGCAACCTGTCTGAAACAGAATGAAGAAGCCAAAATAAAACAACCCATAAAGCCAAAAGCTCACAGGCACACACAAGCTCATCAAGTGCCTGAGCCAGTTAGTGCCAAAGAGCCCCAGTTACATCAGGGGGCTTCAGCACAGTTCTTCACAAGGAAGACCCTTATCCATTTGGTATAAATGCCTGTTCTCTAGACTGGGACTGTAAACCAGAGGAAGCTCTTTTGTACTACTAGGATAACATTCGACAATGCTTACTGCAAAGATCAAGGGGAAGCAAAGCCTCTGTTTATTGCAGTCTTGCCTTTCACACTCAGGTTCAAATTAAGGATGAAGACAGGCCTAAGATTTTCAGCTTTTGCAGACTTCTAAAGACAAGGATACAGAGAGAGCTCTCAGAAGAAACATGTAAGTAGGCACTCCGGGTAAGAACAGCAATTCTTTCACTCCCACGTATCATTTATGAGCTGTACTACAATGAAAACGATAAAACACTGTTGCTTTGCTCCCAAAGAGTTGAAGAAAGACAGGAAACACTGAAGCAAAACAAGTGCTGGTCCGCCCTGCCAAACAGGGGCCAAGGCACACTTTGAACCAGAAAGGAAAATAAACTTATTTTTAAATCCTGCTAAGAGCCCTGTGTTTCAATATAGTTCCTCTTGGTGCCAGCATACTTTAGTTTCATTTGCTAAAAGTTTTCTGCACAAGTGATAACAGAATTCACATGTGAATAATCAAGCAGAACGATGCTTCTCTCTGAAAGGTTCAGTTCCAAGATTTATGTCAGACTGGTCAAAAAGGTCAGCAAAAGCCTGGCCGTTCAAGGCAGTGGTTTCAACTGCAAACATCACAATCCCTTATATTGCCAGTATTTGAGGATCATCACTTTCTGCAGGTTAAACCCGTTGCTGTTATCCTCATCTGTGACATGCCTAAAATAGAATTTACCCAACAATGATTTTTCAGCTTGCTGACCATACTGAAAGCAGATTTTGTTCAGTCATCTAGAATAAAGAGAAGTTGTTTTACAATGCAAAAAAAAATTTCAAATGCAAGACATTCAACTATATTTAAGTAATAAATATTACTGCTGCTTTTAAAATTAAGTCATCTGAGCCTAGACACTTCAGCCCCTCCCTTTCTTCTTTGATTGCTAAATTAAAATCAGGTCTCTGTATACTTGGGAGGACACAAACTATTAAACTTTAAGACCCACACATATCTAACCTTGATAAGCTTTAGTTTGATTATCTCTGACATTGTTCTCGACCTTTATCAGATGCTGCTGTCTGAGCAGGACCCAAAGGGTCAAGGAGAAGGATCATGTTCCTGCCCAAGCTGTGCCAAGGGCTGGAAGGCAGTGTCTGTACTTTCACACAAGATACCAACACTACAGCTTTAGAAGAGCCACAGATTTTAGGACTGTGCAATACTAGTGAGGAAGATGCATGACCATCCTTTGAACGTACAATCAGAAGCCATTTGGAAAAGGACCTCTTCTTAATTCGCTTTTGGCAGTAGCCTGCAGCATTTACTGTTTAAAGGTCTACTTTACTTTATCTGAGGTATTTCAGCTTAAAGCAACATGAGAACCACAGCATGTTCATGAGTTCTGCCAACTGCAGCCCTCCTAGCCAGAGAAACACACCACGGATGCCAAAACACAAGAGCGCGTTCTACCAAAACCAGGAAGTTTTGCCCCAGGTAGTCACAGTGCAAAGCAGCAAGGCACAGAGAGCCCAGAAGTGAAGTGCATCTGAAACCCACACACTTTTCCATGCCCCACCCAGGTGGAAATTTTTGTAAAAGCAGAAAACTACATAAAAGGGAGGACCTGTGGAAGAGTTTAGACAATAGCTCTGTGAACTCCGCTTCCCCTCACATACACCCCAACGAGAATTCTAAACTAAACACAGTGAGATTTAAAACAAGAGTTTAATTTATTCACACTGATCAGTGCTCAAACTGTGCCATATCTAATCCACAATAAGAAACTTGATAGAAGACCATGAGAATTAACTGTAGGAGTTTGTCAGCAGAAAAATTAGCCCCCTTTTTTTCTAAGCAGCCACTTACAGGTAATGGCCAACTAGTAGCCACCCACCAAAGCTTCATTAACTAATATAAATACCCTCTAAAAAAAGTCAGAGGTCAGCCTTAAAACAAAGCAATAGAAGAGATAAATATTCCTCAGTTATTCATTAGAAGTTAGCATACAACTTAAACTTCATCATCCAGATGTGATTAAATTCATAAGACACCATGTCAACAATCTTCTTGCTACATCTGAGAGCAAAGTTACATCTTCAATAACAAAGAAAAAGTGTCCCAATTAAACAGTATTTTAGGGGTCAGAGAGAGGGCTTTTTATGGCCCTTTCATTAAGTATTAGAAGGCCTAAGGCCAGCAAATGTCAGACCAGAGCACACCCCCTTTCAGTCCTGTTAGGTGTGTTACTTATGTGAGGGCTCCTGCACAGACACTGCTCCTAACCAAAGATCATACTTCTTCTTTCTTTTCTGCCACCCTCTCGCTCCCTTGCAAGGAGGAAGAGAGGACAGGAAAGAGGCTTTAAACAGGAAAACAGCATAGGATTAATTTTTCTACAATGCACTAAATGTCAGGCAAAGCTTGTGCCCAGAAATAAGACTCAATTAAGACTGATTTGGGGACTGGAGATAATGCTTCTACACAGAGGACGCTACAAAGGAAGTTAACTGGATCAACTTACACTAAATAAAAATCACATAGAGCACACAGCAGCCAGAAAAGCAATTTTCCATGATTGCAATTTAGAGCTAGACTCCACCTTTAGCAAGTCCATCTGTGAGCAAGATCAACAAAAACAAAACAAAATGCCAAATATGTAATTTACTTGCATATTGGAAGTGACAGTGCTGAAAAAACAAACTTTTGGGAAGCTATTCCTAAAAACTGCTGTTTCAGTAGCATTACAATTTTGAACACGACAATCTTCTAAGGACAGGAAACAACACTGTATTCTCTCCCCACCTTCCAAGAATAGAGCTAAAAGGATATAAATCACACCCGAAAAGTAATTTCTTCAAGTGTCATTAACCAGAGGATAAAGAACCAACACAAATGTCCCAGATTCTTTAAAAACCCAAAACATAAACCAAGAAACAACAAACCAAAACCAATACACAAACAGAAAACAAAACCTGCAAGTTAGTTTCCCCCACAGTTCACTTCTACTTCACACTAATGACTGGACTTGAATTCCCACCTGACCCCTTCTCTATGCACACAATTCTTCTGTCAAGCAAACAGTACTAGCACCTCAATCTTCCACTCCCAAACACCTAAAATGCCACATATTTATCGTGAGTATAAAGTGTCTCAGGAAGTTAGAAGAGCACATGAGTACTCACCAGAAAGGAGACTATCACACCAGGGAGCACTCACCAACAACATATACCCCGTATAATTCTATTCTCTAGAAACTGCTTTCCAGAGTTCTAGGTCACAAGCTTTATGTCCCTATAAAAAAACAAACAAATCCCCAAGCAAACAAAAAAGCAGTGCTGGAAAAATCTTGTCCTGACAGTTATCTTAAAAATACCCTTCTTTCCACCACCACCACCTTTGAAGATCTACTGAGGAAGAGAAAAAACAAACAAGTAACTTCTGTTACGGCATGGGTTTGGTTTTATTTTGGGGGTTTATTTATTTATTTATTTATTCAGACAGTCCCAAAACGAAACCGCTGTATTTACATGGAAGGTAAAGCGCCAGCTGAAACTGACCTGGCCGTGGAGCATCACCTGCGGTGCCGCCGCGCTCCACGGCCGGGGCTGTTCCAGCAGGCGGCTGAAGGGGTGTCAGACAAGTCCCTCACTATCATAGCTTAAAGCTGAATAAATTTTAAATAATTTTAAAAATTAAGTGACAGGCCTCAATCCTCGCCCCCACTGCGCTCCCCAGTAACAGCCATGTCTGGGCTGAGGGCAGGGTCTGGCAGCAGCCGGTGCGACGGAGGAGAATGGAGCGGGCAAACTGCGGCTGCGGAACCCCGAAAGGCTTTTTGGTGTTGTTTCGGTTTTAAATCTTTCTCCCTCGTGGCACCTCAACGAAACAACTTAGCGTGAACTCCCAGAGGAAGCCTCGCCCGGCCTCTCGGGCTTCCTTTAATGGACAAGGACAATGGCAGGGGCTCGCCATAGCCCCGCGCTGCCGGGAAACTTGGGAAGCCGGAGGGCTGCTGCCCGCCTGGATCAGGGGCCGCCAGCCCCCCGGGGATGCTGCAGGGGACAGACGTGCTCCGGGAAGGGGAGGTCAAAATGCGGGTGCTTAAAGACGGGGGGAGAAAGGGGCACTCCGGACAGCGAGTCCCCGGGGACAGGCGGCCGAGGGGCCCCTCGGGCGGGGCGGGCAGGCACTCACCGGGGGCAGCAGCCTGCTCGCTACGTCGCGCCGAGCTGGGCGGAGGGCGAGGCGGCGGTCGGCGTACCCGGGGTCCCTGCGCTGCCTCGGCTAGTCCATGGACACGGCGGCGCTCCCGGGCCCTCCTCCCGCGTCAGCTGCGCCAGGCGTGCCCGCCGGCCGTGCCCCTGCGCCGAGCCCAGCCCCGCCGCGCCCCGCCGGGCCCGAGGCAGCGCGGAAATGCTCGCCCGGCGCCGGCCACGCCCGCTCCCGCACGCAGCCGCGCTCCACACAAAGGGCCGTGCAGGAGAGCCCAGCTCTCCCTCCGAACCCCCGGGCTCCAGCCGCCTTCGCCTGCTGTGACCCCTCCCGCAGCCGACCCGTGAGCACCCCCGGCGCCGGGCAGAGCCTGCGGGCAGCGGCCCCCACCCCGCAGCAGCGGCCGCCCCTCGCGGTCCCTCCCCCGCAGCCCTTGGGCGGCTCAGCCCGGGGAGAGCGCGGCCGCTGAGCGGGGCCCGCCGCTTTGTTGGTTAGACCCGTGCCAGGGCCGGGATGGCCGCGTCCCACCCCCACCCGCGCCGGCCCTGCGGAAGGGTCTCAGCCCAGCCCAGCCCAGCCCAGCTCGCCTCGGCGGAGAGAGCCCGGCATAGCCCTGCCCTTAGCGGCGCCTCTCACCCCCCTGGGGCTTTGGGGCATGAACCAGCATGTCATGGACGGGCACATGCTGGGTACTACTGAAGGCACGGCCGAGCTTACCTGGAAAGCCGGAAGGCGAAGGAATAAAAAAATAAAACGATCCCGAAGAGTATTTTGAGTCTTCAGCCGTCCCAGGGGGTTTATGATTCTCGTTAGAGGCGCTGGGAAGAGAGGAGGGAGGGGAAGGAAGGGCTGAGCTGTTAAAACCCATGTGCTGAGCAAGTGATAGCTCACACCTGCGGCAGCCAACACCTGGCAGCTGGGAAATGCCCCCCTTCCTGCCTAGCTTGGCTCCCGTTCTGTATCTTGCGATCTCTCCAGGCACCTTCATTCCCTTCCTCACATACAGAGCAAAACTAATTTCTTCAGTGCCTCGCTAACTATGAAAATACGCTTGTGTTCAGGAAGGCAAGGCCAAGGGAGGGAGTGCAGCACCACGGAAGTTTTTAGGGCCGCCTCATGTACTATGCACTTCCTTCTCCTGCTCCAGCCTTTGGACTCTGGGGAATTCCTTATTCTCCCTGGATCAGCAATCCCAGCGAGTGCTTAGATGCAGGTGAAAGGGACTGTTGAATAATCAAACGGTGTGAGATTAGTACTTCTTTTGTGTGATAATACTCCACTCGGTCAAGTCTGACAACCAAAACCGTGCTAGAAATACTAGGGTGTAAGTGCACAGTTCCTCTGACCCACATCCCTCCGAGGTCAGGCAGAGCAGATACACTCCAGTGTGTCACCCATATTATCGAGATTCCCCCTCGTTTCCTACCAGCAGTTTTTCAAAAAATGGGGTTTGGTTTTGGGAGTTTTTATTATTAAAAAGAAAAAAAAAAAGGAAGGGAGGGGTGTTTGCAGCTTCCTCAACCTTGCTCAAGACTTCTTAGAAACCAAAGTAAAATTCAATTGAGTGTTAAAGCTGACAGAAGATGCTAGAAGATTACCTGAATTTTAGGGAGGATCTAAGTGGGTAGCTAGGACAGGTTATTGGATTATAAAATGGTAAGAAGAACTAGAAGAGATCCTTTCTCTATCTCAGTAGTACTAAAGTATTCTCACAGAGCACTGAGTCACATCTCCAGAAAGTCCAGAGCCAAAGCAGAAAGCTTCATTATGCTGATTCTGTAAGGGAGGGGAAGATGGAGGGTGCAAAAGTAACTGTTAAGATTCAACAGGGAAAATAGGAATTTCGGGGAAATTCAGCAGCTTTAGGATGTAAGGACTGTGGAATTAGGAAGGGCATTCATAGGTAAAACAAGGCTCTCTTGCAATTTAAAATAGTTAGTGTTAGCAGTTCACAGAGTAGTTGAATTGACTGTGTTCATTGTTAGCATGGAGATGGTTCAAACAACTTCTGTGTCCCATTTATTTGCCTTTGACGTTATCTCTCACAGTGCTTTCACTGTGTTGCCAAGAAAATTAGGGTAAAAATCTCATCCATCGCAGAAACCATTAACTAAGTGCTAGGGCAAATTGGAAGACTTTAAAAAGAAAGTCACTTCAGCAGTAAGAGCATGTAATAATACTGTGGGAATGAAAATGGAAAATCTGATTTTTTCGTGAACTTGTGCAGGCTGATGTTCATGTATGGTTTGTCAATGCTGTTTCCTCTGACCACTGCAAAACATTTCCTGAAATTAATGAATATTCCATTATGAGGAGCAGCTGTGGAAAATGGCATGACCAGAGCTATTCACAACTGTATCTGCTCAGCATTATCATCAAACACCATTTTTCAGTGTAAAAAATTTCTATTTATGGAGGGAGGTTTCGGGAAATTAGAGTTATAGTTGGAATTGTCATGTGGTTTCGATAATTACGAAGTTAAGAGAGAGGGGTGCGTGGGGAAACAAAGCCCACAGAAGCCACTAAGAGACTTCAAACAGCTTCAAACACAAAGAAATCAATAGCGGGATCTAAAAGAGAAAGTAGAAGTATTTTAGGGGAAAAACCTTTATAACACGTTAGAGATCGATTAGAAGAATAAAAATTAGGCTGGAACTAGTCAGATATCAAATAAAATTAGGGGGGATTAGGCTGGATTGGTGATCGAATTTAGTCCGCAGCCTTTCCCCACCTCCGCAGCTCCTCCTGCTGCTAAAAGTGGACATTGCACCTGTCCGCTCCGGCCAGCGGGACACGGGAACCACTCACACACCGGCACTGTCGGAAATTAGTATCGCAAAAACCTAATATGTTACTTTTTGTAAGTATTGCAGTGAGTCTGTTAATAATGTATTCCCTCCGCGGTCACTTAGAAATACCTATATGCCACAGAGTGTGTCATTCAATAGAGTATATCCTTCCTCCAACTTTCTTACTCTTAAAAGGAAAACGCCCACTCAAGTAAAAAGGGGGCAGGAGTAGATGTCTTTGCTAACAGTGGTTAGAGTCTGTTATGCAAATCTTTTGCTGCAGAAAACCCCTCGGGTTTACTGGTGACCCGCATTTTGTTTGGGGCAGCAGTGACATCCAGCGGTGCAGAGAGAAGGAGAAACGCGCTCGTTTTCTTTCTACCACAGCGAGTCACAGGAAACGCATCAGAAAAAGGCAGGGATTCCTCGGCATTCCCTTCTCTTTGTGGATATTCGGAAATGGCACCAACTGCAGGCAATTTGACAGCCGTGGGAATAGATAACCCACACGGGGAAACAAAAATGCAGAACTGAAAACACCCTCCGGGCCAGACCATTTTTCTAATGGCCGTAAAAGGACACTGCAGATAGGAAATGCAACTGCTAACTCTTAAAGTTCAGATGAAAACACTTTACTGTATTACACCTACCCTCCTGACTTCACAGAATTTCCATTCTTTTATTATTTTTTTTTTTTTCCTTTTATTAACTCTGGTTATGTGCTGAAAAAAATTACTGTAGTGGAGTTTTGTTTCTCAAGCCCTGAATAAACAAACTTTAATAATTAGATTTTCCAGTAGCCAGCAGTGTTGAACTGTGATGTGATATTTGATGCACCAAGAAGTGATTTAGATTTTCGGTACACGTCATGTTGCCAGCAGAGGCCACTGTTAACATAACAAAAGCAACAACTTTTTTTTTTTTTTTTTAGAACGTTCTAAATTTAAAGAAAATATTTTTTCTTTTTAAAACAGTCAGACCTTGCAGTCTTGCAGCATTGGAAGTTCACTAAGATTTAATTTGTTCCTCCTTTACTATTTTGCTGGGGGGGTTATTTCTTCAAGACTGCCCATTTCCAATTGTTATGAACAATTCCTTGCTCCTAGGCACCACCTATTTTCTATCCTCCCCATTTTTATTTTGTCAACATGGAGTTCAGAAAGGATGAGTCAACTCCAAACAATCCTAAGGTTGGCTTGAAAAAACAAATCAGATTTTTCAATAATAAATTTTTAGAACATTTTTAGATGCCATTTTGACCTTCCATGGCTCCAAATTTTGACTTGATTTCTGAAATATAGGGTTAGAAAACTTTGAAGTGTGGGTAAGCTTACATAACTTTCAAATCAAGAAGTGTACTAACTGTTTAGGGGAACTAACCCAGATCTGACATGGTTACTGTATAAACAGCTTTGCTGAGCAGAGAACTTTCAGTTTCCAAAAGTATTTAATAAACACCCTCAAAAAGACTTTGTGCATCTTTCTAAAAATATTTTTACACTAAAAGAACACTTCGGCATGTTGTAGCATTAGTGATTTATATGTTTAACAGCCATTCTACTGCCATAAACATTTTAAATGCTGGACAAGATAGCCTCCTGCCTCTGTTTCCAAGATCACAAAACACAGTCCCTTTGGGTGGACTAAGAGCAAGGCTGCAAGCCCGTGGCATCCTTGCCATCATCCAGGACTTCCTGCAGTCTGACTGTAAGAACGGGTGGCCAGCTCTGATAGAGTGGGTGGATTCAGCTCCATGTACACAAAATTGTAAGTAGATGCTCTCCAGTTTTAGCAGGTTCTAAAGGCACTTTATCTCCAATTTCTTGGAATTTATCTGGCCTCCATTCCATTCTCCAAGGACTGTTTATGCCTTTCACATTTCATGCTTACGTGAAACGCATAAAAAGCCCTTGAAACAAGGCCTGAAATCCAGGTCTAAGATCAGTACTTTCTCTGTCATTCTTTGTGAAGGATACATTCTCTGCAAATGGCAAGGCTTTCTAGTTCCCCCGAGAAAGAAAACTCAGAACTCTACAGGAGCCACAGTGCAGAATTTTCCTATTTTAAGATATATGTTACTAGTAGCATGTTGCAACTGCAAGAAACACCCATTTCTTTTAGCATCTCTTTTGTGTTTCCTACCACTTGCACTCCCCAGTAACCACACACCTACTGCAGACAAGTGGACACTTACACAATGCTTTGAACTTTTTAGGGCCTTGTGTCAGGCAAGCATGCCTGATACCAGTACTGCCTTTCAGCAGCAAAACCCAGGGCAAGAATCCCCCAGGCACAATTCTTTATTTCATGGAGCCAACTCTTGGCAGCTGCCTGGCTGCTGTGGATGCCATTCAGAGGAGCCCATTTCCAGCCAGCCATTTTATGTCTTTGAGAATCCAACACCATTTATGGGCATACTTACCTGGGCAGTTCTGAACATGGACAGAGACTATATATGGTTCTCGGCACTTGTCCATGACTCCAAGGAGAGCCTTTATAAGAAGTCCATATCATGTAGTCAATTGGCTACAGAATTTGCTGCTCTCCTCTCTGAGCTCCTGTACCTTCCTCCATGCCCCACAACACAAATTTCAGTTGATCGATAGTAGTATACAAGTCCAATTTCTATTTAGTTTCCAAATGAAACATATGCATGACTCAAAATTCTCACTACTAGCAGTTTCAGGGAACTGTGAAGAACAGACTCTGAAGAGCATATAAATATTTTTTTGTTAAAATCAGTTCTGCCCGGACATAAATATTTAAAAAAAAAAAAGAATTCAGGATTTCATCCATAATGATGCAATTAAGCCTGCATAACTGATTAACACAGACCAAGGCCACACCTCAGGGTTTGTGAAATTTTAGAGGTTTTGGCATCTAGTTTTCTATATAGTCAGCATCATGTACAGCAACTGTTTTTTGCACCCAACCTGACAAAACACACGGATATTGGTACACAGAGCAAAAACAGGCATATTACAAGTCTCAGAGATGCAAAGTATCCCTGCCCTCAGTACCAATGACACATGAAGTTTTCATTAATTTTAAAATCAGAGGAAAGCAAAATTACAGTTCAGACTGATCTGCTGTCAGGACAAAAGAATCCTTCCCATTAATTCTTTCAATAGCTTAGTATGTTCCAGCCCACACATTTTACCAAAGCTGCCTAGACTTTTATTTACACCAGCTAATGAAGAATATGCAACACTTAATCCTCTCTAAGTGCAATGTTAACATTTTGCTTAGACTTTGAAATATCAGCACTTTTCATGCTGCTCTGTTCATACTACAGTCTGGGCACATGTATTTGGCTATGGATGGTACTGGCTGTCAGGGATCATATTGTGCAACTCTACATCTATTCTCATGAGTAACGGCCCAGCCATTCCACCGCAAAATTCAAGTCAGGGTAGAAACTCTAACCTAATCTTCTCTCTGATATTGTTCCCTTTTTTTTTAAGAATCCTAAACACTAAAAGTAACCTGCCCTCATGCCACAATTATCTTCCTTGAAGGCAATCACACAGAGCTGGAAGACCTAGAGCCAGTAGATAACTAACAAGAAACTTCATGTGCATACATAGTGGCATGTCTTGCAAAATCTCAGAATTATTTACACTGACAGGATTTAGTCTTCTAGAAACTCGGATGTGTTTACATGTTAATAAAAAAGCAAAAAGCAAAGGCATTTCGTTTACATAAAGATTTATTATCCTTCAACTTCAGCTGGTACTCCTTTACTCCAGCCTTAGCAGAGTTTTGCTCCCCTAGGTAGACAGGTTTTCAACCGACTGTCTCTGACTGAAAACATCTAGGCTAGGTCAGATTTTAGACCCAGCCTTTCATTAATACAGTCAGATACAAAGGAGCAGTTGAAATCCTGACCACCTGGAAGGCTGCAAAGGAACAAAAAACAATCCAAGAGGATTTTCATTAGTTTCTATGTTTGAATAGAGAACCTTTCCAGTGCATTGAACACCAAATAGTTAAGCAATTAAACTGCACATTCAAGAAACGGATGCAGTCTACGTTTCAAGCTGTGATCAGAAACATGTGCAACTGTTTTTCCACTTATGAAGCCTGTGGTTTTATCTTCTCAGCAGCTTCAAGGACAGATGGAAGGCTGACTTTGTCTCCAAACTCCTTCTCACGATGCTCCAGTAACACACCCTAGTCAAAAACACAAGAGGGAAATTCATACAGTGGTCTCCTCATGGGAGATCAACTGCCCAGCAGTTGATCAGAAAAACAAACTGTTTGCCCAGAAAACAAACTTTTGGTTTCACAGGAGGCATAAAAGCCTACAGTACCTGTCTTCCTGCCCCAATCACATATACTCCTCCCAAGGTGAATCCTTCTCCTTCCAGGTTACCACTATATCCACTTCTCCAAGCACGGAAGAAATTTTGCCAGACTCCAATACGAAAGAAGCCTGACATCATCATCTTTCGTCTGCGTGGACCATAAAAGCCCTTCTGCAGGGAAACAGAAGATATCTCAGCTCACAAAGTGCAAAAGACTTTTCCTCCAAAATTAAATTCAGGAAACCAGTGAACCCTGTATCCAAGAAAAGTTCAAAACACACAAAAGCTAACCAGGCATAGCTAAAAAAATAGCACCTGAAATAACCTCTTTAATGTGCTACCGGACCACTTACCTCCACCAACCAGTGGCATTGCCACTGTTCATGTGGATTTTAAGCTCATCCACAGGTATTTAAGCCCCATGTACACCTACATCCCTATTACTGACAACAAGGGTGCTTTGTGATAAACATTTATTGGTTGGTTGGTTGGGTTGTTTTTTTTAAAATTCAGCCTGATTCTTTCACACAAGCAGAGTGGGGAAGGAAAATAAAGATATCTTCTAGTTGATTTTGAATATTATATTTTTTTTCTTCAGAAGCCAAATGATTTTTAAATGTGTCTTCTGGGTTTGGGAGAAAGCAGGGCTGTGGTTTTGTAGGACATGGGACTGGCAATACAGCATGTACCAGTGTACTGGGACAAGCTATATCACTGCAATTTGGCCTGTACATCATGAATTAATTATATCTGTCACCTTCAAACCTTGACTCATACATCATTAACATCAGCAGGTAACACAGCCATTGGAAGAATGGAATAAATATTAACAGGCCATATTGTTTACCTGTTAAAGGGGTGGAATAATCCTACAACAGCTTATTATCAGGGCATAGCAACCCAGCAGTTTGTAAGCTGAGCAGGATGTATATATATATAGAAAAGCAAAGCTAATTAACTTCTTAAACCACAATGCTACTAAGTCCTTTTTCATTCAGTCCACATTTTACCTATATTATTTATACAAGCTCATTGAAGAGGGCATTCATAGGCTTGTTTTTAAACAAAAGGAGAACACAAACTTTACTGTACCTTTTCATCCAGAAAGATTTCTCCTTTGAAATAATGCTGAAAATCCTCCACTTCAGTCCCTATCTTCTCTTTCACAACAGCATAGAGAGGGACACCCAGCTTGGACAGCTGAGGTTGCAGAGAGGAGAGCTCAGAAGCCTCCTAAGGAAAGGAAAAAAACCAAACATTTCAGTCAGTAAATGGAAGTTGGAAAGCTTCACCTCGAATTTCAAGACCATCAGTAACATATGTAAATCCTAGCTTGAGGTGCAAACCAGAAACACACCTGTAAATCAGACATTTAAGCTAGCTGTACTCCTAGGCAGCTCTTCACCAGATTTACTAAAATTTTCTTTGTTAAACACAGGGGAAGGAGATTTTTTTGAGCATTTACTGGATAAAATATTAAAAATCCTGAAGAAAACATATTTTTAACTCTAAGCTGCAGATATACCTTGCCTGTACTAGGGCTTCAAATATCTTTTGAAGTATTTAAGAATAGTAAAAAGATACTGCTTGCACATCAGTTAACTTTTTCAGGCCAGAAATTCCAGTGCTTTTTTCCAAGTTAAAATCCATTATTATCAGTCCTTCTGCAAAGTATTTTGAGGGTTCTGTGGAGGAGCAGGCTTTACAAGTTCAAAATAAGTAATGGAGTGAAGATGCACTCTCCTTCCTAAATTCCCCAGTAAAACTAATCAGGGAATTTCTTCCTAGACCTTCAGTATCCCAGAAGCAACACTGCTTTTTCTGATGTGTAAGAGTGTAAGGTGTCACCACTCATCTGCTGGGGTTTTTGTTCTGCTGCAGGAATCCCAGTTCCCACAGTTTGTACGAAGATCCCTGATGTTTTGAACAAATTAGAGTGTGCACTGAAAATATATTTCTTCACATCTCCAATGGAGAAAGGTCCTTTTTACTGGATAAAATTCCCACAAAAAAACCCTCCCCACTTTAAAAAATGGACACAGTTTAAATGAAAACTTTCAGCCACCTGACTGAAATGCCTAAATTGAAGGGCTTGCAGGACCATCTAGAATTTACTGAGTACCAAGTAGCAGACACACAGGGGTGAACAGACAGGAGAAAACACATTAAAGAAAGACATCAGTAAGTGAAAAGGTAAGGGCAGCTTTCCAGTTCACTACTCTGCCTCTTCAGAGGAAATGAAAAAGTATGAATCAACATTACAAGCAAACACTGAGTAGTGAGCAGTGGGAGTTAAAGGATCTAGCTTATCCTTTTACCTCTTTTCTGTTTTTAAAGATCTGGGAACTTTCTGTGTTCCCTCACCAAAATGCCTTAGGATCTTCTTAAAAGGGGGTTAATAACAATTTTATCTGGGACATTTTATATAGATTGAAACTCTCATAACCAACACAACAACCCAAAAATTAATTTGTATTGCAACCTAACATGTCTGAGAAGTGAAGTTCCAGGCTAGTGCAGTAGGGTGCCCTGTAAAGCCAGAAATCAGTGTCTGGAGAGACAGCAATACCATCAAACCTTGATGAGCCTTATGGAAAAAGACACCTCAACAGTTTGGTAGAGTTTATTTTACGTCTCCTTGCTTGGCTTTTGGAAGAGGAAAGATCAGGAATGATGCAATGTAAAAGCACAGTTAAGTTTTAAAATTCACAAGAGGTTAGACTTCAAGCAGCATCTTGGGACTAGACCAAATTTGGTTTTCTTTACTGCTATTTTAAAATGATACAATAAGAGAAATCAAGGAAGTCAATTTTTGTGGGCAAATTATATTACACAATATCTGTATGGCTGTGACCATTTCACCTAGTCTGTGAAACTGTTCTCTTGTTTTTCTTAAACGTGGACAAGCACATCCTAGCAGAATACTTCCTCTCTCCAACAAGGCAGGCACAAAGCAAAAGAACAACTCCCATTTCAGCTGGTCCCTCTGACAGATCAGCTATGGCTTTGGACCAGCTGCTGCTTTAGAGTGCTTGAGTTAATATCTACATTATTTAATAAGCCCATGGCACTTTTACAACAACAGGAGGACTAGATCACTACATAGCTGGATCCAGACTATGAGATGTACAGTGCAGTCCCATTAAAGATTGTCCACAATAACAAAAAAAGGAATCTGATGATTTAGGATGCAGATGATAAAGACAAAAGACTCCATGTTTCTTAGATTTACACCCCTCAGTTCTCAAGGATCCCAAGGCATCATTCCAGTAGGATTTGTGACACCCTTTGCAGTGGGGAGCATGGAAGCATGTCCTCACCACTGATCTTAGGACAGTGATCTGTGAGGTAAAATGACTGCTTTTCAACACCACCACCAAGCCAAGGGAAGTACGTATTCCTTCTTGGTGCTGTCAAGAAAGACAAAGTTCAGCATCCTTTCCAAGGTGTAAGATAGTGGAAACCAAGGGTATCCAAGACCTACTGCCTACAGATTAACAGAGATGGCAGTTGACCCACATTGAATCACTTCAGTAGCTCAGAGTCAGTGACAGTGGGGAAAGAAGCTTTCTAAAGTTTTCATGCTAGGGAAGAACATTAATGGACCCAAAAAACAGCAACCGAACTTAGGACAGAGGCAAGAGGCAACTCACAAAATGCTTTGAGTATACAAAAATCAAAAATAACTTAAGTTTAGAAGGTTTTTCAAATGGTGTCATGGTAAAAATACAAAACTCTTCACCCTAATGAGCTGATCAGCAGTGTGACTACCTCTGTTAAAAATGTGACATTTTAAACCAAAAATCAGAATTACAAAATTAAATTTCTTTGTTCTAAATTTTTTCCTGAAAGAAAAAAACACCCACAATTTTTTGGGGGGAGGATCTTTATTTCTACTTAGGAAGTTTGCATTAATAATAATAATAATAAAAAAATCACTCCAGGATTCCTGTCTGACTGTATGTGAAAGTCCCAGTCAGGCACATAAGTGCATTCTGCTCCTGCCTATGCTACACCTGTTCAGAGAGCAAAGCACTTTAATCCTTAACCTTGCATGAATTCTACACATACTTAAGCAGTTACTACTGATGGGAGCAGATGCCTTAATGAAGTGGTTACGATATTAATTACTCCATGTTATAGTTAGTAACAAAATAATAGCTATTTTTCCCCATAGCTATGAGAAAAATGGCCAAGCTGCAAGTTATGGCTGTTCCCAGGTACCTGGTACATTCAAATCATATTTTGAGTGTCTCCTTCAGAGGAGCTCCACCCAAGGAGCCTAATGTCAATTTAAGGATCAAATGTCGTTTCCCAACCCACCTTGTTATTGAACAGTCACTACTTATCTTCAGACTCCTTACCTTCCTGCCTCACATTTCAGCATCCAGAACAGTAAGGGCCTTCCTTTATGCACATCTCTTTATTTTTTTTTTGCTGATGAGTGTTATCTGATGGCTTTCTGCCAATCCAGTCTCGGGCTGCTTTTGACCAGAGACTACCTGGCTCAGAGAGATTTATCTTGGACATCTGGAATACAACTAGCTCGTAAGACTCATTACGAATTGGATTTTGTGCCATCTCCCTTTCTAATTACCGTGGGCCGGGTCCCTGCCAGATGTAAAAGTCATGTAACCATCACCTTCAGAAGGAAAATATTCAGGACCTGGGTTATACAAACAGGCTGCAAAGGAAACTAAGTATGCTGTTAGCTGGTGACCAGTTTGAACTAGGAAACAAGACCCTTGAGATATTTTAGATGTATTTGATGACTGCCCTATTCGTCCCTATCCTTTATTTAAAGGGGATCTAAGAGGATCTATTCAAGTATACCTTAACTCTTCCTAATTAATCCCCAAACCCAGCAAGTACCTCTCTGCACAAAAATCATCCAGGTCTTCGCACAGCCATGATCACTGCACCATTCTTCTGCCACAGTTCACGTGCTTTGAATGTCCTTTGCTCTGTTTGTACGGGAGAAACAGCATCAACAATAATATCAACCATTCTTGTTTATAATGATTAATGCTTTAAGGACCAACACAAAGCACTGCACAGAATTCCACGTTCAAATACAGTTCTATCAGAAAAAAAAACTATATGCATAAGAGGCTATTACTGCTTTATTGTGTCTTTTCTCATCCACAAATAACAGTTTTGGTTGGTTTTCCCTCACCAGAACTACTGGATATCAAGAACACCCAACTACATGTTATAACCAGGAAAGACTAAGAAAACTGCTTCTAATCCTGGCCTTACAAAGGTTCTTTCAAAAGTCCAATTATTGAAGAATGTGGGCTGAAACATCCAGAATCTTACCTGATCCCAAAGTTTTTAGCTCTATCTCCTCTAAAAACTCCAAGGTCGCCTTTTCTGGCTTGGACAAAAATAAGTCAGTGTTAGCAAGGACAATCCCTGTCACAGCTGCACCAATGGCTCCAAGGCCAACAGACCACATGCCCATGGTGAAGATCCCAAAGTCAGGCAGGAAGGACATTTCTGGAAAGAGAAAGAAGAAAGCTGGTTTAACACTAGACATCAATAATGCCACAGAAGGAGGAATTGGCCTGAAACAACAACTAAAAGCTCACATGGATATTTTTAGTTTGGAGATGATCTGTATATTTATTAATGTACTGAACTGGGTTTTAAAAGACCTAGATTACATTCCAGTTCTGTGCCTGACCCACACCAAAACTAGCTATTAGAAGATATTCTTACCTTTTATTGAAGTGTTCAGATGCAATGAGAAGAAAGATGATTGAAGTGATTATGTGTAATAAAGAGCCTCTAACAAGATGACCTCTGTGTTAGTCAGTAACTTAAATTATTACAGCAAGACAGCGGTTTCTTTCAGAAAGAGAAGCATCTGTAGATTAAATGTTTTACACACATGCTAATTGATATTAACCAGTGAACGTTACAAATATACTACAGAAGACTTGGAAAAAACTAAATCTATATCTGGTTCAACATAATTGGTGACCTTGCACAGTCCTTACAATTCCCCACTAGAACCAAAGCAGGCACCAAGCCAAAATTAGAACTCATGCCTGCAGACAGAAATATGTAGACTTGCAACCATTTTATTACACACAGTGATCCAACATTACAAACATGCCTGGGACAGCACCTTCCTTCTATATGATAACTAATTTCCACTCTTGCTAAAGCAGAAAGTGCATCAGAAGCAAACAACTTAAACTCACACCCATCAGTTAGAACTGATAACACTGCAATGGGAACCATTACACAGGCATGAAAACATCTGAGAGCACAAACACTGCTTGTGGTTACCGGTGACTCTACTTAGGTGGCAATTTTATTTAACCACCTTCCATCCACAAATCCCCCACAGCCCAATCTTGACCCTTGCACATGTTTCACAAGCCTGGACAGGGCTGACAGCCACCTTCCAGTGAGGCAGTGTCAGTTAATGAGGATGCTGGAAATCACACTTAGCCCAGTCTCATGGACAAAACTCAAGATCCTGCTCTGAGCAACAACTGGTACAAAAGTCACTGGAGGTCTGGCAGTATAAGAAATCACTGTACACTTACATCACAACATTTGCTGTCACCCAGCTGCAGCATCACGAAACATGGAGAATCAATTTTTTTCACAGTCATTTGCAAAACCCTATTTCCTGACAGAATATTTTGGTAAATATCACTGTCAGTATATACGTTTGTACGGGAGAGGTTCTCACTCCAACAAATATAAGAAAATATTATTCTTTTGAGCTGTGATTGGCAATAAACCAGACATACACATTATCTTTATCCCCACAGCTAGCTGTTGCTAAAATTCAGAAAGTAAGAATTAGGAGTAGCTCCTCATTTTTGTGCCCAGAATTTTCTGTGAGAAAACCCCTTTCCATCCCTAAAACTAACTCCACAATACTACTGACAAACAAATACAACTAACTGCCTGTTTGCAGAAATAGCTAGAAAACATCTGGGAAAAAGAAAAAAAGATGACATTGTTCTTTTAATAGCATACTTGGTTCCACAGAAGACAGTATCATGGTATCTAGAAATGTGAGTAATCCATGAGCCTGAGCAGGGAACAAGGCCAGTTTACACAAACATAATGCAGATAAGAGAACAGATTCTACCCTATTTCACCACTTACTTCTACTCAAGGGAAAACTTCCTTGACCATATCTGCTTTCTTTGCGTAGTTTTGTCAAACATGAAGTCATGCTCTAATGAAAATTTTTTGATATCTGCCTCTAACACCTATCAGAGACCATCCTGACACCAGCCTCTGGAATGACCAAAATATAACTCCAAATATACATAATGCAGCAATATCCTTGCATTAAAACTCAAAATCTCTGTGGCATACCCAAAAGGCTATAGCCCTGCTCTCTCCCAGGGTCTGATTACTCAACTTCAATCTTGTCGGGTCAAGAACTGTTTTCCTCTTAAATTCTTAGTTACAAGGAAGGGAGTGAGGATGTGGGGTAAAACATTAATAGCTTGTGCACATAATTTGTGTACAAAAATGTTGCCAAATTTGTGGCAACTGATTAATAAGTAGTTTTCACAAAGCTTTTCATTTTTATTAAAATTATTATTCTTAATGTCAGCATTATTAGCATTGCTAAAAGCCAGCTTCCACTCAGCAGCTGTTGATTGAGGAGATCATTGATCTTAGTCAACACACCTCTTTACTTTAGTTGGACTCTCTGGTCTCCATACAGTGACAAAAAAACCTCTATTCGAATACATGAATTTTTTTGCTATTTATATAAATAGGGGAAAGGAAGATGCAGCTCTACACAGTGATACCAAAATTCTTCCTCTGCTAAGCAAACACCATAATGAGCCACTCTGAAAAATATGCATGGGAAGCACAGGCAGGTTATTAAACATTTGCTAGCAAGACAGGCTGAGCCCTGCCGCATCATGTCATTGAACCCCAAGAGGTTCACTGGAAAACAGCTGAGCAGCTTCAACTAGCAGCTTCATTTCTGTGTAGCTGCTGTTTATTAAGAAAATCTGAAGCTCAAAAGTACTTCACAGCCCACCTTAAAATACAAACACAACTGCCTTGTGACCGAGCCCAATGAGTTTTTAAACACCTGAGGACAATCAGCAATAAGAAGACACAACAAAGCATCCCATGAACCCGAATCCGTGAGAAGAGACAACAGAGCATCCCAAACGCCTGTAACCCAGAGGTGCAGGCACTCACCAGAACCCATGCAGCCTGTAGGAGCATCAGCCACCAGCAGCAACCCCGAATGTGTGCGCAGGCAGGAGAGAAGACAAACTGCACTGCCACGGGTGGCGAGAGGGCAGGACTAGGCAGGAGTCCAGCTCTGGAGCCCTTGCCTTGAGGCCAGGCCCGGGCTCTCCAGTCTTTGAGCAATCCCTGCCCCAGTCACCCTGCAGTGCTTACAAAAGAGCAGCTGTCCAATCCAGGGCAAGACTGTTTTAAAGGTATCTTAATCATTCAACCTTTTTTTTTTTTTTTAACAGAACACATGGTTACCCTTTTTATGGGGTGGGTAGGTACAGGGAACAGGAATTATGGAAAGCTTTTCTGAAGCTGGGAACACGGCACAAAGCTTTAAGATCTGCATGCTAAACCATGCTCTTCTGTAGAACTGTGCATTTTTACAAGTAATATTTTCTTTAGGCTTCAGACTATTCTACATCTAACCCTTTCACATATGTCACTATATACCAAAACAATACAAACAACTCCGGAAACAATTAAAAAGCCATCACATTGTGCAATGTTAGGAAAAAAAATTCACTATAGAGGCTGTACTAGTGAATTAACCCAGCATTTCTATGGTCAGTTTCCTGCTTCAGTGGCAACATCCCTTTGCTAAAAAAACTATCATTTTCTCTGGAACTATCAGATCTGCAAGCTCTCAACTCTGCTAGAACTTCTAGAAAACAACAAGCACTTTTCTTTAGAGACTAGAGGACAAAATCCAAAAGGAAAAATATCTTTTTTGTGTGTTTTTGTGGTGACCACAAGAGATCTCTAAAATAACAATGAGTTATTTTATGGTCTGTCAGTACTCAGGTAACCAGAATTTAAACAAGCTTAGTCTTAATTCTGTTTTAAGTGCCAGTTGACGGTCTTCACTTTTTTCAAGACCAGTTAAAACATGGCTTTCTAGATGTCTCATATCCCTCCCACCCACAATCAGAGAAAAAATAGTCATTCAGAGGATAGCTATCCTTAAACATTTATTTTAGCACTGTAAACAAGACCCATTGCAGCTGTGTCCAAAACAAAAAAAAAAAAAAAAAAGAAAGCCTATGTTTTCAAGTTGTCAGTATAACTCAGGGTAGCAAACAGATTTGCTTACATACTTTTCCTGAAAAGAAAACGGAATAAAAGTGGAAACACTCAGTGGGCACTCTCACAAGTTGGATCACACTAGCAAATACTCTCCAGCCTAAAATGGCTTTGACCACTGCTTGTCTTCTCCTTCTCTCCCACTCCCAACTTCCTCAAGACATTCTATATCAAGCTAAAAATGTTTCAGAGCTCTGTTAGAACTTGTGTATCCCAAACAAGTTGAGCTGATTTTTTTATGAGACATTCCCCCCCATAAATGAGTCATGATTGCAAATATTTTTGTAAGCTGACTCCTATAAAGAAAATTTACAATTCACAATAACCCAGTAACATGCTCATCAAGATTTCATGAGCTTTTAAATACCATTAAGGATTACACAATACAGCATCCTGACAGACCTTCAAACTTAACCTTGCTTTAAGGGGAGATCCGACTGGAGAAGCTTAGGAGGTCCCTTCTAACCAGAATTGTCCTTTAAATGCCAAAATCAATGCACAGAGAAGCCTCCTAACATTTCTGTGAATGGCACAAATGTAAGAAATTTTCATGAAACGAGGTATTTTTTTTCCTTTTCTTTTTGCCATTGTAAAGGCCTAACAAACCATCCCTTGTGTCGAGAATAACAGTCATCTTTTTAGGTTTCTTTCTGGTCTGCAGAGGGTTCATTACTGAATTACATACAACACTGCTCTTGGCTCTAGGTGAAGAGAAAGTTGCTGTATCAAGCAAGGAAACCATACTCCTTCCTTTGAAATCAAGTTAGTTGCTAGACCAAATTATCTCCCCCGTTCTCAGACTGTTTTTAAGAAACCCAACATCTCAACAAACCGTTTTTTTTGAGCAAGGGAGAGCAAAGAGCTCTGGCACACCACTTTGGAAATCTTCCAACTCTCCTGGCGTATTCAGAGGGAACAGCAGCTAGATACTAGGTAGGGAAATCTCTCATCAAATCAGCAAATGGAGATACCATGGAGATGGGAGACAGTACCTGGAGCACAGAACTGCAAGAAGTACTTTACCGGAAGATAATACAGGCCAAACTCACTGCTTGGTCTGATGGTGATCCAGAGCAGGAAAGTTGCACTCTCTGTCAGTCTGCAGAGGTAAGGGAACAAGGGGAGTACTAACAGACCCACTTACAATGCAAATCAGCATTCACTGAAAACACAGCAGATACTGGGCAGCCAGTGATCCCTCCTGTTCCAACCTAGCAGATTCAAGAATTCCAACTGCTGCAGATTCAAGCTTAAATTAAAAATTATTTTCCCATTTTTTTAGATTCTTAGGCCTTACTTGTATTTTAACTTTCACGTTCCTCACACTACATAATTCGTAACGGCAAATTTATTTGCTTCTAAAAGCAAAAATGCAAGAAAATGGACACACATTTCAACTCCATCCCATAGGGCAGGGGGGCTCTGTGCATAAGTGAGACTGTAACACATTGCCACACATCCAGCAGAGAACAATTTCCCCCGCAAGCTCGTTTCCCTTGTCCATTTCCTGCTATGACCCAGCTCTGATGGGGCACACTGTCCCTGTGGTTCTAGAGGAAAAGGTTTGGAGGGCTCTAAGCTGGTCCTTCGAGCAGCCCGAAGGTGCGTTCAGCGGATTTCTTGAGTCACGCGATTGCGCCCAAGACCCAACCAACGCATCGGGAATAACACGAGAAACGAAGTAGTCTCTTCGTCCTTCAGCAACCTTACTGTGCCTACCCTGCACACGGGTTAAGTTACCCGAGCAAGCAGGGATCTTTCAAAACGTCAAACCTCAAGGGCAGGCACAAGCAGGATTTCAGAGCTCGACACTGCGGGGAGAGGGCGCAGAGCTCCTATGGCCAGAGCCGCGGACCAAAGGAGGGCCCAGCCCGGCCCGACCGTCGCTGCTCAGCAGCCGCAATCGCTGCCGCCGCCTCCCGCGGGCGCGCAGCGCGGCTGGACCGCACACGGCGGGCACGGCAGGACGGGGCAGCAGCCGCCGGGGACAGCCCGTGCCGGGGACAGCCCGTCCCCGCGGCCGGCACAGCGGCGGTCCCGGTGCCCTCCCGGCCCCGCTCCCACGCCCGCAGCCCCGCACTCACAGCGCCGCCGCTCCGGCTCCGCGGCCGCCGGCACCGCCCCCGGTGCGCTCCGCGCAGGCACCGCCGCCGCGCCCGGCCCCGCGCCCTTCGGCCCCGCTCAGCGCCCCGCGGCTCTGAGCCCGCGGGATTATCCCCGCCGCTAGCGGCTGGAGCGGATAAAAGCCTCCTGTTCCTTCCCGGAACCCATTGTCCCCTCGCTGGGGTTTTTTCAGCTTCTGGCTAAGCAAATAAAGGAACGAAATATATTATGGGATACAGTGCTTAAATACGCAAGGAGGAGGGGGGAAAAAAAAAAAGAAAAGCCCTAACGACTCGAGCCCAAGAATGCAGTGAGTTTATCATTCAAGTAATCTGATTAATGGGGTACTTGAAACGTTTACATATATATTGCATTCAAGAATATACTTGTTCAGATAAGCCAGCCAATAACATGTCACAACATCCTTGAACAAACATGCTCTTGAGATGCTTGTGGTCATTAGGCACCACTCCAGCCAGAAATTCAGGGTACTCGTCTTCAATACCTTGGGACTCTTTCTGGAGGTCGCCTGTTAATCTAGCAGTTAAAATAAAATAAAATAATAATAAAAAAAAAAAAGTAGCAATGACAGAACAGTGTGGTCAGTAACACAAAAGCAGCTCAGGAGAATGAATGTAACCCCTTTGATGGTGCTAAAGAGTCTACATTCCAACAACTAACCAGAGCTACTGTTTTTCATCATGACCCAAACTTACCTGGACCAAATGTCCTTTTCTTATCTCTCTCTTAAATGGGAGTCACCGGCCACTCTGGTTAGACCTGATCAGTTTATCCCTTCTTTGCATTTCTGTTTATCTTTAGTGCAGAATTTGTTTTTCTGAGCAATCTCACCACAAAACAAGTTCCCTGCTAATTAGAAGCAACAGCCTCGTTGCCATTCTGATCTAGCACAGATCAAACTGGAGGCAGCAAGCCACATGTGCTTGGATGTGCCAGAAGTCACCTGGGAGCTTGCCCAGGCACCCCAGCAGACTGCTTTGAACACAGGACCATCCTCCATGACCACACTGCCCTGCTCCTACAAGAGGGGCACAGCAGCCTTGTGTTGCCAGAAAGCCACATGGAACAGCGGTTCTGCAAGACAGAGCCCCGTTGCAACATGTTGGGATGTACATGTCTGAGTGGTATGGGCTCAGGCAGTTCCAGGGAGAAGGCTTTGGGTCTTTTTGCCCAAAATTGTGGTAGTCACGCTTTTATCTACACACTTTTTCTTTGTAAGTCAAATGGATTGTAAAAAGCACTTAAGTCACTCAGTCTTAGCAGCAATTAAAAATAACCTATGTGGTTGCTGCCTGTGTTGTTTCTACCTAAGCAAACTCCATGGTAGAAACAGCATTACCAAACTACTTGAAAGAGCTGAGGAACTTGAAAAGATTGAGAATTCAGGGCTGCCATTTTTCCCTGGAAAGACATGAAACAGTACCTCTTCTTTTTCTTCTTAATCAGTTGGGAAGATTCTCTGTCAACACTAAACATATGCTGAAGTGGCCTTATGTTTCCTAAATACAATCAGGATTAGAATATATGTATCTTTGCATGGTGACACAGCAATTTTTGGAAAAACGCTCTGACCAAAAAAGTGATCAGTAAATTTTGTCAGCCATCACCGTGTAATTAAAACCCTAATTTCTGCAGGCTGTCAGCGTTCCTTTCTTCTGAATTTTATACTGGCTGTGGATCCAGCTGTCAACATTTGTCAATAGAACAGCAGCTCCATTATGTTTGTTGCCATGGTAAGCACACAAACCAAACTTTTTTCTTAATGATACTTCTGCACATTACACCTCTAGCAAACCTGGCAGCTGGCCTTCACAATTCCCAGGTAGCCAGTATTGCTGGGGGGGGGAGGAACCACCTATCACAAAATAGATCATCTTTTTATTTATTCTTTGCTCTGAGTAGGAGTCCCTGACAAGGCACCAGGCAAGAACAATAAGCAGTTAATCACAGAAGTGACTCTGACTCCATTTGTCCCTATTGTAAAAAGGTTCTGAAAAAAGCAGAAAAATCTGAGCTCACACATCTGGATTCCATCCAAGAATATCTTCCTACTTCACAAAGCAGTGAAATCCTTTGAATGCATGCACACATCTAGTAGACACAGAACTCAAAGAAATATGGTGTCATAAAAATACTGGAATATAACCTTCTCTACCCACACCTCCAGAAAGGCTACTGTGTTGCATTAAGTGGAGTTGCAACAACGATTTCTTTATCTTTATTAGACTATCTTTCCCTTCATGGCATCAGAAAGATAATGAAATTTTGGCAGGAAAGTTGAATGGGAATTTGACTTCTTTGGTTGTCTGGTTTTCCCTCTTGATAAAATCATATTATGATTGATCTAGTTTAGTTTTCCCATATACCTATTCAGATGTTATTCACACATTTTTCCTGTTAAAAAGAAAAGACAATAATAAATTCTCTAACAAACACACACAGAAGAATATTTCTCAGAGGAACAGACACCAGCATGTAATCTTCAAGTTCTCAGTTTTGAACAGCGTTCTTAAAAAGCAAAGAGCCCTTCTATTCCTGCCTTCATAATTCAGTTTTATAATAGTTAAACTGAACAAAGACTATCAGTCTGTAAAGTGTTTGTACATCAGTTAATTAAATTTCTCTGGCATGCCTGTGCATAAGTCACCCAGACTGCACTGTATCAGTACCTATGCTAAAACATGATCTAGCATTACGAAACTTTCAATTCATGTACAGAATGACAAAGCTGTGTATTATTTCAGAAGTTATTTCTTTTTCTTGTTGGATCATGCTTCTATAGATCAACTTTAGACCAAGGGCATTGTTAGATAAATGTTAAACAAACTGCCTTTTCTACCAGGAAACAGGACATCTCAAAAGCAACAAGGAAAGACAGTGATGGACTAAGACAGGATCTAGGTCTTGTGTCTGTAGAAGGATTTCCAGGCTAATTTAAGACTTTTGATACAAAGCTGATAAGATTGGATGTAGATATAAAAAATACAGCTTGAACTTCTCACCTGTATGCTAGTAAAGGCAAATCCACACAGATGCAGGCTGACATAGGTCTCCACTAGGCCAGGCAAAAGCCATCTCTTCTTTGGAGCTCTACAGTGATGTGCTCATGTGGTGGTGTTCTCAATGTCATTCTGATTCTTAGGAAATAACAGCACCAGTCTGTTTACAGCCAGCCTAGACACAGGAACTCAGATTTATTTTAAGTAAGATTAGGGTGCAGTAGTCACACTACAGGTCTTTTGAAATTAGTTTCACCCCCATGAGCAGTTTGCATCGGAACACCAAGAAGAGATTGGTGCAACACCCTCCATCTGGACAAGAACAGGAAGAAAGAATCAGTAAGTCTTTTTAGTGGGTATACAGATTCCTGTAACAAATCTCTTTTGCAATAGCAAATGCAAACACTGAATCACTGAAAAGCCTACCATTTACAAGACAAAAGATAACCAAAGCCTTTGGAAACAGCAGATGAAGTCATTAGTCCTCTGACTGTCCTTCAGTCTTTAATATCTTTGTCAAGTAAGTGTAAGCAAAATAGAATCTCTGAGGTCTGTAGTTTGTCTTTCTCTGATTTACTGCAGTGCTACCTATAATGTTATTCTGCTTTTTTTGTATTCTCCATTGTAAACTAGGACACTGAGGCCTAGTAAAAACCAGCTATTTTAATGACTGCTCAAGCCACTAGAATAGTGATCAAGCTTCAGGCTCTATAAGCAAAACCAAGCTCCCAAATATCCCAAAACACCCACAAAAATAGCACTCAAAAGGCAGTACCTGCACTTCTGCAAGATCAGGACATCAGAGGAAAACAGTCAATCTGCAGCAGTCCAGGTTAATTGCCTGCAACTGCTAGTTTCTATTAAAATTCAGGCACTCAACATGCTTCTAGGCTATTTCTCTTTCAAATTGTTGGGGTAAAACCAACATGTTTAATTCCTTCTATAGACTTCAATAGTAGTCATGCATCTTACAATCTTTAGAAGTCATTAGTAGAGACAAGGCTGCTTGTGTTACTAATATAGCTAAAGTGCCCTACATTGTCCTTAAGACAGTGAGTTTCTATACTCCGTCAAATAATGTATCTCACCAAGTCAGTTGTATGTAGCTAGAAAATCCAGTGTAAATATTTTTTATCCAAGTTGTAAGTTTGTTGATTTAGCTGTTACTCAGAAGTATTTGTTCAAGCTCCAAGGGAGAAAACTGGGCTTTCTCTAACAAATTTAACCTTCTCCAGTAGAAGATGAGCTGCTCTTAATATTTAAAATTTGAGAGAAAAATTCCACAGCCTCTTTTGCTAAAAGAATATTAATTTTATAAAACCAGAATAACCCTGGTATTAAAAGTGTTGATGCCAATTTGGGTCATTTTGACAGAAATTGGCTAGGAATCAAATACACATGGCCAGCAAGCCTCAGTTCCAACTCCTACTGGTAAGACTGTAATAAGTAGTTAGGCACAGTAAACTTCTAATCTTAGAAGAGCTACAGCCACACTCTAACCACAACCTTAGAGTTAAGCTCTTAATCCTTTTATTACACTAAACTATTTGTCTGAGCAACTTTCTTCTGCTAGAGCAAAATACAAATGTGTTACTATCGCACTTAATTTCAACACCACGTATCTGTACTTTCTGTTAGCGGTCATTCTTGGTCATTAAAAAACACCAAGGTAGGAAGGGCCACAAACTATATACTTCATATTTTCAATGTATAGTTTCTATTTAATTCTCTGTGAACTTTCTTTTTAAGAGGCTGTGCTTATCTCTGGGAAGATGGACTGTGTTCATGTTGACATCAACTGTTTTTACTTAACCTTCATCGCAACACCCTGAAAGAAAAATAATGTAACAAAGCACCCAATGCACAATCACAGAGTATCTGAATGACTCTAAATAATGACCTAAATGTTGAACATTGACAATGTTTAACATCATACAGAGAAATGCAACAGAAAGACATTATACTTACTTAGTAAGGTACATTTCAAGTCCACAGCAACCCTTCTGTAAGTCCTATTTCCTGAAGCATATGAGTTTATGTGCCTTAATGGGCATGTGAAAGACTTCCAGCAGAAAACATAATTAAATCATGACCAGTCTTTCTTCCTAGAACTAAGTTATACTCCATCACATATACTTTTTACACCAGTCACCAACATAGAACTAAAAGTTCACAAAGATAATGTTTAGATTTTGCCTGAGTATTTTGTTCATTAGGTAAAGCTTGTCAAAGGCAGTAATTTGTTTGAGGAATGTTTTTGTTTGTCCAAGTAAAAAAACCAACAAAGAACCCCCCACAAAACCAAAAAATGAATATTGCCTTCTGTTAGTAATGTGTTTAAGTGTACTTACTTTCAAGTATTTTTCCCCACACCCATTTTGTTGACATCCACTATAATTTTCTTCCACTGCATAAACTGTCAAAAACAAACTTAACTGTAGCACAAGCTTAAAATGATTGCATAGGGGCTGAAACCTAAGAAATTTATGGTTACACCATTGTGCTAAATTAAAAACAACCATAATTTCATTGCATTTTGTATCCTGTTCTTAATTTAACTGAATTTCTATTTGGGTGATCAGCAGTTGACAGTAGAACAGAATAACGTGTTGTACGAAACAGTGTGCTGATTATGTTAAGAACTTTCAAGGTCACCATTTGCTCTGCTGCCCTATCACAACAGCATTTTTAAATACAGGGATTGTTCCTGTGTCTTGCAGGTTAGGCTTGATACTCAGACTTCTGGGAGAGAAAGGAGGCTGCTTAGGTAAAGGGGAGTGGTGAGGCTAATTTAATTTCAAGCCACAACTCTTCAGGAAATGATCAGTCATTCCCCATTCCTGTGGTTTTACTATTTTGATCCAAGAACATTCACAGAAAACCATGTTAGCACCCTGAGATCATTTGGCAAATGCTTTTCTGCCTATGCCAGCTATTGTTCCAGTAACAGACAACCTGCAGAGGCCCTGGATAGCTGAAATTGGAAAAAGCTCTGGAGAAGAGCAGTTGGTGAAACCCTTATTAATTTACAGCTTTTCATGTGTAGTAAGAGAGATTATAGACCTAAAAGGTTTATGGGATATGAATGAAAGTCACTTCACCTGGGAGATGACAGGTGAAAAAGAGATGACTAAAGGTCTACCAAGCCAGATGAGCAATGCCCTAAATGCTAAATAGGGAGGCCAGTGAAACCCACTCAAATTCTGACTTGTAGCCATTACTCACCTGGAAACCATCAGAGCTGTGCTTTTGTTGAATCAGGGGAAGCCCTAGGTAAGGGTTTTACAGATGACTCAGAGGAGTGGCTCTGAATTGAAGCAATTTCTAACTGACAGAGATGCCAAAGACAACCTTATCATCAAACTTTGGATGAAATACAAAATAGGAAAAACTGTGTTTCCACTTCAATTAAGATGGTATTCAGGCTTACTCTAATTAATCCATTTTTTCTAATTTCCTTTAACTATTGCTATCAAACTATTTAGCTTATTAAGAACCACAGAAGATCACAGATGTAAGTAACTGCCTAACAGCTACAATGCACTTCATTAGGTACAGTCAAGCTTTTCTCCCACAGGAAGCAGGCACCAGTAATTACCCTTTCTTTAATTCAGGGGTCTCTTTCAGAGGAACAGTAGCAAACTATTCACATACTAAAACACGCTGAGAACTTACATCTCCTAGAACAGCATCTTCTCTATATGCATGTGAGGAACTACTACACAAAGAGGCCTAATATAGCTTTTTTCTGAAATGCTGATTTTGTTAAACATTAAGCAAAGCTGTATGGTATTTTCATGCTGGAACTAAAGAAAATAAATCCAGTGATCCAGTGCCTAGAATCAAAAAACACATGGCTATTATTATGTCCTAATCACTATCTCCTTAATACCACTAGGCAAGTTATCTTTTAGTGAAAGTTGTAAGGTTGATGTGAGTGTATGTTTGGTCTTATCTGATCATTTGCCTTAATCACCCTGTGATTTTTTTTATGCTATGCCCTGTAATTATTTTCTGGTATTCTCTACCTGCACTTCTATTCCCAAATTTTGTAAAATACTAAATAACCACTTCACGTGACTGTATAAATAAGAGCATCTGACCAGGATGAATGAGCCCCCTAAGTAAAGATGTACTGTTTGAAGTCTTAATACAACTAAAAAAGCAAATATATTCTGTTTACAAAATGATCAGTTTTCTTAAAGAAGACTTAAGTAGTTAGTTACACTGCAAAACTCACAGCTAATGAAAACTTCTAAAGACCATCTCCATATCAATCAGAAAATTCAGAAACGTGAACATAAACAGGGCTTCATAATCACAACAGTGAGTAAAAGAACAAGCTGAGTGGATAAAGAAGGGAAATGAAGAACAACCAAAGCACAATACTTCATTTAAAAAATGGCTTTTAATATAAATCCGAATACAAAAATAACAAAAACACTCTACTGTCATGGCAAACAAATCCTCAAAGTCTTCTCTCATCAGTTCCCTGATAATTTGGCAAGTGCTTGTCTTCTCTGTTCTGCAGTCATATACTCACAGGCTTCCAAAATATTTACTATAATTAAAGTCTGTTGAACTGTTTTTGCTTTTACCCATATTCTTCCATTCATTCCCAGCACCAGCTCAAATGGGTATAACTGTGACAACTCCTGAATTATTTCACATTTGGGAGCCAAGAGTCTGTAAATAAGATCAAAAAAAATCAGAAAAAATGTGCTTCCATTTACAGACACCACATTGTTATCATCAGTAACACCAGCAGCACTGCTGTTATGGCAGCTACTAAAGTAACACCAAAAAGTAGAATATACATCCAAAATAGTAACACAATATCAATGTAGCCACTTAAAAAAAAAATACAAGAGTTGTGAATTTAGCAGGGTTTTTTCCTAATTAAGATTTGGAAATAATACCAAATAGTATTACTTCCAAATTAGTAGCAGTAAACAGACTAGTTTATTTTTATTAGCTGGCAGCATACTGAAAAGTAAAGTTCTCAATAATACTGTAATATGTCTAGGATTAAATCAAGCTTGAACATCTTCACAAAGAAGAAAAACACATCAGGATTTAGCAGTTTACTTGTAATATACTGTTATTGCTTTACTTGCATACAGACAAAATTTGGAAAACAAACAGAATGGCTGCAAAAAGTCTTTGTATCAGTTCACACTGACTTCTGATGGGACATATAAATCAAACAAATAATTACAGGTGGGAAATAGTGGCTCTACATCTCCAGATTGCTTATCCAAAGAACAAAAGCAAACAAAAAAAACCACCCAAAAGGCAACAACAAAGCTTGACTATCATTTATCCATATAATCTGGTATTTCTTGATAGTCACAGAAAATCTTGTCTTTGCATCAGCATAAGAAACTCCAAACCTCTTTGATCAGCTGTCAGCTAAACGTACATCCCCACTATTCCATTAAGCAGAAAAAGAACAGTAAGCATCTCCAAGGTAGTCTGTACCTACCTGAAACACTATCCTGAATGTTTGATATTGGAAAATAAAGCTAGCTAGGACACTAGCTTTATTTTCCATACTCCCTTGGCAACCACATCACTTTTTTTTTTTTAAACAGGTCATGGAACACCATATAGAAAAGCATCTAAATCCCTTAAAAGAAAAAATAAATGCTTCTTCTAGGTCAATATTCACACTCCATTCAGCACAACTGGTGCTACAAATACACAAATACACCACAAGAACTACCAAATTGCCCACGCTGCTCGGAGGGAACAACTGGCAAATCCTACCTACCATATTACATATTAGAGCAACTACTTACGTTTCTTAGTACTTACTTTCTTATTAGACCTAAGGAAACTTTAAAGAGGAAGCCATCTTGTCCAATTATTCCCATTCCACTTGATTTTCCACTGCTGTCTATACAGACCATCTCTGGTTCCATGTCTTTATTTGCTACGAGGAACTGACCATAAATAAGGTCTCCCACCTAAACAAAACAGTGTCAAAAAGCAAAAGTAAAAGAGAAGATCATACTGTACATTTTGTAACAAATGCTGATTATTGATAAAGATCCTCTAGTGAGGCAACAAAATATATTTAAAACAGTGATGATAGGAAAATAATTTTAATTTTCTCTTCTTCTACTAAAGACAGCATCCTCCACAAAGAATTATCTTGTACTGCTACTAGAATTTGTAAGAAAAAAGGACAATTTTATTTAAAGGAGTTAAATAGCTCCAGTCTTTTTAAATACCATATATGAATTCCTCTTTCTTCACACTCTAATGATATTTAAAGTCTAAGCAATCTGCTCTTGTAATCACTTATCAGAACAACAACAACAACAACAACAAAAAAAATCACATAAAGCTATTTTACTTCTCTTTATATTTTTCTTCCATTTTTACATTCTGGTGATGATATTTCATCAGAGTGCAGAAAGTGTGGCATGCATGTGCCATACAACTGTTTATAACAGTGTCGTTAAAAAAAAAGCAAAACAGACACAAATATTTTACCCCAGCATCACGCAGCATAAAAGCTTGCTTTAAAACCTTAACTTCATACTGCCCCTTTGCATGCACACTACTCGTGAACTGCATCTGCTACTGGCAGTATTATGGGAAAATTAAAATGAGAGAGTGAGGAAGCCTGCGACCTGACAGAGACCAAACTACACTAGTTACAGTGCTCTTAGGAAACCTCTGAAAGGCCGCAG
Source organism: Pseudopipra pipra (assembly GCF_036250125.1). Taxonomy (NCBI): domain Eukaryota; kingdom Metazoa; phylum Chordata; class Aves; order Passeriformes; family Pipridae; genus Pseudopipra; species Pseudopipra pipra. The sequence goes on from NC_087556.1 coordinate 11,329,121, forward strand.
TCTAACTCCGAGGAGGGCCCAGGAAAAATCACTGCAAGCAGACCGGCACTCTCCCTTTTATAGGCGGCTTACAAAAAACGCTTCTAACTAGGAGAAGCTACCAAAACGCATCTGAAGCGCCACCAAACGGGACGGCTACAGCATCACCGCCAGCTCACCAGCGCACTCACCTGCACGTTCGGCCTGTTCCTCTTCGTGGCGCCCTCGAAGGCCAGGTAGGACAGGGACGCCAGCTCGCTGCCGCCCACGTCCAGCTTGAACACATCCCCCGCCTTGGCCGTCACGATCCCAATGACGTGGTCACCCTTCACCGGCACGTACTGGAGCGGGACAGGGGCACACACGGGTCAGGGGTTTCACACGCACACACAGATACACATCCCCGGTCCCCCCGCGCCCTTACCCGCTTCTGCTGCGAGTCCACCCAGTAGGCGCCGGGGCCCGCGGGCCGGTGCCGCAGGAGCCCGCACTTGGTGACCAGCAGCCCGGCCCCGCTCCGCCGCAGCCCCGGCCCGCACAGCAGCCGCCCCGCGGGCGCCGCGCCCGTGCTCAGCCGCAGCCGCTCGCCCTCCGCGTCCTCATCGTAGTGCGCGGGCAGCAGCAGCAGGTCCCCGGGAAGCACCACCTGCCCCACGCAGGCCTCGGCCGCCCTGCCGCTCTCCGCCGCCATGGCCGCGGGGCTGCCTGGGCCGGGCCGGGCCGGGCGGCTGCGCTCTGAGTGCGCGGGGCGCCAGCGACACCCCCCGGCCGGCGCCTTCTCACCGCCTCCCGTCCCGGAGCTGATGGAGCCGGCTCGTCTTACCTCTCACGGAACTCCAGCACTCCCGTGTAGCTTTTCACTCAGGGAAGCAGTCCTTCTGCAGCCTTCCATTTCTGCCTGGGAACTGCTAAGATAACGTGAGCGCCGTTAAGATTCAGGATTAACGTCCGCGCTGAATTAATTCTTCCAGCTGTAATTATATGCAGGGATTTTTAAATACCTGGTTAGAAGTTTGCCAGTAAAGCAAACAGCTGTTCAAGTTGGAGGTGAATGTCAGCCAAGGAGAAAATACAACTCTGCCTTAAAGCTGGAAATTCAAATTCCATAATAAAGTATTTATTGAAAAACGCACCCTGTACTTGGCTATAAAGTTCTTATTCTATGCTAGCTCAGGTTCCTTTTGCTAAAATCCCAAGAGTGTTTTCTTTCCTGAACTGCTTTCTAGTTTTTATCTACGTGTCCGCATGCATTTGTACACAGACGTGTATAATCCCCTAAATTAACGGAGAAGCATCGGTGCGTTGCCAGTTGATTGCAGACAGGGCTGGCTGAAGATGTGGATGGACACCCCTTTCTGTTGTGAGTGGAAACCGGTCACGGAGAGGGCAGAGAGAGCATCAACCGCATTTAAACTGTTTTTTTCCCTAGGAGACACCCTCCCGGGAGCGGTGGAGGCGGTGCTGCGGGGCTCGCAGCCCTGTTGCGGGGCAACCCCGCGCGTCCGGGGCGGTGCCGGAGCGGGCGGGCGGCGCCGGCAGCCGCTGGGCCGGGCTGGGCGGAGGGTGGGAGCGGGTGAGGCTGGGGCTGCTGTACCGGGGCTCTGGCAGCTGCTCTCCAAGGGAAGACGAGCAGCTACAGCGCGGCGCTAGAAGCAAAGAGGTGCCAGTACCATGTCCGAGCAACTTTCTAGGGGTGACGTGCCAGGTCCTCCCAGGAAATCTGCGCACCAGGAACACGGATAAGGAGCGGGCCCGCCCCGCGTGTAGCCCAGGGGAGGGGTGGAGGCCCCGCCTGTGCCTAAATAGAGCCCGGGGGCGGAGGGCGTGGGTGGCGGTGCAGGTGAAAAGGGCCGGGATAATCCAGGTCTGTTCGTGCCCGCAGGTCCTCACTGTTCACCGGGGACTCGCTGTGTCAGGAGCCGCCGTGAAGGCAGAGGGTGGCACAGAATTCACAGCCCGGCCACCGCGCCCAGGGCAGTGCCAAGAGCCTGGATTTTCTGCCCCACCAGGGCTGCGCCAAAGGGATTGAGCACCCTTGGCAGGAAAGGAAAGGTCGTGTTTGCTGAAATAGGGCGAGTAAAACCTCGTGTGTGCTCAAAGATTTGTGCCTTTCATGACTGTGTAGAGTGGCTCCTTCAGGCCTTGGTGTCGCAAACCTATCTTAAAGATAGTTATGTTAGTTCAAACTAAAATCTGCCCTTGATCATTCACAGTACTTCACTGTTCTTAGAAGACTTATATACAGATACTCAGTGTCCTGTTGTGCTTTTAAGGTTTTTTTTTCCCTCTCGTCTATACCTAGAATTACCAGCGTATTTCTAGGTAGTTTGTGAAATATACATATCTAAACAATAAGGGGAGCAGCAGTTGAGCATTTTTTCCTGCAGTGATTGGTGTAACTGACCTATCAACTGGAGTTTATAAGAACTAAACCAATACAACAAACAATTTAAATAACTTTCCTGTATATATTGCAAGGTTCATAAAAAGTAATGTCATATTCAGAGTTAACTGCTTGAGGCAACAATTTTTAACCCCCTTAATGTAATTTTGTCATTCATAGTTAATACCTGTTTGTTTCTTGTTGATAGATTTGGATGGAGTCTCAGTATCTGAAGCAATGCCTGGGAGATTGCTTGAAAAAGGGACTGACAGAGGTTGTAGAGCATCGGCCAGCAGATCCAATAGAGTATCTTGCACATTGGATTTACCGTTACAGAAGAAACTTAGATGAAGGAGAAAAGGTGGATCCAGCTTAGGCAAAAAAGAAAATCATTACAATATAATTGATGGTATATATCTCCTTTTTTTTTAATTGGTTCTGTGTAACCTCTGAAATAGAGAATGTTGGAGCGTGCTGAGCTGGAACAAGAACGGGAGGCAGCACTAGCAGAGCTTGAAATAATAAGAAAAAGGGAGGAAGAAGAGCGGTTGATCCAGCAGAAACTCGAAGAACAACGTCAGGTTAATAATACTTAGTAATACATAATTCTGAATAGCGTATGGTGCTGTGGCATCCTGTAGCTCTTTCTGTACTTCCAATCTATAATGGTTTTGATAAAGTTGGCGTGAAAGAAGTATTTTAATCTCTCTTTTCTGAATAACTGAAACTATTAGTCATCACGTGGGTAGGAAAGCTTACTATGCATTTTAAAAATGAAGGCACTTAAGTTGGAAAGAAACCAACATAAGACTTATATGAGAAGCAGCTGAAAATAAGTAGACTATCCTCTGTAGTTAATTATGAGCAAGAGCTGGTGCAAATAAAGCTAGAAATCATTGCAAAAATGCTAGGAGATCTGAGAGTAATAACCAATCATTATCTCATATAAACTATGGGAAAAATATTGAATAATAATACTACTACTAATAATAATACTCACGTTAGATGCATTTTTTAACCTAACAATTTTGTCTGTAGTCAAATATTTAGGCAAATTTTGATTACATGTACCAAAAAGGAACATGAAAGCTAGTTACAACAATATGACCATATTTGTTGAAACTGCTCACAAAATGCAAGAGCTAACAGTATTCTCTAGTGCTGTTGAACATAAATACTTAATTGTGAAGTTTCTGAAGTTTTGATGCAATAGGACTTAATGCTTACAAATAATAGACACTTTCTATTAGATATTTCCAATTGGAAATACTAAAGGTTGCTGATGGACATGATTAATGTTAATGATATTGCTTACCAGTCCTTTCTATAGATTTGATACTATATTGGTTCATCTATTTGTGCTAGATACTGTACAAAGTACCAAAGAGCTTAATCCAAAGTATAGGAGATAACTAATATAGACTGCTAAAGAGCATGTGGAATGAGACAGTATCCAAAGTGTGTACACTAACTTCAGTCAACTGCTTCTCCTTCCCCTTGGTAGTGAAGCCTTGTTATCCATGAGAGTCTAAAACCTTTGAAAATGTTGAGCCAGATGATACTGAAAGGACTTTGTTACTAACACTGCAGTTAGGCTTTATGCCTCCTCTTTGTTCTATTTGTGATTTCAGTTATGAAATGCATTGTAAGCAACGCGGTGGAAATATGAACGTGGGGTTTTTTCTTTCTGATTTGTCCTTAAACTGATTGCAGGCTGAGTTGGAGCAAGAACGTCAGAAGGCTGAGTTGGAGCAAGAACGTCAGAAGGCTGAGTTGGAGCAAGAACGTGAGAAGCTGGAACTGCAGAGTGAAGAAGACAACGTGCAGTTGCAGCAGGAAGATCAAAAGGTTTAAGCCGAAGCTTAGTTGGTAGTTTGAAAATACCCTGAATGAACCATCTTTTCTGAATGCAGGCATCAATTATGAAACACAAGGCAGAAGCCCATGAGCTTTGAATTAACATATAATTTTTTTAAAAAATGTAAATGGGGGAAAAAATGTCTAATACCTTGGTTTTGCAGTCTGAATTTTTTGCCTGGACTTTGGTCTGTTCTATTAGGCTTAATTAGTATATATTCAGAACAGAGCATATATTTATTGCAAAATTTAGTATAGGGCTATTTTAGCTGATGCTTCCACATTCCTTCATGGCATTTATGAGAAAGTTATAACAATATAAGCATGTCTAGCTTAAGTATTGAGACAGTAATGTTTTACGGAGTGTGAGTGTGAAGTCCTTTGCTGTACCTGGAAAAGGAACTGTGGTTTTGAATTGTGATGCCTCTTGATTCTGAGATCTTCCTGGCACATGGGAATTTATACTAACAGAAGAGTGTGTAAACAGATGTCTGAGTCTTTTAATATGGTCTTTTAAGCTACTTCAGTAAAAACATAGACTGCTAATTGTTTATCTCAATAAAGCCTTTAAATGTGAATACCTCTTAAATTTATGTGGAACACATAATGTTTGAGAAATACATAAGTTTTTAGAACACTCTGTTAATAAACTGACAGAACATAATTGTAGAAAGATGAGAGTATGAAAGTGTCAGAAAAAATGAGTATGTAGAAATTTAAATTGAAATTACTGTTATTAAAAAGTTTTAAGCATGCAAAGACCGTATTCACATACTAACAAATTTTATAGTACTTACCTTAAGTGTTCTCCTTATATTGATATAAGGAGAACATACTTAAAATATTTTCTGTAGATACTTTTTAACATACTTAAAATATTTTCTGTAGATTTCATGACATGGAATATTTTTAACTGAAAACTGGTTTTCATTACCATAGGAAGATGAAAAGACGGTACCTGAACTTACAGATAGACCTGGAACACCTGATTTGACCAAAGCTGAGGAGGAGCCAGATCAGAGTGAACAGGTAAGTGTTTAGAAAGAGATTACAAATTAATTATTTTCACAGATTTGCTTTTCTGTGCTGACCTATCAACGGTTTAAACTGTTACTGGTTCTCTCCTATGGCTTTAAGGGATAGTATTTTGGCCACAACCTCCAAACTGCCCATAGCCTGTTCTCTAGTGCAAGTTAAGCCATTCTAATTTTTTAATTCCTTTTATACTTGGCAGTCCAAGGAAATGAGAGAACATAAATCAGCCTTCATTTAAAGCAAGGCAAGGCAGTGCTTTTAACAGATGATGCCAACTCCTGCAAAATCACTTGGTTTTCTGAGTATTCGTTGGTCATTAAGAGACCTGTCTGACATTTTCCAGTTAGAGTATTCCAAGTGTGATAACTTGAGATTTTGATATACTAGTTTTAGTACATCATTAGCAGAAAGCTTTTTCCTTTATTGACTTTAATAGTTTGTTCACTTTATTTCTGGTACCAGTAGTGTAATTCTAGCTCAGAATTTATATTGTGATATTAATGTGCTTTATGCTTAAATCTACTTTAATAACAGCCTATTTTTTGAGTGTTCTCTAAATATATTATTAACATACTTATGACTATTCTTATGGTCAGGTTTTCACAGGTGTTTTTTCCACGAGGGTAAATCAGATGAATTCTCAATATCTCATATAGCCCTAATTTTTATAATTTTTTGATAATTATGTATGAAAAATTATTCTTGAGACTTCAGGCATATTTTATGAATTCTTAAATAAGCAAATCACAAAAAGTTAAAAAAACTAATAAACATACCTGCTGCTTCTTACATGTGCCATCTTTCAAGTTTTCATGCATAAAGTTGTTTAAAGTTAGATTACATTGGCCTTTGGTAATATTGAGGTTTTACAGTTATATATTTGTTGAATTAAGCTACAAATTAAGAACAGTCAATAAAGTAAAATATATAGGCCTTAACTTTTGAAATAATTCTGCCCTCAGAATCACAATGCTTCATCCAGATTCCCTGAATTTTATAATAAAAGTCTGATGATAACATTAATTGTATTCCACTGAATGAAAGAATAGATAATTAAACTGATGAGTACCAACTTGTCTGTCATGTGCAGTTTTTTCCTGTTTTCCTTTTTACAAAGTTCAGTGAATTCTGGTAAGTGATAGAATTTTTTTGTTGTTTTTTAGAGTAAAACAGATCTCACAGCAGAAGCAGAAGAAAGTTCTGAACAGACCTGAAAGCAGTAAATATATTTTCTTCTCATTACTTGCTTATCCTGAAGTGTAGTATCTTGATTTATGTATTTTATATGAAGAACTGATTTACATGCTGTTGTTTCAGTGTGTTTGTTTTCAGGGTGTTTGTATAAAGTCTGTTAATTCTGGCATTGATTCTTCCTTTTTGTTCTTAAACAGTTGTAGCTAGCATGGCTGACTTGGAGGAAGAAAACTGCAACTGAAATGAGAGAAGCAAATAGATTTTCTGCTTATTGCACATTGATACTTGAAGTGTAACCATAATAAATACAGATAAAATTAATGTGTTGGTATTATTTGAGGGTAGATGCTACAGTATGATAATTTGAATCTATAATAAAAGAGATATTTTTGAAAAAAGATTTTTCAAGAATTTGTATGGTTTCTGATAGAAAAAGGGAATGCTCCACAGGTTAGAAGATGAGGAGAGAGTTCTGCACATCAAACTAGGTGCAAAAATCCAATCAGAATATTTTTCCAATGTATTTGGAAGAGATGAATTTTAACTCTGACTCAATTGACAGATGTACTAGAAGATCTTGTCTCTTAGAAATCATTAGGTTATTTTTGTAGCTCTGGGTGTTTGATCTAGACTTTAAAATAACCTTTTCTGAGTGTTGTGTGATACTAAGTGAGCTGCAAGTCCGCATATCAGTTTTGATTAGTCAAGTTTTTAAGTCTTTTCTGCATTTGTCTTGAATTTGTAAATCAACAAGTTGAATCTACGTTGTCTTTACTAAATACCACTATTATTTCTTAAAGCTTCACTTCTAAAAAAATTAAGAACAATATTTAGCTTGATCCATAGTTATCTATAAAAATAAGTTTTGTAATCCCTAAAGATGCATTAATTTTATAAGAACAGATGTCTGTAATCTCTGATATTTTGGTATAGGTTGTCAAGAATGTTCCATGTCTGTTCATTATAAATGAAAAAGACATCAGCACTAAGAAATGCTTCAATAAAATGTGCCTTTGTATCTCAGTGTCTTCTAATACAAGTTAGTTGGACAATTAACTCATTGCCAATATTGTATAATGAAAATATCTTTCATTACAAATTCAGTGTGCAGTTAATGCATTCACAGCATTCTTCAATTTTGGGATGAAATTGATTTTTGTGATAATTTCACTTTAATTTTTTTATATTATTGCTGACTCTAAGGGTTTTGCTATCTTTGGCAAACTTAAAAATATCTATATGCTACACAGGCAAAGGCAAAATTGCATAATAAATATTTTGTTACTCTGCATAACATTTGTTCATGTAGCTCCTACTAAGCATAATACTATCAATTTTTAAAAATGTAAGCACTAATGATTTTTAGTATTGTAGTATATTATTTTTCCCCTAAAAATAAAGTATACGTTTTTTAAAATTTCCTGTGCCCTTTTTTATTGCTTCATTGCTTTTTGAGTGCTTTTCACTAGCATATCTTACATGAATAACCTTAAAATCAAAAGAGAAAAATGTCACTCTACCAGGTATAAATACTTAGAAATGTTTATGAACCTTTGAAGTAATGAAAAATGGAACTACTTTTGTGACTAGGTGGTCAGGCTTTCTATGTACATTTAATTTGCATTGGTATAGGTTTGCAATTTCTATGATAGTCAAGAACCTTTTTGGTGGCATGAATATGCCCTTATGGTTGACATTGCAGTAAACTGATTTTGTCACAGTTTATGATTATACTATTTTAACTGTTACTAATAAATATAATTTTAAGGACATACTTTCAGATACTGCAGTTCTAATTGCACCTGTTAACACTGTAAGCACAGCAGCTTCCTGTGCCAATTTCAGAGGAATGGAGTAATTGGATAAATAGATGGAGTTCTCTTATGAACCAGTAAGTATAACTGAATCTTGTTCTTTGGAGTAAAAGTTTTAAAAATTGATAAGTAACTCACGTCCATTTACATTTTATGTCCAATCGTGTTGACTACAAAAACTTCAGCCTTCATACAACCTTCAAATTCAAGACAGTGTTTTAGAACATGCTACGAAGTAACTTTAATAACACGTGGCCTTTGCTTTTTAATCTCTTTTCATAGTTTTTTGTATCTTTGTTTGATTCTGTTATATGTGTGTCCACTAGAGTGCATCCTAAATAAGCACACTGGGGGCTCTGTCAGTTAGAGCCCATGAAAACTGCAGCAAGTGTTTGTCCTTTTGTTTCAGTTTATTTTTAACTGGCTTTTATTTTTATAATCCTGCAGGACATATTCCCCATTTTTCTCTAAAAATAGGAATTGAATTTTTGGATGGAAACTCTATGAGAAAATGGCTTAGGGTCAAAGGGTCAAAATAAAATTGTTCCTTTGCTGTTATGTTATATGTAGAAATTTCTGTTTCTTCAAGATTTTATGTGTGTAGATGTAGTGCATTATGCACCTTCTACAGCTTTATAGGAATTCTTTTGTTGGATATGGGACAAGAGGGTAAACAGTTCTTGGCTCAGTGCTTTCTTGAGGTGCAAACCAGCCTGTAGGTAACTTGGAAATTTAGTTCATGACAAAGATGACTTCTGCTTGGGTGTCTAAACCTGAAGGAGAAATTAAGGCAGCTTAAAATAATTTTTGCCTTCTCGTTCTAAACTTTTACCTTCTTTGGAGTATAGCAAGCTAGAGCCTGGAACAGGACGAGAACAGGTGAGAAGATAACTATTCTAGTTACTGCACATAATGTGATTTCACAGGTATTAATAGAGTTTTACCTCTATAAAATCTAAAGTTGTATATTGAATAAGAAAAAGGCAATTACCTAATGTAACAACTTCTATAGCTTACACTTCCTTTGAATACATTTTTGTGGAATGAAGAAGATGGTATTCAGAGGCAGAATGTAGAAATTGTCACTGAAAATAAGGTGTTAAATACTGAAAGAAGATTTATGAAATTGTCATTTTTCCTTTCTTCAGAATAAGAGCAGTCTTATTCAAGCTGCTATCAGACCATGTGCAGATCCCTCACAGAAAGTGCTGATAGTAGTGTGCCCATTCACAGCTGTTCTCATTCCAACAATACTGAAGCATAAGGATGAAAACAGATATGAAGCCCAGAATAGGACAAAATGATTCAGATTAACTATCAGTCTGCTCACAAACATGGTAACTCAGCTCTGCAATGTAAGAAAGGAGAAATACATGTTGCAGCAAGCACATATTAATGTTATCTGTTAACAGAATAGGCTTTAAGTTTGCAGTCCCCTTTCTTATGATGGATGGTTTTCACAGTCTAAAGGAACTAACTTATCTTTTTGTAAGCAAAAGCCTTATACAATAATTTGCTAATGGGAATGGGAGAAAGGTGAATTGGTCTGGTTTAAATGTAAAATAGAATTCCTCTGAACTTTGCTAATACAGTTTACTCACATTTGAAGTCAACTATTAAATGCTTTACTTCTATTTTGTGAAGTTTTTCCTGTACTTAGGTTAGAAAAAGAACGGTGTTGTCTATTGACTAGAGCTAGAAAAGAGAGACTAAACCTGTTGCTTGCTGATAAGGACTGATGTACTTTTAAAAATATCTTACCAGTACACTTGTTTGCTTTTTTGGTTTTGTATTTGTGGTGGGGTTTTTGGTGGTTTCAGGTTTTTGTTGTTGTTTTGTTTTGGAGGGTTTTGTTGCTGTTGTTTTGTTGGGTTTTTTTTGCTTTTGTTTTGTTTTGGTGGATTTTTGTTTGTTTTTGGGGGGGTTTCTAAAACTTTTGTTTGTTTTTTGGCATTACCATTATAATCCTTCATGCAGTCATTGTACTTTATACTTGTGTATTTGTTATAACTAATATAATGGAAGAAGTTATACTATTATAAACATTTATATAAACTTGTATATAGACCAAAATTTATTGGTCTAATAGTGAAAGGGATAAAGGCCAGGTAGAGGACAGTGCCATTTAATTGAGCTGTCACAGTGTAGCAAACTTTTTAAGAAGTTAAGCAGAAGACTCATTGCCAGAATTTGAGAGTTCTCAGATGTGTATATATAACTTAAATGCTGCGGGTCTTCCCTGTAAATCTGCACCTCATAGAATCATTCTAATGAACCAAAATCAGTGTTTAACTTAGATCAGAGATCAGACTTTTTGTAATCTATGATATTTTGGATTTGAAATAAATTAGAAGGTGTTACATCATGGAAAACTATGTTCATTAGGGGCTTTGTGAAGATACTGAGTGCTTCCATTTTATCTTTAGGTCATCCAGAATCAATGGCCAGAAATTAAAATGATTTTATTAATATAAATCATTAATAATTTTATTAATAATAAAATAATTAATACCAGGCATATTTGTATTATCACCTGAAAGCAAATCCAAGGTGTACAGTCCAGTAATGTACTAAGCAGAGAAGTTGCCATTTGTTTCTTGTTGATTAATCTTACTTGAGTTATCTGTCACAAAGGCTGTATTGATGTCTCTGTACTGATAAGAAATATATACCTCACTAAATATCCAGATTTTCCCCATTAGTTTGCATCTGGTGTAATTTAAAATTTCAATGTACTTTAAATGATTCTGTGAAGCTTGTGATTGATTTAGGGAAAAAAAAAAATTGATATTTAGGCATATCATGCCAAAGTTATCTGGATGATCTTAGCCTCTCTAAGGAGTATTTAAAAGGTTTAGGAATCTTTTAATGAACTCTCCAAGGAGATTCTGCTACTTTCTGCATGGATCTCAACAGAAGTTGCTATCATAAAAGTTTTGGTTGTTTTTTTTTTTTTTCCACAATCTTGGGAAAGTAAGTGTGAAAAATGTGACTTTAGTTTCATGCAAGAACCCATTGGTGTTTGAGTTGAGCAAATTGGTTTTTGGACAAAAGACATTATTTCATTCAGTGGTTCCTCTGTAATTTAGACTTTGTCTAGCAGATTCCAGATAAAGAAATTGGCTTTTCCTATGGGAGGAGGATGAAATATGTTTAAACTTGATCACTATTTTGGTTAGTCTGTTTTTTGTAATGAACTGAATCATATTTTCAGCTCTATTATAAAGCTGATTGTTGTTGTTGTTTTGTTTTAAAAAAAATAAAATTGAGGTAAACCATTTTTGGTGTACTGAGGAACTAGTCTTCCAAGGACTTCAGTCTTCTCATTGAAGTTACTGAAAAAGCTGTGGTTGAAATTATAAGAGGATTGAGCTCTCAACTAACATGAACATGAGTTCTGCCTTTGAGAAGCCATCTCCTAGTTATTAAACTTTTAATATACTTAATAGTAAAACATGAGATAATTGATTGACTCAAATTACGTGCAGGGAAGACACTGCAGAAATAGAGATGAATTATTGTAGGGAGGATTGGAGAGAAGAAACGTTCATATAATGTATCACTCCAATTCCAGCAAAGGGGCACTGCAGCTCCCTTTTGCTCAGGTTCAAGTCACATTCCTGGGAGTGTGTTGGGCTTCTCCAATCATTCTGCTTAATTTCTACTCCACCTCTTGGATGTACTTTCTTCCAGAAATGACTGGCTGCATGTGGACACACCTGTATTTGGTTCATTATTATCTTAAGCAATTGTGGTTTTGCCACTGATGTGTTTAGCAGATAAGTTTAAAAAATGCTATTTATTTAGCCGATAATTGTAATCCTGGAAACAAGATCTGTTGTTTGTTTCATTGTAAGCTTAGCTGCACTGAAAAGTTACCCTGAGGCACTGGCAGCTGAAAATTTCTAGGGCTGGGACTGCAGTGAAGTTCTGAGACAGCTGTTCTTCAACATTTTTTTCAGTGGGCACATGTATCTAAGTGGAGCCTATAGTAAAAATGCACCACTATTTCTTTTCTCATTTGAACTTGTGTTAAGTTTTATTATATTTTCTTGTATTTGAAACCTATTCAGTCAGGTTTGAACTGTACAAGAACTATCACCAATCATATGCTAGAACGCTATACTGGGACACGAACTATTCTCTTATCTCAAAAGATCATCTTTTTATAGACACTGATCTCTTAATATCTTTAGGATAAATATTTTTGCCACTGCTCAGATATAGGCCATTGTTAACTCATGCACATTTTCCCCTTACTCCTATGTGACTTTTCTAGCTTTTTTTTGAGCTATCGCTTGGAAACTCAGCATAGTTATGATATGCAAATCTGTCTTAGAATTTGCCCAGGCTTTGCTTGGCACAAAAAATCAGGACAATACAACCAGATCTATATATTTCTATGTATTTGTCCTGTCTCTTGACACAGAGTACTGTAAAGGCAGGTTTCTTTTTTTTTTTTTGGTGCAGTTTCTTGAAATGTCTTTCCAGCAGCTACAACTCTCTCACTATTTTGTGACTGCAACAAAGTTTCCGTGCCCATGTAGCTGACAGCAATACACCAACATTCTTCACACTTCCTTAAATCAAAGAACCATCTAACCTTTAAAAAAAGATCGATTGACTTGTTTGAATTTTGCTTTTTTTGGTAGGATAAGTAAATTCCTAGGGTTAAGTAAGATAAATTTTTATTGCTTACAATATTTCAATGTTATACACACTGTAAAAATGAGACCTGCAGCTTTGGATAGATTCAGATATTTGTGAAATCAAAATCTGGAAATGAATTTCATATTCTAGTTTTCTGTCTGTGTAGAAATTGTTTTAGTTTCTAAGGAGATCAGGTCTGTGCTAACTGAACATGCTGGCAGGAATGGTAAAACATTCATGCCAACCACATGGGAATATCTATATGTGTCTTAAAAATAATTACACATTGAAATAACTTTGACCTTACTTCTTAAGACTTACAGAATCCTAGTGACATGTTTTATGGTACTGCAGAGGTGGAGAACTAACAAAATAGAACTGCTTACCCAAAACCTCTAAATGCCTTGTTCTCTGATTGTTTCTGTTGGGATGCTAAGCCACTGGTAGCATTTGGGAAGAATTTAACAATAAATTGCATCATAAACTTTCCATTACTTTTCTCATTAGCCAAGATTTCTGAAGATACAGAAAAGAGGTTGTCTTAGAGGAGCTAATGTGTTCTAGGTGCCAATTTCAATACTAATTTTCAAAAGCAGAAAATGGGATCTTTCACTTCACTGTCCAAACCTTCTAATATCTGTGAGTCAAATGCTTTTCTCTTAGAGTTGATAGGAATAGTTGATAGATTTTTGGTTATGACAGGTCTACTCTGTTCTCTGTTTTCTGGCTGACTTCTTATCAAACCGTTGAGAGGCCAAAGGCAACACTGGTGTTTAATTACAAGCAACATGGATTGTGGACATAAGAAAGCAGCAGTAGCAGGAAGCCTGTAAGCTGTCAACCTCAGAAACAGGAAAGAATCTTCTGCCTAGAAACAGAACCAATGATTGATATGAATGTAGGAAACTAAGGTGCTCCTTAAATTGATTAGTTGGAAAACCTGGAAGAGGGGAAAAAAGAAAAAGAACCAAAAATGGGTGAGAAAATATTGAAGTAGAAGAAGAAAGATAAACCTTAAGAGCAGCTCTTGCACATGTTTTGCTATGTGCTACCTGTGGGTAGCCTATATACCTATGTAGGGTAGGGTTTAAGATGGTAAAGAGAATAGTTAGTAGTTCTGGCCTTCTCTTTGCCTGCCTAGTAGAGCGAGCTGCAGGCTTCAGTTTCCTCTTAAAGGACTAAAGCTGGGTTTGCTTCCTTGACATGATCTAGTGTTGCTGGTTCATTTTCTAGAGTACTGTGATTTCTGTGTAACTTGAATACTCTGCATTGCAAAAATGAAAAAAAAAATAGTGATCTTAAACTTTAAGAACAAAATTTTGAAATTTATAGTCATAATTCACTGGTACTAGGTCATATTCAGGAGGGTTTGTTTGCTTTTGTTTTTTGTTGGGTTTGTTTGTTTATTTGTTTGGGGTTTTTTTCCCCTGTTTGTTTTTGAGGGGTTTTTTTGTTAGTTTGTATCACTTTTACGTGTTTCAGTGCAACAGGTAAGGTGTGACATCCTTGGTCCTGACATTTCTCATTGCTAAAACTGTTCTTCTTGCTAAGGGTCGAAGCAAGATCATTACACTTCACAAGTGCTGAGCTTTTTAGTTTGTTTCAAGGCAAAGGACTTGGGGGAAAAAAAAAGAAGAGTATCATAATGAAGCTGTGAGATGGCAACTGTGTCTATAAGCCTGAAGATCGTTTGGTGAGATCCATTTTCTATTCCATATTTCATCTATGAATGGGAGTCTAAAAATGCTGGTGTGTTCTGGTTGCTATATGAATTTTTGTATAGTACCATTTATTATACTTGTGTTGGTTTATGCTACATATCCTTCATCCATTATCTCACGTCTCCCATTTAGACAGACATCTAAGAATATTTTTGGCTATGTTTTATGTCAGACTTGTTTATCTGAGACTGCTAAGTGACTAGCTGCAGTGAAATCTTTCAGACATAGATGAAAGATAATGATGTTTGCTGTTTGCTAATATATTTGCCCACATGAAGTATGTAGAATTGCTACCTGAGTGTCAATTCCTTGTCTAAGTCAACTGTAGTAACAAGGTCAGGTTGGAGGATTTCTGAAAGATGTGACCAATCAGATGACTGAGAGTTTCCTGCAGACCTCAGAGCACCAGTAGTGCATTTGAGCTCTGTAGCAATGACAGTGGCAGAATTTCTGAAAAGGCTGTGAATAACCTATGGATAGGAATCATGACTAAATTGGTTGCTGGATGCATGTTGTATCTTTTCATCCAGATAACCATACAAGCCTAATTCTGGAGATCACAACATTGCGCAGTCATTTTCAGTCATGCAAAATGCATGTAAAATTCTCCTATTTATTATTTAGTAGATTAGTACTGAGTGTTTAAGTAGATGTGTTTGCCTGTATCAAACAGTTCAAGTATGTAAATATTTTCATTGCAAGCATGAAAGAGGTACATCTGCAAATATTGGTTATTGTTCACACAGATTGTGCACATAGGGAAGACGATCTGCAAAGATTTTTGGTCCAGAGAAGTAACTACAGTCCTATACCACATGAAAGAAAAGGATCTTCTGGCCTTATATCTAGAAAAAGTCCGAAGTGCCTGAATTTAACCTTATGTTCCTTGTCAGGAAGCCAGAATTTACAAATTCCAGAACACTTCTTGCAGGTAGGTTTCTGAAACCTGACTTCATGTACTAGAGTCAATATTTGTTTCAAAGTCCAAAGACCACCTGTACTGTAAACATCTGTGAAACACTGCAGCAAAAGCTCTTGGGTAATAGCTGTTTAAATGCATCTGCCTGTTTCCTAAGGTACTGAGGAAATCCTAATGGTTTACATATATACACTAATTATGTCACAAGACATGGGAAAGCAGAAGATTGTACAGATCCCAAGCTGATGGAAGACAGCTGAAGTTCCGTAGCCAAATTGTTTTTGAGATACACATCTATGGCTGTAATAGGGTTTAGTCTGGGCAGGTGATCAGACCTGTCACTAACAACAAGGAGTCCTAAGGAACTGTGGCTGTGTGTATCTGATGTGTGGTCAGACCCCACGTGAGTGAAATTAAGTGTTATGCTTTGTTACATTTCAGATGATAATCTTTCCCTAGCCAAACAACTGACCATAGCAACTGGAGAAAACATCCAGTGAAAATATATAGATGGCTTTTTGTAAGGTTAGAGGGAGACCATTTCTAATTGAAGACTTTTCCATACCTGTCTCAGGCATAACTTTAATAACAAATGGGTTAATTCATTAAATTTACTAAAATAGATTATAAGCAAACTCCTAAATCTGTAGGTTGTACATTGCTACATTTGCAAACTGAAAAACTTCTAGCTGTGTGAGGTGAATATGGAACAGGACTCTATTCTTTTTCTTCTACCCTCTCATCAATTATGAAGAACACAGAATTTGTGATTCTCTTGTAATAGATCTTCACATAAGGATGTAACACAAACAAATGGTTGTGCATTGCTCTGTAGAGCTTATACCTTAAAGAGGAATACTGTCAAAGACTAAGGGTAGAACTAATTATATACCAATATGGTTTAATGCTGTTTAAATGAAGCAATAGAAACCAATCAGTGAACGGAAAAACTTTAACTAATCTTGCTATTTTTCACCATTTCTGGTACAACAGTGCTTATTTATGAAGACTGATTAGGAAACAGACTTTTTAATTTATCATTATCTTAGTGTTGAGACATGAACAGCTCGGACTTTTAGTAAGTGAATAAACAGAAAATTAAGTTGTATTCACTTCTACTTAATGTTCCAGGTCTAAGGAACAAAAGCACCCAATGAAATTAATACCAGCGTACAGCTGATTTTAATTAAATCAGAATTTAGCTCCCAGTATAGCTTTGATTATTTCCTAAGAAGCACATTAAAAGTTGCCATTCATGTATAAAGCCCTGGCACATGTTAGTTCATGACATGGTCATGAGCAACCTGTTCAAGTTGGTCCTGCTTTAAGCAGAGGGTTGGACTTGAGACTGTCCAGCCTCAAATATTCTGTGATTCAGGGATATGTTAGAATAGAGAGTTTGAGGTCAAACAGATACAAAGAAGACAAGCATGTGGGAGAGAAGCAAAATTAATTATTTTCTTTGATATTTGTAATGGAAGAACCTGGAAAGACTTCTTAGGGAGTGGAAGGAAAGGCAAATGGGAGATACAGCAGAGGATTTCTCTAAAGCTGACATAACTGTGGAATGAGTTACATAGAATGCACATCAATAAATTACTCTGGCTGAAATTGGTATTCATTCAAAAAGTCATAAAAACCCTGCAGAATGGAAGAGCTGAATTTCTTATGGTCTTGTGCAGGGGTTGCAGGAGGTCCCATACTCCCATCCTGAGAAGGTGAAAGGTGATATGAAAGAATAAATGCTGGTGATGAACACCCATCTCAGGGCACATACTACCTTCTGTCCTTCTACAATCACAGCTCTTTTTTTCTGCTCCACAGTATGTGTTTTACCCTGAATGTTTATGGGCCAGTGAAATTCTACACCTGCACATCTAAGAGGCCTTGAGCCACTCTCAGGTAACAATAGATAGAGGTGAGAGTTTTGGAGCAGGTGGGAAGCAGGTCTTGAGTTCCCGATGTTCAAACTCTTTTGCTCTTGTCATTCTTCGTGCAAAGGAAATAAACACAACTTGAAAAATCTTCCTTATGTTAACTTCAAAACTGAAACAAAACATCTACCTCCTCTAAACCAAAATGTACAGGCTAAGACAAGGCTTTTCATCAACAAACTGAAAAGCCCTCAAAGACATTCCCATGAAGCTGGCATCATTTTCAAAAGGAAAAAAGATGGACTGCAGTAACTCCTTGAAAACACATTATTTGTATTATACGAAGTACTAATAGTAAACAGTACAAATGAAACTAATGTTAAAGTTGTTTTTGTAAACACCTGCAAAATTGTTTTCTTTCCACAAGCATTACTTAGGGGTAAATTCCTTTCATGAAGTGAGAATAGAATAGCAAAATAAAAAACTTAGACTGCTAGACTGTGAAACAGTTAACTTTGGTAAATAATGTCTTATCTGAAGATAAAGATGAGAGAACAAAACAGAATTTTTTAGGAAAACACTTTCTGACATTATTTGTGTGCATGAAGTATTTCTGTATAATGCTAAACTTAAGCATGTTTGGGGTCTTTAATAATAGTGCAATTGTAACTTTGAGTTACTGTGAAGTGTGTGCTCTCTACAGATCAAGTCATTGTCCTCAACATTTGAAAGCTGTGATGAGAGAGACAAATTACATAGCTTAAGAAATGGTTTTCCCTTGACTTATTCTAGTAACGTGGAATTTCTTCAGAGCTCTTGATACAATTTACTCCTCACTAAAAAGAAGCTACCTAAGAGTTACCATGATGGCAAAACAGTAGGAGTGGAGTGTAAACCTGTACTGCTTCCAGGGAAAACATGATTCTTCTGTAGCTGAAGTGAGGATAATCAAATCTTAAAGAAACCTACTTTCTTCCTTCCCCTTCTGCTGTGATAGTGTTTTATCTGTAATCTATTGGCTCAAAACCTAAAAGGGACATCAGTGGTGACAGATAGGGAGGTGGAAAGGAGTAAGTAAAAGGAAGAAACCAAGAAGGAAGGGAAATCTGTTTTAACCAAATGGATAGAAGCAAGAAAAAAATGAGGGAAAGGGACAAAAGCAAATACGGGCAGAAAAAGAGAAAAGGAGAAGTTAAATGATCTGATGAGAACGTCATGAGGTCTAGAGCCAAGGCAATTATCAATCATATCTGTCTAGACAATCAGCAGCATCAATAGCCATCATTGATAAAATTTTTTTGTCAGTTTTATCTTGTTCATTACTTTCAAGGTTTCCTCAGGACTCCAGTAAACCCATGCCTTCTGGCAGGTTTGTTTGTTATATGAACTAGAAGAGGGATTGTTTTGCAGGACTGCTGTGAGTAAAAGTAGCAAAATCGTGGGATGATTCCAAATAAGAAGACTCTTTTAGTTAACAGAAAGATTCATGTTGCTATTCCAGTGGTTGCAATTGACATTATACTCGATATGGAGCAATATGGAAGGGCAGTGTTGTTTTCACATCATTATTTTCCTGTCTTTAGTCTCATTTCAAAGCACGGGAGTCATACTGATTTAGATTTTACCATTGGGTATCTTCTGAGTAAAGGTCATAGAATGTGGTCAAAACATAATACAGTGCAATGGACAATATATGAACCATAAAGAGATTTACAAAGAAACTTTATTAGGGCTCAGTCTACAAAGCTGTTGATTATGGCAAGAAATTTAGTAGAAAATTTGGAAGCCTTTTACATGGAGTGATGACTCATTATCAATAAAATGGAATAGGGAAAAATGCTGATATCAATCATTCTTTTATCATCTTTTTTTTTTTCTTTTTCATAGGCAGAAGTGCTGTGCCAAAAAGACATGATGGTAGAGCACTATCTTACCTTTTTACAAATATTTAAAACGTCACGTTGTCTGGGAAGAGAAGCCAAATTAAACATTACCTAACCCTACAGTGCTTTAGCATTGGTCACAGATGTCCTGGAAGAGAACATGCTGAGGTGCTTCATGGCCATAAAGCAAATGTGTTCCTCTTGATAGTAAAACCACAGCCGGAAGAAGTTCAAACTGGAGTTTGGAGTTAATACACAAGTTAATGTGAAATGCAGCTGTGCAACATTTCTAGAATACTAGTACCAGAGAGGATGTTTCAATGAAGGGGTGACCTCCAAAGGTCTCAAGGACCAATGCATTTAAATAGACAGAAGTGAGTCCAGAAAGAGGAACTGTAAAAGCAAAATAAACAGTGGTCCTGCAAATTCATTCCTTGTATATGTCAAATTACTTGTGCTCTTCATCATTTTAGGAGCTTGTGGGGTTTTTTATTTTTATATGTGATAAGAGAGGCCTGCTTCTGCGTTCTGCTTGAGTGTTACCTTCAAAACATGAATGCTGATTCCCAAACTACAGTTTTTTTCCTTAAGTGGCATTGAAAAACCAAGGAAGAGCAAAACCAGAAGCAAGAGAGAGTGGCACTCACAGACTGACAATATTTGATCTTGTCTGCCTTTACTGGATGATTGCTTGTAGAATTAGAAAGAGTTTTCTTTCTTTCTAAGAAACTTTTTGTGTACAAAAAGGGTTTTTGTTAGTGTTGTTTCATCCATTTGCATTGTCTTTTGGTGCCTCCATAAGAAAAAAAAAACAAAACAACAAAACATTTGTATTTAAGAATGAATGTTTATCACTTCAAAAGGTAATATAGTCTTTGAATGTTACCCATTAACTAGGGTTAATATAGTTAGTTATTCTTTTTCTGGGTGTGTTA
Source organism: Pseudopipra pipra (assembly GCF_036250125.1). Taxonomy (NCBI): domain Eukaryota; kingdom Metazoa; phylum Chordata; class Aves; order Passeriformes; family Pipridae; genus Pseudopipra; species Pseudopipra pipra. Next base: position 11,349,365 of record NC_087556.1, read on the forward strand.
ATGCGTAATTTATTCAGGTTGGGATAGTATCTTCATGTCAGTGAAGTGATGACAGTTTACTGAAGGGAAAGCTGTCCCTCATAATGTGTGTCTGATGTGTGCATTGTCCATGTTTTTAAGTGCAACCAGTGCTCATCATTCCATGAGACAAATTGTCTACAATGGAAAACCAAGAAAAAATATTTGAAATGAATGATTTCATGTCAATGATAATTAGAGAGGGGCCAATGCTGCAGTAGATTACTGGTGAACATTCACAGGCACTGGTTATTGTTTTCAGGAAAGTAGGCAGAAAGTGAAAATTCTAATGAATTCTTACATAACTATGTAACAATGCAGAAATTTGAATCCAAGGAACCACATAAAGGGATTTTTGAAAATAAGCAAGTTTACTTAGTTTGAAGTAAACTAAGTAGGTTTTTAAACTGAAGAGTGATAAGGGTTTCATTGCTGTCAAAATGGCAAAGGCTGTGGAACACATTGCAATCCAAGTACCAGGTACACTTTGAATGATTAAGACAGTATGATTCAGAGTGCATTGAAGTAAAGAGAAATTTTTATTTTGATAGACCTGTACTTTGGTCTGAAATTGAGATTATAATGGTTCTTAAAGAATTAAGGGTAATTACACTTATTTATAATGGTGCACTAGTGCTGGGCATTTTGTGGATCTGCCTCATGGTTATGTTTACTTGTTTGTTATATAGTAACTTAAAGACACAAATACCCACAAAATGCCATCTGTCTTCATACCTGGCATACCATCAGCATATTCCAGACACGAGCCATCTGACAAGTAATTTTCCATAGCAGAACTGATCGCTGAGTGCTCAGATGTGGCAGTTACTATATTTCTAAGGGTGATGGAATATAGTATGAGAATATGATATAAAAATATAATTGAAATGGATGTGGATTAATAGAGGACGGGAAAAGAAAAACAAAGGCTGAAGGGAGAGGTCTGCGTAAATGAGAAGCAGCCGACGTGCTAGATCTTATCAGATGTTTTGTCTCTCAAATGTGCATGAAGAATGAATGAAAATGAAAAAGGAATATTTAAGGAGAGAATTCTACTTTTCTAGAGCTGTAAAAGTCAAAAGAAAATAGTTACATGACACAGAGCAAACTTCTTCCAGTCTTTTGTTAGGAAAGACATGTATTTACAGAGTTTGTATCTATCCTGTAAAACCTCAACACACAGCTGGAAGCACAACATAGATCCCAGAATTAGGGGAGAGACAAACTGAAGAAGCAGCTGCCCTGAGCTGTCACTAGTACTCCTGCATTACTTCGTACTTGGTTGAATTGCTAAGATAACCAATCTTACACAGGTTGAATCCAGAAAGTTTCCAAGAACTGAGTTAATTAGTGAAATATCCTAAAGTTAACTAACTCCCCTGCCAAGAAATGGGCTCTTCCATTTTCCTCACATGATTATCTAGGCACTTTCACTTTTCCATATATAGGAGCAGCTCAGGGACTGACAGATCAGGCTAGGTAGGGATACAGACTTCAGGCACATGCGTTCTCCTTGTATGCATGCACAGATGCAAGCGTATGCTGCTTTCACACACTGAAATTCAAGTTAGCCAAAGAGGTGACAAGTGAAGACAGTGATAGTCCTGCTGATAAAGAGCCTTCTCCTTAAAGAGAAGGCACTAAAGGTAGAACTCTTCAACCACTGTTTGTAGTAATTCATCAGGAAAAGCATCACAACCATGAATGGACCAGTGGATGGTTTATGTGATTACACGCTGGATGATGAAGGGGCTTTCATGTTCACATCGGAGTCAGTGGGAGAAGGACATCCAGGTAAGAAACCAGCTCTGGTAAAAGTGTAAAAAGAATAATATTTTCAGTTAAGATGAATCTTTTTAAAAAGTCTGAAGAAGAATTTATCTGCTATTAATTTTATTATAGAAGTTATATGTAACAGGGTGCTTTTTCTATCTTTTCTACTTACTGGACTACAGAACTGCTATAACTAGTGTGCTTCCAACAGTTTGCGTGCTTTTGCAGGGTGTGTGTTAAACTGAGGAGGGCACTCAGGTTTATGTTGCTGCTCCTTCCTTTTCATCTGAATTTCTTTCAGTATTCCTGTGGAGACACTACTGTGTCTCTGACAGACTCAAGTTTCACATATGGATAAGAATGCATAGCTTACTTCTCAAGTTCTATATCTTTATGGGCCCTGTGAAACTGTCCTCCACATATGTAATGCTCTAAAACTGTCACCCCACGACTGGAGTATCCCTAAGCAGCCTGTTTTAAAGCCTTTTTTTAGTGGTCCCGGCAGCTGTACAGGGCAAAATTGCTGATTTCCAACCCCACTGCCTCCCACCCCTTTCCATCATCTGATGCAATATATGGAATTGCTTAAGCAAATAGTGGACAGTTATTTGCTAAACTTTATGTATGGTCAGCAGAGATTAGTTCAATTTTATTGAAAACAAATATTCATCCACCATAAACATGTACCTTATGTCAACAGCAACTGTTCCCTCAAGTGAGGCCAGGGGACAATAGGCTATTTGATGTCCTGAAAAGTGTATTTGTTTTAGAAGCCAATTTGGTGGCCTGTACTTTTTGCTATAATAAGGCTTTTTCAGGTTTGTGTTTTATGTTATGTGAGTAACTCATAAATGGGTGGAATGACATAGTAGAGGATAAAAAGGTCGGCGGTGAGAATTTGTGTCTATAGTTCTGATACTCCTATGATATAAACTTATTACTGCAGATGAAATCCATGGCTGATGCAATTGAGTATGTCTCCATCAATGGGGAGGCAGCTACATCAGGTTGAACCAGTTGGGGTTCTTTCTGATGTAACACAATCAGAAAATGACAGCCAGGTTTTGTCCTTGGGACATAGATCCCATCTCAAATTTATGTATAATTACATCCAGCATTTGTAGTGCTATGTAGTTTCATAGAAAAAAAATAACATTATACAATATGGTAATTTTAAATGGATGATAGTATTTCCAAAGATGACAGGTCACAATTTATGCTACTCTAATCATTATTTTTAATCCCCTTGGGGCAATAATAGGGAACTCTCGGAGCAGAAAGAGTTCAACTGAGTCCCCAGGTTTAGCTTTGTCCCTTGATTTCTTTCCTTTACCGGTTCTCTTTTTATCTTGTTTCTTGTTTTAGAATTTGACCTATTTTTCAGTTGTTCTTCACATTCTCTTCTTTATTTCCAAACACTCTATAGGCCCTCAGTAACTTTCTTTTAAGGCCCATGAACATTATTTTTCTCCTGTGTTAAACACTGGGAAACACTGTTACCACTTGTCTGATGTGTGTACAGCCTCTTACCCTGGTGGGTCTCTGGGTACTCTGAGATGCGAAGTGACCACTTGGAGGTTCGTTGTGGAGTGAGTAGAAAATGGAAAATTACTTGGATATTTTGAAGACTGTGATGCTTGTACTTTCTTAAACAGCCTAGATCTCCGTGTAGGGTACTGAAAACCCAAACCCTATGGCAAAGGGAAGATACAGATTTTCCAGATCAAAGGCAGGCAAGTTGGCAGTAACTCTGGGTGGTCCAGCAAATTCTTGTTCCTGAACATAGCCCAGCAAGGGAGCTTAATTGTCTCGGCTGTAGCTCTTAGTTCCTGACAGCAAATTGATCTCCCTTACATCCTGGCCAACTCCCCCTTTTCCTTCTCTGGTTTTGTACAAGAGGTGTAGACATGCCGCTAGGATTTTATCACCCAGGAAAATCTTGGCTATTTCTTAAAATGGGGCCCAGTGCCTGGGGCTGTAGTTGGGCTTCTGACGTTATCTGTAGCAATAGAATTTTATTGTGAGTTTTGATTTCCTCTGTTTATACAAAATGGATAATTTGCGTGTTCTTGATTATTTCTCTTCCGTATCTGATGGCATAATTTTGCTAGAGGGCATTATGTGAAGTAAAGATCCTGAACCGCATCTTTGTCTGGTGGAAATTCGAATTGTTCTGATTATATTAGCTGAGGACCGAGCGCTTTAATGGAGACCTCCTCCTTAATGCACAAAGCAGGAGAAATTACATGCTTATTTATTTTATACCTGTACAATGCCTGGAGCTGGGTGTCACTGAGAAGCCCAAATTCCGTGGAAGCAAGTAATAGCTGCCAGTAATTGACATACAGGTATTACCTCTGCTCCCCAGAGATATTATAGGAGACTGTTTATCCCATCTTCTCAGTCCAGATTCTTGGGTGTAACATTTGGGAATCCCTTTCAGATCTTTAATCATTTAGTCATTTAGTGGGGTAAATTCCAAATTCTCTGCATTTCAATAGAATAATAAAAGCACTCAGACAGTAGCATGAGCAAGAGAAAGATTCTGTATTTAGTTAGCTGATTTTTGTCACTGCTCCATTTTGCTTAGTCCAGTCATGTCTGTGCTGCATGATAGTTTCACGATGCTTTGAAAGGCATTGAGTGTTTCTCTACCCCACAATGTTTTACAGATGTCAAACCACTTAGGAATAATTCCTTCCCCTATTTGGTGTGACTCCAGGTGGAATTTCCTGCAAACTAAATGTCGTTCAGTTTTCCAGAAAGTATCAAGGAATCTTTAAAAATATAAGAGCAAACATCTGCTAAAAGCACCCTCAGATTTTCAACCATATTAAAAGCATCTGTTTATCTCCTAGATATTCACAGGGGAAAAAAAAAAATCGCAAAAGAAAAAAAAAAAAAAAAAAACCAAACCAGAAAATGCAGATCTTTCCAGCAAGTTGATTCTTGCTTGTCTTATATCTAAGATTATATATACCTAATGATATACATAATACTTCAGTAAACTGCACATTGAACAGAGAACAGATGTACAAGATATTTAAACAGTGTTAATAGTGCAATATCACTACAGCTATCAACTAGCACTCCTCAAGAGTCTTTTAAATAGGAAAAAAGTACTGCATATTTAAGCTATTTGAAGTCTTTCTAATGAAACTTTTTGGTGGAAAGTTCATTTTTTGATGAAATGCTAGTGATAAGTATCTGCATTTCTTCACTGTTTTTTTTACCAGAAAACTGAGAATTGCTCAGTTTTCCATATTTTGAATATAAAACTTCACATTCTAGTTTAAAATTATTTTTTTTCTGTTGATATAAATAAAATGCCATTAAAAATACTGAATTTTGTTTTAATGATCACAGGATTTGAAAGAAAGTCAACCTTGCCATTTCAGATGTTCAGTGTTTATTATATTTACTACACCATCAAAGTCAGAAGTGTGGTTGCACCTGTTTGTTGAACTTCAAAAAATGGAGCTTTTTAAAATTAAATTTTCAGGTTTTACTGCTGTTCGTAGGTTTTGTCTGTGCGTGATGAGTCTGAGAAACTTCCTGGGAAGGTCCTGAGAACTTGTGTTAGGCTCTTAAATATTCTAGATTCATGTAAAAAACTTATATCTTACTATCTGGAACCTGTGAAGCTCCTTCTATTTATTGGAGATCACTTTTGTTGTTTACTCCTTTACTTCATAATATGACAACTGGACTTTTGAGGGCTGGTCTTATCATCGGTCTCCCTAGACTAATTTTTTAGTTAGCAAGAGTTGTTTCATGGCTATTTGGCATCTCTGCCATAAGGATAAGTCTGTGGGATGATTTGATTTCATGAAAAGAACTCATGGTCATCTAATACTTTTGTGCTCAGTCAAGAAATCCTCAGCTTAGATACCCTGCAATAGTTACCCTATTGGATAGTAATTCACTACATGGAAGAATGCATGAACTGAATTCTGACCTCTGAAAGCATCTTTTAAAAATGATAATGTCTCACAAGAGGTGGTCCATTATGCTTTCCCTGTTTCCAAAAGGAAAGGGGAAAAAAAAAAGAAAGAAAGAAGCATATCCTCTCATATTTAGCAGCTAATAAGAGAAATGAGATGGTTGAGATGAGAAATTTGAATAACAGAATGAAAGGTGCACAAAGCCTGCTAAGCATTACTAAAAATAGAATGCCTGGTTTTATTTTACACCTGAGACCTTTGCTAACAGACATGCCTTTAATTTAATGCATTAATTAGCCAATCATCCAGTTAGATTTCTCTTTCCAGTCTTAATAGATATGTCTGTATCTGTATTTGGAGATCTAGTTGCACTAGATCTGCTGGTTGTTGCACCAACAATCAGATATGTCATGAGTTATCAAACTGATTTGCCTCAGACTATTTTCATCTAAAGGTACATTCTCAGCATGGTACACTAAATTATTCTAATTTATTCTTTTCATTGATTAGATTCTCACATAGATTTTAAAGGCCAGAAGTGACCTCCAATATATAGTCTGGTCTGACCTTCATACACAGGTCATATTATTTCATGCAAGAATTCATCAGACAAGCTAGTAAATAATGGTTGAATTTCATTTATACCTTTTAAAATTATATCTAATTTTCATGTGGTGATTTGAAGAACAAGGAATCCTGAGTGTCTCTAGATGAATGATTTCAGTGGCTCTCACCCTTTTGAGATTTTGCTTTTTGAATCTTTATCTGTCTTTTTTTATTTTCATTTATCATCTGTAGTTATATTCTTGCCCATCAGAAAAAAGCTTTTCTCTCAGCATAGTATTTTTGGGTTCTTAGAGACTGTGATCCCAGTGCCTGTAGGGATTTCCTCTGGTAGGTTGCCTCTCCTTCAGTCTTTCAAAACTAGATTGAGTTTGATTGATATAATCCTGTAAAGTAGACTTTTCTGATTTAAGGCATCCTTCTCAGTCTGGCTTAAACCTTCCCATAGCTTCTTAACTTCATCTTTGGAATACCAGCACCAAAATTTAGTATTTCTGTAGCAGTCTAATACTGCTGTATGGATATAATGTCATTTCTATGGATGACTGTCCCTCTGGGTTCTATCACAATCTTTTTACAGCAGCAGTTTTGTAAGACAAACTCTCTCCTTCTGTAAATGTGGACTGTACTTTTTGTTCAGGAGTGTTTGCTGGTCTGTTTCTCTGAGAAGGAAGCAAAAGAGCTGCTTTCAGTATCCATGGAATACTGTAGATACTAATGATACAGTTAATTTTTAAAAAAAACCCAACAACCAACCTCATGAAAGCATTCTGTTAAATCTTCACTTACTGATTTCACTGGCTGCTGTGGCTCGTGGTCCCTTAAGATGTTTCATGGTAGTTATAGTTCATTAATTAATTTCAATCACAGCATGCAAAAACAACATAATGTTCTTTGTACCAGCTGGCATGCTTCATGTGGAGCAAGGACAGGGATAAAGGTGTTCATGGCATAGGAACTCTGGGTGGTGAAAAAAAGACTAAAAAACAGTCCCAGCCACTTGGACTTTACTACAGGGCAGTGGACCTGCACTAGGAGGACCATTCTAACCCCATTTGTTTTGTTGTCTTACCTAGGTAATCAAAAATTTCATTTTTCATCAGTAATTTTTGCTTTCACACTTGAAAATATGGCTCTATTTCCTTATAAATCTGAGAAATTTGAAGAGATAGGCAGAGATACATTTAAATCACTCCTGCCACCTTTGTCCCCAGGTTTGCTAAACAAGGTTCAATTGGACATCTGATTAAACTGCAAGAATGGTATCTGATTCCTGTTTGGTAATAATTGTCCCAAATTTAGTAATCCATGCACAGTTCTTGTAAGGCTGAAAGTTCCAATGCAGCTGACATCTGTTAATTGTCTTTCATGTTCCTTCTTTTTGTGTTGAAGTAGTTAATATGGGAGACAAGAGTGCAGGAATCACATTAGTTCTCCAGTCTTTGATTTGTCCCTCTTAGCTAAATGTACACCATCTTCCTGAAAATAAATGAGAATTTGTTTTGATTTGAGGTTAAATGTATTAAAGGCCTCCAATGACAGACTCTTACAAAATGTTGCTTTCCAACAGATTGTGTTGCACAGGATATTAATTTATTTTGCCACACAGCATGTTATGGTGAAGTCTAAACACAGTATACAATACTGGACTTTTTTTTAAAGAATTATACAATTAAATTATATGAGAAAATTTACTATTTTCCTGTAGAAGGCATTGCTGTGGGTGCTGCCCTTTTGTGTTCATTAGGTTAGCTACATTATTTAAATAAGGTTCAAAGAAAGAAAAAGATAAAAGATTATTATGATAAACCTGAATTGAAACCTTTGTACTTGGCAGGTAACTAAAGATTTACCTCAGGCAAACTTCAGTTGATAAACCCTTCTTGCTTTTGTGTGTGCTCCCTCCACTGCCTTGGGTGCAGGCGTTTTTAGGGAGCAACACTGCCGGATGGTAGGAAGCAGTGACAAAAAGCAAACCTGAAACAGGCTCTCCACTGACCTGTGCATGATGTGTATTAATCTAAATACTTTCTTAGGCTTTACCCACAGGGTTGGTCAGGTACAGTCTAACTTCCTGCTAGGGCAATGGAAGTTGGTGGTGAAACATCACCGTTCTGTTAGAATATCCCTGGTGTGGAGGGCATGCTGTATTGGCTTGTGGTGTTAGAGAAGGAGAAGGCTGGGAGGAAAACCTCATTCTCTGTTCATTGTTTCACACCTAAGTGCAAAAATCTACAGGTAAAGTTATAGTCACTGTTAGTTTACACCAGTGAGTAAATTCCCCACTGCATCTACAGAGTTTGTTTGCAGGATGTTTCATATGTCTTTCTATTTAGCTGGATTAAATATGCCAAATATAGCAAAAAAAAATAAGCAATAAAAGAATTCCTTTCTGAAATACCTACTCTAAGTGGGGCAAGCAGTCCATGGTTTCCATTGAGTGCTGTGGTTTTGCATCACAGCTTTGATGTCTTGCAGATAAAATCTGTGATCAAATCAGCGATGCTGTACTAGACGCCCACCTCAGACAGGACCCAAATGCCAAGGTTGCTTGTGGTAAGTTGTTTGCTACTTTGCTTTGTCATCACACATTCTTCTTTTAGGATGTTGAAAAGAGCTAGCTCATTTCACTCTCAAAAAGTGACATAAGAATTTCAGTCTTGAAGAGAAGGAGAGACGAGAAGAAACAGTAAAAGTTTTTATTAAGGCGGAAGCCTAAGTGGGCTGTAGAAGAATAGGGCTGTTGATTTTGTTTGTGGACTGAATTGTCCTGGGAGAAACAGATTTGGATTGACTAGAGTGGATTTTTGAAAGAATATTTGAATGTTTTGTTGAGAAGTTCATTTACTGTATTTAATAAAGTACTATTTTTTCAGTCCAAGTTCCTGCTTGTTTTTTGAAATCTACTTAGAAGTTGTACCATCAAATTTCAGGTTATTACTACAGTTAATTTATTGTGTAACTAAATCCCATCTTCAGATTCTTCCTTCTGGGACTGAAGGCAAGTTTTCAAAATAGTTGATCACTGATTAGTTTTATTTAGCCTCACTATATACCTTAGACTGTGTGGATTTAAAAATCATGGTTTAATGTTAAATTTCTCTTAAGTTGATGCATATCACTGAATCATGCTCAGTGTTTTGACTTTCTCATTTGTAAATAGGACATGTTAGTCTTTTCCTTACTTTCAGGCATATAGTGAATATGAAATGAATTTGTTATAGGAGATAATAATGCTAAAAATATGGGTAGAAAGGATTTACACTCTATACACCCAATAGATCTCTCAAAATCACCATTGTTGCAAATACAGTTATTTGTTTTAGTAGGCTGGCTTATTCTGCTATTGTAATCCTGTTTTCATCTCTCTTTTCAGAGACAGTATGTAAGACAGGAATGGTGTTGCTCTGTGGGGAGATCACATCTCGTGCTATTGTGGATTATCAGCGAGTCGTCCGAGATGCAATTAGACATATTGGCTATGATGATTCAGCTAAAGGTTGGTGGAAAAACTCATGAAATCCTGGAAGAGCAAGCAATAGGCAACTGCAAAACAGGTCTGTCACCAATTCCGTACATGGGCTTTAGCAAGCCTGATAAAAACACAGTATACTGTTTGACAGTTGCTTACATGGTGCTACATGATACACTTTCTGGCTTTATCCCAGTAAGAAAGAAACTGCCACTTATTAGTCAAAACTGAATTGGGAATAGACAGACTAAACTTTGAACTGTGGTATTAGGCCAGAATAATTAACTGCAGCTTGAGGCACAGAACTTAGTACTCCTCCAAACTTGCAAGAACTTGACTCTTGGTTTTTCTTTTGCCAAGCAGATTGATGCATCTTGTTTTGAAAGAAAGAGAAGAAACCTAATTCATTTCATTGTACCTTTATATTTTTGTACTGTGGTACCATCTGGAATTCCAGGTGTAAAGCTGGTTCTCAGTGTGGAGGGTGCTCTGAATAACTACTTCTACAATGAGGAGGGTGCAGTGCAGACCTGGTTTGTGTGACATGCAAATGATTAAAAAGACAAAATGCTCTATGTACCAAACACATTTCACTTTCTGATTTGCATGTGTCCGTTTATACAGTATAAATATTCCAAGTATTCTGTTACAGTGAAGCGTATCTTTTAAGAGCTTTTGGTTAAAAAGTTGTTTACTGCAGTCCTTTAATTGCTATTGAATTTGCAGGGAGATTGTGGTGGGAGAATATTATAGCAGCACATCTGCAGGTTTCCTCTACTGTCATGTTTCAGCAGTGCTTACAGAGAACACTGGCAAATCTAGTAGGTCATAAATCTCCTGTTTAACCTAACTGCCCAAAATTATGAGGGGAGATGCAGTGACCCAATAAAAAACAATTTCTAGAAGTAAAACAAAACCTAAACCAAACAATGGTATATGAAGATACAATTTTCTTCTCTGTATAGCCTACTTAAAAGAGGGTGAAGAGCATTCAAGTGAATCATATGCATGTGGACATGTATATATGTTGTACTGGCTGAACATGAGTTTGGTCAGCAGCTGTCAGTGGCTACAGTTCTAGGAAAGGTTGAATTTGGAGAGAAACAAGTTATTATTTATATACCTAGGAACAGGTGGAAAATTTTGGCACAATCTTCTTTCAATTTCTTTTTAAAACCTTACTTTTGGTCTTTGAAAGTCATGTAAATTCCCACTTCAAGATTTACTGTGACACTTGAATCTGTTTTTTTTCCCTCTATTTGTTGTTCACACAAAGTCCTGTGAGAGATTTAGGTATTACATGTATTGCATGTATTACAAACAGTGTGTTAGAGAGCAGAGCCTTCAGTTGCTGAAAACATCAGCCTCTAGGAATTTATGTAGAAGGTTTTGTTACTATTTATTTGGGAGAGGCTCATTATTTACCTTTTTGTCTAATTTTCTGAGTTGACAATTCATAATCTGAATTGGCTTGGCGCAGGGAGCCAGTGCAGGAGAAAATAACAAGCAGTAACAAGCAATAAAGGCAACCCTGTATACCCCACACCATCCTAAAAAAGGTTTCAAGTGTGATATTTACAAAACAATTACTAGAAACAGTGGAAAGATTTTGAGTTCTGAAGGTGGTATCCTATATAAAATGAAAATTTTGTCATATGGTTCCATGTTACTTTCCCTAATTGTGACAGAAAAAGCTAATTCAGTGCTATTCTTTTTTCCAAATAGGCTTTGACTACAAGACTTGTAACGTTTTAGTGGCACTGGAACAGCAGTCACCTGATATTGCCCAAGGTGTTCATCTACACAGGAATGAAGAGGATGTTGGTGCTGGAGATCAGGTAGATGTGGCATCACATCTAAAGCATCAAAGATGTTTTAATAGAAAAAATTTACCCCTTCTTACTGCCCTATTTTCTGTGTCAAAACCCTTGTCAAAATATTTCCACACTTCTATCTTGGACTACCCCAGAATAAACCCCATGTTTTTACTAAACAGTTGAAAGTTCTTTGAGAGCAGACTTTTCCTGGTGCTTGTTTTAGCACTCCATTCAAGTGAGGAGAGCTCTGGCATTTGGTAGTAGCTGAGGAGGTGCCCTATAGAACTTAGCAAAAGTTTTTTTTCTTACATATTTCATGTTTTTGCTGAGTAGATTTAGGTTCATCAGTCCATTCGTCTTGCAGCCAGACTTGTCATGTAAGGTGGAATAAACAAAAGATCTTTTCACTTCCACAGAGCTCTTGAGATTTTGTACATCCAAAAATTAGATGATGTTTCAACTGTCCTCAGCATTAGTACAAAGAGTGCCAGAGTGCTTTTAATTTTCACTTATTTCCCAGAAGCAGATATTGTAATAGGTGTTGCACATAATTAAGGCTGTCCGAACTGCATTTCTATGAGCTAAATAGGTAATATAGGTAATTATGGTATATTCCCAAGAGAGAGATACCAACACAAAAACTCCATAATCTGACTGATGCCAGTATGAGTGACTTCAGCATTTACAGTAGTTATCATTAGAAGTAATATCTAGTTTATAACAGTGCTGTTGAAAACTGTAAGTGAAGGTATTAGAGTACAGGACGCAAAGTAATATTGTTCAAAAAATCCCTTAAGGTCTAAATTAAAATGCTTTTATGCTGTCACGGAGTCATAACACTACATAAGATGAAAAGATATCTTCTTGGGCACTTTGACTTTCTTTGGCACTTTGGTAGCCTCCCTTCCCATTCCCATCAAAGTACATTCCTGTCTTTTTTTTCCCCCCCCCCACAACATACACTGGATGAGATAAAAGGAAATGCTCCTAACTCTATTTAACAAATTATAATCTGGTGCAGGAAACATGAGTGAATACTGGTAGAAGCTGTGACTAGAAGCATATGGCATTGAAAAATCTGAGGCAGGTGCCTTAAACTGGTGAATGGTGTGTCCTTCATGGAGTGCTGGCATCCCATTCCACTGTCATTTCAGGTGCGACCTGCAGTGTGTATGTCTGTACTCATACACAAAAGCCTCTGCAACCTTTTCAGACTACTGATAGCATCTTTTTTATGACAAAATAGTCCTTAACCTTTTTCTCCAGCGGATTTTTTTTTCTGTGAAAGAATCTGGTGGGGTTTTTTTTCACAGAAACATCTCCATTTTTGTCCAGGTTTCCAGTTCAACATGTAAACCTTCAGGCTTTCAGTCGAAAAATCTAGGAACATGGTTTGTTTCTCATTACACTGTAACATGTTGGAGCCTGACCCAAGTTTAGGCTTCTTGCACTGTAATGTAAAACAGTAGAAAGTAAACCTGAGGGTACTGTTTACTCTTTGCTTCAGATGAAATCTCATTGTCTTTGGTTGTGGTGCCATTAACAGTAATTGAAGTATATTTTCTCCCCCTGTAGGGTTTGATGTTTGGTTATGCAACTGATGAAACAGAAGAATGTATGCCTCTAACAATTATTCTAGCTCATAAACTGAATGCCAGGTTAGCAGAGCTGAGGCGTAATGGAGAACTTCCTTGGCTGAGACCTGACTCTAAGACACAGGTAAATACTGCTATGGTTGTCTAGATAGTTGAAAACTGAGCACATCAATTGTTGTCTTCAAAACTATGTAATATTTCTGGAAAGAAAAGGTGTTAAGCCTATCAGGATAACCTACAAGTAAGAGATAAAGCTTTTCCACTGCTTATGATACTGTCTCCTTGACTGTTGGAAAGTGGTTAACTTGTATCAGAGCCCTTAAGCACCTAACAGTGAAGAGACATTTAACCCCTCAGACTTAAGTGGTTTGTGCTCATTGAAAAAGTGACAGGACATCCAAAGGATTTATTTGTATTTAGGGATTTGGAGTGACATTTTCAAGATGCAACAAGAATGTAAATTTCTGAGGCTTGGAAGCTTTGATGGAAATCCCAACTAAAAGACACATTTTGGATGATTTCATAGAGAATCAGATGGTCTACCAGATGAGTTTTTTTGTTTGTTTGGTTGGTTGGTTTTTTTGTTTTGTTTTGGTTTTGGTTTTTTTGTTTGGTTGGTTGGATTTTGTTTTTGTTTTTTTTTAATTTTCTATTTTCTTCCTTAGCATAGAAAACATGAGGTGAGAAAATAGGCTTTATTTCTCATACCCTGGCAACAATGTGAACAGTGATCAATATAATGCATGACAGCATTGACATTTTGCTACAGTTTTACTTTTGTAATAGTGTGCATGGCATTTGATGAATACCAGTAATACATTTGATGGCAACTTTGGTGTTTTCTTCCTCCTTCTCCCTGTTCCATCCAGGTCACAGTTCAGTACACCCAGAAGAATGGAGCAGTGATCCCAGTGCGTGTGCACACCATTGTGATATCTGTGCAGCACGATGAAACCATTTCGCTGGAGAACATGCGCAGAACCCTGAAGGAACGTGTGATCCAAGATGTTGTCCCTGCAAAATACTTGGATGAGAATACTGTTTATCACCTCCAACCTAGTGGGCGTTTTGTTATTGGAGGGCCTCAGGTTTGTCTTGTGTTGTTTTGGTGCTCTTATGAGCTTGCCTTTCACTCTGTGTGTGTGTCTTAAATACTCAGTTTTTTGGCATGTCTGTCCTTAGGCATAAGGTGAAAGCTGCTTAATGCAAGTTTTTCCTGCAGTTGTATGTGGGAGAAGGGCTCAGGATTTCATGCCAAAATAACCTTTGACAGCATGATTATATTGTACATGTGCTGTGACTAGGCAGGCAGGTTGAGCTGAATCTTACATTGCATGTGGAATGTACAACCCAGTTCTGAGTTTCCTCAAACCCCCTTGAGACCATCACTGAGACATGCAGTCCTTTCTCATTGAAAGCATTTCTTGCAGAGAGATGATTGAAAGCATTTCTTGCAGAGAGATGGACAAGAGAAAGTTTGCTTGTCTTACAGTGAACCTGATTTTCAGATCTGCATAGCTCTCACTCTTCTGCCTGACACCAGTAAGAGCTGAAGGTGTTCATCTGTCCTGAAAATCAGCCCCAATAGGCTTCTTCTGGTGAGAAAATAAATGTTCATTTTACTTTATTTAGGCAACGCAGGAGCTGGGATTTATAATTTGATCCTGCACTCGCAGAAGTCAGGCAGAACTTCCACTCTCTGAGATTTAGTTTTTGAAAACAAATTCACCATTACCACTGTTTTAGTCTTCAGATCCTTTCAGAACAATGATAGCAAAATTTCAGAGCTCCTTCCTGAGATTAGGTTCAATTTTACAATAAATCCAAGTAGACACCGTTTTTCCTTTGTTGTTTAAATTCATTCACTTACTGGAATTTGCCAGAATTATTTCTAAGGTGCTGTGTCTTTTTTACCTTAGGGCCACGTAACAGGTAGGAGGGGGTTGAGACTAATCATTATAATAATGTTCCTATAAAAAAATGTATTTTTGTGCAGTTGAATTGGTTGCATCACTGTAGTTTTGCGTATCATTGACATCCTAGACTATGAACAAATGGAGAGTCAAACTTGAGCCATAACTTGAAGTGAAGGAACCAGTGCAGCAATCACAGCTACATACAAAAAGAAGGCTACATATATGAAAATTTTTATGTGTGCAGTAAGCTGCACCCATTAAAAATGTAATCTTTCAGATATGTACTGAACTGCATCCATTTAAAAATGTAATATAATTACATATGATAACCCACCCAGGAATACCCTTTCTACTCCTGTGCTAGAGCTCTATTGCATATGTTTGCACATGCAAACAGAGGCATGTCAAAGTGTCTGTTTACAGCTTTTTAAACCTGGGCTAAGTTTACTTAGTATGGGTCAACCAGCCTATGTGTCCATGACCTTATAACTGCTATCAGCACTTGTGCAATTTACAATAGCATTGCAGCAACCAGAAAATAACTATTTCTTTTCTTGCCTTGAATATCTTGTACCTTCTGGTTACTCAGTTATATTTTTAACAAGGCTAGCTGTAGAAAGCTGCCTTAACCTCCAACTCAGTTCATCTAAGGAAGGCACATGTATTTCACTTATGTTTTTGAGTGCAGTGGTGCCTTGAGTTCTGGCTATGGCAAAATCATTAGTTTTGCTGCTGTCACTGTTTTCCCAACAGCAAAACCCTCTGGTGTGGTGAGGACATTACAGCTCATCACAATAATGACTTCCACATGCTTTACAGATGCATTTGTGCTTGTTCAGCACCTTTGAAACACCCTTTCACATGTCAATTTATTTCTTTCCCTCTCACTCTGTTCTGCTGTCAAGTCATGAAGGCACACAAGGTGTTCTCATTGCAACTGTCTGTGCCATCAAAAATTAAGGACGAGCCAAGCAGAAGAACCTGAGGACGGGTTCCTTTAGGCAGCCTAAATTATCTGAAAATTTACATCTTGCTTCTTTCTTAGCAGAGTGAAACAAAGAG
The DNA here is from genome assembly GCF_036250125.1 of Pseudopipra pipra. Classification (NCBI taxonomy): domain Eukaryota; kingdom Metazoa; phylum Chordata; class Aves; order Passeriformes; family Pipridae; genus Pseudopipra; species Pseudopipra pipra. The sequence goes on from NC_087556.1 coordinate 11,365,526, forward strand.
TGCCAAAGTTTTTCTTCTGTGCATATGCATAGTCTTCCTAAGAAAAATGTTGACTCTCCACTTGTGTTTGCCGTGTAGACATTCCAGCAGTTGAATTTTAGTGACATGATGTTTTGAGACAAAGAATTTCAAATCTGCCTGCACAGGTGGCAACTGAATTTCAAATTTGGACACATTTCCATTCATACCAAAAGCTTAAGGATTTAGTAAACTGTAGGGGTCAGACAATTAGTCAGCTGTTGATCAGCTAACCCAGATCAAATGAAAATATGAAGTTCTTGTAAGGAGCAGTCAGGATAGCTGTGTAGGCAGCTAGAAGGTTACCTGCACTTCCTTATTTAGTATTTTAGAATATTCATCTATAAGTATCTGTTCTTAGAAAGAAGTAATCCTTCCTTCTCAGTTACTTATTACTGCCTAGTACTCCATAGGTGTTGTGTACAGTTTAAATTATACTATAAATACTTTGAGGTTGGAAATGTGGTTTTTAGTACATATTTGTATGACAGTCTCTGACACTGCACTAGAAGTGCTGGGTGCCAGCATCCATATAATGATGTATAAGGTACCACTGGCATACCTTTTGATGGTAAATAAAAAACCCAAACATTTACTATTTAATATTTACACAACTTCAGATTTTGACCAGAAGATATGAAAGCCTGATTTTTTTTGTTGTGGGGCTTTTTGGGGTTTTGGGTTTTTTTGTGGGATTTTTTTTTTTTTAAAGAGTGTGAAATCTCTCAGTGGTTCCTATATGGCACATAGTTTTTTAGCAATATTCTGTAATTGATTTGGGTATCATAGGTACATAATTTCTAAACTAAATTTTCCATATTGCCAGGAATATTCACTTTTAAAACAGGCAGTGCATGCTCTAGCTATCTGTGTGTAAACCTGTTTGCTTGATTACCAGACAAATTGATGAACGGCTTGTCTTTTGAATATGGCTTTAAAGAACAGTTATAGCCACTGTTGTAGCTTGGTGAGACGAGTTCATGCCTTCAGCTACCCCACAGCATTCCCTGTGTGGTGAACTACCCTACACATTGTTGCAGTCTTCTGAAGGAATGCACAGCCTTGTTTGAGACTTACAATAGAACAGACTGTAAAATGGACCAATTCTTTTGCTGATTTAGGGTGACGCTGGTGTCACTGGGCGGAAGATCATAGTGGACACTTACGGTGGCTGGGGAGCACACGGAGGTGGTGCCTTTTCGGGCAAGGACTACACGAAGGTGGATCGGTCGGCCGCCTACGCAGCCCGCTGGGTGGCCAAGTCTCTGGTGAAAGCTGGGCTCTGCCGCCGCGTCCTGGTCCAGGTGTGGTTTGCCAAGAATGTTGCTTTTCTCAAGGAGATGTTTCCTTTTCAGATTTACTTGGAGTACACATCGTACAAGACCCTGTAGTAGAAGTGGTTTTGGTGATGGTTTTGGGGTTGAAGAAAGGAAAACTTGATGTGCTTGGTTCAAAACCAGTGTAATGTCACCAATATCAGCTCCTTGAAACTGGAACTGTTCATTTAGCTTTTGTTTTATGGGCCATTTTTCTGGACTTTTATTGAGCCCTCAACCCTCTGACACTTACTGTTATGGAAATGAGCATGGGATGACTGGATAATGGGAAGAAAGTCATGCAGAGACCTCAGCATTTTCAAAGTATTCTTTTTTCTACGAATATAGATTGTGCAAATATGAGAAGTAAAGGAGAGACCCTAGTTTGCATAAGGAGATTCAAAAATGAATGCTTTCCTCTGCTGCATACTGTTGTTCCCTGAGGTGTTGTGTTTATTGGTTAACTATGGTGCCTTTTTTCACACAGGTTTCTTATGCCATTGGGGTTGCTCATCCACTGTCCATTTCGTTGTTCACTTATGGAACTTCCCAAAAAACAGAGAAGGAGCTGCTGGACATTGTACACAAAAATTTTGATCTTCGGCCTGGAGTCATTGTCAGGTATAGAAACACACAAAAAGGAAAATATCCTGGTGGTCACGTCCTAGAAGTGGCTTCTTCCAAAATCTTTGGCTGTTACACTGTAAGAAGCAACCTCTTGAACCAGCAGGGGTTTGTTCCATGCAGTACAGGAGGACTTTCTCTCATTCTGTCATTTTGTCAGTATTTACAGTTGACAGTTTTTATGGTTCTCCCCGTGTGCCATATATTTTAAGATTACAGATATATTTTTCAAGTTTCATATGCAACATATACTTTCAGCATTTGGCCTTCAATAGTATATGGAATTTAAATAAAACAACTTCTGTATTCCAAGAATTTTATATTACTTTGCTGTGAAAACAAAGATATGTTTTGTTTTACAAAATTAATTTAAGATTATTTCATGTTTTCACCTACAATTAATAACTCACAATAATAAGGCCTGCAGTCCTAAAGTACTCGACATTTAAGTTGTGTTGTCACTTTTATTGTCCCCATTGGACACGTTCACTGGTGTGCTTGCATCTCCAGAATATGCTTGTTTGACTAAGGGTGTGAAATGGCTTTCAACATCAGGATTTTAATAGTAGTTATCATGAAGTATCTTAATATGATAAATTTTCTCTTCTTTTTATTATATACACAGGGATTTGGATCTGAAAAAACCCATTTACCAGAAGACTGCTTGTTATGGTCACTTTGGAAGAAAGGAATTCCCATGGGAAGTGCCTAAAAAACTTGTGTTTTGACATTAGCTGTCACCTCTTAAAAACAGAAAGGAAGTCCACTAATGATGGGGGTGCTTCTGAAAATCAAATTTGACAGCTTTGCATTCAACAAAAGGAATTTTAGATTTTAAATGGAAAGAAAGAAAAGGATATTTTCTTGGAAATTGATTTTTTTTAACCCTCAGTGTCTTTTATTATCCAAGATATAATGGACAGAGTCTGTTTTTTCAATCAGCATAAGACAACAAAATACAGTTTACTCTTAGCTGCTGCTCTGTTGGTTCTTTTCATAAAGACAAAGTGTGACTCAGGTACTCAACCAATAGGTGAACCTCAAACCTTTGATGGGCAAAGGTGAAGACAACTTTCCCAACTCTGACTAAGGATCAGCAGATCTCTTGCTTCTTATTAGATGATGGGAAATTCTGGGGTCCAATTTCCTTACTGGAGTTAGCATTGCATACAGCTGGGGGTTGCTTTGATGGGAGAAGGCTGAATATCACACAACCCTATCTTGGCCTCTTTTGTAAAAGATGTTATCCTATATGTAATATTTAAATCACTGTCACTGTATATGTGCTGTTATTGTTGTGTTTCAATTACCTGTGTTTTTGAAACATAAGTGGTCTCCTATGAAAAAACAATCATAGAATAAAAAGCTTTTTCCTACCCTGAATGTAAAGGGGTCTCTTTTTCTGTGTTTTGGGTTTTTTTAATATTGCAGTGTAATGGTTCATCACAACTCAGCCTCTTATACTCTTGTAGGATTTTAGTTTATCAACAAAATTGAATTTTTTTATTAGATTTTGGAATTGTGATACAAATTTGTCTTATAACATGTGTGATCGCTCTTTAGTCCTTGTGATTAGTAGAACCTTGGTGAATAAGTATTCTTATTTGTGACTCTTAGGTTGGTGTTATACAGTATGCTTTCATAATTTTTGCTCCCAAACTTTAGGTTTATTGCATGGCTTTCTGTGTTGGATGTAATTTGGGAATAAAGCACAGAGAAATAACTGCAACATAACAAAGCATGAGGTTAAAAATTGGCCAGAGAGCTGGGCCCTAGCTGGCTGTGTGTGCCCCAGGTGCACAGAAAAACATCCTTGCCTGTGGGGTTTGGGTACTGCTGGGTGGTGTGCCCTGTTACTCCTGCTGGAGCCAGTGACAACCTCTGCTCCTGACAGGTCAGGGTTGCTGCTGTGCACGTGGGCTGGATTGGTCCAGGCTGAGGGCAAGGACGTTTCTGTGCCCATGTGCTGTGTTCTCCTAGATTGTGGTGAACTACTTTTCGCAAAGGACTGTGGATTAATCAAAGGTTTGTTTAAATTTGAAGGCTGTGAGATCTTCTGTGATCAGCTTTGTTTGTCAGTAGGCAACAAGGGGAACTTAATTCTGAAATACAAGGATTATCTGTGTATGGCCCCCAAGAGGGACTTCCTGGTTTACCCAGCTTTCTGTTAAATCTTCTACGCTGGAGAAATGCTGCCACCCCGTGTTTATCTCCTAACTAAATGTCTTTGTACAGTGCCTCCCAAATAGATGTGGTGGAGAGTGGCTGACAGTGATGAATGCTAAAGGAAAAGCTGCCATTTATTCCTTTCAAGTATGTCATAAACACAAAGTCTATCTGGTCAAGCCAGAGGTTGTTCCTCTTTACTAATTACGCTAATGTTCCTGAGATGGCATAAGAAGACACTTCTTTGTGAATGTGCTGGATGTCTTGCTGGTGGCTTAACTTCTTCAGGATCACCTGGTCATAATACATCAGACTACAACCAACAGAAGCAAATGAATGAAAAATTTAAAAAAAAAGAAACCTGAGAAAGTAAGTGCCTTATAAATAAATGTGGTGTGTAACACAGCGCAGAAGCAGCATGTCCATGTCTCAACAAAAAAACCCACCTGAGGACAAAATGAACAGTTCTGCTCTGGTAGTGACAGTAACAACCATTAAAGGTTTGTTGGAGAGGAGGGGTGGGTGGGGGTTGTGTCTGTAGCTGGTTGATGGCCAGGCAAGGCTTGGCAGTGTGTGTGTGTGGGGGGGTGACAGGCTGTCAGATGAAAGGCTATGACTGTGAACCCTGGATTTTACAGATGGGGTCAGCACACCCCTATCATGTTAGCAGTAGCTGGATAATTGGATTAATCTGCTAGTAAATGTGTAGGGTAAATGATCAAACTTCTGTGGCAATTCTACTAGTTATTCAGCTTTTCCCATTAGTGGATATGAGCATATGAGGTTCATGGCTCCATGAAAAAAAAAAAAGTAGCTAAATTCTGGATGCTACAGGATACAGGGTATAACCCCTTGGTTCAAATCAGTTGTCATTTGATGTTCTGAGTTTTCTCTTGGACCATAAGATATGAGGTGGAGCCCTGTAGGTAAGGCATTCTTATGTCTTCTATGAGAGTATGTGTGTGAGAGAGACAGACAGAGACAGATGGGAAGGTAGATAGAGAGCAAGAGCACACAAGAATGTGCATACACTAAACATGTTTACAGTAAACCAGTTAATCTGAAAATTTCCCAGTGGAGTTGGCAGCAGCAGAGAAGCTGATCCGGCTCAGTACCCTAAAGAGAACGCCCCTTGCCCTCTGTAAACCCTGCTGGCAAGCTCTCCTTGGGCTTCCTGGCAAGTAGGGCAACATGTTCATCCCTCTAATCCCTTATCACAGCTCTGCCTTGGAGCCAGGCCCACTGTAAACAACCAGTGACCCAGAGACAGGCAGCTTTGTGCCTGACTCCAGTGCTTTTGCTCCTGGGCACCACAAGCAACAGGTAATTAGCCCCTGGTCTCCTGCAGGAAAAAAATGTTGTTCTGCTCCTGCCCTCTCTGGAAAACACTGGTTTTCCTAAGTTCAGCACTGCTTCTTGCAGGTAAGTTATTGCCATACTTGAATATGGTTAACAATTATTAGTATTATTAATAATTAGTATTATAAATTATAAATTAATTTTATAAAAATTAATATTAATAATAATTATTAGTGGCTGTCTTACAAAAATGAAGGACCCTGCTCAGGAACCCAGCCCCAAGAGGCCACAAACGATGTTCAGATTGCTAACTGCTTCAAATAAATCAATATTTGTACAGCTTATTCACATTTGAGCCCTGATCACCTCACGTATACAAGGCAGGACTAGGACTGCAGGATAGTGGCACAATTCCTCTAAATAAGCACTATGATGTGGTATTTGGGGTTTATTGATGTGTCAGGAAGGATTATTACATTGCTAAGTACCTGCTTCTGCTTGTCTTTTAGATTTTACTGAAATCGGAGCTTTTGCCAGTCCAAGTGAATGCAAAAGTGCAGCCATAGATGATGTGAATGAGAGTCTTGAGGTAAGAGCTTGGCTGCACTGGCCACCCCAGGGCCTGCTCTGCACCCCCCTCCTGTGCTGGTAGGCTCCTGCCACCTCTGCCTGGGCTGGTTGGGCAAGCACGACTCATGTACTGCTTTGGAACCGTGCAAAGAACGTGCTGGGGAGGGAGGGGAGGACATGCAGAAAAATATCAGTGTCATTTGCCTTGCCATGTCTTTGGTCCTGCTACTGCTAGACCAAAAAATGTCCTTGTGGATTTATTTTCCAGTTTTGCTTTGCTCTGGATATATATAAAGTGGCTTTAACATAAACAGTATAGGTATATAAATAACAATAGCTAGCTAAGAATTCGTTGACTTCTTTGTTTGCACACATCCACAAACAGATTTTTCTTTTTTTACACACACAAGCATACAGAGTCTGTAAGGTGCCAGCATTCAGAAGATAAGTGTAACAAACCAGTGTTTTATATAGAAATAAAGTACATACAGTTGTTTACAAAGGCATCTTTTCATATATAGGAAGAAAACCACCAAACCACCAGTCCTCTTCTTGAGCTCAATGTGATGGAAAAATCCTATCTAGTCACAGTTTTAAAAGAAAGCCAGATTTCTTCCAAAACATTGTAGGGAGATTAGGATTACTGAAAGCTATACAATTTTCCAGCTGGTTCTTGTTATGTGTTAAGAAAAAAAAGAAAAGGAAAATTATATGACCACTTTAATTAATTAACTCCAAGGCTCCAAGGTTTTTGCTCTTAAACTTAGACATTTTCTCCCTTATCCCCATAGAAATATTCAAAATGCCTTCCTGAAATGATTGCCAAGGGTAAGAAAGCTTCAATCAATTCCCTTGTCTGGACACTGCAAGAAACACTTGATCTCCTGCGCCCTGTTCAAGAGAAATGTGAGTCCCCTCCTGTACCAACACTCCCCTTTGCTGGTTTTTAAGTGGCAGTGGAGAAGCATTAAGAAAATTTGTTCTCCCTGCAGTCATAGTAAGCCAAATATCTGCATTTCTTTGGGGGAAATAAGCAGCAGGAGGTGCAGGTGCTTAACCACTGGGCTGGCAGGGACTGGCGAGGCACAGCAGCACAAATATGAGCAGTCTCTCTGTTCCTGCAGAACAGAGCATGTGAGTCATATTTTTCCAAGAAATATTTGGATAGTTTTGGCCATAATAGTACTGAATGTCAGTGCTGTGAACGCAAATGCCCTTTGAGCCACCTCTAAAGTGTAACTGGTGCTGACACTGTTGTGGTGGATAAATGATGGGAAAATTGGGTGTTTCCAAAAAAATAAAAAGGGAAAAAATCTTCAAACAAGCGAAAATGCTTACTTTGTCAGTCAGCTAGTGGGGGCAGTTATCAATCATACCCAGGTCAAAGAGTTTGCTTGGGAAGGGGAGACTTTTATAATCACTTTCACTCTGATACATAGTTTTCTTGCTTTTTTGTTTGTTTGTCTGTTTGTTTGGGGGTTTTTTTTGTGGTTTGTTTTGTTTTGTTTTGTTTTTTGCTTTTAATCCACTCAAAAGTTTGCAAGCAGCTGCCTCCATGCCCTCTCCCACTGGCCCCAAGAAACGGTGGGCTGGTGTGTGTCACCATCGACAGCGCTCAGTACTGCAAACCCATGTGCAACAAGGTAACATTCGTGGCTTACTGCTGCTATATTGCTGCATCCATGCAGTAATTTACAGCTGTTTATTGTGTAATGCATAATTTTCCTTGCTATGCCTTTTTGTGTTCCTTAGAAGGATTGGTTGTAGTGTTTGTATTGATCTTCGCTGGCTGAATATTTCTTCATCTTACAGTTACCATGACCTATCTTAAGACACTGTTTGCTTATTTGCTCCCTGTCATTGTTTCCCAAGGGTTATGACTTTCAGTTCCTCAGAAGCAGCAGACTGTATGAAGTATGTGGCAATGCCACTGGGTTTTCCTGGACCACACAGCTTGTTGGAGGAAAGGAACTGGCTGTTTGCAACCGTAAGTCTTTCTCAGACGTATCTGTTCATGAGGACAGGAGGCTCTGTCTCTTTTGTTTAAAAAAAAGGAGGAAAGAAAAGGTTTTCTTTCTTGGCACGTGTGACATTTTGAGAGCTAGCTCTGGGCTGGCAAATTGCTGAATAAGAAATCACGTTAGCTTTAAAACTGTCACAAAGGCCTGAGCACTGCCATTTCAGCTTGGGGTAGCAAATATGACACATATGCAATATTTGTGGGAAGATGCACCTTTTTCTTTTTTTTTTTTTTAACAGGAAATTGGTATCACCTTGACACAAACCCCTGTTGCACAAAATCTGTGTGACCCACTGGACAGACAGCAGTAGAATATAAAACTGTTTATCTTGCAGCAGTACTTGAAGAATCTCAGTAAAATTGGCCAGCACCTGCAGTATTCCCTGTGTGTACACAATAAACCCCAGCAGCTGCTCCCCAGCCAGCGTCTTCATGCAGCAGCCCAAGGGTTTTAAGTCTGCTCCCCTTGTGCCCATTGAGCAATCTGTGACCCTAAGCAGGCTGTCTGACTCTGTTGTTATTGCCTTAATTTAAAAATAAATGTGCACATAAATACACAAACAGGCTACCCTATCTCTCCTACGGTTAGTGGAAAAATATTTTACTGTTGACAGTGCCTTGTTGCTAAAGCAGTTGTTTTCTAAGGCTTAACAAAAGTAATCATCTAGGCACTTTTATTCCAAGTTGAAGACTAGTCTACCACTTGTTTAAAGACCAGGACAAGTCTAAGCTAAGTAATTCAGCTGCCTTTTTTTTTTTTTTTTTAATTTTCCTTTTGGTCATCTTTGATCTTTCCAGCCTCTGAGATGGCCATCGGTGGAGCTAAATCTGCCTATTTCCCCAGCAACAGCACCTGTCTGCACACAGTAGCCTTCCCTGAAACTCAGAGAGAGCAGCTAAACATCTTCCTCAAAGAGCTTGCCGAGCAAGGCATTGACAGCTCCAAACGGGATGAGGAGGCTGATTGTATCATCTGCGGTTACTAGCACCAAAAAGCTTGTGCCACAGACCAGCCAGCTGCCTGCAGTCTGACATGGGTATTTTGACAAGAGAAGCAGAGCAGTGAAATCATTCTAAGACATGTAAGCATACAGCTTTTGTTTAGTTAAAGGACTAGAGACCATAGTCATAATATGACCTCAGCTTTGGCGTACAGCGATATAGACTAAATCAAATGACATAGCTCATGGTAGAAGTGTTTCAAAGAAAGTTCACTTTTATGGCTTAAATTTGTCTAGCTGGAATTAAATAAGGATTACAGTTTTTTAATGGATGCAGTCATTATTTAAACACACTAATTGTTATCAGAAATCGTTCTCTGTCAGGGGTCATCTCTGATGAGAAAGGGCCATAGTTCTACTTACTTTTATAGTTGCCAATTAATCACTATTGTTGCTCTGATGAACATTAAAACAATGAATGCCATAACAGTTACTGGTTGTAGGGATGTAATTCTTTATTCATGTGCCTGCTTGACTGGGGTTTAGAACACCAGCAGAAAACCTGTCCATTGTCCACCTGGCACTTGGGGCAAGTGAAGACCAAAGACAGCCCTGGTAATCCAGTTAATTTGTGGAGCTGTAGCTACCAAAGAGATGTGCATGTGAATTATTATGAAATGTAAACAAGAAGCTTAGTTATTGCTTGGTTTTCAGTGGAATCTGTGCTTGGAGTTATATTTTAATTTTCTTCTGTTGAGCAAACACTGAAGCTATAGGTCTGAAGACAGACAGCTCATCTGTTTGTGTTTCCTTTCCCTTCTTTACCTTTTTCCTATTCCTGTCAATCTCTCAGACACAGACAACATAGTTTTGTGCTGCATGATGTATAATTGACCTTTACATCATTAATTGGATAAATGATTCAGATATATATTTACATGCTTATATTTCAGACTTAAAATCCAGTCATTACAAGCAAAAGAAAACAGCAGCTGCTTTTGGGCCCAGGAGCAGACAGTCATATGACAATGAATAGAGCAGATAATTACACCAGCAAAGGGATGATTTGGCTGCTTTGGCTGCTTATAAACCATGCAGCAGTAACTTAAGTCATTGTGTTGGAGACAAAAGTGCTGTAGTCTTAAAGAAAAGCAATGGCTTTTGAATCACTGGTGAGTTTGGTTATTTCTGTCAAACAAATGATCTCTATCAAATGAAATTTTAATGGGTTTGAGTCTTTTCAGCCAGTCCATTAACAGCTGATGCTCAGCTAAAATATCTGGAGGAGTTTCCAGTATATTTTTTCTACTGGTGTTAAAAAACATTTTTTCTCTCAATTATATTAATCTATTCTGGTGACTTCCTAAACCAACCAAAAAAAGAAAACTAATATTGTATTTCATAAGGAAATCAAATCCATTGCTCTTGTAAATGAACAGAAACTATTACATCTGTTTAATTAAATTAATTCTGTGGGTCAGAAATCCTGATAATGAGCATCACATAATGTGGAACAATTAGGCTGGAAAGCTTTAATATGATGTGTCATAAATTTGATATTAAGCTGGAGATTGGGTTGCTGGGTGTTTTTGTTTTTGTTTTTTTTCCAAAAACTTGCAGAGAAACAGTTTTTTTCTATGACCACCATCCAAGTTAATATTTATATATGAGAAAGGGAGGTTGACCCAATAAGCCTCTACAAGACAGTTAAAAACTAAAGTAAACTTAATAATATTATTTCCCAAAGTAAATTTGCATAATTTATTTCAGGCAAACAGTTGCTGCATGTTTGCATTAACCTCACGTTGGTGTCTGGCTGGGCATGTCTGAGCATTGGGCCATCCCTCATGCTCCTGCTCCAGGATGGGGGGGGCTTTGTGTTCTGGCACTTGGATGTTGTAGAGAGAAGAAAACTCATATGGAAGGAAAGACATTAAGAACATTTTAGGCAAGTAAGTTTTCAGATCAGACAAAAGAAGCACAATATGCTTATTTATTGCACCATTCTCTGATTATTTATTTTTTTAGGTTCTGCAATACAACCAGGCTAAAGTACTACCTCCCTAGAGTGTCCTGCATGCTTTTGATAAGTTCACTTGCATAACTGTCAGTCATCTCAGCTAGAAGGCTTTGGTAATATTTACAGTGTAACTATAAACAGGGCAGCTTTCCTGATATTAATTAAGGAAATACAATGCTGCATTATGCTTGCTTCTCCTTCAGGCCATTATAACACAAGAGAAGAACTCAGTCTAGGAACTGAGCCAATAACAGTAATTAAAATATAGCCAAAAAATGAAAGTCAAAGTGCTCAAAACTGTAGTTCACGACGACAAAATTACACCCATTCTCTACTCACAGGAACTAAGCAGCAATAGATGGGTAAACCCGCTGCTTTTGGGTGGATCTTGGGCAGAAAGAGCGATCCTGAGAGATGTGATCGTTCCGAACCATCCTCTGCAGGGATGGGTGGTGTGGCAGCTGTTGGCAGGGCTGGCTCACACCGAGCCGTGCAGGGAGATCTGCGGCACACGCTTCATCCTCCAGAGCACCACGGCAGCGGGGGGCAGGAGCATGAGGAGACTCATGGTCAGCACTGCGGCGAGGATCACCAGCAGGATTTGCCACGGGGCCAGGACTGTTTCCACCGTTATTTCCTCCATTTCAAGAGTCCGAGGCTGTAAAGCAAAGAGGGACACTGCATTATTTTTTTCCAGATGGGACTTATGATCTGTGTAGATGCGTTTGCTTTAGCCAGCCTGGGCTCTCGCCCCCCCGGCGGGTTTTCCTTCTGGCCTTGGGAACGACTCCCTTTCCTTGGCTGCTGGTCCAGGATGACTCCTTCCTTCTCCTTTTCCCTTTTTCCTTTCCGTTTTCCTTTTCCTTTCCCTTTCCTTTGTCCTTTCCCTTTCCTTTTTCCTTTCCCTTTCCGTTCCTTCAACTGATTCTACAATCTTTGATATTTTAGTAGGTCACCAATTCCACTAAATTATGCTAATTAAGTATGCTAAATAAACCCAGATATTTACTATTGAAATTCCAGTATCTTCTACAAACAGGGCTTACAGCTCTCATATTGTCTGCATATGAGAGCTGCTCAGTGAGATACAAAGATGAACTCCCAGGTGCTGAACTCCAGAACTGGAGCTGCAGAACACTTCTTATTTTGCAGAGGTGTGAACATTCTTCTCCCAGGCACATAATTATTTTAATGGAAAACAAGTCAAGAGGCATAAACCAGCAACAGTGATGACTTGTTCTGCTTCATTTTCCACACAGTCAGTGATTTAAATATTTAGCCTTCAAGTGGGGGAAAGCAAGTGCTACTGTGTACTTGTTCTCTAACTTAACTGCCAACTTCGTATTAATAGTTAGAGATAATTACACACAATTTGTTTTCTGAAGGGGGAGGTCATTGCTGCTGCAATGTCCATAGTGTGCCTTGTAATCATGTGCACCTGCAGAAAGGTGAATTTCTCTGCCACTTCTTGTGTTACAAGCAGAGGTAGGAAATGGTAGGAACATGAAAAGTTTTGAAACGTGGATGTCTGGCACAATCATGGACTTGAAATGAGGGTGATGATCAAGAGATAACTATACTGCAAGTTAAAAGCGTCACTTAAAACTCCTTCCTATAAGAGCCAGAAATCAAATTAATGAGTTTGGTACCTAAGAGAAAAGGCTGCATTTCAAGTATATAAAACCTTAGAAAGATCTAATGATGCTGCTTTGATCTCTAGAGGGTTAAACCTTTCAAACCAAGAGTGTATGAAAATTCTCAGAATCATTAAATATTAAAAGAAATTTCATTGAAATTGTTTGTTATAAATATCTCCCTCTACAAATAACACTTGAATTCAGTGCTAATTGTAATAGTTCAGTATTATTCATTTATGCAGGACTTCAGCATTTATAAAGCATGCTGTAGTTTAGTCTGATTAAGTAAAATCTGCATATATTTAGCTTCCTGTGAGTAAAGTCACAGCAGGACAAAAATCTAGCTTAAAATACTTAAAAAAAATTATGAAATTTGGGTGAAGAAATGAAATATGTGAAACCTGGGAGAAGATTTTGAAAAAGAAAGTTATGATGAAGACAGAGAATATTTAATAAGGTAAAAATAGTATAGCACACTACTGGGATTATGCTGATCATGCCTTTAGTTTCACCTCACTTCCAAAGGAAACACGTGATTACAATAAAAGTTAAAATGCAAGAGAATTTTCTCAGCTGTTATTTAAAGGAATCATCAATCACACTTTTCTGGACACAAAGATTTTGACTTTTATATTTTTTCTAATGTCAGATATCACATTCTGACATATGTCTATTATTTTTCTGATTATTGAATGTGTAGCAGAGATGAGTTACCTACATCTGAGTCAAACAGACATTTCTTGTTCTGAAATATTTAGACTTTAAACACATTTGAATTACTTATGCAAACTGATCTAAGTTTAAAAGGAGAAAAAAGCATTGCCCTATGCAATTTACTTGCAGACATAATTCTAACTATTTAGCAAACTATTTTGATATTAGTGAACTTAAAATAAATTATATGAATGGCAACTCTACAGTTTCTTCTTCATATCTTCCCTGCTGACAACCTTTTAACCAAATGAGAAATAATTTAACTATCCCTTTATTTTTGCAGGAATGCCACGAAGCAGTTGAATTTGTGTTGAATTTTTTCACCTTTCTCAACTTGACTACCTGAAATAAGTTCTGGCTTTCTCTAAAACTTGTGTGGCCCTGTAGGTATTCAGATCTTTTCTGTCTACTCTTACCTTCTCAGTGTCCTCAAGGTGTCTTGCACAAAAAATCATGTTGCTTCGTTTGGGTGTCCATCCTCCACCCTCAGGCAGCAAGAGCGGGTGTTAGAGGTGTTCAATCTGCAGAATGAACGAGGGAGGGTGAGGGCAGCGTCCCCTCGCCTGTGTGAGGCTCAGGTGAGCACAGCAGTGTACACAGGTACTTGTTTGTTCAGTGGTACTTGTGTTGCCTCCCACTTGGTGTTCTTAAAGTGGCACAATCCTTTCCAAACAACTGATGAAGCTGGCCTGCCTTGACTGCAGTTTGCTTGGAATCAGCAAAACAATAGCTGGCTGCTCCCACATGCACAAGCTGCTTTAGGAGATAGTCACTTGTAGTGTAAACTGATGGCCTGTTTTTTGCCAGGAAACCACTTGGGCTTTCCGTGTAAATCATTTTATTTACTCAGAAGTGAGTAATCTGATTAACTCATATTCTGACATTATTATTATTATGAATAGCACAGGCAGCTTCAGAGATGAAGGTCACTGCAAATTCAAGGGGTTCATACACCCACATCTCTTCCAACTATGCACGTTCTACAACCTACGTTGCTACTTACAAGCTTAGCTTTATTTACATATCTGAAAAATCACAGCTATGCTCAGGCTGCTGCAGTATCCATTGTACAGAGTAAAGAGCACGTAGAAACATTTTCAGAGGCTTTGCTAAGCCAGCTCTGGCTCTGGTCCATGCTGTTGTGGAGGTGGCATTACTTCCAGTCCCATTACATTCTCAGTCCCTGAGAACTGGCCCTCCTGCCTGAGCACAGTACTGCATCTGGCCCTTGTCTGTTGACAAGGGAAGGTGTGAAGGACAAACTGCAGTCTGGGTCTTTCTACAAATCAGAGGATGCTATACTTCCCTCTCATTCAGATTTAGGAAACAAATTCAGTGTCCAAATCTTGAACCAATTTGTTTTTCAGGCCAAGACTGCTGTTTCCAGTCCTGCCTGCTGTCAGCAGGGTTGCTGGAGGTGACAGTGTCAGGCAGGATGACAAATATTTGCTTTGAGGTTTTTTATGTCCTCACTTAGAACCACAAGTAGCTACAGTGTCTGAACAGGCTCAGCATCTGTAGCTGTGCAGTAACACACAAAGTCCTTTACCCTCTTCCCTGGGAGGAAATGGCCAAAGATGGCGTGGTGATGGAACATTTCTTCTGTGGCACATATTCATTAGACTAACACTGAAGGCAGCCACTTTTTCAGACACCTGCACATATCTCTAATTTTGAGATAACTCTGTAACTCTCTGGAGATAAAAAGGATAAAATAAACTTACCTTGGCTTTAAATGTTTGGTGGTGGTGGTGGGGTGTGTGTCCAAATTAATTCTCAGGATGATGTTAATCATTGTAAACTTCCTAAGCTTTATCGGAACATGAGTGGAAAACTACTATACAAGGCGATGCTCACGATCCTGTTTCCTTGTGCTCATGGCAGAGCTGGTTTCACAACAGGAGTCACGCAAGGCTGAGGACATGGACAGGTGAGCTGGTGGGTGCAGGCAGGTACTGGTGAGCTGTAAAACATTCGTGAGTGAGAATAGAGTTAGAAAGTGCCACAGTGCCTGTGGACTCCTGAGTCCTCGCTTCCCCTCTATGTACCTTTCAGCTATATTAATACAGCAGCCTACCTACATCTCAGATGATATGGGGTTCAGTAGTTTATATTTTGGCTGTGTTGTCCAGAAACAAGGCATTAGTTAACATCTTGCAGATCTCCTTACATACTAAACACATGCATGGATAAACTGAGGACTTTGCTCACATAAGTTTTATCTTTGCATGTGTTGAGATAACTTTACAGCTCTTGGAAACATGGTCCTATTTAGTATGCATTGTGATGAAGGATTTGAATACTGCTGGAGTGAATAATTAAGTAACCTGTGGAGGTAGACCACCTACAGGCACCAAACTGTTCAAGCAGAAAGGTGTCTTGGTTTGAAGTTAGCCCTGTTGCATTAATCATCCTAAGTAAATACCTGTAAGATAAATTGCTTAGCTTGCAGAGAGTAACAGCAAGAATGATTTGCAGGCCCTGACATCAAACACAGGGCTGAATTGTGGCCAGGAAGAGCCATGCCTTGTCACAGAGCAGGTGGTGAGACCTTGTGCTCAAAATAATTTAGTAATTGAATTTAAGCCAGTGCAGGAATGTTGTGCATGGCAAGTTGCTGCTCTGGAATTACAGTGATGTGCAGAGCTACAAGGCTCAAGCAACCCCTTTGCTGGCCCCTGGGTTCACACCAGCTGTGAGCACGCCTTCCCTCCCCAGTTACCTTCATACTTTGACTGTTCTGTCTCCCTGTCACACAGAGGGTAATGTTTCCTTGCTCAGCTGTCCATGACCAAGCTGGAACTAACACAGTGTGAGTGAGTGTGACTGATGGTCAGGCACTTGGATTTACGTGTATGGAGGCATGCCCAGACACTCAACCAGCCTTTGTGCCATGTCATGGAGCTTATGCAGAGCCTTTAACCTGAGCTGGAAAGTGCAGGCTCTGAGCAGCTTCTGCAAGGAGTGTGGAGTATTGGCTGCTTCAGCAGGGTAGGTATCCACCAAGCTTAGCCCTGTGGGCATCTCAGTGAGGGCCTGACAAACAGCACTGTGGTGCCCAAAATTAGTTGTCCCTGAATCTGGGTATAATCTAACTTAAAAAAATTGGCTTTGTCATGGCTCTACTGACCTAAACCACATGGTAACTCCAGTTAGCTCCTGTGTGTTTTCTTCCACACACATCCCATGTGGCATGGAACCTTGGGTTCACTCCTTTGAGTCAGAAAGGGATTAGGAGTTGCTGAAGGGGCTCAGGACTGGTGGCCACCATTTTTGAGGTATATGAAGGCTGAAGACCTGCTGACTCCAAAGTTTCCCATGGGAAATGTAAGGTGGGTGAGTCCCCTATGTGCTCATGGCTCTGTGTCACCCTCTCAGCAGTTCTCATGTCTTCCTTCAAGGGACCTGTTGTGGGTGAGAGTGGCCAAGGAAACATGGGCTTAGCAACAATAGTGGTAGCAGGAGTGTCTGTACAGGTAGTTTTGGTATGGGAAACTTACAGAAAGGGATCACAATACACACGACTTTGAGGCTTATGGGTCAAGGGGTGCTGGAAGATCTTATGGCTGCAAGTCACTTTAGGTATGTGCCCAAGAAATCTACTTTTTGGTCTTGTAATAAATTACCAGTCTAACAGCAGCAGAAACCCATAGGCAGTAGTATTAAGAGACTCAGTGGGCAATGAATAACAAAACAGGCAAAATGGTCACTGGTTTTGTTATATACAATTTCCTCTTTATAGCTGGCATTTGTTTAAAAGATAAATCAGGCTGGGAAAGAGTGAATTTTATTTTTTCATGCTGCATTGTCTGAGTTCACTAGCTACAAATGAAGAGACAACCAAGAGAGAAGCATATTCCAGAAAGCCTGCCAGAGAGCAGCAAGGGAAGCACTAAAACTGGCAGACAATAAGGCGATTCTGGTTGCACCTTTTGTCATTCCAAGTGCCATCAGTGTACATCTCCACACATCCCTCCTCCCCTTTGCCAGAAGGTTCATTTAAATGCCAGTTAGTATAGCTCAGCTTTGTACCATCCAGAAACTGGAATTTGCCTGGAATAAGAGATTCCTTTACCCCTAGGTAGGCGTAGGTATTAAAAGTTTTCACAAAGTACTGAATGGCATCATTCTCGCCCGGGTTCCTCGGAGCAGCAATAGACCCTCCAGCTTCTTTGCATTTTTGCAGCGTAGTATTGAAATCAGCCCTTTCCCCACTGGTAGCAAATATTTTTCCTCCAGATTCCGTTATCATCTTTTCCAAGCGGAGGACTGCAAGATGAGGTGAAAGCTGTTAAACTGTTGTGCATTGTTTTGTGGTGACTTCACTGCCAATTTTAACTCCTGCTATTTTGCTCCATAACTTTAGATTAAACTCAGGAAAAGATAAAGGAAAGGTGAACTTGAAATCAAAGCTAAAAAAAAGGAAGGAAAAAATTTAACCCCCAAAAGCCAGAAGAAATCTGAAAATGAGGAGAAGGGAAAAAGGGAAGAAGTACATAAATGCACAGTGCTTCACAGGTTGGAGAAGGAGGGAAGGAAGTGAGGAATTCTACATTTGGAAGAAGTATATGACTTTCTTTGAGACTCTCTCTAAGACTCTGAGATGGTTTGCAGTATACAGATGTCCTTGACATTTGGTGTTATGTGCTTGAGTGAGTAGGATCTTAGATGTGATCTAATTGTGATTGTTTTGGTATGTTTTCAGTGTTCAGTTTATTTGTCTGTTGGGAGCATGAGGTGCCCATGGAGCAGTTCAGCATAGGTAGGGGTTTTAATCTGTTTCATTTCTGACTTGCTTGCACTCCTACTTCAGAACTGGTACCCAGGCATCCCCTACTAACTATGAAAATCTAATCCCCCATCCCCCCATTTGAGAGTTATCATGCATGATATAAACAGATATAAATAGAATGTAACAAAATTGGAGAAAATACTGCCTTTTTCCTAAGAAGCCATTTTTGCTCATCTTGTCTATCCCCACTAATCAAGTTACAGCAGAAAGTAAAGGCAGATAAAATACCTCCTTCCAGTCTGGAAATCCGACGTTCCAATTGATGATTAATGTCTCCCATTTCACCATCAGCCACCGGTATGGAAACTATGAACAAAAGCAGCTATTATATGCTTTGTGTTACAGTTTGAGTCTTGGCTTTCAAGATAAAGCACAGGTTAATCATGGAAAATGAATGTGAACTTTTAAAATGTTTGACATAGTTTAGTTTACTGCTGTGTTTTAAATAGGGGATATCTTTGTACATTGATCTTTGTAAGGATAGGGGATATGTTCCTGGAAATTACCTGTTTATGGAAAACTGGAATTGGTAAACTGAGTTAGTCTTCCCTCTAAGTGATTGAGCCACTCCACTCAAAACGCTGGCACTTGTGCCATAGGTTTAGCTGATTTTTAACTGTGTCTAGGGACTGAATCCTTGATAGAATTCTTTAAGCTGTTCAAGCACTTTCTTGCAGCTCCAGCCTAAGCACTTCACAGCAAGTTCCTTCTGCTATGGAAAATTATAACCTTTTCTTTGTGGATTGAACCACTGCATCATTAAATAGGAGAGATTTAGATATCTTACTTCATACAAAGAATTAATAAAGATCTGATTATTTTCTCTCAAGTAGAACCTATGTCAGATTATGTAAGATAGCACTGAGTTTACCAAGCATAAAAATGGAACACAGCAGATAAAAATAGAGATGGTAACTTTACGTACTTGGTCCTTCATTTGTTTCACCTCCAGTCAAATACTTGAAAATATATGAAAAAAATCCTGCAGGTGTACCTTGGGCACATACTGGGAGCAGGAAAAAAGCTACTCCTAAGATTTTGTGGAACAGCTGTGGAGACAGCATCATTTAAAGCCAAAGGTAAAACAGACTGGTTGTCTCTCCAGTGTAGAGTCCTGTATTGAAAAAAAAAAAAGAAAAGGAGGGAAATGTTTCAGAATTTTGCTGTCTGGGTGTGAAGTTTTCTGTATGTTAAGCTTTGCTTACAGTGACATGAATGCCATTAATGTAGTTACAAAATTAGCTTATTTCAAATCATTAAAATATTTTTCCAAAAGACAGTCTGCTACTCTACAAAAGTTCACAGAGCAAAAACCCAAAACATCCCTTTCAGAGCTCTTCTTTGTACAACAGATATCATTATATGCCATTGTGCCCCATGGAAAAAGCTGTAGTTTCAATTTTAATTTTACAGGAGATCAACAGACACATGGTTGCTTTAGCAAGAGAAAGTTGGTTTAGGACAAACTGGATCAAGCTGTCTTTATCAATTGGTTTAAGAACAAAACAATTTTTAAAGCTCATTCTTCCATTGCAGCATCCATTTTTAACATATCTTCACAGCAGGTGACATGGTCTATAAAAATAGGTGAAAGTGATAATAAAAATGTTGAGCCATAAATCAGAAATGGAAAATTTTGTAATAGTTTAATAGATTCAACGAAATTTAAGCAAAAACTTATTGAAAGATGTTCAACTTACCTAGCAGCTCCAATACGAATTAAGAAAGGCTTATTAAATGGTCTAATTTATAGGGCATGTAACTTGAGATTCATCTTCTTACTTACAGGAAATACAAAGAACATGTCATCTGATATGAATTTGCATATGATTTTCTTCAAGAGGCAAACATACTTAAAATGTGAGGAAAATACTTGAAGGTACTTTTTTAATTTGTAGAAACACTTTCACACTTTTTAAAACACCAAACCTAAAGCAGAACAAAGCAATTTCTCAATACATATTTGAAATACCTGATGTTTCCACAGAATGGCTGTGTAAATGTTAAATTGGAAATGTCACTGAAGATAAGCCAAAACAAATTCACCTGGAATAAAATATGAATCATCATTCTCATTACAGACCAAGGCATAAAGGAGACAGCTACAGAAGCACATACTTAAATATCTTACAGAATACTCCAGGGGAAGTTTATAGATCGTAAATAACAGTTTTCTCCAACAGAACAATGACCTTTCAGTGAAGGAAAAAGCTGCTCTACACCAGCCTTGTGAGTACAGAGGCCTCAGGATGAGGAACATCACTGGTGCCTTGCCAAGCATTTTAGAGTTATTCCCAGCTGAGAGTTGGTTCTATTTAATGGGGACTTTCAGGAAAGCTGTTTGAGGCTGTGCTCCAGTTCAAACAAGTAAGATGTGGTCGTACCATCCTTGTGGTGTCAGGCCAGCATCCTGATGTTGCAACAAGGCTAACAGCCAAGACAGTTGAGGAATAAAGTGCTTTGAGACTAGAGGGGGAACGTGAGCAGTATCCATATTGGTCTGAGGTGCTACTGGATCACCTCCACAGGCACTCTGCTCTGTGCCCTGCACGTTCAAACTTACTTCAACAACAGATGTAGAGTCCTTTGTCCTCGGTGGTGTGCCCACAGATGCCTGACTAGTTCCTGCAGCACTGTTTATTGAGTGCCCTAGAAAAGGCACCAGTCCTGTGAAAAATAAATAAGCAGTACTCAGTTGTACGTATCTTGACAGAAGAGGGTTGTTTTAAATTTGCATGAGTAACCTTTGTTTAAAGTTTCTTGTTAAATTTCAAGTTTCTTAGCTTTTGAGTGCTTGATGTAATGCTTTTCATAACCTTCTGGCAGAGGTTTTCTAATTGTTTTTTTTAAAAAAAAACCCACCAAAGCCAAAGAGAGAACATGAGACAAGCCATTACCTGGGTTCTAAATGAGCAAGGTCACTGGCAGAACCCTGGCCTTTGCATCCGTGGTGAGAACAACTTTAGCATTTCAACTGCACCTGGAAGAAACCACAGGTTAGGTAAATGTGAGAAGAGGATGAGGTTTGGCCTGCATTAGTGTGTTTCCCATGCTGACTCATGGCCTGGGAAACCTGGAGGGAGACAGAAATTTTCTTGTGATAGACTCCTGAGAAAAACTGCTGTAGTTTTGATAAATTATAAACTCTCCTTCTCTGGATTTTCATCAGCATATTAATAACATGGAGCAAGCTAAAATAGATACTTAAATATACCTGTATTTCTGCTATGCTTGTTTATGATTTCCTAATAGAATATTTTATACAACTATCATAACTTGTAAACTATTTTCTGATCTTCCTCTGAGCCACATATCACAGAAGCCCAGGAAGATTCAAGGACACAGATCTGATAAAGAACAAAAAATTTTTGAGTAGAGAAGCAACTTTTCTTCCGTGTTTCCACATCTACCTTAAAGGGTTTTATGATTTCAGTGCTAGTGAAGCAAAGGAAGGATATTCCGGGAGTAGGTTGTGTTGCACAATGTAGGCAGGTTACGTGCAAAACATGCTAAGGACAAATGTTGTCCTTAGCAAACATTGGTCAATGCTGCTTTCTTAGCTGGTTCGAGAAATACAGACACTGGAGTTGAATTTCAGTTGATGAAAGTGGCTGTGTGTTCCTTCCAGTAAATCTGTTTGTTAGCCTTTCCTTTGTATATTTAGCTTCCTAAAAGTAAGTTCTTTTCCTTCATAGTGTTAGCCACACCTCAGATAACTTAAAAAATTCTTTCCTTATTTTCTGTTTGTATTTAAATGCCCCCAACCCCATCCATATTTTCTGTTTACATTAATATTTGTGCTGCTCTGCTGTTGTTTCCATCCTATCTTGTCCTGTGTTTTCTGCATTTCATTTTCTTTTCCAAATCAGCACCAGACTGCCCCCAGCAGCTCCCTTCTGTCTGGAAATATCAGGAAGAGCACAGAGCATGTAAGACCTGGTGTCTCCCCTTCTCAGAGTACAGCTGAGGTTAATTTTGCTAAGCATTAAAAACAGGAAGCAAATAATTCAGCAAGATATGGACACCCGGGATGGCAAACTTCAACATGGGGGTTTTTGTTTTTGTTGTTTTTAAAATTGTAAGCAGCATTTTAGAGCAGAAAGTCCTCATTTTACCTGGAGATGCTGTGATCAGTGCACATAAATGCTGCTGTCATCTTGCTCTGTTGACTTAAGTTATGTATGAAAGATCCAAGTGGTCACTAGATGTCTCTGATACGTCACTCAGTGCAGCTCAGCTGAAAAACACAGAAAGAAATCAAGTTTTGTCTTTATAGCAAATAGAAAGCAAGACAGTATCTCATATCTTCAATAGTTGTTGATGGCAAAATAGCATTCTACTGGGAAAGAAATCAAAACCTCATGGTTATGAACCAGATGAAACTATTATTCCATATATTTTGTTGTTGTCCTCCTTTATCTGCAGAAGGATAAATTCACTCAAGTCTTTACTACCATAATTACCACTGCCACAGGCTCCTCAAGGGTTAAAGTTCCCTTGCCTTCCTGTACTGTTCACCTCCTGAGCAAAAGGGCAGAGATGAGTGAAAGTTTCATTCCAGGTTTCACCTGGCATCACACCTGGATTATCACCCTTGAGCCAAATTCTGCCAAGCCTGAGTTTCCTAACAGGCACTTCAAATAAAATCCAAGTCCCCTTATCATTTTTTAAGGTGCTACTATAATTTCCAGGTATCCTGTATCTATTGTGCTTTAAAATCAGGTATGTTTGTATAACTGGAGGTTAATATGATTTTATAACAATGTGTTTCAACTTCTGGTAATCCCTTATCACTTGCAATCAGATACTCTGAGGTCCAGACAAATATGTCTCTTGCACCATTACACAATACTCCCAAGAACATTGTTTTCCTCTGGTTCATAGGCATGGTAATAAGGCCATTAGTCTTTCTGCCACTTCTCAGGGTGGTTTCAAAACCAGCTAACAAATTTCCTGGTGGCAAGTATTTCTTCTCCTATTTGCCCTTATTGTTCTTCTGAAGAAAAGCTGCAAATAAATGGAAAACACAGATGAAACTTTACCCTTTCTTGTGGTTGTGGCACTACTACTAGGATATTGCAGCAGCAAGCACTGCTGTTTTTCCACCATATAAGTTCTTTTTTTTCTGGAAAAGAACAGAACAGTAGTGCAATTATTCTTTAAACTTGGCCTAAAAAAAACTGCAAGAGGCACAGCCCACAATTTATACAAGATAAGGTAGCTCTGCCAGCCTGTGTCACAATCCTGTCAGTTATGTTCACATAAGGCTGAATATGAACTCAATTTTCTCAAGAACCATGAGGCTTGCTTGTTTTTGAGGGTTTTTTTAATCAAATTTCTAAAAAAATCAGGAAGTCACAGAAAAATTCTCATTTGCTGTAATTGAAGGTTAATTTCTTCACATATGGTAGGGATTGATGGGAGCTGGTGTGAGCTTTTTAAGTGCTCAAAATTGCTAATAGTATTCTTAAACTAAAACAACTAAATAAATTATACCATTATAAAAGAAGACATAACTGGACCAGAGAGAATTCTCTCCGAAATAAATATCCATAGTTTTTATGGCCATGGCCTCACTTTTAAATATACTGTAATAACAATTGTATTCAATTCATCTTATGTGAGACACAATCCATTTGCTTCAAAAGGGGCTGAATTTTTGCCATCCTTTTACTTATACTAAGATCTTAATTCTTAAAATTGGCCTCTATAGCCAATGAGTAACTTATTTTCTAATTTAAACATCTTACCTTTACATTGCATTTGTGTAGCAAATTATTATAAACTAAGAAAAAAAGACTAACCTGGATTTTTCCTGGTCTGATCATTATAAATCAGGGATTATTGTTGCTCTTTGCACTTCTAAAAAAAGATTTTATCAAAGTTATATATACTACCATAACAGAACACAGAAACAATTTATTCTGTTTCTTCTTGTACCCAACCTCTCCATCCATTAAAAAAAATCCATTAATACGTAAATGGAAGATTCAGATCTTTCACAAAAAATAGACCAAAATTCTGGTGTTTTAAACAGCATTTTTGGGTAAAAATTGATAGGGTTATACACAAACACAAAAAAAGCTATCTAAAAGAAAAAAATAACCATTTCTGGATAATTTTCCTCTGTGGAACTGCAAAGAATAAGCAACATTCTACTGAGTATCTACCTTAATTGCCATGTATGAAACCCATGAGATATAAACACATTCCAGGCTTGTCTGTAGACTATTGCTTTTATTAGGGAATTTTATTTCTTCCACATGTGGTGGTTGACACTGGACTTTTTTTTTTCCTCTGGAGTTCATGAAAGTTAGGAGATGAAAGTCCATGCAAAAGAACATGGGCATAATTTTTTATGAAGAAGGCAGGGAACTGGCAGAAGTCCCTTTGATATCTTCAGTTTTATGTATGAGGTGTAGTCAAGACTTTGGGCACAGAACAAGGAGGTGCTTCAGAGTGGTAGAAGGGGAAGGCCAGAGCGCAGCAGGAGAAGAGCTGAGTGCAATGTTACATGGGGATATTTTATGAAAATAACTGAGCTGTTTCATTTAATTACCCAAAATGCTACAGATCAAGTGTGAATCATAAAGGGGGAACTGCTGTCTAGCAGTTCATAAAGGAAAACACCACATCTGAGGTGTTTTTATTTTTTAGCAGCATATACGTTCTTGATTTGTTTTTTTTCCTTTTCTCAGTAGTAATGGCTAAAATGGAAAGAAATTGGAATCTCAGAGCTAGCCTAGATGCTTTTCTTATTGATGTAATAAATACTAGCTTTTGACTGAAAAAAAAAAAAATCTTTTTTTCTTAACTGGATAACCCCCCCCAAGTGTTTTGAAGTCTAAATCTGTTCAGATATAGATGATATATTGTGTTAGGCCATTTTTCAGATTTTACACATTAAGGATTTTAACAAGAGATTTCTATAGTCAGCTTGAAAACATCAATGTGGTAGAAATAAAGTACTCATTAAGCAAAGGAATAGAATACTCCACAACTAGTTGGAGATCTGTGTAAATGAATATGCTTTTTTGGTTCTGATAGTAAAAGATCATGTTGGTAGTGTTCT
This sequence comes from Pseudopipra pipra, assembly GCF_036250125.1. Taxonomy (NCBI): domain Eukaryota; kingdom Metazoa; phylum Chordata; class Aves; order Passeriformes; family Pipridae; genus Pseudopipra; species Pseudopipra pipra. The sequence continues at coordinate 11,390,715 of NC_087556.1, forward strand.
TTTTTCCTTGGGTGGGGGTCCCTTTCTCTAACATGATGCCTTTTGGTAACAGGTAATCACCTTGCTTTAACAAAGAATCTGCATGAGTAAAAGACTCAAAAATTGCTAGTAACATTTACTTACTTAAATACTAATAAATAAAAATTAAGTGGTAGTTTTAAGTAGACCTTCTGCTCTTTCCAGAAGCTTGAGTGCAGCTGGTCAGAGCTAAGCCCAGGAAAATTAAAAGGTATTAATTTAGCCTTCCTTTTTCTCAGTGTACACTCTAAGTCAGGATTTTCATCATGGCATAATCTATTCCCTTCCCATTTGAAACTTTTGGCTAAAATGGTATCATGTTCATAAGTCTCAAAGCAAGCTACTTCGTAAGGCATGTTCACACTTTGAAATCTATCTAACATGGTACTGGGTGTACTTTTTCAGCTTCCTTGGGGCTTCCTGCACAGAGGTCAAATGTGGAGAAGGAGCAGGATATGAAATGTTTATAAATGTATTTTTAACTCTACTCCCCTCAGGTAGTATGAAAATGATAATGGGTTGGCCCAGGACCCCTCATGGCAAGGTAAGTATGTGAGAATTTGCTACTCGTGGTACTCTACTGAGGTGCCCCTGCTCACCAGCTACCCAAGTTGAGCAAGCAGTGAAAACATTTTGTAAAAGATAAATATTTTGTAAAAGATAGTTTTCTGAAGGAATGTGCTGCTTTAGCAACAAAATGCAATCTTTAGCATTTTATACACATACCTCTGTCTACTTGGATCTAATGCAATATTTAGCTTAGTGTTTTATAGAGACTAGCTTCTGAAACTAAGATAATTAGTTGTAACTGGTACTGTTAACATTTTCATAAAGCATAAATTAAATGTGGATGCTGAATGAGCCAGTGTGTGCTTAAATATCACACAAGTTCTATAAGCGAAAGTGAGGTAAAAAACCCGAGACCATAATTGCTCCAGTGAAGTCAACTCTGGGCATCTCTTTTAAGGCAGAAACTATTAAGTACATGGAAACTCTTCCACTATGAAGCTATGGGCAATTTTAATTTCAGATTTTTCCAATATCCCAGGTCAGACCTTGCAATTTTCCTCTAATCTTCACAAAGGCACAGAGACAGTCTGTAATGAAAAATGAATTCTGAAGTATTCCCAACCCTCCAAAAGAGAGAAACACATCAGATTAAGAACATTTTAATTATGTTAATCACCTACCACATTTAGCATTTTCTTAAGGATAAAAAATTACCTAAATATGATTCATTTTAGATTTTAAGATACAGAAAATTTGCAGAAATTTTATAAACCTAAGATACAGCATATTTCATTGTCTCCACACTCTGAAGTGGCTGAAAGGCCATTCTTTAAAATTCACAGATTGTGAGACGATACAGGTTGCACTTTTCATCATTCCAGCTCCCATCCTTGTACATCTCTACACATTTTTCTTTCCCTTTGCCATTAGGCTCATATTGGTGCCATTTGGTATAACTCAGAGGCATGCCAGTTATATATGTAAACTGGCCTGAAGTCTCACTCTCTTTAATGCCCAAGTAAGCATATTGCTTATACTGTTTCACTATGTCCATAATAGCTTTATTCTCCTCCTCATTCATGGGAGTTGCAAGAGTTCCTCCAGCCTCTTCACAGGATCGTAGTGCAGATGCAAAATCGGCTTTCTTTCCATTGGTAGCAAACACTTTCTCTCCTACTTTTCTTATTTTCCCATTCAAAGCAAGTGCTGAAACATGAAAAGAAAAAACCTACTTAGCTTTTTAAATTTTCTACGGCCTATTGAAGAAAAAGCAAAAAAAAAGAAAAATCAAGAGATTAAGAGAAAATTAAAAGTGGTAAGAGGAAGAGTAGGCAAAAGTGAGAGTAAAGGATTAAGAGAAAAAAAGATCTTAAATTTTACCCATCCACTAGTTTTTCCCTAAGTATATTGTTATGCTCCTTGTGACCATCTGTCCTTGTCTCCAAGACAAGGATGCCCCACTCATGTTTGCTACATATTCCATGAGCCCCGTTGTATTGAGTGTGCTTTCTAAAGAGGATCAGTTTACTTCAGATTTGAGCAAGCAAAATAGAGAAGTGATAATTTTTTGTGAATTCTTTCTCAATAAGAAACAATTTACCACCCTCAACAATCTGGTTGCTGATAGATAAAAATATGGGGTACAAAACTGAGGAGTTCCCATGAATCTGTGCGGAAAGTGCAACATCAGTTGGAATTTTTTTTCAAATAAATCGAATTTTAATAAATGTGTGTTACTGTTGGTAAAAGAAATCTGCTACTCCAGGGAAACAGGGTCTTGATTTCCTGAGCTTTGGATGAGAAAATGGAATTTTGGGACTCAGTACCATTTTCAAATGAAATTTCTTTCCTACAAGTCATGAGTCTATAATTAACTTTGCCTATTGTGCTTAGAACTGTTCGTGAGCTGAAAAAGTAACAAGGGGAAGAATTACCAGCTTCAAGTTGGAAAAGTCGGTGCTCCAAATTTACTAAAAGATTGTGGCATCCAGTGTCCAGAGAACCGGGTAGACCTATACAGATAAAAATAAAAGTTATATAATCAAGCAAAACTAGACTCTGCTGATAGGAACAATTCCCTTGATAAAACTAGTAATTTTCCAGAGCTAACTAGCATGTAATAGTATTTTTTTACATCATCAGGTGTAAAATAAATATTTTCCCAGTAATTTTTTCATGTTGTTGTTAATCTATATTAAAGCAAACTAACAAAAACCTCCAACCCTCTAAATGCTACTAATTCCCCTCTGCACAGAAGCAACGGAATTTTTCGAGGTTGAAGAATTTTGTTTGAATCTATGAAACTGGCTTTGCAAAAACAAATTTGTTTCATTCTACTAAATAGTGGTGAACAAGCACAAGGGAGATTTTGGGGAGGGAACAGTTCCTATGGCACCATACAATTTTCTTTTAATGTGCAGGATGGATGCTCTGTGTTTTTATGGTGGGATCTTATTTTTATGAAAGCATAAACACTAGTAGATGAAAGTTTCTGCATGGATAGTGTGAAATAGAGTCCATGCAGCAGTGCTTGCTAAAGGGGTACTTTAGCAGTACTGTAAAGCACTGTAAAGGTAGATTCCTTTTTCACACCCATTTCCATGGGTAATAAAGGTCCTACATGTAGAATAAAGTCACAAATGTGCTCCCATGATCATGTTCCAACTATTCACAATGGAAACAAATAGCCAAGTAGAACCACAAAATATTGCTGCATCTCCAAGTTGCAATTTTGCAACACTTACTGTACTTCACAATCCATTAAAAAAAAAAACCATATTTGACCTAATAGAGAGAGTTTATGAATAATTTTGATAGTGCTTTAGCCTTGTCAACAGACTTGAAGAATGCATTTCTACGTAGAAGGAAAATTACACAGTGCAAAGTGTGTTCCTTACAAGCCTACTTTTGAATATTGGATAACATTGCCTTTGTACTTAAAAAAAGAAAAGAAAAAAAGATAACTTCTGTGAAAGAAGCAATTCCCTTTGGAAAGTCAATGGAAAAAGCACTGTAAAGACATATTTATATATATAATATTTATATCAAAGTATTTATAACCTGTTCACTTCCCCTCTTCTCCCAGATGAGAGCGGAGGCCTGTCTTTTGGGAGAAAAAAAATTAAACTGCCTGTTTCCTCCATTCAGTTTTCCTTCCTCTGCTTAACACAGCTGCTTCCTTGAGAGCACATGTCCTTCTGTGTCGTGCTGCCTTCATGACAAGGATCTGGTGCAAAAAAGGGAAGTTTACTTACCCGGTACACGTGGCAGTCCTTTCAGAACATCTTTTCCAGGGATATCAGGTAGCCCAGAAATTTCTGGAAATTTACTCAATGCGTGGCAAGTCACTATCAAAGCAGCTACTGCTGTGAGTACGTAGGATGAGCAAGACAACATGATTGCTCAGGCCAGCTGTAAGAAAACCCACACATTTGTCAGGCAGTGATTTTGTAAGAAATCGTTGGCATTGGCTTATATAATTGAAAATTCTGGAAATTTCCATTATTTCCTTGTTTAAATACAGTCTATAGTTTAGGTGTAAGAGATTTCCCAGATTTATTTTCTATCATTGTGTAGCTTATACACGAAACTCTTTTTAGTCTGATTCAGCTTGACACGCCCATTACAGAATGATAGTCACACATTTGGAAGCAGTGAAGATAAATTATCCCTTTTGCTATCACTGACTATTTGTTGGATTAATCCTTGAGAAATGATGGGCTTGGATGTAACTGATCACACTTAAGCCATTAGTTGGCTGTTAAGGACTATAATCACTCAATGATTTTATGATACCAACCTGAAAGGCACAATCTGTTACAGTGGTTATTGCAATGTTTTGGAGCTAGTTAGCAATCTCTTTAACCACAGTACTATTTAAGCACATTTGTTTGACATAAACAGACTGATAGTGTTTTACACATGGGCAAAATTTTATAGCTCAATTGACATTCCTATCTTGTTTTGAACAAAATTCCACAAGCTTGAAAATGTCAGAGTTATTCTTGTGGAAAATGCATTTTTGCTGGTTGGCAATAGGCCTATTCATCTTATTTTATCCTTTCAGATATAACATTAATCAGGGTTATAATCCTAGTGCTGAGATATCATGACTAAAAAGCACTCAATTTATACACATCATGGTTTACAAAATAGCAAGCGGGTATTCTGTGCAGTTATGAAACCTGAATTGAAGGACTGTAAGTTACTGTGGCATGGAGATACCCAGTTATTGACATCATTCAGTTAAAATAATAAGAGATGTAAAGCAAGGTTCAAGAGACCAGAATTGGTATCCATTTCTAATAGGTGATCCTGTTGGGTTGATTCTCATACAAAATACGTAACTTAACACCCATACTTCACTTTTCTACTGGCATGAATTAGAGAGATCCTGCACTGCTCTCTTTCAAAAACTTCCATCCTTAAAAAGAAAATCAGAATTGACAATCATAATATGTTTTAAATCCAGCGCCACTCAAAACTGAAAATAAAACTTTGGTTGGCTTGAATGCTGCAAGATTTTAAAATCTGAGTTCATCAGTAATAACAAGATATTTGTTTCAAAGTATATATGCCAAGCAGAATCAAGATATCAGTTTATTACCATTTGTCAAATGGGTTGAACTTTTTGAAAAGAGAAGTATTGTTTATATCTTCCAGATTGATTCTGTCATAGAAGAGTTTTGAGATTATTCTTAATCTGCATCAACACTAACTTGTTTTTCTAGGGCAATGTCTTATCAAAGTCAATTCAACAGGACATACCCTTGAACATAAGAATATTCAATTATGTCATAAATTTGTAGCATATAGTATCTGTTTAATTAATAGCAGTATCTATTCCTCATGGTCAAGAATTTCCACTTTAAAGACTGGGAACACACGAGCAGTACTAAAAGTGCTGTTGAGTTTTGTCCGTTGACTCTGAAGTGTCTTGAGCTGTTTACCCTTTACTATACTGAAGGCTAGCAGACACCTCTGAAAATGCTGGCCAATGACTTAGAGCAGATTATTAAACCTACCTTAGGTGGCTAGGAATACTTACATCCCTGAGATAAGCAAATGCAATTACAACATGTACCCTTTGCCTGATGATCATCATTCAGGGAATTACATTTGAATGGACTACTGCATCCAGCTCATAATTGGATTATGATGCAGAGTCAAAGTCTTGATCAATTATAAAGCAAAATGGAAAAAAAACCCCAGCTCTTCAGTTTTAATCCACTTTTAATGACCTTCATCAGTCATCACTATCTAGTGGCCTTCAGGCGTGTCCTCATCTACTAAAATTGCTAGTATAAGCAAAGTAAAAAATGACTAATAAAGGAAAATTTAATTTTAAAATGTAAGTATGACCACAGAAATAAAAAGAAATGGGATTGCCTTCTAGCTGAAATTCCTTGTGATTTATGAAGAGGAAATTCAACTTACCCTTCTGCTTCAAAGTGAAATGAAAGTGCAGTTCACACAAGTCCCCTTTATATGGTGTCATGTTTGTTGAATGACACCACTGAAGTGGAGACTCAATGTTGAGGGCACAAATGTGTTTTTTTAGTTTCACTCACACATTTATGATGCAAATACTGAGATCAGTTTTAAGGTTTGAGCAATTTCTTATTCTTTTATAACAATAGAAAGCCAAAGTTGTAGAAAATACAACCTAGAACTAGCAGATAACTCCGGATTTGTAGACACAAACAAAATCTATAAAAACATAAAGTAACTTTCTGTGATTCCAGGTCATATTGTAAAAATTGTTTCTTGTTTTACAAAAGCAAAAATGTCATATGACTACCAGTAGTTTTTGTGAAAGGAAAGGTACTCCTGTGAATTAAGTAAGCATGATACCTCCCAGATAGTCTGATCTGGAAGTCAGAATTCTAAACTTTGCTTCCCATTTCTGTGTATGAGGTACTTGCCTTACCTTAATATAATTTTCTAGCTGTGTGTTATGCTCAATGTTTCCATGACCTTTTGGTCTCTCTTGCATGTAGAGTACCATTGATCCTTTCTTGGCCAGAGACGGATCTTGGAAAAACCCGTATATGAGCACAAAATTCTCAAACAGGCAACATTTTCAAGGAAAAATTAAACCAGAGTTTTTGTTCCTTTGGTTTCCCAGGAATAAATATTGTGATCTTGTGAGCAACTTCCTTCTGGTTCTGATGTCTTCTATTGTAGGATGCTTGATCCTAGATGAAGTTTGTTTCATAAACTTCAGCAAGCCAACACATCAGTCCCTCACCTGTAAGATAGAAATACCTCTGCTTTACAGCTTTTCTCTGCTTTGTCAGTTTATACTGTGGTCTGTTAAGGATAGGATGTTCTCTACTTATCATTTGTATTTTACTAGAACTATTGAAGTTTCATCATGATCCCTAACTATAGTGTCTTTCTACCCAGCAGTACTGACAGCTGCAAGCTAACATCTTTAGGCTCCATGTTCAGCAATTAAAAAGATGTTTAATATCAACTAGCTGATCTAGCTAAGAGAAGATTCCAAAGGACAAGATATGTGAGGGATCCTCTGTAGAAGTATCTTAGTTACTTAAATCCCTTTCCATTCACAACTGTAAACCTCACCTTGTAGTTAAAAGGACATTACTCAGCATGGTTTGTCCTCCCTCTCAAAAAAAACCCCAAAAATAGCAAACTGAGGACAAACTGAGTGTCCTTTTTAACAAATTATCAATTAATATTCACAAACTTATGTTATAAACAATCTATCTTTGAGTCCTTCCTCCACCTGATACAGAGCAAAGCTTTGAATGCAGGTTAGTCATTTTACAAAACCTCTCACCCCACCAGTGGAAACTATTTCCCTCTGTAGTCCAGAAAAGGTAGACGAAAAGAACTGGTATTGAGGGTATAAGACATGGATTAGGCAGTACTCAACACATAAAATACTTTTTTTTTTTTCTTCTGAATCCCATTGCAGCTTGGGAATAGCATGGACACCAGGCAACTCAGCACCATTGAGACACAGGTAATTCTGTTTCTGAAGGGTAGCAGACCTCTGGGGTACTTAGGAAATTTCTTTAGTTGCAGGATAAGATGAAACTTAATGGATCCAGATTTTGAGAAGTAATATTTTAAATTACTAGGTGCCCAAGTTCTTTCCCAAGTTCTAACTTGCCAGAAAACAGTCTCATATAGATCCAGTTTCTAGGCAGCTCTGCAACAGTTGTAAGGGTTAATTTTTCTGTTGTATCACTGCACCCATATATCCTTCCCATGTAGATAGATGCAACTTTAATACATGAACATGATATAAATCTCTGCAGATTTGTACTGTTTCTTCCACCTAACACAGTTTATAGTTATAAAAAATTAAATAAAGAACTGAAAACACTAAACAGGGAAATCAGTTAAGCTCTACCAGCTATTATCTCTGTCCATTCAGGATAGTGTGGCAGGAGCAAAACATGGTTTATAATGAAGGAAAACCTTATAAATTATTATCTCTTACCAAAATTTTCAAGGAAACATACATTTGATAACAGTTTTTCTCCCATGAGTCAGACTATACTTACACAATGGATGCTGATAAGAAATCTAAACCATAATCCAACGTGAGAGATTACTTAGCCATTTCCTTAGTTATGCGGCAGAGAATGAGGGAAAACAAATATACTAAAATAAGGAAGAAAGAAAGTAAATATTTTTTTCTGCAACCTAGCACCCCTGTAGAATTCTGAAATTTGTAGGTAAACCTGTGTGGTAGTGGCTGAAGGTCTTTAGCTGGGAAACACACACAAAACCCAGTCAGGGACCTTTATTGGTTTCAGGGGGCCTCAGGTACTGCAGCCATTTTTCTATCATTAAGAAGAACGATAAAAATTTTAAACATGCTGTTTTATTAATGCCAGTGAATTAAACCCAAACCCTGCAATGGCCTCCTCAACCATCAGCAAAGGAGAACTTGGGGAAAAAAGGAATCCAATTTTCCAAGACAGCATGTACCCAGAAAGACTGCTTCTTTATATAACAGCTGTGCATGCTACCCTCAAAAACTAACCACCAAGGGGGGGCAAAAACCAGAACTAATGTTTTATAGCCTTCACACCTCTCGTTTTCAGAATGCAAGGTAAACTCTTCATTTTGGTCACACTGTTTTGAAGTGAGCTGATTACTAACTGATTATGATAACTTATCATATCCTAAACAGCATGAAGTTTATGCCACACTCAAACCACAGTTCTGTACAGCCTTGCTAGTTTATTTTAGCAATTTGTGAGACATTAATCTCAAATGTGTCACTCTGCTGCAAGTTCCTGATACCGGCTCTCTGAGCCTGTCCTTGGCACAACATCTGTGTGGCAAGCAGGTGTGGTCAATTCTCCACATTTACCTTGTTCAAAACAACAGTAGTTTTTAATATTTGTCTAGTATTTCCACTGTAATCTATTTGCTGTGTTGCTACAGAGCTTTAAGTCATACAGAGTTAAGAGCCTATAGTTAGTTTTAAGAATTCTCATTGGCATCAGCTTAAGACCTCATGAGAAATATAGAGCACTAAACATATGTCACCTCTTAAATCATGAAACAATCCAATGGCTGAAGTTCTACCTCCTCCCCACCTGCAGTTTAACTTTACTGAGACAATATGGGAAGGTAAACAGTCCCCCCCTTTGGAAAACAAGAAGCACTGATAAAATAATTTGTATGCTAATTTATAGTGCACTGATGCAGGAATGGGATGAAAAAAATGTAGAGAATATGGTACCTTACTACACTGCTAATACTGAAAGACAAGAAATTCTGCTGTAGGTAAGTCTTAAAATTTATATTAGTGTTGTTGTACCCTAGACTTGTGCCACTTTAATCTGAGGATAAGAATCTTACAGGAAGAATGTGATTGCTGATGAGGTACATTTATATTTGTGAAAAAACATGGCATCAGTAACATGCTGTCAGCTTAATAGCACACTTATTTTGGGCAATGGATCCCAGGGCAGAGATTTCTGATGGAGGAAAATAAGAAATGCTGAATATAGATCATGAGGTTCCCAAAAAGAGGATAATGGAGATAGGGAACAGAGCTTGGAATAGTGGATTTTAAAGAGCTGGCTCCACTAGACTGTACTGAATAGCCCTCTCATAGTATCACTATTGGAAAAGACAGAAAGCATAAAATTAAAAAAAAAAATAAAAAAAAAAAGGCTTCAAGCAATTTATTCAATTTATTTCAATTTATTTTCCATTCCAGGAAAAGTGATTCAAACTATGCTATCAAGAAAAGAGATGACCAGGTTTTCAGAGCTTTTTTAAAAAAAACCAGTGATTATCTCCAGCCAAAAAACTTACAACTTAAACCTATGTTTACAAAAGAACTGCTTGTCCTTTGCTTTTAGATTATATCAGTTTCCTTCTTTATCATATGATTAAAGCCATTGATTTAAACTACACATTCAGAGTCAGCAAAGTATGGGACATCAGCAAAGCAGCCTCTCGAGTTATATGAAGATGGTAGGCAAGTTGCTAGAAAAGTCATTTGGACTGAACCATTATTTCTAAGCCTTGAAAAAAGAAAGAGAAAAAAATCAACCAGAGCACATGAGCAAAGGCATCAAGCAGCTCTTGCTTTGACAATAATATAGCAGATTTTTAGACACAGGCTTCTTCCTTCAGACAGGACAAGTACTCTCCCCTTCTGCCTCCCCATATTCTTTATCCAGGTTTAGTAAAAATTTAGCCATACTGTAATCAGCTTCTGTCTCATCCTTTTATAAACAAACAGAAACTCACAAATAATCTCAATCTAACTTCACAACATAATAATGATTTTCAGGTCTGTTTCTTAACTGTTTCACAGGTAAAGTTTAGAGAGATGGTATTCCTATGATCATTGAGGAATCACATTTTTATTTCCAAAGCATCAATTCATTTTTGTATCCTATAGGTCATATTATCAACTCTACAATTCCTCCTTGCATCTTTCACACTATGTAAGTAGCCCTCTATGGGAATACTACATAACAGTATGGAAAAACCCTAATCTTTATTCAACAACAAAACAAAATTACTCACTGCAATATCAATTAGGGGTGTCATGATAGAGTAAATATTGCCTTTTTTACTGGGAACAGTGAAAAGAGTCCTGCACTTTCAGAGATAGAAGTGTCCTGCCACACTGTGTTCCCACAGAGGTGAACTGGACCACATCCCTCCTATCAAAAGTGGTAATAGGAAGCAATTTATGCTTGAACAGCCACTGGCCAACATTGCCTTGGAAACATATGCTTGCAGTTCATATCTTGCCCTTATAAATAGCCACCTGGCCCCTGTTATCAATTTAAAATAATCTAGCCTCCAGATAGAAAAAAAAAAAATATCCTGCCAAGCTCTTATTATGTTGTTATTGCCGGGAAATGGCCTGTATAATGTCTCACTGATAAGTGTTAGAACATATATATCCAAAAGCTTTGTCAATATTTTATTTGCCATTGAAATTCAAAGTCCTTGGGAGAGACTTCTTGCTGAAAACACACGGCAGAAAACACAGAGTTGCAAATGAAAACAATAAACTCATCAAGCTGCTCTTATGGTCTGATGATCACAGTGAAATAAAGCTGCTTTGCATCTTACTGAAGGGACACCAACTGGTCATGAATTCCCAGGAAACAGCACCTGTCACGGTTGTTGTTGCTGTTATGAGCTGAAAATTAAGACAACGGGTATTATAGAATTCAATTTTGCACAGAATTTTTCAGGAGACTGAACACAAAATTCTGTATGTTTTAGCTGACTGTGTTGTTTGAAGCATATAGAACTTAATATACTGAATCTGCTTCTGTTGTAATGGCCCATTTTTAGATTCTAATCAGCATAAAAGCACAGAGGAACACTTCATAGATCTCTGGTAGCAGAAAGCTCGTAAGGCACTTCGTTATTTCATTTTCCATGAAAAGCAGAGATCCTGAGCATCCGAGGGGTTGGTGAAGCCCAGCCCTGCATCCATCCAGCTCCTGCAATTCCATGTGGTGGTGTTGTGCTTCACCTCCAGAGGAGCAGATCTGGGGGATCAGGCAGCAGCAGCAAGTGGTGCTTCAGGGCCCCAGTCCTTGCCAGGCTGAGCAGCTGCACTGTGCTCTGCCTTTCAGCAACAGCATCACACAGCAAAGACTTCTGCCTGTAAAAGCCTGGCAGCTCCAAACTAGCCATGCTGAGCGTTACTAGGGGGACAGCTGGAGTGCTGAGATACCAGAGAAAGGCCATAGATTGAAGTGCCCAAAAAAGAAGGTTATCTCCTTACCTTTTATGGGTACACCTGAGCTGACTTGAAACTATATAAGGTGCAGATATTGCAGAGACTTCAGCACAGAAATGTTCTTGGAAGATTCCTGTAAGGGAAAATGAGAAAAGCTCTATTTAAACCCCCTGAAAGTTCATCTAGCACATAAAAAACAAGGACCAGATGAAGACTCAGAGAAATAGAAATAAAGCAAATGGGAAAGAACAGAGTTCTACAACCTCAGATTCTCTCTGGAGAGATGGGGACATCTTGAATATTGCTTGAGGCCAAAATGATTCAAACTGAAACTGTCTAGTAGGTTATGAAAACACAGCAGACTTAACTTGAATGACAAATCAAAGAGAATATTTAATAACTCTGAGAAATGTAATAACCATGAATGTCAACTACTTAACTAATAAAATATCATTTTGTTATTCCATAGGGGTCACCCCTTACAGCCTTTATAGTAGCTTTATGTGTAGTTTTGAAGATTTAACACTATTTTTCTTCGTAAGACAAAAGAAACTCTACAAAATTTTTAATAATAATTTCAGCTACCTATTTAAATCTATTAATTATATTTGTTTATAAATTTGTTTTAGCATTCAATGCTCTGATTTGAGGAATGATTCTAAGAGGTTGGCATGCAGCAATCTAGCCCCTGTGTGCTCAAGCAGCTCACTGCCTGGTTAAAGAGCAGTTATCCTATTCTTAGTGAGGCAATGTGAACTACAGCCTGGCCTAGAGATTTCATATCCATACTGCTAAGCATGACAAACACATGCACATCTGTACAATGCTTTAGGTGTTTCCCCACACTTTTTCCACCTGAAATGCAAAAGCACAGGCAGCATCTTCAGTTCATTTTGTCTCAGATCCCAATGTATGTGTGTACCATGAAACTACACAGCCATTACCTCATTCCACTCTTATCTCCACAGCCGTGACTGTGAAAGATGTAGTAGATTGCTGGCCTGTCCACACTGTTCTGGAAATACAAACAGCAGCACAACCACGGGCACCCTTCCTGTTGGTTGTTTTTCATTCGTTCTGTCAGACATGAGCTTCCAAAAAAGTGCTGAACTAAAACAAGTCTTTTGGCATTGGTGTTGCTCACACACACCACAGGTACAGTGAAGTCTACTTAGAGGTCTCAACCAATACCATCAGATAAGTTTGCCAAATCACTGGAGCAGCTGTTGTCCTGATAATAATATTTTCCTTTTCCTGCCTTTCTCCCATCTCCTGAAACTCTGAGTGTTTTCTCATGTCTATCACCAGTCACATACTTGCCCATTCTCTGAATATTATTGTTCACATTCATGAGAAGTTGTAGCATTCCCTCTACAAAAACAGTCTGTGATATCTTATAACCTCTAGTTTGTGAGGGAATGAACAGCAACAGAGACACATGCAAATATCTGGCAGACAGGAATATTCTTGTTTCTCAGGAGTGGGAATCTACATAAGAACACTTCTAATATGCTTATTTTTCAAGTAGTCTCATTCCTTGTCTGTCTTACTGGACCACCTCAGGGATTCAAGCTCAAAAATAAGTGTACCATAGTTTTTTCCTAACTGTGTCTTTTCAAATGTGTGTTCAACTCTGTGCAGAGCCCAGCCTGCTGGGTACACTGAGTGCCTCTTTCACAACATTTCCATTGTTCCCATGGACAACCCTCTACAGCTAAAGTGGGTTTTAAGTATTAACTTATAAAATTTAATATTCAAGACCTGGAGAGCGACGGTGCTCCTGAATGTTTTGGTACCAGTGTTACCATGCCAATGGTATATTGCATTTCTCTAGCATCTATTTTTCCACACAAATAGAGCTCAACTGCCTAATAACTCCCATCCTTTATGTTCTTTGACCCTTCCAGAGGAACACATTGTGCCACTGTAACAGACATAAGTGATGTAAACTATTATACCTTTCAACAACTCAAGCAACTGGCCAGAATAAAGACCAAATTCAGAACTATTCTGAGAGTATTTGACAAAGACAAACTGCAGGACTGCAGTATTCAAAACCTCTGGAGAGCTCCCAGTAACTTGAGACAGAGTGTAATATACAATTTTCAGTGAAGTGATTTATAAGCACTGTAGACAACATGTGAAGCATTTCTTAAATAGCTTTTACAACTGCTATTGTGTGATGAGCTGGCAGCTTTTCTTGACATGCAAAGTCCTGCAGTACTGTTGCTGACACTTCATAGAATCATGGAATCAGCCAGGTTGGAAAGGACCTCTGAGATCATCAAGTCCAAACCTTCATTTTTAATTTAACTTTTAATCCAGGCCGGGTTTTCCCCCATTCCGTACTCTGGCCAAAATCCAATTCGGGTTTCCCCCACCCCTCCAAAGCGGCCCCGGGATGCCCGGACAGAGGCACCAAGGTGTGAACCCCCCAAGGTGACACCAGAACAGTGTTTTATTTATTGTTACAAACACGGAGGATCGTTTCCAAAAAATCAGCCATAACCCTTGTAACTACACAAGCATGCAAGGAGTAAATGCAGTACAGCAGCGTGCATCAGGCACTGGTGTCCATCTCAGACTGGTGTGAAGCAGCCACGTTATTGTATCCGTTTCAGAATGTAACGGGGATGCAGAAACAGGTGTGATGGCTTTTAAGAGAGCCCTAGAGGTGTTCTACAAAGGGTAGATCAGTGAAGCAGTACAGCACAAATTTATTGCTGTCATACCAGACTGCTACTCAGTCTACAGCTCAAAGATGTCGAGGGGCATCTTTATATCCTAAATAAAACAAGTGATCTTACCAAAGGGTAGCTGAAGATTAGAGATTTGGAAACTCCCTCCATGGGTTCCTATGACCTGGGATGTTTATTTATGTATCCCCCATCTATTAAAAATACAGTTTCTGCTTTAAGATAGACTTTAAAACACGAAATTAAAAAGGCTTTTTTCATCATTAGACATGAAACTAGAAATGCACTTCAGTCATGAAAATGGAAGCTGAGATTCTCCAGGTGCTGGCAATTGCAGCTTTAAGCTAAATACCAGGAAAATAACAGCATATAGAGAACAATCTGAGGCTTCAAGATAATACTTGCTTTACTAGCTTTTGTGGCACAAATAAAAGATCTACTTAGCAGACTTAGGAAGTACCAACACCCCCCAATTTTCAGTTTAGCTGCAGGTCTCTGGAATAAAAAGCTAAACAGGTTAAAGTGTTTAAAAAATGCATCACCTCCTCATGCCTTTACCTTGGTTCTGTGAACACATATTGCTGCTTAGGCAGGGTGGAGAGGGCATAAGGTGATAGAGGAGTTAAAAGGTTGTGACCTATAGGCAACATAGTATTGATCACACCACTTCTGAGTGGGACACCCTTACAGAGGTGTCCCTGGATCCAGAAAGTGCAAGGTAGGAGATAATCAGGAAAGTAACCAATGGACACACTATGATGTTGCTTAAGAGATTTCAGGATTTCTACCTAAATTTGGTGAAATGCTGTGCCCATCTCAGCTAAAGCAGCTTAGCTTAGCTTCTCTTGTAATAAACAAAAGTTTGAATCATAAACATGCTTGGGTATAAGTCTCGGGGCAGGATGGAAAGTTGCACAGAGCCTTTTTTTGTACATATCTGAAGCACAAGGCAAAGGTGGCCAAGAGTTGTAGCCCAGCAGTACAGATGGGAGGAAGGGGAAGAGATTCTGTCCAGAGCTCTCCCAAGTGAGCACAGAAGGCCTGATGGGGGTGCAATGAAACACTGAAATTCAGTCTGCTGCACAACTGACCTAATGCAGGCCCATTTCCATGAAGTCCAGTGTAGCACGCTCAGACTCTCTGAAATCAGACACCTAAATGTGGGTTGATTTCTGCTCCCGCATTCTGTATACTTAGTCCAGGTGCTTGAAGTTTTATCTGAATTTAAACACCTCAGAAAGAGGATGCCAACACTGTAGAGTCTTCCTCCCACTCCAAAGCTGCCAGAAG
This sequence comes from Pseudopipra pipra, assembly GCF_036250125.1. Taxonomy (NCBI): domain Eukaryota; kingdom Metazoa; phylum Chordata; class Aves; order Passeriformes; family Pipridae; genus Pseudopipra; species Pseudopipra pipra. The sequence goes on from NC_087556.1 coordinate 11,406,444, forward strand.
CCTCTTGAAGGATTAACACACAAGCTCAGCTCTGAGGGACGAACTGCCCCAATACTTAAAGACATAAAAAAGCCAGAGCACACAGAAAACCAGGAAAAAGCTCTCACAACTGTCTACCCCGAAGCACTGATCTAAACAGCTCAAGCTGCTGATGTCTGAAACCTCACTGGGGTTACAGGGCATGAAAAGAGATGTTGGTTGCAGGTGCCTCAGGATAAACTCACTCCCCCTAGAGACAACACGGAGTGTCCAGTCATGCTGCTAATGCTGAGAGGTTTGGCAGAGAGCTTAGAAGAGGTATAAGACTGGAAACCTAGGTTTCCAGGCTCTCCTGCATTATTTATTCTCCTAAGCATTATTGGCCAAACTACAATCCAGGAATTATTTTTCATTCCTTATGTCTCCAGGTGCTAAGCCTAGGAGTAGAGCCATTTGGTAGCACTAAAGTCACAGACCCCTGCACAACACTTCTCCTCTGCATGTTTTACACCAGTTTGATGCCTTCACAACAGGAAACAAGCCAGAGCAAAGAACATGCTTTTCCTCTGCTCTGAGCATGAGTTAACCACCCCTTCCCCATATTTATGTGTTAAAAGAAGAAAATGATGCAGTAAGTACAAGTTGCTACTGACTGAATAGCTTCCTGTTTGCACCTTGTACTTTCCACTAAAAATTGCCACTTGAAAAATTAAGAGAAGGGAAAGAGCTTTTCAAAGATTGTGTTTTTTCACATGTGACAGGATAACTCTTCCTAAGCCTGTACTTAACCTGAAATTGTGTTTTAGCAAGATAAGCCCAGCAGTTGATTAACAAATGCTGCTTTCATCCTGAATTACTCGGAAGCTCTGCGGAGGTCATATTAGCACCAAATGAGATGGTTTTAATCAGGGGTATAACAGCAAACACAGATTAGTTTAAATTAATGCAAAATTAAGTGGTCATCAGGGATGCTGATTTAAGCCCTTTGGAAGATAATAGAACACAATTTCAAACTGCTTCTTTTTAGTACATAGTGAAGAAAGGTGTCCCTGCAGAAAGAAAAGGTGTCCCTAATACATATGATGAGAAAGGTGAGAACTTAGGGCACATCTGATAGTACCTTGCTGAGTTTAAAAGTTTCAAGTAATAGGACTTAATAAAGGCTCATTTTCTATTTCCAGGTCTGGTTCCTGCCCTGTGGACTCTTGACCAGCCTGAGAAGTTCAGTCTGCTCCCACGCAATGGCCTTCAAAGCTCTCAGATTTCAGCACTGCTATTCTGCTCCTCTGAACACTGGTTCAGCACAGGACAGTTTACTGCAAAAGCCTGGATTAATACAGCTATAATTTCACTTGCACAGCTGCATTTCTAGGGCAACTCCACCAGAGATGGATTTTCACCAGTGTAATAAAGAGCAGAGTTTGGTTTTCTAGAAAGGAAGGGAAGCAGCTTTGTTTCTGCACAGGGGGTATAACAGCTGGGGAACCCTTTCCCTTGAGATGGTTTACACCAGGATAAACCTACAAGACAGAGGATACTGGAAACAGGAGAAGTGAAACCAGATTGAAGCCTAAAGGTTTGAGGACTGGGTGTTTACTTCAAGAAGATTCAAGAAGTGCAGCTCAGATTTGCTATACATACCATCCTTGCTGGGGCCAAACACATCCTTAGTGTACCCAGCCTGGTAAAAAAGTTAGTTGTCTGATAACTTTAAACTGCATGAAAGTGAGTATGCAATAGGAATGTTCTCCCATTCTGCTTTTGTGAACTTCCAATATTTTTAGCATAAGAATAGTTTTGCACTTACCTGCAAGCAGTTTTGAGGTTTGTAGAGATCCCATTTGAGTGAAGCATAGTGCCCTCTGAACATAAACAACATTAACGTAAGGTTACAAGAAGTTTCTTAAATTTTTATCAAGCATATTGGAGATTTGTTGGGCAAAATAATGTAAAAATTACTCTAAACTACATATTAAACTCCTGAGACAGGCACTGATATGTGAATTAGGAATAGTATTTCTAAAAAAAATTCAGTTGAAAGAAAACAACCATTCACATCTGCAAAACACTGCTCCAGATCTTTTTCAAATCAGTAGTTTAGTCATTGCAACCTACTGGTTGGCACATTGGGGGCATAATTGCTCTTAGTCCAGCTCCAAATGAAATGGTCAGAAAACATTTCACAGTGTTTTTTGGATACAGTCTCAAAGTAAACTTACATAATCATCACAAATAAATGCATTGGAGACTGAACTACCACTGATCCCTAAACCTGAAAGAACAACAGGACTGTACCTACTCTCTAGAATATCTCTTTCGTGTCCTAAATTAACCCAAATCCGTCTTTTAAATATTGCACCATATCCTGCATTTTCATATAATAAATATTGATTAAAAACTTCCAGGCAAAATTTAAAAAGTTCTGGTTTTCATAGCTGCAGGACACCAATTAATGCAGAAAAGGAATGCAGTTCCCTTGAGAACTGCAAAGATGCAACGCCAGTAATGACAAGGAGAACATGATGCAGATCAGCAGTTAAATCATACTCCAGAAAATTCATATCCTTCACCCATTTCAGTAATTGCTTTTTCTCTGTACCTGTTTAACCTAGTGCAGAGAAATGTCAGTACTTACAAAGGTAGACAGGGAATTAGGCAATGAAAATAACAGCTATAAAACAGATGAGCTGGGCATCAAATGCTCCTGTGCACAGACATGTTCCTTTGTTCCTGTGGGTCCACATAATTTGCCAGTGTAGACACAGCTCTTCTCTCTGTAGAGGCACTAAGCTTACATGTGTTAAAGTGGAAGAGGAATTGAAAATCTATTCCTCCCTGGACAAAAACTTCAAGCCTTCACGTAAACATTTTTCTTAACTGTCAAACTTTTAGTATTGGGCTTTTTTGTCATGGTATTCACCTATTCCTTCTTGATACAGTTTGTGATTGCCTTTCTGTAGTTCACTTGAGGTGAAAGAAGCTCCCTTCAAGAAAACCTTAAAAGCCTGTGATATCACTTCTCTCACATTAAGGACCTATTCACATAAATAAGGCCTTTTGCTCTTTTTCTGCATGAGCTAAATTCCACTTGAAGTACATTACGCCAGCAGGCTTTTGTATTTAATTTAAGACAAAAATGTTCTGCTTTCTCTTGCATTTAAATCTTGATTTATATCTCCTGTACTTCAATTGATGACTACAGATTGCCAAAAAGCATCATCTTATTCTTCTCTGATTGTTTTACTGCACAAAACAACCTGGCTGGCCAGTTCACTGTTTTATTCCTCTTCGTAGTTACAGCATATTTCATTTTCCCATCACATGGAAAGCACTGCACAAAAACAGCTGAAACTTCAAAAAAGAAATTATTCCTATGTCAGTAGTCACTTGTGTGCAGTGGACTTCTGTATCCAGATGACAAATACCACTGTAGGCTCTCAGTGATCATTATCAGTCAATTTTAGAACCAGAGTAAAAGTGCACTAGGAGCAAAGGCATCACTAAATACTGAAGTAACATAGGACTGTATGCACTGTCTATTATTTCCATCAAAAAATAATATATCAGCAGCAACATGTGGAGAGTAATTTCTCCAAGTTTACAGTTCAGCTCAAAGACGGAATATAGACAAATTTTTCACTAGTTTCAAGATAACTAAAAACTGCCTCCTTCATGCTGCATTTATGAGAAACTCAGATATAACAACTAGCCTGCTGAGCATGCCATAACTTATTAACCTTATACCACTATGATAAACACAATTTATTTCATATTGACTGAAAAAATGAAATCTGTACTTTATTAGGAGATTCAAAACTGAATATCAAAGAGACAGCAATTGTAAATACACTCTTGTTCTGGTTATTCCAGGCTGCTTTTACAGGAACAAACTTCAATATCAACCACATAAGTGACAAAAAAACTTTGGGTTTTCTTAGATTCATCATCTCAAGAATTCACAAGTAATTAACTCATGTGAATTTGAATAATTAATGTCAATCCATTTTTTCAAAGTCTTTTATTACCGCACGTTCTTCATTTTGTAGATGACTTAGTTCTCTGTCATTCCAGCTCCAGTAAGTTACAGTCCTTCCATTCAGATTCATGAACCTGCCTTCAGTCTGTTCATCAGATATCCCCATATAAGCCTGTTTTCAAGGTGTTATGGACTCTTGTACATCTGTGTTTTTACCTTCATTCCTGAGACAGGCAAGTGCACTTACAGCTTTTGTAAAAAGAGATATCCAGTTGAGACAAGTACGATTTTTAGCAATACTCTTGATGTTCTTTAAAATCAAAGCTAGAAACATAAGTGAATACAAGTAATTGTATTATACCAAAAATTGATCATGCTCTAGTTATTTATCTGTTTCACAACTATATTTCAGAAGTAGCTGATACCAGCTATAAACAGATGCAATTGAAGTAGTAGTCAGAATCCAATAGAAGTCTAACAAAATAGACAGCTGGGAATATCAGTGCAATGTTTAAAGCACAAGCACATGGAGAACAGTGGTTGATCCTGCAGGCCATGTAACATGCCCTGCCCTGTAAGCTGGCAAAGTAAGCCTTAAAGTTTCTCAGGTCAGTTCAGGAAGGATGTATTCAGTGAGATGTAATTTAATTAATGACCATCACCCATGAGCAATCTGAGATAAAATTTGTTTCAACCTCCTCTTTTTCATCCCTTCTCCAGCACAAGCATGTCCATCATTTTACCAGGCCAAAAAATAAACTTATCAATGATTGGACCTTACTTTTTTTGTATCTATTAAATTCATCCTCCCAAACCTGTAGTTTTGTTTCCAAAGGGGTTCCTTGTCTCCACAAGTTGCCAGTTACTGTAACTGGGAGTTAAGGCTGTTATTTAGTAATTATACTGAAATGACTGCACAGCACCTGTTTCCAAGATGCTTAGCTCCCCTGTAATTTGATGCCATGTCAGAGAACTCTGTCATTTCTAGAGCAGAAATCACAGGCCACCCTGCAGATTCGTTCATGGGAATTTGTCCAACTAGGAGAGCCTTATCCCTGACCAACGTGAACGCTTGGATAGCCTTTGAATTCTCAGGGCTGCCAAAGTCATCTATTCAGGGGGAAAAGCCCAGTTCCCAAAGGCAAAATACACATGTAAACATTCTTAAATGATCAAAAGTCGAAGGAAGAAACACACAAACAGGCAAAGAATGAGAGAAGAAAAAGTGTTGCTTATAACTTGAGATAGAGGGTTTGGTATTCCACTCACAGACAACAATAAGCTAGGGACTCATTAAAGATACTTTGTTCCCCCAGTTATGTTGGGCAACTCATCTCCTGTGTAACAGATGGTTTATTTTTCTGCTCCTCACACTTCTGGAAATCACACCTTTCCTCAAATGATGTTATAGGAATACCAGACACTAACACAAATATTTTATTTTTTTGGAAAATACACTGAAAGGTTGAAAACCAGATTATAGAAACATGAGGAAATTATTTCTTACTTCCATATTCTCCTTTTTCTCCTTTCTTTCCTTGTGGTCCTAAAGCTCCTTTTATTCCTGGAGGTCCCACTTTTCCAGGAAAACTCTCCAGGCTTCTCAATCCTTCTCCTAAATTTTAATTTAAAATAAAATTGTTTAAATGTTTTCCAAGTTTTTCTTCCACTATGTTTTCTTAGTGCTTAGAGAGAGCACCAAACACAGACTCCTTCCCCCTCTCCGTGCCCACCACTAGGAAAATAAAGCACCTCTGGAACACTGAACTACTCCTGTGGAAAGCTTCATTTACTAGGGAATGCATTACTTTGACGAAAAAGCCTTTAGTACACCTACTTATGGCACTGAAAATCCAATGAAGTAAATGCTGTCTCATGTTATTGCAGAGGTACACATGCTCTCAAACCAGAAAGCCAATATACTTCAGCTGTAATCCAATCACACATCACAGTATATGATCTGGAAAATGAGTTAAGTCTTATGATTAAGGACACTTCTCTCAAGCAGTTTGTTGAAAGACAGTGCTGCAGAGGGTGTACTGAGGGGTATGTGGACCAGGAAATGTCCATATAGAATAGCAATACATGCCACAGAAATTTTTTGCTATAGTTCATAACAAGTGGTACTGATAATGATGAGAGTTTTCTTGGAGGTTGAAAAGCAAGTGTCTAATTCCAAGATGAGTGGTATCCATACGATAACACAGAAAGAATAGGATAAGAAAATGTACAGTTCCACATGTCCTTACTAGGAGTTTGGACAGAAACTGATTTGGAAACTTGGCAGAGCATGTGACTTGGTTCTACCACATGACAGAAAGCACTTGCAGATCTATTTGCTGTTCACAGCAGTGCATGAAAAAAGTTGCCTCTGTTGTTGAGGCATAGAGAGTATGAAGCAATCAAGTTATGACCATCAGATTAGTAACCAACAAGCATGGTTTCTGATTTTGAGAGCTGGCCCCTGGAAAGAAAAAGCAGTAATAATTTAGTAGGGTATAATAGGAAGTGATTCAGAGTACAAATGGTACAATCAGATTAAATTCTCATTACTCTTCTGTTCTATAGGCTGCTGTGAAAATGTATAGTGTTTTTTTTTATTTATTAAAAGCCAAGTGTCTAGAGTAGCATTATAAATGCAGAAAGCATTTTCAGCTTCCTGAAATTGTGCAAAGTCTAAAAAAGGTTAATGGGGCAGAAAAAAAGGAGATAAGTAAAAGGACAAAACGAAAGACTGACTGAGGCATGAAACAAGACTAAAGGGATGATAAGGAGTGTCAAAAGCACAATTTCACTAAATGGTCATAGCTCTGTACCTGGTTCTCTCTTGGCCCCTTTAGGACCATCTCTGCCTGGCGAGCCACTGACTGCAGGAGCACTGCACTGAATTTCTGTCCAGGAATACATTTTCTCTTCAGGCTGAACTTGTTACCATCAGCAGCAAAAGCCAAAGGCATTGAAAGGCTGAAAAAGAATCGTTGCTAAGTCCACAGATCTGCAACATATCAAGCAAAGTAATTTCATTAATTTCTCCATTTACATCATTTTAAAGGGGTGCCTGGGAAATACACTCCTGTCTTCAGGCAAAAGACCAAACAAGGGATAGTATCTAAACCATTTCATGTAGCCTCTGATTGTATCTGTATGTACAGAAACCTGAAAAGAGACAACCAAGCTTCTAAGAATCTGAAAATCTCAAGGTGTAATGAAAATACCTAATATAGCAACAGTCATCAATCTTGCCATGTTGCAAATTAATTTCAATGTTTTGTTCATTGTATGTCTAAATTTAAAGCATTTATCTTCATGCCAAATAAGTCATACAGTGTTCCATTTTGGGATGAATCCTCATCTCTCCAGCTGTTGTGTTTCTGTGTGGACTCTTCTTTTCACAGCTACCAGGGATGCTGTATGTCTGAACTCAAAGTGATTAAGCTGCTTCTCTTGATAGCATCTCTACTACTAGCAAACACCCACAGCTTAAAGGACAAAAAGCTTACATGTGTTTAAGTGGCAATGATCTCATTGCCTCCCCTATTTCTCCTTTCAGACCTTGTATATTAATAAGATACTTTCTCCTCAGTATCACACCTCAGAGTTGAGATCCTTTTGGATCCCAGATCTGCAATACTTTGCTGCCCTCTCTGAGCAGAACAGTAGGACTGTAACCATAAGGGAAGGCTCTGCATGACGTTCTGACAAGCTGAGTCACAGCAGTCGTCCTTGTTTCCAATATGAGGGTTTAACTTGAGACAATCACACCCCACGTATTCCATGTTTATCTGAAAAAAAAACCCAAAATAAAACTACCACAAATATGAGCTGATGAACATTCACAGTAAATAGCCACATACTACAGTCAAGTGGCCTCATTTTCTCACAGTTCTGCCAGTCAAAATGAAAAAGAAACTTAGGGAAGCACCATTTGGTTGACAGATTCGGATAAGGAGAGAAAAATCAAATTCAGCATGAATTCCGCTACTCACCTCAATTATTTCTCTTCTTTTTAAGCTTCAGAAAAGACTTCCCACAGAAAGCAGCTTCCCCTGTCATGTTTCATCTGATAAAGTACAATATAAAGTATAATCATTAGTGTATTACTGTGAGAACATCATTATTAGGATAAAAAGCAGAGTTTAAGAAGTACCATATTTCTATATACTTATTTGTGCTTCCTCCATTAACTTCCCATCAAAGTCTGGGGAAGTGGTACACACCAAAATAAAACAATGAAAGGTATTTAGCTAACTAATATAACAAAACTTGGATCTTGGTTATATTTCTTATCCATCTTCATGGACTCCAGCCAGTTCTTAACAGCTCTGTAAGGATTTCCTTCTGCTGACTTTCTATACTATGTAACTATCGAATATCAGGGAAGTTGACACTGCTGATGTCTCCCATGAAGGTAACAAGACAAAGCTCAAAATAACAGCACAACAAAAGAAAACTTGAAAACAAAACGTAAGCCCTCAGATAAATCCACTCCCTACAGAGGTTCAGCCTCACACAAATCTCTGTTGGTTTTACCTGCCAGGAGCTAAGATCTATTTACCTGCCAAGTTTTCCAGGGTGACCACCCAATTCTTTACTCTAGGAGAGCCAAAGTGCCTGTTTACCCTTTGACAAACTGGTGGCAGGGTTTCCTAGTAATTCAATCAGTGACTAATGACAATTGGCACCAACAATGGCTTAGATAAAAAAGCAAAACGTTCCAAATTTCTCACAAAAATTGAATAAATCTTAAGGAACTGAAATAGAAAAAACAAGTTTTGCAATCCATATTTATATTTATAGAAGGGTAGATAATCCTACATGGAGAATCACACTGTGTGGATGTAATGAGAGTCTTCAGGTCCCAAGACACACACAGTTGCAGATTTCTCAGCAGAGATCAGAATTAGGCTTTGAAAGATGACCTGAAACTTATATTTAGCAGGTAGCTAGTTCTGCAGGTCCTATTTAAAGATATAGGTCTCAGGTAATTCTTTTATTCCTCCATGAAAAGTGCTCTAGGACATTATTCACCCAATGGAGGTAACAGCAGAGAAGAGAACCTGGAAGAGGCAGCATGAAGTTCTTGTTCCAGATCTAGTCTTGGAGGTGACAACTCTTGGTGATTAGCCCAAAAGCTGAGAGCCTGGCGGCAGAGGACAGCCCTATTGGAGGTAAGTACTAGGGAAACTGCTCCTCAAAAGTGGTCTTACATTTATACACAGGCTACTCAGAGACAGAATGATGTTAAACTGTTAGTTACATCCTCCTAACAGCCTCCTTCTCAGCCTGCTGTGCCCAGGTGGGGCAGCCTACAAAAGTCCCTTCCAACCATCATGTCTGCACCTGAAAGGCTTGCATGGCCACACTACAGTCTAATTCTTGTTACAGCCAAAGAGATCTTTGCTTACCAACACCTTTACTTAACCATTACACAGGGAAACTCTCACTGCACCACTGCCTTGCCTGGCAGCCAGCACAACAGAAGGCAGTAGGGAAGAAGTTAAACAGAAACTTGCTGAATTTTTACCATGAGGACAACCCTGCCAAAAGAAAAAGATAAATCACCAACATTTCTACCAAAGCTGTTACTTTGTGCTTTGTTTTAGGAAGAGGTTGCTGATTGGCTAATCTCAGTCTTGCACAATCCTGATGATTGCCTACCTCAGTTTTACCACCCTTATCTAGAGGGGCTGCATATGACATTCTGGGAGTGAGCCCTTTGCTCTTTGCCTGGCCTTGGGCAGACATTGGCTGTGTTACAGTACAAACCAACAACTAAAAAAATCAGCACAACTGCAGGCACTGAAAGCTTTGACTGTAAGGTTTTTTCCCCTTTATTCAGTCAATGGATAAATTTTTTAATAACCTAGGAGAGGGAAGGACATTTGAGGCTTAACTTCAGTGACTGCCTTTCCTGCAGCACAGTTTGCACTGTCCAGCTGGCTACAATATTATTGTTTGGACATGGAAACTACAGTAGCAAGAACACAGTGTGCCAGGTAGCTCTGCAAAATTGAAAACATAAAATTTAATGCTGAGGAAGAGATGTTTTAGCAATTTTGCTTGCAAAAAAATTCCTTACCCAGAAGAAGGTCTGTTAGACATCTCCAGTTGCAAAAATTAAAACTCTCCCTCCATGCAGCAGTGTCAAGATCCCATTTCTGGGGCTATTGTTCTCTATTGTGGTGGCATCAGAGAGAAATGTAGGCTGTCAGGCTGCCTTATATCTTTCTTGTTCAGAAGCTAGGATAAATTCATGGTCTGTAAAAATAAAATGAACACATCAGTTCAGAGCAGTGCTACTTGTCAGGTATGATTTGATAAAAACATTGTAGAGCCAACATCATTAAAAAAGAAATTTGGAATTAGGGGTTTTTTAAAATTATTGTTATTTTAAAGTAAGAAGCTGAAATTTCCACACTGACCTTTGCTATTTTGGCTGAGAAGCAAATGTGGGATCTATACACTGTCAAAAAATGGTATCCAGGGCTCAACTTGTAACCTTGTAACCCACAAAAATGTCTGGTTTCTTGTATGACTGTTCAACTTCCCTGAAGGCTTCTTGCCTGCAAAAGCAGAAGTATGAAGGAGACAGGATTGTCAGCAATTTCTCCACCCCTAGGGTCTCACCAGGTCAGGACACCATCTTGCTGAAACATAATTTATCACACAGTAGAAATTTTACTAAACTCTGGGAAAGCCAGCATGTTTACATGAAGTTCCAAACCTATAGAACTATTGTAAATGTCTGTATTATGTGGCAAATAAAAATCATAGGGGCAGGTGTCTTAACATTCAGAAACGATTTCTTTTCCACTGGATTTGTAATTTCTTTTTCTATCTGTTTATGTTTATACAGTCTTCTCTTCCTCCAGAATTATTTGGTTCTCCTGATTCCAAGTTTGCATACAGAGTTCCTCACTATTTAGATCCTTCAATGTACCTTCTTTCTGCATTTGGGGGAGTGGTCTTGCATCTGCATGGTCTTTGATAGATGGTGCAGCTCTCTGCACATTTCCTTGGAGAAGCAAGCAGCTCAGCACAGGAGAACACTTGGCTTTTGAAGTTTCAAACGTGCCTTTGGAGCCATCAGTTTTGAGTATTCTTCACCAACAGCAATATCATATGGGAACAACAGAAGTGGGAACTATATCCAATTATTTTCATCACAACATAGCAGGATGACAGCTTCTAGACACTTGCAAGGGAATATATGGCTAAAGCAGTGGATAGAAATGCACAGCTAGCTCATTGATTCACTTTGATGTCAGACCATCAGAGTGCTTTTATCCCGAAACCAGGAGTTTACAAAGTGTTTCAAACTTTTCATTGAGACAATTAGAGTCAGGATTAAAGACTTTTGAAGAGCAAAACTCTAGGAATAACCTTGTTTCAGAAAAACCTCGGAGCAGGCATTATGGAGCACCATTCTTAATAGGTGCTCATACAGTGAGTGTAATTAGAGCTCTTACAAAAATATAAAGTGGAAGCTGTTCTGTGCAGGATCTTTTTCTTCTGAATCAGTAGTGATATATCCCTTGCCTGTGTATCCTACCATGCATCTGCACTTCTGCACAATAAGAAAGATGAAGTAGAGCTGAAGCTCTTTACCTGTTTCTTTCCACTTGTCAGTCTGCCAAAGAGACTGTGCAGATGAACAGTTGCTTTCTGTTTTGTTTTCTACCCTGAAATAGTCAATCCTCATTAGTGATAAAATCTTTAGGTGTCCCGTGTCCACTTTGTATACTAAAATCAAGGTAAAAGTATCAGCTGCTTGTGAGAGAACAGGGAATTTATATAGTGGGACACGCTAGGAACAATGCCACAGTAATAGCAGTTTGCAAGGTTGAGGATAATCTTTAAAGAAACTGTAAGAGAGAGAGACAGTTCTGAGGCAGACCACACCAAAAACCCCAAAAAACGTGTTTAATTCAGAGGAAGTTCTGTTTGAGATTCAAAGTTCCCAATTCGTACAGGATCCCTCACTTGGGATACTGACTATTAAGAACCCGTGTACTGAGCTTCTCCTCCTCTTTTGAAAATTTGCTGACTGAGTTTCCCGTCATCCGAGGTAAAAGAGATCTAAGCTTTAAAAGCATGAGATTCTGAAAGAAGATAACATCAGAATGCTATTCTTACCATCCCCAGTCAGCTCTTCTGCTTTACTTACTTGGAAAAGTTTGACTATAAAGTCAAAAAAGTTCTCTCTTCACCTTCATAGAGATTTAAGGGATCCTACCTTATATATTTGTAATGTATTTGTGTATGGGCCATCCATCACTCAGCAGAAGTTTTTATCCAGCACCACTTTTCACTCAGCTTTCTGTTTGACTCCTGCAAAGAATGCATTGCTCAGTGCAACTGGAAAACTAAGCACAGTGTAAAATTGCTGCATATTTACACCTTTATACTTGAGAACAGCTACAGTCTTGTCCCAGTATTAGAATAACAAGGGAGCTGGAGAAACAGAGAATATCACAGGCTTTTGTCTGCTCCAATACACCTACATACAAAGATAAATTACAGAGCTTCATGATAAAAGCAAGGTTTACACCTTGATATTTACTCAATTGAATAAAAAAAAATATATTGATGGTTACATTCTTGTATGATGCCAAATTGTTCAGCATTATACTGCTCTGTGCAAGAAGTGGTTAAATCTTACCATCCAAAAGTAGCAAACCAAAAATAAATGCCAATGCTTAGAGAACATCTATTATTGGGCTAACAGAGTCTATAGACTAATGGGGGATATCTGTCCTTCATTCAACTTAGAGGAACAGGAAATCTCTTGCTCTTTTCCTTTGCTTCTCTTTCATCTGTTGTAAATGAAATGTGAACAGAATGGGGTTATTTTCTGTTCAGATGTCTTCAAACACAGGCCAGTTCTTAATGCTTAAGGACTCATAAAACACCATGTCTGATTTCCAGCTTTTCACTTTAGCCACAACTGAGGATGCAGAATGTCAACTTTTGCCAAATTTGGATGAGCTGTTCACACTGACAACTGATCTGTCAAGTAGAGATTTGTCAAGGGTTTTCACCATGTTGCAACAAAAATTTAAGAAGCAAAGGCTTCTACTAGCATGCAACAGCTGATATTCACACGCAGCTGAAGTTTCAGGAGCTGTAAACAATTTGCTTCTCAACTTAGGGGCACATTGAGAAAGTTTTCGTGAAGATTGAGAAGAAAAGAATCCCATGTAGATGTATTAATACAACAGGGTAGAGTCTGTTCACACTGAATATCTTCTAATATGCACAGCAAAACTTGTGAAGCATGGTGTAGTCACTGAGATCACCTGCCAAGGTTATGGGATCAGTAAAATCCCCATAGCTTTTCATGATTTTTCTTATGTTCTAGTACGATTTTGCCTTTCTGTTTCTTAAAGTTAATGATTCCAGAAAAGATTCAAAATCATTAGTAGGGTCTTTAGGATCTGCATTTCCACAGCTGATCCAGAAATACTTAATACAGGAAACACCAGATGCTAACTAGGCAAATGAAAGCACAGCCAATAATAAAGTGGCCTGTAAGTGACCTCTGGTGGACAACAAGAACGGTGTTAAATTGCTTTGCTTTGTATTTTTCAAGAGAGTAGTTTATATATTTAACTACCTTACATCCATTCAGTTGAGTATTATCTAACATCATAAAATAATCAAAAACACTTTCCACTTGAACTAAAAGAATTTAATGTCAAAAAAATTGGAAACTAAAACAGGAATGGTAAAATTTTAAATCATCAATTTTAGAAGCACCTGTAACAACGGGAGTTCTTTATTGTGTGTATACCATTAACATTATACCACCAACAAAGTGAAGGTAAGGCAATCTTTCAGGTGAACTGAAAGGTGAACTTACAAGCAGTTTCAAAGGGAACAGGGTGATCCTTTGAGGACATGTCAGTCGTTCCAAGAAACCACCAGTATTTCCCAGGTTGGGTGAGGTGTTGGAATCTGTTGCTTCCAGCACAGGCAGTGGCTGATCACAGCCACTCTACTAAGTCATAAGACTTTATATATCTATTTTTTACAGTACAGATTATCCCCAAGGATCTTATCCTACTCCTAACTAAATATTTTTAAAGAGATTTGTAAGCTTGGGAATTCATTTTGATCTCATGGCTTGAAGAGGCTTCCAACGCAGGGTTTTGGGGCCTCCGTTTGCAGAGCGCATGTACAGTCTGACAAACCATAAACTTTGTATAGATCCCTGTAGGACTGCAAATTCCCTTTTGATAATTGGACTTGCTTTCCCTTGCTACCGCTTCCTAATTTCCACATGGAGCTAAAACTCCAGTAGTTTCTCACATGGGTCTAACAATAGACGTGGGAGATGGTTTGCTGTACAGAAATAACACACTGAAATTGTTCCCAAGGAAAACCAGTATGTCTTGGCAACAGTTGTCCTGGCAACCAAGTCTCCTCACAGAGGATGATGGCCACTGATCTGTGGAAACTGATCCATGAGTCATTTTTTCGCAGAGACCTGAGTGGATAGGGGATAGAATGGCAGACACCCCACCATTTGGTTTCCCCCTATCACTTGCAGTGACAGGGAACTCTCACCAGTCAAAGAGGTTAACTGGCATTTTGCCTCGAACATAGATCCATGACATACTAATTATAAGGCATACTAATAGTCAGCATCTTTTCAGACAGCACTATTTTTATTTTTTTGGTTTTTTTTAGCTAGTCATGTTAAGGACTGGCTAAACTCTCCACCAGGAGGGAAAGCAGCACTGGAAAAATCACAGTAGAATATAAGTCAGCACACCATGATAGTATTAAGCAGAGCACAGATAAAAGTGGCAGAGTGCATTTTTGTCTAAGTAGCTTTTCAGAAGACTGTTAAAGCTTTGAAGGTCTGCATAGCTTTTGATTTCATATCTTGTGTGCAGGGTGGCACAGGTGCTCATCAGGGGTAGCACTGCTCCAGAAAGGCTGTGCTGCACTTGTAACTGCTCAGCCCAGACCTGAGCCCAAATGAAGCCTGAGGCTTCAAGGAGGACAAATGGTGGTCCTCTGCCTCAGTGTGCCCGTGTTCAGCTCTCTCTGACTGCCTGTTATGACTTGCTCTTTCTGCTAAAGTGGCCTTACTGCAAGTTACTATCATTTTGGGACAAAGCACATGCTCTATTAATTGTTGCTCCTTCCACTCTAAGGCTCATGCCTGGCACTCATGAACTGACATAAACAGAAGATGAAAGTAGAATTGCCTCCTTTCCAGCACTGTTTGCACACACACACACCCCAGGTGTAACAGCACAACTAACAAAGCATCACTTCCCAGTTAGGGCATTTCCCTCACATTCCCACCTCTGAGAGGCCCAAGCACAGTTTGCTTCAACATCTTCTGGAAACATCTGAAGTCGTTTGCTTGGTCACAGCTACGGGGCTCTCATGCCGGGACAGGGCTGCAGGGACAGCAATTCTCTTCCCAGGGAGGATGAGAAGCCCCTTGGCCACAGAGCTGCTGGTGCCCACCCATCCTGCAGGTCTGTGCTGCCTGGAAATCCTGCCACCTGGACAAAGCAATGAAACAGAAAACAGCCATTTCATTTTCATGGGCTTCTTATCCCTGAGCAGTCCCTCTCAAAGGACACGTGTGCCTGCAGTGCTCGGTCAACTGAATGACCAGCAAGAAGTTGAGTGGTGGGCAGAAACTTCAGCTACTGCAGTCTGAAATGGGTCAGTTAAAAGAAATGAGAAGTACCTGAGTCTATCCCAGCCCAAAAAAGCCAGCACTGAGGGTCAGCAAGGCTGCACCAGGATATCCCAGTCCAGAAACAGCAGCATTTCCAGCAGTTTCTCAGAAACTGATGTGAAAGAAACATTTCTGTTTCAGAAAACCTGACTTGCCAAAGAAATTATTTCCTCCTGAAATATTTCTCAGGGTTTATTCTACTGCTTTAATCTGAATTATGCCAATCTATGCATACGATGATTCTATTTAGTCATGAATATTTGGACACACATATTTTCATATAGGAGGAATGCAAAAGAGTTTATTAGAAGATAGCACAACCATTGCATCAATTCAATATTTGCACAAGAAGCAGAGAAATGTTTTTCATCAGTTTACGCTTCTCTTTCCATTACCTGCACAGTAAACTCAAACACAATAAATGTTTCAGGAGGCTATTAGGCAAGTGGACTTCCAGAGATTTTCAAGGTAAGGAAAAAAAAGCACCTCAAGCAGTAAATCATACAGCTTGAAAATTGCATAGTAAACATTTGGAGACATGTAAAATCCCACTGCTAACCTAAACGAGTAAACAACTTGAAAAAATGAGCTCAGATATAAAAATTATGAGCTGACTACAAATCAACTGCAAACACATTAAAGGCCTATATTTGTTCAAATACATTATTCATAAGAAATAATTTGAGCAGTAGTTGTATGCAATTTATGTTGCATAAACTTAAGCAAATACTTGTAACCAAAAGCTGATTTAAAGAATTAATGAGCAATCTCTAAATAAAATTCTATTACTAAATAAATTCCTCCCTGATTTGCAAAGCCATATGCTTCCTTTAAGCATTTATTCCAATACTTGTATTAACAGCTGAGTCCCGAGATGTTAGGATAGTGACAAAGAGCTTAGATCTGATCAAGCTCTTGCTAAGCAGGACTGATGTGAGGTAAGGGGGGAGGAACCATTGTTTTTGAAATGTTTTTAAAGTATTTAACATTCAACAGCAACACGAGCCAATTATATGTTTATGCTAAACAGCTACATTTCTCTAGGATCCCTAAGATTTTTGAATTTTTAGTAAACAAATGAACAGAAATGGGAATGTACCTTTTCACCTCTACTAAAGCACTTCCACTGTCCATTGCTGGACTCCTTTGGACATCAAATTTAACAGTTAACATCTCAGGCTAAGAGGCACTGCAATATAATGTGGTATATCTGCACAGTTTGAATTGCTATACCAGTGCTGGCTGTGGAAAAACATGAAAGGTGGCTTGATTTACATTAACTGCAGTGCACTAACTCCACACTCCTCTGCACTAACTTGGGACTAAACATGTGCATTATACTGAAGTAATATTGATATTATTATTCTGTAAATTCTCATATAGAACGTTAATAAACCAGATGCTTTTGAACTGTTGGAGATAACGGGGAATGTCTACAGATTAACACCTCCAATTACTACCCTCCAAAATTATTACCCAAACAGATGAAAGAACCAGTCTGGCTTTCACAAATAGATGTCTTTTAAATATGAATTTAATTAAAGTACATATGCTGCTTGACCAAGAGTTGAGACACTGAAAAGCTTTCCTTAGACTTTTTGGCCTGTGAATTAAACACATATCAGGGATAATGTTGAATTAAACCAAAAAAATCAAACATCTAATCCTTGCAAACAGATTACATACTTACAGTTACTCTGGTACAGTAGCTCCTATTATCTACTTTCCACTAATATCTACCAGTTTTCTTGTATTCACTTTGTCTTACAAACATGACTTGTACAAATAACTTCCTATTATGTTTTCACTTATCCTCTTAACCTCTTTATTTCAAAAACATTTTTAAAGTCCTGAATAGTTTTGCAGAAGATTCCCATCTTAGCCATGGGGCAGATGCTGTTTTGCAAATTGACCTCCCTTAGAGAAATGTTCCAAACCTTTCTTGCTTCCTTGTGATGCACCCATAGACTGTTATACAGTAAATGGACAGCATCCAGAACAAGCTGTTTCTCCCTAGTGCCTCCTCTGGATCTGACTCTTTTGAATATAAGGACAACAGAGATGAAGTTTTGCCTTTTGGTAATGTCATGCAAAATTTCCTCACATTATGGACAAAAGAAAATGGACTCTCCTTTTAAAATTTGTTTGTTTTTAACCTCCGTGCCATAGTTTGGCAGAGGAGGTTTATCTAAATCCAGGCATAATTCAGATTATCTAAATACAGGCATAATTCTGAAAAATATGGAATAGATCCCCAACATACAAGAGAAGTCCTAAAAAACCAGCCATCATTTTCTCACAACCTTTTCTAAGCTATTTTTAGATAACCATAGGATACAACAAAGCTCTTCATACATAACTGTGAATTGACTAGTAAATGACAGCTAACTAAGGTCATAGGAGGATTTACACAAATATAACCTTACAGTAAAAAGGATAGTTCATTTCCTTTCAGTGAGTCACTATCCAGCAGACACTTTCTGTTTGTCTAAAACTGATAAGAAGAGCAGCACACAACAAAGTTAATTTTCACTGGCAACAAAGTGAATGAAGGAAGAAAGTCATGTATCTGACAAACTTCATTGTGGAATCCAAGCAGGAATGCTAAAATAGTGAATTTGTTACTGAGATGCAATGCAGCCACAATGGGGACATCATTTATGCAATGGAATAAAGAAATGTTACATATGATATATTGACAACATATAAGGCAACATGCACGTTTATTCCAAGTGAAAAATAAGCCAGGGACAGGCAGATTATAGAGTCAGAAATTACTAACTTGATACATCTTTTCACTTACCCCTTTGTCCACTGTTCTCTTTTTACCACTCTGCCTGTTTCCATTGATCTCACTTTGAGTTTTAGGATTTTATGACTTACATACCTAAGCATTTCTTCTGCCTGTATATCATCCATTTCAGGTGATGGTTATGCTGAGCTGCTATTTTTTTTTATAGCACAGCTCTCTGTTGACTTCCTTAGAGAAGCAAGCTCCCCAGCAGCTTGGCAATGAAGTACTTTTGATGTCTCAAGTCACCCTCAAAAATATCAGTTTTTAATATTTCTCCACCAGCACTCCTGCCTTTCGGGAACAGGAGAATGAGGAAGACCCATAAACACGATACATCTAAATTACTTTTTCATAGTATAGCAGAATGGCAGCTTCTGGGAGCCTGCTGAGCAAGGCCATGTTATTTCCCTGAGTGACCCACGTGTGAGAGCACTGCATACAAATGCATGGCTGATTTGCCAATTTACTTTGATGTGAGTTCAGTTGAGTACTGCTATTCCAAATGAAGAATTGAAATGGGTTTCCAGCTCTGTAGTTCTCTGAAAAATCTAGGGGATTCAGGATCAAAGGGGTCCTGGAACAAGATACCCTGTGAGATGGCCTCAGCACTGGTGTTGCTAAGATCCTGAAGCAACAGTCTTCAGTCAGATCTCCAAGAAAGCTGCAAAAACTCTCGGAAATGTTTAGGGTTTTGATTGGTTTTATTTTTCTTGGAGGAGTATTGCATGTCTTGTATGCTCTAATTTGCTGGTTTTTGTGCCATCAGTGGTCACCACCAGCCATGGAACAGTTTGGCTGTATCCCTCAGCTGAGGACATAACGAAACCTGTCCAAATCACTTGCAAACCCAAGCTCAGTCTGATTCACCTTTCAAAACATATCTGCATGAGGGAAGTGGCTAGCATAAGCTGCTGTACCTATGCTATACCAATTTTTCCTGCCTAGATATACTGGAAATATATAAACTATCACTTCAGAAGAAAATTCAGTCTCTATTCTGAAATAAAAGTCAGCACTAACCCCTAATACTGCATTTATTAAGAGGAGTTTCTGTGGTAAAATAGCAGCTGCTGTGTGTTACTGTTTGGAATCACAGATTTTACTACCTTACCTAATTTCAGAATGTATTGAATTTATTGGAAAAGGTGAAGTGATATATTGTATTTATAGCTGTGCCATGCTGATGAAATAGCATTAATGTAAGGTATAATTATGGTGAGTTAATACTGGCCTTATTAGAAGCATATCTTGACTTTAGTCTCTATTACCAGCTAAGTTTGTAGGCTCCTCTAGCTGGAAAGTAGCTGCTGCTTTATCTTGGTCTGCCTATCTTTCTTTAGTATCCTCCTCACCATCTCTGCTGTTCTCAGGAATTCTATAAAGTGCAAACATTTTCTTTCTCCTTATATTTGCATAGAATGGTGTTAGATATTCTTGCCAGTGACATTTCTAAAGAGGAAAAAGGGGAAAGCAAGAGAAAAATATATTACTCAAATACCTGTCTTGAGAGGGTAATGAAAAGATAAGAATTGGATAAGAATGTGGCACATTTAAGAGCCGTTTCTTCCATTGTCCCCCAGGCCACTTACAAGGAAACCACAAGTACTGATGCAAAGCCACAGAGAAACTGAAGTAGAGTGTAGAATTATGACAGGCTTTTGGGAAGGACTGATGCAGTCACTGATTTGCTGGGTAGAAGGGGCAAACCTGCCTCCTCTTCTGCTGCTGAAGCTGCAGTGGTGATGCACAAGGCTACTTGTCTGTGACCAGATACTGTGGCTCCTTCATTTTTCACGTTGTCCTCTTCAGCTGCCTGCTAGCATGGATGAACAGATATGTCACCATCAGTTCAAAAAGCTGCGGAAGGGGTGGAAAGTCTCGCTCGTTTGAATCAGAAAGGTTTAAATTTTTCTGCTTAATTAGCTTCAGTAGAGATGTAAAGCTACTACCTCTTAATGTTTGCTTTTCTTCTAGCCTTCCTTCAGGCAGAGAGATGGGTTATGTGACTTTCCACAAGCTTCAGCAACCTTCTCTTCTATAATGTTTTTTATATTGGTTTAATGCCTTAATTGTGTTTCCTTGCAAGCATGAGTACTCAATTTCTTATGATACATATATTTGCATTAAAGTGCTATTTTTCTCCTTAACTTGGTGGGGAAATTTCCAGACCTTCTCTGAAGTTAAATTCTTTCTTCTACCCCTCTAGAAACATCAGATTTCTGCAGGACTTAACAGAAGTCAAGAATGACGTTTTCAATGGATCCAAAAACTTTAACTTTTCATATTAGCTCTTTTTAATTTTAACATAAGCATTTTAAATTGCCTTAATCATGAGCAGAAATTCTTTAACTGTAGGTCATTTTGAGCATGCTTGGTAAGGATGTTGGCTGGGCATTCCCAGATAGATAATGAATTCCTTACTGTTAGCTACAACATATATTGAAAGAAGTTCTTGAGCCTACAGAATTTCCCTTATTCTGACCTTTCATCTCTTACTTGCTTGTATTATATAAAAAAAAGAATGTACATTTTTGTATATGCTTCCAGCTCTAGTGTAAAATACTGAACTGGGCTATATATTATACAGCACAATGTTTTCCACAGAAAAAGGCATGAAGAATTCTTCAAAAACCTTCTGAAACAACACTAGTAACATTTAATTCACTACCAGACAAGAGCACATTTAAATGTGGTAACCTAGAACTGAATGAACCATGGAACAAAAATTGCCTGTGGAATATTCCACTCACATTTTGCATGGTGCTCTCATGTTCATCTAGTCTTTCATCACAGAATCACATGGAATCAAAAGATTTTATAAACCTTCAGCTCAGCTAGGCTCAAAAACCTCCTATCCATATTCAGCAGGGTGATCAGGACTGTACTAAACATAATTCTAATGCAGAATAGATGAACATAGTTACCAGTGACACAAACTGTAGGAAAGCCACTTTACTGTACCTGGATCCCCTTTTACCCCCATTTCCTTTCCTTTCTGTCTTTGCCTGGCTTTCCTTTCTGAGCAGGGCCACAGCCTGGCATGGGTTTGCAGTGGTGGGGCTGTCACTGGGACTGAAGTGCTCAGCACTGGATGCAGCAGCACTGCTCAGTCTGTCCTGGAAGAGTTAATGACAGAGTTATTGTCAGAGCTGATGACCCTCTTTAGCTGCTCATGCTCCATAAGGTAATTATATTAAATCAAGGTGGGTTGATTACCCCTTTTCATTCTGCTGCTTTTTAACACACAGAATGAGTGCTCCTGGACAGCTTGTAAATAACCCTTTTAAAAAAGAAGCCCTTAAAAAAAAAGTTAATTGTAAAAATCAACTAAAATGTGGGAACCCATATGGAACTAAGGTTCCATAATATGGTACTAAGAGCCTTGGCATGTAAATACTCCCAGGTGCATTGCCCCTTGCTCAGAGTTGATGTCCTTTGAAAATAAAAGTACTTCAGGGACAGGGCAGATGTCCAACAGGCTTGGAAGCCTTTATTCATTGAGTGTAAGTTGATGAACTTGGTGAGGGTTTTAACTGATAATTATGGGGGGATTTCTGCTAAGCCATTAAAGTTCCCCCTTGAAAGCAAAACTTGGCTCTTATAAGCCTGTCTTTTGATAGCCCTTTTTGCTGTTGTAATTGTTAGCTATAGGTAATGCCCAATTGAATCTGAACTCACAGTTTCTCTGGATTCACTGAGTTTGTTCAAATAGAACTTGAATAAAATCCAATTTCTAAGTTTATGGTTTTTTAATCAGCAGCCAAAACCCACGTAGACTGGATCTCTCAAATGTACATTCACCTTTCTGACTGTGAAAAGAGGTAGATATGCAAAGATAAGCTGCTTTGTGTGAATGACACCAATGTATGTAAAGTCCAGAATTTTAAACTCTTAATAATAAGATGATAACAATAATAAGATAACATATCCTCCTCTGTAAATCAGGAAGCTAAAAATATGAATTACTTTAGACATACTTAATGGGTGCCATGTTATGCTATATTCAGCATTGTTACACTAGATATGTCCTCAGAATTTCATCTATATAAATACAGATTTATTGAAAAGAAGACCAAAAAAAAAAAAAAAGAGACTAGAGGCAGAGAGTGCACTCAGTTATTTACTCCATGATTTTGATTGTTTTGCAGAAATTTTAAGCAGAAGTAACTTTGGAGTTCAACCTTCCATTAGCCACTAAGCAATTAGCAGAATGATCTCAAATTCCTCCCCTATGCCACTTTTTTCTATGTACATTTAAATTACTAATCTAAACAAATAATCTAATTTTTTTTTCATGGTAAATAACTACATTGTACAAACAAAAGAATAGCAGCTGATAACTAATTAACTTATATGCCTACTTCATGATATAAAAGAGGCCAAATATATCATAATCAGGCTTCCAGAGAATTTGATAATATCAGAAAGAATGCTTCTGTAAGTTACTGTGAGCTATTGCTTAAGCCCACCCAAAATCTACAAAAGTCTAATAAAAGCAAGGAAAATATTTCTATGGAATGTAACAACTCTGGCTCATGCCTCTGTCAGAGTCAATTTGCATAATGCTGAACTTAGTAGTAAATACAAAATCTGAAATACAAACAGATTTTTCTTCTGCAATATGCTCTCCTCAGTTCATGGTCTTCAGATTACATCTGGAATTCCCAGTATTTTTCCCCACTCCCAGCTGTCATCTTATCTATTGTATAAAGCAGACATGTAATTATGGGCTGCTGTGAAAGACATTCAACAGAGATGCCCCTACCTACAGCAGAGAAGTGAAAGAACTGATGATGCTTCTCTTCAGTTTCATTCACATGATTTTTCCCCTGTGATCAAAATGTCAGATTTTATGATTTCACTAATTTACAGCCCAGTGCTCAAAAACTATCAGAGCTGAATAATCAAAATATTATCAGAGCTTTATAACGCTGTCTACCACAGCTAGTCATTAGAGGACTTCCCTATCATCTTCTAGCTATTTCCACATATATTTAAACTGCAAGGATTTATTCCTTGAGCCATGATTAGCAAAAGCAGGGCGTGCCAAGTTACTAACTCAGTAACTATATAGCCTAAGATAAAGGTTTTGAAAAGTGACAAAGAAGCTGATTTTCCTTAAACCAGTTTAAAAGGAATAAAAATCTTGGCACTATATGATGCTACTCGAGTACCCAAAAGTCAGGTCTTCTCATGTTGTTTATCAGAGGAGAATATTGACCCCAAGTCATTCCTTGACCTCAGAGGAGATAGCGTTTTACAGGTTGCCCTCATATATCTGGTTACAAAGAATCTAAATACAATAGCTTCCACCTTCTAAAATATGGCTGAAATGACAAGCCTGAATTTATTTTGAATTTATAATTCTAACATATTGGTTAGAATTAGGTGTAAGATATTAAACTCCTTCTATTTCTTAATTATATTACTTTCATATCTAATTTAGATTTAAAATTATTTTCTCAACAGGGACAGTATTTTCAATGAAACCTGGAGAATTTCTAATTCTGCTTTAACATGTTCAAAGACACCTAGGTTAGCATTCTAATAAAAATGGCTCTGAATTTATCACCTATATTATGTCACTTGTGAATTCTCTGACATTAAAGAAACACTGAGGAGACTCTAGTGTAAAAAAATGTACTTTAGCATCTAAGCAGCTACAACACCATCAAGATGACAAGGCTGAATTCTAGTGCTTACCTGAGTGTTGTAGCAGGTTTGCAAGTACCAAGACTTGGGTAGCCAGCTTTACATCATTAGTCAGAAATGGTTCTCAAATAGAAGTCTGCAAAAAATTTCCAGATGCAAAAAGGAATGTTTTTGAGGCTGAGACAAGAAATATCCTAGCTATGTTATTTACTATTTATGTATTCTTGAAAGAAATTTAAAACAGGTTTATAGCAATACATACATAAAATAACAATCCTTTGGATCAACTCAAATAGAAGTTAGAGCCATGAATACACATAAAATAAATAATCGCACACCCCAATTTAACTTTTCTCCTTTAAAGCCATCCATCCCATTTCTTCACTGTTTTTAATTAGTACACAAACACTGGGCTCCTATTTTGAAAGTCTGAGTTGGATTAGAGCTGGCAGTTATCATGTAGGGATTTCACCAGGGCAGGAGGATGTGACACTGTTGGTAGCAGTACCATTCAACTGCTACTTGCAGTCAGGGTATCTTGATGCAACATAAGGTACATACATGATTCAAAACACCTAAGGGCAAGCTAAACATCTACACTAGCAATTACTTGCATACATACATACAAACAGAAGTTTCAGTACTCAGACAGATGGCTTTTATTCTTCGGTCTTTCAGACAGGTCCAGTTAAATTTTAAATGTTTGAACACTTCCTCATGTTTGAGCATCCCTCTCTCCATGTCTGTACAAAGAGTCACTTTGCTGAACTTGCCCTCTAAATCATTTATGATTTGTAGTAAGATGGCTGCACATTTTCAACGCATGAACATCCTACTCCTGTCCTGTCATTTCCACGGGAAGGAGCTATTTGTGTAACCACAATCTTTAGGTAGGCAGTTATTTTTAAGAAAATTAAATTCTGTATTTGTAGCCTCACATACATGCTTTAAACGCGTGATTTTTGCAATATTTATGCTTGGCAGTCACAATTGCATACTTGTCACAGGAATAATTTTGCATCAGCTCTAATAGTCATTTTTGTCTCAAGTTTTCTGTTTAACAGCAGAAATAGAGGAAAGGAGAAGAATTAAAATCCAGCATCAGGGTTCAAAACAAGTTATGAGCACATACTGCAATGGCTGCAAAAAAACCCCTGCACATTTACTATCTAAAATGCAAATGTTTTAAGGAAACAAAACTTTGACAAATCATGTACTGCTTCCTCTTGAAAGAACATAACTAAGAAACATAAAAGACATAAGTAATTTTGGAATTGTGATTTACAAGATTCTTACAGTAAACCCTTCCTTTAGAATCTGGCTCTTTATACACACAGGTATGTATACATGTACACTAAGGAGGTACATGTACATTATGGGTTAAGTGTCAGGAGCTTTTGTGTCTCAGCTGTGCCAGTTTACAGTAAGCAGGAATGGCACTTACCATACTTGATGTTATGACCACAAGAGAGATCAAAAACAATGGAAAGTTTAATGTTGACACAGGAAAGCAGGAAAAAGCACAGTGAATTGACCACTGCATCGTCTGCTGCAGGTTATTCTGATGCTTCACTTTATTTTACCTGTATACACACCTGGCTTTTCAGCAAAGAAGAGTAATTATTTACAAAAATCACAGAATCTTCTAAAAAGTATCCTCAGAACAATGTATTTCAATCTATGTGGTTTTGCTACTCTCCATTTAAACTAGTTCTCTTTCTGTGTAAAACATGGACTACTCTGAGATTGAATAGGGTGTGCCCCTGCCTGTTTCCCCCACCTTCCCTTCACACTCTGTTCTAAAGAAGCCCAAAGATTAAAAAAAAAGAAAAATTATGCATATATATAAAAATGTCTATAGATATTAAAGTAAGTTGGTGGGAGGCTTATGCTTTGACAGAATCTCATTACTCTGGGATATCAAAAAGACTGACCTTTAAGAACAGACTTTAACACTGTTCTGTTCTGGTCTGTATCCCACCAGAAATGTTTCTATACTTTTCAGCCTCTGACAGCCTTTAAGAGATCCTAATTCTAGAGTTTTTCAGATAACAAACCAGCCTACAACCTGACCTTACTAAGAGTAGTAATCAGGAAGTGAGAAAGTTGAGTTTAGGGTAACAGGAATTCTTTCAGAAAATACATTTCAGAAGGAACACAGGAGGACAAACACTAGAATAAAGAGTTAATCTTGGTAGTCCAGCACCATTTCTGAAACTCTAAGAGAAAGACCATCAAATTCCTATTTCCAGTTATCAATAGATTTCAAATAGAGATTACAGGATTGCTGCTACCTGTTCCATAGAAAGGACACTACTTTTCAATTCTTTATTTTCCCTTACAGCAGAGAATGACAAAAGCAGAAAGATCACATATGGCAACTAAAATAGTGGTTTTTCTTCCAGGCAGAGAATGAGAAAGAAAGCAAGAGAGAGATATCTGTGTAGGAGAGTTTATTCAACTAAAACAGCTCAGTGACGTTGGATCTCTAAGCCATATTGAGGCCAAGAACTTTTGGGCAGGGCCCATACTCCTTGGGTCATTGACCAGCTTTACCTGTCACAGTTTATAAACTCTCTCTTGATCCCCTCCACTCCAGTCAAGGCCTCAGACTCAATAAAACCCTTTCCATCAAACCCTTCCCACTGTTTCTTTTGCCCTCCTTGCGTTTGCCTGAAATTCCCCCTTACCCTACACAGCCTGCACACAGTTGACACGTTACAGTATTTTGTTCAACCTTTTTTAAGTAATGCATATGATACTGATGACTTTATTAAAAAATACATGTGCTGCTCAGTTATTCAACAAGGTCATGCTTCCTACAGGTATTTTGGCAATCTGTGAAACATTTGTTATGATTCAGTCCCTTCTACCCTAAGGGTTTTACTCACAGGACAGGATTTCTCTCAGTATTTCTATAACACTCTATCAGGTGTATCCTTTTATCCAAAAGAAAAAGGACAGAATTCATATTTTGAGGTTAACACATAATTTTTTTCCCCATGGCTGTAAGTTAAGGAAAGTGTTAGTGGGCCATTATATACAGACCTAGATGGACCATTAACTATAAAACTCATCACCAGGGTTCCATTTCAAGCCAAAACTGAAGAGATCAAGTGGATAAAGTAATCCTCCAGGTGAAACACTTTAGTACAAATGACTAGAAGCAGGGTATTCTGCTGCTCAAACATCTGATGACTGTAACTTCCATCTGTGCCTTGCTGAATTCTGGCAGCAGGCTGGATTGCTTGGTCTATTATTGTTCAGACAGCGGGATGACTTTGTTATAGCAGGAGATGTGGGACAGCTTTCTGAAATAAAGGCAGCTATCAGAGCACATTGGTAACTGAAGAAACAGGACTTGAATGTGCTTATGACCTGCTTATCCATAGGCAGACAAGGCATCAAATAGGAATTGGAGTAATTTGTGCTGTCGGATATTCAGATTATGATTCAGCACATCACTGCCTCTTCAATCAATTGTGGTTTCTTACCTTGATGTACTGGGAAAATGAAGCCTTTTCTGTTTAATAATCAGGACAGGTGTTTCTACTGTCATACGAAAATAGTAGAGATGAATTAAACATTACACCTTAAATTAAGTATGTTCCGGACAAAGCATAATATATGACATGATATTCATGCTTACCTGATATGTCATGAAAGCTGAAAATCCTTCTTTTGAAAATATTTGCTGGTCTTTGTTTCTTCAAGTGAAATATACTTTTAGATGTAACTTAATAGTTGAAGATTGTACATGCCTCTTCAGTATAAGCAAGCCAGAATTACATTATTTAACTATGTCCTTTAATTATGGGATTAATCTTCAAAGCATTGTGGAGTACATTTGCAAAGTCACAGAGAGAATAAAAGGATTATAGAGGATAAAAACCATACAGAGCACAATAGGTACCAGCGGTATAAGCGAGTGGTGACAATGAAAAGATGCACATGTGCTAAAGCTATAGTTATACACCAAGATTACAAGGCATATGAAATGAAGGAACCTTGATTCTTTTGTCCTTTTACACCTGCAAAACACACTGTGGCAGCTGTCTATACAAGGTTAGTCTAATGTTTTATAATCAGCTCTTTCCTGAAACTGCATGCTATGTATGAGTTGTACTCATCATCCCCAGTAGGGGAGCTGTGATACATTACGAGCCTTCTCAAGTACAGTTCTTTATTCAAGGGAATCAGAAGATGGGAACTTCTGATTTCCTGTAATGTGCCCCACAATGTTGTTAGAATATTAAGTTAAAACATCATCCTTTTCACTCGCTTTTCAATGAGCTCTCCCAGATGACCCCTTCGTCACCCTAAACCCTCTGACTCCTCCAGTGGAAGAAAGAACATACTACAAACTAATCTCAAAAATAGTTCAAAATGGTTGGGCTTTGGTAGAGAACTGTGTGATGCTGGAATATTTGTTACAATATCTATTGCCATTTTGCATAAAAATAATATAGTTAAATCAACTGAATTTGTAGTTGATAGACTAAGAAAAGAAACAAGTCACTACTGGACTCCCTGAATTTCATGTCACGAAAAAATGAACCAACTTTAAAGGAAAAAAGACAGTTATCTCTATCAGAAAAGGTCTTCCTTTGTCTGTCACTGCACAGAGATATTTTTACTTCAACACCTTCAATACCTGTGATTACACTATGTGCAATTTTTTATGGTACTTTTTCCTTCATAAAAAAGCATAACAATCTATCTTTTGACATGAAATCTAACCTAATGATACCAAGAATGCTAAGCATAACTTACTTGAGGATATTGGTTAATTTGTCTCCCATGGAATTAACATCTGTGCAAATAATTAGCATAAAATATATGCATTACTTATCTAAAATAAATGGCCCATTGGCCATATATCTAGCTATGTACTTCATGCAGGATATACTTTTAGACAGAAATGTTTCCTTTATGTACAGAAATCAGTTCATTATTTTTCTCTTAGGCATTAAAAAACGGTGACTTACACTCAGAAGCTCGTGGTGTTAGTGCTCTGAACTTCAGTTTTCACAGTTACATGCTCCACAACACAGCAGAAATCTTTGGGAGAAAAAAAATCGGTGTAGGAGGGTGAATGGAACTAAATAAGATGCTCAAACATCAGGGAGAATTCAGAGAGGCAGCTGGGGAGGCAGGAGAGAATACCTTGTATTTAAGCCAAGCTGTCTGCTTGCTTCATTTTAACACCAATGGAATATGTGGTAGCAACATCTTTGTTCCTCCCTGAGCACAGCAGAAGGATCCTGACCAGAGCCCTGACTCTCTTCACACCTCTGCTGCAGTCTCCAAATGCCCCAAGGAAGACCAGTAACTACTGCAGGCGCTGTTTGGTGCTACAGAGAGAAGCAAAAATGTGCTTGCTGTATCCCTGCATCAGTGTGCCAGTTGCTCAAATATAAGGAGACACAAAGGGACCAGAATGACCTTTGTTAAAAACTGAGAAACAAACCAACCAACTTTCCCTATCCTGCTGGGGTAGGAAAAATAATTGAGGAAAACGATTATTTTATTCATTCCTTGAGACACAAATCCAACAGATTTGCCCCGCTATGACGTTATGGTTATGTAGAATTTCCTGGCTGAAAAAGTACTTATGTCCACTAAAAGGCAGCCGGTGTCTGTACTGAGTAACATGTTGGAGACTGAACTGTCTGTGGAGACCTCTCATGTTCTTTTCATGTTCTACACCAGAGGACATGCAATCTAGCAGAAGGCAAAGAGGTCAAAGTACTCACCATTCTTGTAGCAATTCCCTTAATAATTTCTTAATATTCTTTGTTTAAACACAAAAATTACATGTTCAGTTTTACCTGCTTCCTTGTGTTTGACATTCTCCTCCTAGCCCTGGTTTGTAGGGAGATAGCTGTCTGGAAACTGTAGTCCCCAAAATCAAAGCATTCCTGGTTCCTGACCATTTCTAAGGCTACAAAGCTGTGAGGTTATCCTGAGTCTCTACACTCACCTTTTACCCAAACTTTTGGAGCAGAAAGTAAAGTTGATAAAAATACTAGCTAGCTCTCACCACAAATGCAGTCTTTACCCTAATATTTGTTCTCTTGTTTTTTTCATTATCAGACAAAATAAAAACCTAAACACAGGTTTCTATGATAAAAGGGACTCCAACAAATAACTCTGTTAATTATACATTAAGTGGCAATTTTTTAAATTCTAAGCACAGTTTAAGTAATACCAATCTAACAGAGAGCATTACATAGCATAAAAGTAATATGAAACAAACTTTTCTAATTTAGTTTCCATGTACATATGTTACTTTCAATATTAGAAAACAAAATTTGTAACTCAAAATATGTTTCTTAGATGTATCTGGATTATGTGAGATTAAAGTAATTATATCTTGAATTACTGTAACACAAGTATTCTAGATTGCCACATATCACAAAAATAGAATTTTAATTGAATTTGGGATAGATAGGGAAAGAAGTGCTACTGCCAACAAATTTTAGGCATTATTCTAGCCATCTAGATAGCACAGACATCATCTACTAATAATCATCTAATAAAAACAATAAATTAAACTAGAAAACTCAAACTAAAAACTCATAAACCTGAAGGGAAGCATATCTGAATGCCCTGGCATACAAAATTACATATACACATGTATTAACAAAGTCTATCAAAGGACTGTGGATGACTTCACTCTGGAAAATATGCTTGCTTTGATCTGCTCTCCTAATCATCCTTGATTTTCACCAAGAACACTCTGTATAGTTTCACAAGACAACAAAGGAATAAAAATATTCTGATAAAAGCAATGGACTTTTTTTAGGGCTTCCTCTTTATCTAATAAAATATTTTTCTACATAACTTGTCTTTATGGTGCTTCTGTATTTTTTAACTGGTGTTCAGAGATGATAATGGGAAGACGAATCTGTAAAGCAAACGTATATTATTATATTGATACTCTTCTTTTGTATGCAAGTAGCATCTAAAATTCATATCAAAACATGATGGGATACAAACTGGTCAGATAAATATGGAAACTTTTAAATTTTTACATATCAAGTAACCTAAACATTAGTTGCTTTCAGTAAAGCTAACACTTAAACTTTGTGTGTTTTTCCTTGACTCGCCTTTATTTTCCACTGTTTCTTCATGTATACTCTCTTGGGGTATTGTCTATATTTTTCAGCAAATATTGTCTATATTTCCCCTCCTCTACCTTCCCATAGGCTTTTGCAGGCTGCCATGCTCTCCTGGGATGCCTTTAATGTGCTCCTTTTCAGTCTGGCCTTTAATATCAAACACAAGAATTATGTATTTGTCATTTTTCCCCCTTTAAAACAAATTATTTCATAGTTCCCCTCGAGGAGCAAAAGTACAGACAAGAATGCATACCAAACTCACATGAATTTCTGCTAGTTATTAAGATGCTATTTTTTTTTTCCCACTCAGAGCATCTAATTGCCCTTTGAATTTAAATTCGTATTTAAATAATGTACAAAGTAACAACTATTTTACTAGATTAAGATTTTGACAACAAACCTCCCCATCACATTTATTGCAATGCTCTTGGATTTACTGCACTTTTTATGCTTCCACAGTCCAACACAGTAATGGTTTGAAATTGCTTCTAGAGGCTGTAATGCCTGCTGAGGTACTGGGAGAACAGATTAACATGGGTGTGATCAAAATAGATCAATGCCATCGAAATACTTCGCAGACATCCTGAAGTAGAAGTCTTCAGTGTCAGAAGATGAGGAGGTTAAGGAAAGCACTGCCGATCTGTTGGGCTGAAGCTGAAACATCTCCCTGAACGTGACCGGACAGTAATTGAGTTCTTCGGAGTGTTTATTCAGTGCACAAGATAAATGAAAATTCCTGCATTAAAGCCTTTCAAGGCACCGGTTTGATTTTCTTCGCGCTTCCTGCTGTTTCTATCAGGCAGGAGCAGGGGAAAACGGGCTGGGAGAGGAGCTGAAAATAACCGTGCTGTTCATTAGGGGAGAGCAAGCTGCACCGAGCCCGAACGCCCAGACGGGCCGGTGCGTTGGAAGCGCGGGGCGGGCTCTGCAGAGCGCGGTTCTGCCGCGGGCTCGGGCGGAGGAGCGGAGCGGGGCGGAGCGGGGCGGCGGCCGCGAGGGGGAGCGGCAGCGCCGCAGCCTCGCCGGGAGCACCGAGCCCCGCAGCGCCTGCCCCGGCGCGGACCGAGCCCCCGCACGGCCTCCCCACCGCCCGCGATCACCTGGGCCAAAGCAGTCATTTCCTGGAGCAGAAAGCTGCCGCAGCGCTTGGTTCTGCAGGCGGACGGAGGTTGGGCGGGATGCCGCTGACCCCGAGAGAACCCTTTAGCAGGCAGCGGTGCCGGCGCCGCCCCGGGCTGGAAGAGCTGCTGCTCTGGAACAGCGGGAGAAGCCAGTTTCCCACTAGTCTAGGCCAGTTGCAAACAGGTTGACAACGGCTTGGTTGCCTGTGTGCAGTCTGCTTCCCTGCCATGAATGTGGTAGTCCTATTATATAGAATATCATCCCTTTGGCAACTTAAGATGCTGCCAGGTTTAGTAATGGAGTCAGAAAGAATTGGGATTTCTCCCTCAGCTGGCTAATACTTTGATTTCTCAACTCCAAATCATGCAGTGGTTTCTAACCCCAACAATACAGACTAAACTCATGAAACACCCACATCACTATCCTGCCTACACTGATGTTTCCTCAAACATAGTTATGCTGCTGCTGTGAAGACATTTATTCCAGGTCCACCTGTGACCATTCCGCACCAGAGTTAAAGCACATTGCTGGGTACAGGCAACGTTTGTCTTCACCAGTACATCTCTGCTCTGTGGCTAGAGAATATAGCAGTCTCCACCACCACAGTTTTGATGAAATGTACTGCTGGTACGTGTCAAACAGATTTTCTCACAGAACATTATGGTCTCTCTGAATGACTATTTTACATCTGAATCGCTAATCTGAAAATGGCACACATTCAGTCATCCCCACTTCTTTTTGGGATCCAAATTTCACTAGGTTCCACACAAGCCTATTGCTCTTGTGCACTGTGAATTATCAACTACAGCAATGCAGAGTCATGAAACTGTAACTAAAGATGATGTTCCTCATGGCAACAGAGTAAGTGCTAGGGCATCTGATGACTCACACTCTTTCCTTCTCTTGTGCTGTCTTTATGTCCTATTTGGTTGCTAATCAATTAGAAGATATGCATTAAAATGTCTTTCCTCTCTAAGCAATACTTCTGTATTAATTTTAATCATTATGCAGCACAGAGCTCCAAACTTTGCCTGACATACAGCTGAAAAAGGGTTATATTGTTATATTTAAGTATTAATCCCTTTTCTGCTTAAATACAGATAGATGTGTTTAATCTATTTAAATTTGCCTTAATTGTTTGAGTCCATAGAAAATAGACTGTACTTTCTGCTTTATTTTAGGCAATTCCAAGAAATTAATATGCACTAAGCTGTTTCCCAAGATAGTGCAGACTTCTGTTAGTAGTTACAGTTACTAAGCAAATACAAAATACATCTCTCTGGTGAAGTAAAGACACCCCATGGTGTTTGCCACTGCCTGCTTCTACCTTGATATCCTAAAATGGAGGAGGTTTCGTCATGATTTTAGATTTCAAGCAGCCATCTAACTCCTCCCCTCTATGCCACTTACTCCCCCTGATATCAATCCCTTCTGAGGCGTAGAATCAATGTCAACTTGCCTGTACCTGATTATCAGTCTTGAGACCACATAAGAAGAACTGGCTGTCCTTCCTTACACAGTTGCACTGAATAAAGCAAAGACAATGTCATGTGTAACCTGGGCATTGCACCCCACCCATGCAACACTACACTCAACAAAGAGATCTGTGTACATTATTAAAAATATATTTAATATTTAATGCAAATAAATGAAAGACAATGAAAAATTGCCTATATGACAGCCAGATGAGTAGCCTTCTTCTCTGAGCCTGCTTAAAAAAGAATTTTAATTTACGTCCTCTTGTATTTCTTTTAAAGCAGAACTTTAACAATTATCTCTTGGTCCTATTGCATATTACAAATAATTCCCAAGATAATTCTTTTCCCATCAAAGTATTTTTCACTCTGACTATACTCAGCTTAAAATTTAAACACCAAAGTCAGACATTGTTTCTGTTACCTTATTAAGTGTGAAATATTTTAAATGGAACACTAATGGAATAACATCCTTAATTGCTTTCTGTAAATCTTCTGGGATTCAAAGTCTTTATCACAAATACAAAAAGGCTATTCAAAAACTCTCATTTCATAAGTGTTCAAGACAAGCCACTGTGAACTGAAGTATCACTTTTGCCATATTTGCAAAAAACTTTCCCATATTTACATGTTTTACTTAAGTAATATTGCTCCTGAAACTGAAGTTAGTTTTGGAAGTTGACACAAGTTAGAAAGCTGAAAGATAACTGAACACATACAAAGTTCTTAGTGAATAGTTCTGGTCCTCTCACCTCATGAAATCAACTTTTTTTTGTTCTCCACTGCTAAAGAACTGTCATGATCAAATAAACAGACAAGAAGCTACTATTTTCTAATTTTGCTGGCAACTGCACTTGTTTACAGTGTTCTGCAATTGTACTTTACAAGTACAATTCTTTAGCTTGAAAGACAGGGAAGACTTCCCAGACTGAGCTTACCATCAGGTCTTTAACATTTTAATATCTTACCTGCCAATGCAAGAAAATTATAGACTACTGGGAAAAGGAATAGAATGCACGACTTCTCCCATCATCCATGGCCACTAAAAAAAAAAAAAAGAACAGATCTGAGTCTTTCTAAGCAATTGACCATGTCTTCCAAACCTTTATTTACATTCTTTTAATTGCCACAAGTATTTTCTCCTACCCTTTTGACTGTCTCCTTGGTTCAAGGAGTATTGTTTTCAGGAGGAAAACATAGAATTGAGGAAAGAGTGAAAAATGTAAGTTCTATATGAAGTCTGGTTTGATTTTCTTTTCCTGATCTGTCAAAATGTCACCTCTGCTTTGTCAGACGTTCATGTGGAATATCCAGGTCTCAGTGTCATGAAATAAATCTCTAACAATGTTACTTAATGGAAATATCTGAGTATCTACAAAGGTGCAAATAAAATCAGAATCTGGCCTAGAGCTCATACTTTACCAGTAATTTGTATTTACCTCATTTAATCTACAGACTCTCTCTCTCTTTTTTCTTTTTTTTCCTCTTCCCTACAACACTCCAAAAATCATATTTTGGAATAGAAAGTTTCCTGGTTTGAATGAGTGGTTTTTTAAGTTAGAAAAATCCATTTGGCTGCATTACAGCCACATAAAACTAAAATAAAATCTTTTCTGATTCAAAATTTTTTATATATGCTTTTCCTTTCACAGGTGCCATAAAGATTGCTTTTATTAATGAAATTTAGAATGGAAAGAACATATGCTTAAGTTCAAATACATTTTTTAAAAGATTGGATGTTGAAATAGCTTTGATTAAATGTATTAAGATAAGAATATACTCAAAATTTAGGAAAAGTATGTGCCATTTCAATAATTAAAAAAAGTCAAAATTATATCTTTCATTTTCTGATCCCTCTCACCCATCCTATTTTTGGGGAAGCACACAGGGATGGGGAAATATTGTTATTAGTTTTTTCTATGATGTCTTTTAAAGGATCACTTCTAGTACTGGGTGTTTTTTATCCATTTTATTGGGAATAGGATCAGGTCCAAATCATATTTTGCTTCCATGATGACTGATGTGTATAAATATTCATGAGTCAACACCTGGGGTTGGCTATTTTCTAAAATCTGTATAACTGTTATTGCAGTTGTAACTGTGAACTGCAACATCTCATTTGAATTCATGAGACCTGTTATAAATTTTAAATATATATGAAATGATATTAAAGTCTAATGAAGAACAAGAATCCCATCTGCTACCTGCACTCTAGCAATACCTGCATAAGGGGGAAATAGTAATCTAAGCAAAGAAGATGGAAACTTGTTTGTTTATTAAAACTTTAAATTTGTTTTGATCATCCCTTCTAATCCCTGTTGATAAAAATCATGTTCCAAAGTGGCATCGTTCCAGATCTCTGCAGAGATCTTGGAGTTTTAAGCCACTAGAATTTTGGCAGAGCATCTAACTGCCATATTTTTCTTAAAGAAGAAAACTACTTAAATTCCCTAGGAGAAGCCTATTTTATAGGCAACTTTGCTCACATATGAGACTCTGTGGAGGATGCATGCTCTCTTATTTCTGTGGACTGTAAAACAAATTTAATTTAGGGTTTTCAACTTAATTTTGCATCATGAGAATTGCAGGTACAAAACCGATACTACTTGCACATTCATACTACTGCAAAGATGCAAGATGTTCTTCGTGGTACTAAAAAAATATATTTTTTCTCACTTGTAAATACTTTTCAGAACTGTTTTTCCACAAAATTCTATCACGAGTTATTTCTGAGCTTAGACACAGAGAAAGATTTAGCTCTCCAAAGTGACTCCAGAGAAGTTGTGAATACTTTAGAACATTGGTACCCTTGGTATGACCTTGGTATCCCCTGCATAGGGATAATAGGACATCATAGTACACCTTGAGAGTGCATTTTTTGTTGCTCTTTAAAATTCCATTTGTGGTGAAGAGAGGAGGAGGAAAGTTTTCTGCTCATATCAGCAAGGCTGGTGCTTCACAGTGTGCCATCTCTAGTCCCAGTCACTGGCATCACTCACTGTTATGACCCAAAAGGCCTATCCAAACCATTCACAAACTATTTGTAATATAATGAGGCATCACTACTGACTGTAACTGTGCCTAACATCTAATTTACAAAGAAAATATTTTTAACTGAGTTTTTATAAAACCTAGAGAGTAACTGAAGAAGTCTGACACACTGGTGAGCTGTGGATTGAGACAAGTGTTTATGTATAGGTAAGTACTAAAACTATGCCACACTTTGCTGAAAATATTTGCATTTGCTAGAGTACAAAGGCATAACAGTATCCAATAGCCTGACACTTATGCTCAAAACTATTTTCATTACACATGCCAATGTGATCCCTAAACTTGTTTCTGAACAGCAGCAACCAGATTTGACTTGCAGAAGCAGCAAAACTCTAGCTAGAAGGAAGAGTCAGACAGCACTCTGCAGCCCAATGCAGTGAGAAACCCAGACAAGACTCAGAGTTCTATAAGCTAATAAAGATGCTCAATTAATTTAATCTCAAGTTGGTCCCAGTATTCATGGTCACCATTTCTGGTTATTCTCTTACTTTTCTAAACATGATGGAATAAGACGAATTGTCCATTTATTTATAACTTGTGTTGCCTGCAATAATTCATGCTGCCTGAAATAATGCTGACCCTATAACACAGATCAGTAAGAAAATGAGAAAACACTAACATCTGTATTTTAAAATACATATGGATATATGTAACAGTAAAGAACACGCTTTTAAGTTAAAATCTATTTACTCATCACGCCAGATGACAACCAGGGTTCTAACCTGAGAGCTTCCTGACATCTCATTTCCCTTTTAGTATTTTCTAGGTTCCCTAAGCCCATATACTTCCAAGTGTAAATGGAAGAATCTGTCATACCACCAGAAAAATAGCTGCTTGTCAGTTATTTCTGTAGTCACTGAAGGCAATGATATTAAAAAAAACTTAGAATAAAACCTAATTTATAGCAACTCTGATGGAAAATTTAGTGCTGTTCACATAAAACCTTCACAGAGAAGTGTTCAATATTACCTATTAGTTACAAATGAAAAATAGAAATTATATACTGTGAATATTTACAGGATAAAAGCAGTCCAAGCAAGTGCCAAAGGAACAATAACACAGGGCCATATTGCTTGTAGGTAACACGCTCAATTCTTAGAAAAGACAGATTTGGACTTAAAAAAGATCTTATATGCTAAATGCTTAAATCATTTGAAGAGAAGCCAGACTACTTTACATTACTTAAGACTGCGAGACACAATTCTTTCTCATTTGTAGTCTTTATGGATTTGAGTTTGGGACTTCACTGGCTTGGGGTTCTTTATTTCTTTTTTTTTTAAACACTATCAACATCCAAATTGCACTCTGAATATGGTCCAATCTTGTCATATTGACACAAGCCTCCACAAATAATTACAGTTCTGATTTTCTATAGTTTCTAAGTAGACTTCTAAAGGAAACAGTCCCCCCACCAGAAAAACCCAAACAAGCAACCAAAACCTAAAAACCCAAACCAATGAAAACATAAACAGGTTTGTTCTTTCATGGCAAGAAATTGCAAACTTGCTAATCTCGTAGGTCCTACAGCCATCTAGGGAAGTTTGAAATAAAGACTCTTAATGGCATTTAGGCTATCAGAAAGTAGACAGACAGAAAGCCATTGGCAAAGGATTATCTTGGAAACAACAAATCATAATTTCAGGTTTGAGGGGAGTAAGTTCTGACATCAATGCATGAAAACCTACTGCACTAAGTATTGTACAGTGGACTACCAAACACCCAGCCTAAAGGAAACAGAACAGCAGTATTTTCTTTGTGTCTATCTAACCCCAAATCTATCTGAAATCTACTATCACATCACTGTGTGAGAACAAGCTCTTTAATGGGCTGTATGTAGATCTGTGCATATTCATGTGTATGTTCCCTGTGGAAAAGCATGAAAACACAGGGCTGAAGTCTGGTCCTTGGCTATCATAGTTTTCACACGCAGGTCAAGCATTTTCCATGTTTCTCAAATCAAAGGAAATAGGAGGAAGGACTCGAAAGATCCTTCCTTTCTTCCTTCTGAAAAGGGGAGGAAGAAAACAAGAGCAGAAAGCTGTAATAAGCTCACAGGGAAGTGCAGAAAATCTGGGGTAATAAGGAGTTAGATGGACAGGGACAGATGGCATCCACTATATAGAATGCAGGAAGATAATTTTTTTCTAAGTGTAGATTAAAAGCAGAATATCATAATGAGCTAAAAATTTTCTACTTTCCCTAGATACATCAAGCTCCTTTTACTAAAGACAATTCTAAACTATCAATATTTGCCCCTTGTGACTGCCTTGACCATACATCATAATTAAAGAATTTCTGTCTACATATCACTGAACAATATGAAATCAGCTACAGTATTTCCCATGGCAGACCCATTTAAATGCTCCAGTGGTGCCACACTCTGACTTCTACAACTGACTTTCTCCCAGCAGCTGCAGCAACAGGAAGAATCCACCTCTCCAGAGGTGGGAAGAAGAGGCAGCAGCAAAACTGGCTTGCTACAACTGCTATCACTTGCACAGAAGAAAAAATTCTGCTCTGCTAATAGAAATCTGAGTGTTTTACAAATGGCATAACAGATGCTGTGCACTGATGAAAATGATATAGGCAGTGATGTCGCAAAAACTCTTCAGGCAGAAACGTGGCTGTCGTGTACTGAACATCTCACACACACACTGCCACGGCAATGATTTTAGGAACGTTTGGTGGTGCCCTAAGCTAAGATCCTGCACCTTCTGAAGTATTCCTTGGAGGTTTCATTTCCAGATGGAGAAACAATAGAGTTGAGTTCATCATGTCATCTTCAGGGTGACATCTTCCTCAGTGAAACACCCCCCGTCACCAAAAGACAGTGCCAAGCATTGGGTATAAGCCTAGCACACGAGGTGGAAATGGAAACCGCAGCCTTCTGCTGCAGAGACGCAAGCCAAGAGTTGAATCATCCCAAGACCTTCACATAAATCCTTATAAGCTGCTTTTTACATTAGAAAACTGATATTGATACAAAGATGTGCTGCCAGGATGAGGTTATTCAGGTGGCAGGATGGAAGTAAAGAGAACAACCACAGAAATAAGCATTTAGACAGGTTTTCTAATGTATGGTAAACGCTCTTTGTGCATTCCTGAAAGTTTACAAGACCAGTGTGAATCTTAATTAAAACTGAATACAAAATAATATTCAAAATTAAAAAACCAAAAATCAATACTACCTGAAAGATAAATCAAGACCTTGCCATGGCAAAGAGGTTGGCAAAGCAATGACTGGTCAAGAATTCATTCAGAGCTAATCTGTGCTAGACATACTGTTTAGCTGCATTATCTGATGCTACCCCTCATCTTCTGACTCAAGGTCTGCCTCATTTGTCAGGTCCTGTCCTTTAATCTCCAAACACAATGGCAAAGTGATTGCCAGTGATTTTATGCTTTTCTGTGCCTGGGACAATGGGACTGCTCAATTGCCTGAAAGAGCTAATACATACTTCATGATCAGAAAGGAACAGCCAGAGCCACCAAGGAAAGGTGGAATTTTTTTCATTGTTCTATAGCATGTCTAGCAGCATATGGCATTTTCAGTACTATAGTTTTAAAGTGCTTGAGATTTTCTTGAAGTATAAAAGCATGGCATATTGAGACAAAAAAGTCTCAGACATATTTAATCCAGTTAAAATATTCAAGATTCATTCTGAACTGTATTAGTCCGCTGTGATTCAAAATGTTAAATGCTTCATCAAACACTATCAGATAGAAGGATTTCAGCAGCAATTTGTGACTATGAAAGTGAAGTAATTGCACAGTGGGCTTCTACAGCAGCATATAATCTTCTTAAGTCTTAAAGAGGAACCTGTTTGACACTTGCCTGGCTTCTTGCAGGCAGCCTGTGTGTCTAGGATGTTGATGCCTTTCACACTCACTAGAAATTATATTATAGCTCACTGTTATTAAAGTGGAGTCTTTTTAATGCAACAAGCTTCAAAAAGAAAGGAGGACATTTACAGAAAAAGAAATTAACTCAGTCCTTCACTTTTTCTTTGTTCAATGTATTGTACATATGTGAAAACATAAAGACTTTGAATCCAGTTTATTCTACTGCCTAAGCCAGGCATGATTCTGTAATTCTGTTTTTGCAATGTAACTCTCTTCCTCTGGAATCCATCACCGTTTTCAAAAAGCAGCAGTTTAGAACTGTTCTGTGGAACAAATCAAGAGGAAAAAGGATCCAATTCAGTGTGACATCAGACGTCAAGGGTAAGAGTAAATGCTCTTGGAATAATACCTGTGTATTATTCCAAACCTACTACTAGGTTTATGGTAGTAGAACTATTTTACACCTGTACATAAAATATATGTACACATACATATAGACACACGTGCATGTGCATACATACACCCCTGTATCTGAAATCATATTTCAGAATTATCTTCAATTTCATTTTAGAATGGAATACTGATTAAAACCTGGCTGGGGAGAAGAATACGAGGAAGTGCCATAGATTTTAAATTGTGTGGAGCTGCAACTTAAAATGAGATTAAATTCCTTTCAGGCTCTGTGTAAGAAACACCCTTGGCACTTGTAAGACTATGTGGCATGCTAAATTAAAAAAACTACAGTAGGTTAAAATCAGATTAATATTGATTTCTACTGAAATTTCTCAATATAATTGTATTTCTGTAGGAGGGTGGCTTTTGACTAAGAGACAAACATAAAGTTTGCACCTTCATCATCACTCACCAGGAAATTAGAGGGACAGAAATTAACAACTGAAGTCTAGGATATGAGAAAGGCTGGTCCATAAAAGGTGCTGTAATGATCTGTCTCAGTTCAGGAGACTGGTTCCTCAGTCTTCTGAGGTTAGAGCAATGAAACCAACAACAATCAGGTGTGCATCCTATGTCTGATACCCCAACAATAGATAAAACATTGTAAAAAATTCCTTTCTGCTATCAGACACTTTGACAGTCTAACATAGAAGACACATCCAGTGTTGAACAAGAATTGAGGCTGCAACAAAGCAAGAAAGCCCTCTTCAGGGAGACTCCTGTTAGGAAAAATTTTGCATGTACTGAGACAGCTAATGATAAATGGCTAAAAATGGAATTTCAGAAGAAACATGTACTCATTCTCACTTAAATACTTTCCTCCTTGGTATACTTTTCCCCCCACAGGCTCAAGAGATGCCACACAAACATCTGTCCAGATCTTTAACAACACATAGAGTATAGTTAGTGTAAAGATAATTGGATGCAAAACATGCAGTTAATACCTCAGATGGTAGGAAGCTTTCAGACCAGGAAGATCAACATCCAACAGCAGGAAGATTTATGACAAGACAGTGCAATAAAATACTGTATTAGAATAGTAACAACCTCATGCAAATGTAATGACACAAATTGTAAAACTAAAATGATAGAAGAAACTACTTAAAAGGAAGTATGAAATGCTTCTGAAACCCTGCTTATACTGCAATATGATTTCTTCAGAAGCTTTGTGTAAATAGCAGAATTACTTCAACTGTTTAAAAAAAATTAATGCAGTGACATGGACAACAATGAGAAGAGGATAATTAACCTGCTGACAACATGATAATAAATTAAAAAGCATTCAAGTCAGCTCACTTAAAAACTAAACAGAGGATGCAGTCTGAGGATCATGTTGGAGATTGTTAGAGTCTTACCTGAGCAATAGAAATATGATGTCTTCTACCAAGAGGAGGTAAGGATCACCTTGTCTAATAAATAGCATGTTGGGGCCCCAGGGAATTCCCTGAGAGCATTAAAGACTGATGCAGGAACCTGCAGTGCATCTGCATCCACCATCCTTCCAAGAGATACCTGCTGGTCAACAGTTTCCAAGGGACAGTTATAGCAAAAAAATATGAACAACTTTGTCTTCTTTCTCTTTTGATTTCAAAAGCTGTAGAATGCAATGGGTAAAGAGCACTGCCAATAAAGTCAAAAGCAAACTTCCTGCTTATTTCAAATCAAGATTAATTTCATATAAGACACACATGATATAGGAAAAGGTCTTACTGATATAGGAAAAGGTCTTACTGTTTAATTACTCTTAGTCATAATCCATTACCATTAACTTGCACAATAGCATGAATTTTACTCCACAGAAGTTTTGACATCTTCACTATATTCACTGGGACAGTGAGCTTGAAGATTTATATATATCAGTGATGATCCAATCTAATCTTAATTAAAGGTGCTTAAAAATTTCTAAGGAGTATAAAAATGTGTCTTGAGTGTATTCTGCTAGATGAAGAGATATGCATGGTGCCATCAGAATTGACATAAAACTCTGTCTGTTTTCTCAGGTTTTATTGCAATGCACTTGCATTTTTGGTGCTTTTTCATAGTTCCCCTCTTCTACTTACCACCAACCTTGCATTTTCATGGCTGGAAAGCAAATTACTTCTCTTCTGGGAGGAGTTCATGTTGTTGGCTGATGATATTGAAGATCATGCTCTGTCACACATAGAGGTTGCAAGACTTCATTGACTTGATCAACACTTAAGACTTTAGTGGAATGGCATATACAATCCTTTAACTGAAAATCCTGTAAAAGGCAAAAATGAAATAGGTAAGAGAACACTGCAAGGACAGTGGTCAGGCCAAGATCATCATCCACAGACCATCACATACACCCTCTGTTAGCACAGCCCACTTGTACAGCTCTGCTTTTGACCACTGAACTGTGGCACCACACTGTTTCAAACTAGAAATAAGAGTGCTTTCTACCAAATCATCACCATTTTGCAGTACCAATATGAGAAACCCTAAGAGAAGCCTTAAATTGTTATAGGAAAAACTTGGGAAAATGTGATCACTGCACATAGTGATGTAGTCATAGGCTATATTTATAATTTATGATTTACAGATTTATAGTGTGAAATTTTAGTATTATGCAGTATGATTTACAGTGTGAAACTGCTGTTCATACTGTTGAGTATGAAAAAAGCAAGTTTCTGGGTTGTTTTCTGCTTTTTTTGTTAAATAAAAAAGTTACATAAGTGCTAGCAGGATCTTCCAAATTGAAATTAAAATTTTCACTTTAAATACGTGAATACTTAATAAGAGATGAATGTACTTACTGTAATTAATGAGTAACTCCAACATATTCTGCTTCTAAAAGATCAGCCTGAATCCCAGCTCTACTGGTATCAAATCCCATTTAAGGGAAAATAAAATAGGAAGAAAAGTGAAGCAAAGAGCATTCAGATGAAAAAAAAAAGTTAAAAAAATAAAATAAATCGAGAGACTGAAGAGTGGAAAAAAAAGAGGATGGAGATAGAGTATTTTGCTGAAAATACAATTTTTCAAGCTGAATTCTTTTAGAGCTGATGCCAAGTCTCCTTTGTTGTATGCAAGCTTTGCAGTGAGCCCAGTAAAACTGTACAGAGTGAATTTAAACTAGTTAGTATTTTGGGATTCATCCTCCCCAGTACAAGACTGGGAAAATGTGACTTTAAAATGAACTTACCTTTGTCAGGGAA
This sequence comes from Pseudopipra pipra, assembly GCF_036250125.1. Taxonomy (NCBI): domain Eukaryota; kingdom Metazoa; phylum Chordata; class Aves; order Passeriformes; family Pipridae; genus Pseudopipra; species Pseudopipra pipra. The sequence goes on from NC_087556.1 coordinate 11,450,799, forward strand.
AAAGAAAGAAAATAAAAAAGAGAGAGGGGAGAAAGAGGGAAGGAGAATAATCACTACAGAAAATAAAGAAGGGGTTCAAGAGCTTCAGATAGGTTTGCAAGTAGTTCACAAAACCTCATTTACCACTGTAGAAATTGCATCTGAGCACAACTGTCCCAGAAACGATTTTAAGAATTGCAAGGATCACAGTAAGACAGGTGTTCTTCCTTTCATAAAACATGGAAATCTGAAGCTAAATCACAATTAGCTCACTGTTTTTGCCAAGGCAAAAGGAAGAACTTAACTGAGACTTCAATATGTTTGGTTTCAAAATTTGGGTAAATTTTGAAAGCATATTGGTCTTCATGAGTGTCTGGAGATCGACAGCCACACTTTACAAAAGAACAAGTGACATATTAAAAAAAAACCCTTACAATTTAAACTTACAGTTAAAAAAAATTTCTTGTGATCACTTTTACACATAAATGAAGATGCTCCTGCTGTTATTCATAGCACAACATAAAGTCCACAGAAAGGTCTTCAATATCAAGGACTAGTTTTTTTGCTGGCAAGTAACAGAAATCACCGTAAATCAAACCCCTCATATTCAAAGTGAGCATCGTTCACTTTCCTTCCAATCAATTACGTGTGTTCTTGCATATCTGCTTTTCCTGCTGTTTCTTCTACTGCTCTGTGACTGTAGCTTTATTCACACTCAATGCAGTGCCACGTTCCAGGTAAACAGATCGAATAGCATATGTTAGAAGAGTCCACCATGTAAGTGCACAATGGGAATGATCTCACGTGGCTCAGATGACAGTGACATCAAATAAGAACAGTGTCTAGAGACTGTAAACAGGGTGATGACAGATATTTTTCCACATAAATCACAAAAGAAACAAACCTACATGGCACTATACAGTATCTGGTAGAAAGAGAGTAAAGGATTCACGGGGAGACACATCACATTTGCAAGATCATGCTGTGGACTCACTTCCAGCGACATTCAGAGAAATGTTGTTCTTGGCTTAACCTCAATCTGCACAGTGTGTTCATCTTTCTGCTCAGCCTAACACTAGACACACAGCCAAGACATACCAATTATCTCACACAACAGATGCTGAGATCACATTGTCTACAGTATTCTGAGGCTTGGATCACAAATACTGTCATCTTACTATGGTCCTGGATTTACAGATCCTGAGAAATTGCACAAACACATTCCAGTTTAGGATAACTTGGAGTTCATGAAGAAACAGGACTTAAAGAGGAGGTAGCAAAGAGCAGTTTGCTGAACAGCATGTCAGCTGTTACAGACTGTTGGGATGCTGGACTCGCTCAGGGAAAGCTCAACAGTGATTTAGGTGCCCAGATGCACTGACATGGGTGAGGCATCGAGCAGTTGCAGCTGGGGAAGCAGGGGAGGGAGCCAGCCCTTCCTGCCACAGGCAGCCCACCACATCCCTGGCCACAGTCCCTTTGCTGGGCTTAGTGGGTACTAATTCCCCAAACAAGGCTTCATGGTTTCTCACATTAGAGCTCCTGCATGGCTGGGTGAGGAATGCAGTGCAACCACATAGTCATTTGGACATACCCATTTTCACTGCATTTCCCTCTCTGAACAGGTGCTCTCTGTTTAGTCATTTCACATGAACAGCTTTAGTCTGTGCTGTTCCCAAGGTAGGTATAAAATGAGGAGTGAGGCTTACAGCAGTTGGAATCTTATATCTCCAGACATCTGATATCTTCCTCCCACAGACAGACTTTCCATGCTCTAGCTACACCAAGGTTGTTAAGCTACAGAGCCAGGCTAAAAAGAGAAGGAAAATTCTCTTTTTCCCAGGTATAATGTGGTTTGCAGCATACGATCAAATAGTCTCTCCCTTCCTAAGCAACCCACACAGCGGGTCTCTGTTTAGTCATCCCTGATGGGAAGCTACTCTGCACAAAGCCCTTGCAAAACAACTCGCCTGGTCCAAACCCCATGCTGTGAAGTGGAGGAGAAGCTACTGCTGCAGGTGAGGCTCAGAGCTGTGAAAACAGCTAAGCCAGGGCAGAAGCAGCTATGATCCTCTCTCTGCTTACCTCAGTCTCCCAGTCCCTAATGGCACCAATAAATACTTACAGAACTGAGCAGAACTTTTTTTATCCATTGATAAGTAAAAACACTGCATCTACTAGTCCCTGTGTACTGCTTTGGAGAGAATCAGAAAATGAAACAAGAATGTATGCTTTACAAATAAAGCTCAAAGTGAACGATTTACTTCCCCCCCCTCCCCCCCCCTTCCAAAATCTATTTTGAGCCACAGGCATTTCGGATATGTTTCCAATTGTCGAGTTGATCAGCTAACATACATATCTGGAGGGGAAGATGAATTGCAACAATATAATAAACAGTTCACAGGAATGGATATATGCATTGCAGTTTTGTAGCTCTCCTGTGAATTGAATGGATTCCTGTAAGCTTTTATTTAAAAACAAGTAGCATGATTGGAGTGGAAAACAATACAAGCCTTAGATGATTTAAACATACTTCTGAAATATTAATACTACTCCAAATACTTCTTTTTCCCAACTGTTTTTCCTTAGTGAGGAGATCTAGATCAGGTGGATTACCTGGTTTAGCTGCAGTTATATTTCAGGCTGTTGTCAGCACGAAAAGCAGAAAATGCACAGGAAGACATTATCACACAAAAGAAGTGCTGAGACTATAATGCCCACTCACTGTAATGGCCCATTAGTGCCGAAACATTACCTGCTTCTGACGGCAATCAGCCTGTACCTGCTAATTACTCGTACATATGGGTGTCATGTTGGCTTTTGCTACTTGATTTAGTTACATATATATATATACAGCGTATGAAGGGACTGTTAGAGGAAAAAAGCAAGGAGCAGATAAAACTAAGGGAGTTTGTAAATATTATTTTTTTCTGATATATGTCATTTGCATCACATGATTTTTTTATGAGTGTGAGATACATAGCAGAGGTGTCAAAATAGGCTAGAGACAAAAGAAAAAACAAAGAATGGCCTAATGCATTAAAAAGGAGAAAAAAAGAAATAACAGGAGCAGGAAATAATAGCTTTAATTTCAGTGTATTATGTCAATTATACCAGTTTTCTTCCCTTTACAGGGCATCATTCATAGCTGTAAAAGTCTTTGGTGAATACTCCTATCTTTATGTTACAGAGAATTCGGAAGACACAGCATCCCTGTCTCAATTTTACATGTTTCCTGAATCATCAGATGAAAAGAACAAAACATTAATAAAAGTAATGTATGGTGGTAAATCCTACCACCATAAGAAAATATCACAGGACTTCTAACAGGACAGTTATTAGAGCTGCAACAGTTGCTGCTTGTAGGAGCCAAAACCCAGCTGCCAGCAGAAAGGAGCTTGGTGGGTCACTGTGGTAAACCTTTGACAACAGAGGCGAGAGAAATCTCTTAGTCTGGAGGACTGGACCTTCCTCACAAGACCCATTAATGTACAACCATGTGGATTAACCTGGCTCCTGCAGCAGGATAAGGAAGGACTTTGAGATGAAGTTACCAAACCATGTTGAAACCCCTTTGTTTCCTTCCCCCTCATTTAATCCTATTTAAGGGAAATATTAATCAATTGTGTAACTGTAGCAGAAACCTGTGTAATCCTCTAGTTAACATAAAGCCATCCCCTAATTAACATAACTCGTCATCCTCATTAACATGTCCAGCCCCCAAGACCCTTGAATTGCACTCACGTGTTCAATAGAGTATTCCAGTTTTTTGCCTCTGTATCTGGGATCATCTTAGCGTTATTGGACCCTTACAGCTGCTGTCTGCTTACATTTTCAACAGAAAAGGAAAATAAAAAGGGAGTTTTATGAGGCTTAGGTGCAGTTTAGATTTAGGCATGAAGGCTTTCCAGCTGTCATCTCTTTAGAAATAGTATGTCCTAAAGATTGATAAATTTTGTTGGAATACAGGCAGGCCAAGACTATTTATGTTTCCAAAGTGCCACAACACCATGCTGACAGTAAAGCCAGGCAGAAACAGTAATGTTAAACACAGCTTACTGAAAATGCAGGAAATATTTTTGGATTTTATTATCTATACCTGTGAGGATTTGTACCAGAAACCTACTGCTAGGAAAAGAGAAAAAAATTGATGATATATCACAGCATTAGAATTGTGTTAGTTTATGAAATGTGTTTGGTAACCATGGGTACTAAACAATTTCATAAGGATTTCACATAATCTAGGAACTATAAATAGACTTGGAAACAAAGTAGGAGCTTAATTGCAATATCCATGGGTTGGGAAGCAAAATATTCTTTGTAACATAATTTATTCCTATGTGTTCCAACAAGCATTTTTAAGGTATTTATGGCCATATCATAATTCCTTTTTTTTGGTGTATATCTTCTTTTCTAGCCTACCCTGCCCATTTCTTGTGATTTGATCAAGCTGAGCCTGATTGATTATGAACCAGGCAGTAATAATAAGCTCTCACTCAATTTATTTAAATTTTAGAGGAAAGAGTGCAGAATAACGTGTATTAGCCAATGCTAAGAAAATTTAACCAGATGAAAAATACACAGAGTACAGTCAATTATAAGTATTTCTTTAATGGCATAACTTTTTTTTTAGCTCTTTGTGCACTTACCTAGAAGTATCAATAATAAAACAAACGGCATTAGAACTGAATACCTCATGAAGACAAATGGACAAATGTAGTAGACAGTTCTCTCCCCAAAATCTGGATGACTCAACGATTAACAATTCAGTTAATCAAATAATTAAACCATTTCAAAACAAGGCTAACAATAAATTAGTTTCAGCCTTAGATGTTCTGAAAAGAGCTTAGAAATTCATGATAATACAGAGAACTCTGTTTCAACAGAATAGTGGCTGCTGTACCTATAACTTCTATTCATATTTCAGCATTCTCCTTCATCACCCACACCCCTCCTTTCAGTGTTTGTGCTTTGAGAGGAACAAACACTTGTAGATTCTTGGGGACATTGTTCTGGTGTAAACAGGAAAAAAAAAGCAGGATCTTGTTTCAAGGTTACTCAGACACCTCACAATGAAAATACTTTGGCCTCACAAGCTGAATTTGTTGTCAACTTTGTGAACACTTCTGATGAGCTGCTTACTCATATCTTTATTCAGCCTTCTTTCATTGCAACACTAGCAAAAGCTACACACACATATATATATTCTATAAATGAACTGCCAGCCAATCACAGATACCTCAGACATAATTTTAATATATGCTTCAAGTCTGAGCTAGCCAGCCTAATAGGGTCTGTGTCATAATATTCAAATTCTGTTAAGAATCAAAATAATAATACAGTGGGACTTCAACCACAAGCCACAGTTCAAGTTAGCATAATTCATCATCTGTTAATCAAATCACTCTGGGCTCCCAGACTGTGGCTGGGCTGGGTGAAATAGCTGGCAGCAACACTTGCAGTGAAGACAAAGGCTGGGAACACACAGAGCCAAATCCAAGCACATGCTCCAGCCATCTTCTCTGTCAAACTAATTCATGGGTGCTCGGTTTTTAATGGGAAATTCTTAATGAATTTAACACAAATGGCTATTTTTCTAAAGGCTAACTAGCATATGGATTTATACTTGTAAAGCTGGAGCTAATTATAGATTTTTTTCATGTTTTTTGGCTATCTTTATCGCTAAAGTGGAAAAATACGTACAATACAGCATTAAGGCAAAGAAGTGTTTTTCCTCATCCTAGCAAGAAGTCTCACTTATTAGATTTCTCATTTTAAAATAAAAGTCATCAGCAACCTTTCCTAGCACTGGCTGGCCACCATCATCTGCATAGCATTTTTATTATCTAAAGAGGGTTTTCATTACTTACCTATTTGTATTTTAAAAGTTTGTGGGTTTGAGTGTTTACTTGCACTTGTGCACCCAGAGACAGACGAGAGATGCCCCAGGGAGCTCAGGGATCCAAGATACACACCAGAGCTCTCCAACCTCGGCATATCAGCACCCAGCCCAGCTGGCAGGTCTGCAGAGCCCCCCTGCCAAATGGCCCAAAGAAATACACTCCTGCTGGGCAAGCCTCTGCTCCAGGAGAGCGTGCAAGGAGAGACACAGCATGAGATCTGAGATAAAGGAGAAGGCCAGGAGGACTGCGGCCATCCCACTCGGGAGCGGACCGGGTCATTCCCCGGCAGTCTTAGTGCTTCCCCATATGTGCCTGGGAATGCATTTTGGATCATTGGTCAGAAGTTATGTTTTTCATGCACTAATATCTTTGTGATCATAAAAATACCCCAAACTTATGAGAACAAAAGTGTTAAAACAAAACTTAACTTTTTCTTATTTTATTCCAGAATTCTGCTTGCCTTCGTATTCAGTAGTAGGCATCCTCATGGTCAAGCTTGACACTGAAGCTAATATATTAGTCTAATTAACTCCAGGACTGAAGTCCAGTGTATAGAGTGTCTTAAGGTGCATACCTTTCAGCAGAAATGTGTTCATTTAGGTAGGAATTTGCCTGAGATTAGGCTGACATGCATCTCCCACCTGCATCTCTCACACACTTATGTGCCATTGTAGTCTTACTGTTTAAAGTAAGACTGTTTTAAATTCAAATTTAAAATTCCAATATTTCGAGGTAATTTATCTTCGTTTTGTGTAAGAGAAAAAGCTAAACTGGTTTTATCAAAAACTAAACTAATAAAACGAAAAATTATTTTTTTAACTTTTCTCTCCCTCTGCTGCCCTGATGTTGCCCAAAGGAATTCTTAGTCTTTTCTGTGCAAAGGGTGGGAGAAAGAGAAGACATTGTAAATTTTGCCACTGGCAACCTCTTGGATTTGACAGGCTATGCCATTCCTTCATGCCTCAGAACATCATTCCTTATACAACAACACTCAATATTTACCAAGTGCTTAGAGCCTTCAGCTAAAGGATGTTCAAAGAAGAAACAGGTAAGACTTGTGCACGTGGGTTTTGCCCAGATCTCTGGTGATTCCTAGGAAGGAGGTGATCATCTGTTAGGTAAGAAGGCAGTGTGTTATGAAGACATCAGTTAGCCCTCCCTGCACAAAATTGCCATGAGTTTTTTTAGACAATAGTCTCCTCTTAGCTTTAGATGCCTAGCTTTTCACCAACCACAAAATCTGTTTTTAGACCTGATTTAAAACCATAATTTACATCACAGGAATTGTAAAAGTCAAAGCAATACAGGCAGAGGTTTACTCACATCTGTTGTTAACACTGCTTATGCAGCAAGAGTAGTTAGTAACTGCAGATTTCAAGGCTGACTTTAAAATATGAATTAATATGAAATACAAACTGTTGTTTAAAAGGAAACACATACATAGCACTGCTTCCAGTGTAGTGTCATGAAAATCTGCATTTCACAGAGCTAAGCTAACAAACTGTGAAATGAAAGCAAACAGATTCTTCTCTTAGTTCTTCCTTGGAAGCCATTTGACTAGGTGCATACAAGACAGTAACCTGTGTAGAAACTTGGGGTTTTCTATTAAAATTCAAACTCAGAAAGAGTTTTCTCTTCCACATTATCATCCTTGGGGGCTGTTTTGACTTTTCCAAGGGACAAGCACAAATTCCACCACTACTCTATTAAATTTCTGCTGCAAGGATGAATAACTCAAAGGCTGAAGCCGCCTACTGTTACTGTGGTTACCAAAGTCTTCTACTCATTGAATCGTGTTCCAGTCCATATATTTCAAACTTCTGTTACTGCTAAATGTATTTTTTCTTTTCTATTTGCTGTTATGCAAACACCAAAGTATTTTGTACCTTTAGAACAGTCTTTGACTTCCATCCCCTGGCCAGTGTCCCAGAGGGCACCCCCTCCTCACCTGTTATTCATTTCAGATGTTTCCACTTACTCCATCCTACTCCATAATTCCAAACCCTACAGAAAAAAACTTTTCTTGCATTGGAAGGAAATTAATTGCACCAAGCAGAGGAGACAGAACATCTTCCAGTACAATAAGCAGTGCTCAGCAAAATGCATTTCTGACTCTGCAATAGGGATAACACCTCCCCCCAAAATAAACAAACAAAAAAAAACCAAACCCAAATAAACCCCAAATAATAGGAATACCTTTTCACCACAGAATTACAGACCACTGAACACAGAAGCAAATCAAGGAATTTCTGAAGTTCTCTGTTTCCAGGACAGTTGTTACAATACAGAATGAACCCAGGTGATAAAACTCTCAGGAAACTTTGATTTTATGAATTAGGGCCTTCAGGGGGTTCATATTACATATAAATTAATGAAGTCTATGTATGGTGATAAAAGGTTGGCCTCAGTTTGCCTTCTTTTGACTTACAATGCCAACAGTTTTCAGAAAACCATTGAGAAATGAGCACATGAATGTTTTTAGGAGCATATCATAGAACACCCTGGAGCTTCAGGGTCCCTGCCTAAAGCCCAGAACATCAAAGTAAGCCATTCTCAAGCAGAGAGAAATGAGAAGCCTCTCCAGTGACAATGCTGCTATCCATCTACCAACTGACAATCAGACCTATTTATTGCATCAAGTTCAGGCCCCCCAAATCACTGCAGCTCTTGAAAATTTTGGCCTGGTGATTTTCTGTAAGTCTGTCCATTCACTTGATGTGCTGTCAGATTTTTGTTATAAAGTTAAAACGATGCTGACACTTCCCTTGAATAACTTACAATTAAAACTGCAGAACCAAGATGATGGGCAACAGACAAAAAGACTGGTCCAAGGCAGTAAAACCAGTTGATTACCTGAGTGGGACAGTTACAGAAAACAGATAACAATAGTAGCGCAAACACAAAGAGATATTTGAGGATTTCTAAACTGTAAAGGTAATGAAGCACAAGCTGAAGGAAAATCTGATTTGGAAAATCATGCTGCTGTCACGAACTCAAGATGAGTTTGGGAGGTGCTCATTTTGCCTGCCTCCCAGCCCTTTGGAATATATAAAACTCTATAAATTTAAAAAAAAAAAATATGTGGAAGACTCAGCAAGACACAATAGTTATACAAAGAACAGGGCAAACCAAACCCACCTGTCCCAATTTTCCCTAGATGTTCACTGTATTCAAAGAATAACTGTCTAATGAAAACTATTTTTGATGTCATATCTGCCACTGTATATTATTTCGCTGTTGATAAACCAATGTGTTTAAGGTGACATTAGCAATAGACTACTGATTTAATACCTGTTTCAAACAAAAATATGCAATTTTAATTCCATTTACTTTTGCTGGGCCTTTTTAGCTCAGCTCTGACAGAAAGGAAATCAGACATTCTGGTAAATGAGCTAGGTTGATTGAATATTGATAAGCCAATTTTTAATTTATCAAGGTTATCTAGAGGAGCCAACCCGACGCTGCATACTAACAAGAAATATCAACACACTAAGTGGTGTGTACAGTGAAATATTTCTTTGGGGAAAGAGCTCTGGAAGGGCTAGGATTATTAAAATTAGAACCTTACAATGGAGATAGAAGAGGACTTCCTGCAGGGAAATTAAAAGCAGGTTACAAGCGTTACAGAGAGACTGAGATGAATAGGTGGTAAATTTTATATTTTGCAGAGATTGCAACATAAAAAACACATCGAATCAGTCTGGAAGAGAGACAGAACTACCTTTGTGAAAAGTAGAGGTAACATGGCACAAAAAATGCTAATGGTTTACTTCTCTAAAATTTCACAGCAAGCCAGGTAATTGTTACAGACATTACAACACACACCCCACATTGCCAAAAATCTGCAAGCCTTGGCAGCCCCTCTACAAAAGACAATGCCCAAAGAGCTGAGAGGAAGCAAGCAAGCATTACTTTTCAGTGTTGGGAATTCAAAAAAGAGCACAGAGTATTGCAGCAAGAATAATGTAGACCTGTCTGACATTAATTACTCCCTAGTTTGATGTACCTGCTTAGTTCAGGCTTTTCTTGATTCTTCACTGATCTAAAATAATACCTCCACACTTTGTTAACTTTGTTTATCTTTCATTAGGGATATGCCATTTAACTTTTCAGAGGTAAATTCTTTTAAACCCCATACATTTGTCCTTGGTGAGTTTGGAATTGAATTCTGTCATTCATGACTTCACAACTGGTTACAATTCAGCACAAGTGACAATGCTATCTACTCATGTTTTGTCCTCCTTTTAGTACAACTTACCACCATCATAATTTGTAAAATATGCTCTTTTACTGTCCTCTCCCACTCATTTAGGGAGACCCATCCAGTAGGACACAGTCTGATATCAGAACAGGTCACTGAAAGGCTACTCTTTGATTCTATCTTAGCAGCTACCTGTTTACTGTTTCCAACACAAGTGACAATACAGTTATAAGTACCCTACTAATTCTAAAAGCTTACCTGTATCCTTGCATAAAAAAAAATTGCATTTCTTACTTGTTCTAAAAACACTGATATTTCAGATGGTTACAAAGAAATAATCTGGTGTGTTTCCTACCAAAAAAACCTCAACCTCACCACCCTCAAAACACAAAATCAAATATTCATAATCAAATTCTCACAAAATTTTGGCAAAAAATTAATAAACATGCTATTAATGTAGAGCATCTAAAGGTAAAAACGAGAGAGATTCTGATTTATTGCACTCAATGCATTATGAATAAATCCTTTAAAGTCAAGATAAAGGAATAAGACATTAATATACTTTAATAAAAGTAAGTAGCTACAAGTAAATTTTTTAAAAATTATTCTAGATTCTGTAAACTATTTTATATTGCTGTATTTTTTTTTGTACTTGTATAGCATATATGTTTTTAACTTTGCAGCTGAGAGACTTCACTGATATAAGTTTTCATTGTCTTATCCCTTTCAAAGGAGCATAATGAAGCTGGAACTGACAGAGGCATAGTCTGAATTTGATCTCTTTTGAATGACCCACAGTACTGTTGCGGTTCAATTCCTCTTATCTCTTAGACTGTATAATTCGAAAATCTGAAATATTAAATTGATAATGCACAGCTCTTAATTTCCTTCAGACATTATCATACTGCATCAATGTGCACAGCTCTGAGAATCAGTCTGTGTGAATTAATGATGCATCTCCATATCTGCACGATAAAGATGGACGGCTGTGACAACATTTACATCTGATACTATTAGAGTCTCTTCAATGATTATCATTAACAAGTCCATTAATGAGAACATATTTCCCTGAGGCCCTATGGCCATTCAACATTGTAATCTAAATCTATACTCTCCAGAAACTCTATTAGAATGCAATGAAGTAAGTCCCTGAACTGTATAAAGGTTATCAGCCACGTTATCTCATGAGCAAAAAAGACGAGGGAGATGTAACCAGTAGCTGTATTACAAACACATTGGCTGAAAGCTGCATTCCAATGGCTTCAAATAACTGAGTAACTCAAACTCTTAACTTTCAGAAGATTGTATTTAACTGGAGTAACAAAGTTCAGAAATTCACCATACTGATTAATATCATCATCAAATAATAATTACTGACTTGTTAAAATAAAAATCCTGCTGGCTTGAAGTCTGTATCATCATTTACACAGATTTGATTGAAATAAGAACTCCTTATTCACCAGTAGATAAAATTATAGTTCAAGAAACAGAAGAATTACTTTAATTTCAAAATGATTCTGTTATAAAAATATACTCATCTTTCTGTTTTCTGTGAAACTGGTTTCACCTCAGGCCCAACAGCAATAATCATTCACCCTACAACAGGCATCTAAACTGGCAGCTTCAGAGCAGCAAATATTGTGGACAAAAATAGATAGCTGTTCCCAAGTCCTAATTTTTATGACAAGAATGAAACTGAGAGGGCATTACTGCTTCAATCTCCCTGAGCTAATCTGGGAGTAAGCAGAATTTCAGACTCCTGAACCATTTCCTTGATATCCTTCATCTGTGTTAAATCAAAAGTTTGCTGGAGTCAACAAAATATGAAGTCCTCCCACAAATATGTTTTTAAGGAGGAATTTTTTGTTTAGTGAAATGTCACAAACCCACACCCAACTATTCATTATTATAATTTAAAGGTCCTTTGTGAAGGCAAAATTTCCCAGACAATCAGTATTATGTAAAGCAAAACAACTTATGCCTAAAATAAAAAGAAGTGTAGATTGGCATACTGAAGCCACGAGTAGCCATTGCTATACATCCCTATAGCCTCCAAGTTCACTACTGAACTAGTCCTACTTTACCACAGATCTGCCCTGGCCATGATGATTTTGCTTTTGCAGATAAACATCTATTTATCTTAAAGCATTACAGAGGTCGAAATAGATTACTTGCTTACGTTGCAATGCAAATATAAGCACTTCCCTAAGGAGTTATCAATGATCATTTAATGTTTTTAGGACTATATATTTTTTTGCCCCAGCAATAAAAATCTATTGATATTTAGAAGCTATTTGTGTTGTCCACTCCATAAGAAGGTCTGACTGGAGACTGACTGTTAGCACAGTATTGAATGCTAGTACCTCTTCATATTTGTGTCATATTATGACAAGCTCTGTGCTTTCTTAGCAAATTGAGATGAGAAATAAAATAATGTAAGATTCTTTGATTTTTTTTCTATGTAGCCTCTGTTAGAAACAGAAGAATGAACTAGCTGAATATTCAGTTTAATCCCATATAGGAATTTCTGTCTGTATGAACACCATCTAGTTTAGCTTTAAACCACTTCTGTTTCCTCTTAAGTCTTTTACAGACATCTTAGGAAATTACATACAATACCTGTGTTTTACTCAGTTTCCTGAGCCATGTTACAGTTTCAAGGCTAACTTCCTAAAAGGGGAAAACATGCTTAAAAAAGTCACTCGTTATATACTGCTCTTAGCTGGAAAAGAAAACATTGTAAACAGTCACATTAAGAGCATCTTAATGTCTGAGCTATTATTACTTTCTTAGAATTTAACATTTATGAACAGAACTTGAAATTTCACATAATATGTTATAATTTACTTAATGATCATCAAGGTCACTTCTAAGCAACTGCTTACGAAATGTTATATACAGAAATGCAAAGAGAGTTCTGTGTTATAAAATACAATGAAGCATTTTAAAATCCAAATCCCTTCCCTCCCTCCAAGGGAACAAATTATTTTTTCTTGGAAGCCAGCATGCTGCAAGATTCAGACTCTGATTGCCAAATCTGAGCCTGAGTGAATGTTTCACAGTGAAGACATAATACCTTGGAAAGAGAAAACACACATAACGAACCTGACAAGAACAGCAGAGCACACAGGGCTTAGCCATGGGAACAAGTACTGTGCCAAAATTAATCACATCCAGAAAAGTACAACTCCTTCATGTTCATCTTTAGTGCTTGCCAATGGTGCTGACAATTTTTAACAAGAAGCAGTATATTAAGAGCTTTTTTGAAAACCTGCAAAAAGATTAAAGAATGGTGAGAAGTCGCTTCAGACTCAGCTCAAGCAATAAATGGCAATGAAATTTCTGAAACACGCTGAAAACCCCGTATCAGCACACAAAGGTACCTGATCCCTATTTGTGACAATTCACAGGAAAATCTGAATTCGAAGTTCTCAGTGAAATGTATGTTTCCAAGTATATTCAACCACCTGCAGAGTTCTAACAATGCTGGTGCTCATCCTTATTGCACTGGCTAAGCAAAATATCGGGCAGAGTTCTGAATAGACACTTCTGCAAACCCAATTGAATTCAAATTCTTAAAAAAAGTATTAAAAAAAAAAGCCCAACAAAAAACAATCAAGAAAAAAACCCCAACTTACAACATTTTCACTGTGCATAGCATATAATTTTTTTTGTGATATACTGAGTGGTGTTTGCTTCTCTTGGCAAATCAACTGGGTTTTTTTGTTTGTTTTTTTTTTTTTTTTACTGGCTCACAGAAGCTTCTGCAAACTGCCTCAAGCGAGTTTTTCCCTATGTATATACAAACATCAGCTTTGGGATCTTCAAATCTAAAAGGATTTATTGAATCATCATTGCAAGATCATTTCTCTAATATTTTGCATGCTGTGAAGGATCACTGTCTTCCAGTTCTAGTTCAAGAAGGCTGTTTACTGTTGTCTGGTTTTGTGATCCACTACATTCTGCTTGGAGTCTACTAATGCATGACCTGTACTACTCAGCTGTCTCCTTGAGACTTGGCACCTTCTTAACAAGACCGTCCTCGGCAGAAACGTGGCTTTTATGGCCATAAAATAGTACAGAGATTTCTAATTACCTTTGCACAGTTAACCTTCATTGATTGTTCCATGACTCCACCAAGTCACTGTTTCTGAAAATCACTCATCGCAGGCAATGTCTCCGAACAGTCTGACTCTGCAAGACAAGAAAGAAGCCTATTTTAGTGATTTAGCAATAATAACATGACATACACAAGGTGATGAAATGAAAAAGAACAAAGAAAACAACATACAACTCTATAGAGATCTGAAAGAGGGAAAATAGGAGAACAGAAAAAGGTAAAGTGGGAAGGCAAAACCAGGTAGAAGGCAGCAGAAGGGGAAGAAACTTAGGGACAAGTGTAGGAATGATTATTCCTCTGGCTTCTCCATAAGCAGAGTAGTAGTATGTCAAGTAACTAAATGTAGATGTAGACACAAGGAAGTGCCAATTGGCTGTACAGTATCTTGTTTTTTAGTCTTCAGGGTCACTTCAAAAGTCAGGCTCAGGCTTTTCCAGCTGTAAACTGGAGGGGAAACTAGTTCCCATAGACAATTGTGCGTGTGTAGATTTTATTAGGAAAAAACCCCAAACAACACAACACCAAAATACTTAAATCTGATTCTCTAGATTGGCCTTTCTGGAGCTCCACACACACTTTGTGCAAATCACTTGGCAGTCCAGTTTGGCTAAAGGCATTAGCTGGTTTTGGCAGCTCACAGCCTCAAAAAAAAGCTTTTAGTGACCTTTGTTAACTTCTCTGTATGTGGTTATAAATGAACCTTTTCTGCTCTGCTAAAGTACCAGCATATGGGGAACACACAGAGCTTCAGACAGGATTATATTTATCAAGGCTGTTGCTGCAAATACTACTTTTACAGTCTCAAATGTCATCTTAAAATCTAAACACCTGCAAGTCTCTGATATGGTTACATCAATTGCGGTTGGTTCAGACAATGATAAACTGTCAAATCTGTTGAGTTTGTGCTGCTTTCCTCTTATCTTTCATTTTTTTGGAGTCTGTGACAGCTTTATGGGAATGCATTATTCCTTGGGAAATGTAAGATCTGCACAGTCTTTTCAATGAAAGACAGTATTCATCAGTTCTATAAACAGTAAAGAAAGGCTGTAAATGGACTCAAAAGCATGAAACTGAGCAATTTTCTTCCTGATTTCAACGTAAATAACAGGTAATGGGAGGTATGCAGAAGTCTCTGCAGATCCCCACGTTGTTATGCTGTTGGCATACACTTGGTGCTTTGTACTTGGGAAATGAAAGTTGCATAATCTTGAGTGTCTGATGAAATCACGAGGCAAGAGTCATTTTATCTTTTGTACTGGGTTTATTGTGATATCTTCCAACTCAATGGTGGTCTGAAGCCACAGTTTCTGATAACCTCCTGGCCATCACAGAGTAGCTACGAACTTTTAAATCTCAGAGTTGCTGCTCTGTTTAGATTAAGCAAGTATCCCAGTTAAAATATTTTCACAATTTATTTTCACAAAAATTTTCCAGGGAATTTCAGATACTAATGACTGTGCACATTTTGAAGTTTGACAGAGAAGAGAGATGCCACACAGTAAAAAACCATCTTCCAGATGGTGAGATATGAAAACTTGTAACAGCTATCAATCCTGAACCAAGACCTAAGCTGAGGCTTAATTCTGTCTGAAATTCTACCTTCATAAAACTGTAGAATTAAATGAAGTACAAAGCCTATGTGAAAGTCCCTGACATTGTCTCAAAGTTCTGAAATTTATAATGCAAGACAGCTTGAGAGAAGGATTAGGGTACTAATCTGGATCTCAGAAGGGCATTCCAAATACCAAGTAAAAAATTTTCCTGCAGGCAGTTGGCCAATTTTTTCATTCACTTGCCATTTTTGACTGTGCAACTGATGCAAGAACTGACTCTCAAAAAGGACAAAAATGTGGTCCTAACAGAATAAGACATTTTCTACAACCCTTTCTACCCTTTTCAATGGAAATGGATTTCAGAGGTCTTCTGAGATGGGAACTACTTTTTTCAATGAGTTTGTTTAAGCTTTTTATTCAATATATATCTAGAATTCCTTGAAAATTAATCTTCACCCCAGCAACCAATTGCATCTCAAAATAACTTTTCTAGGTAGGTAGCTTCGAATCTTTCAGAAGAACAATTACAATGTGGCATAATTGCAAGGGATAGTTTGATAGTATACAGAATATAATTACATGGTATTTCATATCTGAGTCATCCTAGGGACAGAAATGAAAGGAAGTAATAAAAATTACTCACTCGTAAGCTTAAAATATTCTGGCCAATAAATTTAAACAGCAACACACTTTACATATATGTGGCAGAAGCAGCTCCTGGTAAATTATGCAGCACCTGGCATATACTATTAATTCCCTTGCACCTAAGTTAATTGCAGATTCCAGCAAGCAATCAGATATGATTAAATTACATTTTTGGAAACTATCACATGATTCAGGCTGAAGGAAGACATCTTAAAATAGACCTTTAAAAGGTGCCACTAATTAGGCAAAGTCTTAATTCTACTCTTCTCAGCTTTGAAATTACAGGGACAAATTCTCTTTTCAGAGCACCAAGTGAAAAGCAGCTGTAATCACCAGACTGTACAGGTATACTGAAAGCAGAATTTCAACCCATGGAAAATTTCTTTTGACTTCATTTATGCTCCAGAAAGAAGTATTTCATAAACAAGAAATCAAGATTTTATTTTTTTTACTGGGTGTTCACAGTGCCTTAGGACACTGGTCTTAATTAATTAAAAAAGGTACAAATGAAGTTAGGGAATACTGGAATATTGTGAAAGGAAGAGGTCTAAGAAAACAGCTAAGGAAGCAGCATTACTTGAGAAGAGATAACGAGCAGGGAGAGGAAGGAGATGGCAGGGCAGGAACTCTCCAGAATCATTTGGGAAGCTGTTTTCAGTAACATAATACGGAGAATTCTCTATATCACCCAGATTATAAATTAACTCTCTCTGATATCTCTCATCCAGGCCTGTTATTCATTTTGATTGAAGTAACCTATTCCCCACTGACTTTCTTAACACTTGTCTTTCTTATTTAGTCTTGGAATTGTCCAGTGTTTTCACTGTACCAAAATATGCCTCCCCTGGTCACCTCAGAGACCTCCTTTTTACACACACATTTCCATTTCTAATTACATTAGAGACTTCAGCAAACTATTGAGCTCAAAAAAGCCCATGGCTTTCACCACGTGAACCTAACACATAGCAAAGCCTATCCTGAACTTGGAGGACCTCCTTCTTCTTCTGCCATTAAAACACAATCTTCTGTACATACAGCACCAGGATACTGAGAGAAAAAAGAATATAGGGCAGCAAATGTGTTTTTAATATCACTGATGACAGCAAAAGACAACTTAGTACACCCAAGCTAGGCAGTATAACCACACTGTAATAACCACTATCGACAATAGCAGCCACATTTTTTCCTGTTTGATACTCTAGGTCCCTGCATCCAATCTAAAGGCAAGTGCCATACACCTTAGGCATAGAGAAACCTTCTGAATTCATAGTCAGAATCTATCTAGTGCCATGGGATCTTTCAATCTTTCATAATTGCCAGGAAAATAAAAAGTATATTTTAAACCTTCAAAAAATGTACAAATATATTTTTTGA
This sequence comes from Pseudopipra pipra, assembly GCF_036250125.1. Lineage (NCBI taxonomy): Eukaryota > Metazoa > Chordata > Aves > Passeriformes > Pipridae > Pseudopipra > Pseudopipra pipra. Next base: position 11,468,574 of record NC_087556.1, read on the forward strand.
TTAGCAGTACTATGCACATGGTGAAAACTCAACAGTTACAGAAAAAGACGTGTGTTTCTACTTTTAATAATATACTGGTAATATCTTTCCCATTTTTTTCCTTCAGTGGAATAAAAGGGTTTTACCACACCAATGCTTTATCTTGAATAGAGTTTAACATAAAGAGCTGGGAAATGTTGAAACAAAACCGAAAATCTCTGGTTTTATGAGTTGCTCTAGCTAAAGCTCAGGCATTTGGAAAGCAGCAGCAACCAACTCATTTACTCAGTGGTATATTTTTCCACTTGTAGCATATTATTTGTTCATCAATTTTGCATTACTGAGCCCCAGAGTGGAGTATTTCAGATGGAGACAGAAAGGACAAAGTGTGGGTGGATAGACACAAAGCACTTGTACATGCCAGACTGCCTGATCAGTAAAAAGGAATTACTCATAAATGGGACTTCTGAGACAAGTACTAGGCACAACTGTGCTTCCAAGTCCTGTAAAATGAGAGAGACAGCCTCTACTCCACTCCAGGTAGAAATAACCTAAGTAGCAAATTAATTTCTTTCTGATTTCCATGACTCCTCCAGCACTAGTAGAGGGCCTGATCTTGCAAGATATATCCTTAATAGCTATGAACTGCATCCTGACAAATTACATGAAAAAAGCACTGATACCCCTATATTAAGCAAGATCAGTTACTTAATGTAATTGATATGCTGGAGGGGGATCTAGAAGAGCTCCCACAGGTCCCTTGTGAAAATTTATCCATCAGAATGGATGGTGTCCTTGATTTAGGGTGAAACAATTTTCTTTGGACACTTCTGAATCTTTTCATTACAAAACACTTGTAAGTCTCATGGGTATAAAAGTATATCTGAAGACCTTATTGTTTGGGGTTTTTTAATGGACTGATATCATCAAACATCAGTATTTTTAAGCAAATTTCCAGGAGAGAAAGATCTTGAATCCCACAGGAAAATCTTTGACCCCATACCTGCTCAAATTACTGGAGTTATAAATTCTTACTAGTCCATATATTGATAATTATGAGAAGCTTCCCTCCTCTAGCATAAACTTATGTATTTCTACAAAACTGGCATCTGTTGATACACACTAATATATACTAGCTGCCCTTCTCTAAAATATATATAAATACACACACAGTTAAAATTGTTACACACATGCAAAGATATAAATAAATACAAGTAAACATAGGTTCTCTTACAGTGATATCTTTAACTCTTCTGGATCATCTCTCCTTCACTGTCTGAAGCATTTTCATTTAACTCATTGACTAAACACTGAATAACTGTTTTGAGCTTTGAAAGGTGTCTTAATCAGAACAGCCACAGCAGTAGATGTGCAGTGGCATGAACGCCACCACCCAAGAGAAATGAATCAAAGTAAGAATCTGAGGAATAAAGTTGATGAAGATACTTATTCCTCACCTTGATTTTTTTAAAACAACCTCTCCTTCTTTTCATTCAAATACCATCTCTCCACCTTCATAAGAAATATAGTGTATATATCTATATCTATATCTATGCATGTGCACAAGGGTGGAAGGGTAAAGCATTCACATTTGTTTCTTGTTTGGAAGCCAAAATTCCCACATTAATTTTAAAGAGCACTATACATCACACTATTGCATAATTCAACTATTATTTCTTCCAGAAATAGTCCTTGCTCTCAGTTTACAGTTTTACTTTGCTGTTATGCAAAACACTATGGAAATTCAGAGGAACAGACAGAGAACTCTGCAGCTGCCCCATAAACAGACATGTGCGATGTGTGTGCCCTTAATTAATAACTCAGCCACAGGAACATTACCATAGTGCAAGGCAGAAATCATGGAAAATTAAGGTAATCTCCAAGAAAGTCTCCTACTCTTTGAAATTAAACGGATGATACAAGATGCCTCCTGCTCTATCTCCTGCAGTGCCTTTTGAGTCATTCATTGATAGCTAAACTTAAAATTATAGGTCCAAGTCAGTGAATTTCCCTTCATGAACAACCCAGATCAAACCAGCAGTTACAACACTGCCTCCAATAGAGACAGGTCTTAAGACACATAATTGCAATAGCTGCTTTACAGATTCCAGAGATAAACCAAAGAAAGACTTTAAAAAACATACATATAATTCAGTGATCTTATCATTCTGCACCATGGGCTTAATGTTTGCTCTGTTGAAACTTCCTACATTTTCCATAATAATCTTATGTCTCTCTGTGTAAAACTTCCCGAAGGATTGTGATTTTGAATGGGAAGTAATTGCTGTTTTTAAACAAGGTTTTCTTCCAGGAACTAGACAGATAGGGAAGTTTTACAGCTGTAAAAATCTAGATGACTTTGACTAATGGAATTTGGTTACCAGGACTTTAACAAAGTTGTTAGTTGGGTCAGTTATATAGATGCACACATACCTGAAACCAATGTGTTTGCAGTTGCTAGAAAGGCCAATAATTGGATAGGAATGAGAAACAGCTATTCTCATACTTGAGCCTTTCCTTCAGCTTTATTTACAAAGAACAGAGGCACAATAAGGAGGATAAACTTGAAAGATTGGCTGCTATTTTAAATTAGGCTGCGCAACAAAGCCTATAGAATTGTTATTCCAGTGGCTTTTCCAAACATTGAATCCTTGCTTTGAAAGTTAAGATAAGTATCTGTAGCTTGTAGGTTTTTTTGCAATTTGTATTCAACAGAGTAACTAGAAACCAGTCCCTTGAACAATACCTGGTTTTAAAGAAGGGGATAATTCATTTGACACTGGGCTATCCCTCCAGTTTTTCAGTCAATCACAGGGTTAGTCCACCTTTCCACCTTTCCTGTGATATGATAAAGCCAAGATACAGTTTAAGGTATTTCAAAAAATATTGTGGTGGATTTTCATAATTCTATTGATGAAAATTGATACTTAGACTTTTATTTCAGAAGGCATTCTTTATTCTAACCAATAAAACCATTCAAACCAGCTGCTGTTTGATCAGATGTGCATGTTTCTGTGCTGAAATTTCCTGAAGCACATTCCCACTCCTCCTACTTATTGTGTAAACATATATTTAATTTAGAATTCAGAAACACAAAGACTAAAGGTACTCAGACACTATTTTCTAAGTGAAGACACTATCTTTCAAATGGTTTCCTAAATGTTTGACACTATACATGAATGATAAATTAGGTCATATGAATTAAAGCAAAAATAAATTAGTAAAAACTCTATTTAAAACCGATGCCTAAAAAAAAAATGTAACAAAAAAGTTGAGGTTTATAATAAGTGACTTGTCTAGTCAAATACAAATTCCTCTTGGTAATTACTTTATTTACACTGGTTTAATACCATTTATTCTGGACACAGTATCACAACATTGAAAGCAACTCGTTTAATTAAAATTGTGTCAAAAGAGAATTCTAAATCCTCCTTGCTTGGTTTCATTTAGAAGCACTTTATTCCTATAATAGAGCAGAATATTACCAGTATAGCTCTTTGCTTAGGTAAATAGCATTTAGGTCTAATGACTCAAGGACATTCAGGAATGCCCCTGAATATAGATACATAGGTATACAGAAAGGTTTTTAAGTAAACAAGATTGTAGGAAAGGACTGGCTAGTGCCCCATAGCAAAAAGGTTTTTTAACCCGTGGAACTGAACAAGGGAGCACATTTCAGCTCCTTGATAATTTGTCACACTGAAAAATGGCTTAGTCTCAGCAAAGCCAGGTTTCTTACCCCTTAAAGGAAAAAAAAAAGTAAAAAATTATTTCATCTCTTATCCACCCATATATAAAATCAGACTTCTTAAGAGAGTTCTAATTTTTTTTAAAATCACTTTAAAACATCACTCCAAAGCAACCCCCCTAGAAAAATGCCAACAGCACCTACAGAGCTTCGTCAGAGCACGAAAAGAAATGAATAAAAATGTTAATCAGTAGCAGACACTGATTTATTTATGTAGCATGATACCAAAAAGGAATTAATTCCCTTAAATACACAGGTGCTGCTTCCTGAATTCCTCTTTATGTCTACTGCCAAACAATGGACAAAACCAACTATTTCAATCTATGCCACAGCAGGGAACTTGGTTTAGATCTATGTTTTTTTTCCTAGAATACGTGCTTTTTTTGTCCCAGATTCCTCCTATATGCTATCCAATTAATCAACACTAGTCAACAACAGAATCCAGGCACCAGAAACGGACGATAAGAAAAATAACTTCATATTTAGAATAAGCCCTTATGTTAAAACATTTGTTAGCTTGATAGTGCAATGACATGACAACCCACACCAAAACTGTGTGCATTTTCAAGCTCAAAAAACTGATTTAATTTCAAAGCAATGAAAACTTTTATGGTGAATGACGTTACAAAAGGCAGGAAATCCCAAAATGTTTAGTTTAAAAGCCAAAATATTTATCTTGTTCAAAATCAAAGAGAAACAATACCCCACCATACCCCACCATTCAGAATTTGCTTCCTCCACACAAGAGCACTACATTAAGAACAAAAAGTTCAACCCAGATGTAGTCAGCAAATCAGCTGGCACGTCCACTGAAAGCCTATAAAGCACACATACTGCTAGGCTTGACGTCAAGAAGGTATAAATCAATTCAACACCCAAAGCAGCTGGAGGACTCTGACATCAGGCAGAGGGGTCTGGCTGCAGGCAGCTGCACACATGTGGGTGATGCCAGCCCTGTGAATGGCAGGAGGCTGACACCCTATGGTGGCCCGGGCTTTTAACCTGCCTATCTGGCAGGTTTTCCAGATGAAAGCAGTCTTCTGTCTCTGGGTAGCTCAGCTGCTATCTATGAATATTTTAACTACCATAAAAAATACATTTCCTCTACCCTGCACTTGTGACGTCGTGGGGCTGCCAGAGGCATGTGTACAAGCTACCTGATTTCTCTAAAGAATTGCAAGAAACACTCATTTAGGACCGACCTGTTGTGGTTATTTTGTAGATAACTTGTGAGTGTACAGAGAACAAGTTTGATAAGCTGTGTCTTCCTGTATATTTTCTGTGATGGCATTGCTTCCTGGTGCCTTGCCATCTTTTTCTTCTGAAGAACAGACATCAAGACTATGATTCTTCTGGGATTCCTATTCCAGATCCAAATATTTTAGCCTTCCATATTTCTTTGGAAAAAGGAAACCAATTTAATCTCTGTCCTAGGACAAAAGTTCTTTAAAGCATTTCTCAGTCTCCACATCATTATCACTTTCACTCACTCCAGCTCATCTCCTACATTATCACTGGTTCCCAAGGCTGGCTCCTGGACTTGTCAAACCTTTAGTTGCTTTCCCCAGCCACCTTATATAGTCACTTCTTGACATAGTGACTCTATTCCTGCCCCTTAGTTCAAAGGGCTCTTGGGTTCTTTGCCTAGACAATTTCTGGGTATGCAACTGTAGGGTAATTTTTTTCAATCCATAAATCCTGCCATTTCAGACAGGAAAAATGTGAGGTATATTAGAGTATATAAATGGCAGCTGTACTGTGTATTAATTCACTTGTAATGGGCTTCTTCACAGATGAAAGCTAAATGTATAACTTAGGAAAAAATTTAGTAGAGAACAGTATCAAAAAGAAGAGCTATGTTATTCTATATTAAAAAGATGATACACATCCTCTAAGTTTAATACATTAGTTTTAAAATACTGGTGATTGTATAAGACTTATTACACAGCTCAAGAGTTGAAACATGCTAGTATCATGAGAAAATTCCATTGAGAAAGTAAATCAGAATCTTCAATAATAGATTTGTATGATACCACTCTTTTCCATTCCTTCCCTTTTACATTAGCACCTACCCAATTGCTTCACCTCACAAGACAGACAGCGGGTCAGAGATTGTAGAAGTGAAAGCAATCTGATACCAAAAGTGTGTGCTACTCCCTTATGATTTTTAATTTGTCTTTTAGTCTTCTGGGCAGATAATTAAAACAGCTTCATGCAATAAAATTGGCATTCAGCATGCACAACCAAAGATAAATCACTTTTGTTACATCCTAACACTTTATACAGCCACAACTAGTATGGAAATTTACCAAAGCAACGGCATGGAAACAACTGACTAAGATCTACACAGTCCTTCAGCTGACTTTTTTTATCCAAGAATATACTTGAAAATATAAAGCTATCTTAGTCCTTTCTTTAGAGCTTCAACGCTTGTTCTTAAGCAGTATCACATTGAACAAGTTCCATAAAATATCACTGGCCTTGACCTTTCATTAACTTTTGTTCACAACCCCTACTTTTTAGGACTGATAAATTCAACTTGTACTGCAGTGGTTGTTTTAGTCCTACCTGTGTAATTAGCTTTTTTTTCCCCACAGCTAGTTTGACTTTTTCATTACAGTTCTGAAAGAGCCCTTTGTTTTTGCTAAAAATAATTTTTAAAATATCAACCACCAAGAAATAATTTTAATTTGACAATTTCTCAGTTGGAAGCCAAAAAATGAAGAGAAGTAGGTGTTATAACTGGTTGTATCTAAATTGTTTAAAACCCACAAAAATGGGGACGCTGTGATAAAAACTGCAACTTACCAAGTAGAACAGGCATGTGCCAAAGAGTTGCCTTGAAACCCTTGCATAAGTTGACTCACCACTAACAGAAAAAGATTTTTGTCCTTACCTTCCCCACCCCCTGTAAAAGGCATTCCTATCCTTCCCAGGTTTGTTCTCTCCTTAAATAATTTCTGCCTTCACTCTGGCCACTATGGACTGCTAGAGGACAGTAAAGAGATTAGGATTGCTTTATTTCTTGACTGAGGCTACGGAGGAAAATGAAGTGAAAAGGGGAGCCACCTCTTCAAAGTGGTGAGGAATCGTTTCTTCCAGATAGCAAGTCAAGGAAATGACACAGGTGGATTTCGGAATTAGAGTCTCCATCTGAACTTCCAGCCTATACTATTGCAGCAAAGTCCCCGCCCTACCAGCTCCTTCAGCAGGTCCCATCAAACTGTAGATGCAGGAGCACTGAGGGAGCTGCGATCACGCCAAATTATAGAAGTGAAGAAGAAAGGGATGAGAATTCCACAGGTAATACAGAAAATGGTTTCCCAGGAAGAGGAGGAAACGTTCATAATACATTGACCTCTCCTTCCTCAGCCCATGGAAGATGTTTACCTAGTTAAATGCCAGCAGTCCAGGACTAGCTTGCTTCGTGATTCAATGAAACACTGATGTCAATAGCTGGATTCCAAGCGTGAGAGAAATGTAGTTCTCTGTGCTCCTTAATAAGCCTGACTTTTTACAGCTGACCTATTGCAAGGTCCCAGAGTGCTGTGCCCATTAGTCTGCAGACAACGTGCTCAAATCACCTTTGCTGTCAGCAAAGAGCTAACAGCTTTCTATCTAGTAATTTCAAAAGCAAAACATTTATTTTTTGCAGCCAGCTGACAACATCTAATGCTCTGATCTCCAGAAAGCATGCAGCAAAGATTAGCCCAAAAACATGGTGTAGCTAGAAAACTGATGTCACAGCTGCAGGGACAGCACAACCCTTGTCCCTCACTGAACTCTCTGTGCTGTCCCTCTGCTCTGGGATGGTGTACTGACAGCTACACGGCTGCTTGTTCACCATTGCAGCAGTTCCTGTGTCAACAATTGGTTCATACTGTATCACAGAAAAACCATAAATAAATGTAATAGATAGGATAAGGCAAACAGGTTAAAGAGATTACAGTGCATTCAGAGTTATAGAGGTTTCAACAAAACAGTTTCATACTATAGCATAAATACATATACTAGAGTTTAAATAACACAATGAAAAATGAGAGATTTATGGGAGAGTGGCTGCAAGAAAAAGGCTATTAGATACTTAGGCATGACTAATGTACCTGATGGTTTATACACGCTCTTTGCCCCCAGTTTCAAATGGGCAGGTATCCATATCCCCAAATTTTTAACAACTACTACTCATATGCCTCCTCCCGGGCAGAATTAGGAATGGAGCCAAGAACTACATGAGCAGGAGGAAAAAAAGCTACATTTGTATTGCTGGAGGAGGTCTACGAATGCGCAAGGGTGCTTCGGGCACTTGGGCGAGCTGCAGTGGAGGAACAGAGCAGGTGCTGGCTCTGCGCTCCAGCTGGCAGTCACTCCCTCCAGGGCTCTCAGCCTGGCACCTCCAACAAACACCAAGGTCTCACATGCTCAGAAATAAGAATCACTGGACCATGAGGCCTCTCTATCATGCTGAAACACTTGTGCATGGTCCCATTTCTCAGTAGTGGCAGCTAGGACTGCCTTAGGCTCACAGCCTTTGCGAGTTGGCAGGTCTGGATCCTAGGCCTGCTTCCCTCACAGGAGGGTTTTTGAGAAATACTGACAAGTAATGCAACAGAAGTTTGATTGACATCTACCATGTTAACCTTTCGCTGTGTAAATTGAGGGCTGGAAAAAGGAGGAAGGAGGAAATGCAGACAAAGTTTCAAAGGCTTTTTTTTCCTATGCAAATCTCATTTTTCCATAACTTTTAATGAGTTTTAAACCAACCTGTTATCAATAGGCATGTTATATGTGAATTAATGTGGAGCACTAGAATGAAATGTAAAATGTGTTCAAAAAGATAAAATAGGACAGCACTATTGGCTGTCACTTATTTCACTTTATTCCTTCTACAGTACCATCAAAGCTAATCTTCTCATTACCTTTTATTTGCTTTACTGCCCTACAATAGATTTACATAAAGAATAAAATGTCATAATTTTACACACTATGAGTGGGACCTGGATAAAGAGGCAGGGAGAATGCCTTTGCACTTCATAAAGGAGAGTTCAAAAAAGATATCTCTGAAGAGGGAAGTTTACCATTGAATACATTAATCAAAACCAATGAAAACAGTATCACATCTGATAGGAAGCAAGGAGTTCTGGAACATTTGTTGGGCTATGGGCCAGATTTTGTCTTGTTCACACTGATAAAATCCACAGCAAATCCATTTAACTAATTTTGTTTCACCTTAGCCACAATCAAAATTTTGTTCAGAGGTGCAAATTCCCCATAAAAATATATTGGTTTCTTTCCCCTGTGATGTGACCTACCAAAGATGACACTAGGTACAGCTGTCAAGTCCATTACAATTCTTAGGTATTTTGCCAAACTGGCATCCAACATAAATTCCTTCTTAAATGAAGACAATACTCTTCCTTTTCCTAACAATTTACTGATATACCAGAATGAGGTGCAATACATTAGGTATGCGGGATTTAAAAAATTAATTATCAGCAGTTTTCAGTAATGCTGTAGAGCATCAATTATATCTTCATTTGTAATTTTACAAGACAGTGAAAATAACAGTGCCTACCAATTGAAGACTACTTTCACAAGGCGTGCTGTAAAATCCTCAGATATCAATCGGTATCTTCGTTTGACAATACACATGAAAGACAATGGCACAAGTGGTCACAGCCTGGTTTATAGATTGCTAATTGATTATTCATTGAACAAAAGAGTATATCCACCTGAATTACTCAACTTCCTTCCCGTAGGACAAGGATGTCCGTTCTGGAAAAATGGGAAACCAAATGTTACTTCACAGTCGTAGCCACAAGGAAATTAACTCCAACAGGAGTTTCATTTTACAGCAGCATAAATCCTTAAAGTTTCCACTGTCTCCAGGTGTAGAAAGGCAATTTGATAACAGAATCTTTTTAGCTTATTACAGAGCATCAATGACAGCAGTCTTCAAAGATTAAAAGAGTTGAATTCTGTCAGTACTTTGCTTGCACCATCTCTGTGGGTAACACTGCCCTCTGCATAGATCTCGAGAAAAGGCTTCCCACTTTGAAGAGTTGCATGTAGCAGATGAATTAACATTGTGACAGATGAGATACATGAGGTTTGTTTTTTTCCCCCACTTGTTCTTAAAAGCCACTATTAACCATCTGTCAAACAGACCAGCACTAGACCGTACACTTCAATCGATGTGCAGATATCACTTCTCACCTATGTTTCCAGATTTGTTATTTCAGTCATAGATGTTTGGATTCCTTCTTTTTCCCAGGGGAGATATCAGCATAGTAAACCATGCTCAATTTGGATTAGTAGCTATTGGCTTACAAAATTATACCCATACTCTCTACATATGCTAGAAGAGCATTTGCATTCATGGTTACTTTTGAAGATAATACAGAAAAATTATCATAAGAACCTCCACAAGGTCATTTCTTCCTCCAACCTGTGGCTTTAGTATTTTAAATATCATTAATTTAAAATGATACTTGATCTAGGGTCAGAAAGTGCTGAATAAAAGATCTTAGAAGTCAAATGTCTTCATATTGACTCCAGATGAGTTTCGCTCTGCAGAAATCGAGGTTGCACAAGGTAACAGAAGTAAACTGAAAAACTGAATGCAACAACCACGTAAGAGGAAGGGCTGGCTGGAACACACATTCCTGATGAAATTCATAGGTACTAAGAGATGTAGCAGCAGCAGTTTTGTCAATGTCCTTTCATTAGTGAGGGGGTTTTGTTGCTTAAAAAAAAACTCACAAAGCTTATCTCACTAGAGCAAAATTGTACCAACTGTAAAGTTTTCCTAAAACTACTTCAGGAACGTTCTTTCTACATGTGAAACCTCCAATGCAGTTAATATGCTCAGAGGACCAAATATCTTGTTTTCTGCCTGTGACTGTACATATTTCCTGAGCTGATCTGCATACAGGACAAACTTCCCAGAGTCTGCAACTTTTCTTGTTTTGCTTCTTCTTCCTTTAGATGGCCTAGCTGTCAGTGTTGACTGCCTTGTCAGACAATGAGCAATGCCTGTAGCTATCAAGAGAGCAATTATTTAAAACCAAGTTCACAGAAGTCAGCAGTTCCAGCTGACAACACAGACAAATGGAGTGAATACACTGATAAAGGTGGTGGTCCTCTAAACCTTCCCCATTCACAATATACAGCGTAGGCTGGCATATACACATACACCTACCTCATGGAAATATATTAATTTTTTGCATTGTAATTAGGAAAATATTTGTGGTTACAGCTCTGTAAACTCATCTGGTAGAAGAAATTTAAGCCAAATGCCTGCTTAGACAAAATTCTGTTATGCAAACTTTAAGTACAATTGTTCTGTTGCAGCACAGAGGTAATAAATGTCGGAAAACTAAAAGGTGCCACAGAACAGAACTGTCTCCAGGCCAACATATGTATCTATGCCATCAAATTCAAGAGGAGGAGATGAGAGTAAAGTAGTTCTAAGCTTGATTATCCAAGCTGCAGGAAAATGATTAGTGTATTAAGTGCTTCATTAAAAATATCTTCCTGAGCAAACACATTTACAATTTTCAAGGCCACATTCTCAGAAGCTTTGCTTATTTTCTTTTACTCTTGCTCCTTTAACTTCCAACTAGAATACACATTTTGCACCTATCACAATGTGAAAGTTCAGTTCACTAATGAGAATTCAGCTTTAATACATTACCCTTTCCGCTCCATCACTGGGATTTAAATCCCAGCTGGATGTTCATATTCATGATGAGGCTGCAATTATTTCTGCATCTCTGCTGCACTAACATGAGAACTTCACTTTCAGCAATAAGCAAAGATGTTGTAAATTCTCTCTATGAACATCTGAGATAGTAAAGATTCAAAAGAATTTTAATTATCCATCATCCATGGGATCCAGAACTATGCATTCGATTCTAAAAGATGTAAGAATCCACACAGGATTTCTCAGGGTTTTTAAAAGTAATAGAAACATTCAGATTAAGAACTCTCCTGTGTATAACTAATTGTATGTAGTATTTTGTATGAGTATTGTTTTCCAATGAAATTTCTGCAACATGAACTTGCCTGGGTGGCAATGAGACAAAGACACTCTAAAAGTAGCATGCTGATAAATCCTATAGATTTATGATTACATTAACCATAAGGATAGCTAATATTCTACAGTTACTCTGGCTGATTGCTTTTAAGTTACTAATGTATCAAAACTGAATTTTGTTTTAATTTTCAAACCTCTCAAATTTAATTGTAACTATAAATAATAGTTGGTAAATACTGAAATTTGGATAATTTATTAGATTGAGATTCTCAGGTTGAGAAGCTGAGCTTAGAACTCTGTGTCTAAATTATGTTAGTGCTATGCCTTTTCTTCTTGAAAGAGCTAAAGAATCCAAACTTCTCAAACACCAAGTATTTGTAATCATTCTGCATAAACTGAAGTCTGTAAAGAATCTGCCTTAATTATGCATGGAGCAGTCACTGGTAGGTAAGTAGCTTTTAATCAGAGACCCAACTGCCATTTTTTTTGTACCTGATCCCTAATGAATTACCCTGTCACATGTCATTCCTTTACCCAGTTAATACATCAAATGTACCTTTTCCATTTTGAGGACAGGACACACTTTATACCAAGTCTCTATACGCCTCATTTTATAAAAAGGAGAATCAGAGACTGTATATATTACATGTGAAGAAAAATTATGACATTTGTGTTTCATTATAATACCCTGGCTAGAAAAGCAAATCTGGGAGCAGAAGTAGCCCAGCTGTGGAAAGAACACAGAGAGTAAATTCAAAGAGAGCAGCAGTAATTACTATGCATAACACAAGAGCCAGTGTCTTGTCAGGGCCATGGATGTAGGTGACAAATTACATTACCAAAGAGTTGAAAAATTGCCTTTTTAAAATACAGTGGTAGCTAAAAAGGGAACTGATCCTAACTAGATTAGATCCAAACACAATGCTCTTCTTCAAATTAATGATTATGGTTCAACACAACATTATGGACCATGAAACCTATGGACCTAGGTCCATGTGGACCTAGAAATTAAAATTTTCCTTGTTTTTGTCATTTAAAATCAACAGCTACAAAATATACTCAATTTTCTCTTCTCTGACTAATATTTGCTTAGGTGACAGCCTCTTCAATGTATCAGGGAGCTGAAAGGTTGAATCTAAGCTTGTTTCATCTTTCTCGTCCAAAAAATTCAGTTGCAGAACCCCCCATTTTGCTCCTCCTTGTCCCATACACAAAGCTGCACTCGAGGTGCCACTGTAGCCTGTTGGGTTTGATAGGTTGGTTTTCCTTCTTGCTAGAGAACCTCCTGCCCTTCTGTCTTGACTTTTATTTTCCTTTGCAGAACTGTGATTTGCATTTGGGCTGGTTACCAGGGTGACTCAGCAGAACATTTCTGCAGAATGTCCCTAGGCTTATAATATGAACTGATGTAATTTCCCATATATCCTTCTCAGCAGAATCACCTGACAGTTCCAAGATGGGAAAATGGTGCTCAGTCATCATTATACAGTCCCTTACAGAGACAGACAGGTCCAAACCAGAATCCCAAAGTACCTGGTAGAAAACACTCTGAGCTCAACTCCAGCACTAGAACTGCAGAGTGTGACCATTCATGGCTCAAATACACCTTCAGCCAGTGTATAATATTCTGATCAAGGAAACCTGCAATTGATTTCCAGCAGGCTGTTTGTAATCTTTCATGAGTAGTAATCTTTCATCAGTACCACTATTACTCTATTAATAAGAAGTAAAAGATAATATGATTTTTTAAAAATTATTTTTACCACTGAATAATTATGTATTGCATTTTCTTGGCAGATGCAGAGTATTAGTATTTTGGGAAAATGTCACTGGTAAATTATCAAAGAGAAAAAAATGTCTCCCAAATTCTGCTAACCCACCAAATTCCATGCAGTGGACATCTAAACAAAAAAACTATTAACAACCAGCACAGTCACATATGTTCACATGGCTAGAGAGCCTCCTTTTCTCCTCTGCCATCCACAGATATGGTAAATCTGCCTGATGATATGAAATTTCATTATCACAAACCATTAACCATAATCAAATGGAAATAACAATCAAACTACTTACTTTGTGATGTGTGTGTGTGGGCAGGGAGGGTTTTTTTGACACTGAGCTACACAGCAGGACAGACTACTAAAATACTGTACTTTTTTCTGGTTGTTTGGAGTTTTGTTTCAGTGTTCTGCATACTAATTCAATCTTCCACCTTTGGAGCTTCATCAAACCAATTGAATAAGACAGCATATTAAGGGACATTACCTATCTTAAAATGCTTACGTAGTGCAAAATGTCCTGAAAATAGGAATAGGAATTTTTTCTTAAACAATTTTCATTAGGAAAGTCAGCCATTCCTAAAGAAAAGCCCCCAAAGTACTTCAACACACCACTTCACCTGCTTTCTGAAATTGAAGGTTTAGGGCTTTGTGACTCTAATACAGTGAACAAAGTTCACAGAGACAGTTGTGATAAATTATATGGGTTATAGCAGACATAGGAAGCAATGAATCATTCAGTATCTTGTATATTAGTTTCATTGTAGTCCTCTTTGCTATATACTTGTGAGATCGCAGTCCAGTGGATAATGTGAGCAGTCCTAACACTCCAACAAAACCTTCTTCTCAGTAGCCATTACTTCCCCTTCCTGCTGCTTGCTCAATTATGCTGAAAAACTGTATCAAATCAGAGAGCATCAACAATCTAGAAAACGTGCAGCTTAACCATAGCATGGTTAGATCAGCAAAGCCCAAACTATTTTAGAGCTACACACCAACATGCAAACTAGTTTTAAGGAAAATAAAATTACTTACTAAACAAAACAAACAAAGCTTAAATGGTCCAGAGAGTAAACAAATCAGATTCCTACATAAGCTGAAACAAAAAAGCATAGTGCAGAAAATAAACAGGGTCACTCAACTCACTCTGACATCCCCTCCATACCATGTAGGGTAAGGGAGACCTAAAAGAAGAGCTGTATTGGTTCTTTTAACTCTGGTCATCCTCATAAATATCAGGGAGAGACAAAGTTTGTTAGAGAGGGAATATTTGGGACTATGGAGTAGGTACCCATTAGCACAGAGCAAGAGGAGTGAATCTGGGAAACAAAACATCTCCTTCTGGGTCTCATGGTCCCATGAACTTATGGCCCACTTGTGGCTGGGGGACATCTTCTAGTTCAGTTTCCTCCCAAAGAAATACAGTTCATGAGTTTATGACTTCTCTGTGATATGAATTAAAGTATGGGGAGTGGAGATTGACTTCAAAAGCCCAATATTCATCTGAACTGCTAACTCAGACACACCCACAGTGGTATAAAGAGGAAAATATTCCTTTATAGTTACGGTGGAATCAAACGATAGTAAGTTCTCCTACTTTACAACTTCCTTCTCCCACTACACTTTCACTATAAATCTGCCCAGATAAATTCTACCCAAAGATGCAGCTTTCTTGAGTAGACAAGCTGTCACTCATCTGATTTCCTTTTACTGTTACTGTGGGCAACTATTTAGATTTGGCTAATTAGGAGGTGCAAAGAAATAAAACACAGCTATGTGAAAGAAAAGCAGTCACCCCGATGAAAATCTGAACAATAACAAGAAGGCTACACACTAGCATTATAGATATTTTGGCTGTGAACAGATATATGCAATGAGAGGAAAAAGACAAGTTCTCTGATGCAGATAACCTCAAATAACTTAATATCCTTGAGTCTGTGACGGGGGTAAACTTTGAATGCCTCCAATTTTGTCATGAATATTTCACACATCTCTAAATCTCTAAGACTAACAACACTTACACACATCAGAGGGGTGCTATGAGACTTAATTAATGTTTGCAAATCACTGTGAGACACAGGAATGAAAGGTGCTACAAGACTGCAATATCTCCTTGGTAAAACTTTCGAGAACAAATCCTCAGCTGGTGTTAATTGTCAGTTCCCCTCTAAAGTCACTGAAGCTATCCAATTTATAAGTGCCTGCTCCTCAAATCAAATGGGTTTTCTAAGAGGATAAATACCATTCTTATTAGAAAGATATCTGCAGAATAAAACACCAGTTTATCAGTATGTAGCTGCTACTGGCTCTGAATTTTAAGATATTCTTTACTTTTGACTGGTGACTTTCTTAGACTACAATAAGGGTCTTTACGGGTTTTTTTAACAAGTGTCTGACAATCCTAAAAATGAAATGCTGCTGTTACTGACAAATTCTGCCTTGTTTGCCTACATATCTAGTACAGACACAATGATCACCACCTACAACAGTGTAAGGCAGAGGAAGGAGGCAGACCCTTAGTCAGTGTACTTGCACCCCTCAGTGGGACAGAGACAACCAAAGTAGGTGCCCTTGGTCACGCCCACCAAGCAAATGGAATGTCAAAATAGAGCTCCTTTCTGGTCTACGTGGCTTTGTCTATGAAGAGTTTCTGACGCTCAGAAGACTACAAAAAAATCCACCCTGCAGTTCCTCAGCTCTTATGACTCACGCTTGCAGGTGCAAACGGTTACCAGGGTGACACACATTCACAGGCTCCGGGCTCAGAATCCTGTGTGATTTCTTACCACATCTTGCGACAAGCTGCTGCACCACAAGCCAGGATTCCTTCTGTGAGAGCTCAAGCAATTAACCCACGAGACATGCACTGAGAGAGCTTGTAATGGGAGTAAACTATCAAAACCATGTTGGTTCCCTGCCTGTCTTCAGTACCATCTGTCAGTATTGGCTATTATGGTTGCTTTCTGAGGCCAGAGTGCTTTTAAAAAGTTGCAATTTTCTGAACAACAGGGAGCACTTCTTGCTAAGCTAATATGAGGATTTTTGTAATGGTCAGCTTTGTAGCATCTCACAAGTACATCTTGAAAACAGCTTTTAGCACTCAGTTTCTGTCTCTCACCTGCTCTCCCCACAACACAAACACAAGCTTTCATTCAATTAATTACTTTAAAGCTAAAAAAGAAAATGTAATCCAAAGAGCATTTAAGACTAAAATACCAATCCTTGTATTTTAAAAGATCAAAGAATAAATGTAAGAACCCTAGCAAACAAAGCAAACCAGCTTGCCAAATTCATTCCTAAAAGTCTTTGAAGACCCCATGAATCTCTCCTCAGGGACAATATTTGAGATTCACACTTCTGTGATAACTATCACTACACCTGCAACTCTAAATTTTGCCCAATTCCCTAGAACTGCAGATTCACAATGTCAATAATATTTCTATTTAGGAAAACGTTGTCTGTAATTTTATTACACCTGTATGCATCTAAGGTGACAGCATCTATCAACACACATGCCCTTCAAAAGATTAAAATGCTGAAATAATAAATAGTCTCATTTATACACATCCTTCTCAGAGGATCCACAAACACTTTGTGAAAATATGATTTAATCCTCACCGTGCCTCTCTGTGGTCACGTTATTCTTATTCTGTCAAAGGGGAAAATGTATAAAAAGAATAAGCACACTCCCTAAGGTCACTCAACTAGTCAGCTGCAGCACAGGGAGCCTAATTTATGAGATCTGAATTCCAGTCAACAGTTCTGCTCCCTGAAATAACTCAACTCTTCAAGTTACACAGCACTATATGTTCCTACACTGCCTCGTACTTTTTCTTTTTTTTGTGCCATTTGGGAAAATACCATATATACATTTGGACTCATTACAGCAGTGTTCTCAACTTCAAAGTACTTCGAGCATAATTAAGAGGTTTTCATATAATGAAGGTGATTGTAATAAAATGTAATGCAGCTAGGAGCCATGGGACAAAAGTCTGATACCATTCTGCGGAGATTCCATGGATTAAGAGACACACACCAAATCATGATCATAAACGCAACTAATTAGAAAGAGAAGCACACTTACATTTGTCTCAAAAGACAATTATGCTAGAGGCTCTCTCCCTTTGTGGAAGCCATCTTATCACCAGCCTCTTTTTCTCCTGAGACAAAAATGATATAAAACTTTCATTCACAGATGAAAAGATGTCCAAGATATAAAATATGTAATCAATGCTCTCAATTATCACCAAAACAAATGCTTCACCCCCTGTTGCCCTCTAGTTTACTGTCAGGAAACATGCTCTAAAACCTTAGGACAAAAAAAAAAACCAACTAGATAGCTGCATTTTAATTTAGACTTTGACAAGTCTTAGCACAGATTGCTTGAGTGAATCCTTCTGCTGAACAGGGACATATGCTGGCCAAGAGTCAGAGTGCCAAAATACAGACCTAAGAGGAACAGACTTAAAATCCTTGCTGTGCCTCATTTAAACCTCCAGTTCGTTTTTTTTCCTTTCAGTCTTAAGTTCCTCTTTGCAATCTTGATTTCTTACAAGAATTAAAAAGATTAATACTGTTGTTTTGCAGCACACACTGGGGTGAGAGAAATGGAAAGGCTACAGATAACTCATTCTGCTGTGCCATATGAACAGCTAGCAAGGTTTAAAGTCACCTGGTACCAAAAATAATATCCCATTTGGTTACAGAGAGGGCAAACCAACAAACCTCACCTTAATGAACTCCAGGTCAGTGAGGCTGACTGAATTCAACTCTTATGACAAACAGATGGAAGCCAAGACAGTAACATGGACATGGGAGCATCTTTCAGGAAATCTGGATAGATTTTCTAAAAAGCTCTTTTTGAATCTTGCAACAAACCCTAGCCAAATTTTAAGCATCCTGGGATTGGAAATACACAGTACTTGTACTGTGTACTTCCTTGTAAACTTCTACTAGGAAAAGTTTCTCTGAGTAAGTAAAACCATCATTAGACTGCAAATTTTTTTCCTTATAGTTCCCATTACATTGAAAGAAATGAAGGGATCAATTTTTTAAGAAGTTACAAGAATGAGGTCAGGCAAACAGATGTCAACTTTTTTTATTTTTAAATTTCTTAACATGTTCCAGTTATGCTGGAACTCCTGCATGATAACCTTTCAACCTACAGACAGTAAGCTTTATTTTTTCCTTTAGGTTTCATTGGCCTCTTAGAAACTGTGGGTCTGGATGGAAACTGCACATTAAGCTCAAAAATGCCACAAGAAAATTTAACAAACTCTTGTCTCCTGAGAAGGTAACAAAGCAGCTCAAAGCAAAAACACAAAGAGAAGGCATAAACCATCAGGAATTTGATCTTAGAATTGAAAAGGGAACTCAATTGGGGTACTTTACAGTGTGAGTTAACAGGGCAGAGATTTCACGTTGTACATGTAAAATTATGCAAAACACTAACCAGTAAAGAACTTTATAAGTGAGTGCCAATCTCCTAAACAGGATGGTGTTGATGATTCCTGTGCACAGTATCTTTAACATATAGCATATAATTTTGTCTCAGGGGCTTTTTCCACAGTCATGTTAGAATGCTTTTGGATGTTCATGTTTTTTATTCAATACACTATGGGAAAATATCTGGGAGGAAAGAGTAATATAACAGTGATCTTAAAAATGTAGATTTGTGGCATAGGGCATTTTTGAACAGGAGGTCTCTGTTCTTATGGACTACTCATCCAGTTGTCTGGAGCTGAGGTAATCTCCTACCTTACTTGGTAAAAATCACAATCTTTAAGTCCCAGAGGAACAACAGTCATTCCTGGAACTGCAGATAACAGCATTATAATTGTTTTGCACTGGTTAATCCAGGTTTATTTAAAGGACATTTCTACTGAGACTTCGGAGATGCTTCAGGGCTGGTTGTGTGCAGGTTGGATTCAAACAGCGGACTGCATTCCTACTCCTGCTAGTGTCATTCCACAGGGTGTGGATAGGTTGTTTACACACAGTGTGCCTTGATTTCTCTGCTTAGAAAAACAGGGGTGATGAGAATATGTGCTGACTCAGTAGGAAAGCAAAATCAAATCCTCTGAAGTATGCAAGGACTGCCTATAACTCCTCCTGTCATAAACAAAGGGTGATCACAATCATAATGTTTTCTACTCTGTAGCTTGTAATCCTTTCTTTACTAGGCATTTCACAGTTTTAAATTAAAAAATTTAGAACAAAAACCCTAAAATTACGGCAAAACCCACCATCCTACAGCACTGAAATTAAATGGCTCTAACAATAAATCAGTTCAGATAACATCCCTAACATGGCCTTGATTTCACAAATCACTTGGTGCACATACTTATCTTGAAATCCTGAAATTATCATATTAAACCCAATGAGATCCTTAGTTGCTGAAGCACTCTGGTAGATGAAGGGCTATATTGTGTTTTACATAGGCCTTTTTATTTTTGTTTTTCAAAAATACATTTAGTATCAACATTAGGAAGAAATCCCACAAAATCCAAACCCACAAAACAGAAGCAATCTAGTGAGATCTACCACCAGATCGTTTGGAGACAAATATCCTACAAGGACTAGCATTCTGTATTTCTCAGTCAAAATACAGAATCAAGGTTTTCCCTAATAAAAAATATCCCATCTGTAAGCAAACGGTTTAAGATGCCTTGAAAAGAAACTCAGTCTTTGCAAATTCTGGTTTTGTTAAAGAATGGATTGATATTATGCAAGATTTGCCTCCAACATCTGCTGTTACTGATAGCTTTGGAAAGGCTTGGTTACTGTCCTTGTTGCCAGCGTAGCATGACCTTTTTTTTGTTCTGTATTCAGATTGCTTTTTTACTGTAACTAAAAGCTAAAAGTTGGAACTGAATATTCTTAAAGCTTCAAGAAAAGCACTGGGTTCCTCCACCATTTCTGAAGCTTCATTCCTTTGTGGATGAAAAAAAATAAACACTCTTTTTTTTACACAGCATGAACTCAGACTACTAGTTGACTTCAGGTGTCTTGTTTTCTAACTTTATATGATGGCAGTAGTGTGCCAGGCATTCTTTACAGAAGTAAGAGGAAAAGGGCTTTTTTTACTTGGATTAGATCTCTCAGGTTTGATTTTCCTTGTTGCTGAAGCAGTCACCTGCCTTATTTTTAAAAGTGCAGAGACCAAAGCAGAGGTTTTCCAGTGCACTTTAATCACTGTGGAACAGTCCTCCTACACCAAGTTCTTCTGTTTATATACTAGAACACTGCTGTTCATGGCAGTATTGACTTCTACAGTCAAGTTCAATTTGATACTCATCCTAAATTTTATCTTCCCTTCCATCAATTCTTCACTTCCATCTCCTAATCAGCACTCTGAGTTTATATTTATACATTTGATTACCTGCTCCCAAAGGGACCACTAAGGTATTTAGTCTTTTTCAGTCTCACTCTTCTGATTTGTCTACTGTTCTCTACTTTTTCTAGTCTTTGCCTCAGAATTAAATATGCCTCCCATTATTTGTATCATATTTCAGCAGATTTCCCTGAAAAACTGCATGACACTGAAATAAGAACCATCAAGCTGCAGTGAGAATAGAGTTTGTTCCTCACAAACTCTGTCAGATTTGAAGGTTTTGATTCAAGGTTTCCATTTTTGCACTCAACCAATCAAAGAGAATTTCTCTGTCAGAAAAAGCCAGACGACCAAATTTGGCCAACTTCTCTTATGTACAAACAGATTTGCACAGTCTCTTCCTTCTTCTCAGGGAAGAGGAAGCCTCTTTTTCCATTTTGAAACCACAACTCATGAGAGATGATTCCTCATGAATAATACAGGACTATTAAAAACACTGAATGGCCACTTAGGAGGGCAATATTTTTCCCAGAAGGATCACTTTTCATAGAGGAAAATTGTTGACTCCCTTGCTACTGAAAGTATTTGTTTCTGTAAAAGTTGTTCCAAGTTTTCAACAACTCAGGATACACTGCAAATGTAAATGGGCTTGTACAGGTGGGTCTTTGATTTATCAATCACGTTTACCACAGTTAGACATTGCTTTTTGTCTTTCAACAGCAGAGCTACCAGAAGTTTCAATTAAAATGGATCCATCTCTCTTCTGCGTATCTGCTGCTACCTGGTTGTGTGGGGGTTTTTTCCTCCTGCTTGCAGATGGGAAATGAATACAGTCACAGTTAATTGTAAAATCTTGCTCCATTAGACAGATTACAGAGCACACCAATTTAGTCAGTTTTATTACTCCCCCCGGGTTATCCACTCCTATCATGCACAGTTATTTACACCTGAATTTTTCATGGTAGAAGTTTGAAATTCGGTAGCAAGCTGTACAGAAACAGATCTGTTTCTGACAGCATGCACTCTTCTTAGTGTCAAGATTAAAGATGTTTTGATGCTTAAAACGTGCCTTGGAATGTTCTCAGCATAAAGATACCAGCAAAGAGAACATGCAAACAGTGTAAAACTCTACTGCCTGGCTTTGCCTGAGAGAGAAAGTGGCATTTATAGGTCTGTTTGATGTATAATCTCTCAAATGAGGAGTAATAGCAATCATGCAGGTGAAGCGTATCATACCACCTTCTACCCAGTGCTCCCCCTTCCTACCTAAAGAGGACATGAACTTCCTCATCAAGCCTTAATGGTGCAGAAATTTCCCCGACTACAGCAGTCCACGGCACACTTTAATTTATTGCATTTAGGGCTATAAACCCATGTTTTACTACTGAAATTAATTGTGTCTGACACTTCCATCACATTAACACACATTAGGCACCATGACCTTTGGATGATCAAGGAAGACCTAATTTAATAATTTAGAGACAGTGTGATGTCTGAGTAGGTCCCAAAGGGGAAAGAAAAGTGGTATGAAAAATGATCCTATTTCATTCGAGGGGATATTTGCTTACTAAATCCCCCAGCAGAACTTTGGCTGCTACTTTACCATAATATCTATGGGTCACATACAGCACTCTTAAGTTCTCACAGTGCTATATATTCCTTGTAATGCTGGTCATGTAATGCTCCATCAAACACCCTCTAAATTGTTAGAGGAACAACGCACTTTTGCCTGCAGGACTGCAAACTCACAACAGAAGTGTTTCTTAAATAGCAGCTGGAACAGCAAATGGACTAACAACTGTATTTAAACAAAGGCAGCCATAATTCACTTGAAGCTTACAGTAAAACTTTGGCATATTTAAAGAGATCATTTTGTCAGAAACAGCAAAATCAAACTTAGCCCTCAGTTACAGATGATTGATTCCAATCAGTTTAACTCAATCTTCATGTGAAAGCAGATATAATTCAGTATGAATGGGCAAGCTGACAGAAAGCGTGACAGACTGAGATTAGCAGACAGACAGACAGCATGGCCAATCCCATTCAATTTCAAAATACTGAGGCCTCAGAAAAGTACTCCCCTACAGCACATACATGCCATGGGGTGCAGGGGAGATAAAGGGTCATAATGTAAACTCACAGAGGTTTATACCCTGTGTCTGAAGCAAAAAGCTCTCCAGTATTAGGGCTTGAGTGACCTGCAAAAACAGACTGCCAATGAAGACTGCCAGACTGCAAGGGAAAATGGAAATCTACCTCTCTTCCACATTTCTCTTTAAATAATTTCAGTAATTATTCATTTGTTAAACCGTTTTTTTAAAATCCTAAATTGAAATTTTACTTTAAACTTGGTATGACAATTATTGTATGGTAAATTCGTAACAGGCTTTTTATTGAAGATTTAACAACTATGTACTAGTTAGGGTGCAGACTTTAATCTGTATGACTAGGAGAAGAAAAAAAACAGCTACAAAATAATTTGCTTCATTAAAACTTAACACCCAAAAACATGTGTCAGGTTAAGTGGAAAATGAGGTCATACTTATGGACAGATCTGAGGTAACACAACTATCCACAGATTTCATTTGGAAGCAAATTCTTCCTGGTTTGTTAATTCTGTTTGACTTTTCATACCTGGACAATCCTTTTTAAAAATCTCATCACAGCACAAATGTTAAGTGTCACTTGTACTCAACTAATCTTCTCTTGGGGTATGAGGACCTGCAGCTCTTACCTGTGGCCCAGGAGGAAGCAGCTCCTCTTGCCAAAAAGGCAGCTGGGTCACACTGCTCCTGGCCCTGCCTGACGAGACCAGAATTTTTAAATAGTGTAATCTACTGCATCAGCTCCTGCCCACCACAAGCTGATTTTCACAGCTGTTAATTGCCAAGAAGATACCAAAAAGAAATCATAGATCTGGAAGTGTGAGAGTAAGTAGTTTTCATTTGTCTGAAATTAGTTCCTAACTCTTTTTTTCCATGAGGGTTTTAAATGTGAAATTAGTAAAATTCAGAGCAAAATAATTTTCTTAGTATGCAACAACTAGCTCTTTTCAATGTCAGCTTCAGCCTTGTCCTTGTACACATTAGTAAGTAGTAATAAAACAAGCAAAAAAGTAAATATTAATTTAAAAAGCACTAACAAAATGTAAGCATTAGTTAATTAATTTCTAACTGGTTAGGGAAGAATAGGTAAGACTGTGGGATAATAGAAGATACAGAAATAAAAGAGAAAATATTATAGATAGGGAAATGAAAAAGAAATAGATGAAGAAAGATGGAATATGACAGGGAAGTTGCAGTGGATGACCCTAAGTGATACCACCAATGATGGAAGAAACCAATGAAATAATTAAGACAATCAAAACTGTTAGTGCTAAGTGACAACTATATGTTTATGCAATGTAACTAACTTGCATAAATGTACCATGACATTGTTGCAATGTATTTATATTAACACCCACTAACATTAGTAGAAGTTACACCCTCTTGATAACAGTAAAAAGTTTTAGATGTAAACTAGAAGGGAGGATGAACACTAAAAACACATTCTGTTTTCTCTTCCTGCAGTGAATTTGATACTTTTGGGCTCCAATAAAAAACATATGCTTCAAAAATCTATCTAAAAATGTAAGATTGCACTCCCTCACCTAGCATAGCCTACTATTAATCCACTTCATCTGGGATGGGATGAAAAGATGAAAATGCACAAGCAGGTAAAACACAAGACTGTTTTATCTTCTGAGTGTACCTTCATGGAGTTAATGAACCACAAATATCTTGATAAATATATAGCCTGAGAACAGTAACTTGTTGATACAAGATATAATTTACCATATAACATGAACAGCAAGCACAGACAAATTAATTTTCTTTCTTGTTGAAAGAATTAGGCTTAGTTCTCAGGTATTAACAGGCATGTATTTATTTTCTGCCACAGCTGCAACATCAAGGCTCCTCTAAAGCAATTAGCAAAGTGAAAAGAAAGCAGTTACATTCACTTTACAGGCAGTGGATGGTATTTGTACTTATGTAATTTTCACACCTTGAGCAGAGTGTCCTAGTTTTCCAATTTTCTTGCCTCTCCACACTATTTACAACTGTGTCATGCTTCTCTCTCCTTAATGCAAGCAATTTTGTTTTTGACAGGAATTTACAGTCCTTGGCATTTAGTATACTCTCATGAACAATTTCTGTGCTGGTTAGACTCACATTTCATGCAATTTCCCTGTAAAGCAAGTCATCTTTGCTTGTGGTGTTTACTAAAACAGAGTTGCTAAGAAATCTTCATTCCTAAGTAGTGCTGTGCAATGCTATGAGGTGATTGAGGACACATTGCCTGTCATTCTGCTTCTCAGCCCACCACAGACCTGGAGAATGAAAGATGTATTCACGGGCATAGGGTTTATTTGTTACACACGTCATGTGCACACTCTGCCTGTTTTCCTTCCCTCTTTCTTCCTTTTCCCAACTGGGTGGGTAGTATTTGATAATTTTTGCACACATTCATAATTCAGAGAGAGAAAACAACTGTAAATTAAGATTTTTACCTCATGAGATTCTGTCTACTCTCTATAATGCTATGTCTGTTATCTCCCTGTTGCGAGAACCTCTGATAAATTAAGGCTACTGAGGAAGCAGCATGGACATACAGCATTTCCCATTACTGTTTGTATTAACTACTCTTGTTTTGACACACCAAAGGACAAGGGAAAGAGCTGCTGAAGTAGGATACTGAATTGTTTCTACAACTGCAGGCAGTGCAGCAGTCGATGCTTATGCATCCCCATCCTTGGTTTGCATGGTGAAACATGCATGTAGGATGTTAAAAATACACATAAAACAGCCATTTACTTCTGTTACAAAAATTTAGTAAAGGATTTGGTTTAAAACTCCATTCTTTTGACCCTCTTCACTGCTGTTCTCTGGGAAGTTAATCATCAATTAGAAGGAAGAACAGGTTTTCTGTGAAGCATAAGGTTTCTCTGTGATACATACTTCTGTTGTAGGCATTTTTTCAGTGCCTTTGCTCTGTTTTTTCTAATGGATACCTACTGTGAGGAGAAAGTGACAAAAGCCATATTCTTGTCTTCTTTACTCATCCCACTCAGAGGTATTTCTATTAATTGTTGCATCTAAGAACTCATCTTTACTGATCAAAAATTCATAATTCTGTCGGCCGTACTGAATTACGAGCCGTATCTCAGTCTGCTTTGTGATGAGTTTGAGAAAGCACATTAGGATGCTGAAGCCTAAGTCAAAGGGAATGCTCCCTTTTCAGCTGTTTAACCTATCTGCTTTGCTTTCCATGTAGCAACAGAACATTAACATCCTTTCAAAAAGATTTAGTCAAATTCCAAAACCACTTTATGTGGCTTAACATATACCACCTGCTATCATATTATCACTGGTGTTTCTGAGGGAAAGCACGGCAGCTGTGTATCAGTGTCCACTTAACTGGTACTGTTTGTTTCTCTTTTGGGTTTAGATCTTTTTCCTATTGTGGGACTTTTGCTTTATCACAGGGTAAATGATAAGCAGAGTGTACAGTTTGAATCTGTGCAAAGTGCCCTTTGCTGCACAAGCACTCCCTGTCCTTGAATACGAGGGGATTAAAAAACATGATGACTTTTTATTCTGATAAAATTACAGGGCTTGCCAAGACCAAAACACTTTCTTCATATATTTAAGCAAAGAGTCTGTTTATGTCAGGCAGAAAATGATCAATACATAATCATTACTGTTGGAGGGAAAAGACGAAATAAATTATAGCCTAAAATTTTGAGACATACCTCTGTCTCTTGAAGGGAAAATTTAATCTATAATTTAGACAAACCACTGAACAGAATAGTATCCTTCCTTGAAATTATTTTCACATGCTCTAGTGCTTCATCTACTTTTGATGTGATAACTAAGCTGAAAAGTGCTGACTACCCACCCAGAAAACAATTAAAGAAACTTTGATTCTGCATATGCTACACAGAACAATTTGGAGAGAAGAGCAAAAAGAATGCAACATTTGGGACCATTTTCTATATTTGCAATAGCAGACAATAAAAATATCTAAAGGAAATTCATCATATAAAATTATGCAATATGTACTCTGGCTACATTCACCAAATACTAATTAAATGGGCTCTAAAAATGCTGATATCAAGCATTGGGACAGTGGAGGGGAGAGGGAGAGGAGAGAACACGGGAAGCAGAAAGGAAAAGCAAGAAATTTTGGAAGCAAAACAATTTCCATAAATTCATTATTTTGGATTATTGCTTGAGATTTAATACAGCTAAAAATAGACCAGAAAGCACTACTGCCCTGCACTGCTACCCAGCTCCTATAACACAAAGGCATCCTGTCTTGAAAAGATGCCAGACAGCATAAATCCCTGATAAGCTGCATAAAACCAAATGTGAACAGCACTATATTTTTCATCCATACCTCTCATAAACACTTTTGTCTCTGGGAGTACTGGCAAGACTGTTCCTGCAAGACATTGCACCTTGAATACATCAAGTGTTTTCAGATATTCCTTACTTTTGGTATACATGGATTCAAATTTATTTCCTTATTCTTTGCCATCTGTCACACAAACTCCTAAGGTACCTTTGCTATAGAGATTACAGTGCCAGATGAGATAAACTGCAGTTTCTTTTCCTAACTGCCATGAGCACTATTGAAAGCTAAAATTTTGTTCTTTGTCTCTTATAAACTTTTGTACCAACAACACAGAGGCAGGAAAGTCTTAGGTTTTCTTTCTCATAAATAGTTTATGTAAGAATACCCAGCCCAGAGTCACTCCATGACAATAAAAATAAAAAATTGGTATTATTAAATTACATTTTTCTACAGTATTTAAAGCATCAGAGCTATTCTGCCTCACAAACTAATCCACTTTACTGCCTTATTAAATACAACCGAGCAATTTTAACAATAATACATTAGCCCAGCATTTATATATTCTTTTTAAGACAAAGACAGATGACATGGAAAACCAAGAATTTTCATAATTACCCTCCAAGTAATATTTGGAAAAAAAAGCCAAAATAAATTTTCTTTTAATGCCTTCTTCACCTTTACCGATGACAACAAAAAAATAAATGCTCAAATTAGTTTTTGGAATCACAAACAGTATTTCATTTTAGTTGTTATGAAATCTTGAGGCTGTGTTAGTGGTTTGGTTTTTTTAAATAACAAGAATAATTTGTTCATGTAAAAATTTTCATGCTATGGACAAGATCTTGAAAACATGAAACCTTCATGTTTCATTACCTAAAATGCAACAAGGATATTAGGGCTCAGATTATTTATCTGACAGCCAGCTTTGTGTGCTTACCTCATGAGATTTTAGTTTTAGTTGTTGAAACTACTTCTGTTCACTTATCAAGGTTCTATAGAAAGTATAAGCAAAAGAAGTAAGAGTGAAAGATATTTTTCAAAGACCAGGATATGTATGTACTCTACTACTAAACTTCATTTCTTCACAGTCTTCAAATGCATCTTTTCATATCATCTCAACTTCCGATAAAAATGCATTTCTATTTCTTTTGAATTTTAGGCACCAATACACATTGTGATCTTGTGATATGGCTAGTAATGAGAGTTCTTCAGAGAGCATAAAGCTTTGACATTGCAGGGTTAGATACACAGAAATGCTGTTCCATTTTCCAATCTCACTTTTTCAGACTTGACTTTTCACAAGGAAAAAATTTATATACAGCTGTCTTGGAACAAAGAAATAGCGCAATTTTTCGTTGTATTTATTGCAAAAATGTAGAAAAAGAAAAAAGAAAAAAGTTATATAAGCGCAAATATTACCATTTTCCTCCCTACTCTGAAAGGCATCTCCAGAAAAGAAAATCATTGCGCTTGCCCTTCCTGGGAAACAGGAATAAAGAAGCATGAGTCAAGCAACAAATATAAGCCCTTATGGTTTCCTTAATTTCATCATGCAGCAGCAGGGCTCAGTCAGGTGTCTGTAGGCCTAAGGAATTCCTCCCATCCTGGGACAAATTACTTTATCAAACGAAAACCTGAGGCTAAAGAAACAACCTTACTCATAAAGGAAATCCCATGGGATTTCCTGCTCTGGATTCTACTGTCTGTTTTTACACACATCAGTCCTAATCAAATATGTGGTCACTAAACTGTGAGGGTTTTACTGAACGAATTGGAAAATCAGAAAGTTCAGCAGCTTGGGGCAGAGCCAAGTCTCACCACGTTTGAAAAACGTTGCCTAAGAAACCATGACCAGTTTTATGGAGAGACTTCTGTGGAGCTGTTTTTCTGTTGATGCTGTACCACCCCGGGGATGTTTTGTTGTGACAGGTTTCTGAGCCTCCCAGACCACTTCATATCAGATACAGTCATACCGAAAACATCTGAATTTCACTGAAGGGATAAAGCTTTCTGTAAATGTACGACCACACAGAGGAAAAGCAAAATCCTTTCCATTATGACTAAGTAACACAGGTGCATGAAATAGGTTGTCAAGGAAATGCTGTGTGCTACAAATCACCAGAGCTGCAGTGCAGATGAATGTACTGGAAGCCAGAAAAAGTACATGACAAAATTTAGATTCCAGGTGTGAAATTCTGGAATCCAAGTCAGATGTACCTCAACTCCTCTCCCTTTCCTACCACCCTTTACAGAACCTCCCCTTGCCCCCACTTCCCTTTTTTCTGCCTTTATTTTTTTATATATTTGGTTTTTTATGTATTTGATTCAATTTACAGAAGAATTCCACAGATTAATTTAAATCAATTTGACTTCATCCTTCAACACTCCTGGCTTTTTTGGTAGCTTTCCAAAATTTAGTTTCCAAGTGTTTTAGTCATTATCAGCAAGAAATGAATAGGAAAAAAGATAGAGGAGGAAAAATGTTTTGTTTTAGCAGATGCTTGAAGAGACAGACAAATGCAGGTGAAGACAAAGCAAGGTTGACCAGGGAGCAGCTGAGAAGTCTGCTCACTGCAAAAGGAGGTGGTGAAGAAGCAAAGGCCACAACAATGCCAGCAGAGCATGAACAAGGAAGAGGTTTACTCAATCCAAGTATTTCAAAGTAATCCTTTGCTGCAGCACTGCTCTTAAACCAGCATACCCCTGTAATACTATTTATTTTGTGTACCCACAGGAGCCTGAAGCTCACAATAATTTTCTGAAAGTTTGTTCAGTTTCTGAAGTGGCTTTTATCACCAACCACATGCCTGAACTATTGTCTTTTCCCAGCCAAACTGGTTTAGAGCTGGATTCACTGCACTGCAGTCATTGCACCCTGGACAAGCCCTTAGAAACCCCACTGTGCAGAGCATGTGGAATAAATCAGGGCTCTCTGTCAACTCACATAGCTTTGCTCTCACAAGCTGCTTCCTTGGCCTAAGCCATGTCCCAGAACTGTAACCATTTCCATTGAAACAGATCCTTTGAAAGTCCTACAAATTAAAAGGAAAGTTTGGAATTCATATCAAATCAAGTAACTTTGTTGCCTTCCAAATCCTTCAGCAATTGAAAAATAAGTAAGGAGCCAGCAAGTGACATCTGCACATCCCAGAAATATGAAAAAGATACACCAACACAAGAACTAACTGGAAGTTTTGCAGCTTTACTTTTTGTTGGTTTTTTTAATCAGAAAATGTCAGTTTGTTTAAATCTTAAACTTTTAGTAAGAAATCTTGGATTTGGAGAAAAAAAATTGTTCCTAGGAGAAACTTCTCAGGACTCAGAGCCCAGGAGCTTGCACTGTGGTTTGCTGAACTGCTTTCATGTTCCAACTACTTCTCTAGCTGGAACTCCTAGACTTCACTAAGAACCTTACAGATTTTATTCTGGGAAAATTTGTTTGATACTCTGAAGGCATCTGGAAATAAAAAAAATCTTCTTTTGACTCTGAACTGTTGTTCCACTTACGATATCTCACAATATTTTCAGAACATTTTCTTCCTGTGAGCTCTCATACCACTTGAACAGTTTTATTTCTATCACAGAGTCTATTAGTTCAGTAAGACTTATCACAGTCTAAAATCAGAAATACCAAAGTCCTCAGCGGTCTTAAAACCCCCAATTTGAAATTATATTGAACTGAACAAGGCACATAAGCTCTTCAACATTTGGCATGCTCGACTGTGTAACGGAGGAGTTGCAAAACAAATCTGTAGGAACAATTCTAAAAGTTTATTCCATGTTCCACAACACCAAGAAATCAAGAACACCACCAGAATAACTGAAAAGCCTGGTTGAAAAACTTATAAAATCTCCCATCTAGAAATAAGTATCTACCAAAGAACTCACATAATGACTGTGCTCAAAAGGTTGTGATTAACCTCACTCAGTACTAAAGGGATTTGCAAAACCAGACCCCAAAGATACTTCTGATCTGGGGAAGGTAAGCACTTTTTATTGAAAGTTCTGTATTTTGGTATTGGCATAAAAAGTATTATTGGACTTGAAGTTGTTTCAAGGGAATCTCAGTTCGTGGCACAGAGTCCAGGCTTAAATTACTACAAATTCTCATGGGAAAGGCTTTTATGAGATAAACAGCCATTTGATTTATTTTATTTTTCTTTTCAGCTGGAATACACACCCTCTGGTTTCCTTTGCTTTCCATTTCACTTATGTGGCTTTGTTTGTTTTGGTGCTACATATAATGCAAATTTCCCAGTCTGCTTGCTAATGTCCTCAAGAACATTAGCAGCCTAAATGACAGAGAAGACAGCTCATGCATTCTTTACCCCACTCTAAAAACCATGCAAGAAAAAACCCACCAACTTCTGTGGTGCATAACTTTGTTTTTAAGATATCCTGAACTGCTCCCACATCTGACACTTTATTGGAAAATCCTGGCAACCTGCTTTGACTAGAATCTGCTATTAACATTATACCTGGCACACGCACCTCTGAATTACCACAGTAGCTGACAAAACTATGAAACCTAGAGATGAAAGAAGTGTCCTCAAGAGAAGACACTTCCCTCATCAGACTCACAACAGTGAGCATGTACCTGTGTGTTCCTGTACAAGAGATCATATATCTTAGCCCTGCCTATGAGTAGCAAATATATGCTTTTCTAGGAGGATCAAGTTCACTTCTGGGCACGTTCAGCTCTTAGAGGTAAGTCCTGATACTGCTTTCCTGTGTTTTACAGAATCATGTATTTTTATGCTCCACATTAGAAAAATCGATGTATAAAGTAGTTCTAACCACAGGCATTTAAAAATCTGTAGAAGTTGTAGTTCACTGCACGAGTTCACTACCATCCAAATACTGTTGCACAGTTACCTCCTGTTCTGGCCAAAGGCAGCAAGTGCCTGCCAGTGCCACAGCAGCTTGTCACAACCACAGTGAGAAAAAGGAGGCTCATCCACATGGGGCTGCAGAACCTGAGTGTGCACAGACCATGCTACACACACAAATTTATTCAGGTGAGGAAAACATGAGGAAAAGCACACATAGCTGTGGCTTTTGATTCCGAAAATTATCCGTTTATCGGCTATAAAGAAACCTGAAGAAATAAAGAACAGTAAGTTCAGTTCTGAAACAGGAAAAGGGAATGTCATGACATAAATTAAAATCCGTATTACTGTCAATTACCCACCACGAGAAAAATCCCTCGGGGTTCCCTTTGGTATTAATGTTACTATTAAAATATGCATTGTTCTTTTCACATACAGCATGTTTTCTTTTGTACTTTTCTTCAAGAGAGTCACTGAGATAATTACTTAATTACATAAGCAAGAACTTTAAATTCATAAGGGCTGTGTTCCTGCAATGCTAATGCAAGAGATAATCTCCACTCTTTTTTTCATAATATGTAGCTATTTACTTACAAGCAGCTATTTTGCAATCAATTAATTGAATTGCATTTTAATCTTTCTCATCATTGGCTTGCACTGGTTAATAAAATTCCCCATCACATATCATCTAGTCACAGAGCTCAAATGAGGAATCAGAGCAACAAAACTTAATCCATCTGTATATTCAGCAAACCTAGAAATGTTATTAATGTTATCACAGGCAGAAAGTAAAATGTACAGAAATTACTGCATTATAGTCACTCACTTGAAGAAATTCCATTTATTCAATCAGACTCAAAAAAAGGATTGTAATCTTCAATGGGAAAAATTTACATTTTCACCAGTTAAGCAGTTTGCAAAAAATTAAATTTTAACATTCCTAAAATTTTGAACATTTACCAGATAAAGAACTTTTCCTAACACTTATTCGTGTAAGACCAATCCAATTAAATTTTTAAGTAAAATCCAATTTGCTGCAATGTGATTGATTGGAATTATGAAGTGCTTAAAAAGATGCACAGCAGGATGGCAGAAAATGGGCACAATCTTTACTGCAACATTTAGCACAATAAAAACAAGCCTGCTTTCCCCTCCATATCTATCCCAAGTATTGGCTGCCTTAATACAAACAACACACTACAAACACCTCTGTCTCCAAGGGAGGTTCATCAGTATGCACAAGCTTCTTACCCTATAAATCTAGAAAGCATAGAATGCATCACCAAATTGCAGTACATTGCAAGCCTAGTAATTGAATGTCTACTTAAGAGGAGATTTGCTTTGTCCTAATACATCCTAGTAATGGGACATAAAAGAGTCAAATAAAGGCAGGTTAGAGCAGAATCATCTTTGAATTCAGTAATAAGGTCCAGGTCTTTTACATGCACACTCTATAAGCTGTCTTTAGTTCCACTGACAGATAATGCTGCTGTATAGCAAAGATGGTACAATTACTCCTTGCAAATCACCTAACCTGAAAAGAGGGTTCTTCTCAGTTCATGAATAATCACTAAGAGACTTTTGCAACAGTGTAGAATGATGGTGACTGCCAATATAATCAGATCACACTGGATAGGCTTTTCCATCATACACACCCTCTAACACTTTGTATTAAGCATAACTATTGCTTCTTTATTCCAGTTTGATCACTAGTACCAAACCAGTACAACTAATACCACGTTGCTGTTCCTGCTCTTGAAATACTAACTGACGAGATGCAGACATTTCAGTAACTAACTAACTTCAGTAATAATGTTAGCTATTATTTTAACATTTTCTGGTATGTCTTGCTTTACCTAAAGTCATACAGCCAAGATAAAAGTAACTGCAAGTCAATCCCAGCTTCATTTAGAAGCTGGAGTGGGGGGAAAGAAAAGTGTGTTCCAAGGAAAAGCTGGAGAGTGCCCAGAGCAAAGCCAAAAGGTGCTAAGAAGAAAACCCTAAAATTTTATAATTTAAAATAATTTTCAAAATGTCTTATGTTACTTGTGTGGGACTTTTTCAATTACACTTTCTGATCAAAAATATTTTTTCAAGGCTGATCATCCCCGCTGGTCCTTGGTAAAGGAAACACTGGGAGAGAGGATAGGGGGAAGAAAAAAAGGCAAACACTGAGGTGTTGCAATATAGGCAAATATTCTGCTAACAAAAATAATACACATTTAATTTGTAGTCAATAAAAAGAGCACTAGCTTCCCAGACCTCACTGTTTTTTTAGGGTAAGCTATATATTAAGCAACAAGAAAGAAGTGCAAACCAGACAGGCAAAAAAGGACATATGAGCATATAAATAAATGGACTAGGTTGACAAAAGGAGATTTAGTGGTGGAACTCACTGCCAGCAAAAGCCTGCAAATACAAATAGAAAAAAAACAGTCATGGAAAAATATAAAAGGACCCCATTTGCAAAATCAGGCAAAATCAGTTATCCTAGCCATGGGAGCACAGGCTGTTACTGGTATGGGGTTCTCTTCAAAATGTGTTATGCAAGACAGCTCTTTCCATCTCTTCAACCTTTATTTGCCAGAGATGGCAATGCACACTGAACATGTAGCATTTCCCAGTGACCATATTGATCTGGCAGTAACATCGTGCAAGTAAATGCAAAGTCACCAAATTACTTCCTTGTACAGTGAAGAAAGGAAGAAAGATAAAATGTAGACTTGGACAGGTTTAAAAAAATGGCAAGTGAGGATGAATGGATCAGACAAGAACAGAAAATGTTCTCTGCTCCATTAAAGCACACCAATCAACAGAAGATTATTTCAAGTTAAAATATTCAAATATCAGTTGGAAGCCACGGTAATATCTTGATTTTAGTATCAGCTACTGATTAAATTTCAGGAATACTGCACTATTTAGAAAGACTGCAAGATTTAACAATCAAAAGAGACAATGCATCCATTTTTTCACCCTAGAAGTCCCAAGGGTTATTATATCATAGAAGGGAGAATGTGACTATATGCCCTGAGGGAATGGTCCAGCATAGAAGAGAGTATTTATTTCAGAATCACATGAGCTAAAGAGGAACATAAGACAGCATATTTTAGCTTAAACAGATAACTATAATTTAGAGAATTGAATTTAATATAGTTTAAAGTGCTGTTAGAGCTCCAAAAATAATGCCACCCTAGACTGATGCAGCTTTGTATGTACTCTGTACTTCTGATTTCCCCAGTAAAAAAGACAAACACATGCATACATATATTTAGGTTTTTCTTTCTGCAAATACCAACTCAATACTGGAGCAGAAGGCAAATTGGATTATAATTTCCTTCAGTATCAACAGCAGCTTCTGAAAACCAAATTGTTGTTCTAACACTCCAACAGAGCTGCCCTTAGTGTGTACCTTCCTGTTCCAATGGTATATTCTGCTGGCAGTGAACTGCCACAGCATTATTAAGCATATAATTTGAAGCCATTACAAATCTGTCAAGCAGACTTTGTGTTGAAACATTATTAACACCTGAACTGGTAAATCATTATCACCAAGGCCTCTCTAAGTTCACCTTACTCAAGGTCTGTTTATGCAGAGCTGGTAGTCATACATTTATTTTTAATGACCATTAGGGTGGATAATAATAGACTGAGAGGACAAGCAGACCAGCTGACTTCTCAGGTATTCAGGAGAATTCTCCTCTTTCCAAGATTCATCTTTTATATTACAATGTTTGCACCTAATGATAAGAAAAACACTCCATCTTTCATCTTCTCTGAGCAGTATTTATGGAGAACCTTAAAAATCCTATTCTCCTTTTAAAAGAAAGGCTTCTGCAATTTTAAAATACTGCATTCTTGAAAATATGTTTGCTTCTTATTTCATATTTAGTGAACCACCAGGCCTCATCCTCTTGCACTAAAACTGGTTTTAACTGCTCAGAAGTAGACATAAAGCAATGAAAATCTGGTACATAAAGTACTTACTATTTGTAAGTGATGTCATTTAATTACTAGAAATATAAGAGAATTATGATTAAACAAAAGAAAAAAGAAAAAAGAAAAAAAAAAAAAAGCCAAAAGAAAAAAGAAAAAAAAGAAAAAACAAAAGAAAAAAGAAGGAAATAAAAAAAAACAAGAACAAAAGAAAAAAGCAGAAAAAAAGGAAAAAAGAAGAAGAAAAAAGAAAAAAGACAAAAAAAGAAAAAAGACAAAAAAGAAAAAGAAAAAAGACAAAAAAAAGAAAAAAAAACAAAAGAAAAAAGAAAAGAAAAAGTAAAAAGAAAAAAGAAAAGAGAAAAAAGAAGAAAAAACAAAAATACAAGAACAAAAGAAAAAAAAAAGAAAAAAAGAAGAAAAAAGACAAAAGAAAAAGAAAAAAGAAAAAGGAAAAAAGAAAAAAAAGACAAAATAAAAACAGACAAAAGAAAAAAAGAAAAAAAAGAAAAAAGACAAAAGAAAAAAGAAAAAAGAAAAAAGACAAAAAAAAAACCAAAAAAGACAAAAGAAAAAAGAAAAAAGAAAAAAAGACAAAAGACAAAAAAAAGAAAAAAAAACAAAAAAGAAAAAGAAAAAAGAAAAAAGAAAAAAGAAAACAAAAAAAAAAGAAAAAAGGAAAAGAAAAAATAAAAAAGCCAAAAGAAAAATGAAAAAGAAAAAAGATTAAAGAAGAAAGAAAAAAGACAAAAGAAAAAAGAAGAGAAAACGAAAAAAGAAAAAAGAAAAAAAGAAAAAAAGAAAAAAGAAAAAAGAAGAAAAAAGAAGAAAAAAGAAAAAAAAGGAAAAAGAAAAAAAGAAAAAAGAAAAAAAGAAGAAAAAAGACAAAAAAAGAAAAAAAGGCAAAAAAAGAAAAAAGGAAAAAAAAGAAAAAAGAAAAAAGGAAAAAAAAAGAAAAAAGAAAAAAGACAAAAAAAGAAAAAAGAAAAAAAGAAGAAACAAGAAAAAAAAAGAAAAAAAAAGAAAAAAGAAAAAAGAAGAAACAAGAAAAAAAAGAAATAAGACCAAAAAAAGAAAAAAGAGAAAAGAAGAAAGAAAAAAGAAAAAAAAAGGAAAAAGAAAACAAACAAAAGAAAAAAGAAAAAGGAAAAAAGTAAAAAGACAAAAGAAAAAAGAAAAAAGAAAAAAGAAGAAAGAAAAAAGAAAAAAGAAGAAAAAAGAAAAAAGAAAAAAGACAAAAAAAAGTAAAAGAAAAAAACAAAAAAGAAAAAAGGCAAAAGAAGAAAAAATAGAAAAAAGAAAAAAGAAAAACGACAAAAGACAAGAGAAAAAAGAAAAAAGACAAAAGAAAAAAGAAGAAAAAAAACCAAAAGAAAAAAGAAGAAAAAAAAGAAAAAAGAAGAAAAAAAAGAAAAAACACAAAAAAGAAAATGAAAAAAGAAAAAAGAAGAAAAAAAGGAAAAAAGAACAAAAGAAAAAAGACAAAGAAAAAAAACAGAAAAAAGAAGAAAAAAAGAAAAAAACAAAAGAAAAAAAGAAGAAAAAAAAGAAAAAACAAAAGAAAAAAGAAGGAAATAAAAAAAAAACCAAAGAAAAAAAGAAAAAAGAAGAAAGAAAAAAGAAAAAAGAAAAAAAAAAGAAAAAAGGAGAAAAGAAAAAAGAAAAAAGAAAAAAAGAAAAAAGAAAAAAAAGAGAAAAAAAAGAAAAAAAAAGAAAAAAGAAAAAGAGAAGAAAGAAAAAAGAAAAAAGAAAAAAGAAAAAAAGAAAAAAGAAAAAAGAGAAAAAAGAGAAAAAAGAAAAAAGAGAAAAAGTAAAAAGAAGAAAGAAAAAAAAATAAAAAAAAGAAAAAAGAAAAAAGAGAAAAAAGAGAAAAAAGAAAAAAGAGAAAAAGTAAAAAAAAAAGAAAAAATAAAAAAAAGAAAAAAGAAAAAAGAAAAAAAGAAGAAAAAAGAAAAAAGACAAAAAAGTAAAAGAAAAAACAAAAAAGAAAAAAGACAAAAGAAAAAAGAAGAAAAAAAAAATAAAAGAAAAAAAAAGAAAAAAAGAAAAAAGAATAAAAAAAGAAAAAAGACAAAAAAAGAAAATGAAAAAAGAAAAAAGAAGAAAAAAAAGAAAAAAAAAAGAAAAAAACAGAAAAAAGAAGAAAAGAAAAAACAAAAGAAAAAAGAAGAAAAAAAAACAAAAGAAAAAAAAAAGAAAAAGAAAAAAGAAAAAAGCAGAAAAAAAAGAAAAAAGAAAAAAAGGAAAAAGACAAAGAAAAAAGAAGAAAAAAGAAGAAAAAAAACAAAAGAAAAAAGAAGAAAAAAAGAAAAAAAAACAAAAGAAAAAAGAAGAAAAAAAGAAAAAAGAGAAAAAACAAAAAGAAGAAAAAGAAAAAAGAAAAAAGAAGAAAAAAGAAAAAACAGAGAATGCATGCGGAGAAAAGAGATTTTACAGATGAAAAAACAGAATCTTCTTTTATATCCTACCAACATACCCAGTAGTTCTGTTTAAAAACACTTCAGTCAGCAGCAAACTCCCCTCTAAATTTTTTTTATAAAGTTCCTTTAAACATTTTATAAAGTTTCCTTAAACATATTCTTAAAGGGGTGATGGGAACCCTCCACAGATGAGGCACAACTTCTTCCTTGCAAAATCACCGAAGGAAAGGTAAACCATTATTATTCCATGTCTGACTTCATTGGTACAATTCTTTCCTGTCTCCTAAGTGATCCCAGTCCTGATCTACTGATAAGGAAGGGGGTTGCTGCATAATTATTTGCTTTGGCCTACATCCTTGGGCTCAATGTCTCCATATCACATTAGTGTGTGTTCAGATTTCATTGCAGAAGAGATAATGCAAAGAACATAGAGCAATCTGGATGGTTAATGACTTCTCCTTAATATGCAGGCTATGTAGCTCTAGTGACTAACACTGATACTTCACTTAGTAAAAGTGTGCCAAGATACAGGATGATTTAAGTCCAGTATACCAACACAAATCCTTCTTGCTGTTAATCATCCAACATTTGAATGTCTTACCTGTTTTCACACCGGTATCCCAGTAGCTCAGTGAGACTGGCCGCAGGCAACCAGCATTTGCAATCACCCCAGATATCTTTCCTGCTGCTACAAATCTGTCTGAACACCCTCAACAAGGGATGTGCCTCCTCTTATTAAAATATTCCAGTATTTCATTTATCTAACGTTTTAGACCAGGAGTAGCAAAACCATGACACACTGGTATGTCAGTTAAACAAACTCCACAACAGCTTTATGCCTTTTCTGTCAGGTATGTTTCAAGAAAAATGCTCACAGCAAAACTAGCTTTCAACACCACTAACCATCTTTCATTTTGAAATGTTAACTGCACAGGCTTTTTTTTTTTTTTTTAATGAACACAATTTATCACAGTTTATCAAAAGACTATTCTCAGTATGATTTCAATTGCTATTGGTGTAAAACATCAGCTGCTAAAGACACTATCTCAACACACCACTATAAGTTGAGCCCATTCCCTCCTTTTCACAGGAAGCTCATTTAGTATGAAAAAATATTGAACACATTTATTTTGAGAAACCAGTTTGAGTCTCTGCAAGGATCAAAGAAAATGCAGCACTATCTAAAACCTTAGTCTCTTTAAAACATTCTTTTATTGGACACATAATATGAAATTCTTGCCCTTGAATCTATAAAGACTCACGACCATGAAAATTCTTCTTCAGTCACAATCCAAACTAAAATTCTAGTAGTACAAGGAACTGTTTAGGGCCTGGTGAACCTTCAGCACTGGGATGATGAAGCCAGTGTCTTTGTCAATTTGCTCCACTGAAGTTTTCCCTAGTCATCTTAATCAGATCTCAGGCCTACTAATAGAGTCCTCTGCAAAAGGACTCTTAAAACAAAGAGTGCATATCTACACTTGTTCATCCTCCAGCCTGGGAGCAGCTAGGTTAACAACTCTGCATATAGAGAGGAACTGACAACTCTTTAGCAGCTGATTTGGTCCAATTTCTAGTGAAAGCAATTGCCTGTTGGCAGGACTATATATAGCAATATGCATGGGACTTCCCAAAGATGTATCATGCTGAAAACTGTAAAGATCAGTCTTGCTAGATTGCAATCTTCAATCTCAAAGCTCAGCAACATAGAACCCTTTCCTATTGAATATTGTTCTTGAATAATTTCAAACACCACAACACCTTACAGCTTTTATGAGGTAGAACATGAAAAAAAAAAAAAAGAGTAAAAAAAGAAGCATCTCTCCTGTCTAAGCAAAGTGGAATTACTGAAAGATTGGCACAGTATGACAGGATTACTTTCTCCTGAAATTTTTTTTAATTCATCTGGCCCACAGCATAGTGTCTTCAAAGCTCTCCACTTCTTTTTGTAACTATCCATCCTAAAGCATATTTGTCCTGTAACCTGATATGTGCCCTCAAGCTAAGGACTCAGAAAGTATTTCATCTAAAACATTCTTCTCAGTCATTTTTCCAGCCAAACTGCACAACGTCTGGCTTTAGCATGACTCATATACTCAGTGCTCTGCAGTCTGTGTTTTATGTTGCTGCTAAGACAATTACATAGCTGCAATGCTTTGGATGAGGCTGTGCTTAGGTCAGGAAAGTGAACTCCTGTAGTGTTACACATTAGAACACACCAGTCAATGGCCCAAAGATCCCAATACAAAAAAAAAAAAAAAAGTCTTTTTTGGATTTCATATACAGTAGATGAGAAAGGAAAATGTTTCTGTGTCTGTTTTCAGAGTGAAGTGATATACATCACCCTTACCTCTCTCTCATGCAGATTATTTGTTCCTGAGCTTTTCCTGCTCCAAGTATCACCTTTTAATACTGCAAAACAAATTGCTTTCTTCAAACTCCACTACAGTGTAGGAAATCAAACTAATCTGAGAGATTAGGACATTAAAAATCTGAATGGAAAGGTAAGTGTAGTGATAAATACTGATTTAAATGGCATAATCAAAAAGAAGCTGAAAGAGACCAATCATCAGTTGGATAGTAAAAACTTAGGAATCAGCTATTGTTATTAAATTAATTGTGAATCACAAAAGACTCTGATACCTACTTTTTTTGAGTTTTGCCCCCGTTCCCCGGTGAGAAAAAAAGTCATCCTGCTAACATTACTTTGAAATCCTCTGTTTCAATTTAGGATTCACTGTATCTGTCCAAACACTGGTTCTGCAGCATCTTTTAATGGTTTTCAAGTTCCCCACTGGTTCACCAAAATTCATCATCAGAAACCATATAAACTCTTCTGATAACAGCTGCACCAAGAGAAATGGGACAAGTTTTGAAATTACAGAGAAATGGTGAAAGAGGAACTGAAGGTGACCATTAGTTTAGTCTTGTAACTTGTGGCTGATAGGTTTATGCAGCAATTAGCAGTAACCTGACTGCATGAGTGTTGATCTTTGAGTTTTGTGGGGAGTTCACGGTTTCTTTCCATAAAGTTCTTGCATGTCACCCTAAAAGAAAATTTAATTTTATATTGAAGGACAAACAATATCATCTGTTTAGTTTAAAACCTTCCCATTTCCCTTAACTTCCAATCTATATATTTGCAAGTAATTGGAGATGAATTGAAAGAATTTAGGATGGAGGAGACATAATCTCTGCACATCAGAATAAGGGGGAGCGTTTGGACATGTGTCATCTGAGGACTGTAAATCTGAATGGCTTTTGTGATACAAAACTTCTCTGAAAATTCCCAAGCTGAGGTACTGCTACCCTCACATTGCATATGTAAAATCAGGGAGTCACAACTGGCTTACATAAAGATGATATAGACAATCATCTTTAATAAACAAATGACAATGTACAATGTAGCAATACACTTGCCAAATGTGAAAGCTTAGACTTGTGTGTTTTGTTTGAAAACCAGGGATATCTAAGAGCTAAATTGCAAATTCATCATACACAAGAAAGGCAACAGATTCTTCTTTTACATCCAATGCCTAAGCCAAGAAGAAACCCCACACACTCTAGGGCATATCCTCAGCTGTAGTAAAATAACATAGCCAGCGGGGCACTGACACAGAGCTAACATCATTTTAATTTTTCCCCTCTGAGAATTTTGAATCCTCAAAACTCAGCTCTCTGTACTTATTACTAAGAGGCTCCCCATCGGTGCTCTCTAGATGCACATAATATGCATCTACCATTTAATTTCTGAAGCTCTTTCAGCCCACAGGTGACTTCTGCAAAGGAAGCAGGAGTGTGAAGGGTTTTCTTGAGTCTAGAGGTGTTTGAAAGAGCTGTCAGTCAACTGAGGGAACAAAACTGGTCTAAGTGAATGCCCTGACTGGACTGATACAGCAAAAAAGGACCTCTCCCTGGGCGGGAAGGAAGCATATCTTCTGCACAAAGAGTGTCTAAATCCATACAAACTTGTCTTAACTTTCTGAGAGTCCAAAGAACTGAGATCTGCAGACAGCACAGTGAAGATCCTGGGGGCTACAGAGAAAGAAGTAGTTCATGCACATGCAAATGTCCTCTGCCTCTGGACCAGAAAAACAGGCCAGGGACCCTCTCATTCCACTCAGGATTTAGTGCTTCCGAGTGAGCCACAACTCTTCCTCTTTCTAATTGCAGAACATTTGTTAGCATGGTTACAAGGGCTGTATTTGACCACATGGTTTTAAATTGCAACAATTTTCCTTTTGAAAAATAGCACTGTAATGTTTCCCAAGAGCTGCAAAAAATAGAGCTCAAATTTTAAATGAAAGTCAACTTCATGGATTTTTTTTTTTTTAGTATTTTCCTCACATAACAATTAAAGCAAACCAGAAAACTGCTTGCGTCTTTAAGCAAACTGCTGCGGGGGAGGAAGGGAAGAGGAAGTCATGTAAACACTCTTTAAATGTTAATTCCAGAGTTTAATTGTAGCTCACTGCAAGCCTATTAAACCCTGACTAAGTGCACCTGACAGACTGACAACAGCATAATGCTAATGCGTGCCAGGGAAGAGCAGTAATTAGCTACTTTAAAAGGGTGAGATTTGGGGGAAACTGCTCACAGAACAATAGAAAATAGGGGGAGGGAGAAGGAAAGGAAGGATAACTTTCTTCCCTCGTTATACCTCTCTACATCTTATGTAACGCTCTCTGCAGAACTGAGACAACTGTCAGGACTGTCCTATGAAAACTTAAGAAATAGAAAAAGATCCCAAGACTTTGGGAAGGAGACAAGGAGACAAGGGTTATTTAGTTTCTACTGATTTTCTGTGTGGACTGTGTGAACAAACCAGGGTAACACTGAAAGTGATATTAGAAAAGGACAGAAAGAAGCTGACTTGCTAGTCTAACATTCCTGCCAATTCCAGAGAACTGGAAACTTACTTAACAAATAATCTTATACAGCATACTCTGTCTTTCTTGCTCTCTTGCATAAATCAACAGAGAAAATTCCTTCAAGCAGAATGGGAGGGAAGCAGAATTGGTGCATGTCAGTCATTTAATATCTCATAGGAGGTCATCTCCTTTCTCTGAACAGTTACGTTTAATTGGACATACAAGTTAAAAGTCAATAATTGTGTTTTACAGTACAAGATGATTTGCTTAATTCTAAAGAAAATTCTTCTCCAAGAAAATGCTCCAGAGGCTTAGTGTACCAAAAACTTTGGGGGTTTAAGTTTAGCTTTTTAAAACTATACTGAAATATCTCTTGTTTCTCTGTACATTACATCCAGCCGAATGCAATACCAAAAACATGAAAAATTCTAGGAGTCTGAGCTAATCTTGTTAGCTTAAATTGTACATTTTAGTAAAACTTTTCACTCTATCTTTTTATTCCAAAGTATGGACAGAGAACTTCATGTTATACCTAAGTTATTTTGTTTAGGCTGGGCATTGCAGCCTCATTCTGAATGGATACACTCTCAGGATGTTTGACAAAAGCTGTGACAGAAATCTGTGGCAGTGAAAAAAACCCCAAAAAGTCAAGCTGAGACCACACTTAGAAAACTGAGACCAATGAGAACATCACTTAT
Organism: Pseudopipra pipra; assembly: GCF_036250125.1. Classification (NCBI taxonomy): domain Eukaryota; kingdom Metazoa; phylum Chordata; class Aves; order Passeriformes; family Pipridae; genus Pseudopipra; species Pseudopipra pipra. The sequence goes on from NC_087556.1 coordinate 11,512,594, forward strand.
CTTCCATTTACAGCAAACATTTAATTAAGACCCAGGAGCACATTTATGAAAAGCAGTTCCACTACCTTAAAACACAGTGGACTGATTTCCCACTGTAGGAATATTTTCATGCATCTGATTCCTTATTTAGCTACCTTAGTGGTATAAGCTGAAACAATATTTAAACTAAAACTGAAGAAATTTGACTTTTATTAAGCTTGTTCCCAATTCCTGCACATATCAAAGCAAACTGCCAACGGAACTTTGGTTTTTCAAGTTACTGCTCTTACAGACCATTGTCTTTTCCCAGGCCCTGAGGTTCAGAAGCAAAATGAAAGCAATTAGCTTGCATTTCTTTGGAAGAGCATTTTGCGCACCCGGTGGGAGACCTGTCTCTTAAATAGCTGCCCCAGGAAAGGGGGCAAGTCCAAGAATTAAAGTGCCTCAGTAGCAATAACTGCACAAGCTGTTCCATTGGCTCTGTGTTTGCTCTTTGTTAGACACGACCTTGCAAAAGTACAGATGGCAGCAGGAAAACCTTAAGAAACAAAAAGTAGTAAGGAAACTAAGAGCTAGATTGTGTTCTAGGAGAGGAGATCCTAAAAGCTCACGAAAAAGGCTCTCTGTTTTTCAGTTTCCCACTCTACCTATTCTTATTTCAATTTACTGTAGGATACAAATTCTCCATTGGAACACCAGTTTCTTAATTTGTGAATTCTTATATCAGTGGATAATATATTTGTAGTTTTCTATGACATGTACTGCACACTGAAAGACACTATGATTTTTACGGATCCACGAGCCTTTCTCTTGGGGTGGCAGTAAAGTACATCTGTAAGCAGAAATCTAGAGGATTTAGGCAGCCTTTTGTTGTCATAAAGAAATTTCTTCTAAAACTGATCCTTTTACTGCTGGACTCACTTTGTGTCTTTAATGACGCACTGAAAATTGGAATCATTTGTTCACAGCTGCCTCTGTTCCTGAATCTGGATCCCTTCCACCATCTCAGATACCTTGCAGGGGGCTGTGATAATTCTTTTGATTACGCCAACTTCCTCACTGTGTTACCATGTGTCCATGTTAGAGCAGCCACTTTGCAGGTTTGTGGTTTCTCCCTTGGCTTTCTCAGTTACCATTTAAGCCATGTGGCAAACTGGCCTATAGGTGGGATATTTAGCATAGGGAGAATGTTTCAATGCCAGGTGCTCTTTGCTGTACCTCACTTTCCTAAAAGAAGTGTGGGCAACTGCCCTCGAGGAACTGAAAGGCTGACTAAGAACAGGTAGAGAAATTTGAAGCGGGGTGGCAAAGCTGCCCACTGCTCCTTTTGTTCCTTGCTATTATTCCTAGACATTATTACCATAATCCTCTCCAGACAGCAGCATTCAGTGCCCCATCCAAAGAGGCAGTGACCAGCTTCTATTTGTCACACCTAGAGAGTCTGATCAGCAGGGGCACCTAATACGTCCAAACAGTATCTTTGCAGTAAATTACAGATCACCACAGCAGACACAGCCATCCTGCCAGATTTGTGAACACAACTCCTGATCAAGTCAGCCGACTTTCACCCACCATGTGCTGTACTCTCACTCAAAGCACCAAGCTGAGAAGTCTCACAATCTCTCATTTTCTGTTTTATTTTCCCATGACACCTCGGAGGACAGCCAGGGAAATCTAGCCAAATTACTAGAACTGTACAGGAATAGAACTGAGGAGTACTGCAGCTCTCCAAAAAATATGTCTAAGGACAACATGTTATAGTTTTCTGAGCATGAAGAACTTAGGAAGCTTCATCTTCTCTCTTCCTCTTGAAGAATTTTCCCATTTCCTTTTATTTAAATAAGCTGACTTCTAGCCTTAATTTTGTAATGACAAAGCTCTTGCCAGGTTTTCTTAAATACACTACATATTTATTCAACTTTGTACTTTAAAGATCATAGAAGAATACTATTAAAAAGGAGAAAAAAAAAGATACCAATCTGAAAGTGAAGATTATTATTCTTTTTAAGCATGAGCTTTGATTTCTGATATTGCAAAGCATGATATCCTCTGGGGACAACAGACAAGGTGGTTGATGAGAACATATTCAGTTTTGGGGAAATTGTCTTCTAGAATTTTTTAATGAGCTCTGCCTTTTTTAAAATATCTTTATAATGCTTTGGTGCAATTTGCAAGCAATACTAAATCAGAAAAAGTTGTGAATATCAGTCAGAGCTGAGAAATGTTAGTGACAAAGCCAGAGGCATTAGTGGGCAGAAAATGACAGCATGAGTTTCAATTTATAAAAATGCACATAAAAAACACCTAGGGAGATAGAAATCAACGTGTAGCTGGCTATTCACTGAGTGAAAGAAATCTAGAAAATACAACAAAAGAAAAGTGTGGGAGATAGAAACTCCCACGCTGCAGCACTACCAAAAAACAACCCAGGCTTAGAGCAGTTGCAGACTAAAATCCACGAAGACAACGCATCACAGAGTGCAGAAATGATAATTGCCTGACCTTTGGACAGTTTTTAGTGTGAGCACACTACAGAATTAATTCAGTGCAGGACATAATGTTAGCTGTAAGACTGACAAATTGCAGTGCGTTAAGAAAAGACCAGCAGAACAGATTGGAGCATGGAAGAAATGATTTATGATGGAAAATTTATATAATTAAATATTTATTAACCTGAATAGCTGAAAAGGGAGACAGGGTGGGAAGTCTGCAAATATCTGAAAGGGTATTAACAATGAAAAGAGAAGATGAATTACAGATGCCTATGGTCTGCAGTATGCTGGCATGCAGGATTGAGTGCTAGTCTAAGCTTTAAATACTGAGCCCTAGGCTGTTACTCAGTGAGCCAAAGGAATCCAATCCCTCATTCCTTGAACTCTTAACATTTTGGCTCCCATCTCATCCCTCAAACATCATCTTACATAGTCAGTCCTGCCCTGAGTTATTTTACCCTCCCTCAACTCCTTTGTTTCAAAATTCCCAGAGCTTGACCAGCTCTATGGTATGGGATGGGGTGGAGGGTTAGACATTTCCTGCTCGAATTTCATTCTGTTGAAACTGCAGAGCAAAATTCTATAAGGGCACTTTAGTCAAGTCCAGGTGGGATAAGTTTCTCCATAACCATGTGCAAGTAAGATGTCAAAATCTTCCTGTCTCCAAAAGAGAACCACCAGATCAGAGTGTCTCATTAGCCCACCTGTAGATGTGGAGATTATTTATACCATTACTTAGTGTTGTGCATATAAGCTATTGGCCCCAGCAAACAGTGCAAATAGAGTACAATTACATACCTCTAATTCCTCTGTTAAATCTTTAATCAACTGGTGGAAAAACTAGGAAAGTTAACCATTCCATGAAACCTTCATCAGACATATATTTAAATGTTCCAAGGCTGCCCAACTTGAAGATTTCTGTTATTACACTTCAATATTTCAACTTCTCAATGTTCGCACTTAGTACTTTTCCATGATAAACCAGATGTACATTCTCAAAACATAAGACACATGACACTGACTTTCCAAGCTTCAGAAGAGAATCCCCTGCATTTACACATCTTGGAGAGGATATTCTAAAAGAATCAGGTTTATTGAATATTATCCAGAGGTGATAATATTTGCCCAAGACTTACTAAAATTTCTGGGAGACTTAAATGCAATATCAGAGAAAATCAATGGGTGATGATGTTATCTTCAGAAAGAGGAGAGATTTCTTTTTCTTAGAAGAGTTATTAAAAACCTCGCACTGCTCCAAGAATTCTCACAATGTTAAAAATTGGAAGTAAAAAGTCCTCTAATGATGTATAGAGTACTTCTGATTATCTTGCTCACCATATATGGGATAAATAATGTCCCAGATTGTCATTTCCATTTTTAAAGGCTCCCCACTGATATATTCCTTGGCCATCTGTTCTCTGGACCTGATGTAAATGGATGTCTGCACCATGCCCAACCTGCTGGGGTGAGGCAGACAGCTATCCCCTGGCTTCATGGCACTGTGCTTGCCTCCTAAGAAGAGCATTTTTCAAGGAATTAATGAGTGGGAACTACCAATGAAAGCCATAGAATTATGAACAATCTACAGAAAGTGAGTTGGAAATTAATATTTACTACTTCTTATCATGCAAGATACACAGGCAAATTAGTGTATTATGAGGCAGTTGCCTAAAACACACAAAAGAATGCACAAAACAAGAATATTTTGAAGTTCCTTATTCTGATAGCACCAAGACCCAAAATACAAGTTGATCCAACACAGAAGGAGAGGAACTAACGAAAAACACATCCATTAGTAACCATAAAAGCAATTATTCACATGCAGCCTCTGATTTGGGAGGTCTTAGAATTACTTTCCAGAAGCAAGAAAGATACACCAAAGACAGATTTTTCTATATGAGTAATGTTTTTTACCTTCAAAGGTTGCTGTCATAAGCAGGATGCTGAACCAGGAGAACTTTTTGTCAAAGCGAGACTCCTAGTTATTATCTTATGTTTGCTTTCAAAATTCTGTACTTCAAAATTCTGTACTTTCAAAATGAAATACATCGATCTAGAAATACTTTACTATCACTCCATTACCTCTGAAAAAACCTCACCTTTATCCTAGGACTTAAAGTGTTTCACTGTACAATTACAAAATTACCAATTACCAAACAAAACCACTGTATTTAGCCTATTTTGGAACAGTTTTACTGATTGTATTTCATGGGTTTCCTCCCTTTGCAAGTATAACACCAATGAGCTGTAACTTCCTGGGTCACACAGGGCCAAATTAATTACACCATCCACCCCTGAATTCACATTTGAATCCAATTCAGAACTACATTACTATCTCTAGAGCTTCTCTACCTGTAGTTGTTTCTTAGATTTTGGCTGCATCCACCTAGTTCTCCTTCGATGCAGCACCTTTCTCCTTTCTTTATCATTCTCTGAACCCTTTCCACATTTAATAATTTGTCTTTTGTTTATGTTGAATATCTTGAAATTATTAATTTCTAAGTTCAGTCATCTCCTCCTTAGTCTTTCAGCCTACAGTTCCTCTGCTTTAAAGAAATTTGGCCACTGGAAAACTCATCCTACTGAGGCTAAGAAGTGAAAAGAATATTAATTCAGCAGAAAATATTATCCTATAGATCTTGTTGTCACTTGATAAAAAATACCTGGGAAAAAAAAAAAAAAAGCTGAAAACACCTTACTTTTTTTAACAATACAAAAATTAGTCCAAAGGATAACACCTACTGTGATTTATGAATTTGATTTATTTCAATCTACAGTCAGGAATAATTTCTGAATAATATAATTTTTGTATCACCTTTTAAAAAATTACTGTACATGTGCATTACTAATTGATATTAAAATGACAACACAATCTCTTTAAAACTAAGGTCAGATTTAGTTTCTTGCCTACCACTAAAATCGCATTTTGCTTCACATATGGAACTGTAAGAAAAAATTCTAAATTACATGTTTCCATTAGCTGCAGATGCTGATAGGTTAGCACTATCAAAACAAGAAATAAAGATGTCAGTGTTGCTAGACAACCACTTCTCTTTTTAACCCTACCAATGACGCAAGCTGTAAGAGCAGAGAGAAAAATTTGCTGTCATGCTTTAGGGACCTCCTCAGTTATATTTACAGTGAGACTATTTTTTCTAGTTTTTTAAATAAAAAAAACAGACTCATAGTCAGCTTAAGTGATGTCTCAGATTTGGTACTTACTAGTAAAAAAGTTACACATAAGGTTTCTGTGCTGTAACAATTTTATTACGGTATTAAATTGATGCAATGCAAATTAAAAAGTATTGGGCTTAAAAGTCAGTTTAAATGTATTTTTATTAAAACATACGTATGGGACTTAAAAACACATATATTCTGAATCTACCTATATTACTTCTGATTAACTAGTTGATAGTGAACTACTGATTTTTGCCAGTAGCTTCTCTTAGTAGATAAGGAAGCATGATGAATTCATAGATAAACAGAAATCCTGATATTCTCCTAGGTTACCATATCTATTTCTAGCTCCCCTAATAAAAACCCCGTTAATTGAGAAACCAAATATTCAAGAGCTGAGAAATCTGAAAATTCCATTGTAATAATTATTTTACCTCATCCCTGCTCAGGCAAAATTGCTACTGGTACTATATATCATATAATCATTGAACAGTGGTAAATAGATCAATTAAACATAGGGTCACCTCTGGAAGAAAATGTTATACATGCTATATCATCACAAAAGGTGTAAATGCAGGTATTTTGTTCTGTAGTACAGATTTTTGTATATCACTAAGAATTGCTTAGAATTATCCTTTTTGCTCCACTCTCTGTCATCACAGACATGTCTGAAAAAGGTGTCCTAGATTGTTAAACTTATCTCCCTCCCCCTCTTCAATAACTATAGGTATTGAAAAAAAATGCTTTAATGCTCCGTGTCTCCCACCTGGACACATAGTGAAAATAATTATTTAGCTAACTCAAATGCTAATGTAGTCCAAGCAAATTTTTAAAAAACAGATTAAGCAATGGCTTCAAAATCAAGTAATGCAGCCTAAGTCAATGAAGCCCGCAATGAAGCGAAAAGGCAGAATGCATTTAAAAAGTTTCCAACAAAGTATCTTTCTCACTGGAGAGGATTTCTCTCTCTTATTAAAAATGTGACTTGGAACTAAACATGTATAGGATCAAACAAAATCAAGTTGATAAATAAGCGAATCAAAACTGTCATTATTTGTTGACATTATTAAAAATCAATTGAGCAGGCAGGTATTTGACAAGAAGCAGACATGAGAGCAATAATGTGATGGGGATTCTTGAAACCTCTCATTCAAACAGGGAAAAAATATTGAAGCAGAAAAAAAGGACAAAACCCTCCCAGCCAAATTTGCTAATCAGTTAATTGAGAAATATTCACACAGGAAACAAATTATTCCTTCTAATCAAACATCATTTGCAGAAGAAATGAAATCACATTTATCTGAGAAGTGGCACAAAACCAGGTGAACAAAGAGATAAATATGAGGTAATTGAAAAGATAACTGCAAAGTCTGGGAACAGAACACAGATTTGTGCTCTAATCGGTTTCTTGCATGTTTTCGAAACATGGAAGAATAAAACTGTTGTTGCATGCTTGGAAAAACAAAAACAACAAAAACAAACAAGAAAAAAAAAAGAAAATAAAAAGAAAAAAAACAACCAACACCTCAATCACAGTGTATTTGGGCTTTTTGAGAAGCCTTGAGTCAAAGAACCTCTTCTGACTTATACTTTCTAACTTCAGGGCCTCTCCTGATACACACTTTCTGACCAGAAACTGTGAAATAATTTTTAATGCGCATGGAGTGATTCTGAAATTCAATGAAACAAAGTATCAGTTGAAGAAAAGCAATGAAAAGGAAAAGCAATAAATTCTCCAAAAGCCTACACTGAAAGAGATTACCCATGCAAGATGCTTAATTAACTTCTTTTATTAAGTAAATTTACTTAATAAAATAAACTGGTCACAGCTACTGCGTGTCTTATTCCCACAGGCATGTTGAGTACTGTGGCACAGAATGAGCCCAACCTGATGTAGGTTGCTGCATCAAGTGACACAGCCTGTCCCTGGAGAGCAACACAGCCAAAATCCATTAAGATTGCTACAAGCCAGTCTTACACATCTTGGGACGTGATCAGTAGCTCTAAGTACAAATATTTTTGGTGGCAATATTAGAAGTGTGCTAATAAAGGCTTCTTAGTAGTCACATCCATTGTCTATGGCTAACAAAAACAGTTTGGTTCAAATGGTTTCCTGGGTGTAGCTTGTTCTGTACATCAATTCTCCTGAGTATCAGCTCTCCAATCCCTTTAAGTAAAAGGCCTGCTGAGAACTGATTTTATCACCTTGAAAAACAATATATTTTCAGCCACAGATTGGTCAAATTAGTAACTATTATTTCCAAGTTATGTGTAAAACTAAAAATATTACAAATCTAGCATTATTTAGCAGCATTAATAAAGCTATACTCACACCTTGTATTTTGGACACAGCTGCAGTTATGGGACAAACTTGGGTTGTGGAACAGATGTAGGGAAGAGGTGGCATATTCTGCAAGAGTTACCTCCTTGCAAGGCAAGAATAGAATTCAATCCAGATTAAAGTCATGAACTACAGACCAGTGAGCCTCAAACCTCTGTGCCTGGGCAGGTCATGGAACAGATCCTTACAGAAGAGATGTTAAGGTACATGCAAGACAAGGAGGTGATCTGAGCAGCCAGCACTGGCTTCACTAAGAACAAATCACACCTGACCAACCTGTTGGCTTTCCATCATGGAGTGGCTGCAACAGTCCACGAGGGAAGACTGACCAAAGTTATCTAACCATCCTTCTGTAAGGCCTTGGACACAGTCCCACACAACACCCTTATCTCCCAACTGGGGAGCTGTCGATTTGAAGAGTGGACTATTCAGTGGATGAAGAAGTGGCTGGATGGACGCAGCCAGAGAGATGCAGTCCAGGTGGATGCTGGTAACAAGTGGTGTCCCTCAGGGCTCTGTCTTGGGACTAATGCTCTTTAACATCCTTATCAATGACATAGTGAGATCGAGTGCACCCTCAGCAAGTTTGCAGATGTCACAAAGCTGGGCAGTGCAGATGACACAACGGAAGGATGGGATGCCATCCAGTGGGACCTGGACAAGCTTGAAAAGTGGACCCATAAGAACCTCATAAAGTTCAACAAGTCCAAGCTGCTGCACCTGAATCAGGGGAATCCCAGACATGACTATAGGCTGGAAAAAGAACTCATTGAGTGTAGCCCTGCAGAGAAGGACTTGGGGGTTCTGGTGGAAGAGAGGCTGGTCATGAGCCGCCAATGCGCGCTCACAGCCCAGTGAGCCAACTGCATCCCAGGCTGCATCCAAAGCAGTGTGGGCAGCAGGGAGAGGGAGGTGATTCTGCCCCTCCACTCCACTCTCATGAGAACCCACATGGAGGACTCCATCCAGATCTGGGGCCCTCAACACAAGAAAGACATGGACCTGTTGGAATGGGTCCAGAGGACTGCCACGAAGATGATCAGAGGCAGGAGAACCTCTCCTATGAAGACAGGCTGAGGGAGCTGGGGTTGTTCAGCCTGGAGAACAGAAGGCTCCAGGGAGACCTTACTGCAGCCTTCCAGTATTTAAAAATGGCTTATAAAAAAGAGGGCGAGCGACTTTTTACATGGGCAGATAGTGATAGGACAAGGGGGAATGGTTTTAAACTAAAAGGAGGGATTTAGATTAGACGTTAGGAAAAAATTCTTTATTCATATGGTAGTGAGACACTGAAACAAGTTTGTCAGTGAAGTAGTGGATACCCCAACCCTGGAAGTGCTCAAGGCCAGGTTGGGTGGGGCTCTGAGCAACCTGATCTAGTGGAAGGTCCCCTGCCCATGGCCAGGGGGGTGGAAATAGATGATAATTTTAAGATCCCTTCCAACCCAAACCATTCTATGATTCTATCATTCTATGATCTCAAAGAGCTTTAGGCTGGCCAGACAGAAGGACTCCTCAAGTAGTCCCCAGTGTTGGATGAAAGTCCAAAAATACTCAGTTTTAGTTATTGCTTCTTCCTGACCAGAATAGTAACAGGAAATGGGAAACACACATCTCCACTGCAAGCCTTGGATGTAAGAACAGCTCCTCATAACATTGATATTATGATTATTTTTCCACTACTTGAAGAATTCTGGATAGAAAATACAATGTTGTTGTAGAAATAGCAGATGACTCAGATGTTTGGGTTAAACTTCTAAATCACCTAGGCTTATATAAGTTATCAGCATTTACTTTTGGCCCAGTTTATTTTTCTGATCTTTATTTGCATGATCACCTGAATGTATGAAGGACAAGGATAGGACAGAATTAGAATTGCTGGCTGCCACAGCTGAGAAAAGTTAATTGTTTCTTCATTCTGCCTTAACTGCACCAACTATATCAATACTAATAAAAAGATGCACTTTTAAAATATCCTAAGCATAGGTGTGCAGATTTCAAGTTCTGCTGATATCAAAATTATCACATGATCAGAGAAAACTCTTCATGTTTTCCCTTTTAGTGAAATTACCCAGATTTTTTATTTTTAAACTTTAAAATCTTACCATACTTATTAAAATATGTATTACAGCTTCTGCATTGAAAAAAACTTACTCAGCCATCGGTGGAAAATATTTCCATCTAGCATCCAAATATGCAGGACAGGAATACAGTTGCAATTAAATCTCACTCACTATTCAATTAGGTAACTGAAAGAAACAGCCACAGTTTGTCTAACAGATGTGCAGGTCTGGTCTTCATGAAGTTGGAAAGAGTAACACTACCATTTCTACTAGCTCAAATTTGTGAAAATTAAAAATGACACCCAAATTTCATAATTGGACAAGGCTAAGAAACAGCATACTCAGAACTGTCATAATTAATCCAACTGTCACTCTCTTAACACCTCTCTCCATTTCTGTCATTATATAGCATTATATTCCTGATACTACAAACCATTTCTGACTAATATGTGTAACAGTCTAGCGTGAAACCTTTCAACAAGATTTCACAATTCACAGTAAAAATAGATGCATTGCATTTGTTTAGAGTTAGTTGCATAAAATATTATTAATTTTTGCTATTATTCATATTTTTAATAGAGTCACTGACTATTATACTATATTTTGGATGAAAAAAATGTTAGAAAGATAGCAAAAAGCTTTCCTCCAAATTCTCCATTTTAAGGCTCTTTTTCCACTTTGCCAAATTCTAACCAGGTCACTTGTAATTTTCCATGCTAATTCCCTTTCTGATACAGAATTAGATTTATGTGTGTTCATGTACGTTCACATGCAAGAAAGAAAAAGGGGAAAATACAGTTTTCCCTTGTAAAAGGTAATATTATAATTTTGACACAAATATACTGTAGCAGACCCATCATTTACATCAATAGTATTTTTGGTTTGGTATGGAATTTGGTTAATAACTCCACGAACATTAGCCTCCTACAAACTTAACAATTTTTCAGTTAATACAGCTCAGTTCAGGTTTGCAAGTGAAGATTGTCAGCACTAGGGTGGCAAAGCAGAGAACTGTATTTCCAATGTTTTTTACTTTTGATATTCATCAGCTCATTTTCTGTGTTTTCTATAGATTTCTGGGTGGTACTAATAAAGCCTAACTATGAGAGCAGTAAATTAGCTGAGAAATTAAAGAAAAGACCATGATGACTTCTGCAGTCAAACTGGAATGGTAAATTATTACATAGAATTGAGGGTGTGGCAGGACATGGTGGGATCTTAGGCCAGTGACACATACAAAAATATGGTACTCAATGCAAAACCTTTCATTAGGAATTGATAAATAAAGGCATTTCATTCAACACCACTAATTTCAAAGCTACTGAGGACTTAAAACTGAAGTTATACTACATATATACACCCTACTATAAGAATGTTCTTCATGTAACAAAGCTCTCAGGGTGTATAATGAAGTTTCTTTCCTATGTATTAGTTTCAGATAGGATTTACTACCATATAAATAAAAACTAGAAGAAAGTGAACTATTCTATTTAGATAACTTATTAATCCTTTTAGATTGTTGCTAAAAGATATTTTAGGAGCACCTGCAAGGAAGTTCACTCGTAACATGCAAGTTTATTCAAGCTTAGAAAAAACTGGTGAATTTGCAATGAATAAAATATGAAATTATTTTGACATAAATATTAATACAGAAAAACAAATCATGTAAGATAATAAAAATCTAACTTAATTCATACAAACAGTAGGGGAAAAAGTAGCTTTTTATTCTACTCAAATGTATCAGCCAAGGAAGAAATCAGGGAACCACAGCCTCAGGGCTTATAAAGAACATTTTTTGTATGCAAGAAGAATACCTACACAAAACATCCATTTAGGTACTGTGAAACTCTTCTCAACTAAGCAATAACTTGTTTTAATAATAGAAACTTCTTGGAAGTTTGCTGGAAGTCAAATCTGCTTAACAAAAACAAAACAAAACCCCACAAAAAAAACAAAACCAAAAAACCAAAACAAACCAAACCAAAAAGACTACTGTCATTTTTCACCAGTTTTTCTAACTATCTAGATTTGAAAATCAGTAAATGAACCTTTTTCTACACCCATATCCTTCCTATGCCAAGGAAGAGTGGCTGCCCTTGATAAGTAGCTTGTCTAAACTGCTATTGATGTACACAACATTTATTAAATGGATTTTTTATTTGTTAAATCAAACATCTACTTTTATTTGAGAACCACCTTTACTTAACCTTTTTCCAGTTTTATCCGACATTATTTCACATCATCCAGACAAAACCAAAAGGTGTATTAGCAGTGAAACTGGAATGCTGCACACCTACTTTCTCAAATTACATCTCATCACGACTGAATGAAAATAAGCACATAGAAATCTGTGTATTGTAAGCAGAAACACAAAATTAATCAAAATTCATGTTCCGGAAGACTAATTTTCCCAGTGGGAAAAAAAAGAAAGAGCGAGAAAGAGAGGAAGAGAGGAGAAAAAGAATTAAGAGTGATAATCCCTATATTTATCAAGTTTGAGACCAACAAATTCCTTTGCTTTTTTGTCTTTGATAAAAAGCAGTCTTAGGTTGGAAAATATTATTGGGTGGAGCAATAGCAAGTTGGTTCAGAAAAAAAGGAAGAATAGAATAGTTTGGATGTCAAAAAAATAGAAACAAATAAAATATATTTTAAAAATTGCTATAGGAAAGATAAGAATTGTTGGAAGACAAGCTAGTAAAAGTTTGGAAACTATATTGAAACAAATATCAGTAATCACTCATTTGGAAAATTACCAGGAAAAGTTCAATAAATCCTTTACCTTTTTTCCGTACAAGACTGATCAAACAGAAATTGAAGCATCTGTGTACTGGAATGGATATGAGCACACTGATGTGGAAGCAAAATTTAGAAAAGAAGTATCAGTGTAATGGGACTGGATGACTCCCAGCTCGGATTGCAAAGGAGCTAATATGTGACATTATAAACACATAAGCCAGGTTTGCTCATGATGTAAACTAATCTCATCTAGAGGTCTCTAGCATGACTAGAGAAGAGAAAAGATAGTAAACTGTATTTAACAAAGGACATGTTAAGAAACTGAGAACCACAGAGTCTCACTTCAATAATATGTCATCTTCAGGGGAAAACAGACAGATTTAGGAGTAAATTTATAATTTAAAAGGGTGAAATATTCCAAACCAATACTTTACCTTAAAACCAAAAAACCTTGTGTCACTGTGACTTCAATAAATCTATTCAGTAACATTGAAAAAAAATCACATCTTTAATGAATACAGGGAACCAATTCTAAGATATCCCATACTCAAAGCGGATCCTTTTCAGTCCTGTGCTTCCTGTTCCAAAATCAGCAGATTTTAAGCAGATAAAACCAGAATTATTTGGCACTAAGAATTTTCTCTTAAATTTTACTTGTGTTAAAAAAATTGCCCCTCGAGCCTGATGTCCTGGTACCTAGGTTATACTGTCACTATGTTGCATAATGGATTGGGTACCCAACAGCAAGGCAGGAAATCTTTAAAAGGCTGAACCACTGGTAGAAAGAGAACGTGAATCAACAGAAAAGAAATGAAAGACAGACAAAAAAAACAATTTGAAGTTTACCAAGATTTTAAAACAAAGTCACAGATAATTTCTCTATCATTAAAAAGGAAGGGTATATTTAGAAATAACAGCTAGCTCTAAACCACTCCTACTGCTGTACAAATAGAATAATTCTTTCCACTGGTTGCCCTATTTCTGGATTTTTCTTTTTTTTAAACCAAACCCAATTGTTCAGTATTGCTGCGACCTCAAAGGCCAGACTTCAGTCAAATCAGGCATCCCTGTGTGATTACTCGAGCCCTCCTCAAGTCTCATGCAATTAAAAGCATCAATACTGACACACATTAATGACAAAAAGTTAATGCAAGGGCTAATTGAGACCATCTCCCTCACAGGCCATTTCACAACATTAATAGCACGGAAAGCGGCCGTTAATATGTAATTAAATTTCCAGGATGCATGGGCTATCAAAACCAGGTAGCTGGAACCCTTCTTCACACTTTTTAACCTCTCATTACCTCTCAAGCCCAAAATAGCCACTGTGCCTGACAATACTGTGTTAATACCTTCCCCTACAAAAGCAAACTGGCATGGCACCAGGCACCAATTCTGCAGCAACAAAAGCCAGCTCAGTGGAGCAAGCTGCATTTTCTGAGCTTCACCATCAGGGAGATACCAAACAACAGATTATTAACTAGTTTTTCCTGGGTACAGGTATGTAAATGTGTTGCTAACAGCAGATATCAGTCACTCAGAATTTCAAGGCTCTGAATAATTCATTCAAAAATATACCTGTATCCCTCTCATTGAAATTAACTGATTTCATTAAGAAAAAAAATTATAATTTTAATTCCTTCTGAATGTTTTCCCATGCTGCATCAATTGAAAAAGATTAAAGCGAGAATTGCTAGTCTGGGTTGAAGGAGATGCTTCCGCAATGTTTTAGGGAGAACACTAAGATTCTGAGAGACAGGTCTTTGTTTGTATCACTGTTACATAAAAAGGAAATCAGAGGTACATTTTCCCACTTTGGGCACACAGCTTGAGCTACCCCAAGTTTCTAGAACAGTTACCACCACCCAAATATTTGTCTATACCTCACTATGAGTGCACTTGCCACAGGGCACTTTTAATACTTTTGAATAAACAGCAGACAATCACTCATGCCAGCCCCTGATTAGAGTAAAGCCAAAGTGCACTGCTGAGAAAAAGCATCCAATTGGTCTCTGAAGCCACATAAAAACCCCTCATCGAACTACCTGTTCCCCCGACAGCTGCAAACTACTTGGGCTTTTGGGGTTATTTTAAACTTAAAATTTATTTGGCACCTATGGCAATCTAAAATGAAGACTTTTTAATATTCTGGAATAACAATTGGTACAGCAGACTTCCCAGCTCCTCTGAGTCAGAGATGGACCCTCTGTCATTCAATTTAAGGCATAAATTTGAAGTTGGTTTCCAGGAAGAGTCTTAACCACAAAGACTTGCTGGATCTATCATCCATCTCAGGTGAATTTTCATTCATCTGGATGAACTACTTCAACTATTTCCAAAATGGATACATTTCTGGTGAAAAAAGAGGAGGAAAGAAGTGCTAGCCTAGCATTTGAATGGACTGCTAATTTTCCAGTGTAAATAATATTTTGTTAAAAATTTTTCAGCCTTATAGTTTTGCATCTTTCTCAGTTCCAGGTAAATGTTGAGAGTTTTGGTTTTATAATCATATTAATTAGATTGCCAAATTCTTCTAAAAGTAACAAGGCCCTAAACATTTTTTGTCCCGATTTAAGGGAAACAGAAAAAATAAAATTAAGGCCCAAGTCCTTAAACAACAGCTGAACCAAGGGGATTTTTTCTTGGCAATTCTTCAGACACCAAAATACTGCTTCACAATGGAAACTGCAACTGAATTAAGCTACAGTATTAAAAACCTGTTATAAAATCTGCTTTTCAAGGGCTCAGCATCCATGTAAAATCAGGTAGTGCACGTTATATGTCAAGGCTATTGCCTCAGAAACCTGACATCATCTTGATGCTCAAGGATATTGATTCACTGATAACAGCACTACAGAATTAAGCTCACTTGAATACTCTGTAGGAAGGACCATACATCTGTTTTCTAAAGTATCCTTTCATGTGAGAACACAGTGAGAGGCAAATGCTTTCAGAGATGGGTTGCCCACCTCATCAAATGAGCTGTGGGCAGACACAACTGCTTAAAAAGCCGCTGCAGAAAAAGAAAGGAATTAATCAGTGCCCCTCTCAATGACTAGGACAAACAGAGACAGTCAATGTATTTTCTCAGGACTATTTTGGTGAAGCATTGCATTAGGCACCAGGGAAAAAAAACAACCCCAAACTTCCTAACAACAAAAATACTGAACTACTGCAATAGGAAAACAGAGGCAACTGAGAAATCTATACCACTGGAGCATTCAGAGAGTGCAGGCAAAACCAAAACAGACATAGGTCGAGCTGCACTGTGGTATAGGAATGAAATGGATCCAAATGCAGTGCCTTTTTTCTAAACTGTGATTTTTAAAAATTTACACCTTTTCACAAAATGGCATCGGGATGAAAAATAACTTTTCCATCAGCTTCAGCAACCATGAAATATTTTCCCTAGTTAATATAACAGTTTATTTATCCACAGACAAAAAGTATTTTCTTTTTTTTTTACATGGCCTTGTGTTCTCTATGCCATTCCTCATAATAAAAAGTAAACAGTTACACAGATATCTACACACAGCTAATGGCAGCTGTGTGCAGCCATCTTTTCAGCCAAAGTACTCATTCATACAATTTATTTAACTGATTTTAAAAGCAGAGGTTTTCATACTTATAGACACGTGGACATAATAACTGCCATTCAAAAAAAACCCCACAGTAAGTTCAAATTCTTGAATATAAATACTTTTCTGACATAAAATGTAATAATTTGGGATGAAAACTGAGTATTGACAAAAAGTACAACTTTTGTAATGGTTTTGCACTCTGGAATTGTACTTTGTAAGTCAATGATTTCTGAATGTAGCATATCATCACTGGAGTCAGTTTGCCCTTAACAATCAAGGTTAAAGTTTCTCTCAAGTCTATATTATTTTCCACAACTCAAACTCCATTACTTTAACATCAAAATAGTGCTTGTTAGAGAAGATATAGCAAGTCTAATGCTTGGAATTTGTTACTGGAGTTTAAAATAACAACATTTTCAGCACCTAGATTGAAATGCAAAATGTTAAGTGTAACTTCAGCTGGACTCTTTCCATCAACTAAACACCAAAGCGTATGCCTTTGCAGAAAAACGGAAAATAACAATAAAAAAATGCTTTGTTCTCTCTTTATTTTCAAACAAAGACAAAGAGGTGTGAAGGGATGAAACTGAGAAGCAAAAAGGACTTGGATATGGAAGGGTAAGAAATAAGCACATGGGTTATATTGCTTCAGAACTCAGGAAAACCACTGCTTTTCAGAGACTTTGGTAATTTCTTGGAAGGTGCCCAGACACTCAAGAGATACAACTTAAGATGATTCTGCAATGAAGTGATTTTGTTGCATTCAACAATAAGTCAAGGAAAAGGACCAGTTCTGACCTCATTCTATTTGTATATTCAGTGACAATTTTGCACATAGAAAAGAAAGAAAATAACAGCAACCATATTCTGAGTAAAAATACATTCTTTTTTTCTGCATGCCCTCCTGTGTTCTTGTGTTTGCCTGAATTGGTTTTGAATACTACAATGATACAGATGTCACAGCTTCCTCAGGCAACCTGGGCTTTATGGCAGCTACAGACCAATGCACTGGCATTACAAGTTTTTGTGTGCAACATTTCCAGCTTCTGACTTACGATTTAATTTGATTCTTGACCTGATCATTATCTCTGCAGCAAAGACTTCCAATTATTTTGGCAACTGGTAACCTAAGCACTATTCTGGCATACCCAAATCCTCACTATCAGCTCCCACTATCGGGTTGTCAAGCAACCTCTCCATAAAATAACATTCCTGTCATCAGCTAGTGCTTTTGCAAAAAAACCTTATAGGTAACTAAATAAATAGACATCTGAGAGAGTTCTCCTCGTGTAGCTTTTGTAACATGAAGCTGCACTAGTGTACTTGGAATTGGAATTTACTCTGTATTTCTACTCTGACAAAGACATTTATTGACAATACAATGACAATCCAAAAACAATAGGAGCAATCCTCCCAGTCAAAATGGGGACAAACTGGGTCTACCTTAACCTCTCTCATTGGGTCAAATTTCAATGGAGAATGGAATTTGCAAAGAACTAATGAAGTATCCCCCTAGGACAAGGCTATAGAAGGAAAATAAGATTTCAAGTGAGTCCTTCCTATTATTAAAACATTTTCATGTTCACTTTTATGGTAATACTAATGTCTTGATAACAGGAACATGAGTTGGGGATATAGTAACATTTCTAGCAATGTGAAAGGTAAAATGAACTGTACTAAAGAACAAGCTACCAAGTCCATGGTCCTCTGAACATTCATGAATGTCAGTTACAGCCACTTTCATTGCTCTATGCACTCCTACCCCACTGTGGAGGATGCCCAGCCTCAGCTGCTGCTGCCTGTCACTTCAGAAAAATCTGTTTAATAGTTTTGTTATATCCTCTGTCATTGATACCTGTCCCTACATTGCCTTTCTCCACTGAGTCTTCCCAATGGCACAGGATCTTAAGGGACTCCAGTACCACACAGAGTACCTGAAGAATATTCCTTGTAACAACAGGTGCCCTCCATGGCACAAAGTCTTTTCTCCTACCCAACCATTTTCCAGCTGAGGTCTGTTACACAGATAACTCTGAATTCACCTACAATTCTGGTTGACTTCTAAGAGACATGAATGAACCCTGGATAGACAGTTTACACACAGTTGATTATCCATGATGTACTTCTCCACGATCACTACGCAGTGGTACCAAAGATCTACTTTCACTGATGAATTCAGGTCCACAGGGAGCTCAGATTAAACACTCTTGTGGATAGTCTTCATGCTGCTCACTCATAGGTTGAAGGAGAAAGCTCCTTGTACTCTACAGCAGTGCATGACTTGCTGGTATATGCTATTCATGCCATCATGCAGTGTTAGATGTGGAAATTAATAGGGGGTGTCGGGAGGAAGGTTGCCATGTTGGTTCAAATTTCAGGTAAAAAACCCCAAACACCTAAGTATGATTTTGCCTGCAATCAACCTAAGGAATCATTTCCTAAGCTCTTGGATATGGGCTGCTGTTCTGCTTCATTATGAATTACAAGGCTGGTAAATCCCTTGTACCTTAGGCAAAGTCAGAATTAAATATATAATTAAATCAAACATTAAAAAATACTGAAGACCTCACATCTCATTCTCACAGGACCATCCTTATTCAATAAGACTGGAATAAAAGAAATCATGGTTTTGTACTTGGCAGAGGGAAACACAGATAGAACACCTAATGGATAATTAACTAGTGCAATCATTTAGAGGGGACATGAAACTATCCTACATTCAGTTTTCTTATCAAGAATGCATTTTAGCTCTTCCACCTTTCTCCTGTTATTTCTTAATTATTTTTCTTGTTTTCTTTGGGAATTAAGTGTCAGTTAGTCAGGATTAAGACCATCCATTCACGTTCACACTGTAGAAATATGAAATATGAAAAACTACTCCCCTTTTTAGACATAGATGAATTTGACAAATATCCAGAGCATCTGAACACAGTTTGCCACAAAGGTAATATTACAAATAATTTTTAATAAAAGGTATTCAAAAAGCCCACAAAAGCCTTCCAGATTCAATAAACTAGTTAGCAAACAGTGGAAACCTAAATACTTCTCCCACTTCTACTACACTGAAGTATTTACAGCCATCACCAATTTCTGTGAAGGTGTCCTAAAATTCTGTGAAGGTGTATTAGTTTCCTAAAAAATATTTGTATAAACAAACATATGCATACAAGGGGTGTGAGTGTAATGAAATTAAAAACATACTTTGGAGACTTAAGGTGATTAGAAACAAGCAGTGTTTGTCCAGAGAAATCCCTGCCATTTAGTGCAATGTTACCCAGTCCAATAGCTTGCTATTGCCTCTTGAGAATTATTTTGGCAATACCCAGGAAGAGTTCTGTCTAGCACTGATTTCTGATCTGCAACATGTCTAAGATGATAAACCAGAGACTCAGAAATTATCCCGACCTTCTTCTATTAGGAGTAACCACGAAATGTGTCCCTCCCCAATTTATCTTGTGTACAGTTTTGTGGCTCCCAATGTATTTTTTTATTTCTTTGCCATCTGATGCCAAAATTACTGCCCTTGCCCTTGGTTTCCCACTCTCAGATAAACAGCCTATAAAATTGCTGCAAGAAACCAAGTGCTGCTTCTCACACAGCCACAGACAGACTTCCTTTACTGAACACATTCCGCATACGGCATCCGTGCCAGGCTCCAAAAGAGGGAGATGATAATGTAATTGCCAAAATGCCCAGAAGTTCCTCCGAGCACAGACTGAAAAGAGGACAGGAGCAGGGAGGCTCTAAAATCAGAGAGTGCATCACATATTAAAAAGTAACTTTTCGGCAGCGCACTGCGAGGCTGAGCACCAGGCAGAGAAGGGGAGCACGCAGCCACATGGTATATTCCTGCCTCTGCCTCTCTCCTCTCTCTCTTTTGGTCCTTCTCTCCGGCTTTCTCTCCCACCTCCTCTCCCCGGTGCTGCCTTCCCCTCTCCCCCTGCCGCAGGCTGCAGAATGGGACACGCTTGTTCCCCAGCCAGCCGGCAGCTGTCACACAGCGGAGGCAGCCAGCAGCCGGTGCGAAGAGTGAGCCTACTCTGTCATTTAGGATGACTCACTGGAATCTGGCATTAATTTCTCTTTTTCTGATAGTGGACGGAGAACAACCAAAAAGCTACACTGGACTAGACCAAGGTAAGAGATTTAAAAGTCTTTTTTACCCTAATGCCACCCGACGCTCTGAGGGTGCCAAGCCGTGTACAAAAGCTGGCACTGTAACTAATTCGGTGGGTGTCTGAACACCTGGCATTACATGCCATCAGTGTGTCCTTCTGGTGTTAACCCTGTGTGTACCACCCAGCTGCACCCGGGGGGAGAGATAGCAGGTCAAAATACAACCCAGTGACTGCATTTTGTCCCCTTAATGCAACTTTTACTGCTGTACTACCACCTGCTCCCGTGGATACAAGAAGCTTCTCAATATTGCTAAATGATCAGCCTTTTGTGTTCTGCTGCTGGGAATGTAGCGTACCAGGCGTCTGTCATGGACTCCGTGTGGATTCATTCCCACAGCAGTTGTTTCATCACTTTAATGAGTTGGAATTCCACAGTGCACAGAAACGCTTCCCTGTCATTTCCCTTCTCTCCGAGGGGTTCTCACAGGATCATATAGATACGATCCATTTTCAGGCTTTTCAAAAGTAGTGCTCACTGAAACCACCAGAACAAGTCTGCTGAAGCACAGGCAGTGCTGCACTACATATTCTGTCTGCATTCCTCTCTATTTTTTCTGCTGTGAATCAAAAATTCAGCGTTGCAGGAGGGTTTTTGCAAGGACAGTTAATGTCTCTGGCATAGCAATTTAAAGTAAAGGGAGAAGCTGCTTCTCCCCATTCTGAAATCCTGGCAAAATGCTCTTCTTCCATTTTCTGAGGAGGTACAGTATTTCTAGCAGAGTTATCTAAGCAGGTTTCTGCTGGGGCGGATTGATGGTTTTTAGTGGTGATTTTAATGAAAAGCTTTCACTGAATGTCTACAGCTTCATTTCTGTCAATCCAGTGCTTTTTACCAAATGGCTTACTTCAGAGGGTGACACCTTTAAAATTAACCCAGCAGCGTGCTTTTCTAAATCTATAAACAGAATAACAGACTAGCTAGGGTACATTGCAGAATCTCACAGTCTCACCTTTGGATCTTTAATGGTGTAACTGCAGTGGAAGATATTTGGTTTGGTTTACATGTTCTCTGTACTGTGGAAAGTGTCACAATTGTAACTGAATTTACCTGTGTTTCTTATACATAATATGGTATTTTTCTGCAATACCTTACACATTCTATTTGTTCAGACCTGCTGTGTACTGGTAATAGGCTTATTAAGAGTTGACTTTTAAACCCACAAAAACCTGCCCTGACATTATTGCCATGAAAAGGAATCTCTGCTCAAAGAAGATGACAGGTCCCACATTGATCACATCTACAGATATGAACAAACAGGTATCAGCAGTTGACACCAAACACCATTGAGCTTCCAGGTAGTCATCAAGACCACAGTCTCTTGACCCAGTATGAATATTTTTGGAATTAACTCCAACATGGCACCAGTAAACACTCCCCTTAGTTACTGCTCATCCATGCAATCTTTAAAATAGATTAGGAGAAAAAAGATTCTTATTTCAGAGAACTTACAGGACTTAGGTACAGAGCTTCAGGAAGAGGTAGGACAACAGCTTGATGTGTCATCATGGATTCTACATCATTTTCCATCAGAAGATGGTACATTTTTCCACTTCTAAAAGTGGAAAGCATTTACCATCACTATGCTTTATTTTTAACCATTTGGACAACTGCAGAGACTTTAGTACATTTTTTTTATAATCTACTTTTTTTTCTTAGCATTTAGATATGATACCTGACTGCGAAGTTATCAGATTATTTCCAGGGAAAGTAATTCTAAAGCACAGTTCAGACAACAGATCATTGTGATTCGGTCTTTAAGCAGTTGATAACAGTCATGCTACTTACTTTTAAATTAGTAGCTATTTATTGTTTGCAAGCCCTTAGTCACTTGCTACTGTAGCACATGTCATAGTCTCTGGAGGTCTGGGGTCTAAACAGCTATTTTTGAGCCTGTCTGGCTAATGTCTAGAATAGAAAATTAACCTGTTCACAAGTTGGGTTTTTCTGTGCTATTTTCCTTTCTTTTGAGACACCAGTATATTATCTGTTTTCATGTGTGTGGCTCCTTTCAGGTGGAATCTCAGTCCATTTAAATGCAGACAATTTACTGTGATAACAGTTTATTGTAGCTTAGCAACAAGAGCTAAAAAAATACAGTTACATCCATCACACATGCAAACCTTGTATTGTGCTGCCCTGTATTCAGCAAATTAAACCCTTGAGATAAATGACATTCTAGACCAGTCAGTTTAATATCATTAGCTGGGCTGACCGGTTGTTCTAATTACAGAAGTCAAAGACTGCAGGAAGCAGCTGCAAAGTCAGCACATGTGCAAGGGGCTGTTTGTAAAGCACAACACATGCTTTAATTTGAGGCTTCTTTGTTGCAACATGAATTATTAAGGAAACGTATGGCATTTAATATCACCGATAGAAAAATGGCCAGGCTATGGTCCAGGTGGTAAAACTTATATGAGTTGCATGGGGTTATCACTGGTCTTCCTGTGAAGTTTAATTTCTGGTGTAATATTTTCGCCAAAATAAACAAACAAGCACTTCCAATGCTATTTCGCTGTGATCAGGGGCTCTTGGGGCATTAATTTACTGGTAAGCTAGGAGAACAGCAAGAGGAAAATTAGTGGACTGCAAAGAGCAGCCAGCACCTACTGCTACCTACAGTCCTACCTCCAAATTTTACTCCAAATGGAGAATCCACTCTCCATGTGAAATGTTCAAGGGGCAATAAGACGCATAGCTGCTATACTGGAATTGGTATGAAACACCCCTAAGACACAGATGCTCAACTCTGGAGCTCTGATTGAGTCTAAAAAGATTAAACCAGCCACAAACCAGCTAAGTGGAGTCAGGCAGCTGCTTTGACGGGTGGCCAGGAATCCCCTCAGCTCTGAGTTTCACATCCCTCTTGGTGTTTCACCTCCACAAACAGAAGGCAGGAGAGGCAGAAGTTTTGCTGTGGTTAGTTAAGTGGATTTAGTCTTATAACTGGTTTTATTCAGAAAAGACAAATGTTCAGCTGAGCCCTTCAGCTCAAAAAATCAGCTTAAATAGAAGCTGCTTCACTTCAGTTCTCCACTATTTCTCATTGGAATGTAAAAACTCATCCAAAGATGAAGAGCTCTAAACAAATCAACAAGGTTTACACATCAGGAACATACCAGTTTTTGCTAACAACTTCTACAAAGGTACAAAATTCATCCCAAATACTCAGTAAACCATATTCTGCATATAGGCTTACAAAAATGGATAAAGTTTCATTCTCCATTGCAACAAGCACACTTAGCCACTTTCATAGTTCACTATTAATGTCACTGTAACTCAAGCAGGTGTAGATCTATTCATTGCACCCTGAACAGAGTCAAGATGCCCTCCTTCCCACTGCACAGTACTTTGTTATAAGGTAAGCAAGCTGTGCCTACAAGTAACATTTTGAAGAGTTCTATTAATCATCACTAATATGGTACTTCAAATTGAACTTTACATAGGTCCTATTTTTAGAACAGAGGACATTTTCACACTTGCTATATGGCTTTCCAGAAACTTCTTGTGACATAGTCTGATCAGTTAGGATCAAATCTAATCTTAGTCTAAGACTGAGGACGTTCATAAGGATGAAAGTAAGGCATGTACATGATGCAAAACAGGCGTCCAACCCTCATGATTAGGCATTACCTTTTGAGGAGAGCATTTTTCTTTCATCAGAATAAAGAAATCTTAGAATCATGGAATTGGAATATGCTGAGTTGGAAGAGACCCATAAGGATCATTGAGTCCAACTCCTGGCCCTGCACAGGACACCCCAGAAATCACACCATGTGCCTGAGAGCATTGTCTAAATGCTTCTTGAACTCTACCAGGCTAAGTGCTGTGCCACTGCCCTGGGGAGCCTGTTCCAGTGTCCAACCACCATCTGGGTGAAAAAATTTTCCTGATATCTTTCAAATACCCTGTAATTTAGGGGTGAATGTATTTGTTGGAGAAGTGTTACTGCTTTCTTTGTCTTCAATTTTTGCCTTGCTCAACTTTACCACACTCCTGTAGTATTTTCAGTCCAATAGAATTTGAACCTTCAACCACCTACACCACTGAAGAGTACATCCAACTGAACCAGAAAGGATTAATATCATAAGTGAGTAGTGTATCTCAGGATATATGTGTGAAAATAGTATAACCTAATTAAATAAATACAAGGTATTATGCCCAATTCCAATCACAACTGAGTTTTAACAGACTCTTCTTTACAATAAAGTCAGGAATTTTAAGTTTCTATTTAATTATTTTGTTAGGACTAATTTATTTTCCATGAAAATCTGTATTATTTCTGTATTTGTTTAATCCAAACAGTGCTCTGTATTTTCTCTGAAATAAAACACAGATGATGCAGTTTCCAAAGCACCATTTTAGTTCTTTCTTGCCCAAACAAAATAAAAACAATACTGTGTTCACCACAAAGCAGCTTTTCCAATACTTTTGAGCTTTATCATATAATTTGGATTTGTGAAAACTGATATCTTTCAACAACTAAAACAACAGGAGAATACATTTTTCTTATTCATTTCACTAACATGTGAAAAGTCTTTTCACTCAACATCAGCTTGCTCGTTTGTTTTCCTTTGATTGTAATTTAAACTTCCAAAATTATGAAGCAACTAAGTATGCTAGACATGTATTCTCTTTAGGTTTTGAGGCAATTTCGTGACTGAGTTGTTGGCTAGTTTAGGAATGCTGTGTTAAAGACAATCTGTGTGCATAAACCAACAGTTGCTCAAAGGGAAACACCTCTGAGAGTAAAGAGTACATTCTCTAGAGCACTTCCACTGTGACACATCTGAAATGGATGTTAGATATAATCTGTATTTTTTATTATATTCAGCAAGGTCTACGCAGCTTTTCCTTCCTATTTCTCTTTGTGTCTTTCCCAACCCTTTTGTGTTAGTGGTGTGTGTTTGAGAAAAATGTTCTTATTCCTAAGGGCACCAGCAACGTTGGGCAACATTTAGCAAAGTGTGTATCATCCAAGTGACCTGTAGGTTACCCAGAGGACAATACCATGACCCATACGGTGAAACAACCAGAGTAAAAGCCACCCACAAGCAAGTTGTACTAACAAAATTATTGAGATTTGTGATGTAAAAAGGAAGCCCAGAGCTACCCAGTACTTGAAACCATATAGCAAATTATGAATTTGCATGCTGCAGAGATACTGGAGTTTTATGGGACAAGATCAATGCATCAAGATGTACAAGAGCACCAAATGTGTGTGGTGGTAACAGAAAACGACATCTGTAACTCTGTTAAAGACTTCTTTCCATCTTTTACAACAAAAAGACTCCAGCTTTTTTCTAGGTCCTAAACATTACAAGTTCTGTCATGTAATTTAAAAAGATAAAACATTCAAAAATCATATGAAACTGTGTGTTGTGTTTACATACGTGTACATGTATGACACCATAAAAGTCTCAGATGCTAAAAAAGCAAAAACACACCCTAGAAACAGAAATACAACCACAGCTTCACAAATCACATCTGATCATCTTTGAGGCAAGCTTCTAGAAGAAATAATAAATTTAAATAGGCATCCTCGCATGAATAGAAAAGAACATGGAAGCTTTGAGCAGACTTGCCTTTCCTCAGTTTCTAAACATCTACAAGTTCTGCTTTGCTTACAACTACATGCTCACAATTTTACAATCACTACTATATTGTGTCTAATATACTGAATATAGAGTAAACAAGACATTATCCCATAAACTCCAGGACACAGCTGAGGTCATGAAACACACAGGACCCTGCCATGCCAGGACACAGTTCAGGCTTCCCTCTGAGGGACACCACTGCAGTGGTGTGCAGCAGAGCAATGCCATATCCTGCCAGGAGGCACCAGGAACTGTGCATATCCAATCTACTGCTCTTGGAGGCCAGAATGGAACAGAACTGGGCCAGGACACAACTAAAAAAAGACAACCTCGATGTTACCAAGAACTGCAGAAAGCATCTATTATGTTACATTTGTTAACTTCATTACAGCTGGTAACTGATGTGAGAGGAGAGGAAGTAATGCAGAAAGCTTTGCACTTCTAAGAAAGCCTAATACTGCTATGGCTAGTTCCTGCACCAGGGAAATGAAAGAAAGAGTTAATTAAACTAATTATCTGTGGTCTGAAATACTACCCTGGCATTGGTGTTTATCTTTTGTGAAACAGCTTTAATGATGCTATTTACATTGTTCTCATTGTTTTGCTCATTGCCCTCTGCTGCCACTAGTATTATTACACTTTCAGTATTAGTAATAAAACAATTACTGAGCTTCTCTGCTGTTTAATGGGTTTGAAACCTCGAGAGTTGAAAATAATTAAGTTGGACGTTTCTGCTTTCGAAGTTTGATATTTGATGAAAAAAAAGAAAAAACTAACAGAAAGATCCATAAATATTAAAGTCAAATGGGACCACTGAAAAACTGAGTCTGACTTCCAGCATACCACAGCAACCCTGTCATTTCATCCAATTTTACCTGTGTCAAACCTAGTATCTTGTATAGATAAGTCCATTATTATAAAAATAGTTTCAGATCTCAAAAATGATAATACAGACTGCAAGTGCAGGACCTTACAATTGCTGATCACAACACAGTGGGATCATTCCTGTCTGCTCAAACCAGCTAACCTAAAGCCCCCTACCTGGCAACGCATTCATTCTGGCTAAGCCCAGCAATTTAATCTCAAAATGTATTTCTCACAGAAAGCTATGAGAAACTTAAAAAAGAAGGGGAAAGTGATTAGAGGACGTGAGCTAGAATTCAACATAGATGACAGGCACTTCTACAACTTGCTATTAAAAAACCTCCAAACTTATAATTTCAGAAGTCTCAGGAAAATTACAACATCATACTATTAATTTTTGGTTTTTCCTGCCCGAATAATGTACTTTTTCCTCAGCATATTTTCCTTCATCTAGGTTTAGCACTAATCAAAAGCTTATCAGTGCTGCACCTCAAAAGGTAAATGTAAATTCAAATATTCACTCTGTGCAATTTCTTGCAAAGGAAATGTATAAAGTTCTTTAGAGCCAAATGCATACATACCATAAAAGGTTAAAAAAAAATGAAAGGATGTCTTTTGCACAGTAGGAAAGAACAGGATGAGGAGAGACAACCCTGTGCAGCATTATAGTAGGATTTACAGACAGAGAAAATTCCTCAGCTCCCTCAGCCATTCTCTGCACTCCCTATAGCTGCCTGAAAAATGTTTGTAGCATTGTTTCTGCTAATGAATAAAATGAACAGAGCTGAGGCAGAAAGGAAGCAACAGACACTGCAAAATGAAGGAAAGAAATGAGGGAAGAAAAAGAGAAAAAAAGAGTATTTTCTCCCCTCCTTTACTCTCAACATTTCCAACACTTACAGTGGATTTAGGGAAGAATCAGCGAAGAAATAAGGATTAAGACACAAATTAATACAAAAAAAAAAAAAGGAAAACAAATACTAATCATAGAATCACAGAATCTTAAAGGTTAGAAAAGACCTCCAAGATCATTGAGTCCAGCCTTTGGCCAAGGCTGTCCTATGGTCCATTACTGAGGGCAGGAACTAGAACATATGTCTTTAGATCCAAAGCTTCTGACAAGGCACCTTCAGCTAATAGTCCTTATGGAATGGATGCAGGGATAATGCCTGCTGGTGGGACCAAGGGGGTAGGGCATGGAGGCTGATGCTGTTAGAGAACTGGTACCATAGCAAAAGATGGTTGTCACTGTCACATTAGTTTATTGCACATTACAAAAATCAATTCAACATCTTTCATCGTCCTGTCAATCACATTCTGAAGCACTGCAGGACAAATGGATTTTCTCTGTGACAGTGGGACAGGAATCATGAATTCTGATCCTTCTGTTGGACAGTTCAGTATCCATAAATTGTCAAGACAGCAGAAACCACACTGCATTTTAGTCTCCCACTGCCAATACACAAGGGTGTCTGTCCAGAAGGAGCAGAGTTTGTAGATCATGGAGGTATGGGATAGTGATTTCCGTGATGCACAAAAGAAAGAAAAGGACCAAGGAACAACCACTGAAACACAAGAAACATGGTGCAAACATCTCCTTAAAAGTACTGAAATAATAGTTATACTATTTAGTTATAGCAGTTTTACTATTTAGTTATAGTAGTTATACAGAACTGTAGTCTGCTGAAGAAAGAAATACTGAAGGGAAGAAATGTGGGTGCTAGTATATCACTAGTATAAAAACTGAAAGTTGTAGTACTAAGTGGGGATTTGATTTTCACCTGTTGTGACTCAGTCATGCTAAATCATTACAATCTCTTTTCATTGACCATCTTAGATTGCCAGAGCCAAGCCTTCTAGGCCAGTTAACTGCTGGGGATGAAAAATTCTGTGATACTAGCTGAGCATTTAAAGTAAGGAAAACCAGAAGAAAAATCAACAGAGAAGCAATCTAATATGTACTATTTAATCTATCATCAAGCTATAGTCACTAAATAACCTCCATTCTCAGATCTTTGTTGTTAACTCACAGTGACTAATATCCCATTCATATACTGCTTCTTGATATTTTTTGACAGCCAGAAAATTGGTCCTCTGCCTGAACTTAGGAAACAATTTATTTTCTGAGCTGAAAATGTAAATACAACAAGGCACAGAAGAGATAGCCCAGTTGTCCTTGGGTAAATATGACAATTAGTGGTACATACATTCGTCCCTCAATAAGAAACCTACATTGCATACGTGCCTGTGAGTACTAAACTGCTTAGACAGTAGTGCCTAATATTACTAAAATGTTACAGCACAAGGGGGAAAGGCACAGAAGAGAAGAATAAACTAACTTTTTCAAATTGCAGATAATATGAGAATTGTTTCAGAGAGGGGGTTGAAGAAGAGAGGAAATTAGGTTTAAGGTCCCCACTCTGGAATAAAGACTGATGTCCTGTAAGTGGTATCTCAGCCTTCTGCAGTCAATCTTGTGTAATTATATTTCATGTAAATACAGTGTTTTAATCACCACCCCTCACTTCTGATCACTGCTTAGGGTCTGACTCAAAACTGCCAGCTCTCTGAATATAAATAACCAAATGTCTCCAATAAGCCAGGCAGCAGCTGACTCCAGGGTTTTAAAGGTCAATAATTTCTTTTTAAAAATCAATATATTTGTAACTAGCGTAAAAGCTTCCAGCCTAAAAATGTGCTTAAATGGACAATCCAACAGGGCTTTTTTCCAAGCCAGTTGTCAGTTTTCAAATTGTAAGAAGGCCTTTTATAAGGGATGGGGAATTCTGAAGATTAATTCTGCTCCTTTCCAGGAAGCCACCATTCCATCATCTCCTATTCACAGCCTATCACAGACAATGGATACTATTCAAGAGCAACAACTCAGGTACATTAAAATAGGAAAAGCATGTAAGCAATAACCAAACAATGGCATGTTGCTGTGTCAAAGGGAAGCAGGCATGATGTGCTTAGCTTCCCTGAAAGGAGCACTTTCTTTCTGTAAGCTCACTCTGTTCTCTAGCTATTTCTGTAAGAGTCATCACTGTATTAAAAAAAGAAGGGATTGTCTGTGATCCAAAAGAAATGGTTGAAGATAATGCTCCCCCCATCTCCAATTTGTATAAATGTTTGTGCAATAAATAAGGATCTAAGTGAGTGAAATCACTTGCTCTTCCTAGAAACTATTTGTTTGATTAGCTATGATACATTCAATTTATTATTTATGGACCTAAACTTTCACATCATAATGAGATATACTCAAGCAGACTTGAATGCTAGCAGTTGAAATAAGAATGATTGAGAAATGTATTTAGTTGAAAGGAATTCAGGTAATTTGATTTCCTTTTGTGCTCCATCTTTTACTGTGTCCATAAGCAGCAATAAATCAGAATAACCACTACCTAAAGAAAACCTTAAAAGAAAGGTTACAGCAGGGTACAGCTCATGCAAGTAACAAGAGCCTACATGAAAACAGCTGTAAGTTTTGCCTTTCGTTAAGTTTTTTAGACTTCAAGGCGAGCCCCATATTTCCTTGTAAGAGGGGCTCACAGAAAATAGGCTAGGGACTAATACAGGACCCACAGGAACTCAGTTTCCTAAAATTAGGTCAGCACTGGTATAAAATTAGATTCAATGTTCTGCTGACCGAAACTGAAAAGAGGAGGAGTAATTTTTAATCACAAATTCTTGAGGGTAATGATATATCTTGCTGGAAGTCACCAAGTAGTGCCACAAGCTTGCACAGTGATTACCTCCTTCCTCTTGCCAACACTCATCCGAAGTCCAAACACAACTGAAACTTATAAATTAACTATGAGGGACAAATTGTTTCAAGTCAAAACATGCAGCACTATTTAGACAAATGATTATACTCTATACTTACAAGGCATTCAGTATAAGACTTAGTTATCTACTGTAATTGATTTCTCAATTAGATTGTCTGATGAAATTGCTTGCGAGGGGGGGGCTGTAAAACTAAAAACAGAAAAAAGAACAACACACAAATTATAACGTAGTTCAAATCACCCAATCATACAAAATAAATTTGCGGAGATAGTAATTATAAAAAAGTATGATGTAGCAACCTTGGAACATACTGAACAATGATCTTGAACAATAACTTTCAAAAATCAATTCTAACCATTTATTGTCTTACAATGCAGCATCTCTGAGGCTTAGAAATTAAACTCTGGGGAGAAAGAAACATTGTTTTCTAGTAATGAATGAACTGACCTTGTATTACAGAATCACCTGAGCAAAACAACCAGACTGAAGCAATGAGAAAGAAGGCTACACAAAAAACAATGCCCATTACTACCTTATCAGCATTGCAGGACTATTTAAAAATATTTTATTATAAACTTGTTTGACCTACAGTAAGTATAATTCTGAATGGTAGTAAACTGTATAACTACCTACCCCACCATTCAGTCTCACTAAGGTCACATCCCCTGCGGATCCCTCTCCAGAGGGCTGGGTGCATGGGCTGACTGAGGAAGATCCTGCTGATTGCAGGATCTATGCAGAAATCCAGAACGATTTCCAGAGAAGCACCTAGTGCACAAAAGGTCCTGGAAAGCCCTTTTGTGGAATGGAGTGACGTGTAAGGATATTGGAAGCTGCCAAGAAGGTTATAAGCCAGACTCTGGACAACTCTGGGACAGAATTTCCCTGTGTACCTGGGGAATAGGACAACTAGTGGAACGTAGGATTTCCTTGGTTTGCTGGCACAGTTACTCCAGAAACTCAGCATGAAATAATCTAGCCTGGAACTATCAAAGACTTTGACAAAAAATTTGTCCAATTCCTTCAGCATCACAGTATGGCAAAAAAAAGCCCTATCCAGTATAAAAGCCTATAAATTACCTTCCCCCAGCCATCTAACATTGATACTAGTTCATGGTTTATAAAGATTAGGTTGTGAAATAAGCTCCCGGGCTACTGGCCTGGAGCAACATAGGATGGAGATTTTTAATACTATTTTGAAGAATGTTTAGCTGGAACTGTAAATTGAAAGGAGCATGACTGCTTCATTCTGCAGAGCTTGTGCAGCACATCAGAAGAAGGTTAATGAATGCCAGTGTGGGAAGCACTAATGAGATACCAAACAGTGCTTTGAAGAGATTTGGCTTTTTGCAACTAGAGAAACATGTACCTTCTTTTCCTATGATCACTGACTAGGAACTTAATTCCCAGCCAGGTTTCTACTAGGATGTAGGAACTCCCCTAGCCTATCCTGCCACAGCTTTTGAGGTTTTACCATACAACTTCAGATCCAAATGAATAACCTCATTATTTCCCTTAGGGTTCTCCAGGGGTGATACAATGAGGACTTGCAATACTGATGCCTTTAAGCTTTCACAGCAAACTTCCTGTGCAGGTTTGTACCCTGCTGTGCTTCAAATAGCATATGTGAAACCAGAAACAAGGAATTACTTATAGAGGGGACACTGAGTGACAATGGATGCCATAACCAATCCACACAATGAAGGAGCATGCCAGGAATGGCACTGTATGTATGGGCATTTATGGCACATGTGGCAGTTCTAATGAGTAATGAATTGATAAAATGCATGCTGTTTTGTCACAAACTGCTGTGAAGCAGATTGTTCTCATACGTGCTGGGGATCTGAAGTGCCAGTTGTGCTTATTTTCAAAAACTTCTTGGATGAAGAGCTTGCCAATCTGCATGTGGTATTTTGTGGCTGATTAATTTTATAGATTGTGCTAGGTAAGAACTCTCTGACTTACTAAATCCAATATCAATTTTAATCAAACTCTAGTTGCTTGCTAATTTGGAGACACAGGGTGCCATTTTATTGGCTTCTGTAGACTGCTTGCTCTCCCTATATATAAAATAGTTCAGAGAAACTGAGCTGAAACAACACAAAATCCAAGGATGACAAAAATAAGAATATTACCCACTGACTGGGTTGTGGAGAGTTACAAGCAATCCTATCCCACAAGCAGCCAGCAAATGTTGAAAGATATGTGTGAACCTGTGCCTAACCCTAAAAGGAACTGTGGAACTGAATAAGGGCTTGTAAGAAGTTCTTTTTCAGCATCATGCTCAACAAATAATACTCTGTGGGTGCCTGGGTCTGCTCCCTTTCTATAAGCTACACTCTTCTATAATCTCATTGTGTAAATCAACAAAAGCAGCTTCTGTGCCCCTGTTCATACTGCAAACAGTAACTACATGAATCCAGTGAATCTCTGAAAGTCATTCTCCGCGGGAGAATTTCTTTTTGTCATCTCATGCAGCATCTTTGTGCTGAGACTCATTTGAAGGTGCCTGTCCTTCAGATCTTACAATAACTTTATAGTGAATAAGTTCTTTTAATTCCAGTTTTAGATTCAGAATAATTTTCCCTATATGGTCTGCACAAGCCCATAAATTCTTTCAAGACCAGGGTTTTATCCTCTTGTGTTCGCAAGTTTGTAAAAAAAAAACTGACCAGAGCTTTGGGTGTGGGTTTTTTGTTTGTGTTTAAATGTTTGCTACTTTTTCCTAGATGGCACCTTATACGTCAAAGACAAAGAATTAGCTTCTCTGACAGTTTTTGTTTGGAAGATTGGATTTTATTTGTTTTAAGTTAGGCTGCCCACTGAGGACACATATTCTGGAGCTCCTGAAGTAGAAAAAAGCAGTCTCAAACCAGGACAATGGAGATTTTTGAAAATGTGATGACTACACAACATGTAAATGAAGGGTTATTTTTATGGAAAAGGTGGGCTTTGCTAACCAGCTTAACTAAGATTATGTATGAAAACTTTTCCAGAATCATCTTCTGGCAAATCATAGTGAATGGAAGGTCTAGAAGGAACACTGATAAGTTAAAAAGTCACTGCTGTCACACGTGCACAGTGAATGGCTTCATCAGGCATCTAGAGAACTACGAGAAAATGGACAAAACAAAAAATAAATCAAATAATTTTTTAAAAAAGCATTTTAAATGCAGAGCAGTTTAGTTATTTTTCTTATCACTGGACACTCAATAAAACTTAGAAACTCAGAAAACCCTCATCATGGCTGGGCTTCGCGAACGAAGATTTGGGAAAGGCTCTATCCACATTTGTTACAGGCACGCTGGTGGCTAATGAGGCTAATACGAGACAGACATATCCGATTGCAAAAGGCACAGCAGAAAGACTCCTTAGGTGGTACATTCTGCAGGACAGGATTCTTTCTGCGTTGTCTTTTCTCCTCGAGAGTGACCCTGCGGGCGTTCTCAAAGGAAGCAGCAGTGTTATAGATGGTGTGTCTCCAGGCCTCCTGATTGGAGGCCAGAGTAGACCAGCTATGTTGATCAATACAGAAAACCCTACCAACAGCAAATAAACTACTTGGTTGATAAGACCTATAGAAATGAACAGGGAAAAGTCCTTGTGCTCATTACAACTGAGGGATATAACTCATTAACAAGACTATACTCCCTTCCACATAATTACAATTTTCCGTGCCTTTCCCCAAACTACAGTATATGATTCTGTGAATATTGTATAACCATGACAATGCTTTAAAAACATTAGCTGATCTCCCCATACAACTCCTATAGCAGGGACAGCACGGTGTTTCCCATGCAAACACACAGGTTGTGCCAGCCTGCAAGACTGACCAGAGGTATTTTTAGTGATTTGTACTACGACTCCAGCAAACGATTGCAAGCTCCAATCCAGCTCTTTCAAATGGAATCATACTGTCTTACCTATATTTTTCATTAAAAGCACAGCTACAAAATCAAGTCATCAGGCTAATGTGTATTTACTGGCTTTATCCAAGCACTTGTTCCACGTGCATTGGCTATAATAAGCCAGTTAGACTCTTTGGAGGCCTGATAACCATCTGTTGAAATCACTGGCAGACCAGCAGGTAGTAGTATCTCAGTCCCTCAGTGGGTTTCACATTTTGCCACTTAGTACTCCCAATCACCCTTTCCAGTGCCAGAATGAAACAGAAAATGAAGAGAAAAGCTTTAGTAATTTTCTATCGTGAAATGAGGAATAAAGGACAAAGCATGCATTTGTGTACGTGTAAAGTAGGTTCCTGCATTTCCACACTAACTGCACTTCTGATTTTACCTTGAAGAAATAAAGGTTTTTAGTTGCCATGGCAACCATGTTAACAAATAGCAGCACAGATTTTACACAAACGATGCGATTGTCAGGAGTTGGGGATAGTCTAACAGGTTTTTATCAGATATCCCCCCCCAAATACACACTTATTAGCTAAAATAAATCCATCACTGGTTTTCCTCATTACATGCTTTTCATTTCATAATAGCAAAGGGTTTTTTTTAAGAGGATATACCTGTATTAAGAGCCTCTAAATTTCATATACCTTATATTTCATGCTTGAGAAAGGCATCACATGATTGCAGCATTCTTTAAAAGGCATAAACTGATTTGCATTAATGCTTCTCTCAGGGAGCTAACTGGGGGGCTATAAATACAGTTCCTGTCTTCAGGATTACTTAGCAATTTTGCTGTTCTGAAAAGGAAAAATAAAAGCAAGGAAAAAGATAATCTTCACAGACAGATGGAAAGGGGGAGAGAATGTTCTGTACATCATCCAAAAATTAATGATGAATCTGTTGGTTCCTTTAAAGAGCAAAAATTTATGAAGGCTAAATTTTGCAGAGTTCAACACCTGAACATTTCTATTGCATGGGTTTTGTGGTTCAAATGCATTTCTGGAATAAATTACTGATAGTCCACTGCATCAAATATTAACTTTGGCAGATTTTCTTTCTAGAGAGAGCAAATTTTAATTTTAGCTGAATTATAATAGCAATAGCAGTCTGCACTTCTCTAGTCCCTCCCATCTTCATACTTCCTTCAAAGCACTTCAAATATCAGTCAAAAATATTAATTTGAAATATGGCCACAATTTAAGGATAAATACACTAAGGTCCCACCTCAAAGAGATGGGAAAAGTCAGAGCCACAACAAACCATAGATCATGGTAAACATGAAGAGGTGATTAACTATTCTGAACATCTAAGCATTTGCTCAGCCTTTTATAAGCCAAACAAGACAGATGAAGTTTCCCAAACAATGTCATGTTTAAAAATTTATGGATCTATTTAAATACAACCACAGTGTATGTGTACAGACACTTGCTTAAAAAAAAAGCCACAAACTTTAGTTGGCTGAATATCATTTTGAATTCATGTCTCATCTGCTTAGCCAAAGCAATGACTTAGTTCCTGCATTAAATTTGCTTTCCATTTCACGCAACTTTTATACTAGCTCAAAAAATTACTTTCTTGCAAACTCTTAACCATGTCAAAAACTGTTCAATAGAAGTGCACTCTCATGACATCTGACAGCCAACACTTTAGATTGCTACAATTACACATTTCCACTTCACTGTCCATTCCTACCTAAGCAAGACACCAGAGTCCTGAGATAAAATTACACGGAATATTCCTACAGCAGACAAATTAAATTAAATTAAGAGGGGAAGGCACTACTCTTCCTACCTACAATTTTTTTTTACCTCTGCAATAAATCCTGTTTCCACTGGACATCTTTCATCCACATCTGGTTGGTTTGATAAAGCTAATAAGCCATAGGTAAACTTGTGTTCAGCTGTTTAAGCCCATTCTTCTTCTTTTTACACAGATGCTACAAAACTAAGATGAAAAGGGGCTACTGGGAAGACTGATTTCTAAGGGTTTTCTCCTTCCCTCCCCTATTAGCCTCCCAAGTCTCTGCAAAGGGTTAGAAATATTAGCTTTAACATTTTGACAGTTTTAGCAGCAAATATTCATTGCCAGCAAATAGCAAAGGAGCCACTGGGGCAACTTTCCTCGTTTTTTATTTCTTTGCAAGCTGTTTCACCTTGCTGGGATATGCAGCTCTTATTCCACCTACCTTTAAAGCTGACTGAGCTCTTTATATGTTTTATATGTCTCTGGCTGGCAGTACCTTGGAGAGCCTGCACCAGCCAACCATGCTCTGCGCTTATTTCCATAGGGATTTCTCTCCCAATATATTCTAATTATGCCTGAAACATTTATAGAATAGCTTCCATTTTAAAAATAGCTCACAAGCCTAATACACATCGAGCAGATCCACTTCACCTACACCAGGCAGACCCCATAGCAGTTTGACAGCTCTCAACACTACCACAATATACATTTTCAGGATTGACATGAAGGAAAAAAAATATGTTCACCTATAGAGACAATGCTTCAGAGAGAATTTAAATAGATACATATTGGGCTATAACTGCAGAGTATGGGGTGATATTCAGAATATGGGATTAAAAACTACCAAGAGTGTAAAAACCATGAAATGGATCTTAAATGTCCATGAGCTTAAGCAATATTGATTTTACATCTTATTAACAGTAGCTTTCACAGACCAGGATCTTTACCAGGATTACTATAAGGTGTGGAGTTTTTATTTGTTTAAAGAAATTTTCACTTTTCATAAGGCATTTAATTGGAAAAGGTTGAACTTTTTCCAGTCAAGAATTAATACTTTGATTTATAATAAAACATGCTCCACAATAATTAGTAGGGCAGGGTACCTATGTGGGACAGGCAAGTCCCCATTTCAGAACTCTAAGAAATATTTTTTGAAACCACATTGTCTGTTTTCAGGAGAGTTCTCTTCATAATAGGAGAAGTGAGAGACCTTTGTTGCCAGTGCCTATCTGCTGCGTGGTTGAGGTTTAATTGTGGTGTGCACTATATGCAGCACTTTCTCTGGGTTTCCTAGGAGTTCTAGATGGTACACAGGCCATTTGGAGGAGAGCCAAGATAATTTTATTTACTCTACATGTATTGGAATTGTACCCAAATCTTCGTTCGCGAAGCCTAGCCATGATTGGAATTGTAAGGCAAATGTCTGAAATAAAATCTTACAAGGGGAAGGGAAGCCAGACATATTCAATATATGCAATAAAAAGGGCTTTCTGTGGCTGCTCTTTCTTCCATACTTGGCTGGTCATGTGCAGACAACTTCATGCCAGAGTTGCAAGCAAGACCTAAATATTCAGATATTCAAAGTTACAGCAGAGTATCATCCACTGAGTAACTCAGTAGAACATCAAAGCTAAACTACAAGAGGACCAACAGTCTGGCCTGACAAAAAGTTCTTCTTTAGATGTATCGTGCTCTGTCAGTGCCACATAATGTAATGCTATGCAGAGATATCCAAACTAACCTAAACATGCCAGCCAGTAAATCAACAGATGTGCCTTAAGGTACTCCTCCATCCAGGTTCATTAATCCTTTTGAGAAGCATCTTGCTAAGATGGCAAAGCAAGTATAGGCATCTCTGCATGACACTACACTATGCCTCAAAGATTTAGAGCAGTAGGTAGCTTTGGCAGATTTCAGGTCTAAAAAAAAAATAAAGAAAAAAAAGTCCTTTGAATTTTGTAACTAATTACTAGTTACAAACTGCATCAAATCCCACTCTATGTGAATAAAGTCAGTTAGTATAATAATATTTTTTTTTATTTATATGAGAAATACTGTTTTGGTAATTAGGTAAAAGTGCACATGTGGCATGTTCACGGACTTTTTATTGTGCTTGAGAAAGAGGCCAGGCTAATACAACCATGGAAATTGAACCACTCCATTAAAGCAGAGACAAATATAGTAGCAGTGCAAGCTGCCTCCACAGCTCTGACAGCCAAATTACATCAATCACAGCCATGAGGGGATGGATTTAAGCAGAAGGGTAGCACTGCACATCTACATCCATACAAAACTTGGCCTTACTGACTGATTGTCAGGGAGTGCCAGCTGCAAGGTGTGGACAGCTGCCCACTAGTCATCAGGCAGATTCACGAGTTTATTGGACAAAAAGAGCCAAACAGCTGACAGATAGTAACAAATTTTTGTCAGAATAACCAGAGGAAAAGAGATTCTTCATGCCATTACTAATCTTGTGAGCCCTTTCATTTCATTATTTTAGCAGACATGCCTAAGAGATATCCTGGCCTCCAGTTTCATAGTTTGTTGATGATATATATGTGGAAAGCAGCATGTTACTGAATCATGCACAGCCCTAACCTTTGCTGCTGAGAATCATTTAAGGACATTACACCATTTGAATATTGCTACTGCCCAATTTATACTATTCTTATTTCTATGCTAAGAAAAAGAAAATCACCATCAATGTTGCATGGCTTCCTGCTCTCTCGACATGCACGGAATACAAGACCTTTTGAAGAGGAGAGCAATAATATACTTAGAGAGAGAAAATAGAAACACTAGATTCTTTGCCATACTACCTCATATTTCATACCATAGGTATTCCTTTCTGAGGTTTTTAAACAGTGATATTAAGGTCCATACTGGAAGCCATGAAATAGCACATTAATTTGGGAAGATTCAGAAGTGGATGCTGAAAGGAGAGGCAGCTACACCACACCACCAGTCTCAGTCTCTCTCACACAGGCAAAACTCTGATGAACAGTTACACCCTGGAAGACATTCTGATGCTCACCAGCAGGAAGCAGCCTGAGTATGGGGGTAGGGTGGGTTGGTGTGGAAGGGTACAGGGACAACATGGAATGGCTGCAGCATTTGCATCACTATCTGAAGACCTGGGTTCAAGTCCCATCAGCACGACATCGGGCAAGACATATGGGGTTGGGTTGTGACTGTTTCCCTCATTCACATGGAAAAATAGCAAAACAAATGTCCCTTCTATCAATTAATGCTCTTTTTGTCCAGAGTTTGCCCTATTACACAAAGTTCATCACAAGCTTAGGCAAGGTTCATCTGTTAGCACAAAAGTAAATAACAGTAACTGCCCAAATGAAAATAGGCCCCAGACAGGCCTGACACACACTCAAATACTGCTTTTTAAGCTTTAAGCTGAAATCAGGCACCACTGCATAAGCATGACCATGACCAACATGAACCAGTGGTCAGAAAGGAAGACAATGCAGATAGAAGACCAGTCCAGAGATTATTGCAACACCTTTGTTCAGTCTGCAGTTTTGGGGGGTTTTGTAGTGCCTGCAAAGTGCCAGGAACTTCAAAAAAGTTTAAAAGAAGTAGGCACAAGGCAGTAAAGTTTATTGACTTAATTTAAGACTCCTGCTCACTAAAAGTAACAAACAGTAGGAAAGTCATTGCTCAGCACAGGAGGCAGGTGTAACAGCCATAACCCAGAGGTAGGTCAGAAAAGTCCTGATTGATGCTTTTTGAATCTGAAGGTGAAAAAACAATATTAAGATAAAGAATATTCCTTGAGAAGGCTGTCAGGGAGATGGAGCCAGGCTCTCTACTGTGGTACTTAATGGGACACAATGGATATAATTTGAAAAAAACCCCCAAAACTGAAAGAGTTTCAGATCAGGTACAAAGAAAATTTTTTGTCACGAAGGCGGCCAAGCAGTGGAATAGGTTGCCCACAGAAGTTTTGCCATTGCCCTCCTTCAAGGTTTTCAAGACCAGATCAGACAAAGCTCTGAGCAACCTGATTTGTTCTCACAGCTGACCCTATGCTGAGCAGGAGGTTGAACTAAAGACCTTCTGAGATCCCTTCCAATGTGATTTTTCCTATGATCCTAGGATCTGCCAAAAATAACCCAGAGATATTTATAGAAAAACAATCTGTGCATAGGAAAGATCAATGAATAATTCAGTCAAAGAGGAGAGGGTGCATATATAAAGGGAGAGGAAGGATTTACATGTAACTCTTTCAGATGCATACAGAGACATATTCATTTACTTTTGCAATGTATAAAGGTTTCTACCTGGAGAGGAAATACTACCATATTTGTGAAGAAAAAAAATAAAATTACAATGCTGTCTTATCAAAATTGTCTTAGTACAATAACTTCCTTACAAAATAGAGTGTTTATGATGAATATATTACCCAGACCATCTTTACTTCTTTCTCAAGAGAGCAATATTTTTTCATTTTTTTTTTCATTTATTCATTTTATTTCAGGGAAAATTGACAAGTTTCAAGACTAAACCAAATGAAGGCTAGAAGTCTTCACCCTATGTCAGCAAGGAGTAAAAACTAGGAAAATTCTGTCCTTTTCACTCCTCAAAAGTTTAGAGGCTATTTTCTGTCCTTGCAGTATTTATCAGCTTTTCTTTTCACTTTCTTTATCTCCTTTCATCTCTTTTACTCAGTGGGTAAAAGGCAAGTTACACATTGTTGTCCTGTGATTCATCCTGAATGCAAAACTACCCTTTCAGTATGACATGTGGTGTTAATCACCATCTTCCTCTCACTTGATGTCAGAGTTGGCAATTTTCTAGCATCTTCACTGTGTAGCCATGTGTACATAATTTCCCATTTCTTCATTGCACCCAAGTGTGGGTAGCAATTGCAACTAGACTAACCTATTTCAAGAGATTTTTTTTTTCTTTTTTAAATATTCAGAGCCTGCCTCATTTTTAGA
Organism: Pseudopipra pipra; assembly: GCF_036250125.1. Lineage (NCBI taxonomy): Eukaryota > Metazoa > Chordata > Aves > Passeriformes > Pipridae > Pseudopipra > Pseudopipra pipra. The sequence goes on from NC_087556.1 coordinate 11,553,995, forward strand.
CAGTGTTAGATAGATTTAACTACTCTCAATCCCAATGGATATAAATCAATGCATTCACTTCATATACAGGGGAGTTGTTTGTTTTTCTTCATCCATGTCACTGTATTCCTCTCAGCTATTTATTTATCTGAGAGGAAAGCCAAGTACATTTTTCTGCCCCCTGCCAATAAGCTGATTGTTCTTTGGCTCAAGCTGTTCAATATATTCCAGACTAGAGCAAGGAACTTATTTGTCCTCAACAGTTTGGCAGTGTCCTGACATGTTAAACAGATGCTGGGTTTACACCCAATTTGTAACTACTTTTCACTGGTGGACTTAAAGATCATGCACATTAGCTCTTCTTGGCTCCCAGAGGTCAATATGCACATTAAAATATCACATTTGTTCCTCCTCTGTGTTTGTGCTGTGTGCTAATTCTATTAGAAAACTTTGTCTAGCTCAAGTTGCAGCATTAGGATTTGCATGTGATTCTTAGAGTAGGTCCTTCTGAGCCCCTAAGCTTTCACAGACAATACCACTACTAAATTCCTTGTACAGTACGTATCAGTTCTCACCAGCAAGTAAACTCAATGAGAGCTGTGAAAACTACTAACAAGTAACACCAATATATGATAAATTTGTAAAAGAAATTCTCAATATCACAAAAGTGTTTCGTTCTCCGACAACTGTCTATGCAATGAACAGTTAAAAATTTCCCTAATTCTACAGCCAACATATATCAGCCTCCATGTAGCACCAAGCATAAATGAAAATTCTATTGTGACTTCATAAATATTTTCCTAAAATAAACCCCAACTTCTAGAATTGTGTGCTGTTAGATATTACCTACGTGCCATCCATTCACTCACTCTTATACAGTCATACAGTTTCTCGACCACCTCACTGCATCCTCCATACCCACACCTGCACATGCATTTTAATGAATTTACACACCATTCACTCAAAATAAATAATAAAATAGATACTCCATAGTAGAACATTTCAGCCTAGAAAGTGATAAATTTACACAACAGAGGACAATACAAATATGTGAAATATTTGCATAAACACTAATGCACACCTATTGCAATAAAACATCTAGTATTGCATACAAGGAGAAAGGATAGTGTTTCATTAATGGGGTTAGTTAAAATCCCAGTTGTTACAAAGTTACCTACTACAGAGACATTTACATGGGAAATTTAGTGTGGATACTGGTGATAAGGAAGGTGAGCTTTACATTTCAGTGTAGGCAGTACGTTCCAATAAGATGTACTTGACAAAGAATTATATTATTTAGGTTTTTCAGGGGTTTAATTCATATAACACTTCCTTTAAAATACATCTGCATACTGTTAATTGTACATTGAAAAAATATGTAGAGAACATACATTTACAATGTAATTAATATTAATGTAAAATTAATGCCAGTGGCTTCACACCTGCAGTTTTGGGCCCCTCATTTTAGAAAGGATACTGAGGTGCTGGAGCAGGTCCAAAGAAGGGCAACGAGGCTGGTGAAGGGACTGGAGCACAAGTCCTATGAGGAGAGGCTGAGGGAGCTGAGGTTGTTCAGCCTGGAGAAGAGGAGGCTCAGGGGAGACCTCATCACTCTCTACAACTACGTGACAGGAGGCTGTAGCCAGGTGGGGGTTGGTCTCTTCTCTCAGGCAACCAGTAGTAGGAAAAGAGGGTGCAGTCTGAAGCTGCACCAGGGAAGGTTTAGGGTGGACATTAGGAAGAAGTTCTTTACAGAGAGGGTGATTGGGCATTGGAATGGGCTGCCCAGGGATGGAGATACTGATGGAGTTACCATTCCTGGAAGTATTTAAGAAAAGACTGGATGTGGCACTTAGCGCCATGATCTAGTAGACAAGGTGGTGTTGGGTCAAAGGTTGGACTCAGTGATCTGAGGTCTTTTCCAACCTAGTTGATTCTGTGATTTGCTGTCCCAAAATTGTTATTTATGATGTCAGAAAAGGCTGCATGAATCCAGGACTCTAAAATTTGCAGTAGCACTTGACTTTAGCCACAATTAAATTCAGCAAAGTTAATCATGCACCATGTTTCCAGCAGTTCATGTTATCCCAAAAAGCTAACCTAGACAGGGTTTATACTTTTATTGAGTTCCCTAATTTACCTGCCCCTGCCTGCAACTAAACCATACTGCACTTTCAACATAGCTAGGGTAAAATTGCCTCAGCATTAAGAAGCAGAAAACCAATTCCCATATTCAAGGAAAGTGACATTTAGAAAGATAATGAACCAGGTGTATCCTGGTTATCAAAATCCCTGAACAATTTCACAGTTGTAGGTCGAGTCCTAGATCAGACAGTGTCCTGGTTAGACAACAGTTTGGTTACCTCTGTCTTTCCTCTTACCCACATTTTTCTAAATTGGATACTTCCCCAAGTAAAGCCACACTTTTTTTTAAGCTGTCCTTGGTCCCTCTTTGCTGCCAATTGCTTCCTAACCTATGTCAAGCCCTGTAATTTCTCGCCAGTACTTACATCACCTGGTACTCCACCACAAACAGCAATATTGGGAATGCTGACCTATGAAGAACACCATATGGCTGCAGATGTTCTTAAGTGCCATGTTGTCTAACCTATCTTACAGTAAGCCAGATGCCATGGTAATTAAAAGCTGGATACCATCCAGAGGTTAGTGTATAGCACGCTCCCAAAATTTTTCAATATTTAGAAATATTGTAGTTTTAATAAAAATTAATTTTAGGAAAATAGATTTAATAAGAGTTATACCAACAGACACAAATATAAACTAGGATGTCCATTTACAGAGAGAAGTAACTATGGGTCATCTTCACATACACCTTGGTGGTCTCATTCATATTTAGATATTCTCTAACTGGTGCAGTGAACATTCATGAAAGTGCATTTATTTTCACTCATCTTTTACTCATTGAATTTCAACTTTTTTGCCAGTAAGAAAGCTTAAAATAATGATAACCACAAGTATGAACACTTACGCTTCATTGCACAAACATTTGTGCTAAACAAACCTCAAAGGGGTATGTCCTTTACCACAGCAATGTCATTAAAAAATTCAAATGAATATTCAAAGGAAAGCCTTCCCTAATATTTCTCCCTTTGCTCTAGGAACACAGAAGATATATTATCCACAACTTCTAGTCAAGCATTTTTATGACCGTCAAATTAAATGAAAAATATTTTGAAGTGGAAGATTCCACACAGCACCTCACAAACTCGACAAAAGCACAATATACTAGGCAACCTTCTTTTTTTTTCTTCTTACAAAAGTCAAGGCATATCTTCTTTGCACGCTCTAGAGAAAATATTCTTATTGATTTTCGATATATCTCCTTGAAGATTAAAATTACTAAATGTTTCTTCATTACAGAACATTTTTATTTTCAACACTCTTAAGAGATATCATCAAAAAGGATGTGCTTACAAAGACAGACAACATTTTCTTTCTCTCTAAAGACATGAAACAAACAGGGAATCTATAGAGGGTAATTGCATTTAACATAATTAGCTAACTGTGCCCATCCCTCACTATGCATCAACATTAAAGCTAGGCTTTTAAAGCCATTCTAGGTTAGGTATTTGGACAGCCACAACAAAAGACAAATGACTATGAGGATTGATTTGGTTTTGATTTTGCTGCTTATTTCACCTCTGTTCATTGCATAAACATTATAGCAAGAGGAACCTTCAGGTAAAAGGATAAGGAAAACACCTTGAAGATTGTTGAACACTTTAGAAGGCTTTAATGAGGGAGCAACTAGTAAGTGTCTGGAGACAAAAACTTCCCACTAGAAAAAATAAGTTCATCTTACGTAGTAGATCGGTGAGTATCATTATATTCTATTATGAAAAAGGACTGACTTAGTAAAGTATGAGTTGGTTTGACCAGTTAAAGCTCAATCAAGAACCCTGAGTCCATGAAATTGGCTTGGAGTCCTAGGAGTGGCTTCACATGAAATATTCAGTACTTTCAGCTGCCAAGTAGAAATTGTCTCTCTTGGAGTACTCTAAACATTTCCACACATGAAAATAATAATGCAACCATCCTATGCCTATATATGATCCCACCTATAAATGGAGTGCCAAGGACATAACCATCCAATTATCACCCAATTATCTCAGTAAGTAATTGAACTTTGATCTCTTTTACTAATTTCTATAGAAATATGAAGTGACCCTTCAAAACTAAAAGCTATTTGTTCAAGGAAACATAAGGCAAGAGGGAAAGGGTAAAAAAGAAGTGCATAGGACCTATATGCAAGTTTTTCTTGCAAGTTTGGGAGGCCCACTTGTTCTAAGTACCTACCATAATTGGGAACAGACGAAATGGCTGTCCAGAAGCCTTTGTCTTAAACCTGATTTAATCAGTGTGCATTCCTCTGAGCTCACAGGCACTGTTTCATTCTTTTCAGTTTCTTTGTCTGTTCTGGGAATTTGGAGACTGTCTAATCTGATTAGTTCATCAATAAAGGTATAGAGGACAAAAGTACACTTCTACAAAAGAGTTTGCTGTTCATTCAGCAGCTTCAGTTATGTTACTATCATTGCCACCTTCATGCAGGTCTCCTCCAGAACTGATTTACTGGTTTTACTTCTGCAGCTGAGAGTATGGGAAAAAAAATAAAATCAGGCATGCACTAATAATATTAATTTAGAAATAGACACAACATGCCCCACTGTGGCCACAAGCTACTTACAGAAAAGGATATGGGCAAGGATGACCGAGTATTGTACTGTCAGTTTTCTAAAGAAGGAAACATCTCATTAGAGGCAGCCACTGGCACTCTGGCCCTGTGGAGTCATCATCCTGCTGCTACCATAGGCTTTACTCTTTTCTGCAACTCAGGGCAAAGGCAAGCAATATAAACATGGAAGAGACAAGTGCAGTTATAATATGAGCTACTCTGATACTCTGGTAACAGAAACCAGGTAATTGTCACAGAGACATTTGCCTGGACAGAAAGTAATATCTTCCCTAATAGATAGGAGAATCTATTAAGGGGAGTATTAACTAAATATAAAAATAATTAATCTCCCTTTGAACTAAAAGAAGGATTTAATAATTTACTAAAGGGCATAAGTCTGCCAACAGAGAACAAAATGACAGAGCATCAACTTCCCAATGTTAACACTGAAATTTGGCTGTGCAAAGTTCACAGCACAACCTGCAGTAATAAGAATAAAGAACATTCTTTCAGAGCTTTTCAGATCACAATTCACATGTGTAGATGAGATCATGCTAGCCCTATGGTTTGTGGCAAGAGCATGACAGTAACCAAGACAACAGCACAAATGCTTCCTGCAAATTCCTCTTGTTAGAGTATACAGAACATGGTGACCAGCCTATTCTTTCCTTCAGATAAAGCCCAGTCATCTATATTAACACAAGCTCTCATTAAGGCTAAAGCTTGTCTCAGCTAATTAACATTAATTCTTGCTTTTATCATGCCCAGTTTTAGTCAGCTGGTGCATCGTTAGGGGCTCAAATTGGGGAGCAAAGAATCCATAAGTTGCACCTCAACACTCAACAGAAGCAAATCCTAACAAATTCCCCGTGGGAAAATGCACAGGGCAGGAATATTTGTACAAGAATAGGCCCCTACAAGTACAATGACCTACTACTGATACTCTTCTACTGCACTACATGGTATTCAACAGAGCATTTAAGCATATACATGCTTATTCCCCTTTATTTGCAGATGACACTGAGCTGGGGGGAAGTGTCAATCAGCTGGAAGGCAGGAGGGCTCTGCAGAGGGACCTGGATAGGTTGGAGAGTTGGGCTGATTCCAACGGGATGAGGTTCAACAAGGCCAAGTGCCGGGTCCTGCACTTTGGCCACAACAGCCCCATGCAGTGCTACAGGCTGGGGACAGAGTGGCTGCAGAGCAGCCAGGCAGAGAGGGACCTGGGAGTTTGGATTGACAAGAAGCTGAACAGGAGCCAGCAGTGTGCCCAGGTGGCCAAGAAGGCCAAGGGCATCCAGGCCTGTACCAGGAACAGTGTGGCCAGCAGGACCAGGGAAGTGATTCTTCCCCTGTACTCAGCATTGGTGAGGCCACACCTCAAGTACTGTGTCCAGTTCTGGGCCCTTCAGTTCAGGAAGGATATTGAGGGGCTGGAGCAGGTCCAGAGAAGAGCAACTAGGCTGGTGAAGGGACTGGAGCACAAGTCCTATGAGGAGAGGCTGAGGGAGCTGGGGCTGTTCAGCCTGGAGAAGAGGAGGCTCAGGGGAGACCTCATCATTCTCTACAACTCCCTGAAAGGAAGTTGTAGCCAGGTGGGGGTTGGTCTCTTTTCCCAGGCAACTATCAGCAAGACAAGAGGGCATGGTCTTAAGCTGTGCCAGGGGAGGTTTAGGTTGGATATTAGATAGAATTTCTTTACAGAGAGGGTAATCAGACATTGGAATGGGCTGCCCAGGGAAGTGGCGGATTCTCCATCCCTGGAGGTTTTTAAGAAGAGACTGGATGTGGCACTTAGTGAGATTTAAATGCATAGTTAAGTCCTCCAAGTTTGTGGATTAGCATTGCATTTGAAATTGGATGCCTTCTCTATAGGAAAAGATGAAACAACTCTTTCATATTAACCAGTCTCGAACTCTAGCAACTTCAGCACAACCTGACTGCATTTCTGAACTTTGAAATAGGTTTCATTAAATTTCAGTGCACCTCTGCTCTTATTGCTTTCTAGTCAGTTGAATGCTTATCTGTACAAAACCTTCTAAATTATGTTCATCATTACTTTCAGGTTCACAGCTGCTCTAGCTTCCCTGACAGCACCAGAATGACCTCATTCTTCACATTCATTTGTTCTTCCCATAAATAAATTTCTCAGGTCACATGAGTTCATTTCACAGAGGTGTCTTCTTTTGCTAAGTGTCATAACAAGTCAGTCATCCAGACCCGTGATGGTCTTCAGCTAATTCTTCTTGGACTGTCTCAGCACACACCTCCCCTTTGCACTTACCCACAGGCTCAATCCAAAGATTACTGAACTCAAAGGGCTTAAGGGAGCCTTTTTCCTTTTCAGCACCCTTCAGATGAGCTATACTTTCTAAGCAGCAGTTCTTGACACAAAAAATTACATTCAAGTAAATATGTTTCTGTCTACTCTGGTGATCAGATGCAAACTAATTCTTCCCTTTTGAAAATATAGGCACCATGTGGAGCGACCATAAAAATAATTCTAATATTTTTTTTTTAAATACGGTTGCCGTTATCTTTTGTTTAATAAACTTCAGAGTCATAATGGACTTATTTTAAGCAGAAGGGCTACAAAATCTACCCATCTGAAACTTACCACAGGTATGTGAAAAAGGCACTATAAATTTGGGACTTAATTCTTATTTCATTGTGCCACTGTGATAGCACAGACATAGAGAACAAAATGCCAAACTTTATTGTCTTCTATAAAATCATTTCCCTTTATAGTGATTAAATTTCTCTATCAATAGCTAATGATTACCATAATACAAAATCTCACAAGTGAACTTAAAAATTTTTTGCCAGAATCCATGTTTTACTGTGTGCTAAGCTACACCTAAGCTACTTAAGTATATTTTGGCATATGTTTTTGAGAACTTCTCAAAAACATCACGAAAATGTCTATATTCTCACAGCAGGTTTTACTGTAGAAATTGTCAGACTGAATTCCCTTCTGCTCATTGCTTAAACTGGCTCTTTCTACTTGTTACTGCTGAAAGGTTCTACATACAATCCTTAATACTATCTGTCTTATTTTAGATTTTATAATGGAAAGTTCTGATATGTAGAGATGCACCAAATACAAGACTTTTTTCTATGTGCAGGTTCAAAATACAATTTACTAACAGCCATATGAAAAGGTTGTGTATATGGACAACTATAATAAAAACATTTTATACTTATATATTATTTTACATGTATCTAGTCTTTATTTGGCAACTGGTATACTAAGAAATATGTGTTTAATATTTTAGCTCTGTAACACTCAATTTACTGCCACGTGCACTAGATAATTGCAGGCTTTCTCTAGATCAGGCACTGGCTATAACTGCCAGTATTCATAACTGCACTTATCATGAATGGGTTTGTTGTCACTAAAACTACTATTAAGTATCTCTTTATCTTCTACCTGAAGCACTGAACAGATTACAGAGAGAGCACGACAAGGAATTTCTGAAGGCAGCCAACAGCCAGCACAGTGTGTCAGCCCCAACAGTAAATCATCATTCCTTATCACATGTACATACTCATACATTTCATCTATAAAGTACAGCTGGGACCTTCGAGGAGTCCCACGTTAACTGTGTAATGTTTTCTGAAGGGACCATTTGAGACAATCTGGGCTAGATTTGTCAGAGTAACATCACAGAATCTAAGCATATCGGACCCAAGCTTAGCACCCCCCATTCCTTCTGGCAGTGGATTATGCAGAGCTATGTTGGTACCTTTTATCCCTTCCTTTGCAAACCCCATGCTGTAGAGATGTCTATGTGTGAAAAGCATCTGCTCCTCCCTTTTATTTTTCATGGTTCACGAGAATTTAAAGACACCTCCCCTACTTATCACTATCCCCTACTTTTCCAAAAAATAGAGAAACCCACATTTTTCACCTAATGAATTCCCTGCCAAAGCAGTGGTAAAGAGGGATTAAAGAAAGGCACTTCATTTCTAAATTACATCATTAGTGTACGAAGAATGACTCAGAATATTCTCTGCTTCTGAGACAACACATGCAACAATACACCTACCAGAATGGTTTCAAAACCTTTCAAAACCTCTTTGCTTTAGTCTTATTTTCTCTCAGACAGCACAGGCACATCAGGTGTTTAGAAGCCTAGGACAACCACAGTTCACCTCAATGATCATCTACCAGTGCTCTTATACAGGCTAACTGCTGTGACAGACCAGAGATTCTGGCAACAGCAACCAGAACTTTTAACAAGAATTTTCTAGTAAAATAAGCTCATCTTACAAGTGTCGTGGTTTAATCCCAGCAGCAGCCAAGCCCCACGCAGCCGCTCCCTCGCTCCCCCACCAGCAGGATCGAGAAAAGAGTCAGAAGGGTAAAAGCTGGAAAACTCGTGGGCTGAGATAAAGTCAGTTTAATATGGAAAACAAAAGCCATGCATGCAAGCAATGCAAAACAAAGAATTCATTACTGATTCCAATGGGCAAGCAGGTTTCAGCCATCTCCATGAAATGGTGACTTGGGAAGACAAACGCCATCATTCCAAGCCCCTCTGCCTCCCCCCTCCTCCTTTTCCCCACTTTTATATACTGAACATGGTGTCATATGGTCTGGAATATCCCCTGGGTCAGTTGAGGTCACCTGTCCTGGCTGCGCCTCCTCCCAAATTCCCAAGCACCTCTAAGTTCCTTGCCAGCATGGCAGTATAAAAGGAAGAAAAGGCCATGGCTCTGTGTGAGCACTGCTCAGCAATAACAAAAACAACTCTATATTGTCACCACTGTGTTCAGCACAAATCCAAAACACAGCCCCATACCAGATACTGTGAAGAAAATTAATTCTACCCCAGCCAAAACCAGCATAACAACACAGCTTGAAGTCCTCAAAAGCCCATGAACCCATGATAATTTTTTTATTCAATAATTTACCAACCATTTTGTAGGTCTATATATTGTCCTTCCCACATAACAACCTTTTGAATCAATATGCTATTAGAGTGTCAAAAATAGTTCAAGGATCAATGAACTGTAACTCTCACATTGCTGCAAAATCTTTATTTTTCAGTCAATTGTAAGCTGATAATTTCCTTTACTTCTTTTATTTCTTTTTCTTCCACCCTAGACCTTCCTCTGATATGCCACTCATTCATGGTCCAAAACAGACAGAAGTGTCTATGTCAGCCATAACAGATGAAACTTTATTATCATTTGCTCTTCTCTACTTGCCAGTTATTTACACCCCATCCTGATTCTTCCCCCACCTTTTTTAAAAATGCCATTAGCTAGTATTTGAAAAGTCACCTTCTTTCCAAGCTCAGGCCTTAATCAGCAGCCTGTACCTCAAAAAGAGAAAAAAAGGTCTTTGACATCAACTGCTTCTGTTATTGCAGACATTATTAACAGGGCTGACAAAGCTACCTGTTCACCGACACAGGCTCTGCCTTTCTGAGGAATGCTGTGCACTGCTGCAAGACATGAATAAGATTTGTGGAGGAGGATATTGCCATGGAAATACTTACAAATGTCTTCATTTCTGAGTCACACTACCACAGGGAGTTTCCAGCTTGCTGGGAATGACTCAAGTGTTTATTGCCCAATTGCAAATTATATCCCAATTATGTCTGGATTCTGAAAGTATCCCCTTTTTTCATAATTTTCTCTCAAGTTGGGCTCCACAGCTTCTCCTCATGAAACTATTGTGTTTACTGTTTTTGCTTTTCTGTTCTCTTCTCTAAACAGATCTGATGGAAGTTGTAACTCCAAATATAGACTTAGACTAAAACCAACCCTTTTTCCCAAGTACCTTTTGATGTTAACAGGCATCTAAACAAAGATGAAAAATTTTCAGAAATGTTCCTTGCTCTTCAGATTCTACATGGACATTTACAATCACACCTTCTCGAGATACTATCATTCACTTTCAACACGTACATTAACTGCAGGGCAACAGTGTGCAGCTCCATTTAGTTCCACCATCCCTCCAATGCAAACTTATCCTTTTGTTAGGATATAAGTTACTAGGTGGTATTTGAGAGTTATTTGTGTTTCTGTGCAGTAAGTTTCTGCAAGACTAATGCATACTTTTTACATTTTCTCATCTGCTATGGAAGTCAAGTCTTAGCATTTACAAATCTATCTTTATCAGCATAATTTCATGATTTGGTTTTTTTTTTTAAATAAGGTGTAGATTCTTCTCACTTTCTAAGAGTGACAAGTGGCAAATGATCTTTAATATAATGAAGCAAGAATGACAATATAAAGGCTAATCTTTTGCAGACAGAAATGATTTGCAGTACAAACTTGCAACTTAACTGTGGCTGTCAAGAGACAATCAGGACTATGCTATGAGTTGTTAAGCAGAGCCTACTCAGGCTGTCCTTTGGACAAGCTCTAATAAGTTACATAACTTATTAACAAGTTCTCTAAGCAACAAAAAAAGACAATTCTAAGTACAGCGTTCTGTCACCTTTACAAGATTATTGTATAAACCCTACATCTGAATTTATCTCTGCACACTTCAACTTAGATTCTCTAGATGCTATCAAAGCAATTATAATTGGAAGCACAATAGTTGTCATTAGGAAAGGCAGAATGCATGTTATTGATCCACCCATGCCTTTGTCCTATCCCTTCACTGCCAACCTGTCCCCTTCTCTTGGAGTGCTGTTGGTGATAAAATACTTGTTCACTTAATTACTTTCATTAATGATGAACCTCAAACTTCAAAACATGCAACAAAGACAAGAGACTAATTAGGTATTGAGTTGTCTTTATCAGATTAAGTTCAGTTAACCCATGATTGTTCCCATTTAATTATTTCAGAAAGTACCTCTTTTCTTCTTAGATGGAGTTATCATCCAATGAAAAAAGTAATCTTTTAGCCCCAGTATAGTCAGTCATTTTATGATGTTATCTTTGGAAGATGTGTAGAAGATATAAAGCTGAACAGTTTTCAAGCTAAGTTAGAGGGGCAAAGAGATTGTAGTGTTCTCAAGAAATTTCAATCTCCCGCTGATCAAAGGGGAAAAGCACAGGTATAAGGGAAGATATTATTTCTTTAAAAAGGTAGTAATGTATTATCTGTCTTATAAAATTATTAGCGCTTACTGATATATTTTCTGACCTCTATAGCACCACATCAAAGCCTGTTGTTCTTAACCATGATGTGCAGATTTCACTATGATGCTGGTATCTCCATTCTCTTTTAGTGCAGTGTTGCATTTTTAATACAACCAAAATGCTGAGGCTTTCAGAAGCAAAGGTAGTCAGGTTCCTGCAAAATAGTTCATTCCAAATGAATGCATAGCCTTGCAACAATGGATAAAACTCCTTCTATGAGGAGTAACAACATTCCCACTTAGTCACTAAGCTCAGAAATATATTTCCTCTAATACTTGTCTGCTCACAGAATTCCCACTACTTCACAGAGAATGTTTTCCCTTGAAGAACAATCCACTGCAGAACTGCTTCCAGAAGAAAGCATGGGCCAGAACAGGCTAGCTTATCCATTTTTCAAACCTATAAAGTCATCCAGATGCATCCTTTAAACATTGCACTGTTTACATAACTTTGTGTCCTGAGGCATAAAATGAATACCCTTAATTTCAGGTGACAAAATCAGCACTCTGGCAGGCCTACAGCCCTGCCATTTTAAACATGTGGGATGCAAATAATTAAATTTAAATAAAATTGTGATGATAATGAAGTCAGAAGTACCATAGAACACCCACTACTAAGCTAGATTGAGGGCTTTAGATCAATCTAAGGGAATGGGATCTAAGCAGTGTGTGGAAGAGCCTCCTGTACCCTCAGGCTGGGAGATCATTCCTTGAGGAAGTGCCATTTGTCAGTAAAGATGTGGGTTTGGTCCTGCATCTGCTTGGTGCTCTTCTCACTGGAGGTCTTTTGCCTACCAGTAGCAAGGGAATTATGATCTGACTATGAAGAAGTAAGGGATTAGATTAATGGTTCTTTACTGTACACAGATTTTGGAATTAGCTGCTGTAAACACCTATTAAAATAAAGGGGAAAGGGAAATAAAAAAAATGCAAAGAGTAACAAGGGAAAAACAAAAATCAAACAGGGCTGGTGTACTCTGTGCTGATCTGCCATATGTTCATACACAGTTGTTTCACATCAAATCCATATCAGCCCTATTTACAGCAGCAGCTTTTTAAGAGTCCGCATGACTGTGACATACAATTAATAATCCTGTGTTTATATTATTAAGAAATTTTCTTCATTCTGACATAAAAATAAATATATTCTTTATTATTTTTGTTCTGTCACTTTAGAGGAATAGTTCACACTACTAAGTTAACATTGTTATGTGTAATCAACATCTTAAATGTAAAATATTATCCCCTTTTAAAACAAACAGATCTTTCTCATATAATAGTCTCTGGAAGACTAGGAAATAATAAGTCCCTTCATATAAGAACAGGGACCTAAATTACAATGGAAAGAGCTAATAAGAAAAAAACCTCTGACATGTCTGTCTGTAACTACAGAAAATTTTCACAATTAAAGAAGAAAACACAAGAAAGGTATCAATGAGGAAGACTCAAAGGCACTTGGAATGACATTAGCATTCAAAAATCACCATTATCTTTTTTCTCTGGTAACACAGCAGCCCAAATAACTGAGAGCTCTGACAGGAACCCCAAGTGGCCATGCACACACCTGTGAACAGCATTAAACCGTGTGAGTGCTCTTAGCACAAGGAAAACCAACACATGACATTAGCCATTAGTAAAACAAAGTTAGTTTAACTCACATTCTTTCATTTTCCTTGGATTAAGTACACACACATGACAAACTATCAGGCATCAACTCACTTCAGTCCTTTATTTGCATGTCTGCACTTTATCCCACTGAATTACATAGATGGAAACCTCCCAATTAATAAATGTGATAGGATCATAAAGGCTTCCCCGAAATAAAAAAAAAAAGGTTAATGAGTTGAAAATGCAGCATGGTTCCTACCACAGACTCATTTAAATGTGGGTTGTGCAGTGCAGTGAAATCAGGCAGACAGAACTTACATACAACTCCTTACACTGTATTTTCCTTCTGATAAATGCTTTAACTGTGCCTGTCATGGAAATAGCTCTTTTCAGGGGCTCCCCTTACTTTAGGCATAACATGCATATATGGCTCTCTTGAAAACCAACACCACTTCCTTTACCTAAATTTGTTGCTATAAACAAACACATAAAACACTGGCTGAAATTTTTTCTGAGTTAGAATCTTTTGGGGTTTTGTACAATATCCTTTCACCTATCCTGTTTTATAGTCATATTAGGAAAATTAATGCAATTTTTTGGTCTGACAACAATGGTGATTCATTAGAGTTCATAAAATACAGCAAAAATCACCCTCCATCAGCAAACATTTTAGAAACCTTAATGGTTATTTCTATGGAAACAGAAAGATAAGGTTTGACTGTAACTAACAGACATGTTAGAGGGTATGCCTTAAAAAGACTGCCTACAACAATTAGAGTAAAGCTCATGAGAGTTAAAAAAAAAAAAGAAACAAAATCAACCCCATACCAAAAAACGCCCCTCTAAGAATATTGCTCATAATAAATGTAGGCAGCAAATAAAAAACTGAAAAAAAGGATACAAATTAATTTTGTGTCTCACAACCAAAGCTGCAGGGAACAGTTTACCAGAAATTCAAAGTCTGGTGAATAAGCCCCTAAAGGCTCACTTGGAAAAGCTTGAAAACTGACTGGCATTTTCCCATCAGGCATGGGATGAAAAGCAAACCTGAGAGCTGCCAATATTTATCTCTCTGCATTTGGAGACTGTGGTTTTTATCTGTGGAGGAAACCAACTGGGAAGGGAAGAGGCAGAAAGGCTTTATGAAACCAGAACAAACACTTTACAATTCCATTTTTTTCCTCCCAGAGATTTCCATGAGGACATTAATTAAAATTTCTCTAAGGTTATGCATTTGGAGAGTTTGGGGTTTTTTTTAATTCTTAAATAGCTTATTCACCATGTGGCAGATTCTGTTCTTCTTGGTGCATTAAGTGCTGCAGGACAAGGAGAAAAAGCCTACAGGAAGATGTGCTTGCTGGGGGTCTAAGCATACAGGTAGAAGCACAACTTGAAAGTCAGAAATACTTGAAAATATTCAAATACGCATTTTTGAAAAAATTCAAAAATGGCTCAGAAACACTGCACAGCCAGACAGTTCTTGCTCAACTCCTCACAGGTCAGGGATGACACCTGAAGGGACTGTGTAGCATACCCAGGCACCAGCTCCATCATCAGATCATGCTTCCTCAAAGGAAAGGCTCAGGCACATCCTACTGGTTAAAACACCACTACCCCAGACATCCTTCATGTTTCTCTGCCCTCTCATGCAGTAGCATTACAAGAATGGTGCTTGCATAAATAACCAAATATCCCTCATTCACATCAAGCCAGATACTCTTCACAGATCAATCCTGCAGGCTGTTCTACACAACCCACTCCCCACTGACCTACCCACCCTCACACAACAACCAAAACCAGTGTGTTAGAAAATTAATTATGTTACAGTCTAAGCTGGAAAACATCTTAAACATCTTATCCTGTAGAGATCAATCTTGGGTTGAAAAATGAGTTTCACTATGTACTTTTCTAAATTACTTCACCCTTCACAATCTAGTTACATTAACCTCTTCTATGGGGAAAAAAGAAGTCAAACAGATAAAAGGAAATTAATATCTTTTTTGTCAGCAGAATACAGAAATTACTGAGATAATAAGCAAAAATCCAGCAAGCTTCTCATGCAGATGAGTTCACTATTATAATCATAACACAAATGGGATAAAAGCTGGAAATATTGGGAATATGACTATTTTGTGCTATTGTGAAGATACTGTAAGAAAGTCTGGGTTTACTTGTTTCAGAGAAACTGCTTCAGCAACGTGATGCAGAAGGAGTCTATCCTAGAGAGAAGTCAGCTAGTGTACACATAAAAAAATAGAAGAAAAAAGATAAAAACAAATTAATTTTAAAAAGGAACCCAAAGCAAATTGTAATATTCCAGTGTGTACAGATGAATACCGAGAAGATTAAATAAATCTATATTTTAAAAACAATTAAAAATCAGTGAAACATTTCAATAATATTCCCAACTCATTTGTCTTTGACCAGCTGTTCTCTATGTTTCACAATACCATGGTTTATAATTCACATTGAAAGATCATTTAATTATGAGAAGTGATCTGGGGGTTTGCTACACAGTTGTCAGTGAAAAGAGATGTTGAGTAAATTAGGCAATCTCCTGGTTGTAATCAATCATGAACATGGATTACACAAAACATCAGTCACAGAAAGCAGTTATTGAGACCCCCACATGATTGAAGTTGATGAGACACAAATGTTTTCAGTACATTCAATAGCATTTTTGAACATTCAGCAACACAAGGGGTCAAGCTTCAGCTTTATGTAGACTGTTTTTTCCATGTACATCACTTCAATAGAAAAACTGCACTGCAATTAGTGCAATCACTACAGACAAAAGGAAAAGGATATAACTAAGATTAATCAACACATTATTTTTGTATACAAAATTTTCTCAGTCATCTGCACCTGTTTATTTTATTCTTATTTCTTAAGAACTGCTCTAACTGGGAGTGGAGGAAAATATCTGTTTTGTGAAGGCCGCAGTCAAATCTGATTCCATGTGCAAGACCCTGAGATAAGCTTATCCTCAGTGAAGTCTGCAGGAAGTGATAAGAAGGACCTTGCTCTTCTCGGTTCACATTCCTAGTATATCACTACTTGTTTTGAGGAAATTAGCTCCTGATTAGATGGCTCAAGAAACAATTCCTAGCTAAGGCGACCACACTAGCTATTACATGCTATTTGTGTTCACATTATCAGGACTTAACTTTTACTCCAGGTCTTTATAGGTAAAAAATCAGCAGTATGGCAGTCTAATAAAATTCAACAAATCAACCCAATCAACCTTTATAAATAGTGAGGTAATATTTCCTTTTTTCTGCAAAGCCTTTTCCTATTCCTCCCCGCAGTGAGTAGAATTTAGATTAGAGCACAGATTACACTGGCATTTCTGGTTTATCTTTTTCTGTTGTTGTTTTGTTTTCAAACAAGATCATCAATCTTAGGATTTAGGTAGGCCTAATTTTTTGAAATTTTAATTACAATGTAACACTCCATAGAACTGATCTGTAATGATAGCAGCATGTTCTTGAAGCATGAAGTTATGTCCTCAATCTCTGAAACATTTAGCACAGCACCATATGCTTGCTGGACTTCTTCCTCTAACCATCTAACCATAGAATTGGTTTCTCAGGGAAGATAAATCTGGCCCTGTGTAAATTAAATTAAGAGGGGCATAAATACCTCTTGTTCAAGTATTGATTTTGTCAAAGGGCTTTTTTTTTATCATCTTTATTTTTTAAACAACTGCTAACAGAGGCAATAGAGGAAAACCTCAGCCTAACTGGTTCAAGGATTAGAGCTTTCAAACCTGCTGGTTTCTTAAAATGGAAAAACTCATTGGAACAGAAAGAACATTCTGACATCAGTAAAACAGGAAACATTAATCAAATAATTCCCTGCTTTGAAATACTAAATCAAAAGAAAGAAAAAGAAAAACCTCAAACCCAACCCTCAGACAAAGTCACCAAATCTATAATGGTAATCACAACCCACCACTGCCTTCATTGGTTACAAGTTTTACAACATGTAAAACCCCAGTAGTAAAAAGCTAAATCTTGTTAATGCAGAGAAAAGAAGTCTATAATTGATCAACTGAGATCTGTTTCCTCCTGATCTATGAGACTGCTACACTCACTGTTTTTATTTCTGTCTTGTTGATAGAGCCAGGATTACTTTCCAGAACTCAGGTCATGATGCCTCCTTTTGGTTTCATTGTTTGTTTGGGTTTTTGTGGTTTGGTTTTTTTAAGACAATATTTGTCCTTGCATAATCTCTCTTCTGCTTTTCTTCAAAAACCACTTTCAGCTTTTTGCAACTGGTTAATGTGAGAAGCCCTGGTATTCATCATTCTCTCTGACCCCAAGATTGTCCCAGTTGCCCCTGTAAAATGTCCTCCATGGTAGCATCATAAAGCTCATAATTCTAGAAAATGAAGTGATTAACAAAGTAAAAATCTATCTTTCAAATTTCCTTTTCAGATAAATTTCTGCTATTCAAATCACAGAAGCCCAAACACTCTGGTTCTTCAGAACATAGGGCTCAGTTCTTAGTTCTTCCACTGCATTGATGTGTCACCCAGAACAAGCCATCCCTCTCTGTGCTGCATATATCTGAGATTTAATATAAAGGAAAATGTGTGACTCCAAGGATTTCAAGAGCTCTATGAATAAGTTAAATACTATTTTTCAGTTATTAAAATTATGAGAGTTTCTTGTATTTGTATGGTCAACATTCCTGCATAAAAATGATGGTATGTTTCATAAGGTATGGTTCTGATTTTGGATACACAAGATATGTCCTCAGGAGCATACGTAATCAGAAACTGATAAATCAGAAAACACAAGAAAATAGTTAAGATAAGAAAGTAAACTTTGACAGCTATTCTGTTCCCTTCTCTTGCCTTTATCCTAGACACCTTTGTGCACAGTATATACAAAAAAGATTAAGTGAGGTAGTGTTAGTTATTCATCAATATTTCATGTCCACGGGTAATTAATTTCATGACTCTCTCTAGTGGCAGCAAATTGCACTTCTGCTCTGCATTAACTGTCATTTTTACTCTGGAAATGGTTTTATTTACAGGTTACTGTAAAATGAGTTTGTTTGCTACTTATATTCCTACAGCAGGTTTGAAAGTTAATTCTGAGAAGAAACTAAAGCTAGTGAAAAAATCATTCAGTGCTGTTGAACAAGGACAGGCCATTTGAGAAAAGGCATTTTCCAGTGACTACGATCCATTAGCATAATAGGAACTGCAAAGCCGAGGAAGCATTTGTCACCACTGATAAATCATATATTTATATTGAGGGATAACTCAAGAATGATGAGGACAAACCACAGTGAGTTTCTCAATTAGGTTTAGAAAAGGTGTGAGATTTGTGAAATAATACACATTCACCTGATATTAGCTTTTAACATAAATCACACTGATACCAGACAACCATTTCCTCCAGTACCTCACCCACAAGACTAATTTCTCACATCCAGATTGTAATGATGCAAAATAGGCTGCTTCAGGATGAAAGTATAAAATATGAATGTACTAAATGAAATATTCTACAGACTTGAGAATCTCAAGATCATAAGTATTTATTTGGGATTCAAAAGACATGGACTAAATTCCAAGCTTTTCTCTGCCTCTTTTCGAATGCTACCTTTAGAAAGAATATAGATCCATTGCCTGCCTAGATTATTGAACTTTTCTAATGAGGGATTGTCTCTTCCTTCTGTATTAAATCCCCCAAGTAGAGAAGATAAATACTGAAGTTAAGATAACTCCAGACAGCAACATAATACACATGCTCGATGTCTACCAATCTTCAGATATTTGCAGAGTACCTCACTACTTAGACAAAAGCTGGAAAAAACTTTCCTAGTCAAGAGAGCAGACTGATACACCTCTAGTTGTTTAAGTGGCCTGCACCATGAGGGTTTTTTCAGTTCTTTTTGCTCCTGCTTTACCAGATAACGATATGCTGACAGAATGGTAATTCAAATGTTTTCCCACTTGGAATATACATTGCTGCCTGAAGACAGCAATGAGGTGGGTGGCAGTAGCACAAAGATTCCCCACAAGTCTTTGCAGACACTGAACTGGAAACAAGTGCCAAGGACTAAGCAGGTAATTCAGTCTCATGTCCTACTTATTTAATTAAAATTAAAAAAGCATTTGCACTCATAAATATGCTTGCAAGAGTGCTTACTTACGAGGGCATAGTTTAGAAGGTTGCTCACCAAAATCAGATTAACATAGTATATTGTTATACCAGAGAGACAGACAGAAAAAATGTGTCCACATTACACTGTATTCAGAAAATACACTTAGTGCCACTTCTGAAACAAAATCAGGTACACAAAGGAATTTGATACCTGGTGTGTTTTGGGAAATGAAACTTTCAAAGGAAATTTATTGGCCTGCTGTAAAACTTTTATCTTGATTCAGGCTTCAAAACTAGAAAAAGTGTGAAGTTCCTTTTTGGGTGTCTCCTACCTCAAGACTGATGACAGGAAGTGGGCCCAAAAAAGCTACTGCCAGCACTTCTTTGGCATCGTGCGAGCATAGAACGTTCACAGTGTCTTCTTTGCAAGATTAATGTGTCAGGAAAGAGCAAAGGCACCTAATTTGCTAACCTCTTCATGACTGCAGTTCGAGAGACTCAGCAATCCAAGTCAATCACCATGTATGCTTCGCTTTCAACAAATGCTTGCTGGTTTTACATTGTTAAGGGATTAATGCACTATAACTGTGATAATGACGTGACATGAGCCACTTTAAGCTTTATTCTTATCAGCTGCATACAATGGTATATTCTTCATAGCTAGATGATTTCTCTCTTCTGACACTATATAGGGGTTTATTTCATATTGTATCATTTGTTGTTTTGCATCTATCATGGGAAATGAGGTTTATTAAAAATAAATCACTTCTGCTTTTGTTTTAATACTGCTGGAGAAGAAAAGAGAGGAAAAACAAACTCCAACAACTGACAGCTAAGACCTTTTAGCAAGATAAATTTACAATAAAAAGTTACTGCCTACACCAAAATCCACCTTTTAAATCAGTGTATATTACAATGGTGGACATTGGTTATCTGTTTTGAAAGAGGAACGTCTCAAACATCTTCTAGCCTTTATTCACTGTTCATTCTGACATGCAAGCATATGGTTTAGTAATAGGATTATATTATATTTATATCAATCCTATTACACGATCGGATTACAGTTCCTGATCCCAGGGATGCTTTTCAGCCCTAACAAGAATTTTACATCATGAAGCTTTAAGGACCAGCAGTTTCTGTCAGTGAGCATCTTAGCTTTGAAACATTTGCAGATACAAGTAGATACTGAATAAGGCAGCAGAGATGTATATAGCTTGCACATATGCTTATTGCACTAATTTCATGAGTTCTCCCAATATAATTTACTTCTTTTATATTGTTGCTCTGTTCTTATTAGTCAATTCAGGAAATTAAAACTGACCTTTGGTGGGCTATGTTTCAAGAAGAACAGAAAGGGCACTTCAGAGACAAAGCCTGCAGCATCTTTTCCAAAACTCTTCTATTGTGAGAAAGAAAAATTTACCACTTCCTTTATTTCAGTCCACATCTTGCATTTTTAGAGTTTATATTGTCTCCACCTTAGAGGAGTTATCTTTTATCATGTCAAAATACGGTGTGAGTCCTTTTATGTCATTTAAAAAGACTTACTTATTAGAGTTGTAAAAGTGTCAGTTCATGAAGTGTGGGGTGGTAAGAAAGGCCTTCACTATTTTAGACTGTATACTTGAACAGATAGTAACATTCATGTTCATTAAATTTTAAAACCTTAGTGCTACCAGGACTGTGTTGTCAAGATAGAACAAGTATAACGTGTCTTACTGCTGTTTGGTCTGGCCCACCTGGAAGGCACTATTTTGCTATCAGCATCCTATTAATCTTGCTGGAGGATTAATTTTTACAATGCTGCAGGGGTATTACAGGCATGTGTTTACCTTCCATTGACAAGGGTTAAGGGAACAATGCAGCATGATTACCAGGATAGTTTTGCTTTTAGAAACTAGTATTTTATTTCATCTATGGTTAAGAGAATATACCCTGATTGTAACAACAGGGAAGGACGTAAGCTGATGATAAATCCTAGTGTTAGCCCATTCTGAGTCAGTATCAAAAATAGCTCTGAATTGAGGACAAGGAAAACTCTCATTATCTACAATGAAAAGACTCACAATTAATTACTAGCTCTCATAGTGACATCATGCCAATTCATCCCTCCATGGCTCAGAGAGAAAGGTAGTACAAATTCTTTTCTCTTTAACTCCAAGTTAAGTTTTCCTTATTGCAGTGATGTTTGGAGAAAAGGGAAGAAAACACAGGAATCAGAAGGGCAGAAGGCAAAATGGCATCATGAATGTTGATACAGTTAACAATTAATATGGACTACCCAAAGAGTGACAGATTTCAAAGCTTATCACAGCACATTATGCAAACACATATTCTGCTGTTGTGGTACCCAAGACCCCTTGGTTCAAGTTAGGCTAAAATTTAGCTACTGAAAATGATCTAACATAGTCTGGCAGGCTCTCAATCCTAACATAGAGAGGTATCAAGTACAATCTTCTCCTATTTCAAAACAAAAAAACTCCCTTAGTAATCTAACATATTAGATTGCACTTTGCAAGCATTTCAATCTATAGTAAGAAAAAACCCTCCAGCATTTTAAAGGTACATCCATCAGGCAAGCTGAAAGACCTGCGGTCAAGTTTCTGTCCTTAAACCCCAGAAATATAGAAATTTTGATGTTAGTCATTTCACATTCCTAGTTTTGCCTTAGTGTAGATGTGAAAAGAACTCAAAAAGGAAAAAAAAAAAAGTTTATATTTTTCTTCATTTAGGGGTTTTTTTGGGGGGGTTGGGAATTTTTTTTAAGCAATGGAAATGTTCTGCAAGAATCTGTTTTGTTATTTGATATACAGAAATAAAGAGGTTCACGTATCAAAAGTGTGGGAGATCCACACAAGAAGAGCTTGACTGAAAGTCTAATGAAATAAAAAGATGAATCCACAAAAGGATCATTTGCTTGTGAAAGTACCTAATCTCTCCACATTTTCCCTGAGAACAGTCCAGTTCATTGAATTATTGTAGCTCAACTTTTTCCTTAAATATCTAATCACATAAAATTCAGAATCCAGATTCTTCTCTTGAATTCAGCAGCATTTGTTTAAAAATTATCACATTGCTGGTTAGATGTGGACAAAATTTGCAGTCACTGACAAATATGCACATCTGACATAACATTATGCTTATTAAAAAAAAAAAAGTTGGTGAGCTGAGGTCTAATTGTCTGCATAGCAGTCTCATCTTATGTCTGCATCACAGAGACTCAAACTGTGAGTTGGATGTACGATGTACGCTGCAAGATAGTAACTGTAACTTGAGAATTTAACAGCATAGAATTGGGTCAACACATTTTGGGGGTAAAAGCTGCTTACAGTGCAGAGCAGCCATGATGACTTGCCAGATGTGATCCTCCTTCCTGTAACACATCTCCCATATCAGCACTTATTATTAATCAAATGTTATAAGCTGCCTGCAACAGCATTCTGCAACCATGATTAATTAACCAGTAGGTTTTAAAGGGAAACAAGTCACTTTTTCAAAGCCTGGAGTCTCTAGATTAAAAACTTGTAAGTACAAATGTAGGACTGTCAGTTGCTCAGCTGATTGTGTCCATCTTGAATGGCAGAGATGCATGCCAGGCAAATTAAATGTTCTTTCACTTCCCATCCAGAAGCACAGTAGAGAAGCAGCACTACCTGGTGCTGAATTGCCTCTGAAGAGTCAAACAACGATAACTTGGTTTTCTGTAAAGCACAGGCTCTCTAGTGAGAGGATAGAACCAAAACTTGGTAACTACCAGCAAATATCTGTGATTTAGACAAAACTTTTAGCTAAATTGCTTATCAGAAAAAAAAATTAAAATCATATGCTGACACAAATGACAATTCTTTCTCACTGAAGTCTGTATGAAAACTGAACTTAATATATTGCTGAATAGCCATACTCTACTGGAAAAAAACCCCATTAACAGAGCTATATCCTTTATAATATAAGTGACAGACACACATGTTCTAAAAGCACTTCTTACGGATGAGGAGACAAAAAAGGTCATGCTACATCCTGTTAACAATTAGTCATTCCAGTTCCACAAGTTAATCACACATCTGGCCTCACAAGAAACAATGGTATTGCTACAAAATGACAGTTTTTTCTGTGAAAAAACTTCTTCTTGAAATTATATTATTCATTGTTATACACAGTTATCATAGCAAACAGTAGCTGTTTACCAATATATCCAGGAATGGCCAGGTTTTTATTTAGTGAATGAATTAGAATTTGGAATAACATTTAGTTTAAAAAAAAGTTATTGCAGTTCAAGTTGGAAAATATTTCCTAAGGAATCAGAAAGGGGAACATATAGGATCTATATTACCAATCATAGGTATCAAATGAGCCACCAAAAGAGACAAAGACATAGAAAGCTGAAATAAGTGAGAAGTGCAGACAAGGAAACCAAGTGGAAAAAAGAGGGGATTCTAAAAGGAAAGGAAAGAGAAAAGAGCTTGAAGTAAGATAGAAGTGTTCTCTTGGGAGGCTTTGATTTCCAGATTGGCGGGTGTCACCAATGCAGGAAGAGACACAAGTCCTGGGGCTCCTTCATTCCAGTGAAGAGCAGGAATATTAAGAGCATTCTGACTTGTTCCTAAAGCAGGATTACCATTGGCAGCCATTGCCTAATCCCTGACACAGCACTCTCTCATCTCTATGTAGCATCTGGCAAGCACAACAGCCCCACTCAAAGTCATGGTTCATAAGCCACAGGTCCACCCCAAATTAGGGCATTGGACACATCCAGGTTTGGTTCACAATCCATTATTATTACTATTACTATAGTTTACAGAACTGTGAGCACTTTTCAAGCAAGCATAGAAGGGATGGAGTAGCATACACAAATGCAGCAGCTGTAGGAATGAATTATCTTTTGAATCCTCACATTCCGTTAACAAGCCCCTTTGCCTGCATCTAAAACTAGTGTATTTCTTCACGAGAAGGAAAAAAAAAAAATCAACAGCAAGCCTTCTTAATAATCTTATTCAGATACCCATTTATGCATGTAACAAAAAGATTCATTTTGACAGTTGGCCTCTACTCCAGAAAATGGAATCACATTCACAATACACAACTTGAATGTTAGCAGCGTATTTACCCCTGGGCAATACACAGCACCGTAAGCAACCTCACTGACCTTGGTGGCAGTTGGTGTTACACTGATTGCTCCAGGCATCTGAAAAATCAAACCAATTAAGATTTGGAGCCAACAAGAATCAGAATTTCTTCTTCTTTTTTTTTTTTTTTTCATGGAAATTCTGACAATTCAGAACCACTTTTTAGGTCACATGAAAGCACATCAGGATTCTCAGACACCTTTCCCTATGACAGTAAAAATCGATTTCCCCTCTGTTTTGTTCAAAAAAAAAAACACAAAAGGTTTAAATGATATGACATGTCAGAAAAGACATCAGTTACCATGGTATGATGCTGAATATATTTCATCTTTCTTTCATCTTCTAATACAAATTAATGACATGGCTAGGTACAGATTATATTTTCATGATTTCAAGCTTTATTTTGCACCTGAATGAAAAAATATGACATTGAAAAACTGAAACCTATAGTGACAAAAATTCAGTTTCATTTTCACAGACAGGAAAGAAACCAAAATCCCATCATAAGAGAAACATAGCAGGTTGAAAGTTTTTCTTTTTTCTGTTCATCTTCCCTGGGTGTGGTATTTTTATACCCACTGCAAAGATCTCCTAGCTTTGGGTTATCACTAGTATATGCCTGGGGGGCAAGACAGGAGTTGTTTGGGACAGGACAAAGCTGACCAATGGCAGAGCTTTTAGGGGATGACTTTCACAAAGACTGCTTAGCCTGAGCTCTACCAAGTCTGCTTTGTTCCTGTCCAAGCAGCCAAGGCAGTTAATATAGTTTCTTATAAATAATAAAAATAGTGATGCAATAATACATGCAAACCAAATATTAATGAATCTGAACATATTATCACCACAGTGATCACAATTAGCTCATCATTTACCAACTTAGTATCACCGCCTGAAAAAAAAACAAATCCATATACTAAAGTCCCACTCTACATCCAATATGCCCCCAGCTAGTTGCTAGGCAACCAAAAAAACATCATTGTGCATGTGAATTAGGCACGGGTAAAGAAAACACAAACACAGCAAAGAAATATTAGCAAATAATATAAACTGCCCTCTCCTGAATGGTTCCTAGGACTGACATGGCCTGAGCTAGGCTTGCTGTAAGGTGGTCCCAGGCAGGTGACAGTACTGAAGTGCAGCAGCACACAGGTGAGGGTTCCCACAAGTTCTCCAGCAAATGCTTTAGAAGTAGCTCATTAAAAGACAACACGGATCAGGCAGCTCAGCTCAGTAAGGTGACCGAGCAACTGAACACGATTAAGGGGATGTAGAGGTGCTTTCTGGAGGAAAAGAGCAACCACAGGAAGTCAAATACAATTTGGTTTATTTCTCCCAGACAACCAGCACTTGCTTGCAACTTGTCTGCTCTGTGATAGGATAAATCTAGTGAAAATGAGTGCTGGTGAACTTGGAATACTATGCCAAGACCTATATTATGCCTAGTACCTAATGTCACCTGGATACTACACAGGCACACATGAGCACATCTCATGTTTTTACCAAAGGGAATACTCCACTGTGAAAAAACCCTGCCTACCAATTTATTAAGTGATGACCATTCAGAGTTGCATTTCAGTATGCACTTAGAAAGGATACCAAAATGGTAGCAAGCTGAAAATGTGGCTGACATTGCCACATAGGGGAGAAAACAGCACTGATAGCAGGATACCTGTTTTCCATCACTGTCATGATAGTGGGGGGACAAACTTCTTGACTCTTCTGCAACAGGACAAGCCCTGCAGTTAAGTGAAGTTATTCCAAGATACCCATCATGTAAATGTTACACTTTAGAATAATAAGGTTTACCTCAGAAGAGTAGAAACATTAACTGGAAGAGACCACTGGTGGTCATCAAATCTAATGTCCTGGTCAATGCAGGGCCGTAGATCACATCAGCCACAGCTCTGCCTGGCTGAAGCTTGAATACTTCCAGGGATGAGAGTCCAGAGCCCCAGCTGGCAGACTCTTCCAGTGCTGAATCATCCACCCAAGGAGGAAGCACAGTTCTCTGTTAAAGCCTTCCAGGAAGGGGAAGGCATGGCCCCATGCTGCAGTTGAACCAGAGGTTTAAAGATGAAAGCCCTGGTGTCCTATTGCTTGTCTCCAGAGACACTGACATTCCTTAATTTGGTATAATGCTGTTATTACATCACTTAAAGTTGGTGAATTAAAAAGGCTGACTTACAAAAATCTCTCACTTGACTTGGGCATTACTTCTAGAAACTGGTACTACCTTGTTATGATTGAGATATTAATAAGAATATCACAGAAATTGGCTTAATTTCAAGTTAGACTGAACAGACTTTTATTTTCATCTCTTTTACACCTTTCCCTACAAATATATTGAGTCTGAAGAGGAATTCTGATTATATAGATGTCAAATACACATTTCAGTAAGTAAGGTGAAAATGGATTTGCTACTTCAAAGGGGCCAAGCAAAATCAGTTCTGCGTAGATCATGCTTTTAGGCACAGGAAAGAGAAAACTTGGGGGGTTAATCTGTGAAATTATGCACACTTGAATATGCATCTCATATAGTAAAATAACCCTGCAGAGTAGCAATTTTGATTTGAAAACATTCATCCACTGTTCTTAACACTTAGCTGAAAATGGGAGAGGAATGATATAGTTGCCACCCAATGCTCAGTGCTTTAAGCATAGCAGATTTTTTCACTCCTGAGCATGAGAGAAGCAGAATAAAGAAATAAAGTACTACATGGAATTGTCTGCATTGATCTTCACTTGCTTTCACTTTGTCTGTGTGTGACTCCATTCGGTTAGGTGTCAGCACACCATTTTCATGTATTCATTCTCTAAGAGCTACAGAATTACTACAGTCCCATTCTAAATCATCCATAAACAGCACAGAACTCACATAGTCTGTGAGGAATTATGTTCCTATCTTTCAAACCCTAGACTAGCAGAACTATAGAGATACCTCCAAGCAAAACTCAACTCTATAAAGATCTGACCACTCATCCATCTTATACCCTTGTGTACCCTAAACAGAGAAAAGAACTATTGTTATCTTTTTTATAAAGACAACATTTAGACCTCCTACATATTAAATACATGTAGATCCCAACACAATCATGGTTTGGGGGCTTTTCTGTTTGTTTTTTTTTGCTTTTTTGGTTTGTTTGGGTTTTTTTCCTAAAAGAAACAATAGCGCTATAAAAGAATAAATTGCATTTTTTCTCAGGAGGCTAGAATCATGCCATGACTACAGAAGATTATGTGCAAAGATAATTAGTTCCCATAAGCAAAACCACTTGCATGATTTCTTTAAAACCTTGTGTGGCAAGCACTTAACACCTATTAGATGCACACCAGTTCTACACAAAAAGGGCAGAGGTTGGTCTCTTCTCCCGAGTAATAAGAGGTAGGACAAGAGTCGCTTCAGAGAGATTTAGACTGTATATTAGGAAAAAATTCTTCATGGAAAGGGTTATCAAGCATTGGAACAGGCTGCCCAGGGAAGTGGTTGAGTCACCATGCCTAAAGGTATTTAAAATATGTGTAGATGCGGTCTCAGGGACATGGTTTAGTGGCAGACTTGGAAATGCTGGGTTAACAGCTGGACTCAGTGATTTTAAAGGTCTTTTCCAAGCTAAATGAGACTATGACATCAACACCATGTCCATCCTTGAATCTGAGGACACATTCAAATCTGAGGACATTGCTACCTCAAGCTCACCTAGTTCAGTCTAGTCAGCTTCCAACACAGGAAACATCTTCTGGTTCCAGACCTTAATAAACGGCTAAAATAGGAGTGCCTGAGAATGTTGCACACGCGAGTTGTAAAGAGTACTTCTCTCTTTCCTAATCATTTCCCAAATCATTTTCACTAAGAAATGCTTCCTCGCACGATTGTAATATTTCTCAGCACGCACCACAATTAGCCTAAACTGTTGTTTGAGCCTCCCCTCTGGAGCAAGCCTGCAGTCAGTTCTCACCTTCTTTGGCTACTGCTGAAACAAGAAACCCCTCCTCAACTCTGTTATCAGTCTACTCTAATGCCAACAACACCTTTAGTGTTTTCAAGGTAATCTACATGAAAGAAAAGCAATTTGTCATGCACACTGACTGACTTTTAGCTCTCACCACACAGTCAAGAAAATCATCAAGGCAAAAAACATGTCTGATGTAGAGCAGATAAAATAAAGCACATCAAGTGAAGAATAAATTGTATGCCAAAATGTTAAGAGAGAGATGTTTTTTCTAAGACATCTGCAAGAGAAACCTAGATCAACTGAATTATAAACTTCCTAGGTTAGGAAACAATAAGGAAATAAACTTATATACAGCATGGTGCCTTCAACGTACCAGAATTGTCCATGTACCAAACAAGCCTAGAAAACTTTGTTTGCATTTTTTACTGTTACGCAGGGCTAGAAGTCTGAAAGAGATAATTAGAAGAGACATCTCTGCTCCAGAGATTGCTTTGCAGATTAATTTGCACTTAGTAGTTACCTAATAAATGAGGTGTACCAGTTGGTAACACTGACCAAGGAAAGGGTTTAAGTAAATGAAATAACTTCCACAATGGCAACGTGCATTTCAGGGTTGTGCTGTTTGCTGTGACACGAAAGCCCTTTACTCAGAAGTACAGAGCACAGTAGATCTTGACACCACCTTTTGTTTCTGTTCTTCCAGGAATTTGTTGCCAAATTTGCAATAAAAAAAGTTATTGTTTTACTTAGCAAGAAATAACAACCTATTTCCCCCACACAACACAAGCAGTGTGGGGGTAAACAGGACAACAAGGGTACCCTCCTCCATAAGGAATGGCAAATCCATACCCAGTACTGACTGCATGGTACAGACAGGTTGCCAAATGCGTTTGGGGATTCATAAGAGCAGAGGGCACCAATCTGCAATAAAACATTTGAGAGCTAGTGAGATTAGGAGCAAGGTGATCAGTGGGCAGTTCTCCTTGGCAAGGGTAAGACAGCCCCTCTTTCAAAGAGCAAGCAGTGGATGGGGAAATAGTTTATGAGACCAGGAAAACCATTATGTGCTATAAATCTTCTTAAGAATTATAGCAAATGTCTGTCTTCTTAAGTAAGTCTACCTTGAAAGACGTGAAGCAAAACTAACCTGGAGTTTATAAGACCTCTTAAGACCTACAGAGCAATAACATTTCAAATCCTACTAATCTGGTATTTATAACAGTATAAATAGCTACCACATCCCTGTTTGTGCATAAGCATGATTCATTTTACTTCTTACACTCCCCCTTCCTTATTCCTTTCCCCACAGGCATCTACTTTTTTTCTAAGTGTAAGTGTAAAGGGGTGAGAAAAAAGCCTGAGAAGCTTAAGAACTAAAATGCTAATTATGTAACAGAAAATGCAACCAAAAGGTAGAAAAATCCCAGGATAAGAATAGAACCGCAGGCTTTGACCTAGGTTATAATTCAATTGTAGTACAGTATTTGCAGTATTGGTAAGACTGCTTCCAATATACATAGATTACTCTATTACTTAAACCATCAGTTCTACAAAGCACTTAAGATTGCAATTAAGTGCACGCTTAAGTCGCACTGATTTTAAATCAGTTTAGACAAAGTATTTGCAGAATCAGAGGTGTCAGAGCCAGACTGTTGGCTGCCTGCACTGCTTCAAGTGAGACATAACATACTTCAGATGAAGATCTGTATTTCACTCGTCAGTTTTGATCCACTGCATCAAGGAAAGCCTCTATTAACCTTTTCTTGCACCAAAGGCAACCCATATCCTTCAAAAGAAAAAAATCAAAGAATGTCGTTTTGCATGCAGTATGAGAAAAGTCCAAATAGAGAGTTCACGGCCTCTTGTAGCAAAAGAATATGAAATTAAGTCAGTGTAGTAACCCCTTTCTCCTGATTCATATTAACAGAAAGTGGTGTCCACCTTTAAACACCAGTATGCAGCACTTACTACTGGCTCAATCTTAGCTGATCAGTTATTTCTCTCCCTTAGCAATTAAAAGTTAGCAAAGTTCAGTATCTCTAATTTCTCTTACCTCCTGAGGGATGCAAAGCAAGAACAAGGCACGTGCATATACTAATCATGTACACACAACTAATTCAATCCTTCTTACTCTAACATTATATTAAAAAAATAATGCAACAATTAATTAAAAAAAAAAGTGAAGTGAAAGACCTTGTCAAAAATATATCCTTTTTGACTGAAAAAATGTTGAAAATCTTCAGTCACTTCATTTCTAGAATTATGTGGTTTACCATGAAGGATCTAGGGGCATTTACAGGAATGGTCATATATTTTTCCCATTCTAGAGAAAGAAAAACATGGCAAGTCTGTGACCTTTCCAAGGTCATACTGCAACACAAGTAGTGTAGCAGAGATGTTCTGAATAGCAGGAAAATCCTACATTACAATTCCTTCCAAACAGGCATTTGCCTTTATCTCATGTATTAAATACACCCATTTTAAACTGGTGTTTTTCTTTCCAGAATATACGTCCCATCACACACAGTTAAAGTGTTATTCCTCATATTTTCACTATATCTTTTGCACTCCTTGCTTACATAATGTTTTTTCAGTATATTGATTTTTTTCCCTGCAGATCTCAGCCGTATCTTTCCCTACTTTTCAATAGATAGATAAACTTCAAACCTGAGTGATCTATTGGATTACCCTTGCGAGCAAACTGCTTGGCAAAGCAAATGGTTCATCACACTCTGACCCACTAAATTAAATAAATCAAACGGCTCATATAAATATGTCTGTGATGTGTCATACCTATAAACAAAATGAAAACCAAATACACAAAATTTCCTTCATATGATACAGGGTCTTTTAAATGCTGCATGTAACTTCTCTCAGAAAGCTACAGATCTGTTACTCAAAATGCAACAACATTCATTCGGCTTAAACCTCATTAGGTATTTCTTTGATTGAAACAGGACTCTATATGAGAGAGAAACTTCACTTATACTAAGATTTTTTAGACTACAAAGCACTGTGAATCAAACAACAGAAAAGACTGTCAGCTGTGTCACAGAGGAATACAACAGCTAAAAATATATATACATAAATACACATATGCATGTTGCAAAAACTGTGTACAGTGTTATAAAATGGAACTAACATAACTCAAGAAAT
This sequence comes from Pseudopipra pipra, assembly GCF_036250125.1. NCBI lineage: Eukaryota > Metazoa > Chordata > Aves > Passeriformes > Pipridae > Pseudopipra > Pseudopipra pipra. The sequence goes on from NC_087556.1 coordinate 11,585,735, forward strand.
ATTATAAACACCCTAATATTAGATTTTGCCAGGTAAAAAATGACCACCGATTTTACGTTTACATATTAATGTAAATAGTATAATATCAAGTAAAATGAGAGATGCTCAGTGCAAATGAAGAGAAAACTCAACAAGTTTCTTAGGCGTGGATATTCTACTCCCTTAGAACTCAGATTTTTCTACATGTCTCTGTGCTGAATAGAAGATGGAGCTTTTGCAAAAATGCATTACAAGGTCAGCAGGGGTCCTGTCCAGGTATACACATCTTTTACAACTACATTCATCACTTCCAAATTCAGATGCTATTTACATATAAATCTGGCTGAAGGTGTGGGTTGCTTCTCTTTAAATCTAAACCCAGCTTATCTGTCTCTGTTCCTAAGACAGGTTGATTACAGATATTATGAAAAATTTTAAAATTCTTTGGTGTCTTTCTCTTTTAGTTGGTATGAATCCCAGTAAATTAATTTAAAGCCTAAAGAAGCTTTTCATTGTTCAGGATGCTTTAAGTATAACTTTCTGAATGACTTTTGGAAATTAAATATTTCACCTTGTGTATTCTTCTGTCAACCCTCAGTTGTGTAAATGTAGGAAAACCTATGTCCAAGCATACCTAAGGCTTCACCAAGAGATTAAAGAAAATAAATAACTAATATTTTATTCCAACAAGATGTAAATTCCTAAAATTCTCAAAGGTAAAAAATGTCTTTTGGAATTGGTAAAAACCCTTTATTATGGTTTTTGGTTTTTTTGGTTTTGTGGTGTTTAGGTTTTGGGGTTTTTTTACATTTTTATATGCATTTTATCACTTTTTATAACACTTTGGTACAGACTGTATCTGTAGCACTGATAATATACACACTGCTGTTCAATGCAGAGAAATAATTATAGACCACAAGTGGAAATTACAGAGGACAATATGCATTTTTTTTCCAGACATGCTAATATAAATTTATATAATGTAAATGCATGGTATTTGAATATAATATAGGCATATACAATTAAATGGATTTCTACTAGTGTTATAACTGAAGAGAGTTTTTACAGGAGATATAGAATAAGGAACAAATAATAGCTCTGCAAACTTGGCAGGGAAATCATTTCAGTCACAGAACTGAGAGAAAGGGTGAAAAAGAATTGGAATACATGGGGTAGATATTTTTCAAGTATCTTACACCAAGACAAACTACCTGAAACAAACCTCTAAAAGTTGCCAATATTTGCTCCCAGGCATCCCATTAGCTTTCCAGGCACACTGTGAGTACCCTTGCTGCAGAGCACTATCAGTGAAGGCTGCAATACCAAGCTGAGGTTCTGGGTTAAGTGGCTGTTAAAGGGAAGTTATTAATAGAGCATTCATTTCGTATATTATCACTGCCATATCAATTACATCACTTGAATGTCACAAAAAGCAGGGCAAGCCAAGATATCCTAACCTGAACCAAGTCCAGACTCTGCCCTTACTTTTATTGCTTCAGAGAGATCGTGCTGAATGCTGAGCTTCCCCAGCTGTGCCATACATTTGAAACATCTTTGCAGAGAGGATCAATTTACATCCAAAAAGCAAAAATGTTCTGCCTTTAATATTTGGTGTTTCTGCATGGCATTACTGTTGTCAGCATTACTGCAGCATGAAAAACAAGGGCAGGCTTCCTCACTCCTGAAGAAATGCTGCATAGTTAATCCGTGATGAAACGAAAGCCCCAGCCAGCCAGGGGAATTGCTCCGGCCTGGAAAGGCATGAAAAGCAAGGACAATGTCCCCTTGCAAACCGCAGGAAGAGGGGAAGGTGACGCAGTTAGGGAGGTGCTGCGAGGATTTGGACAGCTCTGCTCTAAGGCAGTCAGAGGAGATGGCGATTTTCCAACAGAGGCCGCTGCAGCCCGCAGTACAGCCCGGGAATTCCGAGGTGGACAGGCAGAAAGTGGGGATGTCCGCGTGGTGCTCAGCAGCGTGTTCCCCGAGCTGTTCAGCTTGGGCTTTCTGAAGCAACCACGCCTCACTAGTCAGGCACTCCAAGATGAAATTCAAGCTCTATTAGGCTCTGCAGAAGACTGCCTCAGTGCAGCTATTCTCTGCATGACAACCTTGCATTGTCCTCTACATACATATGGCAACATTGCACAAATATATCCTGAGTGCTACATTTACCCTTTTTTCCCATCTTAGATATATTTACTCCTTACTCTTTCCAAGCAATATGGATTTTTACTGATGTGTGAAGCTCTCATATATTCTAATCATCAGCCAGAAAGGTAATTTAAATCCTACTGTATTAGTAGTCATTCCCAGGTGTGTAATACTGACTAAATGTGAACACTCAGAAACATTTTCAATGGCTGGTGCAAAAAGTAAATCCAGTACAAATGTAGCTAATAGGTTCACAGTCATATGCACAGCACTAATAAAAAAAGGAGACAATTTTGTAAAATGCAAATGAATTAACAGTATAGTCACATATATTCACTCTCTTCAGTCACATTCAAACCCATTTTGTCACCGAAAGTGGCACATCCTTCTCATTTAGTCATAGCTGTAACTGTATTTTCTGATGCAACGCTTGTGAGAACAGAGTTCTGCTCTTTTCAGCAGAAATGTACACTGGGCTGATACTGCCTTAACCGAGGTGATCCCCTATGGAAATGCAATAAAACTAGATTTTAGCTGAAAATGCAGGAAAGGATTTCTACTTAAGAGCCCTTGTAATCAGTGAAGACATTCCCTAAACACAATGGGTGGAAATCCTTGCTTCCCTTGCTCCCCAGTATCTGAGCACAGATGTGGTTGCCTGAGAGAGCGACCACAACCAAGGCACCGTTTCCTCCCCTCGTGTTCCTTCCTCCAAATGACAATGACCAGCACATCAGCAAGCCAGATTATATTGCCAGAGCACGCAGAAAACTCAGTCCCTCTAGCAGAGGTGGGAAGTACCCCACAGTCCAGTACTACACTGCTGCTGCAGTGAAGAGCCTCAGCCCAGCTGCAGACAAACTTCCAGACAGCACTGTCACAGGGGCTCCGAGAAAAATGGCTGTGGGGATGCCTCTTTACACATTTTACAGCAAACAACACTGATTTGAGAGAAAGCCAGTAAGATGTGATCTTTTCTGGGTTCCCTCTTACTGTTTCTACTATGCAAAGGAATTATTTTGGTGCAGAACATTGAAGGTTATCTTACTGCAGTGTTTTGGGTCTTGGGATGGGGGAGATATCTTTTGATTAATATTAAGTATTTCACCACACTGATTTCAAGCAACATGTGAAATGAGATTAACTGCACTCCACTCAGGAGAGTTTTTTGACTTTTCGTTTGATAATTTATATCAAATTAAAACTACATTGAATGGTAACAGGGATACTGAATAGTAATAATGAGATTCAAGTGAATCAAAACAACACAATCAAAATTCTAAAGCTGCACTTTACATGCTCACGTCATAAAATTTTAAAATACAGCCCAAGTGTATTAAAACATTGTTTGCACTTGGAAATATCACTTGGTAAATGAGGCATGGACATCATATTTTAAACCTTATTCGTCTGTCAGCACTCATAAAGTCTAAGATGTGAACTTGGAATCATCAGTGATGATTGAACATTTGTCATAATCCCAACTGCAGAGAATTCATAGGGAGAAACATCCATAACTTTGAGATTCCCACTCTTCTCTTGTAGTACAAAGTTAGAAATTAAGTCAGAGAAGCAGTGGAATAACTGGGAAATAAGCATACCAATTTGTCAAGTCTTTGATACACATGCAGAATGCACAATATAAATACTTCTACATATGTCTGTTTCAAGAAAACATTCACATTAAGACATCTTTCTAAATTTTCATTAATGGTCCATTAATAGTTTGACTAATGGACAGCCAAATCATGCCCAGGAGGATTTCACTTACTTGCCTCATTGTGACCTTTTTTTACCTGCTCATGAGAGAGTATATAATGCTTGGGCCCACAATCTTAAAAGACTGGGTTTGGTCTAGGTCAACTATATCAACTAAAAACCATTTTAGAGAATACTGGGAGTAGTTTAGAGTTGAACTGGGTAGCAATTTCTAATACAGATGATGGGGTAAAAATCTGAAGAATAGCACAGAGTGGCCAAGATCTGAAGCAGCATGTCTGAAGGTATGCCAATCACCCTCCAGATTTTGTTATTCTAAAAATTAAGGATAAACTTTCACAGTCTAAATAAGACAGGCCCTATACTTTAAACAATTTACCAATACATTTTGAAAGCTTAAGAGACTATTATCTGGGCTATTTTGTTAGAAATACTTGCAAACATCCAAGGTTTTCAGGAAATGAAGTTACAGGCTGACTGTTCTCAGCACAGTAAGTCTGTCAGTGTTTCTAAGGGGTTAAGTTTGAAAATAAGTGATAATAAAACTAAATGTATGTCTTGCACATGAAAATATTAATTACGAGTTCTCAAATGAATACAGAAAAAGCCACACATCTTTTAAAGAACCATATGTTTTTGCTTTGAAAATGAAAACAAATTAAAATATCCACAGGAGCTTTTATAGTGATTAAAATCTGCCAACCAACTGAGCTAAGTAAGTTAATTAGCACCAAAGAAGCCTCAAGTGATCTGCAGTTTTAGTCACAATTCCTTTGTCTTAAATTTAGATGACTCAGGTTACTTTATATATGGAAAAGATTTATGTACAAAGATTACGCAACAAAAGACAAAGAGCAACGCTGCAACGATTTTCAGCTAATTTCATTTCTACCATATTTCCTATGCTTGTTTGGTTACAGCACAGAGCTCATATCAGATAATAGGAGCCATTTTATAATCATCATTTTACCAAATGCAAATGCCCATGAGGAAGAAGCTTAATATAAGTTAAAAGAAAATATGCGATAAAGTTAAATGCCCAGCCATAGAAAATTTTTAAATTAATACAAAAAAAGTGCCATTTTTTGGTGGGTTTTTGGGCCTCAGACTATTTCCTATAATAGTTAGCATTACAACTTTTTCTCAAAAAAACTAGCAAGTTATATTCAAAATAAATCCCTAACATTTGTTAGTTTCTTTCTAAGAGTGGCCAAGAGCATACGAACAACATACATTGCAACCAGTCGTAATATCATGAACAAGGAAAATAATTTTTATTTACTACTGCAAATAGGTCTGCAAAAATACTGAAAACAATTTTCTATGAATACCAGTTGAAACTTTAAATTAATCTGCCATTGTATGTATGAGCATCTGTGTTTATTTTCTCTGAATAGTCTATTTTCTGGCAGCATTTCTAACAGAATAAAGTTACTAGCAGCACAATTCATGTAAACAGAATTCACTTCTTGCAAGCATTAACACCAAACCCAATTGAGCAAGGAGCTCTTCCAGTGAAATAACAAAAATAATAAATGCAAAGGAATAAAATGTGATGGAGGTTAATGAAACACCTCTTGTGTCAATACAAGACCTAAGACCATGCAGCTGGGACAGAACATTTAGCCAGTTTTCCTATAACCAATACTCATAAATGCTTGTTAATGAGCTCAAGAAATTATTTGATAAATTCCCTGTGAAATACTTTCAGGAAAAATTTCATCCATCAGTGACAGTCTGAAGACATGAAAAAAAGAAGAAATTAGTCAAATAATTAGTACCAAATTAAAAATAAAGAATTAATTTAGAGAAGCACTTCAAATAACCAGTGTGCACAAATGAACATCAATAACAGTTACAGAAATGCAATTTCTCTGCATTGTGCAGGTGCAGCAAATCCAATGGTTTCTTTGCAGAGATCTTTATTTCTGCTTGTCATTCAGAAAAAACCAACCTTTGCAACTACACCTTTCACCCACAAAAGATAAATGGGTGAAAGTGCCACTGCAGCCCAGTGCCCTCAGAGTGTTCCCTGTGAAGTAGGATACAATGGAGTCATCAGAGCTCCTCCCAGCCATGCTCAAAGGTGTCTTAGTTAATGGTCACCAGGCACTGCAGGCTGATGTTCTCATCTCACACAAGAATTAAAATCCTTTGGCCAACTATTATGTAACATTTCAACATTTTTTGCAATTTTTCCTGCCTCTAAAATTTCTCAACAACCTACTTCAAAGCACTGACATAAACCCTGTTTTGCTTAACAAAATGGCACTGTACTATTCCACCCCAACTGGTGAAATAAGCTATGTTTTCTCACTCTCATTACTATAACACTACGAGGGAAGACCATACTTCTAATTTTTCCAGTGTTATTGAACTCCTTTTGCAGGGTTGCTTTTGTATTTGTACAAGAACACCTACTTTATTGCAAGTCAAGTGGTATCTGAACAGTGTAGCACCTCACAGTTCTGATGCCCAGTATTTTAAAAATGGTGGGGTTTTTTCAGTTCATGAATGACAGAGCCATGTTTAAAGACCAAAGATAAAAGCAACAGTCATGATTATTGAACCTAATTAGGATAATAGCAATTATGCCATTAAATCTGTGGGGGAAAGTAACAAAACTAATACTTTACTAACACCTACAAATTTCTGATGGCACATTTGTTTTCAGCAAGAAAGCTTCAACAACCCTTTCTGACAAAGTAATCATCTTCATTGAATGATCTAAAGTTGGGGATCTCTAAGACACTACCAGAATCCTTACTATGTTGTAAACTGGATGAATTTTGCATTCCTCTTGGGGTACACTGTGAATATTAATTTATGGAAAAAACCTGAGATACATAATTATGGAAGCACAGAACATGGAAGAAAAAGTATAGCAAATGCTGATCTAGCCTAGTCTGAGATGTTGGCTCAGAGAGAGGCCTCCCTATGAGAATGTGCCAAATCCTCTGACCCCTGATAATTAGGGATTTCAGTGTGGTTATCCACAAAAGGAAATGATTATGCATTTGGAAAACCTGACTGTAATGGGAGTTTCCTTCATCTCAGTGAGATTAGAGTAAAGTAAACAGTCTGCTACTGTATTAGGAGTCATTAATGTCCTCACAGCTGAAAGAATTCAAGTAGGTGTAATAAAGAAAAATCTCTATTGATGGATGATTGTCTCTTTTAAATTTTATTTTTTCCCTACCATGTAATTTGTGCAACAATGTATTTATTTTAAATTAGACCAAGTGATATTGCTTGGAGTTGTGTCTCCACAAGTTCTCCCTCAGTCTGAAACCGAAGCAGTAACTTTAAGTACCAGCTGCATTTAATTACACTAAGTTTTACTTGATTTTGCTAAACAACCAACTTGATACAGAGTAGGTAGTAGCACAAGCAAATAATTACAAAACCATTTTTTACCTATTACATTCAGTGTTTTCTTGAATCACTGCACAGCGGGGCAGACAAAGCTTTTTTCAAGCACAGCAACTCAGCAAAAACTTGTGAGACTAAGCACCTAGTTTAGTTTATGCATTATTAGTAAATTTAAAAGAAAAAATTCATGGGGATTAAATTTGCATTACCATTCTAGAAAATACTGCTGTACTTTCAGGTCTCAAAATAACCCTCTACAGCCACACACATGTAAACCATTTTCCTGCATTACCTTCAGCCATTAGCATGAACTAACCAGCAGCAACATTTCTATTAGATTCCACATATAGAGACATTGACGGAATTTTTCTGTTAACAACTAAGACTTTTTCTGACATGGGATACAACGGATAAAAGAAAGGAGTCCTGATGCATCCTCTCACATAATAAGTGTTATTATTAACTTTTTTTTAATTTTCCTTCCTAAATATGCATCACTTTTCTACTTAAGTAAAAGATTCCACCTTTGCTCTGCATTATACCCATGCAGCAAATGTTTAAATCTTACAAATTCCATTTTGTGTACCAAACTCCAAATTAAATTAAAAAAAATAAAACAAGTTGTGTATATACTTAGTTAACAACTGCAGTGAAGTCCACCTGCAAAAGTATGTAGTAAAGAGAGGACAGAAAACCAGGGTCAAGAGGGTAACATCATTAAAGTCTTACTGTACTGAATAATCTTTTTTTCCTGAGCCATTACTGTAAATTATCCAAAAACACCTGTTGCCTACAAGTTTCGTTCATGAATGCCACAAACTCCCACTACTTCATTCTGAAAATGGTTAAGTAACACATTTGTACATTTCTCTCCTCTGTCCTGGTCCAAATTCAAGAACTGACAGCCAATAAAGACCTAAAACAACAAAGACAAAATACTTTCTGAGTCAAGTGAAGATGATGCTATAGATTCCATTCTCCTGAATAAAGAAAAGATTCATTCATTCTGACACAAAAAAATTCTCCAAATTTGTAAAACATACCTATAATTTTGGAACTGAAATGTGGAAATACGTGCATTTGTACTTTGAGCTAAACTATTGCGTGATTTAATCTTTGTAACAATCTGTAATATTATTCTAATCTACCTGCAGAGTAGTGTCATCTTTTTCTCCCCTCAGTCTTATTAGTCTTAACAGTGGTTGCTTCCCTGTAGGAATCAACAAAATAAATTACAGACTTCCTTTTTCTATCCAGGTACCAGAGAAAAGAATTGATGTTTAGAGATACTGCTGAAATATGGGAGATTTGAGAAACAGGGAAGAGAATTCTAACTTAAGTAAACATACAGTGAAAAACAAAAGCTTTGCAAAGAACTAAGTACATTAAGGGAAATATTCCAAACAATTCACAAGAGTACAAAAGCTATACCATGACACACTACAGAAGAGGAAAAATGGGGAAGGTAGGTCTAGAGCCAGGAAAGGAAGCAAGAGCCAGGAAAGATAGGACATTTAATTTTTTTAGAATCTGATGGATGGTAACTAATCCACAATAGCTTGAATCTGCTAATAAAAGGAGCAGCAGCAGCACGTGTGTTTCACCTTGTGTGCTATGAATTTTTTTCCCTATACTCTGATAAATTATTAACAATTCAGATTAGAACTATTAAAACTCCGAGTATTAGCTGAGGGTAGACTCCAAGGCAGCATTTGAACAACTTACATTTCATAAAGGTTGTATGCTTAAAGTGAAAATACACTGAAAACAGATTGCATACATTCACCAACTATATTGTGAAACTGGAAATTTCATTAAGAAAATAAATAAATAAATAGAAAATCTGTAGTCAGTGACCTATAAGTATGAAATGACAAATTATATACCATCTACAGCTCCAGTCTATACAGGTCACAGAGCTAAAGTTCATTCCTTTTGAGGTCAAGATATCTACTTCAGCTTTTTTTCAAAATTATTCAAATGAGATATATATATTGTGAGATTAAATAGTGCCGTTCACAACCAAACCAAACAATTTGGGGTGGACACAACAAGGAATGTTCAGACATTACTTACAGTGTGAACTCTCAATTTCTCTAGTTTCCACAAGTATGAAAAGAAATCTTATTTTTGTTCAGTCTAAGAATTTGAGAAGATGACAGCATGGTTAGCAATTCTTTGTATCCTTTCATCACATTTTAAATATTATGGTGTGTTCCAACCACCAAGGAATCTTTATTCAAATCAGAACTTCATATGCAGCATTTTATGGCAAATTCTGTCCATTCCCAAACCCAAGAAATTATTCTTTCTTTGTTTTGTGTTATTGTGCATTGCATGCTTTTACAGCAGATTTTTCAGTACAAAAATTGAGGAGTAATTAATCTTGACTAATATTTTGAGTTTCTCCAGTATTCACTGTCACAAAACATTGGCAAGTAACTTGGTCATTTACAAGACTGATTTCCCAGGGATTTTCTACTATGCTTTAGTTGCCAAACAGTAAAATCAAATGCATTGTGTCAAACAGAATAGCAATTCAGACTCCAATTTCAGGTAGCTTCTTTTGGAGACATAGAAGAGAGCCATTCCTTTCAGAATAAATAATGCAGTGAATTTCTTCTAAAGATCACAGAAATGTAGCAACTCACAGCTGGAAGGGAAAGGTGAAGAGATGATCTAAGCTAACTGCTGCTTTGAATTAGTAACCTTGCAGATATCTATCTAATCCATTTTTAAACACTTCCAAGAAAAGCTATTTTCCAGTCTCCTAAGGAGACAGGTCTACATTTTACTTCTTAATCTACAAAACTTGCATTCTTAATTCGTTACCTAAATCTCCCTTGATGCAATTAAGCAACTTAGATTTTGTTCTGCCCTTGGTGAGAATACTTCCCTCCTTATGACAATATTTTTTCACATTTTTAAAACTCTCCTCTCGTCTCTAAACTCAACCAAACAGTTCCTCCAACACTTCCTCACAAATCACATTTTCTAAAGCTGTTTTTGCAGGTCCTTGGACTCTTCCCTCTTGCTCTGCATTCCCTTATAGGCAGTGCCCACAACAGGGCAGCCTCACCACCTGCACACCCCAGCACAAACCAGAGGGAGATGATTGCTTCCCATGATTTACACACACTGACATTCCTAACTCCACCCAGTACAGGCTCTGCCATTTTTCCATGCCATCACACCACTGGCTCACATTTACTTTGTTGTCCATCATAGATTTCCATACTCTCCTGTATCCCTGTCTAGCCAGTTGCTCCCTTTCTTGCACTTTGGCTTTGTGTCTCAGTGCAGTACTTTGCCGTTGTCTTCCCAAATGTCACCTTCTTGGTCTGGGGCCACTTCATCAGTTACCAAACTCTGGGCTCCATTCTGCCAGTTCCTCTCCCTCAGGGGCCTGAGAGTTTATCTAATCCCAGTTACAATGCCTAAAAATTATAAGGAGTACAAATAGACCTGGAAACATATTAATCCCTCCTGGGAAAGCAGATAAAATTATCTCCCCTTTGGTGACTTTTATTAATAACTATTTTGAAGTACTTCACAGCCATTTGATAATTCCCTTAAGGGTAAGTTTGCTGATCCCACTGCTCTTCAAATTACAGACCACTACCCTGAATAGCATTATAAACCACTTTCTGCCCAGTTACAGGTAATTCCACTTATCTATTTTAAATATATGAGGTGGAGCTCATGAAGCCCCACAGTTATACAACAGACTAACAGAGCTCTGGTTTAGTTATACCTTTTCCTCCTGTTCATATCTCCAAGTACTGCATTTGCACTCTGGTTGGATGGGATGCCACCCACCCTCCAACATAGAAATGGTCACTAACATTTGGCAGTACTGTCATAGTTAGGTCTTTACATAATCTGGAATTAACTAACTCGGGACCCTTGTATTTCATAACACTAATGATTATTTTATTTATTGCTATTTTTAATGGGCTATTGCAATGTGCTGTCTCCCCCAGTATACCCAGTGATTACATGAAGTACCTGAGCACAGGTAGCAGAAAGAAAAAGCCATTGGATGCTTCAGCCACAAAAAACACAATGAGTCTGAGCTAAGCTTTCACAAAGACAGACCTGAACCAAGGATTTGTGAGATTTTTAACAGCTCTTCAGACTTAGGTCACTAGTACATTTTAGCCTTTAACCCCCCAGACCAACGCTGAAATCTTTAAGTCAATTTTAAAAGCAGGGTTTACTCTATTATTTTAACCTGGTTTTTGTCCTTAAAATATACAATACCAAATACTCATTGTTATAGTAGCCTACATTTTTTCCAAAAGGTTCAGTTTTATAGACAAGGGTATAGCATCCTCTTAAAAATCAACCTGAAGCTTTGAAATTATCCTACTGTAGAAAGACATATTTGTATTTAACATTTATCTAAAGGTATATTTCTTTAGAAAGAGAGTACAAGGAAATCACACACACTGTTCTGCATTAACTTTAATCTAAGGTAATGTAGAAGTACAATATTGAACAATTTCAGCAGTTGTGTAGTGGCTGAGTTATTTACTGAAAACAATCCAGCAAACACTGACATATTTCCCTGTCTGCTCTTCATTCACACTGAAGATCTCGTTGCATAACAATGGGAGCAGATGAGAAACCTTATTTATATGCCAGTAAGATTTTTAACTGCTATCTTTCCAGTATCCTAAATCTTCCCCAAACAATAATTAATGAACAAGCAAATGTTAAAACATACAGAACTGTAAATCTAATATTTAGCTATTATAAATGCTGGAATTAGAATTAGGGTTCAAGCATCATCTTTTTCAGAAATCCTACTGAAGTGCTGCAGTTTATCCAGACTATTTTATTCCAATGTGCTTCTTACTAGACTAGTCAGATTCTACTTTTGGTTCCTTGAAGATAGCATTGTGCTTTTTTTGCTGTGCTTTTTATTTTGCTTTACAATTACTTCTTCTGAATCTAGTATTCACTGCTGCCATCTAAATTTTTTTTGCCTTTTAGTTAGAGAATTTGCTTCCTAATATTCAGTTTAGTATTTAGCTCTTCAAGAATGCTTCAGCATTACATCTTTTCTAGTTATCAGAACACCTTCAGTTCTTATCTGGATTGTGAATGTAATTTGAATCTTCTTGCTTTTATTTGGAGGTTGATTTTCTACATCTGTTAGTGAAACCAGCTGATGAAGTGTTAAGCCTTCAGACAATCCCCACAAAATCAGTTTTGTTTCCTTTTATGTACATTTAAGATTATAGGCTAGTTTCTTGTCAATCTACCTGCACTCTCCTAACTGTATGTCCCTCTCTTGTATAAAATCCACTCTAAGACTCACTCTATTCCAGTTAACACTGTCAGTGGGCAAGATAACCTCTTTCCTAATGCTATGGTTGATACAGAGTAACAATGCCAAATGTATGCATAGTGACAAAACAAAACATGCTTTGCTTCATTCTTCATCACCTACTGACATTTAATGCCCTTTCCCGTTCCAGAACCTCTAGCATCTTTTGTATTTTTTGTTTGATTTGAGCTTGCTGTCACTAAATTAAAAACCTATTGCTAGACAAAATTGCATCTTTAACAGCTTGATCAAATCTTGACTGATACTAAAGGTTATGAAGGTAGTGAGGGTGGAGAGCAAGATACAAACATAAAGCAATGTGTCTTTGCACATCCAGTCACTGCCATAAACATTAATTTGATAGATATCATTAATTGATAATGAAGTTGAGTTATAAAAGCTTCAAGCAAATATTTTGTCCCAGAGACCATCCTTTCCAAAAGACAACAGTTTTGGATAAGCACTTAGCTGGAAAGTAATTATAATGTATGTAGCATGTTCAAAATAAATGCTATAAGCAAGAGAGTCTTAATCATCCCACTGACTAAGCTGACTAAAATGCAGTAAGGTTTAAGGCATTGGAGCATATTTCTTTTCCCACCCAGGTTGCAGATCATTGCAGTGAGTGGCAAATGATGGTGTCACTGTGGTGTACAACAGAAGGAGGCAGAAACCCCTGTGCTTTACATATCTAATGGAACAGATTGCTCTAAATCAGAAACGAGTTCTCTGCAATTCATCTGTTAAATTTGTAGCCAAGGAGCTTTTGGAAAACCAAAAGCAATGAAAGCAGAAACCTAAATATGATAGAACATTTGCTGCTATAAGTATGTTCTTTTTGTAGATATTTCTGGAATTCAGAATTGATTCTGAGCAAATAGAGAGGGCAAATTCTAATAAGGGAACTGAATTTACATCTCTTTGTAAATTTGTGAATTTACACAATCAGAATCATTCATGTGGGCAAATAAGGCCTATACCTCACTACTGACAGTCTTTTGACTGAATTAAAGGTTCAGATTTTGTTCAGTAGGTGTAAGCCCTATTTACAATGAACATTTTAGATAGAAAGTTAGAAATGCAGCCATGGAAATAGCATTCTGAGTGGTAGGGAAGAACACAAAACAAAACAATAGAATCAACCATGAACAGGAGCAGGGAGATCTGCATTATCCAACCCATAGATGCCCATAGTTTGATTCTCACAGTGGAGGGTGGCACATTTCAAACATAGCTTGCATACAAAATTAGCGAGACATCACAAGACAGAAAAACCTCGCATGAGCATTGGCCTATACCTTAAAAGAAGACACTGGTAAAAGGAAAGATAACATAAATTGATAAAATTCTCCGTGCTTCAAACCCATTGTTTTTCAATAATTTCTCTATGAAACAAAGATAACAGATTCTGAGGAAAATAACAAAGTGACAATGTCAAGTTCTAAAAAGAATGGACAGAAAATTTGACTTGAAAAACAACACTGTTACTTCTACTCAGTACCTAAGCACCTGACATGCTACATTAGGTGATACATCTAATGGTGTCATCATGTCACCACAGACATGTCTCAAAGTTATAATCACTTTAGCATATCTAAGAACTCTAAACCAAGAACTTCAAAGTACTTCCCTTGCTGCTTTGGATCTCACTGCCATGTAAAAACATTGAAGCATGTTAATATCTGGGAACTTGAGTCTGTCTGTCTTCCCACCAATCAGAACCTACTCTGAGAGGTTCTGACCATGAGTCATTTCTCAAGTGTACATAATGGGTCAGTTTGAGCTAAAAGCTGGTGCATCCTGTTCCTGATTACAAAAAATAAAGGAGGCACTTTAAGTCCCTTTTTTTTCCTTAAAGTGATTGCTGTGCTAGTGAAAGATGCCAAAATGACAGCTCCATAAGATAAACTTCACCATTAATCACAGGGTGGAAACAGTTCAGCACAAAAGTCAGCAGAGCAGACTAGAGAAGCAGCTGTGGTAGTTCATTTCTTACCATCCTGCCACTGCATCTGAGCCAGCACTAATTCCCCAAGCAATTGCTTTCCTTGCTTTGTATTCTCAGCTGATATTCCAAAGTATGTCAGCTAGGGTTGGGTTCGGTTGTTTGTTGTTCTGCTTTGTTTTTCCAAAGGGGGAAAGACATTTCAAGAATGCAAATACATGTAGTCCCAAAAGGACAATCCATGTCATGTAGCTTAATCAGATAACAGCCAATCATACTTGCCTAATTTTCCATTAAAATCTTTACTGCACACCTATTTTCAGCTCTTGAACTGATTTCAAGTCAGCATTTCCAGTGTAGTGTGCCAAACTAACTTGCAATCAGTAATAGATTCATAAAATAAACTTTTAACAACCCTCATGTTATTAAAATGGGTTGGTGATGGAAAGAGGAATTTGCTGATTTATTCAAATTTCATGGATTTCTCTGTAACAAATTACCATTGAAATTTCAACCTGCTTTTTAGCATCCCAAATGACAGGAGTTTGGAGAGCTACTGAAAGACTCAGAGCTCAGAAACAAGTCTTATGGTCTGATAACAGACAGGAGATCTACAACTACAGGGAATGCAAAATAACATTAAATTTCAATCATCCTCTGAAGAAAATATATGAAGCAAAATGTTAAATCACAATCCATAGCAAATTTGTCTACGTGATGAGCAGTTCCAGACCAACAGCCTTAAGCTTCCAAATTCTTTCTGCTCAAAGAATGAAATGAGAAAAACAAAAAACAAAAATGGAAAGCAAAAAAAGCTGCAAACATAAAAATATGGAAAGAAAGTACAATTAAAATCATCTGAGAGTTCACATCTTTTACTGCCTCCTAAGAACAGACTGTCTAGAAAACCAGACAGATAATATTAATGAAGAATCATAATAAAGGAGCTGAAAAGTGGTAACATTTCTCTGTCTGGACCCAATAGTTACCCTAAACAAAAATTCTGCTTTCCCTGAATGGGGAAGTGGTTTCAAATCTTTAGCCATACCACAGGTAACAGCAAAAATATTAATTTCTTAATATTAGAATAGAGAAACACAACTTGCCTGGTAAGATCCCCTAAATAAAAGACATTTAGTGATATTATTTAGATTTCAAGAAAGGTAGCACCTTGTCTGTGTTTTAAATCCAAATTACAGGCAGCTGCTACAGTAGCTGCTTAGTCTCAAAGTGGGAGCTGACAAGGCCAGTGAGAGATGCAGAGAGGGACAGCTATTTAATGGTGCAGAGACCTGGAGCCTTGGACTCACAGGGTATGGGGAAGGGGACGAATACTTTCAGCACAGGCTGTGAAGGGGTTTATACTAAAGAAGGACTAGGGGTTTGTAAAACTACCCAGGAACAAAGCAGACAATAACTAGCAAACAATAACTCCACTGATCTGCTCAAATGCTGCCCTACCAAGACTGGCTTTCCTTCATCAGTCTAAAAGACACCTTGCTAACTTGAAGATAGAGAGGGTAACTTTTAGCCACAGACTTTCTCTTTGTTACTTATAAAGGGATCCCTGTCAGGAAACTGCTGTTTCCTATTCTCCCATTCCTCTTACCAAATCGTGCAACAGTGCTGTGTCTACTTACTTTTCATTTTTGCCAAATAACAGCTGCATTTCAAGGGTGCTTCACAGATACATTCTTGGACTGTAAAGCTCTTTGAATCAAATGCCTTGTATTCGTGTACAGTGTGCCACAAGTATTGTCAAGGCAACCCAGGTTCAAAGAGAAACACAGCAGTTGCTAGGAAACATTATAGCAGAAGAGAGATGGGGAATTGTTTATTGATACATATCTATTTGAAACATCAATTACTGTTACTTGGGGTATTTGAATCTCAAACCATACCTGTATATTTCTAATTACTAATTCTGATTTAAATTATACTACTGAAAGAATCCATATGTATGCCAGCATTGCTGAATTAAGGTCCCATAAGCTCTAAGACCATAAACAGACAAAAAATCTTGGACTTTTCTAGTATCAGCTGATGGGTTTAGAACACATTTTGGAATACAGGACTCTGCCATGCTTGTCACAGATCACCACCATCCCAGAGAGCTGACTGAACCATAGGAATTTATTTCCATTCTACGTGGGCTTAAGATGAATTTTTATCAAACCTTCTGAGACAGATGTTAAACAAAACAAAACAAAACAATGAAAACCAAAACCAAACCCAACCACAAAAAAAACCAAAACACCCCTTTCATTTACTTTCAGACAATGGAATTATTTGCATAGTTGCTTGAACAAAGCACATAAACTAAATCGACATTCCTGAAACTTTTGCAAGCAATAAGCAGCACAAAAAATAAGACACACAGTATTATGTAAGCTATTCAGATTAATAAAGAAATAATGTCAGAGCAAACACTCTCATCCTCTGTGTTTATTGCAGAATGGAAAGAATTTCCTCAATGTAACTGAGACAAATAGTACATGAGATCTAAGAGGCAACAACAACAAAAAAGAAAACACAAATTTTTAGAAGTGCAGTAATTCAGTTACATATTTTAAGCAATAACAGGAAAAAGCATGTTAGGAAAACTTTGCTAAGGTTGCCAAGTCAAACAGTAGGAAGGTGAACATAATACAAAACAAATCCTACAGACCTTTCATCTACTTTTTTTTTTGGTACATACATTATGATGGTATCTGTGTGAGATAAAGATTGTGAGAAACCTCATTTTTCCAAGAAAGCATTCAACAGCTTAAAATTTCTTCAAATTTCTTTCTCCAGAAGAATAACAGTGCCAAATTGGATAACATGATACAGAGATTTCACAAAATAGTCCTGTTCACAAAGGAGAGCTATCCTATATTTAGATGAATCAAAGAACAGAGGGAATAAAAGTGCTACACTAACTAGAGTAATAATAATATACAAGTAAAAGCAGCAGAACATGGGAAAGTTACTAAGCTATAAAAAAACCCAAACTAAAACTATTAAAATGGAAGGTCTCAATTCATCATCACTTGACATTGCAAGTCTAATAACATGTAAAATGCAGCCTTCAGGCATAAGAACAAATAGAAAAAAAAATCAGAAATCTTAGCATGTCACACTACATCAAAATCAGCATCAGCAGGAGTGAACTAGTTTGTTAAAAATTTCTCATATTGTAAAACTTCATAGAAACAAATCAATTTCAACAACTTCTCATTCATCAAAAAATAAAAAAGAAGAAAATCCACAGGAGGCATTTCAGCGAGATGAAATTCCTTTCTCCAAAGTTTACTTTTAAACTCCAATTTATATAAAAGAAAGCAAACCAAACACCCAACTGTGAATAAACCTTTTTGATAGAGCATTTTGTCTGACAAAGGCAGCTATAGCTGCTGTCATTCTTTCTAGGGGATAAAAATATGACTTAGCTGGACTCATACACGGCCCCAGGTAGGTTAGAATTGTGGGGATCATTTGGAGTAGCACATGCCCAATGCACATTTATTTTCCCCATTTGAATATTTGGCCCAGGCAGAAATGAAGGATTTTTTACGTTGCAAAAAATGTACATTTTTTACATGGTGTGCATCTCACAGCTCAGCTGCAGCCACCTGGCTCCCAAAAAGCCACTCTGTAGCACAGAAATCACCCTGTCACTCAGGGTACCTGTGCAGCACCTGCCTCATAGCCTCAGCTCTTCCTGAGTTTGATGAGCTCACTGAGCACAGGGTATGAAGCCCAGGCACATGCACTTCCATTTGGCAAATCCACAAGAAACATAATGTCAACCCTCTTCTTACTGCATTATAAAGGTCTGCTACGCAGTACACTAATACTATTCTAAGAAACAACCACTTGAATACATTATCAGAAGAAAAGTCCTATATTTCTGCTTCTGAATTGATTATCAGACAGAGCTGAAATTAAAACAAGAAAATGTATAAAGATATTAACACAATAAAACTGCAAAAAAACCCTCAACTTATATTGGGAAGTGCCTGTAAGTTTTATTAATTGAATACTGTTAACCATCTCAAATATGAATGATATCCATAAGAACTATCACAAGCTGACATTGCCCATCAATACCTACACACAAAACCAATTTTAAAAACTATCCTTGACAAGTTTTGAGTTTTTGATGTCATCATAAGTAGAATTATGTTAAGAAAATTGTCATGAACACAATTACGATTCCATTCTCTGTCCATTTTCAACAGTAAATTAAAATGAAAAAATATAAGTTTTCCATCATCCACTTTTTGTAGGCTTGATTCTTCCTCATTATATTGTGATTATCTGGGTATAGAACTTTTACACTGAAAAGGTTGCTTTCAATATTACTGGTCATAAAAAGTGGGTACAAATAATAGGATCCTGGATAGCAGGGTAAAGATTCATCCTATCTGTTGGGGACAGATAAGTGCTCATGAACAGATTTATAAAGTGCAGATGATTTCCAAGGGAGTATGATCTGCCAATCACCCTGGTGGCTTTGGGAAACAAGTCTGCTGAATGGGCACATTATCTTCCAAATAACTGGTTTTAAAAAGTAACTGCTTTTAATCCGACTCTGTTGGAGTTCATAGGGTAAAACCAGGATGACAATTTTAATGTCCCACAAGTTTCTACAAAGGAAAAAAAAGAAAGATCTACAATATAAAATTTACTTCTCCCACTTATAGTCATTACCCAAACAATAAACTGGCACATCACTTAAGAAAAAACAAATGTATCCTACTGTGAACTAATTCCAGTTTCCACCCAGAGCACAAGCCAAACTTGGGGAAAGAAGTTAGTGATTTTGGTCTGCTCTCAAATAGCAAAAGCAGAAGTTCTCTGCTCAAGGGAGGAATAGGGAGAACCTTTTTGTGTAAAGTTTAGGGAAGCGCCTGCATTTTGGAACTTTTTCCCACATAAATTTGCATACTTAATTAACAAATTTTAGCACCTGAAAATTTTCATCATTCCTTGCCTTCTTAGTAAAATTATATAAATCATTGGGATTTCAGAGTTTAAAATGTACTAAGGAGGTAACAGCTTCTAGGGTTCAACTTCCTCCTTTTGCCTCAAATGTGATTTGTAACAATTCCAGTAGCCTTGATACAAATCTTAAAAAACTATGTAGGAATATGATACATATTCATCAGATATTGCAATTAGAACACTGAAGTAATTTATGTGTGTATTATGGACAGTAGATGGGAACTACGATATGCAGATATAAAACTAATAAAAATTAAATACTGAAGTAACTGAAATTATGAGCTATGCTTTAGAAAATGTATCACTGTCCAGAAATTAAGGTCACAGGCTATTCAAAGACCATTTGTTGATACCTAACAATACACAAGCAGAAGTGGCTTTTTCCCCTTTATGGATTTCTCTTTGTATCACCCAGCAAAAGGAAACATACCAAGACAGATGGTACATTAGCTGCCAGTTTGTGAAAATTGCTCAAAAATAGGAATCCTTCAGTGTCCAGGATTATCTTCCTAGCAACTTTCTTATAGCTGTAATTTACTGATAAGAGCTATATGGAACCAATACATTATCATGTCTCCATCAGCTTTGTAACTTCAGAAATATTTTCTTCCTGAGATCACCTAGAGAATTTCAGCTTCCCCCAAACATTTCACAGCAGGCAGACCTGTAAAATTTGTACTATATATCACCTGTAATTTGATCATTTGATCATCTGTGTCAGCCAGCATTGGCTCTGACTTCAGTACTCACTCCCGCAAAACAGTTGCTGTCTGTGCTGCAACTGCCTGAGGTGGGCCAGGATTGATGGAGACCCCACAAGACATCATTACAGACTGCATGATAACTGCCCTGGAAGTCAGCGAGCTAACACAGAAGTCAGTGAAACCCATGGCTCTTCACGTATCACCTGTGGGTTCCTTGCAAGTTCAACATTCATCACAACCTTACCAGAGCTCAACATTTCTCAAATCGGATAAATGTATCTTCCCAAATTTAACAATCTCAGTAGGAAGGCTAGATCAGAAACACAGTCTTCTTTCACAGATGGAAAAAATGTACTTCGTATTTATGAAGTTGCTTGAGCACTAAACTACTACAATTCTTGAACTGGAATTATCATTGGAATTGTGATGAACCACTTGAGTCAAAATTCTGATTTTGTCAGTAACTGTAGCTATCACCATGCAGGCTTACAGAAACTGTTTCTAATTACTCAGCTAATTGTTTGGTGCCAGATATTATTTAGATAGATCAACAATAGGGCAAAGATTTAAAGAATTATTGCTTATCTTAGCTCTCACAAGGATTCATGAAGTTGCCTACCATTCAGATTATGCATTTGATGCTCTTATACTAGTCCTATGTCAAAACAGAGAGGGGAGCACAGAAAATTTGAACTGTCTACATAAAACCAGACAATAAATCCAGCAAAGCAAAAAAAAAAAAAACAAAACAAGTGTGCAGAAGGCTGTATTATGTGTCTGTCTGAGGTCCTTTTTATCATGAGTATCCTATAATCCCATGAATCCTTCATTCCTGGTCTTTTACCCCCTGGCCCTCTGTATTTGTCCTGTGCATAAGTATAACACCATTATAGGAAATCTAACTGCACACTTTCTTTTTCTGAAAATAAACAGATACTAAGCCCTTTTTCTCAGTCACGTACTGTATAAGGCTAAAACTGAAATCCAATTTCAAAATAAGAAAAAAATTTCAGGGATTAGCTCCAACACCAGCACTTGCTGCCATTATACTTCTCAGCATTGAAGCCTCTTTTGGAATGTTTTACTTGCATCTTACTGCAGCACTAACTGAGGCCAGTCAAGGCTGAAGCTTGCTGTGCTAACACATAAGTGTACAAAAATCAAAAAATAAACAGTATATGCAGAGAGATTTGATGAACAGAAGATGCAAAAGAGGATTTGTTATTTCTATTTTGCAAATGTGCTAATTCAGAGAGGAAGCAACACTGAAACAACAACCTCCTCAAGGTCTGACAAGCCCACACCAAAGCACATCTACCACACACTGCTCTGCTAGCAAGTGATTCTGACTCTCTTTCTCATTAAGACTCTTCAAGTAAAATAATCTCAGGCTTCTTGAACTCGCATTGGCCAGGATGATCATGTCTGTCACCTATCCTGCCTTTCAGGCTTTATTAGTCATACGTTTAATCTGCTGTCCAAGACTTCAGCTAGTGACTTTGTTCTTTCATTTTATGTGTCAGAAAAGATATGTAGTTATGAGGAATGACAATTTTTTAAGAGGTTCTTTATTTAATATACATGTAAGCTCTCAGTTCAACATCTAAATGAGGTATATGTTTGCAGGATGAACTAACAGCTCAGGAGGGGGCATTGAGCACTGCTACATAAATAAATCTGCATTTCTAAGTCATCTGTTTACCTATTCAAATTATTGAGGCATTTCAGGTCAATACAACATAACTATGCCACAAAATATTTTGAAAAGACAAACAGGCACTCAGCCAAAGAACCAACTGCTTAGCAAGATCCTAACAAAGACTAAACATAAAATCTTTCTTAAGCAGACCAAGCTAAAGTCCTAAGATGTGCAAACACCACACACATATGTAAAATTATATTTAATTTTCACAGTGAGCAATTCCTTGTACTTTTAGTTTCTTGAGCTGCTATTCAGGGGCAGCAAGGGCAGGAAATGTTTGCAGAACAGCTGTGGGGGAACAATCAGAGGAAGAAGTGGCCTGTGGGTGTCAACCCTGCGGGACATCCCTATTGTGTCACACCTTCCTTGGGGTCCAAAGGACATGGGAGGGGGGGAAGCCTCTGAGCGTGAGGAGAAGTTGTGCATTCCTTCAAAGATCATTTATGCCTTACAGACTTGGGCAAATGAGCAGCTAGCACAGCACTCCACCCTGGCCATGCCTGAGCCCATCCTGAGCCTCCATGTTTCCACTGGGAACACTTTTGCCTCCTGGGGAGTGGGGTGGAAGTACAGCCAGTAGATTGAACTAGCTTGTTTGATGGTTTGTATTGGCCTAAGCCTTCGGTCAGCTCAGGAGAAAGATTTTTCCTGCAGTTGCCTCCAAGTGTATTCATCTTCATGTTCAGGAACAGGCTGTTTTCCATACAGATGAACAACACAGAAACATGGGATAGTGTGAGCAATGAAAAGTTTAAATGTCAAGCTTCACTTGCACAATAAGTGGAGAGTGAGCTACCTGCAGTGCTGGGATCAGAACCTGCACAGCAATATCTGAACTACCAACAAGCAATATTACACAAACAGGTATTTTCATCTGTGACCTTCAAAATGCTTTATGAATATTTTTAACCATCATGATTCCTAGCTGACAGACACTTAATCTTTAAAAAGTTATCTGGCATTTTGTAGAGAGCTGCCATGGCTTCAGCACTGCTTTCATACACATTTTGAGGCAGCCATTGAGTAAAAATTGAGGCCAAGATAGCACTAAGTAAGGTAGGCAGCTGTTTGATGACGTTATCACACATTTCATTTTATGGTAGCAATATTCAAGCAGAAAGGCAACTCTCCACATATTTCAGCAGCTGATGACTTCTCAGGCCCTAAAATTGTTCTTGATAGAAATAGAAATGATAGTGCAAAGACAGGAAACACTTTAGACATAAGTGCAGACACAGCCACAGAAATCACTGAAGAGTAAAAATTGATTCCATTTGCTAAGAAAAGGCAGACACTTTGAGAAGATTAGACTGGGTTGTGTTATTCCATTAGAAAGCTGATGAAGTTTAAGGCTCAGCAGAGGCATTCAGATTAGGTCTATGAAGAGCTAGTTCTGACAGAAACATGCTGACTAAGAAAAATCCCCTTCTATATTTAAAAATTGTAGCAGATGGTGCTAGCAGTAGGATGCTGCATCAAGTTGTTATGACTGTGGGCACTGTCATCTATCACTGAAAGTCTCAAAATGCCATCACTCTACTGCAGGTCTCAACCTGAACTCTGCAAAATGCTCCAAGTACTAACATGATTTACTGGGCACCAGTGGCCCTGGGTCAGGTTGCTCTGGAAAAGCTTCAAAAATTACATTCCTATGGCTTAGAAGGATTTGGGATGCTTTTAAAATAGTCAGGATATTGGAGGTCTGTACCCCTTATTCAAAACAGTGTACTCAAATACCCTGAGTAAAAATGTCCCCCCAGTTCCAGCATAAAGCACAGAGCTTTTGGAAATCTTGGGTATTTGTATATGGCATAACAGAGATATTCAAGCCTGTTAGCATGCCAGAAGGGATGTGAGCTGGAATGTGGCACAGAGAAACGTGGCATCGTTAGCCTTCTTGGGAGCTATGAGGCACGTGGGTTCAGGGACCCTTCACTGAATGTGAGGCTGAACACGAACAGGCTTTCAGCTGCATCAGCTAACAAAATCATCCTCAGGCTGAAAAACGTGCTGCCGCTGTCTCCCCTCCTCCTCCTCCTCTCCGAGGAGGAGGCACAAGGGACTCTAGCAGTCTCCCTGTCCTCCTACGCCACTCACGCTGCTTGGAGCAGCACCACTGCATCCCACCTACCTCTGTGCTGTGCCAGGGAACCAGCCCCTCTTTGCCTGGAGGTATGAAAACGCTCACACCCACATCAAAGCTAAAAATCACACCACCATGTAGCTACCCCTCCTGGTCACCTCTGCTCTTTAGCAGCATGTGTAATCATCTGAACAGAACGAGACAAATCAGTGGAGAAATTCCCTCACAGCCTTCTGAAAAATCCACAGTATTTTTTATGAGTTATTAAGCACACAGCCCTGCTGAGCGATGATTTTGGAGTTACAAAGGTATTCACTACAGGAATTTTTTATTCTTTTTCTCTCTTGCCATGGCAACCAGGGTATCGAAGTACTTCAAGAGGAAGACAGCGCCTCACAGGATACACAATGTTTGCAGCACATCTGACTTGTTTCTTTTCTGTAAAGATTTAATTATTTTTAAAGCTGTCTTGGAAAAATTGGTTGAAAAAACAAAATCTACACAGTACAACTTTTTCTGCCTGCTTTAACAAGAGGCTGTGCATACAACCTACACTCCATAAAATTTTAGGAGTCCAAAATTCTAACAAAGGGCAAGGACTGCAAAACAGGACCTAGTTTGTTATCTTACAGTTAGAGGGCATACCTAAAATAACTGGCAAAAAATACTAGGAAAAAAAACCCCAACAAACAATTTGTCTTTTAAAGACTGTTCTGTAAAGATTTGTGGAAATGTATTAATTTAAATTTATTTTTTTTTAAGTTCTCAAAATTCAGGATCCTGCTTCTGCATATCTTATCTGCACGCCAGTAGCTGATGTCTTTCCCCAGTTGTACAAGACAACAAAGAAATATAAGGGAAAATTAACATACCTAAAATAATACATATTTGTAGAGGGAGGGAATTGATAGCTGAAAGATTCTTTTAACCCCAGACAGTAGCATTTATCCCAATCACAATGAAGCAGGATATGTTCTCATTCCTAAAATAGTTAAAATTATTACTGTGCCATTAGGATTTTTATATGCCTGTTGGGATCATGACACAATCAGTAGACATGCAATGGTAAAGATAAACTTCTCCAATTCAACAACAATTCTTTTTAAGAGGTGCCAAAAATCAGACTGATTTCCATAAAAAAAACAACACACCATTAACAAGAACTGTCTTACCCTTCTCTAGTTATCCTTGTTGAGGCAATCAGAATTGTCTCCCTAATGCTTATTTGAACAAAGATAAACTACTTGCCTTAGGTAATGTCTGATGACAGCAATGTCAGCCTGTTAGCTATAGTAACAAAATTGTTTATGCATACTTGCTTTTGTATCCTTTTATTTCCATACTGTGGAGCCCAGAAAATGGGAAAAATGAAATATCTTTCCACATTTTTTGGAAGACCAAAACCAACTATAGTCAACCAACAGACTCTTAGTGGCTTCAGTAAACTAAAGAATAAGATAGAGCATGTCTCTACTCTCATCCTTCTTCCAGTATTTTAATATTAAAAAAAAAATAAAATTGTGAAATTGAAATAAAACTCTTAAGAACTGCCTGAAAATAGCTTTTAGGCTTTGTAAGACAGAAAATCACACTGAAATAATTTTATTCTATATATTAATTTCCAAGAATGAAAAATAATTAATGTTTCCACTAATAAACACTTCCCAAACACTTGCACACTTGTACTGATTGTTGTCGATTTGCTGAAGAACAACAGCCACCTACTCTTATGCAATTTAAAAACCAGAATGAAGAACAAATAGCCCATTTCTATACAAATTATGACAGATTTTTTAGTTACCTTTAGCTACCTATTTTTTAATTGGTATATAATATCCAACCGTTATTATATTATCCTATTGGATAATATATGCACAGTTGAGATCTGAGGAGGAAAAGTCCCATCTGTTTTCAAAGTATCGAAAAAAGATTTCTTGAACACTGACTTTATGAAATTAATTACAACAGTCTAAAACCAAAATCAAATTCTGCCCTTCTTTACCAACTTAGTTTTGGAAAGTCTTCAGACATTCGATAATTTTGCTACTGCCCATTGTAGAACAAATGCAATTTCTCCATCCAACCCCAATATCTTGTTTCAGTATCCTAAAATCCGTTTATTATTGCCTGTTTCTCAAGTAAGTTCATTTACTTTTTTTTCCTTTTTATTTTTTCTTCTTTTCTTTTTTTCATATGCTTTATTAGCAGTCCATAATGCACAACTGAGAGGAGGCTTATTTCTTCTGAAGAACAGTATTTCCATGGCAATACACGTCACGTATAGCAACAATCTCCTACCATCTTTTCCCAACACCTACGACTGCTGGAGCTTAGCTTAATGTTATATAATAAAACACAGGACAAAGAACACAACTCTCAATGGAGACTTTAGTGCTTCCCTCATGTATCTTAGACATTCTTGGTTTTATGAGGGCCTTCAGGTCATAATGTTTCTTAAGCAACTAGAAGCTCTTTAATTAGAAGCAGGTGCACACAATGTTGGCACACTTTTCCGGAGACAAACTCACCTGATTAGACTCCTAATGAAGTAGAGAATGGATGACAACAGTTACAAGACCAGATGTTTGCTCTTACTTCTTTCACAACTATTCTAATGCAAAAATTTTACTGTTACAAAACCATTAAAATTACTGGGTTGGTTTTTTGCCTTTTTTTTTAAATTTCGCAGTGGGTGTGAAGCAAAGGCACATAGTAGGACATGCAGTAGCACTATTTGCTTTTACCTTTATAAATGTCATTACATCAGTATAGATAATGTCAATAAACTCATCTTTAGTCTGACATATCAAGCAGACTCACTGATCTCTACCCAAAACACGCAACTGTCCAAGTCAATTATACCTGTTGCATCTGAGCATTCAAAGTTAACATTGAAATAACAACTCTGGTCAAACTCTGTAGTGTCGGTGATTCATATCTGAATATTACTGTGAAAAAATGAAGATAAATAAGAAAGGAATATATACACCCTGATTAGTCTCTGATTTGGTGGGCTGTGCCTATAATTTTTACCAATACAAGCCTTTTAGCCTTAATAGCAGCATAGCAGCCATAGTTAGCAACATTTGTCCTAATTCCCCTGTCCACAAGGCAAAATAACCAGTTGCAAGGAAAGAGTTGAAGTTTGATTGTTGTGCTGTTAAACCTGGAGTCAGTTTTCACCGTACCAGAAAGACAGCACGATTGACATAAATATGAAGATATTTTGACATGCAAACTCTCTATTTTATTTCTAACCCTCACTGATAATTATCCCACTTTCAATCTGATCCAGCTAAGTGGGAACACAAAAGCCTATTATAAACTCAAGCATATGGCACTGATCAAAGGAATTTAACTTTCTTTTCCAGGCTAAAATTATTTTCTTTAGTAACACCAGAAAGCAGCATTGATCTGATGCTTTCCTCTTCATGTTTCACTTCAGTAAGATAACAGAAACCCAACTGCATTGTCAGCAATGGACATTATCTTCAAGATGAGTGACTTCAGTCCTGCTACTCTTTTAATAACAATACCATTTGTTTAGTAGAAAGGAAGCTGGATGATTGCTTATGTGCAAGCAACAATTAAATCTGAGAAAAAGACTGCTTTTGTAATATTAATCTGGAAAGGCATTATAGCATTCCCTGACAAATGAGTACTTTATGGATAGAGTGCCTCAAGAAAGGGTTGGCATCAAGAAGACTAGAATTTAAATTGCATAAAGTGAAATTAAGATTCTGATTCACTCTAAATAACAGCTCCTACAAAAGAAACATCTGGTCCAAAAGAAAATTCAATGATTTGGCATTGCAGTACTGCATTAAATATTGATACTGATGTTGAATTGACCCTGCTGCCTAATGCAAGAACAGCACGTGTCAGGGTCATTCTAAATAGTACTGCACTGAAAAGTGGCTCAGCCTTGCTGCTGAATTATCATTTCAAGCTTTGCAATGTCATTCAGGAACAGACGTGGCTCTAAGTCTTGCTGAGAAAATATAGTAGTTGTTCAGTAAGTGAGGAAGGGGAGGAGTGGATACAGATCCAATCTAAATCAGGCAGCACTAACCACTTTATGCCATGCCAGTCTGTGCACATACTGATCAGCCCTAATGGAGGGATTTCTCAACTTCCTTGCATAAATACATGTCCATATGTCAAATACTCCATGCTTCTGCCACATCAGTGGCACATATATCTTTTAATATATTCATAGATCTTAAGTCTTATGATCTGGAAAATACTCTGACTGCAAAACTACATAGTAAGAGCTAGAAAGCTTTTCTCATCCCTTGCTTCACTGAGGACTTTCAAGGGACATAATATACTATTTTCCTCTCCTTTCCTAAAAGAAGCTTCTTTCCAGCTGTGGTTCTCAACAGCCAAACAGCAGTAGCCAGTGAAGAAAGGTTCCAACCACTTTTACATTTACATCCTCTCATATATTTGTTTGGTACCTCAGAGAACACAGAGCTAAGAAAAGAAATATCATTTCATAGCAGTACATTGCAGCTCCAAAGAAAGAATCATCTATTACTTCTTCTCAGAGAAATTGCCTTTTCAGAACATCACACAGCAAACTGAGTCCTTTTACTCATACCTGCACGCAACTGCATCTGAAATAATGCCCTTACATACAGTTTACAATGCTTTAGCATGACAGCAACCTAGCCTTCAAGCTGTTCAGATGAGCAGATTTTGTACAGTGATTGGCTTAGTGTTAAAAGTCTCTATGTTAAATTGCTGGAAGAGGAACACTGCATCAGTGAGGACTGTTATCGTGCATTTCTTTTGTTTTTTGGGCAACGCCAAGCAACACAAACCATTAAACAAACTGAAGCATTGTGGAAGATAAAGACATCACATAAACTGATGGTGCATGCCAAAAACTCTCCTCCCCTGAAAAATGTGAGGAATTTGCATTGATGGCTTCAAGAGTTTACATATGGTTCAGTGATATTTTTCATTCCAGAGTGATCAAAAGTTTTTGGGGGGAGGGGAAGAAGAGAGAAGGGAGAAGACAGATGGCTAAATGCAAAAACAGAATTAATAAATATTAAAGAGGTAATTTTTTTTGTAACTTACACGTGCAAATGCCTATCTGATCACAAAAACATAAAATATATACAAACATTTTGAGTCTTCTACAACAACTTTTGTGTGCTGTGGGTCATGGTTCCCAAATTGCTTGTTCTTTCTTATTTAATTAGACTGGGAAATCCATAAAAAATTGCTACTGAGCAAAAACGGAACATATATCTTCCTATGTGAAGAAGAGATGGTATATAAAGTCATACTTTAAATAATATGCTAAAGAGAAGGTTATTAAGGTTGCAAAATGATTGTAGTAATCACTGCACATACAAGTAAAGCATTCCAAAGTTAGGAAAGGCCATAATTAAAGAGGTCTGTATAATCTTGACTTCACACTCTGGAGTGTTATGATCCAGCCTTAAAGTGACATAATCATACTTTGCTCTCTGTGTGTACACAACAGGCAGCACTCAGTGAACCAGAAATCAATTAACAATTTGTTTAGTCTCTCTGTTCAGTGCAAGCTATCACGTGCTGACATAAGACATAATGACAAATTAAACACTAACCAAAAACTGCTTTAAGACAGGAGCCTTCCTGACAGAGCTTTCCCTCAGTGCTTCACCAAGAGTCTTTACTACACCTGTTATGGGAGGAGGAACTACTCCCTTCTCTTTGCAGCTGTGAAGTTTCTTACTCAGCATCAAACTTTGGATTGCAGCTTTGAGATCCAGTGTAGAAAATCTCATAAGCCCATTTCCATTAGACTAGTAGCAACCAACTAAAGCACATTCCAAATAAAAAACATGCTTCTAATTGAAGCTGTCCTGTTCTAAAACCAAGCAGTTTCATCCCCAACGTTTTACAGAGCCCTTATAGAATCAGAGACATTGAAATAAATCTGAACTTGCAGACACAATAAATCCTCAGATTCTCCCAAAATCCTCCTGTGTCAGTCATTTTCTTCAAAGCTGTTGTTCTTCCTGCTGGGCAGGAATGAAAGAGATTGTATTGGTCTTGAAGAAAAAAATCAACATAGTGTCTCTGAATTTCCCCATAGGTTTTTAGCAGCTTTTATTCACTCCTATTCTGAAAGGTTTGGTCATATTCGTGTATTTTCCACATTGCTTTTCATGCAGCAAGAATCAAGGGAAAAAAAGAAAACACCAGCCCATTATATAGGCTTCTGAAGGCACTTGTTTAAATTCCTTCTTCTGCCAAATATTTCAATCAAATGGGTTTGACCTTTTTATTTTAAATAGAAATAACTGCTCCCTGTGACAAAAAAACAAAAAACCAAGAAAACAAAAAACCAAAACCTGACAAGTCACTCCCAGATTAAAGAAACTGAATGGGAACTGCAAAGACTTCTTTAATGATAAGCACCCAGCCTTTTCACAAAACTAAATTGTATGGCCCCAAACATTCAAAGTACTGCTGAGAGACTAAGAGTGCAACAGCTAACTCAGGGGGAGTTATAGGGAAGTAACAGAAGTTACAGGGATTCTCACTCAGCACATTTTCTTTCTCAGTGTTTTGTTACAGGAACTGCTGAATGATTTTTTTATAAAAAAAAAGGACAAGAAAAAGCTTTCTAAACAATAAAAAGGTAAAATCTTTGAGAAACGGAAAACCCCCTCTTTTGTTATCTATCCCTTCTCTTCAATGACAACATGCAATGTGCCTCAACTTTTCTAACAGCTTGAAAGAACTGTAAAAATAACTTGCTTATGTATTCATATATTTTTAAAGGAAAAAAGGTAATAAATTCAAGTAAATAGTTAAAAAACAAACAAACAAAAACCCAAACAAAAAAAACACAAAAAAAAACCCAACACAAAACAAAAAAAACCCAACCAACCAAAAAAAACCCCACACTAAAAAAAACCAAACCTGCCATTTTTATCCAAACCTGTATTTCTCAGTGAAAAAATATTTGGGCAGGACACCTCTACAAACTTAGCCTGATGCTTTACTAAAAATGAGGTAGGGGTGCCACGTTTTTAACTAAGTGACTAGGTCAAATAATTATGTTTTAGTACTGGATGGTAACCAGGCTATTTAGCTGCCATGGCTACTTGAGTTAAGCAAGCATTGGCTTCTCTTTGCTTAGTACACACTATAACAGTCTAATTTTGATGTATGTGTCCTAATGTTCCTGAACCCAGGGCAGCAACATTAGTAGGGTGTTTTCCTACCCCAGGTTTTCTCAGACCTTGGAGGACTTCTTCACAAACATAGACTTTTCTCTTAGGGATGATTTAACATATTGAGAGGCATATTTCTCCAGTATGCACTGACTATAAAGACGGTAAAACCAGAGTAACAGCAAAAGTATCTATAATGAGACAGGGAAAAATAAACATTTCAAATAAATCATTAAGACAGAAACTGAGTCCCTCTGACCAGAACAATCCTTTCGAGGTCTCAGTCCAGTCCTACACTGCTTCTAGTTGTCTTGAGGGCAGAACATTTTGGATCTCTTTCTTTCTTTGTTTATTACCATCACAGAATTTCTTTAAAAATATTTAGATATTGGAAGCTCAGAGAAGATGTGTTTACATAGCTGAAATTGTGAAAGGATAAGGATTTCTCTGGTGTACAATAATTCAAGAGGTTCCGTCCCCTAGGCAGGAAATATTATCACTCTAATCAAGACAAATTATAGTTTACTAATGGAGACAGACACTAAAGAGGACAAAACAAAACAGTGTAACACAAAAGTCACTTGCTGATACACTAGGCCATATAGCATTTGGGCAACTGGGTATTTCAAGGGAAAGAAAGCAACAAGATTAAACACTATTAGCAGCAATTTTCATAGTGATTTAAGCAGCAAAATTAATCTAGTGGTTGCTAATGGAATTTACTGACATTAGCAATAGCTTATAAACCTCCAAAAATTTTTGAAACCTATTAGCCCCTTTTTTCCCCCTGAAATTCCAGTGAAGCAGAAGTTGTGTACATTATAAATTAAGAAATGCAAGGAAAAAAAAAAGACACCTGCTTGTACTTTTGCTACTAATAAGACAGTTTCCTAAAGAAAGCAAAATGTCAGACATACTTGGGCAGAAACTGAGATACATACGAGGTACTTTGTCAAACAAACGTGGCTGAGCTTAAATGGATCAACTTTGTAAACTATAACAGAACTTGGTTTCAAGGTCAACATAATCTTTGCCTCCTCTGCTGAATCCTATGATAAGGATGATACTTTTGATAATCTGTGGAACTCCAAACCTTTCAATTTGAGTTCTTGCAACCATTAACATACTTTACAGCAGTAAGACTTTATAATTTCTATACTTGGTCTATAAGCAAGTGCTTTCCACATGAAAAATGTCATTCCTCAGCCCCAAATGGCTCTTCACAGCAACTTGGCTGACCTCATATTCACACATATCTCTGATTTGAACAGCAACAGAGTTGCTTTTATTTTACAACACAGCTTAAAACTAACCACTTCAGAATTACTACTTACAAGCAGTTTCTCATGGAAAACTAACATATATACCACTAGATGCATCTTTAATGCCTGACTTTTCCAAAAGATAATTGGGGTATGGAGAGCACAAAGTAAATCCACTGGATTAAAGCAGAGAATATCTTTTTTTAATTGTGAAGGAGGAGAACTTGCCAACCTACACTGCAGCACTGCTGAAAACTACCGGAGTGCTGATATGAATCATAGTTGAGTCAATTATGTAACACTGCAGAAAAAAATAAAAGCAGTCCTGGAAGGTAATGACAGGAATACTATATGTGAGAGAGGAGAGGCAATCGTGCCTTTCCTGTCAGTGCATTCCAAAGGGATACTGGCCTCAAAACAGTTCTTCTTCGCAGTGGAAAGGACACAGACCACACACAGTGCCCAGGAGAGAGAAGAAGAAAAATAAAATACTTATTCTGGGAAATGCAAATAGATGGTTTTGTTTAAAGAGCACCAAAACTTATCTTCCAATAAGTAAAACTTTTCCATAAAATGGACAACACTAATTGTTCTGAATGGCCACATGTACATTGAGAGTTAGGAAGGGGAGCAAAAAGGAGGCTGCAATGCTATATAAATATTATTTGTAGCAAGAAGTATTAAGGTTGTGATAATGTTGACCTGTTCTTCTTGAACAGGGCAGGTATTGATGCAGTCTTGATCTGATAAAGAGTGCAAACTTTGGACAACACAGAGCTAAACCCACCACTAGACAAGGGAGAAAGAGGTGTAAGGAATGGGAGGAGGCTTCTTACAGAAAATACACCCTAGTTACATGATAATGGTAAACAAATTTCTTAGTACAATTTTTTCTCTATATCTGTAAATAGTTCAGAAAAAAAGAGGCACCAGAAAAATTTGCAGGCAAATCTGATCTTCCTCAGTGTAGAGTGCTGAATTAGTTAATCTCTTGAGAAGAAAGAAGACTTCCTTTATATTACTCTATCATTAGCTGTGGAAAAAAATTCATTTCTAAGAGTAAATTACAGGATCCACACCACAGCTTCCACTGAGATTAGTCTTCACAGGAAGAGTAATGAGGCTCAAGTCCTAATGAAACTTGCTGTATCATGGAGACCTTAATGTAGTTTTGGAATGGTTTATTTTCTTCTGAAACATAATTTAAATGTATTTCAGTGATAAGACAGCCAACTATGGTCAACATATGTTTTTTCATATGGCCTATAAGCCATGACCTTGTTGCCTAAACAAAGTACATGCTGGACAGTCTTTCAGTGATCTCTGATGGCCTAACATCTGTAAAGGTTTGGACAACTGGAGAAGCAGAGCATTCATTCGTGTCTACTGATCCATGTTGTTTGTTTCAGCTTCTAAATGAACTGATTGCACCTTTGCTACTTTATAGTCTCTGCAGTGTGAATCTGGATGTGGTGCATGCCCTCATTTTCTATGCAGGACCCCTAGGTGGTCCTGGTAAATTAGCTTCCACTGTCTCTCATATCTGCTCTGAGAGGAATAAATATGACAAGAATAATGCTACTGGTCCCATTTAGCTGAGAGTACCCATTATGAGAAGTCTTGTGCAACTTTCAGGAACTCATCGCCAATGTGCTCTCTTCTATGGGTGTCTGAAATAAGTTTTCTAAAGCAGTCTGACACTAAAAATTATAACAATTGCATGTATCACTGGCAGTTTGCTCACCTGTATCTTTTAGCACGTGAATATCAAGGACTGTGTGTTACTGAACATATTTTACTCTGCAGCAGTTATTTTTAAACAGATCACTGCAGAAAGTTTCTGTGAGCAACTATTTTCATGAGCTCTAACACAGTTCCTTGAAAAAACCATATTAGATTTCACATATATTTTACAACCTTCCATTTTGGTTTTCTTCTAAAAAGGACAAATTATATGAGAGACAACAAGAGAATCCTGAAATATAGACACAGTAACTTTATGGAGCTGTTTAGATGCTGTTTATGCTTTTGAGATTTATGGCTTCCACACTATCTCTCATTTCCAGTTACTGCTGTGTGTGCAACTTGCAGGGTACTAGCTATGCTTTATCACTGCCACATGGTTTTGAGCTCAATGAATTAATCTGTAAGGTTCCAATCAAGGAATTGGTGTTGGGAGTAACAGGGAAGATTCAGTTATAGATTTTTAAGTATCTCCCACATTGCACTAATTCACATAACCTTTATTTACCACAGCATGCCCTGCACGTAGAAGTGAAATGCTTGGTAGGGAAAAGGCATTTACTGGTCCCCAGCAAAACACATGTCATTAGAGATGCATTTTTAATGGGATTTGACTTAATGGAGATGGAGGCCTACAGACACTGTGTTAATGCTTTACAGCAACAAGCTTGTAGCAAGCTTTTAGCACAACATAATGATTCACCAGGCTAAAATTATACACTGAGCAGTGCTTGGTTGAACCAGCACATTATGTTTTCAGTACATACTCACACAACTTGGCAAAACACAGCTCCTTCAAATTGCAAACATGATTTATAATAATTGGCACTATCTTCCAATTGTGCTCATACTAGAAGTTCTGGAAGGAAAAGGGGTTAAATTATCCACATGCTATCACTGGGCAACTAGTTTTATGGCTCCCTTCACAGAGCTTAATATTAAAACCATCGATACTGTTGTTTATGGGAAATTCATAATGACTAAAAACTAAGTATAATGCTGTTTTCAGCAAGGGACTGTTTACAGATGAGGTTCTTATCAGCCCTGTACAAAATCCCTTTAGATGACCTTGTGGAATGCCTCTGTGGAGCAATGAGCATCAAAAATTATCATAAGAAATTCTGGCAGAGTTTACTCTGCATTAGCTAGAATTTTCATTAAATGCAGTATATAAAATTATCAGAAGAGGTTCTTAGTAAAACCATGACATATAAGATGTACTTGCACTTTTCTTTCTTTTGCATCTACAGGCTTTTCCAGAACTGATAAGAACAACTTTTTTTTTATATCTCAAGGTGAATTTTAATATGTATGGAGTACAAGTGACTGATGGATACTGTGAATAAAGCAGCCTGTTTATCTAAATGATGGACATGTCACAGGCATCCTGAGGACAAGTTTCACTTACACATGCTGCCCTCCTGCTGATCTGAAAATTTGAAAGGGTATCCTACTCCATGTAGAATTACTCCTTGGCCCCTCTGCTAAGACTATGAACAAAGGGCTTCTCCTTCTAGGGATACCTTTCAACCTACAGATGACTGAATCCATTACTCTTCAACCCAGTCTGCTCAGATAGAAAAGCTGGGTAGAAACATGTGTCAGATGAGAAACAGGCTTTCCAATACAGGATGCAAACCCACATCTCTGTGAATTATATGAGTGTAGAGAACCTAGCTACTAAATGGAACATTAGGAAAGAATTAGAAGTACCAATGTTCATTACCCCCATTTCCATATTGCAGTCTTACTGCACCAAAAGTTACATCTAAGTGAACACATACAGGGACAGTACTGAATGCTTAGGCAAGTTAAGAGATTGGGAGACATCATTAAATTCCAATACTATTTTAATCACAAGCAGTGACAGATGATGACTGAAAAAAGAAAATTTGAGGAAAGACCTCCAAAGATATTTGGTTATCAGACACATATTGAACCGGCAAATTATATGGAATGCCAAATTTTTTGGCGAGCCTTGCAGTATTAACTTTGTCAAAATGCATTTTTATGTGAGATGCTCAATTCTTAGTATAATCATTAATAAAACTTGTAGAATGCTTTGCTAGCTGAAGACAAAAAAAATCTCATCTAGAAACAAAATAAAACTGGGACAGATTGCTTCCAGTTTTCTGAAAATTTGTAAACAGGAGCAAAACAGGAAGAAAACCAGAGCAGATCTCTTGCAGCTTACAGACAGGCTTTTCCTCACAATCCTTGTACAGCTTTCCAGTATTGCTTAATTGAACCTCCTGGGCCAGAAACAAGTAGAAGTCTCTGAATTACAGCAACAAGGACTAAAGGTGATGGTTCATTTTGGAAACCAAATTTCAGAGAGGTAAATACCTGGGACAGCCACTGAAGCTGCAGTTCCACAGCAGACCAAGCCTGTCTGATTGGTGTTCCCTCCAGTCCAGCTTCTGCACCCTCTCACTCTTGGCCATATATTTTGAGCTTTCTTTCACTTCGAGTCCCACCACTGATTCCATTTTTCACCAAGCCATTTCAACACGCAAAGTCAGTAGGAAGCTTATCAAATTATCAAAAGCAAATAGTTTTCTCACAACATTTAGCGATGGCAATAAATGCTGAATAGATGGCAATAAGGACCAGAATTGCTTCTGGGGTTTTCCTCTCCCCTGCCCACACCAACAGTGAGGAAAGAGGCAAAAACTGTACTTATTTTTGGAAGCAGCTCTAACTGGGGGCTTCTTAGGTGTGAAGGCAAATAAGGAGTGACAGTTTGTCCTTTGGTGTTGTCCAGAATATGAACTGTAAGAACAAACCAACAAATTTTATCTCCTTAGTCAGCAAACAAGAGCAAGTCAATGCACTTTTAGTAATATCTACCCTTTTTTATTTGCCGAAAAATATCTAAATATATATTGTAGCAATATATTTTAAAGAACCAAAAATACTCTTACACCAAAAAGCACTTTTCCTTAATACACTGCAAGACAAAAGCACATGTTTCTTAGCTTTACTATTGAAATATACAGACTAACAGAGCAAACTGATTGAGTTTGTACTCTGTATGCGTGGAGTATCAGTTTTGCTTTGGAAGACTAGAGAAAGAACAACACTTGATGACAAACAACCACCATTCTAGAAACAAATCCCACATTTTTGGAAGAAGAGTTGAACATGTCTGATAGGGATAATAAAAAAAGAGAGCATACATTCCTTTACTGCAAATATGATTAACCCTGTTCTTGACAACCCCTAATTCTGGATGCAGCTCTAATTCTGTATGCAGATTTTTTCTCTGTACCATTTGAAGAATTCATTGATCCTTTCTGTTGCTATGTGTAGCAGAGAAAAAGATTTCATATATTCAACCTCATATCTATGTGACAGAAATCTTACAGAGACCACTAACATCACCAGAGTATGATAGTCCTCAAAAGGCAAATCAGATAAGTTTCAAAGGCACTTATCTTTCCCTGTTCTGTGAATTTTTCTACTCCCTAGCCTGCAACATTGCTGCATGTCTTCCCACAGACCAGCTGTGACTGAGAGATAGGGCTTTAGTCTGTTCTCCCTCATACCTACTGGGGAAAAGCAAGTCAACAAAAAGCTGATGTTTATTTCAGTGCTCAAACTCTGTGCAGTCCTATAGGATTAGGTTATTGCTAAATATTTCTACAATTGTTATTGCGTTCATCTCAAGTTATATTTCTGAGTGACTATGGGGATAAGAACTTCTTTTTGGCAGCTACTGTATCTCACAATTTTCTCCACCTATATTGTTATCACCATCAGCATTTCACACGTAAAACCACTCATGCACAACTAACCCAAGTAAGATTATAGCAATCACTACGGAATTTTTAAAATAATGCATATATAACCTATATGCATACACGCACAAAAATTGATATCCATAGAATTTTAACAAAGCAGTTAAACTCTAACACCAGACCATCAAGCACAATGCATTGGCCCTATTCTATGGCCTGGTCAATCCCTGGGCAAATAGCAAAGCTGGGATCAAGACAGCATTAGCTGAGGGTACATGACAGTACTTTATAGTTTGCAGCAGTATTTCCAATTATTATTGACCAAAGCTTAATTGTGATTCTCTGCACTCTAGAATCTGGAATAATGCTACAAAATCTCTGCACACAAGTCATCACACATGTTATTAATGGTTCCGATCATCATCCTCGCAGAGGTAAATGCTCATCAACAGAACACAGATTGTGTGATTAAAGCACACTAGCAGCCCCATTTACACCAGGTAATAGCATTTAGGGGATCTTTAGCCCTCAACATCTCACGAGATATCTGATTGATTTTCCCTTGATATCAACAGAAATCCCTCTACCAACTTCAAAAGGAGATCAAATCCAGGAAACCCAAATCCAAACCCAAGAGACAAAAGCTCAGAATAACTCCCTAATATGTCTGAATTAGATGCTTCATTGTTATGCTTTGTTATATGCAGCTCTGGAAACAAGAGACCTTGTCTCCTTGGCTGACAGAGAATTCTTAAAAGTACAAGTTCTAAATGCTAAAATATACTCGTCTTTATTTGGGAAAAGCTTTTTTACAGCAGGCTTGTAGGGTGCTAGGAAGAAAGCTGATAGCAACTGTCCAAAAAATCAGTTCTAAAACAGAGTTGATATTAAACGACAGAAATTATTTCTTTCTATGAATGTAACCCAAGCAGTTTTCTTCCAGAGAATATCTTATCCTAATATTTTTACTAGAACTAATGGAGTCAGAGGGTCATTTATCATAATCTGTAGTCCTAAAATAAGTGAACACTGGTATTTTTGAGGGTTAAAGAGTGCAGGTGATCATTACAAGAGGAAACAAGAGGATCTACCAGTTCATGAAACAGGATACCATGGAGGGGTACAAAAAGACTCAAAGGATTTTGCTCTTTTAAAGGCTGTCAATTGAATTTGTAATAATGGTCACAAGAAATGCAGCAGACTTCCTGGAAGTACATTCCTGCAACTTGCAAGTATGTTTATTGCTAAGCTTGGGAACAATCTCTTCAACTTGAACGAAACAACAACACATCTTAAATGGTTACATGCAGTCTTTATAAATAAGGACTTGAGAAAGGACAAGGAACACAGAAATGTGGGCTTTGCACAGATGATGCAAATATGGAAAAGGACTAAAACCCTGGATTCTGACATTCTGAATTGCAGACCTGCTTTGCTCTACTTTATGTGGATCTTTAGGTCTGAGAAATGCAATTACATCATCACCAGTTTTTGTTGTTAGCCATCTCTGTCAGACACTTGGACTTATTTGAGCAATGGCTGTTCAGGTGAATTGCAGACATGCTTCTTTCAGGAGCTGTTGAACAGGCTGAAGTATATATTTGGAACAGGGCAGTTTAGCATGGCAGTTAGTATGTTGGTGCAAAACCAGCAGAAACTGTCCTGGAAACTAACTGTATTGTACCCAGGATTTGTTGTTGTTGGAATTTTTGTGCAAAAATCACACCAAATTTAGCATAATAGTATTGTCCATGATGTAAATCTGAAATTCAGTTAGCTGTAAACATCTGATGTTTGTTCAGCTAATTAATCCTCTAATAGCTGCAGTATTCAGATGAGAAGTCTTCCAATCTATTTGTGCCTATGCAGCCATAACACACTGTTTTGTAACCAGCAAAGAGCAGAGAAGGGGAGATGTTAGATTACTGGAGAAAGATAAACAGAGCATTTTAGTTGATGGCAGCAGGAGAGACTCACTGTATGACATACAGGGATGCTAAATGCAACACTTGGGAAGACCCAGCAAGAAAAACAAGTCATTTCTAAGCTCTTACAGCACAGTAAAGTGACGAGAAATAGCCAACACGAACTTGTCAAGAACAGGTCACATCAATTCAGCCTAACTTCCTACTTGGACAGGATAACTGGCCTAGCAACTAGGATATAGCAGCAGGAGTGACATATTTGAACTATCCTCAAGCTATTTGGTTTGTCACCAATGACATTCTAAAAGAGAACCTAAGAAAGCTTCCTCCACAGGGAATCAGCATAAGCAGAATCCACAATCAGCTGGAAAATCATAATGGAGCCACAGTTATCAGTGACTTGCTCCTATGTTAGCAAGCTGTCTCCAGTGGGGTTGTATGGGGTCTGCACTGTATTCTGCCCAGTCTATTCAGTAAAAGAAGGAAAAAAAAAAAAGGAAATGAAAAATTTTTTTAAAAAACCAAACCAACCAACCAAATCACAAAACCAAAACAAAAATCCCCAAAACCAAAAACAAAACAACAAAAAATACAAACACAAAACAAGAAAAAAACAACCAAACAAAAAAAAAATCTCCAAGAAGATATTACCTTGCACGCTGGGAAAACCTAGATGCTAAGAAATGCTAGCAGGTTCTGGTGACTGATGCATGAAGTAATTGCTAAAACAGAAGGAATTTGCAAGTACAGGTCTTAATAATTTTCAGCACACACTAGTGATTTTCTTTTTTTTTTTCCCCTCCTGTGTCTCTTTGCAGTGATGACTGTCTCATTTCTGTAATTATCAAAGGTGTCTTTCTTGGTCATGTTTTTCTCATCACAGCAAGTGTGTAGTACTAATGAGAAGTTTTTCTAAAAAAACAGAAATATACACTGACAGTTTTTCAAACTGTAAACAGGAATAAAAACATATTTGTTGTGAGAAAGTCTTAGCATCAAAACATGTGATAGCCTGGCACCCACTGATTATGAGAAAAGAATGGGTAAAGAAATGCAGGGTTGTTTGAAGGAAAGGTGACTGTTGGTTTTGGCTTGGAGTTTTTTGTAGATAACTTTTCTAAATTATTTTTTACAATTTGTCAGTAAAATCCCTAAGCTGTTTATAGTAGCCTGTGACAGTACCCATTATGTTTTTAAACATTTGGAAAAAAACCCTTTTCATTAAACTAATATAAAGGCAAGGTGTTGATTCAAACAGAAGGATGAGTAGGAATCAGTAACTTCTCAATACCCTGTATCAGCAACACATTATCAGTGATGACACACTATGTGACACAGTTCTCATAAACTGCAGGCTGTGCTCAGCACAGCATTGGTTTCCAATAGTTTTCCCATCCTTTTATCCAGCCTAACGAGGAGTATAATATGGCGGCACATGGAATTTCTGATTCTCTCTCGTTTTTCACTCTCCGTGATATTTTGCTTCCAAGGCACTAGAGCAGAGCCTAACACTCACTGTTTGAAATAAATAGGTAAATTGATAAAAGCACCACAACACAGTGTGGGATACCAAAACAATCCAAAGAAGGAGATGCAGCTTGAACTTTAGCAAAGAAAACTTCATTCAGAAACAGACACTACAAGAGGCAGGGGATGCTTCTACCAGAATTACGTGACAAAGAAATGCCAAAGTATACACACGCAAAAACATGCTCAAGCAAATTCTCAGTAAAGAAAGGATATGACCAACAAAATTACCCCTTACTAGTTTGAAAGCAAGTGACTTTCATTTTCTATCACCTTATCCTGATACATGAGAATTGTGCTCTTTCTCCTGTACATAGCACACAGACATAAGGTAAGAATCCTCTGGCTGAGGCTTTCCTGGTGCATTTTCTCTAGAGTGTTATGGAACAGCAACCAAGTTATGGCTTTTTTCTCCCCAGTCTCATTTGTCACAGCAAGCTTTATTTATTCTTTCAAGTCAGTCTTCCATAGAGTGGCCTTTTGCATCTACCAGGAAAACAACATGTCACTGAGAAAAACAACAACATTGTGATTCGTGCTAGAAGCAGAGTTCACTGTCTGCTGGCCCTCAGCCCAGAACCCGAAGTGCCCACACTTATTTTGTAAGACTGCATTACTATAACAGCAATATTTTATCAGCAGAGAATTTCAAATTCTTAATGTATGTCCAGCTTTTCATGGCTATATAACATGTGCAAAATCTGAGGTTTTTCTTCACTTCCTTTTCATTCAATCCAATGAAACGCATCCTGGCTGCAACAACAGCCCTCTTCTTTCCAGAAGCATTCTGGCACCCTCTTTGATATTGCCTTTTTTCTTGGAATAGAGCCTGCTTCTCAAACCTGCTCACCTTCCTCCACATTATCACTTTCAAACACCTTTCATAACAATTTTCATATTGTGACTATACAAACCATTGAGATCAAAGAGTTTGAAGCTGTGTGTAAACACGAAAAATGGTGAAGATTTATGTGGGAAATTGTTTGGTGCTTTCCAAGCTGGATTTTTTTCATTTGAGTTCCTTTCAGAATTAGGGATAGTTGCTTTTTTCCACAGCTTCTGCTTTGGTCACATGAGGTGACCGCCTGAAGCCTCATGGTCTTCAGAGGATCCTCATTCTGTTCTGGGACACTGGGGGACATCAGAAAACACAAGACTGCAGCAACAGATAATATCTGAAAACATCATCTCATAGACTGAACTTTCACTGAACAGTCAAGCTATAGAGAAGTACCTGAATATAAAAAAAGTAAAACACAGCCCCCAAAATATGACAGAACTATCAAACTCCCCTACATTTTATGCAACTTTTCAACCAGAAAATTTTTAAGCAAGAGAAAAGTAATGATTTATCATTAATGCAAGTATTGAGTGATTCACCAGCAATGACACTTGTTTTTAGAGGAATTCAATGTTCCCATGTGATGTGAGCACACATATTTGTGCTAAAAAAGATGATTAAAAGTGGATATAGGGTCCAGGAATGGAGATGGGCTACTGAAAATCTGGCTCAAAACTTGCAAACATTGAGCCCATGCCAAGTTGAGCCCTGATTAACCACGGAAAACCCCAGTAAATAGCCTGTTTCCTGAAAATGTACAGCAATTCTACAGCCAGAAGTCCCCCTTCTGAGTTGCAAGTAGAA
This sequence comes from Pseudopipra pipra, assembly GCF_036250125.1. NCBI lineage: Eukaryota > Metazoa > Chordata > Aves > Passeriformes > Pipridae > Pseudopipra > Pseudopipra pipra. The sequence continues at coordinate 11,628,740 of NC_087556.1, forward strand.
ATGGTTTTCAACCAAGAAAAAAAGCTGCAGACTTACTGCAAGTAATTTAAGCTCCTTATTCAGCATCACCAAGAGATCTACAGAATGAAACAGTAAGGCATAGCACAGCTTTGCCAATTAGTTGTCATTTTCCAGTTTTCAGTACTGAAATAAAACTGCTCGTTAGGTCATGGATGGTGATGAAACTTGAATTAAGAAATAGAAATATATATATTCCATCCTCCACTTCCCCAAGTCAAAGCCAATATAGCCATGTGAGTATCAAAGCAGCGACAAGGGAGCTAACATACAGCACATGAAAGAACCTACAGCAGAACCAGAAAATGGACTTGTGCCTTCAGACACTCCTAAGATTACATTTAAGCAGATTTATAGTACCAGCATACAGTTAACTATGAGTGTGCACACATGCCACACTGTATGTTCTATAATTATTATGGGTAGCAAAACATTGCAGTTCTTTGTAAAGGACCGACATTCTGCTATGATCTGATACACTTGTGGATTGCAGCCTTTGCAGCACTGCCAACACAGGCAAACTCTGCCATCAGTAACACACGGCTATTCCCTCCTCAGGTGGCCAAAACATTTATTTATTGCCACCCTGAAAGGTCTCCATGCTTGGCTCATCCCTGATGGGTCCTGGCAGCGATTGGATCATGCAGGTTGTGGCCTAAGGTCCACAACTTTATTTTACATGTAGTACTTCTGAGGAATACTAAGTATTAAGAAGCACTAATGTAATAAAGTAATTTAATACCATCTACATCAGTATGACAAGAATATCTCCAACAAATTGCAGAAAAAGCTATGGAAATCACTTAATCCACAGTGTCTGCTTAACAGCAAAAGAGAAGAAGTCGCAGTGAAACCACTATAGAAGAAAACATTTTATTTTGTCTGTGTGCCTCCATGCATTTTAAAAACTGAGTACATAATCACACCGGTGTCACAGGGAAGAACAAGTGTTTGAAGTCTAAGAGCAGCTTTTTGCATTAAACAAGAGCTATAGATAAAGCCTGAGGTTAAAACAAAACATCTCAAGGGCACTTTCCAAGGCACCATCAAAAAAGTAGGATCGCTCAACCTTCTTACATGCATATAAAATAACCATTGAAGTGAGTGTTGCCCAGTATGTTTTGTCCACTTTAAAGGGTTGCAATTAGCTCTACAACCCAAAGCCCAGTCTCTGGTAAAAAGCCTTGGCACAATAATGGGCTCATGCTGCTGTACGACTTCCATGTGTAAGCGAGTGCTGCTGGCAGCAGTGACCGGCACCGCACACAGGCACAGCTCAGAGCAGCACAGACAGGGGGATCTGACTCTGCACAGCACAGGGAAGATGTGCTCTGAGAGACCTGTAAGGAATTACGAATTTTCACTTCCTTTGCTAGCCATTAACCTCGGGTCATTGTACCAGAGATAGCCAAAGGAAAATCTATCTCGATTTTAATGGAAAAAATGAAGATAGCATCATTCATAATCTATATGTTTTCCTGATACATTTCCACATTTGTTGTATTCTCGAAGTTTAACTGACAAACATAATCAAATCTGGCTTCCATCCTATTGTCATTATCAGGGGAAAGAAAGTGTTATTTTTTTTTCCCAGATAGGGAAGCTGGTTTTGAGCATGAAGTTTCCCTTTCTCAGCAACACTCTCTTAAACAACAAGTTGTATTGGGCAAAGACAGTTTTCAGAAACCACAAATCAGACATCATGCGATTATATTCTGGGTCCTTTTTTAGAGTGCTTCCTCTTTACTCTAAATAAAACTGGAAGGGAACACAGTTTTATTCACCAAAGAACTATTTCCTCAAAATCTTCACTACTTGCTAAATGATTTTAAATAAAAAAATGTAAAAATTCCCACGTACTGAAAAATCATGATTATTCTTTTTCACTTTTGTTTTAACTATTCCAAGTTTACATTCAAAATAAAAGTTTCAACATGAAAAAATGCTTAGTTCCTACAATCCTTGCAAATCCATTCCTAGAGTAATAGTATATATATAATAATGGATTAATAACCGCCTTTCCCAGGCCAGGTTACTACCCATCTTGTATCAGATCATGCTGCTTGGTACCTTCTCTCTCCTGACAAGCATCTGCTCCCTTTTTGCAAAAAGCAACTAGAATCCAGTAACAGCTCCCTGTTAAATCAATTCATTACACATGGCTCCACCTGAATGTCCTATAAGAGTCCCTGCACCAAAGTTTCCAGTGTCTTGGGAACACCGCAGGTGAAGCAGCCTAAGAAGTCTAACTTTTCCATCAGCACCACAGTGCTGATACCACTGAGGTTACTCATCTGTGGCCCAAGACTAAAACACAGAAAGCAGCCCAAAATGCAGCCAACTGAAAAGGTCTCAGCAGTACTTTTCATGACTACTCCATCTCTCAGATGCCAGTCAACCTGCTGGACTCCAAGAATCCACACCATGTCAACTTCCTATCCAGCAAATGATACATCCTTTGCTATCCAATAGCTCACAGTCTTCAGCTAACTGGAAATAAGCTGTTAAACTCTCTGCATATCCATTTTTCTAACAGCAGACTTTATGGCACTGGTGAATGATAATAACTAACAAGTGCCAAGCAAAAGGAGACATCGAGGTAACTTTTAGCATTATAATGAAGTGCAAGTCAAAATATAGCTACTATGCAGATCCAGAAAAAATGAAATTAAATCCATATTCATATGTTGCATGAGCCTTGCCATAGCTCAGAGATAATGTACATCAAAACTAAACTGCAGTAACATTCAAAAACAGACTCTGTTTCCAAACCTTTGGAGCAGATCTTTATATATCAGAAATGGAGGGGAAAAAAGTGACTCCTTCCAAAGTCAGTGACTTCCAATGACAAAAGAAGACTGTGTTCACAATTACAATTTTAATTACAATCTAATCACATAAGACACATCTTTTGTTCAATTGCACTCTTACAGCTTTCTAAGGAAGTATAGTGCTTCTAATTTTAGGCCCGCAGCATAAATGAGTCTTTTATATTAGGAAAAAACACAACCATTTTTGTTCACCAATAAACAGCTCTTATACATTGAAAAAAAATATTTGTGGCATCATTTTAGTATTTTCACAGTATCTCTACAAGGAAGATACAGAAGAAGAGACATTAGTGCTATATGCTCTAATACCAAGTTTTGCAAAAATATCCTCCAAAATTCTGTGATTTCTTTGGGATTTTATTAGCTTTTTTCCCTTTTCCTCCAAACCATTGTATACAAGTATCTGGGTGAATGGTGAAAAAACCCCATGAGAACTTTTTACTCCCACAGTAGTTTCCCACTTCTCCAAAAATAAACATACTATTATGTTTTTACACTTGCTGTAGGTTCCACTATATAACAGTCTAAGAGGGGTGGGGGTTTCCACTTCACAGACACCATGGTATATTGCAGTATCAGTGCTAGCAGGAAGCTGCTCTCTTTACAAAAAAGGGAAGTTGCCTGCCTACAGTTTTTTGATGTCACAGCCTAGTTTAACCCTGTAGGGGCACATTCACCTTCCACCAAAGTTAAACCCATTCAGTCTTTTCAAGAGTGATATATGCAAGAAGCAGAATAAGGAAAGACAGAGTAAGTGTTGATTGCATCCTTATATATGTCTAACACACAACTAAAAAAGATCACATCTTGCTAATGCTGAAGGTCAAGACAAACTTTGCATTGGAAAAACTTCAGTATTTAGATGGCTTTAGGCTCTACTGAAAAAAGCAGGCTTTGCATGGAAGCTGCACAAACATAGCTGGCCTCCTGGTAACTACATTTACTAATAGAAAAATCCAAATACAATTGTATGCTCCTTGTGCTTTAGGTTCTGATGGCATCTGTAGCAGAGCTTAGAAGGCCTGCCAGAAGGTCTTTGAATATTTACACAGAAGTCATGTTCATCCTCAAAGCTATTGGAGAAGTTCTCCTGAATCAGGAACACATTTACTGTTTAAAAAGAACCACAAACAAACAAAAAAAACTAGGAAAAAACTCAACATTTTCACTTCAGTTCCAGGAAAAATCTGCAGCTTTTAGCATGAAGGGAAGCAGCATTTCTTCATTGATATTATTAACATGGAAAAACCTTCTATTCTATGAAAGCAACTGAACAATTTACATTCAACTCAAAAATGCATTTTTTGTATTTCTTGCTTGTTTCCTATACCTCCTTCTGTTTGTATGATGAAAGTCAAAGAAATAAGAATTTGCTTTGAAAACAGTTACACTGAAACAAAATAACCCACGGATTAAGTGAGAACACAGGAACCCTAGCAGTTATTTAAAAGTTGCTTTAAACTTTTTAAAGTTTGATCAAGTATTAACTGAAAACAAAATTTATTGACAACACTGAATCACTTTGGAAAATTCATACTTGAAGTTATAAGTGTACCAAGATTTAGTCCTTAATTCCTTATTGCTTTATGGCCATAAAGCCATTATCAGTCTCATAACTGACATTACTTGGTGTAAGATAGTATAAAATACTTATACATTTAGTCAGGTACTATGTTTTTCTGCAAATAAGTACTATTTTTTTGTCTGACTTTCAAGGAAAATGACTTGTGTGTGCTTATTTCCATTTGTCTGTCAAGTTCCCCTTATATTTCATTCCAGTGAGTAATTCAAATTTGAAAAAGGTAAGATCTCGGTGCTAAAGAAATACCTGCTCAGAGAACAGCAGCTGAGGTTAGTGCCACAACTGACGTCAAAGAGCTTCAGCTGTAACAGCCCCACGTGGCTGGTGCCAGCCAGCATGCTCACAGCAGCTCTAATTTCATTTTCAGGGGGAAAAAAAAAAGAGCCTCGAAACTACAAACACCTGCACCCAAATCTGCAGTAATTACAACATAAAGTTCAGTTTAGTAATTCAAAAACAGTGGATTTCCTGCAGGCAAAAAAAAAAAAAAGTCCAAGTCCTACTAAAAACCTACAAGATTGCTTTCAAGTTGTTCTGTGGTGAATAATCTCTCTGTCTACAATAACAACAATGTGTCTTCAAACAGCTTAAACTTGGATTCCCTTCAATCCATTTTATCTTAGGTGTCAACAGAATGGTTGCCAGTTTCTCTATATTCTTTATTTTTATGTCACATTTAAACATACATAGTTAAGGATTTATCCATCATCCTGAAGAGATATGATTGTGCTGTCACTTTGCTTTATGCTATAATAGTACTTCTCCAGAAGAAGAAAAAAAAAGATTTCCTATTCTTCTATGAGCATAACTGCACTAAGGAATAAAATTCTACATTCCAAAGCTTTTAATAAACAGTGTAATGACTAGTTGATTTAGGAATGTAAGTATTGATATTTTACTATATATTACATCTTAATGACTATTACAAAACTGCTGTCACTGCGGATTGGAGCTGGGGAGATTAACCCCTCCAAATCCTTCCCTATTGCTTTTCTCTTGGCACCTAGTATTTAAATTCTTCCTTTTTCCCTTTTTTGTATACCATATTTTGTGCTATTTCTTTCTTATGATCCTCCCCTCTCTAAAACTATGCATGTCAAATTTTATTCTGATATTACAATGCATTTTCAGTGCAAAATAGCAGTGTGCTCTGAATAGTAATCCATTGCACCCCTCATTTTAAGGGGAAGGAGGCAAGACACATGACAAAAATCATAGAGTGAAATAGCTGGAAGTCCACCCACTGGGAAAGGCTGGATGGCAGAACCACTGTGCAATGCTGCTGTAAAGAAATGCAAAGTAAGTATTATTTTTCTTTATATGAGTCTTACACAAAAGTTTCATTTTTTTATTTGAAAGCACTGGTGTAGGATAATTTGTAGTTAGAGATTTATATTGTTCAGAAATTACACTGGGCGGCCTTAGACTTGAATAAAAATTAGTTCAGACATTAGAGTGCAAAAGAATGAATCTTGGAACTATTTGAAGCCAAACTGTGCACTAGGAAATGCAGGCAAAGACACTGCAGTAAGACTTCATTTAAAAACTCAATACTGTTGATATTTACTTTCAAAACATACTTACTCCCCTTCTCCTCATCCTTTCCTTCCTTAACTTCAGACATTCTGTGCTCCTCAGTCTTCTCAAATCTCATCTAAACATACACATCATTTGTTAAAGTCAAATCCTTCTTATCCATTATTAGTGCTCATCACAAAAATCACGTCCCATGCAAGCCTAAATTAACTGTATTCCACTAACCTCTTCCAAAAATATTGTACTAGCATATAATCATGTCTCTCTATCTTCTCACCTGCCCTTTCTAAACTATTCCTCCACATTTCCTCTATGGAAATGCCAGTTCCATTTCCATAAAGTTATGTCACGGTCTTTTGCAATCACCTTTGTGCTTTCTTCCTCCCTCATTCCTTTGCCAATCGTTCTGATTCCCTAGTCTCCTTATTTCTACACCCTTATTTAAATTTCTATACCTTTAGACAAAACAAAACCCACCTCACATTAAATGATAGCTTCAGTAACTACCAAGTACTATCACCTATACAGAAAATTCCTTTTGCTATTTCCTGATTTGACTCTGCTTGGAAGATTTTAAGCTGTAGACGTACATGGAATAGAGAGAATGTCTCATTTCATATTATTTTACTTATCAAGGATATAATAGCATTTGGGAAACTGATTCAGGTCTCCAAACAGAATACATCTAGAATTCTGTATGATTTAAGAGAGCTTTTGAAGAATGTCTGGTATACAGTGGACATTACTATGCAAAAATAAAGTGCAAAGAATGGTCAAATGAAATCCAATTAAAAAAAAAAAAAACACAAAACATTCAACAAGTTTAGTTTCAGATTGTTAGTTCCTAGCTGTCAGATTGGCATGGAATACAATGTGAACAGTTTCTAGGTAGGTTTGTAGGAATTTTATATTTAAGAAAAAAAAAAACCAAAACCACAAAAAACAAGCAAACAAAAAAACCAACCAAAACCCAGAGAAAACAATACATTAAGACATTTGAGAGATGCTTCACCAAAACAATACTAAACGAAACCCAGAATTTTTTGAGAAATTTTAGCAGCAATGACGTAAGAAAGAAGCCAATTAGAAACGCATGCCCAAAACCTATTTCCTTTCTTTCACAACATCCATACACCTGTCTTAACCAGCATTTCAATTCCTCTAAGCCGACGTGTAGAGAAAAGAGCCTTGGTTTCGCTCCAGCTGAAGGATGGCAGGAGTGGAAGTTCCCCGTCAGTACCCGCAGCCCAGCACATGACACACACGTAATGGAAGGCTCAGACTCAGAATTTCCTCTCGTGCCCCACCTTCCGTAGTACTTTCGTTTTTTCTGGGGTATAAGTGTCACGGAAAGCAGGGGGCTGACCACATTCCCCAGCACCCTTTGCCTGTGCACAGGCGGAGGAGCCGGGAAGCAGCTCTTGGCTGCTGTGGCAGAGCAGGGACAGGCTCCGGAGTGCCCCGGCTGGGAGCAGGGATGGTCCTCGAGAGCCCGGTAAGTTTTACACAGTGCTCTGTACTATCTGTTCCACGGGCTGCTGGTGATTCAGGAGGCACATCTGCCTCGAGGCAAACAGTGAGAGTGTCTCTGTGCTGGGTATTACTGCAGAGGCGGCAGAGGTCAGACACCAACAGACACAGAGCCATGCACAACAGTCAAAGTCATTTATGTAACTATGTTGCATTTAAAATCGTGATGCAGTTGATAAATTCATTTGTTGCTGTGTGTATTATGTCATACTTAGATCACATGTAATGAATTGATAACATCCATAAGGAAGATTACGTGGTGGTGGCTTTGTACAATGGTTTGGAGAAACGTAAAGAGAGGTTCATATTACATGTTGTTGTGGTGCACAAACTTTTCTTTGATCTTAAGTGGAATAACAGAAAAGACAGAACCATCTATTTGAATGAATATTCACTAAGTGAGATGGTTTCAATATTCTGAAGGCAGGTTTAAAGTGATGCAGTGCACTGAGAATTCATAAACACAGATTCAAAGTTCTCTTTGTAGAGATTTTCGAATTTGTCTTTTGAAGTTCAACCCATCCCAAACTCAGATGATGCTCCCCAGAACACCAATAATCAAATTTCAGATATTTGCATCAAAGATAGGTATTTTGTCTCAAAGATTTCATTCTCAGTCCCTTTTATTTCCTCCAAGTTAGGGAACAACACTGAAATTTCAAGACTAACAGGCATTTGAATTGCAGCAAACATACACCTGCTGTTAGTTTATGCAACAGAATAAAAAATATTTTCTGTTAGATCAAAACAATAGGTTTTGATATATTACAAATAAAAACAATTATAAAACTTCTGCTACTTCAAAAATGCTATCCTAGTACTTTACAGGGAAATAAAGGTTTTTGCTGTAACAAATAAGATCCAGTCCTGCACTAAGTTTATCCATCTGGCAAATTTAAGCTTTAAGTGGATTGGTAGGGACCTGATGCACATAAGTCGTGCAATCCCTTGAGAAACGATTTTCAAATTAACTAATAAGATATTGCACTGCATACAGCTTATTAGAAAGAAACAGTGAGAAGCAACAGAACACAGCTACTATGCCTAGGATTTAGAAGCTGGATTTAGCTGTCATGTCCATAATTCTTAGTGCATTTGTTATGTAAAGGAGTAGGTGAGAGGAGGATTTAGTTTCATATTAGGGAAAGTAAAAAGGCTCTACAGAATGTAATTGCAGGATTAGTAAAAAGTATAAGGCAGCTTTGCTCCACTATTTATATATCAAGGCAATTTATGGAAATCCTCACATATAAAATTTCAATAATTGGTTCACATAATTATGCAGAATCATAATAATGAGGTTCAGAAACAACTTGCTCTTAAATTAAAGGACAAGCAATATAATTTTTCATATTAAAATATTATACGTGTAGAGAAGAAATTGGCAAGTTTTCACATGATACTTTAAAGGTTAGCTGCCCAAAGAAACAGAATATGATTTGAGAGCTTCTCAACCAACACTGATAGTTATTATAGTAATATCTCTGCAACTTTCCAGATATCCAAACAATCTACATGGTCACAGGATTTCTATGCATGAGAACGTTTTGGCAGTAATTGCCATTCATCCTGAGGGGGAAAAGTTAAAGGTAGAGGTTAGAGGTAGCACCACAGGATGTGGACAACACTTAAAAACAGAGAACTGATAAAGTCAACAGATGAGGTGAGTAGTCAAAACACAGAGGGTCTCGTTGAACCTTGCTGGGCAGAGAAACAGGAATCATACGAATTAAGGGTGGAAACTGTCAGGTTTGGTAATGGTACATACAACTCTGAGCACAGAAAATGAAACAAAGCTACCGTTTCAAAACTAGAAGGGCACAAAAATTTGAGGCTGCACACCAGAACACATCAGTGAACACTACTGAGGTAGCACTACATTTAGGATAAAGAAGTACTAAGGGAGCAAACCACAGTACAAAAGAAGTAAAAATCATTGACTTTAGCCTCATAGACAAGTCACATACTAGTGGACAAGTTGTATGTAATTGCAAAAAGGGGCAATTCAAAATGAAGTATAAAACCATTACATAGGACTGGAGTGAAAATGTTTTACTTGGAAAACATATACAGTACTGCTTTCAGAACCTTCCCACTGAAACAGAAGTTGTTACCATCTTTTTTAATGCAGGTGACAGAGGAGCTGAAAATATAATACATGCATAAAAGGCTCACTTGAAAATGAGGGTTATTAAAATAACCATTTGATGTTTTGACACGTAAGTAAGGACATCAAGTTTCAACCTTTAGCTGCGATTGTCATGGACTTAGATTACCCTTTCTCACACAGCCATCCTTGCACAAGCCCTTGCACAACTTCTCTCCTGTCCTAAGGAGACACAGATCAGCCTTGCTGTCACATCCCATTAGGAGCAAAGCTGATAAAATGTACTGGGATTCCAAGGTGACATAGTTTCTTTCATTACGTTTGTCACAATATTGATTAGATTAGGCCTGAAGTCCATCTTTGGCCTGCTACTGACCCATCACATCTCCTGGGAAATTCTGCAGAGTAGGAAACAAAATTGAAAACGACTGGAACAATAGAGATGTTCAAGATGGTTATAGCTCATGGGACTCACACAGCTGTGACAAGTACTGATTTTTATTAACTATACATCCTAACACATTAATCCCAAACTTGATGACTAGATATGACATTATCTTCTTCACAGTAGTTAGCCTTCGGGAACTTAGTAGCATGAAAATAATTCACCAAATACCTTTATTTCTTTCACTGGAGTAAATAACAACATGGTCAAAGTGCTGCCTCGCTCATTTCAACTTTCAAAAATTTGAAGAGTAAATAAAGAATAGGTCAGTTTGCTCTCTGTGGAGCCTTATACCAATTTTCTTCTGCAGTATGTTTTTAGTTTTAGATGTTTCACTTATGCAGGATGGCTGAAGATGTTTCAAATCAGAGAACTGTACAGCTGAGCCATATGGTTAGGCATTCACCTAATCGTAGCAGTTAATAGCTAAAGACCCCTACAGCTGTTCTTATGTTTTCAACAGACTTTACTTATTGGCATTAAACACTTCTAATATAATACATGCCCTTTGTTCACATAAATTGGACAGTTCTGAAGTCACAAAAGACTACTTTGAATAACTAAATATTTTTTTTATATAGACAGAATGGAAGCTGGAGACTTCATTTTTTTAACTTTTTATATTATTAAGTCATTTTTTCCTCTTTCACATATGGGCTACTTTACAAATACCATCAGTAGGCACACATTTGAACTCCAAGGACCCGGAGCAACAAGTTCAGTAAATGTCAGTCCTTTTACCTACACCTTTACCTTCCACGTATAACACCCACTCCCTCTGACAGCACCAAAACTACACCTTGAATTTTCCTTTCTTCTAAAGTGTGCCCTCCTTCTCCTTATCTTTGCACAGCTTTACAAAATAGGACAGCTAAACAATTAGCATCCCACAAGTAAAATAAACATTCCTGTTTGCAGTAGGGAAGCTGCAGTACATCTGTCCCACTCAGTAACACCCCCCAACACAAGATGACACACAGTAGGATAGCCTGGGAAACCACAGGCTCTCATGGAACAAGAGCTTCAAATTTGCTTCTTGTACACTTTGAAAGATAAGGCAACATGAAGCAGAGCAAGAATTATGTATTTCATTACAGTTTAGCCTAACAGGATGTTACATCTAGATGCTGGATTTCTTTTATTTCTGTGGGACTAGAAAAAAACATATCAGGGAAAAGGGAAAAAAAAAAGAAATTCGAGGTTTTCTTCTATATAAAATGTTAATACCTAAATGTACATATAAAAATACACATTCCAGGTTTCTGCTGTGATCCTTTTCACAACTGCTAAGCTTCCTTTAAAATTAAGTCCAAAAAATCCTTTCACCCTGTGCTTAAACTGGTCATGCTTTTTTTCAGTCAGAAAGCAAGGAGTAGAGTTTCTCCTAATATAATCCTAGCTTTTTTTTTTTTTAATAGAAACCTTTTGTATATTACTGAAAGGTTTTGTATATTACATGAGAAGACATGTAATTAACATTCCTTTGAAAAAGACTTTAAAAATTAAGGAGGAGCAGAGAAAGAACAATACTTGATTATGAATTCAGTAATAAAACTTGTTTTAAATACACTCTAGGATACTTAAATTGAATGAGATTCAACTGTCTATACCCATAAAGTTTGTACTCCAAGCTCCAATAAATGCAAACAATACATCTTCATGCTCTGCAGAATCCTACCTGTAGGTTATTACTGTGCAGACTTCAATTAAGACACAGTAACAGCTTTTACACTGAAAAAGTATGGTTTGCACCTTGAGAACATAAAAAGACCAGTCTTCTGAGGATTGCCCAGGGACAGTGGATCAATTTTTTTATGCTTTAAGGGCTGAAAATTGTGGGAGGACCTTTCAGCCAGAATTAGAGGACTTTTCTTTGGAAGGGTACAGGTCATCTCCCAAATAAAAATGCTTAGAAAATCCCTTCCTGCATTATCAAACGATATTCTCTAATTACGTTGCAATTATGCCCTTGCCCATACTGTTACAATAGAAGTAGTACAACAGCTGCATCTCTCATACACTACAAAATAAGAAAATCCTGAAGAAAAAAGTGGTCATTCCTCAATGACCATTCCTCAATAATACAGTATACAATTTAAAAAAATTAAATAGATGTTTTTGTTGCACACAGATATTTTTGTTTTAAAAACACAACCATTTATTTTTGCCGAGAATAGAAGACACAAATCTAAGAGGACATTTGCACTGAAACCCTTCATTCATAATAACACAGGAAGCATAGGAAGCGTAATTCATATTAACATAGGAAGGAACATTCCTTCCTCTTAGAAAGTGATATGCAGTACAGTGTATTTAAAACTGAAGTTTTAAATAGCTTTAATGTCAAAGATTATTGCATCCTCTATTTGGCCTTGTCTCACTTCTGTGTTCCTACTTCTTCACTCTCTTTTCTGCATTCCATCCTTACAGGTATTACTTTCCCAGCTCATCCATGTCTCCTGCTGTTGCCCCCAGCATGTACCTGGCTCTCTGCCTTGATCCCTTCTCCACACTAATCTGACTATGTAGCCCAGCTGTCTTGCAGCATTCTTAATTACATACCTCTCCTATCCTATCAATTGCTGGCCTCTTCATTACCACTGCTGGGTTTGGTTACCAGGAATTGGATTTATTTCCACACCCTGCTTCCCTTCACTCCCCATCAACTTCTTGTCCAAATGAAGAGATTCACTAGACTCTCACACACAAGCTTTAGCAAATCTCCAGCTCTGCCACCTGGTATTTGCAACCCAGAAAGAAGAAACATTAGCTGGAAGCTGAGAGTTCTTGCACTGTGTAGGTCTGCAACAGAAATGGACTTGACACAGATGGTTTTGTTTGATGGTTTCTAATGTCTCTTCCCACTAGAAGGAACAGAAAGCTAAGACATCCTGAAGCTGGCTCACAGCTGTATAAGTTTGCTACTTTGCAAACTTCAGAAGGAAGAGGGTGAACATGCAAAAAGCTATGTCAATCACTCGGACTATGCACAGCTTGCTTGTGTCAGGGTGCTTTCCTCTCCCTGGTGACTGTTTTAGCCAGAGAGTCTAAGATAGGAATGTGTCCCCTGACCACACTCCCTTCTCACCTGCAGAGAAAGAGCTTCCAAGTCAAGTTTGAAAAGTACTACAGAGCACGTAAAAAGTGTACAGGAACCCACTTCTTTGAAATTGCTGACATTTTGGAAGATGAAAGAAGCTTGAAATCTCCAGGGCTCCAGCCTTACAGGCACTAAAATAAAAAAATAACTCCCTTAAAAAGAAAATAAATAGGAGAAAAACTGCCTATATCTGTATTTAGTTCATATATTTAAATCTCTTGAGGAAAGAAATAGATTGAGAAAGAGACAGTGAAAAATAACAGACTGATTTTCTGATATAAGTTTTAATTCTTTTTTTTTTTTTTTTAAGGAGAAACAGATCTTAAAATGAAATAAGTATAATCTGCAAAAGCAATACCAATACAATTTATCCACCCAAAGGCAATAAGTTAGGAAAATACAGGCCTGAAATAGGCTGGCCAAAATTTAATTTCTTTTCAGGACATGTTTCAACATGTTTATTATCAGCAGTAGGCATCCCGTTACTGTTTTTGCCACCAAGCAATAGCAGAAATGCATGTTGTTTGTTTGTTTGTTTTTAATTCTGTGCCTTACAACACAGAGTAACTTAATTCTGGAACTGCTATTGTAAGTCTCAGTAACATGCAACCATTTTAGACAAACTGGACACAGAGGGTAGCATTATCTCACGTGCTGATGTTTGCAGATTTTGGGCTGAATAATATCTATCACTAACTTTGGTAATCACTTGAAATGAGAAGAGTAAGTCTGCAGTCATGTGGTAGATGGGCAAGTTAGGATGGCAAAGCTGCAGCCAAACACAGTAAGGTGAGGTGGGGCATGACCAGACCCAAGTTCTCTCTGCATTGTGCCCAGATCCATGGGCAGAGATTATGGATAAATTAGAGCAATTGCCAGGTTTCTCTGACTTGTGCTATGGGGTATCCATATGTATTTCAGGACTATAAAACAGAAGGCAGTACTGAACGCTTTCAAATTATAACCAGAGTCTAGTTTAGACACACATTACCTTCTGTCACATCTTTTGGCCTTGCTTTTGCCACAAGGAAAAAAAAAAGCTCTCAAAACCCTGTTTGTTCACTTAAATGTGAGAAGGAACTGGTATCCCCTTATATTTTTCATTTCTGAAGGTCTTAAGGGATGAGTGAGGACACACAGTAAATAAATAGCTTAACAGACTGTAAACAAGTAAAGCTTTGCCTCTTGCAAAACTACAGTCAGTGTGATTAATGTTTCAGGAATTATATTAAAGTGCAATAACTTTCCCTGTAGACTGGCAATACCCAGGAGAAAAGTGTCTCTGCCTTGAATGAGACCATGAAATTTGATTTGCGTATTCTAAAGAAAGAAATAGTAATCTCTTAATTTAGATAGATATCTTTATAAAAGCAGCATCTTCCTGTTTTGATCACAAATTAAACAATAGAAAGTAAATAAAGAAGTCAGGCTAAGTGAATGAGAGAATCTGCATGAAGCAGTCCTCCCTTATAATAAAAAATAATAAATTGACAGGCGTTACATCTGCTCAGCACTTTCCAGTATTGTGACTCAGAACTGCACTGTAAAAGCTATACACACTGCTAACAGCTCCTTTCTTAAAGGGTTATTTGTACTAAAGAAAACTCGCCAACTGAATAGGGAAGAATTTAGGGCATCAGTTACTGCTGGGCAAAGATAACATCTCAGGAACTTCTGGGGTTGCCATTTGCCCTTACTCCTTGGTACTCTCTCACCATTCCAACCAGTAATCAGGCACTTGATGACTGATCTTAATTTTTAGGGAACAGATCCTATCAGGTTATGACTAGTTAAAGAATACAGAAAAGTCTATAAAAATTAAGATCAAATGTAGTGTACACGCACGCACAGATGTAATCAGCACTAAACCAGTGCTCCAGGCAGAGGTGCCCTTACCAGCTCTCCCCCTCGCCATTGGCTTGGTAAGGCTGGCTCTTCCCAAAGGCTGTCTTTCCCACTCTGTTCCCATGACAGCAAGCTCAAATTTCACCACAAGTTTAGCAACTCTTTTCTGCACCATAGTCACTGATTAATGCCCTGACCCTTGACTCGATAACCTCAGCAGTAACAAAACAGAAGGCTCTGGGCTCACAGCCCCAAATTTTAAATTGGTTTAAGGACGGACCTTCCTGTGTGGCAACAGTGGGACTTGCAGGGATGTTTTATGTGAATAAATAGAGGTCTTTTTTATCCCCCTTAGCCTTTTCTGAAGTTTAGTAGCAATAGAAAAGTGAATAGGTAACTGTTCCCTCACAACCTTAAATAATTCAAGGGATCGCATTTTTTGCCTACCTGAATAATCCAGAGCAGCCCATGTAACAGTAAACAAGCTTTTAATCAATTCTAAAATCATAAGAATATAGAAGATAGATGACACTAAGATTTAATTTAGTTTCTATTGGGTAGAATTTAATAGAGCCTAAATGCTTCTCTCTCAGAAAACTGAAATAGGAACCCAAGTTTTAAATAAACTTCTTCCAGGCACAGCTGCAGGGAGCAGTTCACGATCAAGCAGTCCTTGAAATTTCTGCTGCCATTTGCTGTTACAGCAAAGCACAAGTTTTAATTACTGCAAGGAGCTTCAGCTATGCCTAGGAGTTTTGTTCTTCCTAGTGACCCCAACTGGAAAAACCCTGAAAAAAAACAGGTCATTGCACCACAGGAACTCAAATAATCCTTGTGCTTCCAGAGAGGTGAAGCCAAGCAATGCTGCAAAATGGAAGTCAAGTGTTCAGATGACACTTGGCAAGGAAGCAACTGGTGAAAGGTCCAGGCCATCCGGGCTCTCCTTCCAGCCCACAATTCACCTAGTGCACAATTCACCTAGTGCACAATTCACCTAGACTCAGGCCAGCTGCTTCCAGTTCTGCCTCCCTCAGGCTCCCCATATGCAATGCTAAGAGGCTGGGAACTGCAGCCAGGACACCCCCTCACTGCCAGGCTTGGCTGGGGCACATGTGCACACACACAAATGTCAGTGACAGGTGTGTTGGGAGAGTTAACCCGGAGTTTCAGTGGCTTGTTTGAGGTACGAGGGAATAGTACTACATTTAAAAGCAATGCCAGTACCAAGCAATGAGAGAGGAAGAGTTTTATACTTTAAAATCTTGATTTCCTAATCTTTCGAAGGGCAGAGAGTAGCAAGTAGGACTGTAAGGTGGCACAGCCAGGTGGGAAGCACTGGGGCACGAGGCTCAGCAGGGAGGCTGACAGAGTCCAGTGGCCACCTCAGGAGCCCCGTCAGAGGAGCAGTCAGAGGTCACAGCCCGAGCACCGTCCTGGCAAGCAGCAGTGCCCTTCTCTGACTTGAAATGATGGCAAGGAGAGATGCTTGCTAGTATAAAAACAAGCCTGGAGAGCAGAAGCAAGCTCTTCCCCTCTACTGTGTAGGCTGCTCTGGAGCGTGCCAGCAGGCACTGCCACCGAGCATCTGGAAGAGCAGGCACAGGCAAGAGCACAAATATGTAGCCTTAAGGATATTCACCACTGACAGAGGAACAACCGACTGTCTGTTCACATGCCAGTGACTGAGTCACAACAAGCTGGTGCTTGGTTTGGCAGGTTTCACAGTCCCTTGCTGCAGTGGTGTCCTTGGCAATGCATTAGCATTTTACAGGACTACTGACCTCCACTTGGAACACACCTTCATCCCTGTGTTCTGACCCAATTATTTTTAATCCTCAGTTAAGTTATTTAAGGCATGAAAAAACCCAAGTGGAAGGGGAGTAGAGGGAAACGGTTGTTCTTATAGTCTTACAACTATACCTCTAATTCCAATCACAAATTATTCTTTTATGTGATTGTCAGGCAGAGAAACTACTGCCAGCACTTTATACCCTGGTTTTGAGTACTCAAAATATCTATTTAAATTAACAAGCAATCAGCACCCACAGCAATTAACATCCCATACACAGTATTGCAGTTGTGCGTTCTCTACTCATTCTTTTCTGCCATGGAAATCTTTATTGCACAGGGCTTGTTTTGACACATTATCTTTTTTCTATTCAAGAATTCTATGTATTTTTCACTCAGATTTTTAGATTCAGTTAGTCACTATATCCTCTACCTGTATGTAACATCAACATAAAATAACAAACAGAGCTCAACAATCAAAACTATTTTCTCTTAGTAGAAAAAGTCATACTACATGATTCCACTAAGGAGATTAACAGAAAAAAAATTCACTATCATTTATGCATTAATACAAAATGATAACTGGAAGTGGAATGAATCTACAGACCAAAAGAAATCTGAATTTGGCTATTCAGTCTGAATTTTGAACATAACCATTTGCATATAATAATGTGAACCGAAACTACCTGATGTCAAAGGCACTAGCAAAACCTAAACCAACATTCAGATACATTGCATCTATAAAGCACCCATTTCTCATGAATTCCCATTCCTTTAGGATTCACGTTCCTTCATACAACTCCTCTGCCTCCATACTTGTCACAAGCAAAGTGACATATATGATCACAGCAGGAGTGCTACCAAAGCATTGGTCCCCAGACCAAAGTATTAAGACCATCCACAGAAAAACAACTGGATACTTGTTCTGTGCAAGCTGGGACCCATCTGACAGAAGTCATGTATGATGTCTTTCCCCACTGCTTTATTGACAGTAACTATTGACAGTAACTATTCCTTTAATGTTACAGCATAATATATAGCGTAGCATAAATACGGACATAGTAAAAAAATCATTTTTGAAATAATGACAAAGAATGCCTTTCTATTTCTGACGACATATGAAATTAAATTATACAATTCCTGATGTTGTGCATTTTTGAGGTCATAGTCATATTTACGATATAGAATTAGGTCAAAAAAACATGAGCTAATAAAATATTCCCAAACCAAGCAGCCTCATGATAGGTTAATGAGGTTTTCACCAAACCTGAGCTAAGTGTCAGGAGATAAGGATGATTTTAGCATTTTAGGTGGTATTGTAGTTTGGAACAAAAGAGAGAACAGATGAGCTTTGTATTTGAATTTCCAGGGTTCATTCTAACCCCTATAAACTCAAAACAAAACTCCTTGGTGTGAACTGAAACAAGATATTTGAGTGAAAAAAACCGTCAGTGGAAACCACTGAGCCTGAGAATCAAAACCACTGTTTGGACCTGCTCTGCACAAATGCCTGGCAAGCCTGATGCAAATGCTATGTTTTCTTGCATATAATTCTGAGTCCAACTGTTTTTTTCACTGAAACCAAGGGTTTGGGGGCCAGGGAAAGGAGAAATTAATTTGAAATGGCGTCTCCTAATGAGCAAATAAAGATCAGGATCCCCAGCAAGAGCAGGGAAATTACCTCTGCATATTTGGTTTTCAAGAGATGAAGGAGAGAAAGAGAGAAATGGAACTGTGGCCGCAGTGGGGAAATTTATGAGAAATGCAAGTTGTGTGATTCAGGCAGCTTCAGGGAGTGCTAAAAGATTTCAGAAGGTGAACAGATTCCTTTCTCATTAATGAAGGGGCCCTGACTCCAGATCCACTGAACTCACTCTGAGGGGAAGCCTATTCAGCTCCCTCCTTTGATTGAAAGCATGAGTCTGTTACTTATGAGCTCTTGGTAGCTCTCCTTTTAATAGGAAGTTGGGGGAAGGGGGAAGAAGATGGCTGGAGAAGGGGAAGGAAAAGATGGGTAGCAAAAAACGCTGGTAGCTGAACGTGGGACTTCCAGGGTTTTGCAGGACAGGCCTTTGGGGAAAGGTTAAAAGCTTACAAGGTGAGTGATGCCTTTCCTGGGCTGATTTTTCTTTCCTTATTGTTCACCAACATGTTAAGAAGAAAATTCCTCTGCATCTCCACTCCACCCTTAGCACCTTATTTTCTTGTGGTCTTATCAAATTATTTATTCTGCTAGCATGGAACAAAAAAAAAAAAAAACCTGCTGATTTTCAATTATTTTTCTCTTTCTGGTGGATATCATCTGTATTTGAATAATGTTAAAAAATACTAAATAAACAAAATCCTGACCATCTTCACTGCTGCAACAGGGAACATGCAGCCTGCTGTTCTAAATTGTACACAGCCACCAGCTCTCGTCAGACTTTGTGTGGGCTTGAAATGTTCTTTTAGTCCTTTGCAGCTAAAAACTGAGCACAAATTATCACTAAAAGGGTATGAAGAATTATGCTGGGACATTTGCCATAGCTATACAGGAATGCTCCTCAAAGTGAGCAGAAATGTGAGCAGATTACTTAGCCAGCTTAGTTTTGAGGACTGTATTGACAGTTTGTGATAAAGGTTACTTTTTCATATGAGAAAAAAAAAAAAAAGAAAATTCTCTTGAAAGAAATCCCCACATATTGCAAATGCCCATGATAGGTCCTTGTGAGTAAAGGGAATCACAGCAAGAGTGTGACATGTACTTTAAAGGGACAGAATCTAAACTCCTGTTCAAATACTTTGAGAATAAGTGCCTTTAGTGAATTTTAAGATATTTAAGCATAAAAAAGCTTAAATAAAAAATAATGTGAAATATGATTTTTAAGTATTATAGCAGTAGTGTAAGCATGCTTCCTTTGTAGTGTGAATTGTAAAACATCAAATTTTAAAGACCTGATCAATGGTTTTAAAAGACAGAATATCATTAGCAGCTGAATCAGTATTCAAATCTTTCAAAGTCAACATAGTTACAGAAAATGCTTTAAACTCACTCACTTGTAGCCAAATGTGTTGAAACAAGAAGGCTTCAGCTTTGCAGTGTTTGGACTCATTCACAGCTGTAACTTCTAGGAATGGCTATTTTGTTCTTCAAAGGCAAGGTCCACATTATTTTATTCTACTGCATTCCAGAGCACTTCTCACACCAGAATTCACACCCTCAACTGAGGGTACAATTTTTTTTCTATTTAAAAAAATCAGCCATGAATTTATATGGAAGCTCCCTGGTTAGCACACAACAGTAAACAATATCACAGAAAAATTAGAGCCATCACCTTAAAACTATACTCAGGAGCATTTGAGCATAATGGACTTATTAAATATCTCTCCTTTTTTACTACTTCAATGTTTTAAATATCAACTGCAAATGAGCTAATTTTGGTGAAAATATGAAACCAAAGTACTAAGAAAGGAACAAAGGAAGACACCTAATAACTTTCTAAAAGCAAGTAGGTGACTTTCAAACTACTTGACTGGCCAACAGGCATGGTGTAAATCATCCTTTGGGAGGGAGAAATTTTTTATTTTTTTTTTTAATCAACATCTGCTATTGATTAGTCAAGAATATGAAAAGAAAAATTGAAAGGTGCAGCAAAGAACTGTAATCTGCTTATAAAACAGGGAACTAGATTTTCAGTTACAGGTACAGATCTTGCTGTTGTCTGCAGATGCCTCAATCCAGCTCAAACTGTATTTTGCTAGTTTTTATCTGTTGCCAAGGAAGATACGTCAACCATTTCCAGTCTGTAATAACTTTGGTTATCTTCTAAACTGAGCAGAGATCTTAGTAAGAAACTGAAAGGGCAACTCCAAGATAAATCTAAGTACTACCTATGTGTATTGGCATGGGATGGAACTTCCATGCTGTAACACCTGGAGTGCTGTGCTCTTGATTCAGTGGAGCTCCTGCGTGTGTAGAATATGAATAATCACTTTTACAGAGATAGCATAAGCCAGACTTAAAAAAAAAATTAGCAAAATCTTTAGGTTTTTGCTCTTGATGAGACAATTTTTATCCGCAATTAAAACACAGAATACTTGCAGAATCTGTCTTTGAACCAAATGTATCAATAAATATAGAGGACAGAAAAATAAGAACAAGTAGTAATAACAGAAAGATGATTTTGCTCAGTAATGAAAACAGTGACTTGTTATGGTAGGAAAAAAGCAACATGGCTTATTGCAAATGACACAGTAAAGCACTTCAGTGTTTAATATACCAATCCCTGAAAAACTCTTCATTTCATACACTGCAAATGTCTGTAAGCATATGCTAAGTGAGAGTGATCTCTTGCTTGCAGGGAGAAGAAGGCACTGTCACATTTGTGAGGTTGCATGAAGGTTTAAACAACTGTAGTTACTATAGGATATTTACAAAATTTCAAACAGGAATTAAAGCACTTGAGTATTTGAGCTTCAGAAACTTTCCTTCATTTGATGTGATCAGATTCAAAGCACCTGCAATGCAAAGCAGTCCAAGCAGCAATCTTAGGCCGAGATCTAAACCCTGTTCTCCTCAACCTCAAAGTCTTAGATACTCAGCCTGTCTCTTATTCCTGCAGAACCCATGTGTCTGACTACATTCTCACTATCTTAGGAAACAGGTGTCATTTCAAGCCATAAACCTGCTGTGCATCAAAGGGTAATTCAGCACAGTAGGACCATGCACACTGCACCTCCCTCAAGGAGTACTCAATAAAATTACCCAGCAAAATCCACTACTGGAACATCTTCAGATTTTCATTTCCTTTCCTTTTCAGTTTCACCTGATTTTGAAGTGATTTTGGAGGAGGAAAGGATGAAACAGGTATAAGAAAAGCAAATAGATGGTACCTAGAACACCTGAAAGCGTTGACAGTTTCTTCATGATGGTCTTGCGGCACCAAAGGGAGAGATTAAGAAACTCTGAAAAATCAAACTTTACTTGGGGCTTTATCTAAAACCCACTGAAATCAATTAGATGAGTTCTGTTGCCTCTAACAAGTTTTGTACTAACACTCAGATCTGCAGCACTGGACATGATAACCTATGGCCCCCCTTCTATAAGATCATGAATTTATTATCAATTACTTTTGAAAGAAGAAAGGGGAATGTCCCAATATCTCTAGGAAAACAATATTTCCTCATTCTTTAAAACATGCACATACACATACTACAAGAACAATGCTAACTTCTGACTTGATGCTCTTTGATATGTGAACATACGACACAATTGGAGACCTTCCAATTATCTCCAGTTCAAAGTTAGGCCAAAATTAGAAGCAGTTATGAATAATGGATTAGGTTTTAGTAGAAACAGCAATGCTAAGCAGAATAAAGATGAAAGTTTAGCTTAGCTGCAAATACGTGAAATAGGTAAGGCACACTGCTTCCGCATTGGAACTGCACATCCTCAGAAGTTCAATTAACAAAACAAATGTCAAAACAGAGCTTCATGACAGATTGTAAATTGCTTTCAGATGCAATTCTGATGTTTTCAGGATAAAATTAGAAGCTAAGGTTTCTTGCAAAACTTCTTCTACTTCTTTAAGAGGGTTTTTTCAAGAAATAACCACATCAAAACTCTTGTAATTTACCATAGTAGCCTAGGAGTTGATACCCAGTCAAGAGATGCATCTTGGAAGGTTCATTAGCTAACACACAGGTCAGAACAGCAGCCCAGATCCTCAAAGGGGGCTTAAAAAGTCTATTTCCATTCATTTTGGAAAGCTTACCAATTTCCTGACAATCCAGCATTTTAATTAAGGAATAAAAAACTTCCAGGTAGTAATGCTTCTAAATGGATAAGCTATTCTTGCTTGGATGTCTATGCTATGTTCCAGAAAAAGATATGCAGTGGCCATTCCACCATTGCCTTATATTTCTGCAACTCTACTTTACTTTGCAGATTTTGCAGAGAAGATTGGTGCTCAGAAGGTGACCATAATAATGCAGATACATATGGTGACTTCCTTGGCTTTTGCACTCCTATCAGAGACCTGTTTCCCATTACCTCCTTTGTTACCTCCACAGTGCTGTGTGACTGAGCATGGTGAAGCAAACCCTGCTGGTCAGGCAGTGGCTGCACTTGGGCTCAGTGCCCTGTTAGTGACAGCTTTGACCAGGGTAGCTGACAACAAGCCTGAGATGATTTTTCATGGTTTGTGCACAGGTTTCTGTATAGTTATTTACAGATGCCCTTGCTGAAATCCTGTGTTGCCTTCCTTCACCAACTACAGTTTGAGTTTGCTAGTATTTTCCAAAC
Organism: Pseudopipra pipra; assembly: GCF_036250125.1. Lineage (NCBI taxonomy): Eukaryota > Metazoa > Chordata > Aves > Passeriformes > Pipridae > Pseudopipra > Pseudopipra pipra. The sequence continues at coordinate 11,651,805 of NC_087556.1, forward strand.
CATAAAAATGAAGCGATTACATAAAACAGTCTGATGTTCTCTAGATTTTTATAAGCGGTCGACAAGCTTTAGCAACAACAAAAAAAATTGTATCACTCAATAGACTCACTGGGAACTGCAGAACAATAAAACACACATTGCAACAAATTCGTAGAATTTCCATTACAAAAGTTATTGAAAGTACCAGTTAATAGGAATTACTGTCTTATATATCATGCAATGCTAGGGCAATTTGAAACTCTCATTTACTTTAGAAAATAACTACCAATAAAAAGCATTAGCATATTCAATGCTTTTCATATTTTGCTCTAAAATTACAATTCCGTTTCCCAGAACCAACTGTTCCAGTTGAACAGACCCTTTCAATAGACGTAGGTGTGAGAGGGGGTAGGTGTTTGACTTCGTATACCAAGGGCATACAGCAAGACTGTGCTCAACTTAGAACACAAGCACTTAAAATGCCAACACTTGAGTGCCTCTATAATCTCAAAGTATTTTTTATACCAATGAAACAGCAAATCCAAAAAGGAACATGGAAGTCGTAAAATGTGATTTATCCCCTTTTTTGGACTGGTTTTGCACAAAGTAGAATATGAGAAGAAATTGCTCAGCCAGCTTACAAGTGATGTGATGCAGGCTGGTGGGTGATAATGGGAGAATTTTGCCTATAATGTTTAATATTATGCTCATAATTATTCTTAGAACAACATAAAAGGATGAAATATAGTATCTCCAGTGAGGTAGAAAATGGTTGTGATATGTAAGTCTAAAAAACATTTATGTTGAAAATGCCCAATAGAGCATTTTAAATATCACTAATTAAAATTAGGTAGGTTTCATTAATGAATTTGCAAAAATAGCTATTTAAATAACTTAATGAATTTACAACACTTCATGTGAACCAAGCTGTATTTTTTACTTCAGTATTAGGTCTGAACTAACTCCCAGTGGGATGTCTTGTAAGTTTAGGATTTCTAGCTCATCTTTGCCATGCACATATTCTGCGGGAGCTGCTAATGAGAAAAGAGGAAATTATAAAATGCTCATGGGGAATTAGTCTCCTACACAAAAAGAACCCCTGATTTTGGGTGAGCATTCCCACATTATCAATCAGTGCTGTGACAATGTTAAGTCATTACTCTTAGGCAGCTACATTTGAAGGCACTTTGAATCTATTTTCCTGCATACAGATCTTCAAAAATGTCAGAGTACTACCTGAACAAAATCCTCATACAATTAGAAAACTTAAGGGCATTATGAATAGACTGCCCAGGAAATCTGCCATGACATGGAAAGCTTTTACTTTTAAACCATCAGCTCAAATTTCAGATAAACAGTAGGTAACTATCTGTTCAGGACATATAAAAACACCAGGGAGGGACAAGGGACAGAATGGCACAGAAATAAAATAAAGAAAAAATTGCTTTTACTCCTGCTATTCAAAATAATTTAAATATTTTGTTACATATTTTAATTATTATGCAACACTTGTGTGTGTATATATATATAAACGAGCATGACCTTTCATTTTACAGTTTGCATGTATAGTGCTGTCAATTTGTTTTGAAATTTTACAGCGCTAAAACTAAATAACAGAACTGACTATATTTTCCTGAACAAGTGGAGACCACTCTTCTCAATACCACTTAATAATTTTTCATTACATTTACTGCAGCCATTTCTTATGCTATTCATTTCACAAACCCAGCATATACCTCTCTAGAGCTTCTCTCCTCAGGTATATCTACAACCTGGATCCATGTCTACCTTGTCTAGCTTGGAGAAATATGGCAGTTAGGAAAGCAGAAAATACAGAGAAAATAACATCAACCACAAGAGCACTGTCTGATTTCTACAGAGATTACAGACTTATGAACTCTTGTTCAAAAAAATCTTTCACCAACATGACCATTGATTTTAGGGAGCTTTGGCACCCCTGCGCAAATGAAAATAAAAAATAAAAAACCAAACAAGCAACCAAAACCCGAAAAGAAACAACTCAAAACAACAAAATCCAAACATGGATAACCTTGAAAGAAGTCTCCAGACCTGAGCTATAACAGGCTCTGCCCATTGTATGCACAGCTTTTGCAGACTCAAGAACTTAGTCTGATGAGGAACACAAGTGAGCAACAGAAGGAACAAGCTTCCCCTGGGGAAACAGTATCAGCTTCAAGTTTCCCACGTGTTCATGCCTAGGGAATCCCCTTTGAAGCTGCTAGCCTACATGACATCTGTTTAGTGCCACTGGAGCGAGGCAAACAGCAGCTGTAGGGTTGAAATCCAGACTTATGAAAACACACATGGCACATATTCACTGTATTTATTTTATACTGTTTGATTCTTCCTCTGGTAAGAAGGCTATAAATTGTAAAATTTACGTAAAATAATAAAACAACTTCCCTAAATGGTTTTTAATACTGATGAAAGGAACTTCAAAAAGGCAGAGAAAAGGGTTAAAAATTCAATAATATCCTACTGACAAAACTATAAGTGCTCCTTCCCTCCACTCCCCCGCAAAAAAAATAAAAATATTCAACTAGAAATTACTCGAACTTGGTACCCTATGACTTAGCTAGCTTTCAGATGAATGCCAGTCCTAAATGAGAAAGCCAAACAGGTTCAAGGAGTATATTGTTTTTTCATCAGCAGCTATTTGAATTGTGGCTTGATCAATACAGGCCACAGGGAAAATAAAAGCTCCAGAAAGACACTAAACCTTTTTCATTGTAGTGCTCTTAGATTTATGTCTTCATAAAGATATTGCCATAAAGAGTTGGGCCAAACTAGCTCAGTCTTGCTAATTCTGTGACTGATTTATGTCAAGATGCTTTAGCAAAACAGAAGACTAAGTAATCATTCAGTTAACATCACTAGCACACAGGAAGCTCAGTGAATTTTTTTTATTTTTTACTTTCAACATTTATGCATCTGTAGCAGGGAGTTTGTTCACTTGCAGATTAGTCCTCAGCTTAACCCAGTGCAAATGTGACCACAAAGGGTCATACTATTTTAGTTTTTCACATTCAATAGTTTATGCCTGAATAATATAAGACTATGTCCTAGGATATACAACAAAGGATAAATATACATATATACTTATGAGACAATAACCTGTGTCCTGTAGTACTCAGAATCAATTCAATGCACAGTTGTTTATTCACAGTTTGTGTATGATAGTGCACGTTCTTCACAAGGAGCTCAAACTCTGCTGAGAGACTCTACAGCTGGTAGAAACATGCATATAGATGAGACTAAGTAGTCTTGGGAGCTTGCACATTTATTCACTAGCTCTTGTTATTCATGGAAGTGCTTTCATTAAAATTTAATTTTGAATACCTAATTTGGTGACAATTTCATGCTAAAATTCCACCGTATTTAACTATTTTCTCAATAGTTCTCCATATTTTTTGCTCAAGATATTGTCAAGACTATCATACCTTGATTCTATTCTAAATAAAGCCATTTATTTAGAATTCAACCAACAGCTGTTAAATGCCTTGCAAAATGAGTAGACTTTAGACCACTCTAAAACTCCCTTAATAATTGCTGCTGAACTTCTTGGCAGTGTCAGCTAAAAGAATCCAAGCAACAGATGTTTACAGGAACTGAATTATTACCCAGGTAGTAACTCAAGTAAGACAGATACATCGCATGTTTAACAGAAATTTGCTTTTATACTAGTACAGCTGCAGGTGAGTTACTGCATATGAGCTCATCAGCCCAGCATTTCTCTCTAACAGCTGTAAAATAAAATTTGTAAAACCAAAGAAAATGATAACTGGGGGGGGAAAAATGGATCCCATCACTGACCTTAATGAATCTTCAGAAATACCTGTGGGAATGCTAACAATGTCACTGTCATAGTTTCTGCTAAAGCAAACAGAAGGTTGACTAATCAAACTGGCAATTTTCATCTACTAATTGTGATGCCCTGAAGCTTATAACACTAAAAATAAACTTATTTTTTGTTGAGCTGGTTAAAAGAAATAGCAGCCCACGTGCATTCACAAAAATATCATATCAAGAAGATTGACATCAGCAGACATGCAGATTTTTCTTCCCCAGGGCACCAAATTGCTGACGTATGTACATGCTCCTTTCTTGGCATAATTGATTTTCACTTTCTCCTTGGTGGCACATTCTTGGAATTGCTGGTGTCACAGCAAGCATGAATATGCAAGTAAAGGACACACTAGCTAGGATAAGTCCAGAACTCCCAAACTTGAACCCAATTTAAAACAGAATATCAGTTTCTTTTAAACATTTATCTTAAGAAAAAAAATGAAATAAAAGTAATCAAAAATGTGCATATTACATTAACGTATCTCTGCTATTCCATGTTATAGTCAAAATCAGAATGAATCACACACGTTACAACCAGCTTTTTTATGCTTTTTCTACCCTGTCTTGAAAAACAAGACATGAGAAACAGTGAGAAGGCTCCACCATCTCCTGAAAACATAAAAATTGTCAGTTATGTATCACAAGTTGTAGCAGCTCCTTTAAGCAGACTGTGCCCAGCCAACATCTTTTTCCTTTAGTTCACCCTCTCCTGTGCAATTAAATGATCTGAGGTCCTCAGACCTCTGTAAGGGGTCCCATTACATCACTGATGCAAAGTAGAAGTATCACTCCATTTGATTTGCATTTTTTTAACCCAAGCTGATTCATCCACACCAATCAAGAATACAGTTAAGACATTCATGATATATTACAGTGTTGTTTCCCAACTGAATGTACCTTAAATCTCAATCAGCAGGCAGGATAGTTCCCAAAAACTACAGATTTCTATGAGTGGAGTATCTATGAAAACCAGGAATCAAACAGGCTACTAGTGAAATTCTTTTGGCAGCTGTGAGAAAATAACCATTAAAATCTCAGTCACTAATTAACAGCCACACACCAGTATCATAGGTAACTCGTGTCAGATTATGTCAAATCTGTTATTTTGGCAGAAGTACAAAAAACTAGGGATTAGCATCGTGTCCTCTCTAAATCCTGAGGAAGAGCTTTCCTTTCAATCCAAGGGGGAGCTACAGTACTGAGCATCAGTGAAAAACCTGTTTCACACTGCTCAGCGAAGAGTTATTCTCAGTGGTGTCACACAACTGACCTTATGCCAGCAAAAATATAGTCTACTCTACAGATACAGAACAGACTTTTCACAACTAATTTTCCCTTTCAGCTAGGACTAAAAACAGACATAGCAATGAACCACATCTTAAGTTGCTCCTGTATTTTCAGCTTGGCTTGCTCTTAAAATTGCTGTATACTTAAGGGGTAGAGCTGGTCAAGACCTCTTCGGCAAAGCATTTTGAAAATGGAAAATGTCATTTTCAAACTACAACATCCACTGTCTCTGACAAAACTATTATGTGGAAAGACTCATTGTGTTCCAGGACAGAGAGAGAGAGACAATGGCACAGTCAATAATAACCACAGACTGATGGCTGTATAGCGTGTTCAACCTCTCACTTCAAGCCTCAAGCTTACAAAGCTTTGCTTAGTTCAGAACTACAATTTGCAACTCCTTTCTCCCACTCCCATCTGCTACCAAGTTATTAATGCCATCGAGTTATTCTGCAGCATGAATCTCTGAAGTTTATAAGTCTTCAAATTCATCTAAAAGTGGCTTGAGAACATTTTTCAAATCTTAAAATTTGAATGCATCAAGTAAATATCGAACATCTGTGCAGCCCTACAGATAAGACCAAAACCCAAATGTTCTCTGAAGACAGACATCTGAGGCTTTGAAGCTTTACCTGCATTCTACTCCTTAAATTATAAGTTCTTACAAATGCTCAGTACTAACATGTGTGCATGTAAAAGCCCCATCTAATGTCTCTGTTGTTACTGCTTGTGAAGTTTAATGGCATTTCCTGGATAAATTCCTTATCTAAGGTCCAGATAAAATGGTCCAGTCTATAACTAAGGCCATAAATCAATAAAACCCAGGAGTACAACATGCACTTTTAATTCACCATTCTTTTTCATGTTCCAAATGACAATGTCAGGCTATATGCCTAAAGTCTTCTGAAAGGGCAAGAACCAGAACATACTGCTGTAGCTATACCTGTAAAGGTGATGGGCATACAACATGGTTTCTGGAACCATACGGCTCTGTGGGTATAATGTACTATTAGAAGAGAATATAACATGCCAACACAGTGACCTGGCCACTTTTGAGGCCCGTAGATCTCTGGGTAACAGTTCAGACTCAGTCTCAAAGCAAGAAACAAGGCTATGCACTAAACCCAGTAGTGGCTCAAAAACCTAGGCCATGTACTGTATTCGTACTACTGTGTATATAAAAGAGTGGGAATGGACAGATGAAGACTTGATCCCATTTTGTTATTTAATCAATGCTATGAAGACTGCCGTGCACGATTAGGTTAATTTTCCACACCAATCCCTCTGGTTTTGTCTCTCTTTGCTTCCTTCAGTGCAGATGCTGGGGCTTTAAAGCATGTTGACATACTGTGTTAAATGAAACCAAATGTTAATAATAAACAGACCTGAGTGAAAAGTGGCCAGTGACTCGAGTAGCTTGACAATGAAAGCTCCAAGGACAGCATTTCTAGAAGAGTCCCTTTATACTTGAGCTTATAGCCTCAGATCAGCATTAAGGACATTTGTAATGACTAATTTCTCATAAAATTAGATTTTATACACACAAGCACATTTGAGTAAGTTGTTTCCAAAATGCTGGGTTTTAAGATCAATGGAAAAAACTCAAGTTTCTTATTCCCTGACTCTCACATCTAACTCGATAATCTTCACTCTCAAATTGATTTCTCCTTCACTTTCATCTATTTTTCTTTGTTAATATTTCTTATTTTTACCAAGCTATTGGCCAGCAACTTTCCACTTAAGAGGAGACGTAACTGTACTAGGGAACTGTATTAAAACACAATAAAGCAAAAACTTAATGCCCAAATACAAAAACATACAAAGTAAGCGCAACAGCGTGAAAACATCCTTATCAGCATCTCACAGATGAATACTGAAGGCACAGTGGGATTAAAAAATTTGTCAGCCAAGTCCATAGCACAGGCAGGAATAGAACCTAAACACTGCAAGCATCAATCCAGTTCATTAATCATAAGATAATAGAAGCTGTAATGGTGATGTTGGCCAGTATGAGAGAGGCTGAAGCAACCTTCAAGGTTGAGACAGTGACTGCTGCTGACTCACTCTGCAGCAAGATACTCCTCTGACCAACTGAACTGAACCACAGCAGTGTTGCCACAAAAGCAAGCTACAGAACAAGTACATGCTGATTAAACCTGCTCTAGGGTCCACCCACCAGTAACATGAGGCAATGCCTGAGGAAAACATCTTCAAGATGCAAGCAATTCGCTGAGGAACAGAACTTACATAACTACAAAAACAATTAGACCTTAGAGAGTTTCTGTATCAACAGATTTCAACACTCAAAATATAGATAGCTAAAGGTCATTATCCGCACTTTACAGAAAGAGAAATGAAATAAAATCATAACATGATTCATCTGTTACATGCTGTATGAGCAGAATTTAGGCCTGCAGCTCCTCTAATTTCTAAAAAACAAGCTTTCCAAGAAGACTGCACAGTATAGTGTACCCAAAACTAAGCACCTACCCCAGAGAAGGAACAAAAGACATTTCACTGAACTTCCATTCTAACACACACCCCCAACATTTGTATACACATACCTAGGTGTGTATATAAACACAAAATATACAAGCCCCTTTACGTATGCATTCAAGGAAGTCTGAAAAGACTCTGCTGGACTACAGAATAGAAGAATGCAAACAAACACCAGAGTTTAGATACATGACTCAGGGAAGAGAGAGCATGCCTACCTAGCATAGTTTTCCTTCATTCTATTAGAATATTTCTCTATTCCTACATTTCTTTCTTCCAATGACAGGACAGATCTAGTTTCTGATGTCAGAAAAACAACAAAAACCCAAACAAACAAAGAGATCAGGGATTGTTTTTACAACAGATTGAATCTGTGACTAGAGCTCAGTTAACGAGGTATGTTTTACTAAGATTAATGGACATATTCTTCTACAAGTCTCAGCAAATGTTTGAGTAAGGTGGGAAAACAGATTAGCACAGAAACAGAATGAGATCTGATACCCTTTTTTCATGCATACTTATTGGCAGGCTTGCTGCTGTTTTTCTTAGTTGTAAATACTAGATGAGTTATTAAAAGATGTTCATAGCCTTCAGAAAGAAATATTCTCATGTTATACAGTGGCAGCCTACAAATTCCTACCTCCTGCTATCAATAACTTTTTACAAAGGACTTCAGGATATTTGAACAAGACTTAACAGAACTTGTCCCTCACCCTCCTCTGGCATTACACGTGGTAGTGCAGCAAGTCAGACCACTGGATTCAAAGCTTATGCCTTGGGAGCTTCCTTGGTGTCCAAGGCAGGCAGAGTGCTCTGAGAAAAGCCTCAGCATAAACAGGGATCAGATCTGCTACAGCACCTGCACGCTCTAAAGGTTGTGGAGTACATCCCAGAGATGGGATTGAGACTAAGAGCAAAACAGACTTGGCAGGGAGGAAAAAACCTGGCTTTTCAAGTTGCCATTTAAGAGGAAAACCTCATTTTAAATAACAAAAATAAACACTCCAAAAGATCTGTTAGGATTTGGAAACCAAGAAGGAATTTAGTAGGCAAGCAGTAAAGATGATGAGTAGCTACATATCCATCTAAAATTATTGTGTGTTTAGAATGGATGACAGAGCATGTCCCCAAATAGTGAGCAAGAGTGAATCTATTCCTTACACTACTCAGTACATGTGTGTTCCCAAATTCCTTTGCCATGCCCACCTACCTAGACTGTCGTGCCTACTTCCAAAAAGGCTTTTCGCACATTAATCACCATGGAAACCAGAGAAGGCTTCTGCTACATATTCAAGCAGAGTAATCAAATAAATAACGTTAATAATAAAAATAAAATTAATGAATGCTTGGAGACAACTAAGCAAATAGTTAAGCCACCCCAATTCAAGTAAAATGAGAAACAGATTGCAAAAGGTTTATTTACGTGGGGGGAAGGCTGCTAAAATGGCAGCCCTCAGTTGCTCCTGGGCACAGGTGCGAGTTTGTGGGGCGGCTGGATGCGCCCACGGAGCGTTTCCACGGGAGATCAGATTATGGACACGCACCCCAGTATGCGCGGGACACAACAGGGGCTGGTCCCGCGTCAGCCCCCCGGTTTAGGACCAGCCCAGAACCGTGAGGTGACTGGCTCAGGCAACTTGGAAAGAGAAACAAGTCTGGCATGAAGAAGAACGCAAACAATTATTAGCGGGGAGGGCCGGGCGGCGGCAACCGCGGCGGTGCTGCTGCCACGCGTGCGGGGCGACCTCGGCCCCGCCGGGGCACGGGGAGCTGCGGGGCGGGCTCCGCCGCCGGCGGGGGGGGGGGGAGCGCTCGGAGACCCGCGCGGTGCTCGGTGCGCAAAGAAACGGGCGGTCGGGACGCTTGGGAATGTTTTTCTGGAGGGGAAAAACAAACAAACAAACAAACAAACAACAACCAGCCAAACACGGGGGGGGGAGGAGGGGATGGGAAAAAAGCCGCCGGAACAAACACAGGGGCAGATGTTTAACAACCCCCGGAGCCCCCCCCCGGCCCGGCCGCGTTTGAACGGGCCCCGCGCCCGCTCAGCCAACGGGGCGCGGCGGCGGCGCTGACGTCACGCGCGGCGGGAGCGGCGCGCGGCCCCGGCGGGCAGAGCTGTCAGAGCCGCGGGGCCGCCGCCGGCCCTGCCCGCCCGGGTGTATGAGCGCGGCGCCCGGGAAGATGAGGGTAAGCGCGGCCGGGGCACCCCGTGCGGGCACCGCGGGCGGTGGGGGAGAGAGCCCCGGGGCGCTACCGCGAGGGGACGGGTGGGTTCTGCTCGGAGCTGCCCCCGCGGCGGAGCCAGAGCTCCGTCCCGCCGCCAGCGAGCGTCTCACGGCTACCGGCGGCAGAGGTGTCCGGGCTCGGGGAAGAAAGGCTGTGACCGCCCCGGGGAAGGAAGGCTGTGACCACCCCGGGGGGGGCGCAGCGGGCGGCAGGTGCTGCGGGGGCGCCGCCGCATCGCTCCCGCCCGGGCTGGCTGGGAGCGGGGGGAGCTCCCGGGAACGCGTGGGATGCTGCGCCCGGCCGCGTTCGCTGCCCTCCCGCCGATCGGCCCCTCGGCTGTTCCCGGGAGACCGAGGGTGGCACCGCAGGGCACCCGCCAGCCCCGCGGAGAGAGCCAGGGCTCGGCTTCCCCCGCTGCCATCCCGCCGGGATCGGCGCACGCTGCGCATACGAGGGTCTTTAAAAAGAAAACTGATGCAACAACGAGCGCCTTAAAGGAGTTTAAAAGGCTTAGTGGCAAACCCGGGGTGCGTTTCCCGCTAAAGCGTCTTGTCGGTGGGTGCTTAGTTGGTTGTGAGCTTTCCTTAAAAACCCTGTGCCACTTCACGTTATGAGCCAGAAGTGCTCATCACAGCCAGACCATCCTGAGAAGCGCCTTTGGGCTGTACTGCTATGGACCTTAAAAGGGAAAAAAGCAAATTACTAGCGAGTTACATAGCACAGATAGCAAAGCTGGCAGCTTCAGCATATGCTCTAGTGGTTCCTCAGATTGTTGTCTACTGCAGCGTTTAGGCCTAACAGATAAAAATCTGTGGAATACTGAGTAATCTTAATGCTTGTTTGTGGAGAACTGTGACTTTTCATTTCTTTTGATATTACGTTAGATTCTGCATTTTCTGTTTTATCTATGTCCTAAACTTCTGAAACTGAACTCCACTCCTCAGGTAGTCTATTACACAGCTGCTATATTTTAATTTACTGAGAATTACACTTCCCTTATATCTGTATCACATATGAACATGTAAAGTCATCTGGTAAAAGCCACAAAACAGTTCTGCTTACCAGCTTGATATATAAGCGAATCTGTCACCTTGATGAACAAGTACTGTTAATATTGGTGTTTTTTCCTTACACTGCACCTAGCACTCATCTGAACTTAAGAACAGAAAAATGTTCTATATCCCAGCTGTAAACAGGAATGATTTGGAGAGTTTGAAGGGGAAAATGTGCCTTGTACATAAGTCTTCTCCTGAGCAATTTTTTTAATGCAAGACAGGAGTGCGGTTAGAAACAGCTGTCAGTTTAAGGGTACTGGGAATGGCTTAATCCTTTTCATCTACATAAGTGCTTGTCAGAGTATGTCAATATCACGTTTGTTTCATAGCTGGTGAGACAGCAGCTCAAGGGTTAACACTGCCTTTTCACTTGATCTTCTAAACAGTCTTAACTATTTCAGCAGCCAGGGGGAACTGTTTTGGTGCTGAATAGATTTTCAACCTTTACATACAGTAACAGGATGTTTTGTTTAGCCTTCTGCATAGATTTAAGCTGTAGCCAGTTCAAAACAAATAAATAAAAAAACCCTTACAGTTTACTCAAAGATTGTGGTATAGTGATACAGTTTGTGGCCAAGGGGAGGGAGGTGGAAACCCCAAACCTTCGTGTGGTTTTTGTGTTGTGACATCAGGTTTGTTTCCTAAGCAAAAATCTCCAAAGAGACTGTTTAAAATTAGAGTTGTATATTACAGTTTATGTCACAGGATTCAGGTCCACCCAGTTCATGGTTTCATGTACATGTTAAAAAAAAAAAAAAGCAGCCAATTTTGTTTGGACAGGATGTGTCTCCCCCCCCCCCCCCCCCCCCCCGTTTCCAGTGATATCTATGTGCAGAAGATGCACTTGTGTTGAGACCTGGACTACATCTAGCTACAGAAGTGGTGAAGGATTTATCATCACAAGTGAAGTGTTTTGGCCAAAGATCTGACTTCAGAAAGAGTAAAAAGAGGAACATTAAGGCACAGTGTTTGTTTGTTTGTTCAGTAAGGCACCACTTCAGTATCTTTGAAATTCATAAAGCATTTTGTATTTTCATCTCTGTATAGTTTTATGCATAAAGAAGCAGGGTAAAACTGGGGAGAAAGAAGAAATCAAGTACAGTGAGAAAAATTCTTACAGCTTGTGCATCTACAGCCTTCGAGATGTAGCTTAAAGTGCATTTCAAACACCAAAGCCAGCTTACAGATGTGTGATTGCTTGGATTCAGAACTCAGCTTGAATGCTGAGGCTGCCTTCAGTCAAATATGTAATTGTGTTTAATGTGTGCCTCTGTAAAACCCACACATCAGACATCCTGGAAGAAAGCTTAACCCTCTCTCCTTCTTTTGCCGCTTCTGCAGGAAACTATGCCCCAGACACCAATATTTTCCAGCATGCTTGGTTCCAGTTGTAGTGGGCAAGTGCAGCCAGACATGGGAGAGAGATGTGTGGACCCCGTTTATCAGGATGGGAACCTTGTTTCTGGATCACTGGAGGCCTTGATAGAGCGCCTGGTGCCCACCATGGACTATTATCCAGATGTAAGTAGCCACTGAAAGTTTTTTTGTTTTCTTCCCATAGTTTTCCTGCATTACTATCTGGATTGGTCCTTTCTCATGAAATCTCCATCTGATTCAAGATTAAGATATAGGCTAAAGATGAATTTATTTTATTTGCAATATTCATTCACTAAAGATGTTGCTCAGTGGGGATACTCTCTGTTTTTAAATGAGAGCACTTGTTAGAAGGATAAAGCCCTGTTGAACTCAAATGGGTGCCTTAAGAACCAATTAAAAGCAGCATTAGCCACAGAATTTTCATCCTTCTAAGCTGCTTTTGGTCTAATGCAGCCAAGATTAACTACTAACCAGCTCCTACCTAGGGAAGCAGACCTGAAAACATCTCTGATATTTTTTTCCCCTTAATTTTCTACGCATATCCTAGTTACGCCACCAAAATAGATTTTAATTAAAATACTCTCTTTCTCCAGACATTTTAATGGGCCAAAGCTATAATAATGTATGTTCTTGAGCCTGAAATTGATTTTGCAACTGGTTAAACATCCTCAGTGCAGTCCCCCAAAGTAAATACTACTTATAACTCTAGGGTATGCAGTAAGAATCTGACCCTAGGATATTATTAAAATATCACTTTATCACTTAAAATTACCCCTTGTACCCATTAACAAAAAGTACTACTTAAATGAGTAGCCAAAGATCAGAGAGGCTGTATAACATATATTCTGTTTGAGCTCTGAAAAAGCAGCAGCTATGGCAGAAATATCCCAGCACTTTGTGCAAACTAACAGGGGGGCAGGAAACTGCAATCACTATTAACTTGTATGCCAAACAATGTTTATAGTAGTGGGCCGTGCTATACCTTGTGTTTCTCAGACTAATTTGTGTAAAACTTCTTATTGTGGTCTCATATCAATGACAATAAAGTCCCACCGAGGTCCCACATATATATCACACATCTTCACAATCCCCATCCACAAAGAGGGGACTCCCCATATGAGAGTTCTGTGGGTATATGCAGCAGAATTGCCATCAATCATCAGTAGAGGATTAAAAAAGCAAAACCAGGATGGTTTACTATTCCAGTTCAAAAGTAATCCTAAACCTTATATTTAAATATGGCTAACATACGATTGTGCTACCAGTACCAAATCTTTTATAAGACTCAGAGGGATAACCGTTGTTTGACATTAAATCTCCCCACCCCAAATACATATTGTAGAACAGAGATGCTGAAGAAAGCAGTGGGTAGAGCTGGTGTGGTATAGCAGCAGCTTTAGGGTGCTGTAGTTAAGCCTACCAAGGAGTCAGTTCCTTGTCTTTTATGTCATACTAGAATATGGTTACTTGCTACTTGGATTTCTGGACTGTAGCTTAAAGTTTTTTTTTAAGTAGCTGCTAATGCACATCCCTTATTGTAACTTGTAACATAAGATCTATTTATAACACAGCTACTCTGAAAATGGTTCCATAAACTGAGCATTACTTAAGGGGTCTACAACTTATTTTGGAATGCTGCTGGTTTCCATGGTGCTATCCCTTCATCCCCCGCACAAGGGAGCATTCCCATTACCAAGCAGTTGTGGACCCCACCCTGGAGGCTGACAGCTGAAAATCCAACAGAAGCAAAGAGAACTCCAAGGAAAGAGAGATGGAAAACAGCATTAAACCAAATTCTACAGCACAACGCATACCTTTAGTTAAGTCATATCACCCAATTTAGGATTAGTTATAAAATGAGTAGATAAATAACGTACAAACAACATAAAGAAGGAGCTGTATTTGAGTCATCTTCAAACCCAAGTTTTCTATTTCAGTTCAGTTACATGTTTATACTTCATTTCACGCTCATTTCTATTTTTAGGGAAGTTGCCACAGAGGGTTAGTGATAGCCATGTAGGCTGATATCCTGTCAGAAGAGTAGCCAATCCTGTACATTCAAGAGAAAAGTATAAACACGTCTCAGTCTCTGACTACTCATGCAAGGGCAGCAAGATATTACCAATTAATTTGCACCAAGAGAAGCTATTGGTAACATTAGCAGAGGTTACCTTAGTTTCAGTGTGGCATATCTGTAAGTTATCAGTACTCATTCAGATTTTTGATTAGTACATCTGAGCACAGTGCTCAGAAGGCATTCCTTCGTGTGTGCACATTAAGCTGATGATCACAGTAACCTTCTAGACAGAGAAAAAAGGGAGCGGGGGAGAAAGCAAACACAAAGTGTCTTTATGTGCTGGTTACAGAGGCAAAACAAAAATGTATTTGCCATGTTGGCAGAGCACGAGACAGGCAAGGGAGGACAGGAAAGATAAGCGCCTACATTTGTGTACTGCTCTTCAGAGTCTTGTTTGTGTACAGGGACTTGTTCAGCACATAGAAAAATGTATACTCATGAGACAGAGGAGTTCGGAAGGTTAGGAATGGAATGTACCAGTCTGCAACCCTTGTGCCCAAGCAAGAAAATGTTTCAAGAAACTATTTCACAAACAAGAAGTTTGAGAATGAGCAGTGAGTGCACAAAGAAAAATTTTATTTTTTTTTTCCCCTCCTCGAAAAGTCATCAGTGCATTCTTGGGTCAGAGAGTAACAATTCCTTCTTTAGTCTTGTGTGCTCGTGCTCTGTCTTTTTTTTTTTTAATATAATTCAGCTCATCTCTTAGCAACAACTTTAGGCACTAAAGGAATCTGGCTTCTTATTCTCTTGTAAAGCACAAGCCCCTTTTGTGTTAACTTACGTTGTTCCAAGTGCAGAAAAGATTTTTTTCTGTTCAGCTCTCCTCCCAAATACCTGTCACTTTTGTAGGATAAATTGAGCTTAACTTTCAACCTTACAGTTTATGGAAGCTTTTTTAATCATTCTTTATCAAACCAGATAGCTTCATAGCTAAGTTTCCTTCCCTAAACCATCATCTTCGTGATTAGAGGGCTGCCTATGACACATTGCAGGTTTTTATTAAAGACATTTAGCCTATATGTGTATGGTAGTGTAGATGCAACAAATCACATAATCCTTGATCTAGATAAGGTATATGACATTAATGTGAAATATTTACTATCCAAAACAACTGTGTTCCTAACCCCTGAGACCTCCCACTAAGCTGAAATGCATGGCTTAGTTCACCCTGAAATTTCTTTATTGGATAAGGAGTGGGTATTAGCAGAGAAGCAAGGAGTTGGGGGTCAGTACTGCTGTCAGACCTATCATTTTTAATTTGGTTCTTAATTGCAGTTAGTCCTTGTCTGTGCAAGCATAAGTAATACAAGTATTAAAAAACCCCTTCAATTAGATACTGGTATAGTGTAAACCCGCATATCTTGCTTCACCCTAATGGAACAATTTTGTTTTCCAAAGTACTGAACCTAGTTCCGGTTAAGTGACTTAAAAAATTGAATAAAAATACAGCAGACGGATTCCAGAACAAATAATTTGTTTCTAAAACCTAAAAGTCCAGTGCTGTATGGAAAAACATTGCATGGGTCCAGTACAGCTATTCCTGATTACAGAGAGACATCAGCAAGCCTAAAATGGAAAGTAAGCACTTTCATGGCCTGTATCTTCCTGCATCTTGCCAGTTCAACACTTCTATGAACATCAGATAAAACATTATCAAAGAAACCAAATAAAAGCACTGGTCATCTGTGTCACACTTTTCTTGCAGTATAACAACAGGTAAATGATACTGTGAGTGGGCCTTCCTCAGAGTCACTCTGGATAAACAGTGTCACACACTACACAAACTTCCACCAAGGAGACCAACTCTAGAATTAGCATGAGAAGCAAAATTACATCTTTCCTTAAAGAACGTGTTCCAGCTTATCAGAGCAAAGGTCATTACCAGGGCAGTGTGGCTTAAATTGTGGTTCCCTGCTACTTACACATACAGGCAACTTTGAGACAGTTGCCTGTCTAAATGCCCCAAACAAGAATGTGGGGAAAGGATGAAAGTGTCAAAGATTTTTTTTTGTTTGTTTCTTTTTTCCCCTCATCTCGCAAATTCAAAATTGTAGTAGAAGCGAGGGCTGCTTCAGGTTTTCAGTACAAAAGTTTTCAAGTAACCCAGTGACAGCTGACACACCCCACCAGCTGAATTCCTGTCCCAGATAGACCAGACTCACAGTCTTAAATTCAGGGACACCAATGATAGCAATGGATACATAAGCTAGCTACAAAAAATAACAGAGGATAACTAGGCATAGTTTAACAAACACACTCTCCCCCCTCCCAAATCTCAAAACCCAATCTTTCCCTTGCTTTCATTCTGAATAGGGAGTGTATCAGTTTAAGAATCATTCTCATACACGTAAGAATGAAAGACCTGATATGTTGTCCTGTAACACAACCAAGTCCCCTTTTGTGAGTCAGGTTAGCTTTTCAGCCTAATTTTAGTGCCCATAACTCACCACATACAGTACCATAGATGATAAAATTCTTCAAAACCAGCACAATGTCATTAACTGTTTCCAGATGCAGGTTCAAGAGCTACATCGAATTGCTTTTTAGAATTGATGAACTTCAAGGTTATTTCACTGTAAATGTAAAAATAAACTCTGAAATTCTGGAGAGACATAAAATACCAAAGAGAAGCCTAATTTCTTAGATTTCCTAAGGTACACTTGTGTGGGATGTTTGCAACCATGTCATCAAGGGGGAGGCCGTGCTACCACTGTCCTGTCACTGCCCTGGCCACCTGCTCAAAGTCAGCAAGAGCCTGATTGTTAGATGGCCCCAGCAGTCCATCTTCTGTAGGCATCAGTGGAAGCAATCAAGAGCCTGACCCAAACTATCCATCCAGTTAACCCTTCTCCTCCTCTCTTCCTCTCTTCATAAACAACAGACAAGGCAAAGACTACAGATTAACTCTGGTTTTGATTGTACAGAATTAATGCTATTTCTAGTTTAATACATGAACCCCATCACTGATAAGATGTTCAAATCAGAATGAGCATTTTAAATGCCTCTACTGTATCACACTCCACTCTGTTCTTTCATTAGCTTCCTCCAGAAGCTCAGGATAAAGTTATATGTTTAGATATATGCTTAATCTATTATACTTTTCTCTCACTCTGAGAACACTCTGTTAATTTATATTGTTTAAAAAAAAAAATCCTTTTTCCCCTTCTGATATTTGGAGGGTTTTAGTGCTAAATTTGTACTATAGGGTACACTGAGTACTAGAAAAGAGAAAACATTTTTTCATTAACAGCACACTTTGTTGTGATTAGAGAGATAAACCCTATAACCTCTTTAGAGTTGTAAAGATACCATTCCTGTTTAACTACAAGCGTGTTTTGAAGACTGCAAGCGGACAAATTTGGTAGCTGATAGTAGAGATACCATATTTAAGACAACTGGTCCAAAGTTTTTAGCTGTCTCAATTTACTTGCCCAGTCCAAGGTCATATATGTGCACAGTGACTATTTAAATGCACTTGGCTGTGGCCAAATTACATTTCTAAAAATACGGTCAAAGTAACAGTACATGTTCCAAATATAACAAAGGTTAATTGAAATACATTGTCAAGGAGATCCCCTGTAATTTCCCAACTCCACATTTTGTTAAAAAAGCCTAAAGGAAAAATATAAGTACTTATGAGATGCTACTGTCATTAGTCAGGAAATTACATTCAAATGCAGAAACCCAGTTTCAAACAGTGAAGCAAGACTAGGACAGAAAAATACCCTCACTTCAATTAAACTATCCAAGGTATGATTCAATGAATAGTATGTCCAGAGTATGATACAATGATAATACAACACATTACAGCTTTTAAAATACAAATGGAGAAGCTATTTCTCATGAGAAATAATCACTTTTGGTATTTATTAGCAGTGTTCATACTCAAAAGACTCTGAAACAAGCCCCAAATAAGTAAAGTCAAGCTTAAAACTAAATTATTGTCATAAGGCCACAATCTACGCTAAAACTTGTATCAGTGACTGTGGGAAGAAAGAACAAAAACCCCCATACATGAAGAAATTACAGCTGTGGTTTGGAATACACATGAAGCAGTTTTCTGCAGCTCAGTGAAAAACAATAACTCTTAAAGAAACAAAGCAGCATAAATAGTGGTGTTCAAGAGGCATAACACCCTACATTAGTCGTAGTTCATTTGTGTCTCTAGTAAGCAATGACTAATGAGGCATATTAAGTTTGGCATTTTAAAGGGAAATAATTTGGTAATCAGAAAACCCCAGAGTTAACAGCCTTGAAGCTGATAGCATTTCTTTTTAACCATTTCTCTCGAGACAGGAAAAGTTATGAAAATTTTAAAGGAAGGGAAGTTACATTTGTAGTTAATAGAATAGTTTCTCCAAGGAAGACAGATTAGTTTTGCTAAAGTTTTTCAACTTGCTTTGTTGATTTGGGGTTTTTTCTCTCTCCTTCCACAGAGAACTTACATCTTCACTTTCCTATTGAGCTCTCGAGTCTTCATTCACCCACACGAGCTCCTGGCTAAAGTGGGACAGATCTGCATTAAACAGAAGCAGCAGCTGGAAACGGGGACTGAGGCAGAAAAGGTAAATGGACCATTATGTCCTTCAGTTAGTTGTGCTACTGTCATTTATTTTCCACTCCCTCCTTCCCATAGTAAAGCTAAATAGACCGATAAAGAATAAAATGAAATTGTAACTGGCATTTGTTCCTGGATGCACTGTTATTTGGGTCTTTTTCCTTGAAGTACCTTTACTTCACTTGCTAGCCACAAGCATAGGTTATGTACAACCTTACCAGTCAGATGCAATGTCTACAAACACGACTTTACTCAGGAGCTACAGGTCAGTGCAGCAACGTGTATCTGCCATGAAACCTGCCCAGAAAGTTGGTTTGCACTTTTGAGCTTTTACCAGCTTAGGTTTTTCTTGAATCCCATTTCCCTTTCTTCAAGTCACCCTCACCATCATAATCAAGTGCTCAGCTGTAGGTTGGGGTATTTTAAGTTGGTGTAACAGTAAATCAGAAAGTTACCTCTCACAAAAATTAAGAGATGCACTATTTAAAAGGGTAACCTGTGCTGACATGTTTTACTACTATCGATTAAACCAAACTGGCACTTAAATCCATATAAGTATCACCACTTGCAGTGTGTATTGGAGGGCTTTTTGACTGAATGGAAAAGTCAAGTCTTTTACAGAAAAGTCCAAGCAGGGAAGCAAATGAGAGTAACAAACCCAGGATGGGATCAGCAAGTATTTAAATACCTAAATTGTTCAAATCCTTGATATGTTTTGCATCCATTCTTTGATAAGAAGTTACAAGCTCACATACCTAATCTTCAGCATATCGTTAGTTCCATTTTGTTTTCTCCTTGGTGTATTAGCAGTCTGAGTGAGGAGTACAAAAGTAGACTCTGTGATTTGTCAATAAAGAGTTTTTGACAGCAATACTGACCCAAGGACTTCTTTCTCCTGGTGTGCAGCTTCTTATTGTGTCATAAAATTACTCCACAGGACAAACTGACCGTGGTGCAAAATACCTTTCATCCAGGTCAGTCCCCTGATTTACTCTCCAAATAGCTATTTAACTTGTCATGTAGGTGCTGGGGAAAAGAAGGGTTCAGGGAAAGAAGATGCAAGAAGCACTGTTCCGTACACAGAGGTGATAACTGTTCCCACTGCCAAACTTAACTCATGACTGAGCAACCTCAAACTCTGCTCTGTAAATTGTGATGGTTCCTCAGCAACATGTAACTAAACAACAGGAGTAGGAACCTCTAAAAGATGCTGAGACCATCTGAAATATGGAATGAGTAAATCAGAGCTTTAGACATATATAAAGACAGCTGTGAGTAGAAAGTGTCAAAATACATTTGTGAAATAGTTGGATTTAAAGTTAATGGGATATAAGATGACACTTTTGTGAATGACAATGCACTTAGGAGATTTTCAAATGAAAGCAGTCTCTGGGGACTAAATCACCTGGTTGTTTAAAGATACAATACTAATTGTAAAGTATTATTAGCACATCTGCTAAGAAGCCAGACTAAAAAATCATGGCTTCCTAATAGAAATTAAATAGCATTACATCCTAACAAGAGGATGTAAAATAGAGCAGCTCATACTCCAAACACCCACACTGTTACACCTTCTGCTGACAATTTGGAAACGGGCCTACAGGAAAACCAACAAGCAGCAGGATGACAATAAAACATTTTAGGGAGGCAGCTTTAATTTACATGTTTTTCTGGTTGCTCTTTCTACTATGCCCTTGATCCCTTCCTACTCCCTTAACATAAGCTGTAATTTTTTCCTGTCTTCTAAACACAAACTTCTTAGAAAACACTACATAAACTTCTGACATCCCTTTCATATTACTACTTTACTGCCCTCTACTGCAAGCACCTGTATGTTTTACAAAATAGTTTGGCCACTGGCATTTGCAAACATTTGTTTTTCTGTCTGGCAACAAATAAAAGCTCATTTCACATGCAGCATATAAACTCAACTCAAGATACTGTTAAGTATTCACAGTCATAATCCATTAAGGCATCATCAGTTACCAGAACCTTCTAATTAAGTGGGTGCATAGCAGGAAATAGCTGACAAAAGCAGTTAAAGCATCTCTGATCATTTCTGATAGAGTATGCTTAGGCAAATCTGTTAAGACAAGAAGCTGGCCAGCTTGTTGCCTGGAGAGTGTGTGAGCTGCAAAAGTGGCAAGAAACCAGATTCTGAGGTTACACACCACAATACTTATCTTTTTGTTGTTTTTGACATTACTGGCTAGCCAAAGAGTCATATAGAAATACAGCCCAGAGAAAAGAGGATTAAAAAGAAAAACTATCTGCGATGTCTTGGAGCCTGCTTAGAGTCCTTTTGACTACTCATAAATAAAGGGAGAATTTCACAGTTCAAGACATCAATTATAATAAAGAAGTCAGTAGTTAAGCTTGACCATAAAGGAAAAAAAATTAACTCTCTCTAAGTGCATTAGAGATTGTAAAGATTCAACAAGGTTGTCACAGAAGAAAGCACTAGTATAGTATTATTGAATGGAAAAAAGCTGCAAAAACAGTTGTGCGTTATTTCTGCAGCTTGAGGATATTTTGTAGCTAAAGAAGTAAGAAATAAAAAGTGAAAGTAGAAATTAGTTTCTATTAAGTTTGTCTTGCCTGTCTTGGAATACTTGGGTCCCTTTAAAAATTATAATTTCCCCTGGGTTTTGTTGCCAGTAAGTGCTCCTTTTTAAAACCAAAAATAAAAGAAATACTCATAACCAGGTCATTGTCATTAAACCTTTCCTGCCATTGCCCTCCTTTCTAATTAGGAGTTGTTTCTCAGTCCTGTCTTGTCTCATGCATAACAGGGTCAACCCACAGTACTTAGATTAATAAAAGTATTTTTCTCTTCAAAGAAATGTTTATGGGAGAATTATTCCCATGGACTCCAGAGAACTCCGTCAGGCCTCACAAGGGGAGTCTTATGTCTGGAGTAAGGCTACAGAAAAAGTAGGTTGGTAGTTTTATCGCAGCCATGACAGAAAGGAAACTGTGTGCTGGTACCCACAGACCTGCATGATTTCCATCTGGTACCCACAGACCTGTGTGATTTCCATCTAGGTTATCTCATGCATCAAGCCTGTCACGTTGCTTTGGGTTTCATCAGAGTGCACATGAAACAGAAATCCCGTGTTCTGCTGCACCTGTGTCTCTTAGTGTTGCTCTCAGAAGGTGTACCTTATTTTCATGAGCATTAAAAGCATCTGATAAAACATTAAGCTTTTTTAGACCTGAAGAGCAATATGGTTTGCAGTTTGTCTTGCAACAGATGCCTGGCTTTTTGTCATGAAGGAGGCAAACCAAAACAACTCATGAGTGGATCCAAGAGATGGGAAGTCAGTGTTCCTAAGGCACTGTGTTTTAAGCTGTGCAGGGAGTATAAATTGAGATAATTTGCCCTTAAATACACCAGCATTAAAAAAGCATCAGCTATGACTGATGTGGTCTCTTCAGCTGCTGGGGTCAGTCCAGATAACCCATAAATTCTTTATGAACTAAGTATTAACATAGAGATGCTTGCCATGGACTAAGGTAGGATTTTGGAACCTTTCTGCCCCCCCCCCTTTCTTTTTCAGTTTCAAAAATTAAGAAGAAAGGATAGTCAGGATGATTAATACTAAAAAACAGTCTCTGTAGCAGCTTTTGGTAAACAAAAGTGGAGTAGTCATGGCCTGTTAACTTTAATTGAATGGAAATGCACTGGCTGCCTAATTAATTGTCTATCACCACCTGCAGATTATTCTTTTATTAATGTCAGGCTCCATGCATTTCATAGCAAATAAGTATAGATTGTCTTTTCCCCAAGGCAGATGACAATGGGAGCTTGGAGGACAGACAGCTATAATCTGGAACTCTGTCCCATGCTGTTGAGAAAAACCTTGAAGCTGGGCTCCGCAGGAGAGGCACTGACAGACACTGCTTTGCAGGAATGCCCACTGCTGGCAAAGATAATAGTCATTTTTTCTTTTTGCCCTCCCTGCTCCCTGCCTATCCATTCTGTGCTACTCTCACTAGCAGCATCAATTAAATGCTGTCAGTAAAACCAGCTAGGAAAAGCAGTTTGGAAGTCTTAAAAACAAACACAAACAAACAAGGAAATTCCCTCTAGACTTACAAGGAGCCCTGGGTTATTGTCAGATTGAGGATTCAAGGGTGCATGGTTTAACTTCAAAGTTCTTATCAGTCATTGCTAATATTCTCCTTGACATATAATGCTGAGATGTTAAAAAAAAACAACAAAACCAAAACAAAAAAAAAACCAACAAAACTTAGTTTAGTTGACTTTTGGTTTTGATTAAATAAACTGGGACGTACTATGATCAGATGATGTTTTGGCTGGCATTCCTACCAGTATTTGGAAGACATTCTCTATTTGTCTTAAAAGAAAACACACCAATTTCCTGTACTGACACTCACATGCTCAGTCACCTTCTGCTACCCCCAAGAGGCTGCTGGGCAGCACAATGAGGAAAGTGTTGTACATGGGGAGAAGGAACTGCTGTCAAGTGGGACTTCTGGCTTACACAAGTAGAGAGGTAAACACAAACCTTCCTTGTTGTCCCCAGTGCTTCACAGGCTAGGTGGGAGGATAAATATAACCTAAATTAAGTTTTGATGCTTCTTGTCCATTAAAAGTGTTCTTAGCATTCACACTCCCAGTTTTACAAGAGTTCTCCCTTCCATTTACTGATGGTGCTCTCCATTGCTACAGCAGTGGAGTAATTGGCATCCAATTCAGGTCTAACTGAAGAAAAGCCTTAGAAGATTCACAGGTAACAAAAAAACCTGAAAAACATAGCTCTCCCTTTCTGTGGTTGATAGCTTTTTGAGCAAAAGCCAATACTTTTTATTTTCAAAGTCTGTTTTGATTTAGATATCATGGAGAGAACACACATCTTTCCCGTCGATCATTTATTTAATATACAGCTCAGTCTGGACAGTCTGATAAATTCTGTAGAACAGAAATGTCTTTGTGAACGTTTCTCATGGAAGACAGTCAGTAGAGTGCTGTAGTTTGTATGAATTTGAATTCAAACACTAAGGTACTGCTGCCTCAGATGGCCTAAATCAGCTTAAGTCCCACAGACTGCAGTTAAATAAGTCGCTTGAACTATTCTGTCATCTTCCTGGCTTTATACAACTAACCTTGAAATATCTTCAGATATTTTGGTAAGAGACATTACCATGCTACAATGAAAGGAGGCTAAATGATACTATTTAGGAGTCTAGCTCACAGTTAAATATGTTCTTTTTTTTTTTCCTTCACCTACTATTACTGCAAAGTATTTCCAAGGGTGTCTGTAGATTTCTGTGAACCTTCATCAGCTAATTCAGTCTCCATTCAGAAAGGTCTGTGGTCAGTAATCACCTCATTGTTTCTTTCTAGGCAAAACTAAAATCCTTTGCTGCCAAAATCATTCAGCTGCTGAAGGAATGGACTGAAACTTTCCCCTATGATTTCCAAGATGAAAAATCCATGAAAGAATTGAAGGAGATTGCTCACAGGATCACACAATGTGATGAGGTAGGGGTGGGTGAGGGAAAAAAGTTAAGTTTAAAGCAGTATTTGCCAACTGTTATATGTGGTTTGTCATATTATATACAATACTGCAGGCAGTATTTTCTAGATGGACTAAAGCACCATTTGCTAAGCTGTCAGTGTAACTACCAGGACATGGGCTGACTGATGGACTTAATGGTCCATTAGCAGAAACTGTCTATGTCTAATCACCAAGTGTAAGAAGAAGAGACAAAATAGTCATGACAATATGAAAAGTGACTGTGGTGCAGAAGGAGAAAGAACAGTAACTATAATGGCTCGATATAGCCAACTTTAATAATGAATTATGTACCTTCCTTTGTACATTGTTATTGCTCTGTATGTCTAAGTTTTGCAGGACATGTGAACTAGTTGTATCAAGTGTACTCTTGGCCAGAGTGAAGATTATTATTTAATAGCTCATTCCCAGCTTCTAACAATAATAAGCAACTGTTTTATTGCTATGTTTCAGGTGACATGCACAGTATTTCCATAAACAAGGTTATATTTGAGCTCTGCTCGATACTCAAATCACCAGTCTTAACAGCTTTGAGTTTTTAGCCTGTGAAGAAAACTAGGCCTCACAAAAGACTTTTAAAGCAAATTTGAATAAAACAAGGACTGTTAGTTATCGGGAGGGGGTGGGGAGTGTTTCTTGGGTTTTTTTGTTTGTTTTGGGTTTTTCCAACACTCACAAAGCCTACACTTTTTGCTTATTGAGAAAGTCACTATAACTACCATGAGAAGGAAAAAAATAATCAAGAACTGCAAGAGAATTAATTGTAAAATGCCTGTATGAATAGGAAGGCTTACTTACATAGAAGTAGAAGCTTCTCATTGTTTTTAAACCCATAACCTTAAGATATTTTTGAGAACAATTAGCAGGAAATGGGAAGACAGTTGTATTATGTGTTCTTGTTGATTCAAGTACAGAGAAAATGAAGAACAACAGGTTTGACAGCACTGCATGAATCAGGGATAGGACAATACAACTAGGTGTCATCAAGTTATCAAAAGCAAGTATGTCAGCTTTGTTGCATCAGCAAAGCTGTTGACGTGGATGCTACTATGAAAATGTCAGTGCCTTAGTAGGAGGAGAAAAGGAAATAGGATTATAATATTCCTTCTATTCCCTTTGTAGACAAAGACAAAGAGGTCAGCAGAGACAGTAATGTAAAAGGGGACTTGGCAGAGGTTTTATTTAGTGTCTGTATCTTAGTAGTTAATTTGTCTGTTACTTTGAACTAGAAAGAAGTTGTGCCCTTTCTCTTCCCTTTCCCTCCCACTCTGTTATGTATGAATAATTAGCATTTGAGAAAAACACATCTTCATGGGATGGCTCAGTGCTGTGGTGTCCAAGGCATCTGATGACATCCATTAGTTACAGCATCACCATATTTATCCCCTTACAAGGCTACCAGTCAAGTTTCATCAGTGATGAGCTCTGCCACATTTGACCCCTAGGAAACATAATTTGACAAAAAGCAGCTTTCGCTCTTAAGTTTTTCTCACCACATCAAATTACCCATACTATGCTTCGGTGAGGAATTATGGTAAAGGTTTGGGGGTTTATTTTGTATTTTAAAGCGTTCCAAATCCCTTTAGGATGCTATTCTTCATTTATAAGGTAGAAAATCAACTGAGGACTCCTACAAAGCAGTCAGGTGTTGTCCTAATGATATCAGACAGCATACCAAATAGCTATAGCTATAGCCAGGGTTGCACCCCAAAGCAAGTACAAATGTCTTGTTTGAACTCAAAGAAGGACAAATTATTGTACAGTCATTGGCTTATTTTTCAAAGTTGAAGGAAAATTTAGGGTAAAACTGGTAAGGAAAGGAAAGTGCTAAATATCCGACATTTGTCTAAGTATTTAGATGCTAATACATTCACAATAGCTTAAGTAAGCTGTAGTTTTCATGTCACTGAGTTTCTTTGTTCACTTTTAAGTAATATCTGCAATACTCTCACATATCTTCAAGTTTAATTTTCTACAATCCATATCCAGAAAGTCTGCTTCCTCCCAGACATATGGGTAAGTCAGGCATAGCAGCTGAAGTCAAATGATTTACAATAGAAAGCTCAGCATACCAGAGATCAGAATTAGTGCTTTATTTCAGTTCCCACCACCACTCTCCCTTGGCATTTCGGAACACTTGTAGCACAGTATCAGGAATGGCTTCAGCCAGCTGCTGTTCAGCAGTAATCCAGTTGCCTCAAGATGAGCTACACTGCCTTCAGTTTTGCATTTGATTTCACTTGGGAGTCAGATTATTGGCTTGTAAAGCAACATTCTGACACCATTATCGCTTAATTATAACATGCAATATACAAGTATTTGGTAGTCATCATCTCTCACATCTGCCACATAATTTCAGTCATCACTGCACATTAGTGGCTTCTTTGAATGGTCACAGATTCATTGCAATTCTTTGTAGTGGATCCAGTTGACTGGCAGAAACCAATACAGCAGGTTGTAAACTAAAGGTTAACCTTGTGGGTAACTTCAAGAGAAATAATTTGCATGAAAGCAAGAGAGGGATTGTGTAATAAAAAGGAGAAGGACTATCTGCAGTTGAATTAATTTTCCTAGCAGCAGAAAGAACATGGTTGGAGAATCTGGATCATTTAAAGCAAAAACAGGAGAGATAGAGGAGTAGGAAAAGGATCAAGTTAGCTCTTTGCAGTTGATCTCATAGAGAAATACCTGTAGGACACAATCAATGGCAGAAAAAAAAAAAAAATCACCTTGCCTTAGTTGTCAGAACACTGAGCAGATTATGTGTCTTTGGCGTTACCAGTATGTATCCTCACAGATCCTGTATTTAAAATCTGCACCTGATGAACAAAGAGGCATTTTAGTTGTCCAAGAACATGACATCTGTTGTGCTCTTAACCAAATCTTTGGATGCTCTAATTGTTCAAAGCCAAGCCAGAGTATTTCAGGGGTATATTCTTGGTCATAATGTGAATTCCCTGGATTCTGCCTGGGCTAGATAGACTGGATTCATCAATATGTCCGAATGAGAAAGAGCTTTTTGGCACTTGGTGCACAGAGGTTCCAAGAAGCCTTATGCAAGCAACTCAGCCTTTCACTATACCCAGCCTTCAGCTGTTTACAGATGCCTTTGAAATGGGGTACTAGGGACGGGAGCAGACCAGCCAAGCAAGTGAAACAGAGCTGGGAAGGCAGGCAGGCCTAACAATGTTGTTACAGAGCTGTGTGGGCATTTAGGACAAGTTCATTTGTCACAGAACAATCAGCTCAGAGAAGATGAAAGAAAATGGATAATAGACATTTATTTTTCCCAATCAGAAATTCTCTAGTGATCTGTATCTGCAATAGCTGAAGGTTTTTAGCAGTCGTTGTTTCTGCCTTTTCCTTAGGAAAATGGGACAGTGAAGAAGATCATTAGCCAGATGACACAGAATCTCCTGATGGCCCTCTCTGCACGGAGCCAATACCAGGAAATCAGAGAGAAATTCCGGCAACCCGTTACTGACAAAGGCACCATCCTCAAAACCAAGCCACAGTCAACTCAAAAGGACATCCTGAGTGTGTGCTGTGACCCTCTGATCTTGGCACAGCAGCTGACCTACATTGAACTGGTGAGACAGTAATTGGTGTGAATTACTTTGTTTTCCGTTTACTAAATATTCAATATGAATTTTGCTATGGCTTCACTGAAAGCCTTCAGTGTTTCAATCAAAAAATACCAAGTCAGATAATGAACAAGACCAATTAGGTACAACTATAAAAACACCTCACACATCTGCACTGTAGGAAGATAAAAGTTACCAAAATGTTCTCCTAACTTTGACTTTATTGATTCTTTTTTTTTCTTCACTGAACTCCCTGTTTGTCTGTACAGTAACAATCTCTCATCTCTCCAAATGCAGGAAAGGGTGAGCAACATTTACCCAGAGGATCTGATGCAGATTGTGAGCCACATGGACTCCCTGGATAATCACAAGGTATAAAAAAAAAAAAGAGTATAGAGGGAAAAAGAAACAAAAAATAACCAGAGTCAAGAGCCTCCATAATACATGTGGAGTGTATACATATGGAGTATACCCTGTGCAAGAAAGACTGACATTTTCTAAGCTTCTTTAAGCTTATGCCTTAAAAAAAATACCCAACAAGATTTTATCAAAACACAAAAAAGGAAGTTCATCCTTTGGTACGTTGGCTTTATGATGACACAGGACAGATTTAACACATGGCCTGTTCTCTTGCAGTGCCGAGGTGATGTGACCAAAACCTATAACTTGGAGGCCTATGACAATTGGTTCAATTGTCTCAGCATGCTGGTGGCTACAGAGATTTGTCGGGTAGGTATTCATAGAAAACAAGATAAGCAAAGGGATTCTGGCCCTAAGGACAAAAGGCAGGCAGTGGTCTAATAGAGATTTAAACATTAGCAGGGCAATTAAAGATAATGGCATTATTCAAGCATTAAATTATTTGCATGCTTATATGATTAAGAGTTCAAGGCTATGTTTGGCTTTGCATATATTCTCTAGTTTTGTGCAGCTTCCATAGTAGCATTAGTCATGCAGTGAAATAGAACTTGTGTGGACTGAGTTAGGAGCTATTTTGGATTTTTTTTTTTTTAATAAATCCAAAGATTCTTAAAAATAATCATATTTAAATGAAGTTTTACCAATAAGCAGCTGTCCTTCCACTGCATTTAGATATCATTAGCGCTGGTATGTATTCACTTTTTAATTTATATTCATTCATTATATTAATGCAATATTCACTGTAGAAAAATTGAGAATAGGCTTTTTTAAAGCCTAAAAAGAAAGTGGACTACTGGAAAGGTTAAAAAAAAAAAAAGGGGGGGGGGGGAGAATAACCTTATTAGAGGTTAAAGTAACTTCTGTCATATAATAAACAAAGAAATGGAAGGTGTACTGCCCCAGAAATCCCCTTTCTTTTTTTCTTTGCATGTGTATTCTCTTTTTAGATTCCTATTAATGTGTACCAGTTCTAGCAAAAGGGAATTTTTTTCTAGGCAATTAATTTTGCTTTGCCATTTTTAAAAGAATTTGCAAAACAGGTGTTCAGCATCACTTGCTTGATCCTATGCACCTTTGCATGCGTAGGAATTAGTATATTTGATCATCATTACTACCTGCTCTCAAGAGCTCATTTAGGAGTACATGCAGCAAAATGAGAAAAGCAGAACGTAGCAATTGTTTTCTCTCACATTTACGTTACATGCCCCTGATCTTAAGTCTGTCCAATGCTTTCCCCACTTCTTGAGAGGTTTAAATGTTTTGCATATATTCTTTCTGATAGGAGTGTCACGTTAGCTTCCTTTTCCAGTAACAGGAAATTGCTGAAAGTCCCCAGCTTGTTTATGCAAGATTCCCAAAGACACTGACCTTATGTATAAACAAAAATTTACACTCCCCCACAGCTACACAATTAATTGGTAGTAGCCCCAAATATTTCTGCTGTTTCATTAAAAATTAAAATCTGAACAAAATACCCTCAGGCCTAGTTTATGTCTATTCAGTCAACTTGTTACAATGCCTTTGGCTGGACATCCTGTCCAAAATTCAGACTGTCCCTTCCCTCTTAACAGATCTTGGGTTTTTTTCCAGATTGTGAAGAAAAAGCAGCGCACAAGAATGGTGGAGTTTTTCATTGATGTGGCAAGAGAATGCTTCAACATTGGAAACTTCAACTCAATGATGGCTATTATCTGTGAGTTTTTTTAACACAGATGGCAAGGGGCACACCATTTTACAACCTGACTGGCAAGGCTTTGCTCACACTTGCCCTAAATTGGCTGCCCACATTATCATGCACACTTCTACAGGGGCAGTGTCTGCCACTGACAGATTAGTGTGTAGGTGGGTGAGTTTTAGCTACAACTTCTGGTTGTCAAGCTGAAATGCCTTCCAGAATGTGTGGTGCTGATACATAAATGCAGTTATATTAGACCTTTTTTTTTTTTTTTCAACTCGGTTGTTTCTTCTTCTCCTCTCTCTGTGCATTCAGCTGGCATGAACTTGAGTCCTGTGGCACGGTTAAAGAAAACTTGGTCCAAGGTCAAAACAGCCAAATTTGATGTTTTAGAGGTATGTATAAAGTTTTAACTTCTGTATATAAATCTACCAAATAGTTTAGTCCAGACCTCTGCTAATTACTACACCAGAGATCACAGAGACACCTGTCAGTGCTCACCACTACATAAACGTTAGGAAGAGCATTTCCTGAATTTCATACTCTCTACTTGTCTGCAAAGAAAAGTGGATGCAAGTTTTCTTCAGGTTATTTTTTCCTAGCATATTTTTGCCCATTTAACTTCAAGGTAGTTTCCACTCCAGTAAATGCTGCCTTAAAAGTAATTAGAGTACTCCACCTAGTGGCGATCTGCATGGAAACAAAAGCCAACTGAAACGGTCATCAAAAAGAGAGGTGACTGCAAATGAGAATATTGGGTTTTCCCCCAGATAGTCATCTATGATTTCCTTTCAGTCTGCTTTGCTTCAGCGGTTAATGGAATAGATGTAAAGCCAGCAGAGAATCCTCCTTTCAAACAAGATAGAAGTTAGAAAAACCTGCACCCAAACCTGATTAGTATGAAGATGCTCTATCTTGAAAGTCTAAAAAGGGACCAAACAAATTTATAAAGAATGAACTCTGATGGTTAGATCGAAGTTTCTTATTTGTAGGACACATGTATTACTTGACTGTCTTTTTCCCCCTGTATAAAAACAGCATCACATGGATCCATCCAGCAACTTCTGTAACTACCGCACAGCCCTGCAAGGAGCAGCACAGCGATCTCAGACTGCCAACAGCAACCGGGAGAAAATAGTCATCCCAGTTTTCAACCTCTTTATTAAAGATATCTACTTTCTACACAAAATACACACGAACCGCTTGCCCAATGGGCAGATAAATTTCAAGGTAGGACTTTGCTGTTGTAGAAACTGTAATGCTTGTTAAACATTGTCCATTGCAAATATTTGCCAGTTTTGAACTCCTAGCTCATTATATTACCAATTCCTTCAGCTTTGCTGTGATCTAGACAAAGTGGTATCATTATCCAGGGGAAATGATTTGAATCACATTTCTGTAAAAGCCAGTGGTTGCTTTTCTGTGGCAGCACAGCAAGCCATCACATTGGATCAAATTCTAATGGGTAACTTCACCCTAAATCATCAGTGTGAGCTCACTGAACCTCATCCATTTAGCCTGCTATAAATGCTCCACACAACCAGCAAATTGTATTTATCAGGTCTTCAGGGGAGGTTCTACAGGTTCTGGATTCTCTCTCCCCAATTAATAAACATGCATGTCAAAATATTTTTGACAAAAATTTTTTGTCATTACTAAGGCTGGGTAAGGGGGCACACAGAATATACAGGATTATGGATTTCTTAAAATCCTAGGAAGGAAAGGATATCTAAAGTTTCTATATGTTATTTTGATTATTTCCTAAATTGAAAGAATGCTTTATGAAAAAATTAGGTATGTCACACTTCATTTAAATTGAAGTTTGGAAGTGTAAAAAGTAAAATAAATAAAAACAACCATTTACTGTCCAGTTCCAGTCACAAGCTAATTTAGACATATGGCACAGAAAATAGGCCAAGGCACTATTATATATGAAGAAAAGGTTGATGATGAAAAGAATTCAAAGCAAAAGACTGGACAGCAGAGATATACTCTTCTAAACTTGAGAGACTAAGTAACAGTTGATGAGGAATTAGGAGCAAGAGGGCGAGATGAAGGGTGCAGTAAGAAGAAAGGATAACAATGAAGTCTGAGTAAGGGACAATAAGAAACAGCATGAACAAGAACAAGACTGAGATCTTCTGAAATTGAAACAAAAGAACTAATATTTGAAAAAAATATTATTTTAATAATTCTCTTTTAATTAATTCATGCAGAAGTTCTGGGAAATTTCAAGACAGATTCATGATTTCCTGACATGGAAGCAGGTTGAGTGTCCTTTTGAAAAGGACAAGAAGATCCAGAGCTATCTACTCACAGCACCCATTTATAGTGAAGAAGGTACAATCCTTTACTGAACATTATAATGAGCCTTCCTACTTGTTGAAATGCAGACAGAATATGCAGCTAAAAATATTAATGTGCAAAAATGTATTTGATAGCATGATTAGCATTTCCATATTGGTTTCTGATAATGAAATTTATTCTCATCAAGTCTGCTAAGTTACACTCGCTATATAGCCTTTAGACATTTTTTTTTTCAGTTGAAGAACCCACATATCTGATTTTTCTTATTTTATTTACTAGCTCTGTTCATTGCATCCTTTGAAAGTGAAGGTCCAGAAAACCACATGGAAAAAGACAGCTGGAAAACACTCAGGTATGAAGCTTCCTCAGAACATAAGTCTTTTTGGAAACACACACAGGCATGTCATCATCAGCTTCTTCTGTCCTATTTGCATACCCAGCTTAAAACCAAAACAAAATTGTTTTCCCTTCAAAATTCAAATCTGAAAAAGTTCAGTGAGGCTTAGATTTTGATACAGCTTTTTCAGCCAGATCTGTTGATGCTGCAAGATCATTGCTGGGACTATGAAAGAGAATATGCTTTATTTTGGCTATCAAATACAGTGAAATAATCTACATTTTTAGTAGCACTCAGACACACTTTTCTCGGGGAAACGAACGTATAGAGATACTAAGAAGGTGCTCTCCTCATAGCTATCCACTTACAAATCTTATAAAAGGATGAAAATTTCTAAAAATACTCCAGTTGTCAGCCTTCTCTAAGGGATAAAGTCCCAATGACTCCTCATCCTTGTGAGAATGGGAAGCACCATTTCTATGTACTTAATGAGATCAATTAATTAAATTTCATCCAATATTGAGGCCAAGGCAGAGATTCAGACCATCATAAATCATGTTAAGATTTAACATATCTGTACCAGATAAAGAATGAACAGAGGCCTGTATGCCCCGAGCTGCAGTTGAGCTTCATTATGACTATATTGTCTTCGATGAGACATTATTTCTTATTGATCCCAACGTTTCTAAGAAAGTCCATGTAAGCTTTTTACTTATGACACCAGTGCAATGTACCTCCCATGAAATCCAACACTGTTCAGCATGCAACAGTTCAGGGAGACAGAGGAACATGTTATATGCCTGAGTGAATCCTAAGGCCCCGAGGTAATGTTATGCAAGTTAAAGTTTCATTTCATTTAACATCAGCATCCTTACTGGAATTCATAGATGTATTCCAGTTTCTAGCAGTTGAAAATCTATCCCTTGAAGAAAAGCTAATGATGCAAGATAGATCCATTGCAGATCTGAAAAACTTTTTGTTCTGATAGAAAAAATAATTTTACTTTTTTTGTTACTTTGTCTTTTAGGACAACTCTGCTTAATAGAGCCTGAGATTTTTGGATCTGATTTGCAGACTTTGAAGCACACCTAATGAACATGTTTTTACAACATGAATGAAAGACTTGGACTGTGCTAAGAAAGACCTCACTGGATGAGGTCTGTTTTGTATATACAGTAACTTTTATGAAATAAAATGTGGTAAATATTTCACATGTCAACCTTAAGGCACTTACTGAAGGGTTTTGGTTTTTTATTTTAAATATAAGGGCAGGGCCCTGTTCTCAGAGATGAAATGTATCATGGGAGATGGTATCCCTGGGGAGATCTTATTCTATCAGCATCCAAATTTTTATTTTTTGTTACTTCCACCAAAATAAGTAAAAATTAAAACACACATCCAACTGAAGCCAGTGTTCAGGTTAAATACTCCATTGGACCAGTATCCTACAGAACACTCAACACGTCTCTAGCTTTGAAATTAGCAAAACTGTTCACAGGTGTTAGTAAGTGTCTGTAGAGTCAAGGCCTTTGACATCTGCAGTAAGCATGTTCCTCTCCTACATCAGAAAATAGTGCCTTACAAGGTACTGATCTCGTTTAGTGTACCTTATTACGCTGGACTGGAAGTAAAGGAAATAAAAATATGGATGTCTCGAAACCAGCTACAATGTACTTTTTAAATAAAATGGAGAATTATGGCACATGAAGTAGAGTATACCTGCCTGTGACACTGATGGTGCAGCAAACCTATTTTTGTTACATGATTTAAAGAGATAAGACGGGATAACTGCTGGGGTATGTGCGTTTGTGTGTGAGTATGTGTGCGTGCACATGTGATGATGCACACATGTCTAAGTTTTAATACTTCTGGGAACTATCCTTTAAATTCTGGCTGTCAGAGTAGTTTGTGTTTTCCTTTTGAAAAATCAGGGATTTTTTTGTTTGTTTGTTTGAAGAGAAGGATGTCTAACCTAGATTATCTCTGCAAAACAGGCCTAGTACTTTGTTTTAAAAAGAGTTTTTGGAAAAGAAAAAAAATCATCATGGGCTAGGGAAAGGGAAGTAAACTCAGATGTCCGATTTGAAGTTAAGGCTAAAGTTTCCAAAGAAGCTTAAGAGTTCTTCACCACTGAATTGGTCATTTAATTCCCTTGGTTCCTTTGAAAAGTCTAGTCTGCACTTACAGACAATTAAAACAGAGACCAATTTAGGATGCAAGCTTTTTCTAGCCTTTTGCAAGGCATGTCTGGGCCAGAACCCATTGAAATTTAAGGGCAAACACCATAAGAAATTAATCAAACCTTTGAACCCAGGTCAGTACCAAAATTAGAGGTGATCTGCAAACCCATTTCTAGTTTCTCCTTCTAGTCTTGAGTTTACACCTAATTCAGCTATTCAAATTAGTACCTGAAGAGCTTATGTTAAGATTCAAGGTATTCATTTCCAGGAAAGAAAAATATATAGTTCAGAACTTATTTTCTCATCTGATCTCTGAATTAAGAAAAAAAATAAGCTCAGATTAAAACTATTTTGTCTAATGAACAAATTATTACTCACAAATACCTACTTGTCCCTTCCAGTAATTGTTCTCTTAAGGCTTGAGGGCAGAATGTAAAATAATGACTTGAGCCAGATGATTAGATTGAGGGTTTTAATTGGGTTTTTGTTTGTTTGTTGGGTTTTTTTGGTTGTGTTTTTTTTTTTAACCAACAAAAAACAAGTCCCTCTAGAGTTGACAGTGGTTACAGCCTCCCTCACAGAGCATTGCAGAAGACCTCTGCAAGGACTTCTTTAAAAATGACCAGCTCTAGGTAGACAGTGTTTATCTTATTCTGCCTTCTGTTGAAGAAGGGGCAAGACTTCCTGGACTGAGGGTCTGGTTTATTCCAGTTCAGTAGACTCTTCCTGCTTGAGTGCCTACAACCAAGAGCAGTGCCACTGTTTCATGTAGCATCTGCAATCGCTTAGTAGAAATTTGCTGTATTGGCCCTGTAGTACGGTGAATAATTAAGAAGAGCTTTCCCTCTTTCACTTCCCCCTTGACAAATACTTAAAATTAGGAGAGTAAGTCGAGGTAAGGAAGGGAGACAAATCAACATTTTCCTATTCCCATAGCATTGACATCAAAGAGAAACAAAAGCAAGTTTATACCATGAGGAAGGTAGAAGTAGAATACTAACTGTTAACAAGAACAACCCAGGAAAGGGGAAGGAATAATTCTTATGACCTGCTGCTATTTTTCCTGTGCTGAAGTACTGACCTCTTCAGCCCTGGATTACAGTAAGAATATTTATACTGTATTATTACAGTGTTTTGCACTTTCAGAGATGTTCTAGCTAGTAACATTGTCAGACACTATATGAGGGATTGTATATCAGCTTTGTTTATGTAATTGAAGTTTAAAAAGGGATGCTTAAAATTTAAGAAAAAAATATATATTTGAAATGCAATTTTAGAACACTTTCTGTAAATGTATAAAAGAGCTTTCACATGAATGTGCACTTCACCGGTCAATCAGTCCAAGTATATACTTGAAAACCATGCAGTATCTACATTGGCTCCTTTTTATTTCTCCTCCTCAGTTTGATACATTCCTTAAATACCGTGTTTTGCTATTCTGAGCTGAAATGCTAAATATAATGCTGTACCATAAAGCAGGATATTCTGTGTTTGACTGGATGTGCTTGCATTAATAAAAAAAGAAACTTGCTTCAACCAGGATTGGCTTTTTCCATAGTTGTTTTTCACTGGCAAAGTTATCAAACCACAACCAAGCAGCTGAATGAGGTGAACCAACTGTGAGAAGGAAATACAGTCATAATGAACCAACTGGTTACTTTCTGACTTACAAAACTATACTATGAAATATTTAAATATCTTCCCAGAAAGGCAAGAGTAACACTAAGCCAACAATACGCTGCCACTTATAATGTTCTCTCTGTAACAAAATTTTATGACTTCGATACAGTGTCTCTGCTACAGAATATTTTCATTCTCTCAATGAAAGTGATTAACAGTTCCACTCTGTAAAAACATTGTGTCCTAAGAGTTGCATTTCTTTTTTTTTTTTCCTCTGATATATTTATCCTTTCAACAGGAAAGCACAGAACCGTTTGGTGGCTGCAGCACACTGCAGGGTTTCCTGTGGCAAGGATCCGTTGACATTTCACCACCCCCAGACCTTTGGTTGCAACCACTATCCTTTTTCATGCCCTACTTTACAGAAGCAAAGCCACTTCTCCAAGGTCACACAGAGACATGCACAGAGCTGTGAGGAGAATCCAGCTTTTCTAATGCACTGCTCCAGAGCGACCCACACTCCCTCCTTTCTCAGGGATATAAGCCTTAAAAAAAAAATTAGATCTTCCAAGTGCAGGAGCTCTGGAGGTCCTGTAAGCATTTTTAATCTGTTGAAAACTCCCCAGGGGAATTGTTTTGGTAAGCAGACATCCACGACAGACTTGCAGGGTTGAACAGTACTACGCTCAGTCATCATAGCTCATTAGGAAAGATAATGATGTTTACCAGCATTAAGAGGATCAAGCAGATAAGCATCTTCCTGATGGCCAGTTCACACTCATAATTAATATGAATATTACATCCTTGAAAACTCACTTCCAATTATGTCCCATCCAGTCATTAGGATAAATTAGCTATTTACAAAGGCCTAAGAACAAGCAATAGAATTGCTTTCCAGGCATTTTACTGCCATTAGAGCACAACACACTGTGACAAGCAGTAGCTCAATGCCAGTAAGATATCCTTAGTTACTTTAGCACCAATTTGATTTATCAAGTTAATAGTTCCCAAGGAACAGCTTTCTTTTAGCAAATAACTCATAGAGGAAAATTCAGCTGAGTAGTCAGCTGGCAACTGATATTAGTACATCTTTTGGAGAGAAATCAATAATTCTTCTGAGGATGTGCTGACAGATCTTCTCAGTCTTCAATGTATATAGTTTTATCAGGGCAGCCCCAGCTTCCCAACTAACCAGAAAATCCTACAAACAGTATATGGAAGCACATTTTTGACCTGGTTGTCTGCAGCAATTAAATAGGGTTGTGTGGACAGCAAGATAGTTAAAAAAAAAAAAATTAAAAAAAAAAAATCAAATTGAAGAAAGAATTAATCTGAAACTGTTAATGCATGTTGTCAAGGAAGTTTCCAGACCAGTGAGCATGCAAATATTAGCAATAGTTGCTTTCAAATGCTTCCTTCCATGGTTGCCCCTGGAATGGCAGGGATAGCTGGGTATGTTTTGAAGTTCCAGCCCATCTCTGTGGGTCCCCATAGAGCTCCCTAACAGTGCAGAGGTTTGCTGTCCTTCACTGCTCCCCAAGGTGGGCCTTCGGGTTTGGAAGAGAAAGAATCCAAATTTAGGGGTATAGTTCTGCAGTAATTTGGAGGTACAATCTAAATTGTAACCATTTCTCTAACATTGTAACAGTAAAGAATTGAAATGTTTTTAGTATTTCCCATGTTGTAAGCAATTTTTGACATCAGCATTTTTGTGGTTTCTTGATACCACATTCAGCTTTTGCATAGAAAATCGATGCAGTTGATTGCTGTAAAACATCTTAGGGATATTGGTTTATTTTCATAATGAAATATTAAAAAGCAATCAAGTTCTATGTCAAGCAGGGAGTGCTGATCCAGTCTGAGACAGATATTCTGCCCCTTTACTTAAGGGGTGTGATGAGGAAGCAATTCAAGCCACCAGGAAATGCAGCTTAAATTTAAAATTACCAAGCCAATAAATATACTGTTTCTAATCTACTAGGATGCATACTTCACAATATTGATTATTTAGGCTTCTGACAACTACTAATAAAAAGAACTTATATTTTGAAGTTCTGTAAGAAACAGTGTTTGGCAAAACCAACATACTTGAAAGTATTAGCAGCACCTACCAGGAGGAAAACCAGAACTAACCACACACACACACACAAACAAACAAAGCAGCCAAAACCCAGGTCTGTTGCCACACACAGGATTCCTGTTAACAACCCGACCTCAGCACTAAGTGTGGAGACCATATTACAGGATTGAAAGAAAGCTGAAAGTGAACACAAACCAAAGTACTGGTTTCAAACATTTCCACCTAATCCAGGACAGGAAAGAAAAAACTTGAAATTCAGCGGAAATTCACTTCCAATATTTTTAATCTTATCTCGTGTCTTCAGATTAAGCAGGTATCTTAATCTTAAAAGTAATATACTTCTGTTTGGAGGCAGAAGTCAAATGAGTTATAACAGAATCTCCTTACACAGAAAACTACTTAGTATCTTTTTAATCCCTGTCACATGAGCACACTAAGACCTCTTCTGATTCTGCGGCGTATTAAATTCAAGGCATCTTGCTATCCATCAGTGTCGACACTGAATGTTTCCTTTTAAATATTTACATAATTTCCAGTTCTTTACATTCAATTCAAAGAATATATTGCTAACAACACTCCACAAATATCTATTAAAATTGCAAAGTGAAGCACAGCTTACAATGACAGCAACAGAGCACTGGGGGACTCTGTTGCTGTCAGTTTTAAGTTTTTTAAAAAAAAAAAAACACAGTTTCAAGTGATGCAGTTGACTGAAGTCTTGAACACTTACGGCACTACCAGAATTTAATGAAACACTGAACTATTCATATCTGTGGACATAATAACTCAGTGCTGAAGAACTGATCTCGGTTTAGAAAAAAAAAAAAAAAATCACTCCTAAAATGCTTCAAAACCAAAATCCAAGCAAGTAATGAATAAATTCACAGGTCCAAGCCAATCAATTTTTTCTCATGTGCCACTTATCTCCCTTTTTAAAATTTTCACAGTACCCAGGTATTCCAAGAAGAATTTCACAAGAACCCAGCACCCAAAAGGTCACTTTGACAAGATTTTTTAAAACCACAAAAGATAAACAGAAAACCCCCCAACATCTGCTCTATGTGGACTGCATTTACGGGCCAGGACAGCACTCCAGCTGCTCCCCAGAACTGCAGGCCCAGAAAAGCATGTGACTCTCACTCTAAGAGAGTAACCCAAGCATTGATCTGTCTCTGAGCTCTCTCCAAAGTGTACCTGAGCACCAAGCAATCTCAAAGGTTTTTATTTTATCTTCAAACCATCCCTTTAACATGATCATTTTCCCCATGGACTGTAATGCAAACAGCAAGAAGCCACTTAAGCTTGCATAAGGCTGCAGGAAATCTGTGCAAGAGCTCAGGCTCTCACAGGGCCAAAGCTGCTGCTGTGCCTGTTATCTCATGTTTCCACAGCTCTGCTCAGCTTCACCTCCCGCCTCCTCCACACTCATCACGCTGTGCAAATGCCCCCCACTGCTTCTCAGAGGAGCAGCTCCACATTTGCTTCACAGCTATGACTCTTCTTGCTGGGCTCACTTGCCACCACCTTCAGCAGGAGCCAGCCAAGTCACACACCATATCTGGGAAGGCTCATTGATAGCCTCTGCATTAAAGTTTATTTCACTCTAGAGATATATTCTTTTTTTAAAACAGCATTTGTACCTGACATCTGAGAACACTTTGGTACTGGCAAAGAGCATATGCTCCCCTCACAGACATGCAAATGGCAAAGGAACTGCAAAAAGCCAGTCAAACAAAAAAAAAAAAAATAAGCAAAAGCCAGCACTAACACTGACATGGCAAATGGCAGGAATGAGTTAATATCCACTTTCACATGCAATTCAAGTACAAATGCAAAGCATTCTACCTATGAAAGAAAATTGTA
This sequence comes from Pseudopipra pipra, assembly GCF_036250125.1. Lineage (NCBI taxonomy): Eukaryota > Metazoa > Chordata > Aves > Passeriformes > Pipridae > Pseudopipra > Pseudopipra pipra. The sequence continues at coordinate 11,692,339 of NC_087556.1, forward strand.
AAGGCCTTTGCTAAGTTAACTTGCATCAGCAAAGAGTTTTTATACCATTTGTAATGAAAGATGAGAGGACATGCATCAAGAGACCTAAGTCACACGTGATACACAAGTCCTACAGATACAAGGCAAACTTGAAATTGTTAGAGCTGAAAATGCTCCTGAAAATCTCACCATGCCACATACAAACTTACAGCAGCTCAAATAAACCACTTAAACCACAGACTTCAAGTTTAGAAAGACTTCTTTACCTTATCCTGGAATAGGACTAAGCTAACCAAAACAAGGCTGTGTTTTAATAAAACCTTAGGCAAACATTTAGACTTAAATATAAAAGGACTTTATTTAACATTCTACCTCCAGGTCAGAAGTACTTTTGCTGCATGGCACTTCCATACAGATCACAGCTACAACACCTGCTCTTCAAACCCAGCACAACACTTCCTTTACAGAAGCACATAAGATATCCTAATAAAACAGTGGAAGCCATTCCCCTTTTTGGTGCAGTCTCAGAGCAGTATATCCTGGAAATAACAGTAAAATATTTACCTTACTTGAACCCAGGAGAGAGACCACGTTGCTCGAGAAAGAAGAACCTTTTCCTGGCAGCTTCAGATACCAAATGAGAGGAACCAGTTATTCCACAGGGCTAATTAATCCCACAGCCACCATGGTTACTGTAAGCACAGCACCTCTAGGACTGGTCTGAAGCCCAACCAGATCTCAACTGCTCCGTGTAGCACAGCTCTTCGCCTCCCAAAAGGAGGTGTGGACCTATCTCCAGCTGGTGCAAACTCACCTGGGCCTGAAGGCAATCACGATGCCAAAATTCACAACACCTGGAATCCCGGGCCATGGAAAGCCAGTCAGCAGAGGGGCACTGGGTGTGTAGGGGGTGCTTGCACCAGCCCTCCCAGGTGTGTCCTGTTCAGCTGCCCTGCTGATTGCAACAGTCAGGCAGCCCAAACACACTTCTCAGTGCCAGGCATTCAGAAAAACTGATACTATACCAACAAAAGCAGAGGTGTGCAGAGCCCATGCAACCACAGAAATATAAAAAAAACCAGCATTATATCATAGTCTCCTTTCCTGTAAAGCTTTTTCAGTGAAGACTGAGGTGAAGCCCTTTAGATTGCAATCAGTTAGGCCTGACAAGGGGAAGCTGCATTGTGGGGGCACGAACCAAACACTGCTTAAGTTTAGGCATAACGGGATGTTCCTCGTTTTCCTTCACAGCTGAGTAAAATTTCAATGACTAATCTCCTGAACATGAATTTGGGGGTCACACACAGAGCAAGAGCACCTCAGGCAAATGAAAGCTACATCCACCTTGGTTACACAGAAAACTTTTATCATTACACTCATGCATCAATGAGTTACTAACTTATGCTGAATCACCATTTTTAAAGGCTTTTATTTGCTGATCTGACAAAGCAAAAAGCTGAATAATTTTATTCTAGCTGATTAATTTTATTTTGGCCTGCACTAAAACCTTCAATTTAAATACACGTCTGCATTCCGATACAAGTGGTTAGGGCTAACCTACTACTTCTCTTTCCCTCCTCATGCAATTCTCCAGTCTTAAACACAGTTTACAAAGAAGTTTTGATTTTCATAGGTGTGTGTATCTCAGTCTTTTATGAAAATAAAAAAAGCCAGTAAGTATTTTCTTCTGGATGCAGCAGACCCAGAACTAAGTATTTCCCTAAGGTTTTTCAACTTTTTCATCTCTATTTTCTGATTCTCCAAAACAGTATCTACTCTCATTGAATAACATTTTTAAACAAATAAAAAACACAACCTGCTATCTTTCCTGTAAAGGGTCTAAAATAAAACCATACCCTGAGCTAATCTTATCTTGTCTTCCCTTAAAGAAGAACACCTCCCCTTCCCTCTGGGGAATTTATATATTGTAAATTCCCTGGAAAAGGTTACAATTTATGTGGATAGCATAGAACAGGAAAAAGAAAAGAAATTACTTTTCGATTCAGTGGAGCATGTTCCTATTTAAACAACTGTTACTATATTTAATACTCTAGCACTAAAATGCAGTGACTCCTCCGGGAAAACACAATTGGCTTTTTACACTTGGACCACAGGTTTAAAAAAAGTGCATTATATGAACAGCATCTGTCAAAACACAAGGCTGTCCCAAAACCCAGACACGTCACCCAAATGACGACCCTGGGTGCACAATCAATTGACTCCAAAGCCTGATATTGTCATTTTCCTTTGCAGTGCCCCAGCAGCAGCATCCCAAGCTGCACAGCATGGGGTTTATCCTCCATCTGCAGGCAGAGCACATCTTGGGAAAGCCAAGACCAGGTCTTCTCTGCTGAGCCAGTGATGGTGCCTGCATGGCAAACACCCATTTCTGACATCCTGGAGCTGTGCAGGTCAGAGCTGTTGACAACCCAAGTGCACCACTCAAAACCTTGATGTTCCTCCTTTCTCTAGGAATTGCCTGTGCCTCCAACCAAAGGGCCTTGACCAAGGTTTTTGTTTTCCGTTCGCACCAGCTCAGGCTGGAGCTGAGCAGCAGTACCGTGAACTCAGTACCCACACTGAGGCATTGATAATTAAGTTACTGAACTTGTTTTGTGGGAGGAGACGCTCCTGGGGCTTATCTTCTCCCTCAATTAATTCAATTCTGTGTTGGTTGCTAAAGTAGACAGCAAACTCAGCCCAAGGCTCTATTGGCCGAGCAGCCAGCAGCTCCCATGGCACACAGTGGCTGCTGGGATCTTCCCACCAGCAGGGAGTACAGTGATGCTGTCTGCAGCCTTGGACCACCCCATTCCCACCATCTGCACTCTCCACAGGGGCTGCAGATCCATGCAGTAAGGATTTTATCTCTGCAGCCCCCAGCCAGCTCAAGACACGGTTGGCTAACATCTTTCAACCAAACTTAGGCATAAAGCAGCACACCGAATAGATTTTATTATTCAAGCAAGAGATTTTCATATTTGAACCATGACTAATTTCCTCCCTTTCTTGAAAGAAGTTCGGAAAAAAATCCAAGGAAGAGTTACACATCTTACTGGGAAAGAGCATACCTGCCCTGCATTACAACTCACAGCAGTAGCCAGAAAACAGCAACACAGCTGTACACAAACACACGTGCGTGCCTGTATCCCAGTGTGGCTGTGCCAAAATGCAGACAGCAGCTCAATTCGCTCAGGTAACTGAAATCACTTATAAACTCACTTTTTAATAAAGGCATATCCCCCTTTTTCTGTTCTAGTTGTTACAGAGCAAAAGCAATGGTGTGCACTCAAAGGTGTGGGTAAGGGTCTTAAATCACTGCTCTTTGTTATGAACTTCATGTTGCCGTAAGTTTACTGGTTTTATGTAATTTTATTTTATGACAAACACAGAAATAAGAAAAAGGCCTAATCCATAGCACAGAATTCATAAACAGAGTGCTGTGTGGTTTAAAGCCAGTTCTCAGAACAGGTAAATGGCAGAGCAGCTCCTGCACTGCCCAGCAGCCTCTGCCCTGCTCACAGGGTTCAGCCACTGGGCATTCCCTTGCCAGGCATCACCGACCAGCAGCTCTGTCAGCTGGGACCCTGAGTGGCTCCCACATCCCCAGAGAGCCAGGGATGGAGTTTATAAAAGGTTGAAAGTTTTAAGGCACAGAGTTGGAAGAAATTAGAGAGGAGCCATCCCAAAGGAAAAATAGACCGGGTTAATAAGAAAGGTAGCACATAGTGAATGAAACAGTTCAAGCAATATGAGGTCAGATTTAAAGAAGTGAAAAGCCATGTAAGTTTTCAGGATATATCTATACAGTACATGTAATTTGTAGGTATGCTAAGGACTTGGGCGAAACAAACACCTCCCCAGATTCATACATTTTTCTGACCAGTGCTGGTCACCGACTCAGTTTTCTGTTAACAGCTCAGGGGCATAATTAAATTGTCACTGTCATCCATAGCCATAGAGAAGAGAAGACACTTGATCAGTTAGCTTGGGGTAATGCAGCAGTAACTGATTACAACTGCAAAATAAGCAGAACAGAACCAGGAAAGCAGATATTTTGTATAAATGTGAGTAACTTCTGAAGCAGTACACTGAACAGAATCTTCCTCTCCGTAGGTCTCAACCTTGTGTCTACCTATTTTGGGATTAGTAGGGATGTAATAAAGCATCTTGTCCTCTACTGGAGAATCACTGTTAAAATAGATAAAACAATCCATCCATGTAATATTCATCAGTTAATTCAGTAAAGGTTTTGCTTACATGAGAACATTGCATCTTATTTTGAAAAATACTTATTAATTCACTGAGGATAATCATTATCCAAAGTAAGAATTTTAGTATCTTTTTTTTAACTTTAACTAAATAATCAAAGCCTATAGCCGAGCCCAACAGTCAAAATACTTGAGAATCATAATTTTTTTTTAAAACCCCTAATTTTAAGATTTAAATAAAATCTCTAAGTTTAAGGTAGTTATTTATAATTGTTAATCTGATATAATAATTTAGAGAAATATGAGTAGGTAAAATGGCAAGTCATTAGGGAACATGAACTGTACATGATTAGTAATAATTCCCTGGAAGTGCAAATTTTAAATCATGAATTTTAAGTAACTGATTTAATTTCTAAAGTCAGAGTTGCTAATAAGCCACCGAAGAACATGTAAAACACTAATTAGAGCAGAGTATTTTCCTGCAGTAAACGTTCTACAGATTGATTGTTAGCAGTAAAACCATCTTCCCTGCAGGTGCATGCAGTGAGGCACTTTTACAGAAGCAAAATGCATCCGAGGAGATTCCAACCTTAAAATTATAGTTGTTCTTGTTACTACCATTGGGATGCAAGTACCTCTCATTGACTTAACAGAGCACACAGCTCATAGCAATACCTTTTGGAATGACTGCAGTAGGTGATGGTTGCCTGTGCTTCTAACGAGCTGCCTAGATAATGGGTGCCACAGCAACATCTTCTCACACAGGTGGATGTTGCAGGGTCCTGAACTAAGACAAGGGAACCCCCAGGCCTGCTGAGGCTCCTGAAAGTTCCGGAGTCCTCAAATCATGAGCCATTCAGAATACTTGTGTCATACTCAACCCTCACATTTAACTATTTCCAGGAGTTCTGACTTCCTTTTAACTCCAATGCATTTGCTTCCACCTTTTGGGATGATGAATGGAAAAAAGTTTCCAAAAGTGGTTCCTATGACTACACTCAGCTCCAGACCTGCTCAACTGCCTTCCAGCATCAACACCACAGACCGTTTTTGATCACACAGATGTGGACAACTGACACTGTTCTCCCTCCCGGTTGCTGATAAGCACAACCACCCAGTGGAAAACAGCAGAACATGAGAGATCTGGCTATCAGCATCAGCAGTCTGCTGTTTCCAAAACATGAGAATTGGAACAACTGGAGCCTTCTGAAGTAGCATCTGAGTGCCAAGAGCTGAGGTGCAGCAACGCAGTGCACTGCCTCAATATCCATTTCAGTGCATGTCAACTGTGCTGGTGTCGGTGAGAGGCATTTTTTGATGCTTGTTCTTGTGCAGCAGAGCCAGGACAGCAGTAGCAGCTGAAATTTTAGAGGCTGGAATCTCAGGAGAATGCCCCATCTGTATCTTTACCTCAAGTCATATTACAAATGTATTTAATCTTTTCCTTACTGGTACCTTATAATGTTTGTAACCATCCAGATATCGAAGTAAGATAACATCTGTTATAAGTTTAAGTTGTCTGAGGAACGAAGTCTGCACTTGCATATCCAGTCTGGGTAGATGACTTGAGATGCAATTTTGCTCAATTTTGAGCTGGCTGAACTTCTCACTGCAAATATTATTATTTGAATCCAGTGTGTTAACAGCCTTGTAAAATATTATTGTAAAAACTTATTTCAAAGAAAGAGCTTAAAACAATTTCTAAAATGCAGAAATTCCATTTATTATGTTGAGAATATCAACTGCAAGAAGTCTTGCAATGCATTCTCTTCACTTTAAGTACAATACAGTACACTTGTTCTCCACAATAAGTTACATAAAGGCAAATTTTATGTACATATAAAAAGGATCAGTGCCCAGAACTATTCGCACAGCATATCTGCTATTCAGAAATCAACCATTTAAATCTTTAGTTGCCTTCAAAATTCTTGAGCAAACTAAATTCATAAACAGATCTTAATTACCTGGTTTGAGAAGGGTTTTCAACTAATACCTAAATTCAGTGGAGACCACACAAATGGTTTAACCACTGAATCAGCATTCTCAGCATTCATTCCATAAACAAATGTATTAAAAATGAGGCATGCCATATGACATCATATAAGACAACATGAGAGAAATGATGTGACTGTATGTTTATGCATCCCAAAATACCCAAAAGGGAAGTAGCAAAGTAGTAGTGCCATTGTACAAGGCACTCTAATGAGACCACAACATAATTCCGCTTATGCATGCTCAAAAAAAACAACCAAGCAAATAAAAAAAAAAAGGAAAAGAATCCCCAACTCCCTAAAACATCCTCCAACTGAAAAAATGAAGAATAAGGCTACTAGTATAATGAGTGGAATGGAGAGCATTGTATAAAGAAAGACTGTAATAGCACTTGCTTTTTCAGTCACTGAAACAACTAAGAGTATATGACTGCCTTACAAAAGCATGACATGAAAATGCCCAAAAGAGAATGCAAAAATAATATTGGCATAATAGCAAACAGGCCTCTAATAAATTTGTATGGGAATGAAAAGATGGTTCCTCAACTTAAAGGATGAGACACATAGGCAGGGCCTTTGAATAAGGAGGAGTGGGGCCGAAAATATTTAAACAAACAAGTTTAATAGCATAGCTCAGTTTAGAGAAGGGATTCTGTGATGTGGCATCTAGTGTGGGAAAAGACCAGACCCAGAAACTTGCAACTGGAACATTCCCAACTCTTCTGATCCATCACAGAGTTAAGAAGGTGGTGTCTCCTTTGCAGTGTGAAGTTACATTATATGCTCTAAAATTCCACTTAAAAGGATTTTCATTCCCCACTCCCCGGAATTATTCTGTATTCAACCATGTTAATGTCTGTTAATAACAGCAAATGCAGCACCAAGCCCTTGCTGTGAAATCCGCCCCCGAACAGCTGGTGTACTGGTCAGCATGTCCATGTTCCTTTCATGGTGAGATTATTTTCCACACCTTTCTCTTGTTTCTATAATGGAGTACAAGTACAGTATCCTTCTGAAGTCACAGTGCAGTGAGCCATACAGACTGAAAATACTCAAAGACACAAAAGATTATTTCATTTAATTCTTAAAATAATGCAAATATAAGAACTGAAATGTACCACATGGAAAAGTGTTGAATTGTACATTCTACAGATTCTTCCAATCGATACTGAAGACACTTTCCTTGAACTACATATACTTTCCAATTCATCTGAGGTGCTTGAACTTGCAAGAAATGTAGGTAACAGCGTAACAGTCAAAGAATTACTTGGAAAACAAAAACCCTTTAAACTCTTCTTCACTGAAAAAGAGAGGCACTGCATTTGTAAGCTGAATTAAGGCTGTAAAATGATGCTGGTTCACTGTGAATTTGAAGTCATCAAATGTCACAGGGGTGACATTTAACCTACTGCTTCGCTGTTAGTCCTGTAAGCCTGCTTACGGAGGTGAGTCTCGATCTCCTCCCTGAACACCAGCATCCCAAGGTGCGAGTGAGAGGCCTCGTTCATGGCTTTGGACTGGATGCACATGCGATACTGCTCCGGAGTGAGTTCGTCTGCACAATGCTTCTCGTGCCAGAGGTGAAAGAGACCAGGGACTGGCGTCCTGATCACAATGAGGTCACCATGCAAGTACTTTCTGTAAAGGTGAACATCCTCACCGCCCCAGCCTTTCACTTCCAAGTCAAAACCCCCTGTAAAAATAATATCAGAAAATGTTATTGGGGTGCACAGGTTCAACATTAGGCAAAAAGAACAACACTTCGTGTGTAGCGTTACTAGATCTGGTACAACATACCAGAAATTCTGGAGCAATTAACTAAGTTTTCTATGCCAAAGCATGCCAATCTGAGGGAGAGGAGCTTCAAGAATACCACATCCTTGGTGGTAGAAACTGCCCAGGACACAGATCTGGTGACTTCAGAAACTCTCTTAGAACAGTGTCTCCAAATTGCATTATGCATGACATCCCGTGTGACAGCTGCAGAACACTGTAGGCAAAAATCACTGGCTATGCTTTTGGGTTATATTTAGGAAGCATAATGGATTTTAGCAGCTGGAGAATGAAGCTGTTATGCACCATATGAGAAATCCTCTCTAAAAATACCAGCAATTACTCCATAGGTCACAACTGAAAAAGCTGGAATAAGGAAAGGAACATGTTTCACCATTTTAAGTTCTCTTGCTTCTCTAGGACCACAGTGAAGATTGACCCAGCTCTTGTACAATCTCAAAACTCCAGAATTATCAAGTCTTTGTTTGGCATATACCATACATGTGACAGTGTGACTGCTACTAGAAATCAGTCTGTATCCAAGCCATTGTACAGCATGTAGGGCTATATCATTACATCTTCTAGCAGACTATCTTCAAGACAGTCTTCCACATTTAAGCACACCAGGCTGTTCTCAGTTTTAAGAGCATGCCACAAGAGGGGGGCCAAAGCACACTGCTAAAGCCTCGAACAACTGTATTCAACTGCTCCAGGTTGTTTAAAGAAAGAATTTGAATGCTTCTTGCTTATGTTAGTGGTTTACTTATGTTTCTTAAACTTGATTAATTTGCTTCAGAGAGACACAACCAATATTTTTAGAAGTTCCAGAGTGAAATGTTTCTACTAAAACTATCATGACTTTTAACAAAACACTCATCAGATGGGACAACAAAATCTACAAAACCAAATTTAATCTCATTGGTCAAACTTATCAAGCAAGTCTGACTGCTGGGCTTGGGAAAATAATACAAGGAATAAATACATTACTTTCCTGCCATTAGATAAGACCAGAGAATTAATTTTTAAACACACAATGTTTTTCTTTACAGTTTCATCTTACCAACAGTCAGAAAGTCCGTCCGATATTGACAAGTCATCCCAAAGCCAAAATCTCGCCAGAAACCAGAATCCTTCTTGTGCACCTGCAATTTTAAAACAGTATAATTTTGAAATGTAAAATACATCGAAGGAGGTACATTGCACTTGGTTTTGTAAAAACCTCAGCTCTTCCAGTCATTTGCTCAGTGCAGGATAGAGCATAATAGCACTTCTAGTCATGCACTGATGTGGGCTTCCTAATGACCTGCTGATCACTTCACCCTTTGCCTTCCAATTCCAAATATTTATCCTCACTGCAGTTTCCATGTTTAACTTTCTGCCACACCACCTCTATTTTCTATGTATCTGCCCAGACCAAGCAGTAAATTACAGGTAGTCTATTGCTAAACCATCTGTTCCCAATACCCCAATTCCTCACTGTTTTCTAAGGCCACATTTTTCTCTTCTTGATCTGATACAACCAGAAAAGTAAGCTTTGTGATTGAAGTCAGCAACCATAATATTGTTCAGTTCAAAAAAGTGAACAGCAGAGCTGTCAGGCAGAGGCTCACTCCTCTCTCAGCTGTGACTACCTGAGGCCATATGCAAAAGCTTCCCCTCCACCTTTCTGTGGGATCCTTCCAAACAACAGAGGGAACGATTATTATTATTATTATGTTTTCCTTTTAATACAGCTGTCCTCTGTAACACTCTCTCCTTTCCCTCCAAACCAGTCCCTCTCAGAAGTCTCAGCTGCAAGACCCAATTTTATCTATGCAGTCTCTTCAAAGAGAGTCAGGCTGGACACTGACCACTGCCATTCCATCAAGGAAAAAAAAGACCCAGAAATACAATAATTCCTTCTTTCTGCTGAACCCCAAGTTATTCTTAAACCTATTTTCTTGAATGTTTGCAGGGTTTGTTTATTATCTTGACTACAAGCTTCCCTAGAAGCAGTGTCTCATTTCAAAAGCAAGATAAATTGGCAATATAACAGATGTTGGATCAGATAAAGGTAAAAAAACATCTGCATAGAATACAGCTGTCCAGAACAAGAAAAAGCAACTGACTGAACATCTCAGCCCACCTCAAGCTACATGGCACACTTCGTGCAACTACCATTTGTTAGTTGGCAAAGAGAATCAATACTGAGGAAATCTTATCATTCAGAAGTTTTTTGCATTTCACCAATTCTTTGTTTGCTGGAACACAAGAAAGTTGCTGCCATGTCATGTCACCATCCTCCTAAAATACTGGCTTTCCAAGCCAGAATAAGTAACAGATCATAAGCAACAGATCAGCACTACCAACTACATTTGATTAATAGCAATTATTTTTTTTTAAACTAGGCAGAACTCCAGGTTTATCTGAATTTTGTACCGTTTGATAAGCTTCTCTTCCAAGTGCTTTGCCCATAATGGAGAATGGTGTTTAGATATGCACTGCCAAAGGTCATAAGATATCCCAAACAAACTATTAAGTTACACTTAATTTTGTTTTAATACAAAGCACACCTAATTCTACCCAGATTAAATCACGCTGCTTACCAATTGCTGCTCCACAGGGGGTGGTAGATCTTGGTTGGCATAGACAATAGCAGGATTGTAAAGGCTGAATACTACAGGATAAAAAACCTTTTTCCCTGCAAGTCAAAAGGTAGTTGTTACTCACTGTGGGCATGCATTCTGAAGGCAAGAGGAAACTAGAGATGTTCTTTTTATCTAAAATATTACCTATTAGCCACCTAGTGAAAACAAACACAAGGACTAGCTGCTAGGATTTCCCACTTAAGCAGCCCATAACATCTACTGGGGCAAGGCCCACAGGATTCAAAAATATATGTACACATATTTATATATACACTATTGGTCTATACTAACATATTGTATACACAAAAAATATTATACATCTCAGTACCACATCAGATGACACTGAAAACTACCTGCAATAACAGTATGCAGTAAAATTAAAGATAACCAAGTTTAAGTAACACCTTGCATTGCTGAAGTTTTATGAGTTTGCCTGTTTCCACAAACATGTAAAAGCAGGTATATCCAGGACATCCTGCAAGGGCATTGAGCATCATAAGCATCCTGATTATGCTGACACCACCAGTTCTATGTCTATTACAGAAGCCAGATAAATATTTATCACAAACATCTTGCATCGCCAGTGCAAAGGTATTGACAACAGTCCACAGGAATATTCAGTACTCTGATCTCAGCATGAACTCTGAATGTCTGAGAAGCATTTTCAGATCTCACTTGAAGCAAAGGTCAAAAACTGCCAGTATGAATTGTTAAGCAGTCTCTAGAACTCCCTTCTTTGTTAAAGCTCATGAGACGCTCCTATTCAAAATTTTCCATGTATTTATACAATTTGTTTCATGAAGAGCAGAGACAGAATTGAAAGAAAAAGCAAGAAACAGAATCCAAATATCTGGCTTATAGAGGATTTTCTTGCTTGTTTATTATGTGAATAAAAAGTATCTATTCATTCCAAATTGGCATTTGGAGAAAATGGTTTCTGGCTGCAACAAGTCTAGAATAAAAGTAAGCATTAAAAAAGAACCCAAACACATATTTGACAGGAGAAAGTCTTAAGTAGCATGCTTGTTAATTCAAGAAAGCTTATCCATCTTGGCAGAAGTCTGTAAAACAAGCAAGCCTCATACAAACTTGTGAAAAATAGTCAGACAATTTCAGAGCTTGGGATGTAAATGTGGAACATTAGCTCACTCTCTGTGAGGAGCACATTGTAGCTGTACTGAAAACTATTCATATGTGATGTGCCTTGGCCATACACAATGCAAGAAGACATAAAACAAAGATATTTCAGTACAACAAAAATTATCTTCCACTGTAGAGCATTACACTGAGTTTTGTTACACAGATTTACATGCAGTGTAATCATTAAAACAATTAAACTGTCTAGCTTCCTTTTAGACAACGAAATCTTAAGAAAATGTGGAAATTGTAAATGTTGTACAAAAAAGACCATGTGTTCTTAAAACAAGCCACACTAAGGCACAAGTTATTTCTCAGCCTAAATACTATTGCCTTTTGTGCACAGAGTGTGCTTCATTTTCCAAGGTGTGTGGTTATTATTATGTAAGCTCCACAACTCAGGTTAGTTTTCCATATGCTCAGCACAGATCAGTTAAGTCAAACAAGGTGACAAAGACTCCACTACAGCAACAGCAAGGGAACATACCGGGCTCCGCATTTAAGCGACAACTGTTGAGGAACTCAGCTGTGAAATAAACATCAACATCACAGAAGAACATCAGGACTTCGCCCTTTTCCCAGGCTCTGGCACCCATGTCAAGTCCTCGGCCTCTGTTAAATTCCTCATTCAGAGAGACAAGCGTGTAATTGTGGAAGTCAGTTTCTCTACAAGAAAAACAGAGCCAAACCCAAAATAAATCCATGGGGAGGGGCAGAGGGACTATTTATACTTTTTCAGCATTTTACAGTGATTTCGTTCAGGAAATACAAAGAAAAAAACACCAACAAACAGTTATATCCTCAGAATGAGAAAAGAAAGTATCTGTTCCACTTAGTTGTCTATTTTAAGTTCAGACATTGTAAAAAGATAGACCTCAGTCTTACTTCATAACTTCACATTTAATCATTCAGACAGATTAAAAGGCAACTGACATGAATTAAACTGCTCTCTAGAATTACAATGTCATCTAAAATTTTTCCCCACAAACTAAGAAGTCCTGACTAAAAGAGCAATATCTCTGTCCACCAGTTCATACAGGAAGACAAACACAAAGCCAGAGTCCTGACACCTCCAAACTCAAGAGGCCAAGGCCACCTATGTGGCAATGCCACCATAACACAGTCAGTTTGCTTCTCCTCACTGTTTCATACCAGTAGCACACATGCCTGTAAGTCACAGCAGTAGAGGGAAGGAGCTGCAAAAGAAAACTGGAAATACACCCAGGAACATCTTCAAGCAAAGTTAAGTGTCTACTTCAGAGGGCAATGCTTGAAGAGAACAGAGTGAAGATACTCAAGAGTAGCACCACTGAGAAGATACAGATCTAGATAAATGCCCAGTGAGTTTGCAGCACTGTATCTGACTCAGTGCTCTGAGGGGCACATGTCACAGGGAGCAGGGCAGGCAGCAGAGCGGCCTCAGAGATGGAGGGGTCCAGCACATGGCAAGCTAGGGGCCAGGGAGGCTTTGCAGGAGAAAGGCAGAAACTCTTCTCTCTTCCTAGAAGACACCTGTGCACACCAGGTCAACTGGCTGCCTCATGTTAAAAGCTGGTAACACAATAGCCTAAGTATATGTCATTGAGCAGAGCCCTGGCCAGCACTGGGAGACAGGGTTTAAATGAGAGCTCAGCTTATTTTTGGCTAAAAAGGGTAACAGGCTTCCAGCTCAGGGATGAGCACAAGAGCTCAGGTAGTGAAGAAGCCCCTTGGCTAGAGGGTTACAGACACTCTTACGTAATTCACTGAGACAGCCACGATGAAACTGTGCTTAAAATCTGTTTACAGCATAGGGTAAGTATAGGCCTACTTAGACTACATTTCTTTTCCTAATCACAACAAAAATTGTTCCTCCAGTGAAATAACTATTGAAAAGTATATCCCAGTTCCAAAGAACTTAGACCCTGATCAATCTGTTAGCATGACTGAATATCCACTACAAAAAGCACCCCTCTTGTTTTCTGGACTGTCAGATAGAAACCTCATAGTCTTTTCTGGCCTATAACTTGATTTTTAATAGTCTTCAGGAGACTCTTGCTATCTAAGGTGTAAAATGCCAACCAAAAATAGCATGGTGCAAATAAAGGTTAGTTTTCCTAGTAACCTGTAATGGAGTATAAACTTATTATTTTTATTTTTTCACTCTTTTTAAAAACCATTTTAAATGCCAATCAATACTGTTTGTATTGACTGATGTTGGATCGACACACTTACCTGGCTACGGATTCCAGGATGCTTTGTACTTCCGATAGCCCATCTTGTCCAAAATAGACCACTGTGAGGTGAACACGCTTATCCTGATGAATGCACACATCCCTAGAAGCACAAAGATAAGATGATATTAATAACGACTTGCAACACAACAGAAACTTCAGGTATTTAAAAAAGCTATTGCATTAAGAAGTATTCGCAGATTCAAGTGTTCCAATCAGGCACCAAATAGCTTCAAAAAAAACCCAAGGAAACACTTTTTCCCCTCTTCTTTCCCCATGTTTCCCATTTGAATAAGAAGGTTCCAATACTGTGTGTCACATTCCAATACCTTATTTTGTAAACAAGCGCTCTACAACTGATGTAAATACAAAAATTATGTTCAAGATCACCTGTGTCCAGGTTCACAATGACCCTGGCACTTGGTCTAAAAGGAGTTTGTTTTGCTGCAATTTGAGAATCATTTTAGAAGGAAATGTTTTCTCCATACAGTAGGCTCAATCACAAACATCCCAAGGCAGTTGCACACAATGTTGGAATCATTAGTTCTGTTGCAAATCAACCAGAACAGGAATTCAGTTTGAAAAGGAAACAAAACACTGAAAATCAGCAATACAGCTCACTATATAATCTCATGCACCTACCTAAAGTTTTGCATAAATTGTGCAAATGCCTCAGTTCTTCCAGCAAGAGGAACAATAATGTTAATAATGGATCTAGAAATATCGACCGTTTCACTCTTCACTTTCATGAGGGGTCCAAAAGGTCGGAACAAGGTGACATGCCTGTACTCCATGCCATCCATCTTCTTATAAAACAGCTCATACTGTGTCCCCTTATCTCTTTCTGTACGATAGTAACCTGAAGAATAAGTCACACAAGTAATTTGTACAGTCAAAGATCCCAGCAATTGTATTTCAAAAATACTGAATTTTCCTAAGAGCTGAAGAAGGAGGGGCAAAGCTTCTGGGTTTCTCCTAAAAACAAAAAAATAAAAAGTATACAAACCATTATCAATCACAATCACCCTTCTACCTTTCAGATCAGATCTGAGAAACAACCCCAAACAAACTCCAGCTTCCCCTGCTTCTTAGAGACAACAGGTTTTATGGTCCTATGCCCACTTTTTATGCAGAATTAGAGTTGGACCTTCCCAAAAAAGGGAATTCAGCTATTTGCTATGGAAAAGGATGGCTGAAATCTAATATTGCCTGCTTTTAAGCCCTTCAGTAAAAATCTTGCCCTGAGCTAGACCACAGTAAAAGCTGAGATCATCTGGCCAGCAATCAACACAACACAAGCTGAGGGCAGAACAAATGACAATAACTTGCTTGACAAAGCCTGCAAAATCTGACATGTGGTATCTAAAAAAATGAAAATTTGTGTGATAATGCTGGAATGCTTTAAAATTGTTTTCACTGCTGACCACTAGCTAGTGCTTTCCATCTGATAAATAAGTTGGTGCTTTAATACAGTCACGGTCCTCTAAGGACATAGGCATAAGTTTTCTATGTGGCTGTAACACTTAGAAAACAATGCCAGTCCTCCAGAAACAGAACTATCTGTTGAGAGATATTTTACTCCTGATGGGTAGGAAAAGTCTGTCCCATGCAGAACACGGTCCTTTCATTTAAGGACCATTAAGGAAGCAAATTAACCAATAGCCTCTCTAATTTTACACCACAAAGGAAAAGACCAACGTTCATCTGTGGTTTTGACTAAACTAAGCTCTATGTTGCTAATTCCACATCTATACTACCCTGAAAGGACGACAGGAAGAATCCTTCAACAAAACTGCCCTATGTTGATCCCACCTCTGCTCTCCTCTCTCACCAGCAAAGAAAAGCTGTATTATAAAGAAGAGCCACGAGCCACACTATGAACCAAACAAATACCAGTTGAAGTAGCCACACAGAAAATTGAGAAAGTTATGAAGACCCCCAAGTGCAAAAAATACCTCTGCCCTTACATGATGTAACCAGTGAATTTCCATTCACTTGGCTGGCCTGAAATGTCCCTTCTACAAGTCAGCCTTCACAGCAGCTGAAATCCTCCAGCCCCACACCCAGAAAGCAGGTGGTGGTGGGGCAAAGAATAGATGAGCCATGCTGGTGATACAAAGGGCTCTCTTTCCTGCTCAGTATTGATATTGCCTTTGTTGTTGTTTTTTTCAACTGAAATCAACATGGGTATGTGAAGGTAACAGCCCTCCAAATTGGAGCAGCTTGGTTTTGACTGTCTTGGGAACTAGAAAGAACTGATGACAGAATTTTGTATCTCTCCCTATCCTCAAACAAGTATTCTCTGCCTGACATTACCTTCTCATTCAATACAAGAAGCAAGGCAGTGTGCATACCACCTTGCCCTAACTTTTTTCTCTATATCCCAGGCTCCCTTTACAAAGAGTCCTTTCCCTAAATCTACCTAACTCCCTCTGTGTTCCTCTGCTCCTGTGTCCACCCCCGAAGCAAACCCAGTTTTGTTCACTGATATCCCCTCCTTATGTCACTGATATCCCCTCTTTTACATCAAGCTCCTTATTCCCCTCCAATACTCAGCTCCATAATCCACTCCTTGTGGATAAGCACGTGCACTGGCAGACCTGATGGGAAATGTGGATGAGCACCACAGAGGGTCTGTGGGAGACAGGGTGTAGCAGAACAAGTTGGTGCCATCTCACTGGAAGTTAATGGTGACTAAATCTAACTTTTCCACAGAGATCCTTTTTACCCTCAGAACAAAGTCCTACAATGCTCTCTTTGAAGAGACAGAAATCCGTTTATACTTTTGTCAACATAGAGCTGCATTAAGTATGCACCACATTCTAATGCTCAGTTTCAAATCAGTGTTAATTACAAGTCCTGGAAACCATGTTTCAAACAATGAAAGTCAGAAAGATTTTCAATCCCCATCAATCCTTTTCCACCTCAACCCTCTGTGCTGAGTAGACCAGCACTGAAGCTTGAAAACAGCATCCTGGTTATTGGAACAGCTGATGCACCACAATGCTTGCACATTGTGCTCTCATGTAATATTCAGCAAATACTTTGTGCCAGTACTCCTATGTAAATTAACATTCAGTATTGTATATTAAATTCTTTTCTATAGTATCCAATAGCTGTTTACAGATAAAAATACCATTTACAACATAAGCGAAGTTTTTAAAAAGCATGTCATCTGCTTATCTTTAATCAAAGGATAAGCCTAGATGTCAGCCTAGAATAGAATGTTGTAATACAGACTAAAAATTTCTATATTAGACATAAAAAAAATGCTGCTGTAACTTCATAAGGACCTTAATATGCAAATTCGAATTTGCAACATTCAATTGTTGGAATATGAGATTATAAACTTTTTAATCTCAACATGCCACTAGCACCACACTTCCTTTAAACAGTAATTCTCCTTGCTATGAGCTAACCTCTGTTGGTAATCTTCTATGAATACTTCCGTGGAATTAAAGCTTCTATACATGTAAACCAGAATTGAGAACAGCCAGAAAAAGAACTCACATCTGGTTTACCTCTTAGCATATTCAGGTTTTTAACACCTGGGACTGACTCATGTAATAAAACCTGTTATCTCACCTTCCAACTAGCATACACTGGCTGCCATCCAAAATAGAACTCCATAAGTAAAGACTGAAAAAGCAGTAGAAATAATTTAACAGCTGCTATTCCTGGTCCATGAAGTTTTACTCCCTTTGCAGAAGTTCTGTTTCTCACCAAACAAATTAAACATATGAATACTGGGTATCAGTTACTACCAAAGCCAAAAAGCTGTTCTTCTATTGCCTTGAAGAAGGTGTTTGGTCTACGAATTGAAGACCTATCTCTTTGTTGGTGTGTATTACAATTCTCCACTGAAGTTCTCAGGACACTGGCCAGTTTCTGCTCTTATGCAGCACACACTAGAGGGGCTGTGTGCATGACAAACAGTCCAGACTGTTCTGTGGGTGTCAAGGACTTTGGAAGAGTTTTGACTTCAAGCTTGCAGCATGGGAATAAAGAATTTTTCCACGCCAAGGATGGGTGGGAAGTTGTCTCTTTAGATTCAGACCTAAAGAAAAAGTTTCTGGCCTTTGCCTAGTTCCAAATGGAAACACAGAAGCAAGAGAAATGGACCCAAACGGCAGCACTGCTAAACATCCAATAACAAGACCTTTATTAGACGTTAGCTAATTGATAAGTAGCTTCTGAAAATATGCTAATGCTTCTGTTTTCCAAAGGTTAATTTAAAATGGAAGCGCTTCTTAATCTCTTAATAAAGTAAGACAGTTACCCTGATAAATGTAACCCAAATAAACCAATTACACTGATAGTGAAGTACAGATGTCCATGAAGGCTCCTCAGTGAGTTCTGTATCACTATTAAAGACAATGTCACAGGGTTCTGGAGAAAGGGAACAGATAGAGGTAATATTATTATGGTCCTCTCATCTTAATTACCCTACAGTTCTCAATGTTATCAAATACTGATATAAAAAAAAAAAATCTATTTTTAATCAAGGACTATCTTTGAGTGTGCAGTTCAGCAAATAGGTTCATTGTTTATAATCCTAAATCCATCCATTTTTGAAAATATGTAAAATTGCATCTTTTATCCTCTCTAGGGATACTCTTCATCTACGGGGAATAGAATACTTCTGTTTTTCATACATTTAGATCTAATGGAAATACTAAGAAAACAACTTCAAAGTGTTTCTCAAACAGCAACCACAAAATAAGACCTTTTTCAGGTCAGATTTTTGTTCTGCTAATATTAGAATTCTGGAAGTTTCATTATGGGTTGCAGCAAAGCAAAACAGGTGATGATGCAGCAAACAGAAGAAACTTGCTGTTTTTCTCTTCATCAGCAGAGCAAGACAATTGAGCTTTGTGAAGAATAATTTGGAGCTTTCAGAAAATATCTTTGTAGTTGCAATGTATACTTAAAAGTCTTTTCTTTTTTCCTGGTGTTATTGCTCACCAATAGCCATGATGTGGCTGTGGCAGCTCTGCCTAATAACAACTGCAATACAGATTTGGGTCATCACTTTGCCTTGCAACTAAAAAAATAACATCAGTTTGGAAAACACTTGAACAGATTGCTCCCTATCATGCATAGAGCTTCCCTTCAACATTGGTAGAAGACAGAACATCTTAACGTGGAGACCACAAAGGCTCAGCATGCAGCAAAGATGTTGCACGAACAGTTAATTTAAGGACAAAGAGCAAAAATACAGAGTGACAACAAAGTTAGCCAGCATGTATTTTGAAGTTTTTTGGCCTACACAGTGCACAGTGTTAGAGTAATAAAAATCAGTCGATTCAGACTACCATGTGTATTATTGACTAATTAAGTCTATTTTTTCAGAAAAAAGTTTGTTTCTGAAGTTTCCATTTATAAAATAGAAGGCAGAGTCATTTTAAATTCAAGTTCTTCATATTTGTTGTCTCCAGTTACTCCAATATAGATGAATCCTAAAACACAGTAAGAAAAGAAGTTCTTGATTCTTTTTCAAATGAAGTGAGTGCTACTTTACTGACTGGGCAGAGGCAACATAAATACTGGGGAAGAACTGCAGACATATTCAGCAGAGATTAAAAGATACCATTAGGTAAAACCGTCTTTAAGAAAAGATACTCTAAATTTAAAGAGTCACCAAATTCTCTAAAGTAGAGAGTACCTGAAAGTACATATCACAGAAGATTACATAGTTCAAAGTTTAGTCGAACTGTTTCACAAGTCTAGGAAAAAAGCTGACATAAATCCCAGAAGCAAACTTTTACTTGCATGAAAATTTAGCCTGTTGAGGTAAGAAGCTACAACACCCCTAGAATAAAAATACCTGTTTCTCATTTAGCTTGAACTTATGGCACAGTTTTGGTAAATTTGTATGTATTAGTTCTGAGAAAAAAAATTCTATAAGCCAGAACAAACCAAAATCAGTTTATCTATACTGAGCATAAAATATGATGGTAATGTATTAACTAATGCAGGACCATGTTTTTCCTTTTGTCCCAGAACCAAGAAACAAATAAATCTGCACACCAAGTTTCTCAGCCTCCAGGCTTCAAACACACAATACTCTAGTTTTAGTCCCAAACCACTTATTACAAAATAATCTATTACCAACTGAAGAGGACACAGAACTTATCTATTTTCACTGAAGACAACTTTAAAAAACTATTTCTCTAAATGAGCAATGCTAATCCAGCAAAAATTTAGATGTGCTCTTAGGACAGCTACAGGACCTGTTCTGACTTCAGTAGATACACCAAGCTTATTATGAAACTTAAACCTACCCATTTATGACAGCTTAAGGGAGCAATATTTTCTAAATAGAAAGGCATCAGCTTTCCAATGGACTTCCATGAAACAGGGATGAACAAATTGACAGTGGAGGTGGAGTGCCAGAGCCCACCCACAGGGTGGCAGGGCAAGGGACCTGCAGGTACCACTACTGACTGGTTCCATTTCTCACCCACAGGTTTTGGAACAACAAGGGGGGTGGGGGGAAAGGTGTTAATATTCAGAAGCAGCCTTGTTTTTGCTGGCTAAGTTAGCCAGTAGTATTTGCACATTAAAAAACCACAGAATGCCCACGCAAGCCAGAACTTCTGTCTGAAAAAAGATACCAATAGATATAGGTATCACTATGGTTAGTTGCTAACACACCCACATACAGCATAGAATACTTTTCTTTCCCTATAGTTCCTGTAACTCTGTGTTTGAAGTGATTGTCTTTACAGCAAAAGAAAATTAGTTTGATTTCCAGAAACAATTATTAATATACTGGTGAGAACAGAGGCAGAGGTATATAGTTCTAAGGTCCTAAAGCTACTTGTTTTCTTGAAGGTCTGTTAATAAAGGCAGTACACTAGAAAATCAACAGCCATTTCAGTCATGGTAAAATAAAAATCCACTAGAATATAAGCATTATTTAAAAAAGCAGCTGAGTACTTAATGCAGAAATAAAGCAATTAAAAGACTGCAAGAATTACTACCTCCAGACAAAAAAATATGGGTTTAAATGAGAACTGTACTAAGAGCCTGACACTGTGCTGGCTGTGTTACACAGACCCAGCTGAGAGGACTCCACACCCTACCCCACCTTTTGGAATGAACAACAGTACTTGCAGAAAACTTTAAACACAGTAGCTGTGAAAAGCAGAGACTTTTTGCACTACAGACCAATTACATCATCCGAGACTGAAAGAACCAATTATTTCAAGGCCAACAGTACCTTTGTCCAACATTTGCTAAACAGCACAGACATCAGCACTGCTGAGATCCAGAGTCCCTTTTACAGTAATGGTCTTTTAACATGGTCCACCTTTGGATATTTTATGGCAGCATGAACTGCATTTAATACCATAAGTATAAAGAACAGGAACTAGGGCATTTTTTGGTAATGCTTATCTCCATCAGCACGAGACTGTACCTTGAAAGAGACCTTCTACAGGATTTGTCACTAATGAACCTTTTAAGGGTTGAAAGCTTAACTGCTACATATGCTTTCATAATATGTGTTCTGTTATCAAACTCAGAAGCACTGAGACAAAATTGAAGAGAGAGCAAGAAAACACTTCAAGACTGCAAAACTTAATGGAGCCCAAAACTGGTATACCATGAAAGGTCTATTCAGGACACCAAGTTCTTCAGCTGACATGACCAGAACACATTAGCCTTTCAATGCTCTCTCTCCAATGAGTATGCCAACCCTCTTAAGAGAGTCAAAAGCCTGAATATTAACTAAAAGTGGCATACAGATGAGTGAAGAAAAACCCTGTAGCTTCATATTAGATTGCTTAAATACTCTGAAACAAGAAGCAATTTCTCCCTCTCGCTGACACCAGTTTCACTGGAACTCTCAGGTTATTTAATACCATAAGCAGTTGTGTCACACTGACTTTAGCTACAATCTATTAATACCTCATCATTTTAAACAGATACAGCTTCCCCTGTACAATTCTTGAGGTGAGCCCTTCTCCTGAAATGCATTTCTTACTCCCTACTCAAAACACAATACAATGAAGCAATAATATTCCCATCATTAGAAATAATGGTTCTTACTGTGTAATTACTGTTCAAGACTCTATTAAAGTAGGTAAAAAATCCAGAAGTACAAACACCATTAGATGCCTGTTGTGACATTCTGTTAACGGGCTGGAAAGTATGTAATAAACATACCTTCTATAAAATCATTTTCACCATACAGCTGCCTCTCTCCTACTCCATCGTCTTCATCTTGTCCATCTTCTTCATCTGGATTATTGATAACTTCTAGGCCAGCCTCGATAACTTCCACCAATTCATCTCGTTTATCCTTTCTAACGGGTTTCTCTTCTGGATGCCGAGTGAGCCCCATTTCCAACTGGAACACTTTCATGGATGTAAAGCTTTCAAAAGGAATGACGCCATATTCACTAGGCAGTTTGGCCCCCATGCTCACCTCAGCTTTGTCAATCTGGGAATGAAGAAACTCTAGGAGATCATTGGATGTTTGTTCTTTGGTGCCCTGGTAGTTCATACCATTGACCTTTGGGCTCTTTTTTTCCTGCAGGGACTTCAATTTATCACTCATTTCCTGAAGCTCTTGCTTTAACTGGGCGATCTGACGTTTCAGACTGGTAGCTCGGTTTTGATAATGCTCTTCTTGTTCCTGCAAGAGAGCTTGGTAATATTCTTTACCCATGTTTTCACCTACAACACCAGGTAAAGATCCATTACCATCCGTTTGCGGAGCACACTCGAGCAAATACATGAGCAAGACTAAACTGAACAGTAAAGCAATACCCACTAAGAGCCAACGAGTCCTGGCTTGAATTACTAAGCCTCTTCTGGGCATTCTTATATTATTTCTGTTTCCAATCCTAAAAGATGACTTATTTGCTCACGCTTTCCAGGGAACATCACCCCAGACATCAAATCTTAGAAAGAGAAGGAAAGTACAACTGCAATAGCTACTACAAGTTCTGGTAACATAGCTGATGAGCAGTTTTCAACCTTTGCCTTAATCAGGTGTCATTGCAGAGATGTAAAACTGAAGTTCCTATGTCATCCATAACCATCAACTGTAAGCCTGGTTGACGCCATACAGTTTGCTCAGGATTTCCTACCCCAAACAAAAAAAACCTGCAAAAAGGGAGGAAGATGGAAGACACCAGCAAGGAGTCATATTTCCATTTCCTAATTCAGTCCTATTTGAAGGAGTTTAGCCTATTTCAAGTTCTTTGAGGAAAGTCTGCAAAAGTAATTTTATAGGCTTTGAACAGACAGCAATTTTTTTCCCCCACTATGTGTGAGAGCAGTCTGCAGTTTAGTAACAGTGATTTTCATTGGCTAGTCTTGCTTCTCCTCTGGCACTTGAGTACTTTATTCCACTTCCCCTCCTTTCCTTGGAATATGTGGTTTGAATCAGCAAAATGAAGACAGAACCTAGAATTAAAAGAAAGGTGCATATTAGAACTACATAGCAGGCAGTCATTTGGAAAACACATGAACAAAGTTGGAATACATGGATGGATGCAAAGGACTGCTGGTGGAAGGGGTGAGAAAATGAGAAAGAAAACATTACTTTTTCCTTTACATTACCCGTAAGTGACTCCCTTTGACATAATGTCTGGAAAATAATAATATGGACAGTATAATGAAATGCATTTGTCACATAGCTAGGTAAAGCAGTAAAGGTTATTCCAGTTTCATCATGTTTTGTTTTAATTCTCCCATTCCTTCTTAGTTCTTTTGTTTTGTTTTACTCTGTGGGAGGGAAAAAACCACCAACAAACCCACTCCATATCCTTCCTACTACTCTAAACTCAAAAAAAAAAAAAAAAACCTCCAAGAACTATTTTTGAAGCAGCAGAAGCTTACAATTTCTTTTGCTTTTACTTAAAGTAAATATCTTTCAGGGTGTAACTATTCACTCATGAATTGTAGATTTAAATATCAAAGCTTACAGAAACAGCATTTCAGATTAAGTCAAATTCAACAGAAATTAAAATTCAAACCCCTATTCCTGATTGATGAAAGGGAGCCTCATATTATCCATTCATTAACATTTCCATCTTTTGATATAGTTAGACTAGTGTGAAGAGGCATTAACTACTTGCACTCTTACACCACTGACCAAACCAGCCTGGAGAAAAAGACCAGAGAAGGAGACCAGAGTTATGCAAGAGGGGAATATCAAAAATCCTACTCAGCAATGACAGTCAGCTTAACATTTAATGGGCCTCTTCAGTGACAGCATAAAAAGCCAAGAAGTAGGCTCAATGCATGTTAGTTTAGTTTTAACATTAATAAAATACTTTCAGTTAAAATTTGCTTGTATAAAATAAGTGAAACTCATTAAAATATATCTAGGGCTATACATCCATTTCAGCTGTGTTGTGCAGTTACGGTTTGGGGGAAGTTCTGAGACTTCCTGTTTAGTTTCAGTACACTTATGAGACTAGAAAAAAATTACCCACTCCAATACTCGTTATATATGGGTTGGACAGACTTATCTAGCCCTGCCAGCAGCCACAAAGCCTGTCTTCCTCTGACCTTGCAAGTCAGTCAGGATGCCACGATGCACTCCATGTGTTTACAACCAACACCTTGCAGTGTGGCTCCCCAGTTATGTCTTTGTGACTCTTCTCCTCTCCCTTTGGCTTCCAGCATCAGGATACTACTTTAGTGAGAATCGGGTACCCCCATCAGTGGTATCATGATATTCAGTATCCTCATTTGCAAGAAAGCTTCAATTACAAGCCCTGAAAGATTAAGTGATTTATTCATACCACCAACAGCAGTGTCTGTGATAGCTGACCCTAAGTTTGCAGGCATGTCAGGCACACTAAGTTTGGTAACAGCTGAACACCTTGGAGTTGTTCAGCTCAAGTCTACAGGACTGCTTAAAGCATTTTTTAGTATCTCTAGTGCTAAAGTCTCTTTTAATGAATAATTTAGATAGATTACATAGGAATTCTTAATACAGCAGCTTAAAGGCAGTAGTTACCTGAAACTGATGCTTTTTGAACTCACAGAAAAACCACTAGAAACTTCGATAGAAAATAAATAACAGTCTTATCAATTGAATACTAGATAACATCATTCCAAGTAAAAATAAGGCTGAAGTTAGTCACTCCTTATTGTACAAACACAACATTATATAAATGCAAATTAAGTACCCATAAAGAGTGATCAACACCAGATGTATCCTCAGACTACTGACCACCATCCAGATGTGGTGAATCAAGGGAGACAGAAGAAACAACAATCTACAGGATAAAGCCAGTTCACAGAAACCACGCAATATCACCCCAAGATTTCTTTAGTAGAAAGATGACTACATGATGGTTTTTTACATTTCTTACTGAATTCTTGTTCTGTTAGACTGCAAGAGGTGAAGCCACAATTAATAGCATAAAGAATCATAACTTTCTTTAAACCTCAATAAATGCTAGACTGTACTAAACTCACTCCATGCAGAAGCTGGCACATCTTCAATCAGTAAAGGCATATGGAAAAGTGATCAAACCACCTGACTTACATGAAACATCAATAAATCTCATTCCAACTATTTTAACTGTTGTTAACCGATAAATAGATACCCCTGCAGTTGGGACATTAGTCTCCCTGGCCTTTGTATTCAGTTCTTGCTCTACCAATAAATTGCCCTATGTTCAACTTCGATGAGTCACTAGATTTCTTTAGGTCTCATTCATGTCTTAGAAGCAAGTGACAACAGATCTCCTGCCGTGGTGTCAAGAGAACACAATGTACCAGGAGATTAAGATTCCCTCAGGCAATAGAAGGGGCAGCAAGGGAATAACTCTGTTCTTCATAACTTTATTAACTGTGGCCAAACATACATTATCATGGTAAGCATGGATTAAGGAAGTCAAAACGCCTCCACGGGGACTCACTGCTGGCTCCGCATCACCAATGCAAGAACAAAAGCTTAGGAATATCTGCACATTTCTGAGCCTTCCCACTGGCACTTCACCTGTTTACATTACAGGGCTGTTTGGTAGAGGGGTGCTTGGGGAAGAGATACAATAAGCCCTTTCTGAAGCATTAAGAACTACACATGGTGGGCTGTAAACAGCTCACTGGTCCTTTTCCTTCTAGGCTCTAATTATTCCTTCATTAGCAGAAACCCTTTATCTAGAGGGCTAGTGACAATCTTATTAACCAGACAGCCTTTTTACACAGAGATAGTCATTGCTTATTTATGTTTGACCATTTTCATGCAACACCATAAAGAGCAGGCATTTTTCCTGCTACAGCTTCCCAGCGGCCTTTAAAGGCAAGGAATGTTCGTGCAACCACTTATGTTGAATATTAAAATTTCAAATTGCACATGGAGAGCTGAGTGGGTAAGCTAGCTTGCTAAAGCTGTGGGGACTGAGCCAATTTGAACAACTTTTTTTTCTCCCTTCAGTATTACTTCTGCTGAGAAGAGTCATCATAAAGGAGTCAGACACAGATTTCATCTCGCATACTCCAAGGAGTGAGTGAAGCCAGCAAGAATATTCCCTCTTATCAGAAAAGGAGGGTTTATGAGAACTCTATTTCGATAGCCTTTCTTTTCAGAAAAAGCCCTATTTTTGCATATTTACAACTCAAATTTGACATGAATTAGGTCTGGCACAGCACTATTTTAGGAATTCCAGTAACTACTCCCAGGCTGTAGAATAGGATTACAAGAAAAAACAGGCTGTGAAACCCCAGAAAGAGCAAAAGCACACAGGATCCCAAGAATAAACAGGCTGTGAAACCCCAGAATGAGCAAAAGCACATGGGATCCCAAGAATCCCAATAGGGAAATTAACTGTGTTACATGGTACATTCTGAAGTTTACAAAAAAGAGCAATAAGATTACCTGGAAGTAAGTAATCATGCAGAAGTCCCCAGAATTTAAGTGTTGAAAGATTAAGTTCAAAAATTTTAAATTGCACATGATGATATTTCACTTTATTTCAATTCTTTAGAACAAGTATATTTATAGTAGCCTCTATGATCTCTGAAGAATGAGACATCTCAGGCTTATACAATGCTTATAAAGATCTGCAAGCTTTCCAGAGGCAACTGGTTGTTAATTCTTTCTGGATTTCCAGGGCCTTATGTA
Organism: Pseudopipra pipra; assembly: GCF_036250125.1. Taxonomy (NCBI): domain Eukaryota; kingdom Metazoa; phylum Chordata; class Aves; order Passeriformes; family Pipridae; genus Pseudopipra; species Pseudopipra pipra. The sequence continues at coordinate 11,719,369 of NC_087556.1, forward strand.
TATTCAACTATGGAAATGTTTCTGTTCCTTACAAAAGAGCTCATTGATTCTCTAAGCACAAGGGAATAGACCAGCATGCTAAGTGAAAATGCTTTTAAATTTTTTTTTTATTGTATTAGCATTCTGTTTTGGTTCCTTGTTGCAAAGGATGAGTACATCTTTCTAAAGAGGGGAAACATTCACACTTAAAGCAGTGACCTAATTCAGTATGCACTTGGCTTCATGCCAGACTGTATGGACATTCCTTGTGTGAGCATGCTTTACTTTAGACATGTCCTTTTCACTCAGCATGCCCTAGATGGTCATTGTTTAGCTGCTTATGAAATTCCAGCTGATAGTTATTTTATTGTTCATAATTTCACCCAGATGCCACAGATATTCACTGTCTTAAGCCTCCTCCACACACACATTCTTCTCTTCTTGGCAAGTTATACAATGAAAACACAAGGTCTAATCTCATCCCTTGAATATTCCCTTCTTATTCTGAAGAAGAGTGTCACTGAAAACAGAATAGCTTATGAATGTTGGAGAAACACAGCACACAGTTATTTTCTCACTTGCTGAAACCAACACAAAGCAAGTGGGGCGTCTGGTCTCGCAGACAATCTTTGCATAAACCCTAGAGTGAGAAACCTCAAACCATACCTTAAATACACAGAAACACATCATCTCTGCTTAGACAGTCTGCTGAGATATAGCCTGAGAAGAGACAAAGACATTTTTCAGGATTTTATTATACAGTTCTAGTCAAACAAGTACCAAAGTCAGATTTTTCAGCTGTTGGGAAGAAAAGCAAAGAGAAAAACATATCCACAAGCAGAATTAAGGGCCAAAGTTCTCACCTTCCATAGAGAACTACTCTTTACTCTAGAATCTCACCCTCACTGGACTGACTGTAAAAAACATCTTTTTATCACAGTTCTGCCATCTGATTTACTTTCAGCCACATCTCTGCCTCACAAGCACACATGTACACACACGTGCACTGCTGGACAGGAGAAAAGTTGAAAGCCACAATCCATTTATGGAAAGATAACCTACATTCAACAAAACCAGCAGAAAAATGAAAATAATCACAAAATATTTTAGACCTTACCAGTTTAATATTAAATTCTGAAGAATCTGAATTTTGTGCTTATACACATTGCAACCACTGCCCACAATATCAGGCACATGCAGCAGCTCATTTTCAAGCTTTTTAAAGTTTACAACACAACACAATGTTCCAATTTATCACCACATACCAGTTTAGTTGGTAAGCACTGAACTTCAACTTTGCTACTCACGTTACCTGTTTGACACTAAAGTGAACTTTTCTTCCAGCTACCTCTTATGATTTTCATCAATGTCCTCATGTCCTCCTTTGTATCTTCCCAGCATTCCCATTCTATGGCATAGTACCTTGGCATGCTCACACAGTCAATACTGTATAGGACCAAACCTGCAAGAGCACATGTCAGCACTCTGCAACAAGTCAGAGCAACTTCTGCAGAAAGTTATTCTTCCAACCACTGCAGCTCTAAACCAGAAGCCCAAGAGTTAAATAAGACCCAAAACAATGAGAGAGCTGTCTGGGGAGACTAGGAGTCAGAATCAGCTCTCCATCACATCTAACTCAACCCCAAAATCTGTGATCCTTAGTTCTTGTAATCTTATCAGCTCCACTTGGTTGATGAAAACGAAAAATGCATTGTGCACATGTCTGTCAGTCACACAGCAGACTCCAAGCAGCATCAGAGAGGCAGCTGTGTTTGTCACTGCACCCAGCCCCACCTGGCTGCTCAGCAGCCAACAGCAGGGGAATGCTGAGCTAGCAGGTTAGCACTGCTCCTATTCACTCACTTTGGGGCTTTTGTGTCTCCCTCTGCTTTCTTTGTTAGAAACTCCCACTGGTAAACACTGCCAAAGCCAGAGTCCCACGGGGGGGCAGGGGGACAACGATGACTGCACACTGATCATCTCACTTCATTTTTAATTAAGGATGTGGGGAAAAAACCCCACCACACAGTGGTGAACTGTACACATTAGGAACAGCCCATGATGAATTATAAAGTGCTCAAGCATATCAGCAATAGGTAGCTTCAGACATTTGTTTAATTCCTAAATGGGAAGGAATAAAACTTATGCCTTTGGCACAGGGACCATAGTAGTACTCATAGTACAGTAGGAAAAAGTAGTTTAGGTATGGGAACCACAGGAAAAAGTTACTTCAGTGATGGGTACAACAATCACAGGATTTATTACTCAAAAATAATATTCCTCATGCAAATGGCTTATTTTACAAAAAGCAACACTGTGGGTTTGTCAGCAGAAATGCTGTGCTCCAAAATAAAATTAAGACCAAACCTCCACAAGTTTCCACTGTCACATTAGAGACTCCAGTATACCGGGTAAGATATACAGCGTTTCTTATCTCCCTTGTTTCATACAATAAATCAACTAATTCTCTATACTAGGAAGAGATTTAATCAATAATAAATCCTGCCTTTTCCAAGGACCAGATTCTGTTAATTAATTACAGCTTTTCAGGAGATGCAACTGAAGCAACACAGTTTATAGTAACCTTGAAAACACAGAAACATAGAAAAGAGTAGGGTTTAATTCTAACAGTGGTGTTCAATCATCCTAAAAATCAAGTCTGTCTAGGCTTGGCCTATGAAAAACAGTCAAGCGGGTCTCGCTCTTTACAGCCTTCCCAAGCCCTCTCTTGCAATTTCTGCCTCAGTTTCAGGTTCCCTGGAATGTGGTTTTACAATAGCAACACAGACCATCAGGGCTGTGTGAAGGATCCATCCCGCTCCTGCACCACATTCCTTCCCCACCCCATGTGCGTGACCAAACAATACATCAGCATGCCAAGCTGACAGAATAGGAAATAATATGGGGTTTATTGTTTCTGTTCTCAGAGATACCAAACAGAAGGTGGTATCCAACAACCTAGAAGTGATGGTATTTTTGCCATGACAATCCCTGAAAAAAAGCAGGCATGCTGTCATCCTCAAATGAAGGAAACATTAACTCTACTGAAACGGTTTAAATGCAATTCTTTAATAATCTACTGTGAAATAACAAGGAAAAAACCCGACCTTTTGCTGAAGCAGTTTTATCTCCTGTAAGTGAGAAAAGCAAGCAAGTTATCACTTGTCTTGGCATTTGTTGTTCCAAAACAAAACTAAATCCATTACACAGTTAAGTGGACAACTGAAAGAACAGCGTTATTCACATTATTTACCTTATACCTAATCCAAAGTAAGCAATGAGCTTATGAATAGGAGCTCTGCTTTGGCTTCAACGAAACCAGAGCATGTCCATTTGTCTGGAAACTGCTGAATTAAAATTGGAACTTGAAACCCAAACGGCTACACCTGAACTACACTGGTCAGTATTATCCCATTTCAGATAAGGCCAGGAAATAAAAGTAAACTCACAGTCACTTTACTGTTTGTATGAAGAGCGACATCTTCTTGGCAAGAAAAGCTACCTAAAATGTCCTAGGTAGGACCAGCTGAAGTAGTTCTGTTTGCTTGCTTGCTTGTTTTAAAATTCTATTGAATAGCTATCATGAAAGGCTCACTACCTTCAGCTTCCACACGATAAATAATTTTTCTATTTTACGCACGTTTTCCTACAGTTATTTAGCTTGTGGGTTTCTGCACTGCTGAAGGTGCTATTCCTCTTTTTAAATTTGGCAAGAAAACCACAAACTCTACATTTGGAGAAGCATGTCTTCTTCCTCTTATTGAAAGGGAATTGAAGGAACAGCAGTATTACACGACTAAGCTTATTGTGCCTACTCTGTTGGTTGCTAAAGTTCAACCTAGAACTGAGAACAGAAGTACAAGTAGCTACTTCAGTACAATTATCAGGGAAGCTCTTTCTCCTAGTATTCCTAACATCTTGTAAGTAATGCTGTTTTTCACATGAGCATTAGGCAAAAACCCAGCCTACTTTTACCACATGTTAAGCCCTTATTAACAACACAGTCTCCATGAGGGACTGCATAAATTATCTGGGCAACTAACGTGGGAGCGAGGTGGTTCCCAGTCCAGGGCACAACACCTGAGCAACTGCACCCAGCTGATGGCAGCACTCAGGTCTGCTCACTGAGGGGTGGTAGAACCTCCAAACAGCACTTGTAACACTGCACACCCAACCCAGGGCAAAAGGTCTGCTGTGGAGGACAGCTTAGAGCAAGACGAAATCCCAGTTCTTACAGCAACTGTTGCTTATCTTCAAGGATGCACAATAGTCTCCATCAGAGCACATGCTGCAAAATGTTGCTCTTGTCCTTTCAGTATGACAGCAACAGCTGCAGCAAGAGGCAGAAATTAAACTTAGGATGGCCAGCAGTCTTCCAAAAGACAATGCTGTAGTAGGGCTTTTTTGCACAGGAAAACAGCCTGCTTTAGAAGGACAGAAAAAACAGTTACATTTAGAAATCATCACCTTGAATCAAAGGGAACAAGAAAAGGTGAAATATTCTTTAGACATCCAAAGTGTCTAAAAACTTAAAAGGTTCCTGCTAAATCTTTCCCCCATATGAGATGAACATGCTCCAGCAAATGAAATAGAACACTAAAAGGTAACTGGTGATCCCAGCTTGGGCACAGAATACCTACATTTTCACTGATGCCATGTTCTGTTCATTAAAAACAAACACTAAGAATGATTGCAATTGTCCACTATGGTTTGGTTAACAGGCAAAGCCAAAGAGGTGAGAATAATGTGGCTGTCTTGCAACTGCTTCACCTAAATTCCACATCTAAGTATGTTCTCAGAATTAAGCTGTCTTCTGTTTTCTCACATCTATCATCGAGTTCTCTATGTATGGAGACTGAGATAACATAGTTACTGTTCCCTTAAGCATAGTGAAAATATAAATGCCAATCTAAGTAAAAACTCGTGTGCTGTTTTTAAAGGATAATTGTTATTCAAGTTCATACATGGAACCAGTGGAAGATTTCCCACTGTGGGAGGTAAGGATCCAGTTTCCTTATACTGTAAAGCAAACCTGAAAATGCTGTAGAGCAAAACAGATTCCCTTTGAGGCCCTCGAAGGGACCCAGCAGGTGGTTATCACAGAGATTTCTTTTCTTTTTACCCTATGAAAAGAAGAGAGAATCCTTACCCAGAGTGTTCTTTCTAAGAATTGCCCAGCTAATTAAGTAATTACCCAATATTTGAAAAAAACTGTTTGAGACTTAATCCTGTGAAGGAGTTAATTTTACTATGGTAAGAGTGATAATGTTTTCAAGGATGTAACAATCCAGACTATGATGCAGCTGTAGCAGTTGAAGTGAAAATACAGAGAACATAAATTCTCAAGTGCCTCCAACTTTCTTTAAAAGACTTTCAAAGATCTATTAACATCTGATTTAAATTGAATTAAAAAAAAGTTTCACTGGACAACTGAGTACCACAGCAAATTCTCACTGAAATTATGATTTATTGCCAAATATTTTGGGGGGAGGGTACCTTGGACCAGGGAATATTTGCAAAAAAATCTCTTTGTGGCAAGTTTGAAGAGCAGTAAGACTCCTGAAGTGACCACTGGAAGACATTTCTGTGCATTCTGTCCAACTGGTAGTTTGGCCTATTAGTTTTAAAATAACTAAATCCAGTTTAAAATACTACTTGATACAGAAATCCTGAAAAAATTATGCCTTGAAAAAAATCAATCACTGTCAAGTTTTTCTTAAATAAATTGAATCAGCTAGCTCAAGTTCACATGTGGTCTACAAAGCTGTGCTCCCTTCGCTGTTCCTCAGTCCACGACCTCAGCTGGAAGGAGGAACACAACCTACAAATGTTTTCAGAATGGCTAAAAATCAGCATACTAGTTCAGGTTCTGCTTTCAGCACAACAAATCAGCCACGAATATTTCACCAGACATGAAAGCTGGATGCCAAATGATTGAGAAACATCTGGTGCGTTCCAGAAGCACAGCTAAAAGCACTTATGTCATCTGTAATTTTTCAATTTGACATTATAACTAAGCATTACCTTACTCCTGAAGGCCTAGCAATACCAAGCTTCATCTAAAACAGAGAAGCCAGCAGTTTGTCAAACTATCTCTCTTGATATTTGCCTTGCATTAAAAAAGTCACAAGTATGAAAAAATAGAAACACCAAACACTCAACACTTTGCACTATCCTGCTTCCCCTCTCTTGTTTTGTTTTTCAAGTCCCTGAAGTCAGTCTTTGGACCACTTGAAACATCTTTCCTCCTCTTTTCTTGAAGGAAGAGATCAACATGGTTTGGAGGGGAGAGAAGTCAGGAGTTTCTGCAAACCTCTGCTAAGTTTTTGCAGATTCCTTGTGCTGTTTTTTTGTCATGCTCGTATCCACAACTTTTTTTTTTCCTTTAATTTTTTTAAATTGTTTTGCTTCACAGCAAGGACATACAGGTTGTTATCACAGACACTTGTCACAAGTCCTGCATTTATCTTACGGTCCTACTGGCAACAACTTCCATTATACTATATGAACACTGGTTTAAAGTTTTTTTCACCCTCCTCTCTTGTCCCTTCAGACAGTCAACTTAAATCCCCATCACACTGTCACCTCTCCATCTGATAGAGGCTTAGGACCTTAGTCAACTAAGGAGGAATTCTGAAGACTTAAATGCAAAAAATTCAAAGTTACTGGATTATGTCTGAAATTGATGGGGGGGGGGGGGAGAATCCAACTTAAAGAAACATGCTTAGGAGCACTTAATAGCAGAATCTAATACAACATTCTGGATGTCCTTTGCCAAAACACTGGGGGTAAAATCTGCCCTGCAGAGACATCTTATTGGAGCACTGCTTCCAGACCATGCCAGGAAGAGACAGGCACACCAGTCACACCAGCCTCTGTCCAGCCAGCACCAACTGCAACCCACACTCACCCTCCTACTTCACAAATTGTACGTCTCTTCTGCAGAAGATCTCTATCTCTATCAGAAGATCCCAGATCACATGAAAGATGGACTAAACTGCTATCACTCAGCAGTCTTAATTTTCACTCTACCAGAGCATCAGGAAGATGTGCAAATCATCTGCTGCCCCTGTGGCTGGGAGTAGTATCAACAGTGCTGACAAGTGTCATCATTTTTGACACCACTGCTTGGGGAAACCTTTAAGAGACAGCAGAAGTCATCTGAAAGCTGTCACCAAAAACACTCTCACAAGACAGATTTTATTGCATAGAAACTTATGACTTAGCCCTCTATACAATTCCAGAGACTCAGAATTGTGCTCGTATTTTATATTTTCACAATGTTTCAAAAACACAAGCTCATTTACATCATTTCCTCTGCTTTAATTCAACAGTGCTCCCAACGAGCTTCAATTGCTTCCTGTGCATTGTTGCTCAACACCTGCCCTTGCAGCAGCAACACAAACTCAACCCAGAAGAACAATCTAAATATTATTTCTACAGAGAAGATACACAGATAAAAACACTAGACATTTACACTGGAGTAGCAGAAAATCTGCCTGCTAAGCTGCCTTGCTACAATTAACTATCACATGGTAAATGTCACAGGACATACCCACAACATCTACAAACAGAATTAGCTGCAGCACCTCGGTACAGCAGCACAACTTTAAATTTTCACGGCTTTCTGCAACTACACACCTGAAAGCCAGAAGCTGTCCTTCCATGTCTCTTGCAACCAGCATCTGAAAAACTATTAGAGCCCTTTTTCTTACATGATTAAATGGGACCAGTTAATACAAAAATAGTCCAGATTCATATACAACTTTTCAGAGAACTCAGGTGTCCTACAAGTTTGGTATTTCATGAAAGCACTGATCTATTGTCTCGAAAAAAAGGAAAATGAACAATGCAGACACACTAACCTCCTTTTATAGTTCATGTTCATTTGTCAAAGTTAAATATAAGAAGTAGGTATCTACACAGGATAAAAAAAACCCTAAGCTGTTTAGCAATTTAACTTGGAAATACAACAAATGCAAGTTTTGTATTTCTAAGATATCTTTAACTCCTAGGTGTTCTGCATTGTATTATTTTAACTTTGAACACGTGAGAACCAGTCTTGAGTTCAGCAAAATGAGAGAACTGTTGCTGGTGACGGCCATTAAAAGTAAGTGGGTAGGACCCGTCTCCACAGGATTTTTTTTAACCATGAAAGAATTTTACCTCTGTTCTAGAACTCACATATTGGTTTCCTTGAACAGAAATTCCCTACAGTATGCCAGAGAAGAGTAAAATTAATTTCCTTCGTTTTTGGGGGAATAAGTGCCAAAAGTGTCTGCCCACCCAACCCTCTCTCAGCATCAGCCCAGCCAACTCGACACTGCTGAGACAGCTGTGCCACTTCAATTCTGCACACTCCTTTAGTTGCCTGGTGTGTACTTGCACTCAAACTCCCACTCCTCTACTGACATTTTGGGTCATTTCTGGCCATGGTAGAGAAGCTGATGGGAAGCCTCACTTTTGACAGCAGGACACATATGCTGGCTGTCAGATGCTGATCCAGGCTTTCCAGACAGCTGCCCTAAGTGACATCCCTACCAGAAAACCCACTAATGGACAAGGATCCTCTTCCAGGAGCTGCTTCACCAGTGAAACACCACCATTTAGTACAGGGGAAGAAGAATGGGTAAGAAGAAAGGCCAGACAGACCTGCCCTTTATCACTCACCCACTCCACCAGTGAAAGAAAAACACAGGCAGACCTGCCCCGTCTGTCACCCACCAGCAGAGCTGCCAACAGCACTGTCCTCAAGTACGCCTACTCAGGAGACATGCTTGTGCTCCACTGCAGGCTGGAGAGGCAGACAGGGTCCAGACCAAGAACCCCAGGGCCACAGTAAGGGCTAAAGGAATCAATTAGACTCAAGGTGCTGGAAGGCACCTGTACTACAGGCATCACAAAGCAGTAAACAAGCCAATCACTACAGTTACTTCTTATTACAGTTGGAGATGATTGTCAGGAAATGGTTAGATTAAAAAAGTACATGCAAGACTTCCTCACCTCGTCATATTTGGATGCTCTGAACTTCACTTTGAAACACCAACACTGCTGGTGCTCTTTCCAGCATTCACAGCCTGAAATGGCTTTCCAGTTTCAGCAACCTGCTAATAACAGTTTTAGAGCGCTTGGTTTGTGAATGGACAGAGCCTTTAAAAACAGATAAGGTAAAGCAGAGATCGTTCCAAGATATTATTGCACCACACTCCATTCAGAAATAATTGTGGAGCGAGTGCCTCCTGCCAGCCTTACCATAAAAAAAAAGCTGCAGCATAGACAGCCTGGTGCCAGCATAGAAAAAGTGCAAGCTTCTCAACTAGTATTTCCTTTTCCCTTGAATCTCTGATCTTTAGTGACTACATATGGCTTGCAATGATTACCTTGTTACTCTTTTTCAAGAAGTTTCTCAGCTAGCAGTAACCAACAGAATCACCAGTTTAGATTACACACACCAAAAAGTATAAGATAACCGAAACTATTAAGCCGAACAACCTGCCTGTCTACATTTTTAGGTATACACAAGATAACTGCAGCCTTACAATGAAAATTTTTTAAAAGGCTTAGATAAAAGCACAAGGTAACTGCACCTACAAAGGGCCTCAGACAGTATCCTGCTCTATTCCTTTTGAACCAGAAGACACTCGCGACTGGAGGGCTGCAACTTGCAGAATTTTTCCTGCCCTCAAAAACTATTTTTTTTTCAAAAGAGCTTCATAAAAAAGAAATTAAGAGCATTAATGCCACTGCACACTTTCAGATTTTTTTAATAAACCGTAATATTAATGGATGTGCTGGGCTTTTCTAATCATCATTCAGAATAAAACTGTTCTGGCAGACAGTAAGTGCCCTTCTGCAAATTCTTACAAGCTGTGGTTCTAACTCAGAAATAAAACTATATTGCCATTCCCTTCAAAAGGCATTACATTTCTTTATGAACATCTTGTGAGTTATGGTTTCATTTTTCCCTTTCCAGCACTAAGCTAGCAAGAACATAATGAGATGAGTAGATAAAGCACAGGTTTGGGGGATTTTTCATTCGTTGGTTGGTTTTTGTTTGTTTGTTTGGGGGTTTTTTGTGGTGGGGTTTGAATTTTTTTCCTAAAAAAAGTAAATAAATATGCTCCTGAAACATTTTCTTTCCATTGTGCCCTTTGAGAATTCTTTTAAAATTATTTTTAATTTTTTTTTTTAAAGGAAGTCTTGTGCTTTTGAAATACCTGCCTATATGCCATTTTATTTTTCCAGGAGCAAGATTATCATGGCTTGTTTCCCATACTTTTATTCTGGAGGGATAGTCCTCTAGAGGTTAGATGAGCTAACAGAAAGCCAAGGACATTATCAATTCCAGCACTGATCCAAAGCATGAGTTTCATCCCACCTCTGTGATCCTGCTTCCGCATTATTTAAAGAGAAAATACTGCAAGTCATGAAGCTTGCTTCATAATGACAGAAGTGTTTCAGAGTCAAGAAAAATATTGTGCAATTTGTTTTCTGCAGTGAAAAAACCTGGCCTCATATTTCTCAGACCCTCCCTCCTCCAAGTTTCAGTTTTGTAAAAGTTCAGATTGTTCTGGTGATCCTTTTTATAAAGAGGTCCACAGAACACTTCTGGCAAGCCTGAAAGTAGCAGACGGGGGTTGAAATTCTTGTGCCACATATGCTTGTGGGGTTTTTTTGGCAACAGACCACAGCTACTTATCATCTAACATTGCCCTCAGATGATGTTTCTCACTCACTTGGGGAGACCCATATCCTGGGCTTGGAACATAAAAGCAAAGAATTTAAATTTAAGAGTAATTTTGTGCAACTTCTACCACGATGTAACAGCTGTACTGAGAGGTTTGAGGGTTTCTTTTTTTCCCCCCTTCCTTCCCTCCCCCTTTAAGCCTGAGAAAGACACTGAAACAGAGTCATGGGATCAAGAAAGGAAAGAACTATTCAAAATCAACTAATCTTAATCACACTGAAGGTTTTATGTGCTTTCTCCAGAAACAGACAAGCTGAAGAATTTCTGTTTGGGCCACACAGTCATGTACTTCAAAAATCATCATTCTTCCTTCCATGTCCATGGTTTAGGGCAGTGGTGCTGTAGCAACACTCAGTGTGGTCTCTGATACTTGTGATAAGGACTTACTGGCAAATAGTCTCCTGTAAAAGCCTCAGGGTATAATTGAAACTCATAGCTAAAATCCCCCCCGCAAAACATATCTACCTCCACTGACAGCTACTGGGAATATTTCCAAGCTGCTGTCTTTGACAGTGTTTGGGGACCCACCATCTAGCTAATAAATAAAGGGAAGCCAGAAATTTCCTTCAAACACAGTAAAGCAGGATAGGAACTTGCAGCTAGTACATGCTGGAAAAGAAGAAACTGTCTTATGAGGCCTAGCATTACAATCTCCAAGGAAAAAAAAAACAAAAGGGAAAAAAAGAATTTTTACTGTATGACCTTAATTTGAGGGCTACTGGCTCAGTGTTAAAACAACCCCTCTTTTCTGCAGTTCTTTTGAGTTACCCGTGAGAGCAATAGAATAAAGTTAGTCCTTATCCATCACGTTTAGCATAAGAGATCGGTGTCTCAATTTCCACCTTGACAGAGGGACTCGAAGAGAAAAAACCACATGCAAACAAAGCCACAGAATAAAGTAAACATTAATTAAGCAGATCTTGATTTTACTTCCCTGAAAACATGTACTATCACGTTTAAATTTCTGTATACTCAGCTTTAACAATGGTCTTGCAAAGAGCAATCCCCCGTTTCTGCTTTAGCATTTCTGAATCAACTGACTGCTAACCATAACACAATTTATTTTTACGTTCAATACCAAAATGTCCCAACTTTCAACGTATATGAGCGCAGAACTTACTGAGCAAGAACGTGCCTGACCAAAAAAAAAAAAAAAAAGGATGTAAACCACAGTTAAACAATACTCAATATTTTACTGAAAATAATTAAGCGCCCTCTCATCATCATTTCCTCTATTTTTGGGGGGAAGGCTGGCGGAAGGAATGGAGGTTTCCCGCAGTCCGAGCAAGTTAAAAGGCAGCCCCGCATCCCCAGCCCGGGCGATGACACGGTGCCCGCCCCGGCCCTGCGCTGTCCGGGGGCCGCCCCGCCGCATCCCAGTGCCTGCGCCCCACAAACGCGGCGCCCAGCACGCCCACGGCCAGTCAACACAATGGAAACGCAGCCGTCAGGAGAGAGAGAGACTCGTTTTATTGTTGAGACAGCTCTGCGGTAAAAACCGAGCGGCCCAGCGTGCCCAGCCCCCGCCGCCGGGGCGGTCGGGACAGCCCCCATCCCACCGGCGGCCCCGGCTGCGCGGACCCACCGCCGCCCGCGGCGCTCAGCCCGGGCCACCCGCGGCCCCGCTCCGGGCCGGGACACGGGGCCGGGCCCGCTGCGATACCCCCGCCCGGGGCCGGCGGGGCTCTGGGGCGCTGCGCGGCACCTTCCCCCGGCGGCGGGGGTGCGGCCGGTCCCGGCGGGCAGGTGAGGGGCCGGGGGAGGGCGGAGGGGCGCGGTGCCGCCGTACTCACCGCGCGGGCCGGCGGCGCCGCGGCCGCACTTCCTGCACGCTCGGAAATGAGCGGGCGGGACCCTCCGCCGCGCCGCTTAAAGGGGACGGACCGGCCGCCCCCGACCGCCCCCGGGGCGGGACCGTGTCCCCCGCGCACTCCCCGGGGGGAGCGGGCCCGGCTTGGCTGTTGCTGAGCGCCGGCGGGGAGGGGCTCGGGATCTCTCTCTGTGCCGCCCGCCCGCCCAGCGCCCCGGGGCGCCTCGCTGCCCGCACACCGCCGGGTTCCGGGGCGCAGCGGAGAGGGCGAGAAGTCCGTGCCGGAGGGCGAGGACCGGGAGCGTAATCGCTGCCCCCCCCGCGGCTCCGGGGCAGCCCCGCCGGGCCGTTCGCTCACCACCCCCGCCACACGGACCGCGGGGCCCGCGGGGAGCGCCCCGGCCCCGCAGCGCCCCGGGAGCGGCCGCTGGCTCGGCAGGAGCGCCGGGAGCGGCCCGAGCGCCCCCGCCGTGCTCAGCTGTGCGCCGGCCGGGGCTTCGTGTGCCCGCGGTACGCGGCTGTTCTGGGCGCCGCCGCGGCACCGCCCGAGTACAGAGGAGCTCCGTGGCTCGCAGAGGTCCAGCAGCAGCGCAGCGATGCCGATTTCTGAGATGTTAACAAAAAACGTGGAATTGTGATGTAGCCTTTGTGCTCGAAAATCAGGGTTTCCAACAGCAAGCGGAATTTACCAATAATTTTTCTACTTACCCAAATATTTATTTACAGTTCTGTATTTCCAGAAGAGCATTTCATTGCATTAATTTTTTTAATTATTATTTTTTCTGCAGGGCCTGACCTGAAAGGAAGCCAGGCTTAAAAAATCGTGCACCTTTCAGCCATTTGTGTGAATGGTGGCCTATAACAGTTTAAAAGGGTAAAGCTCAGGAAGCCAGTGAGCTAGTAATGATCTTTCACAACTATGTGAAATTGAATGCTTCTGGTCCCACTCATCAAAAACAGTCATATAAAGTCAGTAAAGGCTTATTCTGTAAAGACCTGCACCCTCCACTTGACATCACTCTGCTGGATTGCTTGTGACTGCCCACCTTCCTGAAGGGTAGGCACAAAGAGCTTTCCAGAATATAGCTCTCAGTGGCTTCAGCAGCAGAGGCTGCATCCTCTGTCATGTTATTGCTCTGTTGAGGTCTGCACCCCATTTAGCACAGAGCAGCCCTTTGTCTCCAGGCAGGCGGAAACCCATTTGTTCATAAATAGCTACACCACACAGCCTGGGAGGGGGCTGGGCATCCAAGGACCAGTTCTGTTCAGTCTAGATTTCAAGCCCTCAGACAACAAAGCTCCTTCCAGGGAATACCTTAAATGAGCAGAGAAAGAACACTTGGCTGGTGTGACCAGCCACCCATCCAAGTGCTTTCCTATCCACTGAAACTTGTCATGATGCTGGATCATCATTTAGGTATCCATCAAAAATATACTTGAAAAGGCTCAGAGGGAAGAGAGCTATCAGAAGGTTTAAGATTTTCACATATGCACTCCCAAAACTAGGTAAATGTGGGTCCATTATTTTTTTTTTCAACAGTATGTAAATATAGTACTATTTTAAACCTGACCTCAAGTGAACTTTCTGTTGCATGTTACAGAGGACTGTTGAATATCCCTCAGCACCTGCTTGTCTTCTGCATCGTGGTAAATGTGTAGGAGTTTGGTAGATACCCATGTTATTTTCCTGACACTGGAGACTGCAGTGTTCTGTAGACATGATATTATTTGGAAGTAAAAGAAGATAACAATAGAAATAGCTGAAATTACTGATTTCCTTAACTAACACTACAATGTAGGTCCAAAATAAACACTGACAACCCTGTATCACCCACTGGTTGGTCTACAGAGAGCGACCAGATTCTGATTATTGTCCTTCAGGCTTCCCAGGTACCACTTTTCCGTACATGAGCTAGTTGCCACTATATGGAGAGATCTCTACAGGAGATTGTACACAGAATACTTCAAGTGCGAGTTTACTCTGTTTACCAGAGTTCCTTCACTACCAGAAAGATTTTAAATTTTTTTTTTTCAGATTAAGAGAAGATAAAAATAGGTTTCTTAAGCTCTAATAATAACAACATAGGTATTCATAGTCATCTCTATGTAAGAGGTCTACCACAACAGGAAAAATGATGGTTTTGCAGTGATGTTGCATATAGCTTCCTGACTCTTCTATCAGAATGAGATGTTCCAAGATTTGTAACTCAGACCTATAGTTATGCTGACAGATGTTATAGTTCCTATTTGGTGTAATTCTTAAGAGGCCTACAGAGGAAATCCCAGTTTGTTTGTGAATAAAGCAGGCAAGAAAACATTTAGGAAATGTCTATATTTTAAGACAGTTCATTTCAGCCTCGGGATTTTCCTTAGAGGGGTAGTTTGCACACCTCCTAGCATCTGAAAGCAATAGTGTGTGTACATATATATATAGGTGACACAGCTTTGAATTTTCCTAAAATATTATGATAGGATGATTATTTAAAGACAGACTTTAAAAATGTTTCACTAAACTTTGGTAAACACTGTTCTTAAATTGGTACAGTTAGGGGAAAGGAAGTGGCTGGCAATAGCTTATTCAAAAAAAAAAGAAGAGTTTTCCAGCAAAGCATTAGCTCTAGCCTCTAGTGGTTTTCGGTTTTTTGTTTGGTTGGAGTTTTTTTCCCATGGTTCTTATTTTTTTAAGCATATGTGTGGGCTGGAGGGGAAGAAACAAAAGGAAAAAAGAGAGAGGAGCTGATCTGAGAACATGATACCAAAGTGAAAGAGTAATGTAAATGAGACCAAAGGAGAAAAAGCAAAAAGCAATCCTTCAACAGAGGATATTTTTGTTCTTTTATCCTCTTGAGCCAAAGTAAAACATGTATGTAGAATAAGAAAGATGGTCTGTTATTTTGCCTGAAAATTCAGAGCTTTAATTGCCAAACAATAGTCATTAGTTTGCCTTGACACAGAGCTTTTTGTCAAATACCACAGCACAGCTTTACTGATGGCACAATTCCAGCATGATCCCATGTGAAGCTGCCTTCTTTTTCCTCGTTTTAATTGTTGCAAATTATTTATAACAGATATTGAACAACGCAACCAAAAGCATGAAGAATTTTTAAAAGCTTGAAATAAACCACCCCACAGTATTTTAATTATCTTGATTTATATCCCTTAAAATCCTCAGTTTGAGCTTCTTTCTAAGTTATACTCTCTAACCCTTTGTCACTGGTCCTGTCCAAATACATCTTGTTGCTATGGGCTATGAAATGAGGGGTTTTAGGAGAGGCTGTGTGCTATAAAATTAACTTCTGTCTGCCTTGGGGAACACTAAGCTTGACCTCAGACTTTGCTGCTGATGCTGCAGTGTGAGCACCAACTGGGTCACTGAAAGGCCAGCCCAGGGCTCATTTTGTACCTCCCAAAGTAGAAAGGACACTGTCTTATCAGCATCATGGGGCATCTACAATGAGTACTAAAAGTGCTTGGAAGGTCAGGATATTTTACTTCACTGCTTTAGAGACTGAAATAATCTCTTTGACTTGCGATAGGTTTAGGAGAGACAGTGTGTATGTAAACTTAGTTTGTACCAACATACCATGCAAAAACCTTCCTGTATTTATTGTGACTGTGCCCCTTCTTTTTCATCGACATGTTGATTTTGGCAATGCTTAGACTTTTGGCCTCTCTATCTTTGAATGTTGAAGGAATACATTTAGTCATGTAGTGGTTTGGTATCAAATAAATACTAATTCTTTGGTATTATAATGTGCTACATTTTGGATTCAGCAGCATGTAATTTATATAATGTTTGGGAAATGAACTGCTATGGATTGCTTTTTTCCTGCTGTTTTGGGATCACAGTTGCTAAATTACTTCCTTTCAGAAATTCCCATTGGAAAACAGTATCAACCAACTTTAAAATCATATAGAGTCCTTTCGTACATTAAAGCAGACTCAGTAATTTTACTACTAATTCATGTAAGTAGAAGACATTCCTTATCAGAAAAAAATAAACAATACAATCGCAGCTGTAAGTGAATGTAAATAAGATTTAATTTTATCTACTATCTGAAAAAAACTTTGTTCTGATAACAACAGTGCTTATTGTAGTCCACTTGTTTTTTTTCTTTGAATAGTGATAGTTTAGCAGTGGTATTAGCATCTGGAAAAGTGTGTGGAAGGATACAACAGAATACAATCTCTTAAAATAACTTTCTCTTTTTGAAATCAATATATAAGTTGCTGTTAGCAACAAGTGTTTGCTGAGCTCTGTGGTGGTAGCAAATGGACTGTGAAAACATTACCGTACAAGAAGTAGGGATTTCGCTCTGGTTTGTGCCACAGGGAACAGGAACACAGAAGGGGAATTGCAGGGAGCTGCATTAAATGCCTGGGCTCTGCTGCCTGCTCCAGCTGAGAGCAGCAGGCAATATTCTGCAGTGGTAGCTGATCATTTTTCCTGGCCACACAGCCTTATTTTTCCTGGCAGGCACAATGGGTCGTATGCCCAGGGTTCCACTGGGCTCTTGCAACTGCACCAGGGTATCACATCAGAATAACCAGTAACAACGTATATGGAAAGTAATCCATGTATGTAGTGCTGGAATTCTATACCAGTTTATTTCTGACTATTCCAAATGCCTTTACTATATAGCTTCTGCCTAATGGCACCAAGTGCTGTAGGCATTTTTCCAAAAAGAGAAGAAAATTTTGTCACAAATATATTGACTCCAAAGCAGCTCTGAAGCAAAGTCCAAGTAACTGTAGTCTGTACCTAGAATGGAAAACTAATAGGAGGGTTTTGACTAGAAGACTCAATGTTATGCAAAACATACTAAAAAAAAAAGATGTTCTTTTTTTATTTTTTGCTCTTCAGTATTGCAGAACATAACCTATGAAAACTATAAAGTAATATATTTAAAATCAATCTTATTAAATTACTTTTTAAACTATAGGCTCAACTATCTAGGATGCAATAAGAGAAATAAGTTAGATCATTCTATATATGTGAGATTTAAGCCACACAATCTTTCATGAACATTCTTTATCTGATGAGATAACAATATAAATTATCAAGGTCTTTTGGTTGGTTATCTGGTTGGGTTCTTCCTTGTGCTGGAAAGTTTCATGCACCAGAGCTCAAGTTATTCAGATAAATATCTAGATTAAATACAGTATCTTTATAGAGAAAAATATTTGGGCTTCCTTGATCTGAGATACTTAAATTTTTATAGAAAATACTCAGTATATCAGTATTTAATATTTGTTACTGCACAATCAGTGGTACCCACTAAGCCTGTCCAGTAGTCAATAAAAACACCACCACCTTCCACACAAAATAAAGACAAAACTGTAGAGAGGTACAGTACAGAGATCATCCTCCTTGCTGAGAGCTTAGCAAACAGTTACTACAAAGCCAGTGATCATTTCTTTGTACAATAGACAGGATTAGAGACCAAGAAACTTCTCTTGTTCATTGTTTGTAATGTGCTGGTCTATTGTTTGCAATATCTATCTACTCCACTCCAGTTTAGGGTTTGGGGTTTTCTTCCTAGTGTTAGCTACAGGCATATCTGTCATTGCCCAAAAAACATCTCCCTCCCTTTGAGTCCAAACTCCAGTCAGTTCATAAAATAAGTTATTTGATTCTTTTGTTTCTGGTACCATTCGGTGTTGTGTATACATCATTAAAATGTTTTTAAGTGCAACAATTTTAATATTTGTAAGCTATGCCTTCAATAAAATGAAATGGAAATAAATAATAAAATCACATAACTACTTTGATTGTATTAGTAACACTTTACTACCAATGACTGAAAAAATTCTCACAGGGCTGAAACAATGTAAGGCAAGGCAAAAGGAAGGTAGGATCTACACTGTTCCCTCATCAAAAGAGAACCCTCCCGGATACCATAGAATATCAACAGACAACCAGAAAAAAAACACCATACCTCAACTGAGCAGTTGAAAATACTCTGTTTAGATTTTCATGGAAATTGGCATCTGTTCCCGTGGTGCATAAAAGCAGTGGCTGATTTTGGAAATGTGTTAAAGCATGCTGTTGAGATTTCACTATTATCGTTATAAAACCAGCTGGTAAAGACGAACTGATTTGCAAAGTCAGGATCAAATGTCACTGCACTACCTTCCTAGCAGTCTCACAAAGCTCCCCTTTAACTGTTGACTTGTAACAATCGTTTTGTCTTTATCTTTCTTAGGAAACAGTTTTGCTAATCAGAATCTTGCAATGGCTCACAGCTGTTGGTAAAATGGAACTCCAAATCAAATTAATTCAAAGCAAGATTTTACATTAGGAATGCAATCACAGGAGAGCTGAATAGCAAGATGCTTCGAAAAATCACTTGAATTTGTTGCCACTCCTTCTCAAGAGCAAGGAAAATGTGTTCCTGCTTCTCATTTCCTGTTCCTATTTTTAGAACTAGAATGAGAAAGACCTGATCTAGCAGCCTGTACCCCATTTAAATTAAGGAGCGTCAGGTTCAGAATTATTTACTAGATGGACTCAAATGGTTATAAATTACATTCCTATTCCAGTTTTATCCTCTTTTTAATTTAAATTTAATGAATGTTAGTTACCAGTTCTGACACTGGGCTAGACAAGCAAGGATTTGTACTATTTAAAAAAAAAAAAAATCATGACAGGATAAGCATGGAGATAAAAAGTTTTTAAAATTCACTTTTTCTGCAACTCAAGCATCTTAGAAACTGCGTGCAAGCTGTATTTAAGTTACTGACGTACACTCAAAACATTAAGGTGTTCATTACAAATGCAGAAAAATGTGAATTATAAAATTTGGCCCTATGTAGCAGGTGAAAAAAAAATAGATTAACCCGTGAATGCTAAAATATTGCTGATAATTTTGTGTATGTTTGTGTGGTGTGAATGTTTGCAATTTTGATCTCTCAGTCAAGGCTGCTGCTTGACAGCTGTTAGCAGGTGCAGGCTGTCTGTAAGGTTTGATAAGACCTGGACTATACACAAGCACCACATCCTGAATCTTTCTACTAATAAGAAGGTGTGAGGCAGAACTGATGATTAGGATGATGCTCACCTGTGCTTATGCACCCAGGCCATTTCCATGGGGAAAACCTGTTGGGCTGGGGTACTGGAAAGATGAGGGCCAAAAGGAAGGAAGGAGGGGGTCCCTGAGCATCCCTTGCCTGAGTTGGGTAACTGCCAGCAGAACTGGCACAACTT
This sequence comes from Pseudopipra pipra, assembly GCF_036250125.1. Classification (NCBI taxonomy): domain Eukaryota; kingdom Metazoa; phylum Chordata; class Aves; order Passeriformes; family Pipridae; genus Pseudopipra; species Pseudopipra pipra. The sequence goes on from NC_087556.1 coordinate 11,739,112, forward strand.
TCTGTCCCAGACACCCAGGCCAGCAGCAACCTTCTTGCTGTGGAGGGAGGTGGGGGCACAGCAAACCTAAAGCTGGGGACAGGGAGCCACCAAGGGACTGCGTGCAATAAGCAAGTAGGCTAAAAGCTTAAAAGCTCTAATTTCAGCTTTTAACTGAACTCTAGTATCCAGATTAACTAAGGACTCTTGTTGACTGTGACACATAAGGAGGTGCTGCTTAATTGCTGAGGGGGATGTGATATTTTTGTAAGCTTTCTGTTGTAGTGTGAATTATGGGGTCAATATGCAAGCTACAGTACTGTATCTCCTCCCCCCTGAGCTACACTCAAACCTTATATGACAAGGTCTTTACTGTAGGTTCGATGCCTTTTATAGAATAAAGATAATATGTGGTATTCATATCACTGCATTTCAAGGTTTAGCACTGTGAATAGTGTTATTTATTGCCTAATAAATATGTGATTATCATTTGAAATGGTAACAATTAGAAACAATCTCTAGTTTAAGGTCTGGTATTTCAAAACATTCATTTCACATTTTGTAACATGGATAAACCATAATGGAGACTCAGTTAAGCAAAGAGAAATGATTCAATAAACAGTACTTCTCTTTGGTTAAAAAGTTGCCTCTGATGACAACTTGTTGTGGTCTAATTTGATTGCTTACTTTATCTTTGTGCATATAAAGATGGTGATAAATGGTTTTTGGTATAAATTAAAATATTCTCAGTAGTATTTTTACAGAAACCCACATCCCCTGTTTCTCTTCAGTATTTAAGAAATTGTCACAGTTCATTTTGAGAAATGATCCTGGAAGAGCAACACTGGGTGAGACCTTCAACAGCCATGTTATAAAATAAAAGTCCTTATAATGAGTATAAACTTAATGCCTTTCTATTTCCTATGTTGGACCAGGCCACTGTTCAGAAAGCCTCTCTGCACAGCAAAACCAGTTAAGCGTTTGAACAATTTCCTGACTCAAGGCTAAAATCTCCCTCAATTATTCATACCCTGTACCAGAAAGAATAATTCTTGTCTTCTGTCAAATCAATCAGTAACAGTCTTGACCAGACAAAAACTACCTTGGAGAACAGTGAACTCTGCTTGCTTCTTGCTGGCTGGTTCTTGAAGCTACATATGCATTAAAAAAACATACTATAAATCTGGTGTTTATCTCCTGGATCTTTCCATAGGCCTTTCCCATGTCTCAGTCTTTACAATGCTCTTCCAAGCTTTTCAATCATCTGAAGATTAACCCTTTACCAGCTTTCTCAAGGAATGAGATCAGCCCTCACTCACATCCTCCTCATGTGTCAAATCAGCCACCTCTTACTTGAGATTTCACCCTTTTGACATTTTCTTTCACAACAGATGTAAGACTGAAATGAAGTTATTCCAAATCTCTTCCTTTTTTGTGAGATACTCTCGAATAAAGAGATACTGTTCTTGTTATTGGTAGCAATTTGGCAAACAAGCAGGATCAGTGTTCCTACTGTTTTAGTGACTTGCATTGGGCCATAGCTTACATCACAAAATCTGAAAGAGGAACTGGAGTTGTTTGGGTTTTTTCCCCAAACCATCCTAAAATACACCTAAATGTAGGCAAGCAAGATTTGTTGCAAACCAAATGCTTAAAATACATGTTCATTTGATTTTGTTTTATTAAAAAATTTAAAATACTTCCATCCTTAAGCACAGTAAATTCGGACAGGAAATTGCATTGGCAGGAAGCTATGAAAATGGCACATGTTGCAAATGGAAATCAGTGTTCACATCAAACTCTTTCAACTATTATCATGTTGGGAGGGAAAGCCCTGAACAGCTGAAAAATTATATAAGGGCTTTAACAATTATTTATGTGACCTGCTGAATGCAGAAGAATCAGACTAGAAACTGCAATGATTGACTGGGGACTAAGGGAATACCAGGGCGATAGCAGAGAAGAAAGAGACCACACATCTGCTCTTTGCAGTCATCTGTTGACTCCTTGTCCAAGAGATGTAGTGCTAGTGTGGTATAAAGTAACTCCACAACTACTTTTGGCACTATTGTTTTGAAAGCTTAAAATCACATGTCCCTGAATAATAAATTATTTTGCAAATATAATTCTAAAAGTACAGCCCTGGATGTGTTGGCTTAAATTATCTTTTGTCCTTCCCTTACAGGAGATCATGAAATACATAAAAAGGTAGTCCTGCTACAAAGGATAATCTTTCCAGCAGGAAAGTCATCTGTATCCTGGGCTCCCTCAAAAGAAGTGTAACCAACAGGTCAAGGCTGGTGACTCTCCCCTCCTACTCTGCTCTAGTGAGACCTGACCTGGGGTCCCCAGCACAGGAAGGGCATGGTCCATGGTCAGAGCAGGTCCAGAGGAGGCCACTGAGATGATTAGAGGTACAACCACAATGCTCTTAAATTGTCCCAACCATTTGGATTACATTAATCCATAGGAAAAAGCTTCCGGATGAGGTAAAGTTGCATTTTTATGAGATGCACCTTATTAGCCCAAAGCAAGGAGCTAATTATTTCAGAGGAGCTTAAGGGGAAGTGCACTTGTCTGTCCTCAGGTAGGCAAAATGTTTTTACTTGATTTCAAAAAATTATTAGCAAATTTAATTTTCATAACAGCTCAGAGAAAGAGGTTTTAGCAAGAAATTTGCTGTGTTAAGATATCATGTAACCCTTTATAAAACTAGGTAAAGCCCAAAAAAACACACCATAAAAAGAGAGGAACTATTAATCTTCTCAAAATTGTAGTAAGAGTATATATCTCTCTGTTGTAACTGAAGACACAGGCTGCTATCCCAAAGTTTAGAGACGAGAAACAAATACAAAATGCTGTTTCACATGAACAACTCAGCTGTACTGAAGAACTTGATAAAGACCAAAAAGTATTTCATTCACTGTCTCTTCTAGGTAAACATTAGAAATGTATTTGTGCTTACCTGTCCTCTAGTGCCTAGCACCTGCTTCTAAATACTGCTTGCCAATAGGCAAGTTACAATATTGTACTAGGAATGGGTAGACCAAGACTATTGCTACTTTGTCCACATTTTGGAAATACTCTTTGTACTTTTTCTAGTTGATTATTGGGATATTTGATTTTAGACCAGCAAATGTTTATGAATAATATATTCATGAATGATTCCACTAACTTCAGAGGGGCTACTTAAATTTTGTGAAGTTAGATTCAGTGGACCTGAACAGCTTAGGTTTTCTTATTAAAATTTTAAAAACTTTTATACATCTTTAGGGAATGATATGGTTCTTTTTCAGAAAGCCACCTTAGGCTGAAAAAGTCAAATCATTCATTGCACTATGGACAATCTGCAATCTGTTTATGGGGAAGGGAACAGTGCCTGCTACTACTTAAGGGCTGGTGCTCTGGAATGTTATCTCTGGTATTTTGTTATAAATTTACTATTGTAGCTACAGTGAGAAACAAGCCTTTCAGGTAGGCTGAATTTTGAAACAAAGTATTTAAAAATTATAAGTAATTTTTTTAAAACTTTCACAAGTAACAGTAGAAATATCCTTTTTAGATATATTTTGAGGCTTGTATTATTCATATAAGATTGATAATAAAACATTAAGGAATAGAAACTTGCTTTTACTCTATGTTTTTGAGAATTGCTTAGGTCCAGTTGAGCGTACCATAAAGATTCATGCATATTTTGCATGACAAATTGTACCCACAATTGTTATGCACCTCATATCCATGAGACAGTATGTTTTAAAATTTCTATTATATGAAACAGGTTAATGTCTGCAAATTAAAATCTGCAACTTCACAGTAGATTTTCTAACTACTCTACCTCTGGAAAAGTTTGTGCGAACAAATATTGCAATAATTTCCTTGTGCTGCTCTAAGGACTGTACTGACACATGAGATTCATGCTCTCCCCCATCTGTCACAATTCAAAGCACAGACCAGGTAAACCATGTCATTTTCACAGATATTTAGAAAAGGTTAGCAGAAATTTTTAGAAAGTTATTTCCTCCAACCTGTATATTTAGGTGAGTCATTTGTTCCCTTCGAATTCACTTTCCTCAGGGCAGCCAAGTACATAAGTATTTCTGGCACTGATGGAAATAATCATCTGCTGTATCACTTTTTTCCCATGTGGGAAATACATCTACTCTCTAATGGGGAACTGAAACAAGATTGTCACCATTCTAACTAGTGGCAACACAGAACAAACAGGAAACACTTCAAGGGAAATATTTACAAAAATAGAATATGCAGAAGACATAAGAAGCTTTCATATTGTGAATGAATACTCCAAAATAATAATCTATTTCTTGCCAACATTCATGAGCAAGAAGGGAGTCAAAATTAAATGGATTAGGAAACACTTAAGAATTTTTCATTAAACTGCACTTAATACAGGTAATTGTGTATGGCTACTGTCATTATGACCTATGTATTTTATATGGAGAATCTGTGTCCAGTAACGTGGGTGGTAATAACTGTTAGTGAAACTTTTCACAGGAATTAATGGTTGAAACAACACTGACTGATGCTGGAAGTCTAAAATACACAATACTCCCTGCACCCACTGGCTATTCCAACATCACTTACGGTTCCACTCACCTACAGTGTTGTCGCAGGGCTTGTCAGGTTAGAAACCATGTGCTTCACATCTCTCAATTGCACACTGTTGCTGAAGGTAGCGAGTAAAAAGAAATTCTTCATTTAAGGAAGAAAAAAACCCCAAACAAACCCAAAAATTTTGATGCCTTGATTGCTCATGGCAAGTAAAGAATTCCCATTTACAAGCATAAAATATAGGAAAGGGACTGGACAAAGCCAAAAGTTACCACAAGTGTCATTTTTCTCTACTTTTTCATAGTACTCTCAATAGAAAAAACCCCCACATATAATATGTTTAATTTTCAGTGCCATTTGTTTTAAAAGTATGCACCCTGAAGTTGTGTCACGCCAGTGAAGATCACCATTATATCACAATGGAACCACTTCTGGATATATAGCTGTATCTGTTTACTGTGCATAAGTTTTACTCAATATGGCAAATGTTTGTACAAAGAAAAGGTAACTCTGCTTAGTGCTTGTCCAAAACCAGGACAGGATCAAGTATGAAATCCAACAGTGAAAGTCTTTAAATTTCAACACACCCGTTTTTCGTAAAATGAAAATCTGTGTTCAGGTTTTGGCAGTCTGACTCAAGATCATGTTTCTGAAATCACAGACTTTAATGGAAACATAAAGTTGATACACAAAACAACATCTGAAAACAGATCTGAAACATCTAAATTGGATTGTAAGTGACAGGAGCAAGCTTTGGTAGAATTGGATTATTTAGAATAACCATCACAACGCTAACAACAAGTCACTCGGGATTTACATCCCAACATTTGTAGCAAACAAAAGGTTACCTTTAACCATGGTGGATTACAAACAAAGACAAAAGTAGTGCTGATCATTTACGCTTCCACACTGAACATGACTCACAGTCTGATTGTTCTCCCAAATATCACTTTTGTAAGCATAACATTTTTATATTTCACCTTAAAAAACTGCGATGACATTTTCCTTGTATGGTTTCAACAGCAGAGTTTTAGAGCCATTTCGCTGTGCAAGTCTTATTTGCTCGTGACTTCCAAGGTAATAGGCTTATTTGGAATTATGTTGTGGCAGTGTCCTGTGCATGGTAAATTTATCCAATTTGGAGCTGAGAGGAGGACTCCAACCCACAGAACAAGACTGCAAACAGAATCACTGTATTTGAATGTCTGTGGAAGGTGTGCTGAGGCAGAGGACCTCGTGCAGCAAGTGGTAAGCTGCAGGAGGTAGTGAGAAGGCTACATAACTCCAGGGAAGCTGAGAAGGAGTTAGAGAGCTGGTTCTGAGCATAGCCTGCAGTAAACTCACAGCTAAACCGGCAAAAACTCCCCCACCATACACACACAGAAGGGGAGGGGGAAGGGGGGGGCAATAAGGCAGGAGAATAGACACTTGAAATGGCAAGGACCTGCCAGAGGAAGAGATTTCCCCTGAAACATGAGGTGCTCTTGCAGAACTGCTTCACCACTCTGCAGGCTGAAGAGGAGCCACTATATCAGGAGAGAGGCTGGTGCTGAGTAAGGCAGCCTGATCTCCTCCTTGTGTAACAACCACAGCAACTAAGAAAAGGTGGCAGGTGTCCGTAGCAGGGGACTATTCTGAGAGGCAGGGAGGCACCCATTTCCCAACCTGATGTGCTCTCTGGAGAGGGGCTCACTGGGCCCCCTGTCAGGGCTTGGATCAGGGATATCACTGAGAGACTACCAAGCCTCGTACAGTCCAAAGACGAACTGCTGTTGTTTCATGTGGGCACCAATGATACAGCCAGGAGCAATGTGAGGACTACCAAGGATTACAGAGCCCTGGGAGTGGCAGTAAGGGACCCTCGAGTGCAGGCTGTTTTTTCATCAGTCCTCCCTGTCAAAGAGAAAGGTTTGAAAGGGCCAGTTGAATCTGGCAAATCTGCAAATGATTATGGGACTAGTGCCATGGGCAGAGGTCTGGCTACCCCTGGGGACTCATGCTGAAAAACCTGGCTGATGGAGTCTGAGGGGGGCCCATCTGCCAGAGAACAGGAAGAACATCTCTGGTCACAGGCTTGCCAAGCTGATGAAGGCAGCTTTAAACTGAAGTTGCTGGGAGAGGGAATCCTCAATCCATCCCACTCCTAGTTTGATGCCAGCACCAACAAGAGATGCCCAGAGCCTGGAGAGGGAGTGCAGGTCAGCAGAAGAGCACCTGAACTGCTGCACAAAGGAATTCCAGATATTCCTGCCAGTAACTCTCCTTCATCAAGGGCCAAACTTAAATGTCTTTAGGCAAATGCACATAGCATGAGGAATAAACGAGCAGTTAGAGACTGTGCACACCTGCAGGGCTGTGATCTTACTGGCATCAGAGATGTGGTAGGATGGCTCCTACGACTGGAGTGTTGCAGTTAAAGAATACAGGCTCTTTAGGAAGGACAGACAGGGAAAGGGAGGAGGGGGTGTTGCCCTCTATGTTCATGACCACCTGGAGCGCTTGGAACTGTGCCTGGTGATGGATGGGGAGCTTATGGGTCAGAATTAAAGGGAGGGCAGGGACAGGGGACATCATAGTGGGGGATTGCTGAGGCCAACCAGCCAGGAAGACTGAGTGGATGAGACCCTCTACAGACACATAGGAGCAGCCTCATGTTGACAAGCCCTGGTCCTCATGGGGGACTTCAACTACCCTAATGTCCATTGGAGGGACAACGCAACAGGGCATAAGGAATCCAGGAGGTTCTTGGAATGCGTTGATAATTTCCTTTTTGAAGTGACAGAGGAGCAAACGAGGAAAGGTGCTATGCTGGACCTTGTTCTTACCAACAAGGAGGGCTGGTGGGGAATATGAATCTTAGGGGCAGCCTTGGCTGCAGTGATTATGAAATGGTGGAGTTCAAGATCCTCAGGCCAGCGAGGGGGCTCACAGCAAGCTCACTAACTTGGACATCAGGAGAGCTGACTTTGGCCTCTTCAGGGATCTTCTGGGTAGAGTACCATGGGATAAAGCCCTGGAGGAAAGAGGCGTCCAAGGAAGCTGGTTAATATTCAAGTGTCATCTCTTGCAAGGTCAGGAGAGATGCATCTCAACAAAGAGGAAGTCAGGCAAAAGCATCAGAAGACCTGCGTGGATGAACAAGGAGCTCCTGGACAAACTTAAACAGAGAAACGAAGCCTACAGAGGGTGAAAACAAGGACAGATAGCCTGGAAGGGATACAGAGAAATTGTCCAAGCAGCCAGGGATCAGGTTAGGAAAGCTAAAGCTCTGACAATTAAATTTGGCCAGGGACATCAAGGGCAACAAGAAAAGCTTCTATAGGTACATTGGTGAAAATGTGAGCCCAGTCCAGAAGAAACTGGGAGACTTGGTTATCTGGGACATGGAGAAATCTGAGGTACTCAATGACATTTTTGCCTCAGTTGTCACCAGCAAGTGCTCCAGCCACTGGGGCCAAAGTCACTCCGCTGAGAAGGCAAAGGCAGGGACTGTGAGAATAAAGAACTACCCACCATAGATGGTCAAGTTTGAGACCATCTAAGGAACCTGAAGGCACACAAATCCATAGAACCTGATGAGAAAATATGGAAAATAAGGACGTGATTGGTGACAGCCAACATGGTGTCACTAAGGGCAAACCCAACAAATATCTTTCTGTGACAGGATTACAGCACTGGTGGATAAGGGAAGAGCAACTGACACCATCTACCTGGACTTGTGCAGAGCATTTGACAACATCTTGCATGACATCCTTATCTTGAAACCGGAGAGGCATGGATTTGCTGGATGCACCACGCGGTGGATAAGGAATTGACTGGATGGTCACACTCAAAGAGTTGTCGTCAACAGCTTGATGTCCAAGAGGAGAACCACTGACGAGTTGCATTCCTCAGAGGTCAGTACTGGGACAAGTGCTATTTAAGATCTTTGTTGGTAACATGAACAGTGGGATCAGTGCACCCTCTGCACATTTTTCAACCACACCAAGCTGTGTGGTGCAGTCGACACACTGGAGGGAAGGGATGCCATCCACAGGGACCTTGCAGGCTTGAGAGCTGGGCCAGTGCAGCCTCATGAAGTTCAACAAGGCCAAGACAAGATCCTGCACTTGGGTCAGGGCAATCCCAAATACAAGTTGGGCAGAGAATGGATTGAGAGCAGCCATGGGGAAAAGGACTTGGGGGTCTTGATTGATGAGAAGCTCAACACGACTGGGCAACACGGTTCTCACAGCCCAACAAACTAAACGTGTCCTGGGCTGCGTGTTGTGGTCAGAAAGTCAAGAAGGTGATTCTGGCCCTCTACTCTAATCTTATGAGACCCCACCTGGAATACTGCATCCATCTCTGGGGTCCCCAGCATAAGAAAGTGGACCTGTTGGAGTGAGTCCAGTGGAAGGTCACAAAGATGATCAGAGGGTTGAGCATCTCTCCTGTGAAGACAGGCTGAGGGAGTTTGGGCTGTTCAGCCTTGCAGAAGGGAAGGCTTCAGGGAGACCTTAGAGCAGCCTTCCAGTACCTGAAGGGAGCCTACAGGGTAGCTGAAAAGGAGTTTTTACAAGGGCATGTAGTGCTAGGACAGGGGTCTGGCTTAAAAGAGGGCAGGTTTAAATTAGGTATTAGGGAGAAATTCTTTACTGTGAGGGTGGTGAGGCACTGGAACAAGTTGCGCAGAGAGAGAAATTGTGGATGCCCCATCCCTGGAAGCGTTCAAGGACAGGTTGGATGGAGCTTTGAGCAACCTGGTTTAGTGGATGGTGTCCCTGTCCACAGCAGGGGGTGGGGTGTGGAACTAGATGATCTGTAAGTTTCTTTCCAACCCAAACCATTCCATGATGCTACTATTCAATTCTATGAATCCAGTCTAAAAAGACTGTATAGCCTATTTTTAACTTATAAGAGAAATTATGATTGTACAAGATTGTATTTTTTAACATTACTAACATGTAGGTGATGGAAAGTAAATTGTGTCAGATGAACACTCTTGATTGCCATCAGTCTATACAACTTACTGGTATCAAATTTATCTCCATTGTGCTAAAGGTAAGAGAAGTTAAGACTAATAAAACAAGTTCTCTTCTCATTAAGACAAGACAATACATTTTACAAGACTTCAAATGTTGAATCTCAAGTCCTCTATAGAGTTACTTAATGTTTGCTTCCAAACCAAGATACAGGCTTCATTACTGCCAACATCATTGTAACACTTGTCATTTGATAGCAAGCTCAGTAATTTCAGAGCCTGTTTCCCCCCTCCTTTCCATATATTGTTTGTGCTTCCTGCTTAGGTCAAGTGGTCGTATTCTAACAGCCACTATAAAAGTAGCAGTTCAAGTACATTTTGCCATCCAAGAAAGCTGTAACACAGGATGGTTAGTCTAAAAAACATCGAGGATGAAGTGCAAGGCCATTTGCAGTAAGAAGTTGCCAAATGGAACCATAGGCAAAATGGCAATCCAGAAAGAAGTACTGGAACTACAACTTTTATCCAGCTTGATATGTTTTCTGAAAGGGGAAAGTACGAGTTACAGTCTTCAGCATGAATAACACATTTTAAAAACTACCAATAAAAGGGTTTGCCAATTTAAAAGTTAGTTGTTGACTGTACAAAGAACGAGCCAATGGACTTCCCACTCTTTGCCTCTTTGCTCTCCTCAGGAGTCCTTTACCTTTCACAAAGAAAATTTTAGCTATCAAACTTGTCCATAAATTTTGCCGGTGAGTGTGAAACCATCCAGTTAGCATATACACTATCATTTGCATATCTTGAAAACACAGAGTTAGTGCCATCGAATCTTGTGAGTGGAACGGGGCTCTCCTCAGGCCAGTTCGGGTATGACATGCCTAAAAATGAAAACAGATAATTTTTTCTGCACTGAAGAACCATAACTTCATGTGCAGACAGTAAGGCCCTTGGCAAAACTCCCTTTAATATTTTAAGCCAGTCCACTGGATTTTGTCCCAAATCAATTAATATAAATGATGTTTTGAAATCCCTGAAGCACAAATTCAGATGTAGGCAAAAACCCTGGAAAAATTAAAGTGCTTACTTGATAAAAAATTGCGTGCATACATTGCACATGTGCATAATAAAAAGCTAAGAATTGTTCTTCTCATGAGCCTCCAACTTTCCACAATTTTATTTTTTAACAATCATAGCAATGTATTGCTTTGCAAGAGGAAGTTCTTGCTGTACAGGAAATGCTTCAATAATTAATAAACCTATTTGGGACAGGATCCAAAGTTCATTCCAATGACTGAGAGTTATTTCCATTTACTTAAATGGGCGCCTTTCCTTTGGCTTCAGTGAGGTTCTGGGGACACTCTCACACCCTCACCAGGGATCCCCTGCTTAATTTCAGGAAATCCCAGGAGCACAACTGAGTAAAGTCCAACAAAGTCTTGAGCACTCTTGTCTTGATTCAGCATTTAAACGTCTATTTTAGGCTTGTAATTATTTGCATTGAGTCTAGAAACTATTTCTCAGTTCAGGCACAAGCAATTACCAAAATGGACACACAGAGTGCTCAGTACCATGTTGATTCAGCTGTACAAGCACAGAACCATACCAGGGTTGAGATTTTAAAAAACAGAAAACTGATTTTGTTGCTTATTAAGCGTGCAGCATCTGCCATCAACCTCATGGCAGCTTTTCCTGCTACTTCATTCTTTTAACAATCTGACCACTAAGTGCCCCAAAGTCAATGTGAGCTGGGGAAACCTAATGAAGAAAATAATAGCTAAGGTATAGATCAAAAATAGACCCAAAGCCATGTATTAATGGCAACTTTTAAACTAAAAGATCCAACTTTTTAAAAGTCGTACTGCTTGAAGAATGAAAAAAGTATCTGTGATGTTCATAAATATCTAAAACCATGTAGAATATTTAATCAGGAGACAAAATGTAGGAGTTTTGGCAAGAACCATTTTTACTGTCCATCTCACCATCACAATATGAAAGCATATGTTCTTTTTAAAAACACTTGCTACATCATTCAGTCAAGGTTTAGTAATAACATGTTCATAACAAATCAAAGGACGTGAAAACAGCTGAATGTAGTTTCAAAATGCCCATTGTTAATTACATTTTCAAAGGAATTTACATGTCAATTTAGTCTGCATATAATATTTATATACAGTATTTCTACCTTCCGTATATAATAATCTGTTTTCATCCTATGATACATTAAATACATTTCAGCTTATGGATCCAGAATGTATTAACAGCAGCTGAAATTTAGAAATCCTTCTTAATAAATGAAAAATATTGCAGATGGGTCCTATCATTGAGTTATGGCAAAAAACAGTATTTAAAAAAAAAAGTCTATTGCTTAAATTAGAGGTGCAGAATCTAACATATTTTAAATGTTCTAGCCTCCCCCAACAGGATAGTTGAATTAGATACTCATTAGCATTTTATATTTCCCCTGAGAATACTTCCCTGATCTTTTTTTTTCTTTTACTGTATGATATCTAGTCATTTTACTTATTTTCACATCCTTTTAAAAATGTTTATTTTAAACACAGCTGCAAAATGACTAAAGGATGATCCTGATGCAAACTTTGACATTTACCAAAAGAAAAAACAAACAAACAAAAAAACCCAAAAGAAGCTTCCAAGCAAATTTTGATTGGCTTCATTCGGACAAGAAACACTGTCATGGGGTTACAGAGTCTGAGAACAGTGCAGAAGAAAAATCAATTTTTTTGTGTGTGTGTTGCTAGAATCTAGTAAATGCATGTGAAATTCTACCATAGAGTTTGTTTTCAATCCATGTGGAAGGGAGGGTTCGAGGGAGGGGAGCATTATTACAGTCCACGAGAGGTGTCTCCTCTTCTGAGAGCCCGTCATCGTAAAGTAAGGAATCGGAAGGTGTGGAAGCCGCAAGATCTAAGTAGTCCTAAGAAGTGAATACAGAAAAAGCTGGTTAATGTACAGTGTTGCTGTTTGGGTATAAGGGCTAAATGTGCATTTGCTTTCTTTACAACAAGGAACTACAGACCCCACTGCATTTGTCTTTTGCTAGAACCTCTGGCACCACGGCATCTTTGGAAGCATCTGGTTTGCCTGGACACTGGACATGCCAGAGACACATTAATACTTCCCCTACTTCATTCTGCACATCAGGAAAATACCCCAAAAATTGAAGGGCTGTGCTGATTTCTTTGATTTCTCTTTTTCTCAGTTTCTGGTATGCCCTGATACATATGTATGCCTGAAATACATATATGTAGATACATATGCATGCTTAAAGGAGAAGGTACTCAGATCTCATAATCATTTTAAAAAATCTGTTATATAACAAGAAAATATTGTCAAATAAAGCTTTTGATGCTGTTCTAAAAGTAAATATTTAGGTCAACTGTAAGAATTTGTTGGTTTTCATCTATGCTACCAAATTGCTTTGATGCACAAAAGAAACATGAAGCATTTTTGACTAATCTAAAATACAGTTTTTGTTTTCACAGTGGCTTTTCCTTTGAAAATTTACTGAAATTGAACTTTAAAGGATGAAGTTATGCAATTTTATGAGGGAAAAAAATCTTCAGAACTTGTCACTTAGGCAAGAAGAAAAATGACTAATTTGTCAAGTTCTATTTTGGATTGGTTTTGTTTTAATTATGATGATCATTTCAGAAAACTTGCCAGCTTCTATATTACAAGTCTGTCAGTGGACATGCATATCTTTTGCATACAGATTCTCAACAACTATAAGTTAGTGGTTGATAGAGTGATCTAATGTACAGCCTGGACCTTCCACTTTGCCATTTTTAATTTAGAACTTATTTTTACATTCACATTCTGAACCCAGTTGTTCCCACTTGTTTATTAGCTCTTTTTGCACCCAATGTAAATTCTCAAATCTGATCATAACAGTCGCTGCTATTTCCTCTGGTTGTCATTTGTAACTGCCTCTCTCCCCATAACTATTAGATGGAAAAAAAATTTAAGTTTTTATGTGCAAGTAGGTATGTATACATTTTATAAATATGTGCAACTTGGACTTATTTTTAGACCTCAGTATCCATCATTTAAAGAAACTTTATACAGGATTATAATAGTTCTAAAGTAACTTAGAATGGTGGGATCATACAGCTTTCAGTTCTCTGACTGCATGAAATGCTGCAAGAAACTAGATACGTAAATGCTTCAAGATTTGATGAAAAATAAATCACTTTGCTTTAAAATAAAAATAATTATTTCTGTACATTCAAACTCAGATGATCCCAAAAACTTTCAAAATTCATGCTTTCCACACTTACCCTACTCTTCACCATCATTTTCTCTAGTTCCTTGCTGATCTCAGTAAATGTTGGTCTTTTATCAGGTTCTTGCTTCCAGCAGCGCAACATGAGGTTGTACCTGTGACCCACCACAAGGTGGAAAAAACCCCAAAATTGTTAGAAGTGGCTTGTGCTTCTGCTCAAATAATTTATTGTACTGAAGCTGAACTGTGGCATGAAGGCCATCCACAAGTACATCAATCTCTGCTGTGTTCTGTTAAATGTTCCCTTAAATTAACAACTGACATTCACAACAATGGGCTTTTATTTCCATGAGTCTTTATGAGTTTAAATAATGATGCACTTGGCTGTCCTTGAAGGACTGTAGTCTTAGGTTTCTTTCTCTGTTTTCAGTTTCTCAAGGGACCACCTCCTGTGTAGGCAGCAGGCCAGATTTAATTTAATTTTGTTTGCATATGACACCAAAGAAATTTGTATATCAACCTGAAAAACTCTGCTGTTATACCAGAAAGTAGAAATTTGTTCTTCATTTGCTTAAATTCTTAAAAGTTTCTGTAAACTTTTCTTCAAAGTGAAGTCTAACCTAAGACTATTTGCACAAACTAATGTTCTTTTGATTATTTCTATTATTGTTATTCGATTACATCTGGTTTTATTCTGTCTTTAACTGCCTTCTATGGCATACAGTGTGAAAAGGAAAGGGACCAGAATTAAAGTTTTATGGTGGAGTGACTACCAGACAAATGTTGGCCAAGTTCTGGAAGTGTAACTCTCCAGCCTGTGCTGTTCACATTGTTTTTCTAGCTCAGGTGTTTTCAGGACTAAGTGATCTTGTCACGTAAGTGCTCTAATTGTGAAACAGTTGGCTATGAGAACTAGAGCAACCTATTGAAAAGCACTGCATTTTTTGCTTTCATCCACAATCTCTCTTGCTTGACTGGTTAAAGCAGAGAATGCAATTTAAGAAAAATGGTCCTTAAAGTGGGCTTTCAAAGGCTGTCAGAAAATTTTCTGAGTAAAACAGAAAAATTTGAAAAAAGTCAGAAAACCATGATGTGGCTTGAATAAGAAAATGAAACACAGAGATGGTCAGCTTGCCTAACCTAATAATTATCAATGATATAACATGTTTGAACTGAGGTCTTATTCCCTGGTGAGATGAAACAAAAAAAAAATTAAATATTATACATTTCTTAGAGGATACCTGCTAATCACACTTGTAAACTTCTTCACTGCCCTAAATTCATAAACGCTTAATGCTTTTTCTCTGTCTATTAAAAAAAATGATTTATTATTTATACTGTATTTTCTCAGCCCAGATGTGGCCAAAGCATCCTTCCAATTGAAAATCAGTCAAAAGAGTGGTCACAGTGATTACAGCCTGGTAACTTTCAAAAAAACCACGACCATGACCAGATTTGCAGGCTGAACAGAAATCATGCCTCATCTCCAAATGACATGGAAGACCACAGACAGAATATATTTCATATTGAGAGTGTTTTAATAAATCAGCCAACAAATTATGAACTGTCTCCAAATAGGAAAGAAATTGCCATGGGCTTACCAAGTCACAGAAAAGTTATATCTTCTAGAGTGTAGATTTCTGTGTCAAGGTATCATTTCTCCTTTGTAATGCCAGGACAATTAATAGAGAATGACTGTGGATGGAACATCCGTCTCATTTGCAGGAAAGTACAAAGATATTTTCTTGAATATTTCACCTACCACTGTGTTTTATGAAATTTTCCTCCTTCCCCCACCCTCAAAAGTTTTAAAAGTTCAAACTCTTTTAACTGTTTGGCAAGCATGTTATTCAATATCCTACAAATATTTTTGGATGTAGCTGTAAGGATTTTGTTGGCAATTTTTTTCTGTCACTTTAATGTTCACTAATTTCATGACATTCTTTTAAGCGCTACATATTTTGACTGTATCTCTGAGATATACAGAATAGTATTTATGTGGAATTTATTTAAACTTTTTTTTTAAAGTGCATTTATTAACATTTATGAATCTAATCAGATAAAGAGCTACTTACATTTCTTCACTGCAGTTTTCTGGTCTCTCCATTCTATAGCCTGTTTTTAGGAGGTTAAAGAGTCTTTCAGGAGCAATACCTGGGTAGGGATTGCCTCCCAAAGTAACAATCTCCCATAGCAGAACTCCAAATGACCACCTGAAAAAGACAAAGTGAGCTTTTATTTATAGTGGTGGGTTTCATGAGCTTAGTGTGGCATTCACACAACAAATCTCTTTCTACTGTTTTCAGAACCCAACAAAATTCAAGATACTGCCAAGCCAGAAGGGCTGTACAGATGCAAATAGAGCCATCATTATTCCCAAATACTGTTCATTGAACAGGTTAGCAACCAAAACAGCAGAGAAAATGGAAACCCCTCTTTTATCCATTGACAAAAGCTAACTATATCCTGGGAAGGCCCATCTTCTCTGGACAGCAGAAAGTCCTTCCCATGGTGGCCCAGCCCAAAGGCTTGTTCCTCTTCTATGCAGTGCTCCTGCAAGTGCCCCTCTTTTTCCTCTGGCTACAGAGGGAGTTTAACATCCCTAATTAGCCCTTAGAGTCCTAATCAGAAATAACTGTCTAAATCAAATTTACACAGTTACCAAGGGACTGGTTTGCTGTCTCGACTATGAGATAGCACAATGTATTTACTTCAACCACATCAGCTGGTCTGTTGGGCCATTTCAGTGATTCAGGACCTAATTTTCTAATGAATGAAGAGGAAAGAATTTATTCTGGAAATACCAGATGCCTAAAATAAAGTTTGACATAGAACAGAAGAAACTATTTTCTATAATGAACAGAAGAAATGGTGAATTTATAAACCTGCTTTACTGAGGAGCTCAAACAAAAAGACCTTGTGCAATAGGTTGGAAGTATTTAGAAGAATTAATCCATTTTTGGAGGGCAGGCCAGGAGAAGAGAGGCAAAAATACTTCCCTTTCCTTAGTGAAAGGCTTTTTTGAGAGACAAAGGAGCTACAAATTACATTGAATCTGCTCAACTGACAGAATTGAAAAAATCTGGATGTTCAAAATGAAGGAAACTTTTTCACTCAAAGGGAATGCTCAGTAGGATTCATCTGGAAGCAAAATTGCATACAATTTATGAAAAAATGTTAGCTTTGGTAATTTCTCTGTAAATTCTACTTTTAAGAAAATTTTAGGAAGTGTTACACACCTACTGCCAAACCAAACAGGGGTATCTAATTCCCTGTGAAAATTCCATCACAAAATGGTAGCCAAATACCTCACCTCCTGTCTGACTACATTCCACCTGCGCTTCTCACATTCTAAAGAACAATGGTAAGCCCAAAAGTACAGCAATAAAACTTCCAAAAGGATCAGAGAAGCCAAAGTGACTCTCACACAGTCCTAAGTGGTATGCTGCCATTCTTCTCCCTAATGCCATTCATTGAATTAATTTTTAATCACTCTGCACATTCTTGAAAGCTTATGAATATTTATAGCATTTTCATATACTTTATTAATATTTCTCCTCATACCCTTTTTGAAGTCAATTATGCTCTGCCATCAGGTTATAATTCTGTCCATGATTAATTCAAATAAACTTTGGAGCATGAGAGGCTTTATTTTTAAAATCCACTTCTGCTTAAGAGGAATTTTACAGAATTATGGAAGGAGAGATCAGATGAATAATTTCTTAATTAAAACTGTTTAGTAGATGGATGTATTAGAATAGAATGCTATAGAATGCTGCAATACTTCAAAATTATTATACAAATTAAACACTGTGGGAGGACAAATGAGGGATGAAAAATTTTCCTCTAAGTTATGTTTATTGCTGAATAAAAATATGATCAGAAGAAGGCAGGAAAGAAAAGTATGTGAAGAGGAAGACAGTATGCTTGCTTTCCACTGATGTCATTGACCTCTGAAGCAAAAATGGGATTTTTGTAAATGCTGGCAAGTGGTACTGCTATTAAGCTTTGCTAACCACTAACTATATAGAACAGCTTTAGAAAGCTGGAAAATAGAAACACAAAATATCAGAAAAAAGAGCATATTGGAATGGTTGATGAGTAATATGTTCACCTAAAATATAACTGCATCACCACAAACAACAAAGAATATCCATAAAATAATATTTTCAGTGAGTGCAATTATCTAAAAAAATAACAATCAATGCTTCAAAAAAAGTACTTCATTGATCAGTCTGCTGCTGTTGAACTGGCATCCGTGGAATCCAGTGCTGGAGAGGATTTGGATTGCAACTCTGCGTGGCCTTGGTTCTGCTCTGTAGGAACTTGGCTAAATTAGGAGCTGCTGCACAGCACTCAGATGATTTAATGTATAATGACACGGCGAAGGTGACCCCACCAAGTGAGTCAAAGGCACCGTGTAAGCACGTGCAGATATTTAGCACCTTTATGCCCTTGTACTGAAGCAGACCTACAAAACACAAGGCAGTGCTCTCTTCAGAACGCCTGATGCATCTCCAAGGAAGCTGGTAAATCAGCACAGCGTCACAGGAGACACTAACCCAGACCTGGGTAGTGGGAAAGCCACAGAGCACCAGCGTGTTGTGTCGCTCAGGGCTCTGAGCTTGCCTGATGCCAGCCGGGCAATCTCTGCGTGGTGTTGTACAAGAAACAGGCTCCTGGGCTTGCTTAATAACAGCCCGTCAGGAAAACAAATGGGGAGGAATGATGCTGGATCCACAAGATCAATCAGCAATCAAAGAAGAGGCAGTTACATGACAACACAATCTGTTCTGGCCCCAAACCGTAGTGACAAAACTGTTTTGAAGAAAATGAAGAAATTAAAAATATGCTAAGAAGTTTTTAGAGGAATTTTAACAATTCTCTGAGAAAAGCAGATTTAAAGAAGCAAGTCAGAACAACGGATGCTCTGAGGAGGATAAAAAGAGACCCAGAAAAACCTGGAAGGGGATCTACGTAAATGTGACATTCTCTCAAGAATTACCCCAATCTTTTTTTCTTTTCTTACTCCAACTGAAACTAAATAAAGGAAAATACTTTGGAAATTCATTTTGTAAGGAATTTCCAAGGCATGCAAAATACTTTATTTCACTACTGCAGAGAAAAGAGTAAAAAATAAATGTAATTATTTTAGAAGTACAAATCAAAAGATGCTTATTTGGACATTTGCTATTATCAAAGTGTTTTTGCCCTCAAAGTGCAATGCCACTGAAATTGGTATGTTTTACTCCATTTGAGTGTAATGAAAACATTACTTTAGTCACGTCCTCTCTTTCAAGGGAAACTTGAAAGGTATCAAAATGTTACCTAGCAGAAAATCAGGCATAAGTACTGCTGCTTTTACAGTCCTTCAGAGGTTTTTCTCCTAAATAAATAATACTCAGTGTCTACCTGGTGAAATCACAAGCATCATTCACCCCAAAGAGAAAGAAATGCAAGTATCTGATCTTAACGTGAAAACAGCTTAGCTGTGGTTGTTTTGTCACCTCATCATCACAGGTGGAGATAGCAGCATATCCATCTTCAGGGTCTCTATTTCCCTAATCATGCAAATGAATTTGTATTTTGGCACTGGAACTGGACCATTCCCCTAAGGTCTGAACTGACTGTCATTAAAATTAATTGGAGTTTTGTCATTGATTCCAATAGGAGTGAGGTCAGGCATTAAATTCTTCCTCCCTTCTTCCAATCCATCTCTCACCTGCCAGTAAGTGTTACAGACAAGTGATGAACAGAACTGAGAAGTTCAGATACAGCTATTACCTTTAGCTAAGACAAATCATTTGTGTTTATAAATTCAAAGGCAATCGTGTCACATGGACACATCCAACCCTTGTTGATTTCAACAGGAATTATGTACATAAATACCTCTGATAATCTTTTATTCATATTTAATTCAATGGCAAAAATCTTATGTATCATTGCCAGTTGATGGTGCCATCCAAACTGTGTTTTTCATGGTTTTTTTGCAAGAGTAACCAGTCTGGCTCCTATGTACCTTGTTGTGCTTCCTCCCTCATCTCCTTAAACAAGCACAGAAACCAGAAAGTATGCAAGGATTTACACTTACACATCACTTTGTGTTGTATAGATATGGTCAAATAGGGACTCTATGGCCATCCATTTCACAGGTATTCGACCCTAGGAGGTAAAAATGCAACAATGCAATTACTGGTCAGAAAATTAAGTTTCCTAGTGAAAAAAAAAAAGGTATTTATCTTCAAAATGATAAAAGATACTCTATCCATACTATAGCATTTTTCAATGGACTTGATGATTTGGCATTTCATAAGAAAAATAGTGAGGACAATTGTAAGAGTTTTTAAAATCACTCATTCATTTCATTTCATACACTTAGCAATCTAATTATGTGTGAGAAGGTTGTGTGGTTTTTTTGCTGGTGGTCACCAGTTTTAAGCCAGATAAACTCAGCTCTCCTCTTAACAAAGAACTTCCAAAGTGTGCAAGTGCAAAAATGATGGGGAATGATGGTTAAAGAAAAAGAGCTATCTCATTTATATAAGGGATGATGCATAAATGGAAGGAGCCTGATACCTTTGATTTCAAAACTGAACCTGGACAGCCATATTTGGTTACTAGTTTCTAAATGGAATCTACATATTGCTACTTTTCACTGGTAGAAATTCACTAGAAAATCTGAAAAATCTGCCCCAGATATTCATGAAAATCTAGGTTTGCAAAATTTCAAGATGTTTCATAACCTTTGCAATATGACTAGCATTCATATGCCTTACTTTTCATTCCCATGAAATTCATATATATCTATGCAAAACCTGTTTTAGTAGGATTTAAAACTTATCCTTCTGCCTTCCTCTCAATATTTTATTTCCCCTGTCTCCCCATCCAAGCAGACAGATGCTTGCTAGGCTCTGAATAGTACTACAGGCGAAGAGTGTCTCAGAAGTGAAGAGAAAATATCCATTCAGTATATCATGGCCCACCAAGTAAAATGAAACTGCCTAAATGCCTTTATGTGAATGCATCATTCTTAAAATACAGAGTAACTGGTACAGATCAGTGTAAAAATATATCAGAAAACAGCTAAACAAACTTGCTAAAACCCTTTTACATAAGACCATGTCTTCTAAAAGTTTTTTTTCTTCTCAGCTTGTTTTGACTTATGAAACATTCACAAAAACTGGTCTGAAAAAACAGGGAAAGCTAAACTGAAAATGCATGGTATTTATGGAAATCTTTTCATAAAATTCTAACATTTTTACATGCAAAAATTCTGTTGGCAACTCTTTCATATTAAGTCAGAGAGGGAACTGAACCAACAATGCTCATCTGATAAAGTCAATAGAAAGTTGTGTTCATGAAGATCACAGTCTAGCCTGGGATTGACTCATGGAAATTCTTCTGATGTCAGAGACAGGTGGATGAAAACGGCAGAAAGCAGGATTTATCTTACTCTATTTGACAGTGGCTTTCAAAAGAATAATTAAATGGCAAGCCTTATCTTCTTAGTCTCAAAGTTATAATGCTCAAGTGTTTCTTTTGCAGGAAAGTAGTGACATAACAACTTGTCTTTCCATCAAATTTCCTTTCACAGTCCTACAGGTGAAAGGTTACCATATGCTGTCTACTGCCATGAGCACTGTGAGAAGGCAGAACTTTATCAAGGCACCCAATAATAATTTACTCTGGTAGGAAAAACACAACTACTTTAAGTAACCTCTGGCAGATATCATGAGCTCCTGATCTACTCCGACCTGTGATGTAAAATTTTGATTAATATTTGGCATCTTTCATACATCATTCGGAAGTGTTTGTAAGAGGGCTTTGCTTCAGGTCTTCTGTGTAGAAGTGATCATTCCTAAAATTAGGATCTTTATATAAATTGACTATACTTCTTTCAGCTCCTTGAGATTTTTTGTTTATATTTTTAATTATAAATCGGAAGAGACAAAGAAAAAAGATGTGTGGTTTTGTTTGTGTTTTCACACTGTGTGATGAGGAACTGGATAAATAAGGAGTGGAATGAGAGGACTTGATAAATGAGGAGTGGAAAAGCTAACAGTGACTTAAATATGATACATCTTTTACATATATATATACACACCTATATATATATTTTTCTGTCCCAATGATTTAGTTCATGATTTTGTTTCATCTTAATTTTTATTTCTTTAAAATAAAGAATTATTTTAAATTAACAGCTATTATCTTTTTCACCCATGCTCAAGTGCTGCAGTATAAATTAATTTTCTTGATTAGCTAATAATTTTCAGTACCGCTTTTAATGTGCACTGTACCTTGCTCCTCTTTACGTACGAATCTTCTTCATATACATCACGTGAGAGGCCGAAATCAGAAATCTTCATTTTGCGCCCTTCTGCCACCAACACATTTCTGGCTGCTAAATCCCGATGCACGAGCTTTCGGAAGGAAACAACAGCCGTGTTTATGCTTCTTGTGGAGGAACCAAGAGCTGACGTGTCTATCACAAGCACACACGTTACACTGCCCTACCTTCATTTCCGCCAGGTACTGCATCCCGCGGGATATCTGCCACGCAAACGAGATCAGATCTCCCATTGTCAAGGCTCTCTCATCAGGGTTGTCCAAATAACTTGAATTTCTGTTGCCATCACCACCCACGTAGCTTGGGCCTACTTTTCGACTTTCCCTGAGGAAACTGCGCAAGGAGCCGTATTTAGCATATTCCACAATTAAATACAGTGGGCCTGAAAGAAACAAACACACGGATAAGTAAACAACTAACAGATAACCATTTTATGGGTTTTTTTTCAAAAAAGTTTCTTCTAGTCAGCACATTGCTCCAGACACCTCTGGCCTTTATGTAAAAAGCACTGAATCAGCCAGAGAATGAGAATATTTTTAGCTTACATGCTCTATGCAAAGTGAGTGAGTTTCAGCCTAAATCAAGGCAGAATGCTGGCTCCTGCCTATATTCCCTCATCTAGATAATTTGAGACCAAAAAAAATAAAAGAGACAACCTTCTTACAAATCAGATCTGTGAAACAGCCTTAGAGAAACTTTAAAAAAAAAATTAAAATAAAAATAATTTTCTTGAGCTTGTGACACTGAGCTCAAATCATCTGCTAATTCCAGCATTGCATTTAAGGTGCCTTTTGAGAGCACTTAGAAACATTCTGGCGTTGCAATCCATTAATTTCTGCTCCCCATTATCCACATGAATAATACCTACTCAGTACCTTAATGCTAAATACATTTGTCTGCTCTATCAAAGCCCTCCCACCTCAGACACTAATGAATTAACTTGATATTTATTAAAAGCCTGTGACTCAGAAAAATTTCACTTCCTTTGGGATGAAAAAATACATTGTTCTGAAAAGAAAAAAAATAACCCGCCCCACTGGTTCATTACCTTACTAAGACTCAGAGATGACTCACTCCTGAACTACAATCTCTGTCTACAACTAAGAGTGCCACTTGCAACAGAATTGGGTGGCAAAGAAGGCAGGCCTTTGCCCAGAGTTGCAGAATCCATACTGTGATTTTAGGCTGCACAACTGCAGATGCAAAAGGAAGAGAATGTTGCCGTGCAACTTCATTCAAAATGAGCAGTTTCTGTGTACAACAAAATTTGCTTCATTGGCAGCTTATAATACACGTGTCTGAAGATTTTCCCCCTTGAAATATACCCATCCATGACTGTGGCTTTTAGCAACCATTTTGTAAGAGGGAGATAATAGTTTCATGACAGTGGAGGAAAACTGAGTATTAATCCAACTATCCAGCTACATTTTAACAGAAGGATTCTGTAGTTGTCTTTTTGCATTATTTTAGTATAAATAATAACAACAATAATAAAAATTCAATTAAACTTGAAATATAACCCACATTAGAAAACACTTACTGAGCATCAAGATAATATAAAAATATATATTGATTGGAAGAGAATTCATAGGAGACTTGTTAATTTAAAATAGCTTCAAAATCAAAAAGTGCATTGAAGAAAACCATTGAAGAATGCTTAGTTACACTGGAATACTATTTCCCCTTCCTTTCAAACACTGTTTTTCTTATATGTCCCTCATTTTTTTCAGCCAGCAGCAAATTTAAAGAGTGCTCAGCAATTATTAAGCAGTGGTACAAACCCATCAATGAACTGGTTTTGTTTCCTTGCTTGATGGTTTTGTCTTAATAACAAGCTTCTAATATTTACCATCTTGACTGCAGGCTCCATAAAGTTTGATGACATGGGGATGGTTCACCTGTTTCAAGAGGTTGAACTCTGAAAGTAGATCTCGCAGCTCACTCTGGGAAGCATTTTCTGCAGAAAGTGACCAAACACACAGTTATGATTAGGAAAGCATTACTCAAGAGTTCTCTAAGTACCATTTGAACTACGACATCTACCATCAATCCTGGAGTTAGCAAGGGGTTGGAAAACTCTCCACAGGAGAGGAATTTCCCCATGTCCACTGTCCTGCAGTCATTCACATCAGAACCTAGTGAAAGTTGCTGCTGTTCTGGCTTGGTAGTAACCTGCTCTGGTCACCACTTTGCCCTGAGACAAATGACTACAGGACAAGTAGGTCAGGCAAGAATCCAGACCAGAGTCTGTAATGTGTTGCAAATGCCATGAAATTACTACAGACCTTTTCTAGTTTTCTAGAGAAACTTTTTAGGGTGAATCAGTGCAATCAAAGCTTCAGAAGCATAAGAAAGACAAGATTTTACGTTGATCAAACCAAAAAAGGCTCTCTCAGTTAACTGACAGGATAAAGCCCTCCTCCTCCTAAATACATTTTCCAACAGAGTAAAAATCCACTAATCTACTAACAGAGATCCAGATTTAGAGTTCAGAAGCTAAATGTGTAGTTCAGACTGATTTTACTGGGTCACATGTATGCAGAGTCAGTGAGAATCATGTGATAATATATGGCCTCTAGAGGCTTTCTTAGCCTTTCAAGTGTTTGGGCTTTTTTGAAAAATTCTTCAGACTGACAAGTTTCCTGTTTGGACACACTGGGGCTTGAAGGAGATTCCTAGTCATAAAGACACTGTGGGTCAGAGATAACCCTTTTGTTACCTCACCTTAAATCTCTCTGACACACAGAACCTGCCTGGATAGTTTCTACAGTGTGACACTGGGCATTTGACAAGTATGTGAGTTGGGCATTTGACAAGTACGGGTTCATCCTTATTTAAGGCTAATAAAAACAAGTTCAGCTTCTGCTTTTTGGTAGCTTGCTGTATGTTTTCCCATAAAGGCGGTAAGCACCAAAGGATTAATTTATATATTCATTTAAAATACATGTGCGACTAGTTTGCTCTGATGAGAATAATTTTTATTCTGTTGTACTATATGTTTCCATCACTACCATATGTTTGTATCCACCATAGATTATCTCATAGTCTGAATCTCCACTCATAGTAGAGTCTTCTACCCCAGGGAGTACAATATCGGATGGTCTCTCAATACTGAGGAGGCCTACAAAAAATATCTATTTATGTAAACCAAAAATAAGAACATCAACTTAATGCCCGTGAGAAAAGTCCTATTTTTCTAGTTCTGGAGTAATGTGACATGAACACACACAACAGAACAAAATTCTCCATGTACCATGCCTGTTTATCTGCTGGAAAATCTAACTTCGAATGGAGACATCTAGCCCTGAAGCTTTAAGCCCCCTTTTTTTTTTCCCCACAAATTACCAATAATTTGTATTTACATATTGGTTGGTGTTTCCTGCTTTAATTTTATTGTAATGAGGGCATTCATATCAGGCAGGATGTCAGATTTAATTCATATGAGAAAAGTGGGAATAATGGGGTAAAAAAAAATTATCCCTCTGCTCCTTTAAACATCCATCCATAGCTCCAAGACTATTTTGGCTCAGCTATTTGCTTTTTGCTCCCTGTTCCCTCCCCAGTACATAATGCCAAGTTGACACAGTAGGGGAGAGTCCTACCTTGGTCTGTTTTAACCACAGATTGTGCCCATCTACATAGCTCAGGCAGGAGTTGTCTTTTATAAAATAAGCAGGAAGCTTTCTCCATTAACATCCTGGTGCACCTACCATTGCCTTTTAAATATCAGACATAGTCTGGTATAGTCCCTGGCTTGGACAAATTACCTGCTCTGCATCTGTTACGGAGAAACAATGGGTGATGTTGGCCTGATCCAAAATAACTGTCCTTTATACTTTGTGATAGCATTGCAAAGGGCACTGAAAACTAATACAATGGTTCTTATACTTTGACTGTCATGTGTGAACAGTCAAGTTAAACCAATAATAACACATAAATATTTGCAGAATGACAAATGTTCTCCAGTGTGAAGCTGTAAAAGAGAATTTCAGGTGACTATTAGCAGTTTAATTTACATTACAGAGAGATTCATTAGAGCCTGAAGCATTACCGTAAATGTCAGATCAATTTATTACAATAAGGTGCTTAAAATAAAATTTTACTCCTTCACATTGTCAATTCTGTCAATTCTTTCCTTCATAACAGCTAGGGGAAACTGAATGTTAAATTATCTGCAAGTAAAAGCAACATTTTTACCACTATGTCTTGGAATCTGAACTCAGGCACAGGTTGCTGATGAAAATGTGCTAGAAAAAGCACTGTCACTAAGTGCACAAATAAACATGAAATGAAATAATGACTATTCTATTGATAATGACATACAAGTATTACAAATAATAGTTAACTAGTCTTTACTTCTGAAAAATCTTAGTTCCTAGACTTCCTCCATGTGACCTATTCTCCACTGAACCTCTTGAATGAAGGCATGCACTTCATAATGCATTTATTTCTTAGGTAAAGTGATGGGATATGCAGCATCTTTCAAGCAGCAGCAGATGTAGGTTGAATATAACAGAAATGGTAATAAGTACAACATTTTTCTCTAATGACACGCTTTTACTTATAAGCAGCAGCAGGAAGTGGTTGAGTTCAAGGTCTCATATCATCTTAACATTATCAAGGCATACTTTGTTTTTCCCAGTTCTAAAGTCTTAGGGAAAACTAAGACAGCAGGAGACAGCACTGGGTTATTCAAGCCAGTTTGGCAGAGCTCCTAATGATTGAAAAGCAGATCAGAAAGGATAAAACTAGATGGAATTCTCAATCTGGATGGAATTCTCAATCAGGAAAGTAACTTAATAGGTCTGTTCTGTCTCTTCACATGATTATAACACAATTTATTTGAAAAGCTTTGGTCCAGAAAACTGGATAGAGGGGGAAAAAAAAATCAGAAAGTTTAACAAACCCTCACAATGCCAAACAAAATTAAATACATATGCTATGTTAAGACAGAGGTTCCGTGCACATTATGATTTAGAATTAGTTACTTGGATCAATGTGATGCTAGTTCCTAAAGTCAGAAATCTGTCAGAATATGTCAGAAATCTGTCAGAATATGTCAGAATGCTGCAAGAAATAGAGGTGGTGACACTGGTTGTTTTTAGCCAACCTTTTGCTATCATGCTGACCCCTCTTAAAATCGATTCAGAGATTACCACAAACAGTTTGCAAATCATTTCAAATCCAGATGGGAATGTACCTTTTAACATTTTCACTGCTACAGTGGTATAGCCAGCCCTTCCCTTGAGTCGGAATGCTGTTGCCTTGACAACCTTTCCAAATTCTCCTTCTCCAAGAGTCTTGCCCAGAACTAGGTTCTTCCGAGGGACTTCCCACTTTGGATCTTCCTGCAGGAGAGAAAAGCAACTCTATGAGATGAAGCAAGGAAAAGAAGTGGCTAGCTATGCCCAAAGCATCAATGTTCAGTAGAAGACCATTCCTCAGGAATAGGAACACTTCAGTGTACAGTGTTGGTTGCTCTTTTTATCAATATCAGTGTATTCCTATAAAACCTTATGAATATGTAGGTATTTTGCAAGTGTTTTTTCCATTACCTTGAAAACACCTCCTTTAAAACAGGCTGTACATGTAGTCTATGGATAATGGATTGTATTTGCAGGTCTGGGAAATAGGGTACAAATGAAAAATGAAGCGATACAGAATAAATGCTTGCTTTCAGAATAACTGAATATATGACCTTTGTGAAGAACTAAGTTAGTTTTACTCACAGAATAAGGCTTTCCCTTAAGAATTCATCAGAAAAAACAATTATCCTCTCTTATGAAATTAACACTATTAAACCTTAAGGTTGCAAAATGATGACAGACACAGAAATCAGACAAGCAATTAAAGCAGAACACAAGGTCTGTGAAGACCTCAATATCTCACATTCAAATAGATGTAATGTTGCCACATATGTCACTTAAAGTGTCAGTGTTTCTCTACTGTGTTGGTTCATGAAAATGCACCATCTGGCAAGCATCTTGGGTGGTATGGGATTCAACGAAGAAAAAAATAGGTTAAAGGTATGGCAGCATGACTGGGCAAAAATCCTTAAATGTGGGTAAAACTCCCACACCAACTGACATCCACAATCTGTATGTCAAAAGTCAGGAAGAGATTTTAGCAGGGTTTTTTTGTTATGTTTTAAACTTAGCCTTGTTGTAGTATTATGGCTTATCACAGAGTACAAACCTGCTATTATTAGTATTTAACTGGACAATGTTAAAAGTAAAACCACACTACTATCAAATGCAGTTACATTAGGAAAAAACATGAACTTAAATTAGATGTGAAGTATTACAATATGTTAAAGCACAACAAAAGTGGAAGAACATATAGGCCTTACAAATTATAATGTTTATCCAAATGCTCATTAAGTATCTCCAGTTCCCAGCTTGTACACGTGAATTCCAATGTCATTATTTGTACTGGGTATTTCTATAACATTTTCTGCATGGATAAACAAGGCTGACATCAAAAAACAGCATGCAAAATGACATCAGGCTTACTGGTATTTTAAAGGTGTCTACGGACACCTGGTTCTCCACGGAATCCAGAGAAGGCCGTCGGACGTTACTGGAGGAGTAACTGATGGGGTAGGATTGGGTTGGGCGCCGGAATGTCATTTCTGCAGAGGCAATAGGTGGCTTCGGAGAATTCTTGTGGTAACGATGGATGAAATAGGAAGAAAGCAGCACAGAAATGATGAAGGACAGCAGCACTGCCCCTGCTATCACAGTCTTGCACACTTCATCACATAGTTGCTCTGTGGACCAAGAAGAGCTTCTTAGAATGTTGCTTGTGATCTCCTACTTCTGATTTGGGAGGGCATGTAACACACACAGGTGTGGCAGAAATAGAGCTCAAAATAATTTAATATCCTAGGGAAAAACTTAATAGCTGTTTCGCCAAGAAATTTGAGAAATTGCAAATATGCCCATTGCACTACTACTTCTTTTTATTTTGGACACCAGCAAGGAATTGTTTGCCTAACTGCCTGTGCCAGTGTAGGGGACAGCCAGTTTGACCACATGTTCCTCATCTTCATAGACACTGGCTACCTCTGACACTCTTCTTTAACACCCAGCCTGATATCTTCTGATATCCGATACCACTTATCTCTCTGGATACCTATGACTGAATTTTGCTTGTGCACAGCAGTTTATGGTAGAGTCTTTTAAGCCATCAAATAAACTCTTCTTCAAATAAAAAAAATAATTAATTATTTCAACTGTTAGATAATAAAGAATATTTCTCTTCATCTTTTGGATTATAAGGCGACATAGGATATTTCTGCTTTGTATTTTACAAAGTAATTGTTTCTGAAAACATTGCCTCATGCTGCATCTGCTGCTAAAGAAACATGCAGGCTTTTTCTTCCCCATTTACTACTTCCCTTTCTGCAGAAGCACTTTTAGTGTCTCACTTTAGAAACTTTCTTTAAGTCTGTGTGCCCCCAGACAGCATCCCTAAGGGGTCACTTCCCAAAGAAACTATGAGATCCAAAATAATGTCCTGGGCACTATTGTATCTGAAGTCAGGATTAACTGACTTCACATAAGTAATTAGCTACACCTGCATGCTGTACCTCAGCAATAAGTGGAAACAGCACACTACCTTTCTAGAATAGAAATAAAAAAAGATTAAACAAAAAGAAATAAGAAGGAAGAAGCTTTACGCTTCCCTTTTTTCTTACATCTATTTTAATTTTTCTCTTTCTATATAAATTCTAAATAATTTGGTTTTAGAGTTGCAAAATATTTCATGTTATGTTTATTATTAGCCATAATAAATACAATTTTAAAAATCCATTATCTGTTTCAATCTGTTTCAAACAACTGCACAAAGCTTTTCTATTTAAACAAAGGTCAATGAAAAAAGCAATCCACTCCTCCTCCTGATACCATGGGTGCTGGCTATCTCTGACATTTTGAAGCTGAGATTTTCAGAAATTATTAGGAAGCTGGAATTACTTAAAAGTAATAGAAGTCATTTTAATGCTCCTAGGGGCCTCTGTAAATATCAGGTGAGTCTCACTGAAATGCAAATGCTGCTGGAAATCAAAGGACTACTGACTTGTTTGTCATGTGGTAATGAACAAAAAAGAATCTTTAGCCAAGGCTATAAATAACCACTCTGGAATTTTTCAGGCTCCACAGTAGATGTCAAGGTGACAGTTCTTAACTAGTTGTATGTTAGCAGTCTCTGAACAAAGATATTGCTTATTAGCAAGCCCACAAGTGTAGATCATTGTACATATACACGTGGTAGATACAAAGAGAGAAAAAGATTACTATGACAACAGCAGATAATGTTTAGACTTACCTTTGATATCATCTTTCTCACAATAACAGTTCTGTCTTGGGAAGCAGTAACAAATTCCATGTCCTGACTTAATTCCAAGATTTCCAATACCCTTCCCATGGCCACCAATAATGTTTCCACCTAATCAAATACAGACAAAAGCTAAGATTCTTACATGTAGGTGAAAGGGAATAAAAGGCTCAGAGTTAGCCATGGGTTTTTCCCAGTATCTGGAATTTGACAGGGCAGCACAATGCAGCAGTAATGACAGGGACTCCTGAGGGGAGACTCTAAATTCTGAAATTTCTGAGATTCTGAAATAGGGGGACTTGGACTGTTTAAACATTAGTCCTCATTAGCAGTTATTGAGTTCCGTTCCTGGTTCTGATGCCAATTTCCCCTTACTTTGGAAAAGTCAGCATAATATTCTAGGTATCATTTGTTCCATTGTCAAATGGAGATAATGATACTCAACCACCTCTGTAAAATGCCACGGGACAGTCTAGTGAAAAGCACTAAGTGCCAAGTGTAAGTGATTAAAAAATGGATCTTTCTTTATCTAGAAATGCACTGTTCAATATTATGAAAAAGCACAGAAACTCATACTCTTGATTTCAAACAGGAGTTTTTCATGTAGAGTAACAGTAACTCTTCCAAGTAAATAATTTTTTTCTGTATATATTATAAAAATGACCATTACTCATGACATTTTCCATCTATAAGCTTCCTTTAATCACCAACACCATTGTATAGACAGAAACCAGTTAAATTCTGAAGCTTAGCTGATTTTCAGAAAAATCACCTAAACCATGAAGGTATTCAAAAGATTAAAAAGTAGTTTTTTCAATATAGTCTTCTTTTTATTTCAGTTCATTGTCCTCCATCCCATCTAATGCAGTAGTAGAGCAAATATTTCTTTTCCATTTTTGGGGACTTGTAAAATGAACAGAGAAGGACAATATTTTTTCCAACATAAAGGCAAACATCCTTTTTTAGGAGAGTATTTAAGCAAAATAGATTTTGACCGTCCTTCTCAAGAGGCCACACCTACTAAACTGTCTGCAACTCAGCTGGTTAATTTTGGAAGAGACTCTGCTGAGTCACTGCTCTCTGAGCTGACACTTAAAGAAGCATCAGTGTTCCCAAAAAGTCTTGATTATGCTCCCCGCCACTCCCTAGCCAACTTTCTCTGTCGTGACAAGGTGATGAAATAACGTTCCCCTTCGCCTCAGAAAATGTTATGTATTTATGTATATTTGCTCATGTTTGAGGACCTGGAAGAAGGGGGAAGCAGGGAATGAGCCAGTCCTTCTTAAACTGTTCTTGAGCAAGGGATTTGAAGACAAAGGGGTTTTACACAGCAGGGAAAGGAGTGCATTGTTACTGCAGCTGTACTTTAGAAACATGGAACTTCCTATACACATTCCAGAGACCAAAAAGCTTAATTTTCACCAAAGCATTGCTGGTAGGGAAATTCCAGGAATTGTCACTATTGTTTTGGATTGTGTGATGTTTCACATACTCCTGTTTAAAATCATCAGCTGTCCTGTAGTGGGAAAGGGCTTTCCCTGCTTCAAAGTCATTTGGAAAAAGAGTAAAACATGGCCCTATTCCACAGTATGTAGAAACTCCAGAAATTCAGAATGTAAAAATACTAGTTGTTGGACAAAACCAAAGATGATGTACGACTACTGCTAAAACCAAGAAAGCAGCAAGGTATATAGGTCTGAGCAGTATATTTTTCCATCATCAGAAAGCCAAAGCGCAGAGGAACCTACAAAGATAATTAATTTACAACTGTTTAGCCAGATTCACTCACTGCAACCAGCCCTGAAGCGGTTACTTACTACAAGAAAGTCTCTTGCTCAGAATGCAATTAGGTTGCCTCTATTCGATAGGCACAGCCACGACACTGGTAGTTTCAGCTGAGTGCCCTTGAATGTAATATTGATAGTGTTCCTGTGAGAAAGCACTTTTGGAACTCAAGCACATGGCCACCAAAACGACAAATGAATTACAAAAATAAAGTCACAACTGTCTGTACTTAAAGAACATCCTTGATCTCGATGCATCTGGGCCTTTCTATTTATTGCTTGCCATTCCCAAAGAAATGTCCCCTGCCAGTAAAAGCTGATAAAATGGTACTCCTGCACCTCTGAGCTCCCAGAACACACTTATTTCTCTGTCTGTAAGTACACTGCTTTTGGGCACCAACCCAGGTTCTCAATTGTGTCAAGTCATGTATACAATTATTCAACTCTGGCATTAAAGGGCATGCATAACATCTTGAAAACTTGTCTTACTTGCTTGTTCATTATCAAGTAAGATAATATTTCTTTCAGGCTTCTGTTGAGCAAAACATTTGATGCTGCATATGTTGCACATTATGTGTTTTAGCATTGTAGCCTCTGGCACAAATATTTCCACTTTTAGAATTAAAACTGATTGTGGTTATTATCATTAAAGAATTCTTTTCAGATGATTAGAGAAGTTACTCCATTTCCTTCAAGCATTTCTGGCACTTTAAGGATTGTTTTTATGCACTCTAATGAAATAATTATCTTTGCAATAACACTAATTTACAATACACAATCCCATTCTTGCATGTTAGAAATACAAAGAAGTCTCTTTAGTAATTCATTTTATGGAAGAACATTAAGTCCTAAACTGTAAGAAAATGCTAGTTCCTCTAAGACCCCATTTTAAAAACTAAACTTGGAGTATACAATGTCAGAGTCAGAAGAAGTAGTCAAGAAACATCTATGTCTTTATTCCTGAATTAGATACTGATGGATAAAAACATCAACTTAAAAATTATCATCTCACAGAAGATGGAAATTGCTCAAGAGCATTACACTGTTTTTCTACCCTTTGTCTACCCAAATGATCCTTTGTAAACACATTTATTTCAAATTGAAATTTGTTTCTTTTAACTTATTTAGCTGGGAGTTCAAATAGACACGGTTCCTATCATACTGTGCTTAAGTTAGGAAGTAGGTCATTAACATGCCTAAAACCTCTTCCAGCAATTGCCTCCACTGGAAAACACTACCTGTGATTTAACAGGGAGCAGAATGAGAATTACTGAAAAAAACTTATCCTTTCCATCACTGTCAGCCAATAGGTGTTACCTGCCTGGTTTAAAACAGGACAAGATTAATCCCCATAACATTAACTCTCTTGTATAATTCAAATGCAGAGATGCTGAGCTTGTGAAAGTATCTGGGATCAGGAAAGTGAAATTTGAGAAGTGATCAGTAGTGACACAGATAAGCCCATCCTAAACATTTCCATACTTGTGCAGTCCTGGGGGCACACAGCTGGATCTTTGCTTTCCACCACATCGCAGATGCCATCTGGACAAGTCTTGATGCTCGGGGTGCACGTGGAATAGTTTGTGGTGATCCCTGTCAACACACAAACAGACAGCTGCAAAAATACCACAAGGCTTGGAAGGAAAGTTTATTGCATCTTCTCACTCCACACTGACACTCTAAAGCACAGGTTTTAAAATAAACATCTATAAATATAAATATCTGCTAAAGTTACAAGCAAGACAACAGCTAAAAGCAACTGGAAGAAGCATTTTTTGCTATCTTTTCTGCTTTTGCTATTTTTTCATGTCACTTGCAGTTACAGTAAGTATTGCTTTAGCAAACAGAGCAAAAAGAGCTAGCTGATTAACTTGAGAATGAAGAGTGGCTTTCACAACTGAGGATGTCTCTATACAATTTTACATGCAAATATGAGGGTTACAAGTGATGGTAGAGAATTTGTGATACTTATGGCACTTTGAAGGGATAAAGCATCGACACAGAAGCATTGTTCTGGAAGAGTCAGGAGTGCTGTCACCAGCCAGATGTGTACTACACACCACAGAAAACTGAGACACTGCTTCTGTGCTCACCAACTCTGCTGGGGTGTACCTGCTCAGAGGCACAGTGCTATGTTCCAAACTCAATTCACAGTCACAAAGATCATCTTGCCATAGGTCACCTGTTCCAGTTACACTGCTGCAACCTCAATTCACTACCTGGTGATTTACATTTCATGTTCAATAGGGTCAAGATCAAGAATGACCATTCCAACTCAATCACATTTTCCTTCCTAGTGCGTGTTTCATACAGGCATTAACTTTTTTAGCTCCAGCTTCTGCATAGTTTGCTATAACATGTATAAATCAGTTTATATCTACAGAAGTAAAATGCACTATTACAACTAAACAGAAGTTTGATTTCACACAACCTAAATGTACCTTTTCCACTGCCTTGTCTCCACTGGCATTTTCCTGTTAGTACTCCCAGGCCACCACACTCTTCACATTCAGCGTGGTGCTTACTTATAGCACAAGAGTCAGGGCAGTCCTCTTCTTTTTTTAAAACTGTTGGGAAAAGTGTTTACTGTAAATTCAGGACAGAGGACATGAACACACAAGCAAGTCAGCTCAAAGTAGGAAAACTCTGTTTTTGGAGATAGATAGGAAGGAAAGAAAGATGAAGAAAGCAGTGAAAGACTGAACACTGACTGACCCAACTGAGTAAACTTAGATAACCATTAAAGCAAAGTCCAGGTGTTTCTTTTCTATGAAATAAAAGATAAGCAGCAAGATCATAATGACATGGTTATCTCTGCTTGATAGCACTCTGTCACTGCCTAGAACTGTAGACACGTGCTAACATACCAATAACAGAACAATAGAGAACACAAGTACTTACAGCTTCATACAGAACTTTTAATTAAGAGAAAATACTTAGTTCTTGGGCTAACACAGTAGTAGCCCAAAGAGCATCAGCTGGAAATGTATGTTTTCAGACAATACAAGGCTTTTGCAAAAACACAAGTCCACTGCAAGCTTTTGTTTCTTTTTCTTCAACCCATTTGCTCTTGCCATAGGAGTTCTGACATGATAGAAGGGACAGGAGGTGATTATCAGGTAGAATTGTAAGGTTTTGCATAAAATGCAATATAGTTTGCAGAGAAATCAGTATGTTTCCAGTGAAATGCTCTTCTGCTGTGGCTGTTATAGAATACTTCTAACTTCCTTCCCCTTAAGGGTGGGTCATAACACTGCCCTTATGAACTTTTCAGTCAAATGGTGTCAGTGCAATTGCTACAAGAATGTTAAGAAAACTTTTTAAAAATAAAAAAAAGAAAGAAAGAAAACATTGGAGAGAGAAGGGGGGAGAAAAATTATTTATATATTTTTATATCTATATAATAAATATACTTAGGCCAGAGATTTCTTGTTTCATATAGACAGATACACATATGCACACTCTTTTTTATTCCATGGGAATATGTGAAATGCAAAATAAAGGTCACACAGACACACACTAAAGATTCTTCTAAGTCAAATGTCACCATGAGCATTATGAATTGCATGTGATACACTGCATTAGTTCTTCAAACAAATATCTGCTACAGGAAGGTCTGACTCAAACTCAAAACATAGACTTTGTGATCTGTGTCCTGTAGCTCAGATTCATTTTCATTTTTAATGCCATCAGCTATAGATCACCCTACTACAGTTACTGGCATCACTAATACCAGTGACACAATAACAGTAAGTGAATAGTTCTGATTGGGGTACTTACGAGTTCCTTCCAATACAACAGTGAGGAGGGTCTTGGCGTGTTTCCTGCTCTGCTTGTCTGTAGCTTGAACAGTGTATTGGATTTCCTTGCATTCGGGTCTGCGCAGCGCAGAGGAATCATTCACATAAAGGCTTCCGTATTTGTCTTCTCGGCCTTGAAGGATGCCCACAGGATAGCAGCTTGCATTGGGGGACAGCAGCTTGTAGGTGATGTTTACA
Source organism: Pseudopipra pipra (assembly GCF_036250125.1). Taxonomy (NCBI): domain Eukaryota; kingdom Metazoa; phylum Chordata; class Aves; order Passeriformes; family Pipridae; genus Pseudopipra; species Pseudopipra pipra. The sequence continues at coordinate 11,775,335 of NC_087556.1, forward strand.
CCACGGAATTTCATACAGTTTTCAATGCAGATTTTTCCTATCTAGGTTCAAACACCAACAAAGAAATCACAAACAACAGAAACAAAACGATACACAAAAAATGTTAAGTGCTTCCCAAAAACATCTGGAATAAAATGAAGGATATTACTACTTGCAGAATTCAGCATTTATTTTGGGGTTACAGATTTTATATTTTACTACAAATGCTTTAAATGAGATTTATTCTCAGTAAAAATGAGAGGTCAAGCATTACCATTGCCTTCAGGCTAGCAGTGGAAATGCAAAAAGCCTTGAACCAGAGAATCAGTAGTATTTGGTGCCTATTGCTGATGATCAGCAGTGTTCAGTAAGAACAAGACCCTTGGGAAAGTCCGAGTTCGGTCCCTGCTCTGTCCCAGGCTGACTAGTGAAAAAAACTATGGTCTTCTTCGAGAAAACAAAGAGCTCAGCATTAACAAAGTTAAGACTCTTTTCAAATAACATAAAAATTGCTATTACTTCATGTTTATAATATTACAGTCAAAAAGTTTCTGTCCAGCAGAGTTCTCTGAAAGCCTTAAAAGGAATAAAACCTCATTGTTTCCCATTTGCAATTTTAAAACATTTTATTCTAAAAATTAAAATATGTTGGTTTGCCATATTTGAACTTCTGCCTGCCACAATATCTATGCTAGAACACTCCTCAATCTGAAACACATCATCTAAGAAGCAGAGGAATGTAAAGCCCCATGTCCTGTCCAGCTCCTACAGGAACTGATCCAAAATTCACTTTGGTTTTTCCATTTACAAGAGTGGGATTCGGATCAGGCCCAGAGGCATTGGCTTCCTTTGCAGGGAAAACCACAATGTGAAGGGTGGGGTGTTATTGAAGGGAACTTGGTGATGGATTGTTTTCAAACGCTGCAGTCCAGAAATGTTTTCAAGTAACACCACTGCTGGTGAAAGCATATCTGTACATCTTGGTTTCAGCATTCTTATTTAAAAATGTAACAGAAAAAAAAAGGTTTTTTGTACTAAGACCTCTTCCCATGAACTTGGACTATTTAAAGTCAGAGGGGAAGCCTTTGAAGTTCTATAAGCATATTTTGTCATAAGATAGTCCCACTTTATCTAACTTATTCCCACACACATCACTGATGGCTCATTTGGCACCATTTTTGTTGTGTTTTTTTTTGGTGGCAGGATAACACAGAAAGACTATTAAAGCAATCAGAAGCTAGGCCATTTCTTTCTGGCTCTCTCCTCTCCATAGCATGCTGGGACTGGCAGGAAGAAAAAGAGGACAAGATTTCCACTGTTTATAAACTCTGTCTAGACACAAGGTCTAGACATGTCCCTTCCAGAACCACGTCATCTCAGCCTTGGTGCTGCATTGCAACTGGCAGAGGTTTGCAGCTGCTGAGATGGTGTTCCCTTGAGGCGGCAGGAAAACACAATGATGTTCCGTGGCATTGACCTTTATACAGAACTACACTGAACTGCCCTTTCTGCCTACTCTGCCATAACTGCTGTTTCCAGGAACTGCTGTTTCTGACCAACAGAAATTTCCTTCAATGGGGATGGAGAAGATCCCATAACTTCAGGGGCCCTGAAGAGCAGATTATCCTTAGAACAGCGCATTGGCCAGTTTTGCTTTCTCTGTAAAATTTGAGGAGAAGCTAGAAGAGCCCCCTCCAGAAATTTCTGCAAGAAAGATAAAGATAGGTTTTCTCTTTTTGCCTGATTCTACTAAGGAAAGCCCAACCTTGTAACTTTGCTCTGCTCCACAAAGTCTGGAGTCAGCTCAGTTCTCAGGTGCAGCAAAGCACAGCCCTAGGGGAAAAAGGTGGAAGCAGCCAGTTCCCCTTTCTCAGGAGGGTGAAAAATCAGGTAATCAGGGTTATCAGGGTAAAGGGTAATCAAGATTAACATCAATTTATAGGGGAGGAACCTTCAAAGGTGCATTTTGCGAGACTCTCAATAGTTGACATAGAAATAACCATTAACAGAAATAGGAACAAAAAAAATCCATCTCTTGAGCTCCAGAGTTTATTGAAGTCTGGATAATGATAATGTTCCTCTTCACTGAATTCTGGGGACATTTGGACATATAACCTCTCTAAAAATCTGAGCCAATGTTATTCATCATTTGTCTCAGTAAATGTCAATAGATCTTTAAGTCCTTTGATAAGTTAAATGCCACTGGGCAAGCCTGTACCGTCAGGCCATGCTCCTGTTATTCAATTCATTTAGCTGCTCAAATAGACAAATGGCATCAGCCCAGCAGTTAATAATTTCTTCACGCTCCTGTGTTTTCCTTAGGGCAAGAGACAGTTCAGCCTTCATATTGATTTGGCCCAGTACTTTTCCTGACTGCTCTGGCATATCACGGCTAATTATACAGCCAACTTTAATAATGTGAAGTGTTGGGGACTAAGCTGCTTACATTGACTTGTGCTCCAAGCTGAGCACACCAAATTCAAACCCAGTCTCAGAAGTAAGTGGATGACACTTTAACTGAGTTGACACTGACTGAGAACACCACCTCCAGAGCCAGGATGAGTTTTGCACTTCTCTGCTCAAGAATCAGAACAAAATCTGTTTGTGAATTTGTGTTTAGACGGCACAAAGAAAAAGATCTCTTCCCAAAGACTCAGAGGAATTCTTGCCAGGAACAGTTTTCCCTACTACTACTGCCACCCAGTGAAACTGCACAATTGGTGGGAAGCACCACTGTTTCCAGAAATCCTAAAATTCCTTTTCAGATGTTTGACTCTCATGACAACATGCAAAACCGGCAGCTTTAAAAGTCAACTTTTTGTGGGTTTTTTTTTGTTTTGCACTCTGGAACTAAAAAAAATGCATACTCCCAGATTTTAAAACTAATGTGTTCAAGCAATCTAGGGCATGCACAGATAAACATGATTGACCAAACTTAATGTGGAGCTCATTCATTCATAATATTATTGTATGCATACACCTATATATAAAAACACACACAGAAAAAAACCCTAATTAATTAATCTAAATTCATACTTACCTAACAGGTCAGTTTCCACACTTTTTACAAAGTTGTCATGTTGTGACAAAGATACAGTTGGGGCACATTTCTAGATCATAAGAGCTTAGACTATGAGTATCTTACACACCTGTGCTATTACTTCTTTTAGGGGGAAATCCACCAGTTTCACCCTACCCCCAGGCAACAGGGGAGAGTAAAGCTTTTACAACCTCATGCTACAAAAACCTCAAATGTAAGATCAAAAATAATTTGATCTGCACAAAAGGAACAGAATAGCCTCTGAAGTTTCTTACAGATTGCAAATTGAAAAGTTGCAGCCACAAGGCATCACAAAATGTCATAAAGGAGTAGCTTTTCATAGGGAGACTGCTATGTGAGCACTCTCAGTATCTTCCTCTGATTTAGGATATTCAGTGCAGACTATGGACAAAATGTCCCTTGTCAGAGCAGTAGCATTTTTATTGCTCATGTACAGCCTGTTCTGTACTCTGAAGAGCTATCAAGCCACAGTGTATTTCATCAGATTAAATAAAAGAACATGCAATATATCTAATTTCCCTTTTTCTTTCTTTTTACAATTAGCCAGAGGCTTAAAGATTAATAAAACTTAATTCTTCCTTAAGAGTCTTCTAATGAATTGGTTTTCTCTGTAATTGGGATGATCATATTTTAATCTCAGTCCTCCTCTCTGCTACAATAGTTACAAGGCATACTTTCCAGCAGCTCTCCCAAAAAGGCTCATCACTGATGTTTTTAATATTCACTTTCATAACATGAATTATATTGAACTAGTTCCTTATTAATGTACATGTTCCATAGGAATTACATTGTAATTTTCACCTGATTAACGTCAACCTGTTAGAAAGTGTTTCTGGGAAGCATTATTAATGGCAATGGTGGTGATTAAGCTAAAATGAGGATTAAGTTAGGATACACATTAATTACTAACTAGCCATTATCTTAAGAAAAGCCATTAATATACTGGAATATGTAGAGCTGGAACTCCAACAGCTGGGCAAATTTATTTTTTTGCCCTTGATATTGTTCCATTTATTCAAGCCGAAGCCACTCATGGTTGCAAGTCCTCCTGTCCATAACACACATTATTTTTCTCTATTAGTACTTCCATGTGTGGGTCCTTCTCTATTATTATGTGATGGGAGAGCTACTGCCCAGTCTACCTGCTACCCACTGCATCCAGCACCAATCATATTGGGTATCACATTTTTCACTGATTCTACTTAAAACAGTTAAAACCAACAAACAGTTTAAGGCACCTCATCCCAGTGATCCATCCACTAAGCTCTATCAGGAAGTGAATGTATCATTAACACAGTTCTTACCTGTGCAAAGCGTTCAGCATTTCTGTTCACTGTGAACTGGTAAGTCATGTTTGAAAACTGAATGCTGACAGGGAGGATGGAGACATTGAAATGAAGCATCACTGATCTTTCTGGGCCATGAAATTCCGTGTCATTCACCAAAACATCCAGCTGGAAGTAACGATGCTCTGTGACTGAAATGCTTTTATTCAGTACCAGTTCTGCAAAGGAAAAAGATTAGTCTATTACCAGCCCACATTATCTTTAAGTGTATATTTTGAAACAGCAACCCCAACAAAAATAGACATAATAAAATTAAGTATACATATCAAAATTTCCTAACAGGAAACAGAAGGCAATTTAAATATGAAATACGTTCTTATGGAGTTATATCTGTGTCATTCAAGATGTTTGGGAGGCCCTCTTCTCTTCTTACCTACCATGCTGAGAATCCTACAATCAAAACCTCTTACTTATCAGTTTACAAAACATCATCCTGTACACTCCCTATCCCAGAGATGCACAAGCTCCATTTTTTCAGCACATATTTAAAACTCAGTCTTTTCCGAACTTGAAATTTTTCAGCTTTCATTGGCTCAATATTTACAAAATGCTTACAATAGCTTACTGGTCAATCACTAACAAGCAACTTCTCCTTTATTTGAAGAAAGAGACCTTACTGTACTCATGTCGAGTTCCCCTCACTTGGCTGCCATTTGGGCTGAAGTGGATTTCATCAAAGATGTGCTCTACACGAAATGTTTCACTTATCCAAGGATCATCAGTGACAATTGTTCCTGTGTATTTCTTTCTGCTGCTTTCAAGGGGATAAATGGGTGTGGTGTCTGCATCGTACACAGTCAGTGTCGCAAGAACGGTTCCCTAGAAGGAAAAAATAAATGGCATTGATGAATGATGTGTGCTTTGGAGATTGAAATATTGGTCAAATAAAACCTTACAACTTTCACTGAAACCCACTTTCATTCAAATTAATTTCAAGATTCAGGTTATCACTATTTCACACCTGTTTGGATCTGAGTTAGAAGCTCAAAAGAGGATAACAGTGGAAAAGAACTTGCTATATAATCATTTGAGCCCCAGTCCAAATACAGTGCTAAACTGCTGAGGTAGGAAATGAGCGTACATACACAGCTCTTGATTTTTTCTTTTCTTAAAATCAGTTATTCTACAATGCTACTTTAAAAAGCAGGTAAGTAATATCAGCACTTACAAGACACGAAATACATTCAGACAGGTCAAACTCATTACCCACGTGACAGAAGTGGCCTGGGTTGTCTGCTTAGTCTACTAGATTGCTGTTTTCTACTTGGATACTGCGACCAAAAGGCCTTTAAGATTTTTATTAGCAATTCTATTCTTTCAGATTTGTTTGAACTGAATGTTTCCAAACATAATGCCTTCTTTTTTTTTTTACTACAAAATATCACTGAAATTCACTACATTGTGAACACGTCACAGGCATGTAATTTCAAAAAGAATATTTTACTTTATCAAACAGTTTTACGGGACCTTCACTTTCTATCATCCAGAGCTAAATTTCAAAATTTTCAAATATAAAAAGGAATTACTTTATGCCCAGGCAAATGGGATGTTCACAGGTGTCTTGTAAAGACGACTTCTAGTCGGGAGATGGCAGCAAACTCCCAAAATCAGTCTTTTCCCTTCCCTTCGACACAAATATGATCAAAATGTACTTTGAAGGGAGAATTGACTACCAAAAGACACCCAGGGATTCAGATCTTTAGAAAGATGACCTTGCCATGGTAAGGGGGAAGTGAAAGGTCACAATAAAAAGAAGATCCTGGAGCTCTCCTTTGACAGCCTGGCCCTGGAAACTTCGCAGGGGCAATGTTTGCCTGCAGAAGTCAACCACTATTGTTACAGCATCCTAATAAATGTTCTGAATGTAGTTCTGATGTCTTACATAGATTTGCATGTATGGGACTGGTACACAGACATACTTGCTCTAACAACGCTCAGTTTTAATTATCTGGGGGAAACAACCCTTCAACAAATAGAGCAGAGCTCAGTGTGGAGAGCTAGAGCAATCCTAACCACAGACTCAGCAATTGTCCATCCTGACCTTGGAAACTGCTCAAATTTCTTCACACTGTTTAATTAACCCAAACTCTTCTTTCTTTTGGGGCCCGAATAAGATATAACTCGGGGGACAGGAATCCTACAAACATCATTTTACAGTCTCTAGAGTATGGTGTGATGATGGGCTCATTGCTGAGATCCATTATCCAGAACGTGGTGCTTCCCAGTAATCACACCTCCCACTGCTGAGTTCCTACTCCAGGCACTAGGTAAAGGAGAACGTTACCTCTTTCCTGTTGAACTCCACAACAGCATCTGCAGTATCAGTGCCATTGGGAAGGAAGGGAGGAGAGTCATCTTCATCCAGCACATTCACCAGGAAGGGCACCTCAACCTGCATTTCCCTGACTCCCTCTCTCACGGTGCACTTGGCAATCAGCTCGTATCTCTCCCTCTCCTCTCGGTCCAGGCGCTGTGTCACACGCACACTGGTGGTGTTCTCATTGTAGCGAAAGGGCAGACCCTCAGCTGGAAAACAGCCACAGGAGAAAGAGGGACAATCACTTCCCAGTATAGGGCTCTGATATCAGTTTTCTTCTTTAATACCCTTTTGCAATCCACTTGGGCATCACGACTACACAATAAAAGACAGACTCAGAAGTGAAATACAAGGAATTTGTGTGGTTATATTAGGGTAGGGAGAAAACATGGAATAGATGGGAAGATTCTACAGTCTAGAAGCAGGACCATTTAAAGCTCAGGGTACTCTCAGTCTGCTTTTAGCAGGTACAAACTTCTAAAAGTAATCTTTTCTTTACGGAAGGGGATAGTCCTCCTTCCCATCCCCTCTGTATATCTCAAAAGCAAAATCTTCAGGCTCAGTTTACATTTGCAATGGAACTTCCTTTACAGAATCAATCTAGAGGATCTACTGCAAAAGAGATCTTTAACAGTGCAGCTGTTTGTATCTATTGCTGGTACATGACCAGCTCAGTTCCAGTTTTACCTGCTAGCAGTTTGTAGGAAATGCTGAGATTCTGACACAGATGATGAACTGAGGGTAACTGGAGCTGATGAAATGTGCCAGGTGGTTTATTCTCCTCGATGTGAAAGGAGAGATCCATTTCTGTGAAGCAAAGTTGCCTTGCTGTCAAGGAACTGCAAGCTGGTGCCGTAGCATTGATCAAAGAGAGGAAAACCGTGGTGCGTGTAGCAGAGTCACATTCCTTCTCTTGGAAAGGGTGGGATGAAAGGAAGACATACAGCATCACCTTTGATAATGGCATCCAGTTTCCTACAGCTTCAAGGGAAAAAAAACGCCAGAAGAAATATTTTACAGAAGACAAGTCAACATTTCTTTTCCTCATTATTTCATAAATGATCATTTAGTCCTATTATGTGATAAAACAATTCTTCTGGTGGGAAGACCTTAAACCTTAATAATCCCAGTAAGGTAAAAAAACCTAAGGGCTTAGCACCAATTTTACATTATGGAACTTCACAAACAATATCAGCATTACAGATGTAAAACACTAACATAAAGCAGGTCTCTATTAAAAATCAGTTTTTTGTAGGACTGCTTTTTGAAGGGACTAGAGCAGAGTGGGGTGGAAGCAGGAAAAATAATGCACGAAATGGAAGAGATACTCAGGACAGACCCATAACTACTATCATTTCAGTCACTGCATTCTGACAGTTTATTCCAGTTGAGGATACGGGTCAAATTGTTTAGGTTTAGAGGACAGATTGTTCATCATTTTGAAATATAAAGAGCTGGACAAGAGATAAAATAGAAGTTAAAAGTATCCTGTGACATCTACTACTACACCCTCAAGCCTTATTTTGATTACCTTGGTTTGACTACAGACAGCACAGAAATACCTCTGTAACAGATCTAATTCACTTGAAAAGATGTTGTAGGTCACTTTGATTTGCAGGAACAAAACAAGGCTCTCAGGTGCTGGATAGATGCTCCTCTTTTGTTCAGTTACAAAAAGCTATCTGATATTCATGAACACCAAGTACCAAAAATGCAGCGAAAATGGTATCATTTTCGGATATCAAACACTCAGCACTCGAAAAATAAAACAGTAAGTGTATGAAGTTGAAAATTTCAACATCAAGGTACCTAAGTCAGAGGGTAGAGTTGATATATGGTTCTTACAAACTGAAGACAGTTACTACAGACTCTCTCCAACAGTAAAATTTCTGCAACTGATCACAGCACTATGCCATTAACTCCTCACCCATTTCCTCCTCCACCATCTAATGATACCTAATTTCCTCATAGATCAAAATCACCAAAACCAATTTGCTGCTAGAGTATAAAAGAAGGGGGGAAAAAAATGGAGATAATTAATTTCTGTAGTTCAACAGTAAGCTTCTCTAACAAAGCCAAATCTCAAGAGAGGGAGAGAGGCACAATTAACCATTTCTTCTAAGAGCTCTGGGGTGTTATATGCAAATGTACTTTGTGAATCCATGTTACCAGAATTCAAGGACCATTTACAAGAGTTTGAACCTCTCTAACAGCCTTGCTCTGGGCACTAAGTGCTGGAATTGGCCTCACTTGCATCAGTAGATGAACAAACTGCAAACCTCAGTGTAAAGCTTTGACTTATACAGCTGTGAAATGCAGAAAAAAAATATTTCAAGTAATGCAACTTTCCCACCCTATTGGAGTCCCCAGTGCAAGCAACTGGATCTGTCCAAGGTCACCATTTGCTTTGGCATATTGTTCCCTGTTGTGGGTTTCATTGAGTCGGATTCCTCATTTTAAAAGGGCAGATGTGTTTTTTTCAAATGTGATGCTCATCTTCTGTTGGAGAAATCTCATCATCTGAATGTATTTTTCTCTAAGAACAGATATCTCAACAAGAAAAACTAGTCTTCTTATACTTACACAACGTGTTAAAGTCGTCTCTATCCAGGCTTTTGCTGAGGTAGAGAAGTCCTGTTTTTTCTTTGATTTGAAACCAATTATTTTCATGGGATCTTGCTCGAGAAATTATGAGAGTCTGGCACAGATGAAAGTGGGCCACTTCTTCATGTGAATCCTTCAAGGCGTGGATGCGCAGGAGCGGCATACCTGCTGGCTCATCGATGTACACATTCTCCAAGTACTCTTTCCTGGGGAAGTAGAGACCAAAGGCCACTGCAAAGAGAAGAGGTAGTCCCAGTTAAATGATTTTCTGCACTGGCATTTTCTTAAGAGATGTATTTCCAAAGAACCAAAGGCTTCATTCTCTAAGAAGGAAAGAAGCACTAAAAAAGATGTGGAAAAAGGCAGATCCTCAACTGGTGTAAATAAATACAGTTTTACTGTACTCAAGCCAAGGACACAGCCACCAAAAATGTGCTCTATAGCTTATGTTCCAGTTACAAAATCATCTGCTTTTTGAAAGCAAAACTGCCTTGCTGTAGACAAGGTCCAATTTAAGCAGAACACTTAAGGAAGTTCTGCTTGCCAAATTTTACTTAAGTTTCTACCTGGCACTCTCAGCTGTAATTCCACTGAAAGCCTAAACATCCTCTCTGTTGAGAGAAAACACAGAAATGCATTACCCACTTTTCCTCAGATTACATAAAACCTCTCTTACACAGGAGTCCTTTTGTGGCTCCCTCCCTTTTTCAACAAGCCAGCATGATACTTTCGGTACAGAAAATGGGAGTTGTTTAAAAAAAACTGATATGAAAGTCTTGTAAGTATTTTAAATATGACAGATGAGAAAGCTGGGAACTGAATGAGGAGGAAAACGTACATTTCTTTTTGGTACAATGGTTGTGACTGATCCAATCACCTCCCACCCTGGCACTGCAGACATTTACATTCAGTAGAGCTCAACTGCCCCTTGATGCCCGTTTCTTCAACTGATCTCATTTTACTGGGTCATTTTGCAATGGCCTCTCTACCCATTTCCAATTCTTCCCCTCCAATTTCATTTCTTGCAAATATGATCACAGTGGAATGCTCGATAAGCAAGGCAAGGACAAAGTGATGCTCATTGCACTCATAGGCACTGCAATACTGGAACTGTCACTCTTGGACTTCACATGCACTGACAGTCTGTACTTGTTCCCATCCAAAAGAACACTTGCATACTGCAGAATTGTGCATCATTTAATCCACTTTGATAAGGAGTCAAGCATATAAAAAGCTCACACATCTGCTGAACAAATGTAAACAATAACAATTTCCGTCTGTTATTACTATAAAGCTCTCTCAGCTTAAATCAAGCCAGACACAACTGGAAATGATAGTAATGTAGCAGTAAAATTAAGGATATAATTCCAAAATATCTTCAAAATAGCATCAGGCTATAGCACATATTTGTTTTGTATTATTATTGGATCCATACACTGTTCTACTGAATGGAGTGCACCGCAAACAAACTGTAAACAAGAGATCTCTAATTTCATTTGGAAATACCACAGAAACGAGTGTACCTTGCAATGATTCATGACATCATCAGTATCCCTGGATGCAATTACATCCATGAGATTTACAGAGACCCATTATTTTTTTCCTACATATACTTTGCAATATATGAATAAGGTGCTAAAGTAATATGGTAGGTGAACTCACTCCAAAGGACTTAAATCAAAGGGAAGCCAACAATATTCTTTCTGAGAGTTTTAGAAAAGCATTAAATCCTGACATCCTCTCTCTGGAGAAAATTTTTACTTTTCATTCTGGTGCTATCAACATCTTCTTTTTAAGTTAAGATTCCTGAATATTTATAATAAATTTAAAATATTTCTTCAGTCCCTCTCAGCTTTGAAGTGAAGGAAAACCTGGGAATATGAGCTATTAGAAGTCCTACAAAGAGGTTCGTTATCGAGAGGGATAAGGTAATATCCAAATAGCAAGCCCAGTCCCAGTGCAAGCAAATAGTCTCTCTTGGGGTATTTTGTATAAAAACTTGATTCTAGAACAATGAAAACTTCCTTACAAGAAATTCAACACTGAAAATTCACTACTCAAGACTAAAAAAAATACTTTTAACCCACAAATGCATACCAATGAGCCTAATACAACACTAGCTACAGGACAGAGGAATAATTATTATTTCCAAGCCTGTAGTCCCAACATGAGTAATGCTGTGTGCTCAGCATCACAAACACATCTTGTGGTACAAGAACCAGCACCACAGAGAGACATGAAATCACCTCCAGTAAAAGGAGTATACAGAAAGTAGAGTACATATTAACTGCATTGATATGTAACGTGAAAGCGCAAAAGGGAAAAATGAATATATTGAGTTGCAATTATGTGTTTCCTTTTCTTAAAGAAGTGTGTTAATCTTTATATTCTTTGCTTTATAAATCGGGGCTCACACTGCATGAGAGTACAGTTGTGTTTAACCAAATACATAAATAATTATGGCAGACATGGCCACTTAAACGCCTGAAACCTTGCAAGCAACTACACCTGAGCAGAGGTCAGCATCCTGACTGGTCTGCACTTGAAAGATAAAGTTAATATTTATGCTGCAGACTCTCTGAAGTTCTTTGGCATCAGTTCACAGGAGGAGTCTTCTCCATAGTAAAAAAAAAAAAGGAAAAAAATCCTGTAATATAAAAATCTGATTTCTCTGTAAATAACAGAAATGCAAACCCGTGCTTTGTATTTTGTAGAGGGTTCCTTCATAAAATAATTTAGAATTTGCACCACTAATTAACCAGAAATGTATTTCACAAGTTTTAAAACTGAAATTAGCTCAGTTGGTTAGAGCATGGTGCTAATAATGCCAAGGTCAGGGTTAGATCCCCAGAGAGGCCACTAAAGAGTTGGACTCGATGATCCTTGTGGGTCCCTTCCAACTCCGACTACTCTGTGACTCTGGCTTGAATCAAAAGCCACTTTAAGCAAGGAGGGGACACTGCTGTAGGAAATTAAAGTAGAAACAAGATCTTTTACTCCTCGATTCACACCTAAAAGCTGATAAAACTAAATTTTGTCCATCAGAACTGTTAGCTTTTAGTACAGAGCAGACAACACCCAAAGACAGTTTTGAGTGACATCAGTGGATATCTCATACCTTCATGTTTAACTTGAAAATGTAAAGAAAACATATTTCAAGTGAAGGGACTTTACAACACCGTAAAATAAAATAAGTTAAAAAATATGAATTTGATTTAGCTATGTAACAAGATTCACCAAATATCTGAAATTACTGGGATTTTGTAAAGTTGTTTGTGTCACCCTAACTCCACTTCAAGCACTGAAAGAGATGAGAGGTATGCAACAGACTGCTCAGGTCAGAACTACACTCTGCATATAAATCTCAGGAGGCTAATCTTAGAGGAGACCTTTGAAGTAGAAACATAGCACCCACATCTCATAGCTGTGCTCATTCTTTTAAGCCCTAGTGAGTTAAAACCAGATTCAATAAACTTGCCATCTGGCAAGTATGCTGCAGGAGGAAGAGGTTCTAATCCTGGCCACACTTCCTTGTGTCCTGAAAAAAAAAAAAAATCCATTTCCAAGGACTTGTGCAAGCTTCCTATGGAAGCCAGATGGGAGTTTTTAATGAATCTGCCATTTAAATAAAGAGGATTTGAGATGGTTACATTCAAAACTGATTGTTAAAGTGCTTTTGCTTAGGAATTAAAAGCAGACAAAAATTTCACATGACAACTTGAAATATACCACGAGAAGGTTGTGCTCTGTAATATACATGAGTAACATAATAGAGAGAGTGTTGTTGAAATATTTTGGAATCTCTGAATTTTTTTTTAGAGGATGTTTCAGCTCTCCGTACTACAAACAGCACAGGAAACATGGCAACCTCTGATGGATGAGCAAAATTATGGGATAATAGCATATCAGTAACACACAGAAGAGAAAAGTGATCACGTTTAAGCGGATGTAATGCTACTAACTAATAGCTCCTGCAGGAAATAGATACAGTTATGACAGCAGTTTTCCAGTTCAGCGAGAGAAAGCAGGTAAAACGAGAGCAGAGAAATGAGATTATATGTACTTTGAAGCCTTCATGACTGCCTTTTCAAATAAGGCAATTTTTCACGTGGCTTTTTTCAGTCATGAATTATTAGGTAAATAATGCCTTTTTTGATACAAATTGATTTTTTTTTGTACACAATTTGCTGCAGAAAACTTCACATGTTTTCAGTACTTTTTATGCACGCCGCTCTACTTTTGAGTAGCACTGGGGGACAACTCTTGATGAAAACTGTTAAATGGACTATAGAAACATTATATTCTTATGATCAACCACAATGAAAAAAAACGTAATTTATTTTTTTAGTCACAAAATGAAGTGGCATGAAATTTTTTATTAGCATAGAGGAAGACTTCGCTGTAAGACATTCTCCCAAACAATGTTTGTAACCATCTGTCAAGGTACAACTGCAGACTTCAGACGATGTTTTGGAGTGAACCACCCAAGTCACAAGATTTGTCCTGGGAAAGGACATGATCAGATAACTGGAAAACCATCTCAGGTCTGGGTGGATCACCTGCAGAGTCTCAAAGCATGTTAGAGATGGTGATAAGAGAGGACAACCAGCACACAGCAGGGTTGCTGGTCAGGAGCATTTTGTTACCCTGGTCCATAAGACAGAAGAACCAACTCCAATATCCTCTTCTGAAGAGAAGCTTCAAATGGCTGAAATATAACATTACGTTCTAAAGTTATTTTGGGTTTCACTCATGTAATCTGAAAAGTGTCTCTCAAGCCTGAGTGTTTGCTACCTTCCAACTTCTTTTCACTAGTTTGTGTTATAAATTACACTTCAGTCCAGTAGATGAAAATATTCACAGATCTCTAGGTGCCTGCTGGATGAAGGTGCAATTAAAAACACTGGTTTGTGTTTTTAAAAAAGACATAAAGAAAAAAAATAGAGAAATGGAAATGGAATGATAGTTTTCATTCAGTAAGTAATATATAATTCACATCTGACAAAATTTACTCAGAGCTTCTCCACATTTTGGAGGATAACAACTTATTTAGAACAGAACAGCCCTCATGCAGTCAAAATCCTTAATCAAACATTGACATGCATCTCCAAGAAAAGGGGGGTGCTTTTAATGAAATGACAGCCCTATCATTGTAACATGCAGGATTTAATGATATAACAGATGAACATGGCAGTCTGTTGTTAATAATCCTCCATTTGTTATACAGCATCAGATTTCAACAAGCAATTATCTGCCAACGTTAGTTTTGTGTTCCTGAAATAATTATCTTTACTTCTGACGAGCAGCCATTATGTTCCATTACTAGTATTAATATACCTAATGTCCGATTCATCAGAGAACAAGGGCAGTAATGCACTTGTATATTTTAAATTAAAGGACTTCCTCACTTAATTCCCTCCTAGTCCCTACACAATTAGGAAATAAACTTGCCCTCATAAACCAAAAAGTCTGTAATTTAGAAAAAAAAAACCCACTTGTCACTTAATAGAAAAGTAGTATGAAACAGCAGAGCTAAAAGCAACACTTGGGATTCAATCACCAGCTGACCAGGTGGCCACAGCATGGGTCAGCTGTGCCACAGGGGACACAGCACCGGTGCCAGGGGGACCAGGGGGACCCTGGGGCCACTGATCTCCCCCTCAAGTGCCCGCACAGCCCGGCACCAGGGCAAGCCAGCCTGCCAACCACCCTCGGTGTATGACCACCACCCAGGGGACACTGCTTCTGGCACAAATCACAAACGTTTCTTCTGGTTTTATACAGAGAGGTCAAATTCCACCATCAGCTCGCATTACTGCCAGGTGTAATTCCTAATGTGTTTGAGGGTCACTAGGACAATGACAAATGGAAGAAGTGGCATTCACTTAATTAACCAGCAAGACAGCAGCACGACGTTATTTACTTTTAGGTGTGTTATTTTTAAGCTGATCATTACAGAAATTGTAACAGATTTGGTATGAACCAGAAAACATAAAAAACTCCATTAAAGTGAAAATGAAATTAATTAGTTTTTTATAAAGCTGCTTGTCTGGGCCCCAGGTTAGAGTTGACTGGGGAAAGACTGCTGTAGAGCTTCATATTGGAATTTTCTCAAAGTATACTCCAGCTTTATGGAGCTGAGTAATTGCTAAGTTTCACCTGTTGTATACATTTAAATGCAGCAGAATCGTTAGAGAACAACAGAATAAATTTCAATAACAGCAGTATTAGTGAAATACATATGTTTTACAGAACATGATACCTCCAGAGAGAACAGGTCCTTATGAAGTGATGGTAAGCAGAAACAGTACTTAACTAGAATATACTCCAGACCTGTTAAACTGGTCTGGTTTAAGTTAATTGCCTCTCTTGTGATTTTCCTCAACAGATTCCCATGCTCATATTGAAAACAACCCTAAATTTTAGACTGAAAATCTAGAAAATAGGTAGATAGAAATATTAGATTAAAAAAAGCTCAGTCAGCCACCTATATTGACCTGCTAGTCACTAAATGAGAATGAATTCCACAAGACAATAATAAGACAGACCTGGGAAAGCCAAAAGATGGATTTGACAAAATGAAAGCTTTCTTTCTGTATCACTCATATTGAACATAAATTTTACAAATGACAAGATCAAAGACAGACTCTAAATTTATCAAAAAGAAATGAATTTGGATTTGTAAGAACTGTGGAAAATCTGTGCAGCTCAGTATCTACCAGAGAACAGGACAGCACTTCTACTGAAGCTCTACTTACCAGTTCAGACCAAGGTCAAACCTTTCCTTCCAGAGACTGTACTTCTATGTAAGTTTTAGAAAATCACTTTTTAATTTTAAGTGCAAAAAAAATGCTAGAAGTCTCTTTCCTCTTGCTTTCTTATGATGTCTCATTTGTCTTTTTTGGTTTCATGTTTTTGGGGAGTTGGTTTGTTGGGTTGGTTGGTTTTTGTTATTTTTTTGGTTTCAGGTTTGGGGTTTTGTTACTTTAGCAAAAAGGCAAGTTTTTGATGCTTCACTGTTCTAAATACCAGTGTTAGTAAAACTTAAACCATCCCTCATAGAAATTAGCATGCATGGAAAGTTTCTGTGAGAGATTGCAGGGGTTTCTGAAAATTCTTCAGATCCTGATTCTGCCATTCCTATAAAGTACAGCTTAATTGCTTGAGAATACCTGGATATAATTTTGCTCTACAGGAGTATGGAGCTGAAATGTAAGACAAAGAAACTCACTATATTGTTTTGCAGCACAAATTATATAATAAATATTTAATATAATTTATTTACATCTGGGTCAAATTTAGGGTGTTTACATGGCAGCATAAAAAATGAAGATGACATAATGTTTCATTTTTATACCACTCCAATACAGCTCTGTACAGACTCAATTTATCATGCTCCATACTTCTGTATTTCTAGTGACCTCTCTGTGTTTTGCTTTGAGAATTAATCCAAATTTGCAAGCATCAGAGAAATGATCTCACAAAGAGAGCTCACGCTTGTAGCCCATTTTTGTAACTAAATAGCACCTTATTCAGTGCAAACCTTCTAAAGCAAAAGGAACACTAAGAACAAGAAAAAATTAGTTTTTAAAAATAGTAGCTGAATCTTTGAACACAGACAAAGCTTTCAACAATTCCAGCATCGGAAACCAGGAAGTATTTCCACTGAGATGCTATCAGTACTTCCCTAGCACTGGAAACATTGTACAATCCTGTGTACACTTTTCATTATTTTTTCAAAAAGGTAAACTGTAGTAATTTGCAGTTGAACTTGATGGTCCTTGTGGGTCCCTTCCAACTCAAGATATTCTATGATTTAATAATAATAGTTCATAGCATGCATTCTGTGAACATACTCCCCCTGCAGCAGGAACTGGATAGGGCTGGGGGCTAACCTAGCACTGCTGAAGATATACAAAATAAGAGATTCAAGTATTCAAAGATTCTTTTTACATTTACATCCTCTCTTTTCTGCATTATATAGGTTTGTGGAAAGGGAATAGGATTATTGAGAAGAAAGCAAAATTAAGAGTAAAGTCTTGCAATGAGATCTTTGTAAAACTCCCAGCTCTGTCAGAGACAGACTCTGCAAACACTGGGTCACTCTAATCTAACACTTTTCAGTAATTTTCTTTTGCTTTCACGAGTTTCAATTAACCCCCAAAACCCAACGCATTCGAGGCTCATTCATGTTGTCGTTTGTATTTCTGCCAAGTGGAATTATTCTGCATTCTATGACCAGAGATGCCAAGACGGTGGACTCGGTCTGCTGCTTTATTTCTAATTTTTAAATAAAGATTTGTTTTTCTAGTCATCCTCTGTGCATGCTCTCTCTGTGCCTTCTAGAATGTGTTTATGTATTATATATACATAAAGATTGTGATAATGAGAAGCTAGAGAAGACCAGTGATGTACGTATCACTGTTCTGTGATAAAACTGACACACACTAGTTGTAAATCTCAAAACCATAAAATCCTCAATTAATAATGTAGTAACATACAAGTGCTCTAAATTCTTGTTATACTTTAATTAGCTTTCACATATATTTACTCTAACAGTGCTGAGCTCATATAGAAGGTAAACATTATAGCAGCGATTAGGAGCACAAGGTACTGACAACTAAATATATTCATTTCATAAAAACATGAAAATAAATCACAAGACACTCTTATCTGCAGAAATTGTTCAGCATACTTGACAAGATGAAAGGATCCTTGAAGGCAAAGACAAATAACTTTAAATTCATTATCTTAGTTAAAAGGACATCAGTATCACAATGCATTTCCTACGTTAAGATATACATTTGGATCGCTGTGCTACTCCTTAATAAAGTACTAAATTTTCACAATCCCAAGTCAGGAAAATCAATGAGAAACAATTAACTGTTGATTTATGACAAAGATTTGTATATGCACAAACTCCTGCATTCCATTACTACTTAAGCTCAAATTTCCCCATTTCCTTTCCTCCAGCTGCACTTGATTCTGCATCATCAAAATGAACCCAAGTCTTCCTGTCAATTAGAGATAGATGGAGTCAGGCATAAGGGATCACTTTCTGACAGCTCAGTGCAATTCACAAACACCTCCATCCATTTCCTATGCCTAAGCCATCTTCATAGGGAAAATACACTCAAGTGAAATAGGTACCAATATTTCTCACAAATAGCTTTTTCCCCCCCCTCAGCATCACTGGATAGCAACAATTAACAAAACCGTGACCAAATGGTAATAGTATAAGTTTGGGATAATTGTACAATGACTAAATCTTCAAAAAGATCAACCCCTGTACCTGGGCTGTGGCAAGAGGGACCTGATTTTCAGAGAAAAGCTGCCTTTTCAAAGAAAACCTTCTCGTTTTCTAGGGAGTGGATGACTTTACAGCATCTGGATTGAATTTTTACTTTGGATTCTCCATTGTTGCACAGGAAAATCTATTTTCTATATTTACTGCAGATGTGTAAAAATTAGCCTGCTAGACCACATGTAGTGACATAGGAAATAGCTCAGCCTGAATAGTGTTTTATCCATATCTAATATCTCTAGCTTCCCTTATTTTCTGCAATTCCTGCAGTTTATGAAAGAGAGACAGAGCAGTATAATTACTGACTTACAGCAGGAGGCAATCAATGAAAACTTTTGCTGCTGGTTGTTGAAAAGTTGCCAGAAAAATGGTAATGACATGGATGTCCACCTCTCACAGGAAAGTGCTCTGTTATTAAGAGCTGCTATTCTCTTTCCAAACACTCAAGGGAGCTATGAGCCTGCAGTTCAATTTTTCAGTCCAGGAAGCAAAATCTCAGTGTAACTGTGAGCTTATTTACTGATTGATTTATTTAAAGTTTTGTCATGAATTAACAGAGCATTTTGGTTTAATTATTGTATTTTAGGTGTAGTTTACCATATTTTAGGTGATCTATGAAATGAAATAGAGAATATAAGTTCTTTTCATATTGTTGTTTTTAATGTTCAATTTCTATTATCTTTTTAATAGATATACATATAAGAACTAAAATACTGTTAAGACTCATCTGCATTTGAACCTGTAATTCCTTAAGACACCTGTCAGAGAATACATTTTCCTAGGTACTCTAACAAGGCAGACCTGCTTCTAAAACAGTTTCATAAAGATCTGTGTCACACCTGCCATCATAAAAAAAAAAAAATCATAATAAAAGGACAAGAACCCCCCTGTATCCCAGCTGTCAAAATCAA
Organism: Pseudopipra pipra; assembly: GCF_036250125.1. Taxonomy (NCBI): domain Eukaryota; kingdom Metazoa; phylum Chordata; class Aves; order Passeriformes; family Pipridae; genus Pseudopipra; species Pseudopipra pipra. Next base: position 11,794,857 of record NC_087556.1, read on the forward strand.
TGCTTAATAGAACAGAAATTTTCCTTTGGGGACTTTCAGTCATTACTGCACAGTAGCTAGTCATTATGCTGTTGTCTTAAAGCATAAATGTTGTCAGCAAAAGGGTAGAAATTGTATTGACAAGGCAACAGGAAGACAGACCACTAATGATATGCATTGGACAGTGAAGACTGTTCTAGACAGCTCTTCTCAACCAGCTTTAAGACACAGACATGAACTACACTGAACTCTTGACAAGTTATAGCAATGAACTAGAGAAGTCTAAAAGAAACAACAATAAAAGCAGCAGTAAAACCTGGAATGGTAGGGGCCTGTACAGGATTTTACAACAGCTTTATTTTCTTTTAAGTGAGCTTCTGGGTTCCAGCCCAATCCCTTGCTGGAGGGCATGCCAAACCACCACAGACTGCCAAGCAATTGCACACACAAAACAATCCTACTCTGATTATTAAAGACTGAATTTGCTTAACACATTCCATAACTATTTCAATGCCTTTTTAACTTTAAAAGTTAAAACTCTGCCCCATGTTCATATCCTCCAATGCCAACAGAAGAGAAGACAATTCTTTATATCTCTCGTAAAGTCACTTTTGATAAAGATTTTACTAAGGCTGCTCAACAGCAGCTTTTCTGTTGGGTAACTTCTGATCACTTACTGCTTATAATTATTAGTTACTTCTACTACATTGAGGTTTGCACTGAGTTCTGGTTTGCAGTGATTCACATAGATAGACCTTGATGCTGACATTTATTCTGAACTGTAGGACTACCAGAGTAGTCATTCTGATCACACGTTTCTGATGCATAAACAAACTGTAAGTGACACTCCCAGAGTCAAAGAAAGTGCTGTTGTCGTTCAGCTACTAGCTCCTGGGCAACCCAACCCCAAAAGAATACTGAAGCACAAAGTTTATGCATTTACATTTTTCTCAGATGGTGAAACTGATGTTTTCTGCTCTGTTTATGAGCTGAAAACACCTCCAGTGGCATCTCCTGTCACAAACAAGTAATCAGGTCTTGTTCCAGCACAGTATCTTCATGCACATTTTATCAAGGCATTTTGATTTTTCAACTCCTCTGCAAAGGTGCTTGTTGCTCTATTTCATCAAGAGCTCATGCTTTAAATTTAAGTGTCAGTAAAAAACCTCATTTCCTCTGCTTCCCCTCTTTCCTTATCAAGGCAGCAATATTCCCAGGCTAAAAGCCTGTAATGTGGAATGAAAACACAAGTTCAGATTTCAACTGAATACCAGAGAAATGTAAATTAAAAATTGCAGATTTGGTGGCTCTGCTCAGAAACTCTCACCTGTGCCTTAAACCCTCCATACACACACCACAAACATCAGCATCAGCAAAACAAGCAGAGTTTTAAAGTCATGGCACATACCAAGTGCACTGACCTTTCCATGAATGCTTTCCATGGGTTTCCCTGTACCAGGAATGAATAGCTGCTTGGCTTAATGTTTTTTGTTGTAAGAACTTAACAAAGCTTAAGTTTATAGAAACACTTATCTATTCCCATTTTATCATTACTGACAACTGTTACATTTCATGCCAAAAGGAGACCACAACATACAAGCCTTTATAACTTACAGATTTCTTTCTATGCTACTGCTAACATGCTTGCAGTAGGATATACTCTTCATAAATCTCCTCTGCAAACAGGTTCAGGACCCAAGGCTGAAGCTAAATGTTCCTAAAGCATTATTTGGTAACCCAGGCTTTACTGAAAATAAGACACTCAATTTCAGTTTTAACGTGGATCCACATTGACTCCAGACACCACCACAATGTATATGATGCAGGATGCACACAAGAACCAAGCTGGACATCTAGAAAAAATTTTGAATAATATTCTCCTAGTTTCAGGCTAAAGAATAAAAGGTCCAGGGTATAAGTCAATCTTCAGGTCCCAGAGGTCCCTCAAGGAGTACTGAAGCTGCTTCCCAAGCATTACCCAACCACACGTGTCCATATTTACATTTTTGGTGCACTTTGCTGATGTGCCAATATTTTTCTAAGGGCAGTGAAATGTACTGGGCAACTTTGCTACTGAGATTTCAATGTGAGAAAAGTGAGGGTGGAGTTGCTTGAAAGTATTTTGTGGCTTTCCCATTGCTCTGCTCTGGAATGAACAGTTTTCCTGGTCCTCACTGGGAGTTCCACACGCCGGTTGGCAAAGACGAAAGCAGTGGGAAGGAAAATAAATAAGTGTCAGTCCATTCCATATTTCTCCAGTTTAAAGCAATTAACAATTTAATCAACATGGATTTCAAAGAAAGAGATAAGATTCCGGCTTTAGGCTTGCATTAATCAGTTTGAAGGCAATGCTGTTTCCAGAGATTATTCCCTAGTTTTTATATGTTATTAGAAAGGGCTTGACCTCCCATATTTTTCCATGCACTGGAGAAAACTTTGCTCAGCTATCTAACCCAATTGCTTCTGTATCTGGAACACAATGTAGAATTAAAAAAAAAAAAAAACCAACAACAAAACAAAACAACAAAATAAAACAAAAAAACAAACCGACAACTTGGATTCAGGTACAAAGGGACTTCCAGTGAAGCCTGGCACCCTCACACCTCTCTGGGCATTCTCTGGAGGGACTCTGCATAGATCTGTCTCCAAGTACCTCAGCGTACCAGTTCCATTGAGTGCTGCAAATACAGCAGCCCACTGAGAGACAAGACAGTTGTGGGAAGTAATTTAGATGAAGGTTATCTGATCTGCTGCAAAGGTGTCATCCTCAATAACGTTTGTAACAATGACATGACACATACAACATTTTAATACTATATAAAAAATAAAATGTCAAAAGCACTGGCAGCGCTCACCCCCACTTCCTGTGGTGCAAACACAATGTTACTGTGTGGTCTTCTGTGCACACATATACTTGCACATAAAACTGAGTGCTTCAGAAAGATGGAGAACAACTGATAGGCATCAGATGCTTAGTTACAGGGATTATAGTTAGTGTTGAAGAGAGAACAGAAATTTGGGTAGCAATATCTAAGGGTAAGATTCATAGAAATAGACCTACTATTTGCCAGCACTTTTGTCTGACTTTCAAGCTCACCATCTGACTGGTCTTGCTGAAGGAGGAGAATCCTGAAAAACCACAGACTGACGACTATGTCTCACTTAAGGATGCACAGCAGGCTCAAAAGTTTCCTTAAATACTTGACTCTTAGACTGAAAACAGCTTGAGAAGAGCTGAGTGGAAGGTAGAGGTGAATTGGTTGGAAGTTTCACCTCAACATGAGGTCCCTTTACACTAAGGGTGGCAGAGCACTGGAATGGGCTGCCCAGGGATGCGTTCCTGTGTCACCTGCTCCAGGTGATCCTGCCTTGGCAGGGGGTTGGACTGGATGACCCTCCAGAGGTCCCTCCCAACCCTAACAATTCCGTGATACCACAGTTGGCACTGCTGTGCCAAGTCTGCCCACACTTCACAAAGGAGCACCTGGACATGCAGCTCTCAGAGGCCACAGATTAAAAGCACACTTCATTCTACTGCCTAAGTAATGCTGAGCCTGTACCAGGCTACTGACTCAGAACAGCTGACAAGTGCAGACATACCGCATGAAAATACTTATTTTTAATACAATCACTGGCCTTATCCAAACTTGCTGAGGTCAAGAACTCTAGAAGACTTCACTAGCTTTCAGACTACAAGCAACACTTTGCAAATACTTGCAGACAGGATAAGAACACAAATTTTAGCATATCCACAGTGACATAAATGTGTGAGAGCATGGGTTACACCTAAGGAGAGAAAGATGTATGCTTGGGGACTATTGTATAAAAATGTTTAGTCAAAAAGAATGATAAAGTGCTATATTTTTAGAACTTATGCTAAGGAAAACATATTTAAAAGTCTTGGTTACAGTTCCCTGGGTAATGGTATACATTGCTTTAAACTTTTTTGTCCAGAATTTAGGTTCAAAATAGTATTTGGACAATTAGCACTACTCTAAGAGTTTAATGTGGTTTTTTCTGTAGCTTTAATTCAGTAACATTTTGTTTTTAAGGTTGGACAATATCCCATTTTAAACCAAAATTAACGTAGCACATCAATTGTAATTCTTCAGTGATCACCATCCATTTGAACGAATGCTACTTTACCAAAAAGCCCAGTGGAGTCAGTCAGTCTCTATATCATTAGACCCACTATTTTTTATTGGATGCCATAAGGACTTTGTGGACCTACTCAACTCAAAGCTTTTTCGTTGACCCAATTCTTGCTGAAATACCAGTTTTTACAAAGATCACATTGCTCTGTCTCTGAAAATGGGAATGCCTAGCTGCATATATTTTAGTTTGTACTGTACTTTGCACATTTGATTGGCAAACCTCAGAAAGGATCTCGCATGTTGCTGCAGTGAAGATCAACAATGTAATTTTAAAATTAGATTTATTCATTAGGGGTTTAATTCACTTTTCTCCGAATAAAGGCAGAGCAAATCAACTTATACAGCTGTACGACTAAAATATAACTCTCTCCTGGAGCAAGAGAGAGAGTAGAGTTATACAACAGGCCTCCATGGTCATAAGGCTGAGGTCCAGAATAGAATGGGCAACCTCCATGGCCATATGTCTTGGATCCTTTGTAAAACAGTTTGCTCACCTGCAGACAATATTTCTGTTTCCTCAGCATTACCCTACTCATGGTAGGTTGGATTTATTTTTGAGACACCTTGTCCATCTCTGAAGCACGTATAGTTACCAATATCTTTTCCACTTCTGAAAGAAAATTTGAGAAGGCACAGATGGTATTTGCTCAGAAATGGTAGTCTTGTGCTATAGATTTTTTTTAAAAACAACACACCACAAAATCACAGAATGCTTGAGGTTGGCAGGGACCTCCGGTAATCATCTGGTCCAATATTCCTACTCAAGCAAAGGCACCTAGAGCCACTTGTCCTGTTACTCAAGAGAACCTTTTTTATGCCAAGTCCAAAAGTACACTAGCCAAAAGACCTTTTGATCACAAAGAGACATTTACAGTCCCAATATTATTTCCTACATTTCACCTTTGATTCAAGAAATTAAGTTATATGCAAGTGAAAGATGACCTTCCTAGAAATGTTCAGTTTTACGAAATGAGAACCATCTGCCAAAGATTGAGCACAATGATAAAAGATTAAAAGTAGCTGCATTAAAAAGTTGCAATGGATTTGATATGTATAAAAGCAGACATATATAAATAAAATCCACATCATAAATATATATGCTAACACAAACAGCACTGTGTAGATATTCATTATAATCAGGAAAAAAAATTCAAATTGTTTCTTTAACCTGTAATCATGTTTCTTCTAGAACAATTTGGATTAAATTTGTTTCTTCTTAAGCATGCAGAATACCCTGTTTTCTAAAACAATTAATTTAAAATGGAAAGATCCTAAGTGAAGCTGTTAACTAACATTCAACATATCATCATTACAGAGTCCAATGTTTAAAATACAGAAACAAAGTAAGGACAAGATTAATACTGCTCATATTTATATTCTGATTTAAACAATTTACATCTCAACACTTAAATTTCATATGGGTTGCACAGAGGCTAGACTATGTACTAATATATGCTCATTCATAATCATGAATACACATCTGTGAACATAAAACTAAAGCAGCAATACAGATACACACAAACAGACTTTGGACCCAAATCTGTTAGCTACAATCAAGAACTGTTCAGCATAACTGCTCAGATGCTTTTTTCTGGATATTTATAGGTATTTCTATACATATTGTGTAGAGATTTTATATCTGAATACATCACTGCATCCAGTAGACTCTATAAAATTGTAATTAGTTTTTCCAATGTTAACTTATAGAAACCTGTGTATTCTTATGGTTTCACACCCCTCCTAACCTCCTGCACAGCTGTTTCCCAAGTTTTCTTTCAATTGTCACAAGATTGGCACCCACAGCACTCTAGAGCTCAAGCAAACAGAAAGCCTTCTATTTACCAGCTTCTAGTTATAGACAGATAAAAGTGAATGGAACTGGTCTGTTTCCTAAAATAATGCTCCACAACGAAGTTTCCAGTCCTGGAAACACAGTTCATACATATAAGAACACAATTGGTTCCTGTGAAGCAAAGTTACTCATATGGTCTGTGTTGAGCTTGTGCCTCAAGGCTCTGGGACCTTAGTGCCACAGACCTTTGCTGTTATTGGCAACACTGGCAGAAGCTGTTCTTACCCACACGTGATCTTTTCCCCTCTCACTCCACCACCTCAGCTGTGTCAATGCATTGTGGAACTGTGCGCGACTAAAGGAGTGAGCTGGGTTTAAACCAGCTCTGCCCAGAAGAAAGGCTGTATGGACAACCCAGCTCTGCAGGGCCTGGCCCTGCACAAAGGCACTCTGGCACAAAGAAGAGTGCTTACCCATCCTGTCTCTTCTCCCTTTCTCTCTGACAGAGGTTTCAGCCAAAGCAAGGAAAACCTAAGTGCTCTTTAAAAGGTGTTGTTTACAATCCAGTCGATTACAATTAGCCAAAATATCCTCAGCTGAAGATGCTAGTGGTTCAAAGGGATTCTCCAGAATTTTTTCACTTGCCCTCAAGGTGCCACATGTTCCCTGGGAGCAGAAGGGCTGGCAGCCAGGGGACACAGGGGGAACACTACGAGGCACTCTCAACTGCGAGTTAAAGCTTTTTGCTTGCACTAGATCAAGTTCTCTGGGTAGTACCTCACAAGAGACTGCAACCTAGAAACTCCAGTTCACTGGCACAACTGACAGGTTTTATGAGATAGTAGCACAGAGTTATTTGTTTGGGAGATACATGTGACTTGTCCATCTGCATGAAAAACGTATGCTAAGGTCTTTTAATGAGGACTACGTGCAATGTCTGATAAGAGAACAGATTGCTGTATTACCTTTTCCACCATAATCTAGACAGATTGTCAAGAACAGACTGGGTCACTCACCATGTGTCATGTTGTTTGGGTTTTGTGGTTTGTTTGTTTGTTTTTGTTTTTTCTGTGGTTTGGGTTTTTTTTGCAATTCCTCTGAAAATTGACAAAAGAAACACAGAAAACCCCAATGAAAGAGTTGATGGCTTTTGTATTTTGGCATTACTTTACTCTGCCTTTGGGATGATGAACTTTCTCACACATTTGATTGATGTAACTGGCTTAACTGATTAATCACTTTGCCTCCTAGCAGTTCCTTCCTGCTTATATCCAAGGAAACAGTCAATTAGGACTATAATTAATTCTTCCTTTCATGATGGGGTAAATTTGGAAGGTTGTGACCACATGAATGCAGGCAGTGCAGCTGGTTAATCTGCAACCCTGAGCCTCATGCTCCTAATGAACAAACTACTGCTCTTGTACTTCAAACAACAGACAAAACACTCAAATCCTCCACAGCCCATTTGGATACCTACAAAATAGCACATGGAGGAAGCACAACATTTAATCAGGCCGTTGCACTGAAAATTTATGAACATGCTTTTTTGTCAAAGATATATTAATGGACAATTCAACAGAAACCATAAGAAACTACAAGACAAAACAAGATACTGGAAATTAGTAAACCAAGATTAAGCACATTCAACAACTGGATGGGCACAGCTAAAGAAACAGGAATAAGATTTTTAGCACAAAGATAAAAATGGAAAGCCTCACCTGCATATAATGCAAATTGCTCCATCACGTTTTAAGATCTAAACTAGTTGCTCTTCTAAAACAAACTCAACCATGGCAACAGACCTTGAGAGGCAGAAATTAATTCAGGGAAAGTGCAACTACAGGCCGTTCAAAAGTCAGTCTACACAGCTATCTCACACCTTTCTCACCTTAAAGTAGCAATGTTCAGCAAACACCTAAGGAGGAACTTACAGAATATTTTAGTAGGTTGATTGCACTCTTACAGGTTTCAATTGTTTATCTCGACAACATTGACTCCAGAAAATACAGAGATTTCCTCCTCCAACGTATCGTGACTTTGGAGATTGTTAGGTTATTTTTTTTGTAAATACATTCTAAACATCTAAAAATTAGTCTGGCTGGTCATATCACGTGAAATTTATAATACTTTAAATTATTTAATGTATTTTTATATTGAGCATAATTTGCTACATTAATCTGATAAAGGCAAGAGACAGGCAGATTATCAAACTAGTGAGAATAAGCTTCTGAAATTACAGGTGAGCTAGAAAAGAGGCCTTAATTAAAATTTTTTGAATGAGTGAAGAGGTGATACTAAGTTCCATATATACACATTTCCTCTCAGTTACAGGTCTGGATCTGACTTCAGACTGAGAAGTTTGGTTTCCTGCCCAGGTCAGCTGCACAGCAATTTCATGAAATTATCACAGTTCAAAAGACATGAAAAACCTTAACCCTTGTTTTGCTTCAGCCTTGAAAAATACTGAATTTACATACATACATGCATTTAATTTGGGTCTGTACTGCACTCTTCAGGACATTCCAAAGAGAAATATCAACTTAATCCAAGTCAGTTACCTTCAGACACTGAGCTACTACTCCACTCTCTCCTTTTTTTTTTAATAAAGCCCCAACAAAAGGAAAAATTGCTAATAAATGTGCTAAGTAATGTAGCAGTTCCCTACTGCTCATTATTATTTACATGGAAACAGAAAATGGGTACTTAAAATAATGACAATAGTCAGTTGATAATTTGATCACAGATTCCAGATGATTTCCAATGTTTAAGGTATTAACTACAATAAAGTTTGATTTATTATCATATTTTCTCAACTTTTCTCCCATGAACGGAATAAAACTGTCACAAAGGAACAGTTAAGCAAAACAAAAATGACCTTTCATTACTCTGCATGTATATAAATGTGCACCCAGAAAAGCACTGGATATACTTTTCATTAAAATCCAAAATATTTTTTCAATCAAATAATATTTGAAACAACAACTAAAAAAAAAAATCAAGTCAACTTCGTGCCATTTTTTTTTTTTCAAATAACCAAACAGATGTCCCAATGAAATTTGCCATTATTCTTTCCAGGGGGAGAGCATCCATGACTTTCCAATAACTTTAACAGAATTCACTCGAATTCTGTTTTCCTGGACAACATACTAGGAAAAAATGGGAAATTGGTTTCCTGAGCATTTCATATGAGGAAAATACCATTAAATCAATCTTCATTGATACTACAACACCAGATTGAGCAGTCAAGTGCCATCTTATGCATGCTGTTCTATTCAATTTGGTTTTTATTTTTTTAAAACTTGTGGGTGATTGCAAAGATTACAGTATTGTTAGGTGGCCACATATACAAATCATCAATTAGTATGCCTAAATAAAAAAGTGTCTCTGCCTCATTGGTATATACTGCTTCAGCATAACTGGTCCCTGATTCTTCTGTGTGTATTTTCCTATACATTCTTAAAAACATAGGAAGCATACTGCTCAGCTCTTCCCTTTTCTGTAGGTTTTGCTCTTTGAACTGTTTGTAAGGACTAAAAATTTGCCAGTTTTCCATGCAAAGACAACTACTACAGCTGTTCACAGAACCGGGGGGAAAAACACTGAAACAAAACAACAAAACCAACCAACAGTGAAACAGAAGTTTTAAGACAATTTGTTGCTATTGGTTAGACATTCATAAGAAAGAAAAGAGGGTCAAAGTAAATGAATCGGTAGAACCACTGTCAGTAAGATATGTGAGGTGCACTGGAGACACTGTACAAACCTTAGAAAATGAAGGTATCCTACTAATACATAGCTGACATGGAGGTAGGCTGGGAGCCTAGCAATTGAGTTCTGATTTTATCAACACTTAGAAATAAAAGAAATCTACCTCCTGTCAGGAAACCATGCAAATGAGAAGCCTGCTACACTGATCATCGTTCCAAGCCACTGATCTGACAGGGAAGGCTTCAATGGCTCCGGAAGCAAAGCCTCAACTGGGAGCTCTAACAACTGGTTGAAAAAACACCTGCTTAGAGTGGCCTCCTGGATCACACCGCTGTTGGCTAGATCATTTCAGTTCTGAGTACATTGTCAAATGGTTGGAAAAAAGGCAAATCTGATCTTAAATGTCATTCCTGCCCCAAGAGTCCCCTGTAAGTACTCAGTTCTGCTCTCAAAAAAGTAACACCCATTGAAAGATGATTAACGTTACTGAAAAAATAAGGGTGTTGAGAAGTGTCTGATAGGGACTGTCGCTCTGAGGATCAAAATATCCACAAAGAATCTCACTCTCCCAGGTCTCCCAGTCCACGTCTTCTCCTGGTTGAACCTCAACAAATGAACAGGGAGAAAAAAGAAGTCATGTTTGTTTACATGTTCATATTTTGCGTAAGCAAAGTTTTTAAATCCCCTGCATATTTATTTCATCCTTTTTCACAGACTCTTTTCACAATATCTGACTTAGGACAAGAAAAAGAATTTCCAACATAGATTGAGAAATATTTACTTACACACACAGAAAAGCATAAGACAGTTTGAACGTGCAGGTCTACAACAGATGCAGAAAGTTCCTTCCTTGCAGAAGGTTTTCATAGACTAATGGACAGAAATTTGTGGTGTAGTTTCTGTGCAGATAAGTGTTCCCAAGCTCTTAAAAACAAATGTGAAATAGAATCTCCTCGTTACAGAATCCCTCCCCATTGCTGTAGTACTAAGTGGTCTCATCATGTTTAATGTATTTCCACTTCTTCCTTGTGCTGTCAAGAATCTCACCCCTGTTTTACACCTGGGGAACTGGGGCATAGAAAGGCTAAGGATATATCTAAATGGCAAAACTATGTCCATCAGGTAAAATCTCTAACACAGATGTGTCTTCCGTGCAGACCTAATCCATCTACAATCTGCTTTTAAGGATATAATTTCCTTTGCAAAGAGGAGCTGTAAGTAGTAAGGGGGGTTATGTCCAAATACAAAGTTCCTCTCTAAGAGTGCTTTGCACTGACAGTTCTAATACACTGCATACCAGAGGACCCAGGGGACTTAACCGAAACCATGCACCCTGCTTTGTCACAGGCACCTCATTTAACTGAGGTCTAATAAATAATAGATTAAAGCCCTGGCCGTGATATCATCTCTTCTCTTGCTGTGATTCTTGTAAAATTGTACAAAAGGGACTTTCAAAAACAATTAAAAAACCCAGAAGTTTTCCTCATGAAAGCAGCTACAAAGATTTAAAAATTACAACAAAGAATCAAAGCACTGGAGCAGGGCTTTGCTCAGATGGTATCTGCTAATGGCCAAGGCATGCTCCACAGCGAGAGCCCGCAGGCACCTCCTGAGCAGCTGGAGATGTGAGCACCCTACACCCACACAGTCTGCAGGGTCCTGCACGGCTCCACAGGCTCCTCTGGTCTAAGTGACACGAGACCAGGGCTGTAGCAGGGGATACTCAAGGACAAGGACTGCAGGGCATACTGCCACAACGCCCTGTCTGAAGGAACATCATTCAGTGTTGGCTTAGATTCACTGGGTTAAGGCAATGCAACAGCAGTGTCACTGAAATAGCTTTGAATATTCTTAGGTGTTGAAGGTTCTTAGGTGTCCTTGAGTTCCAAGATTTTAACTAATTATTTTGATGCTTATCCACCAAAATAAGAAAGGTCTAATAGGAAATGATCATCACAAACATCAGCAGCTGCTATGCATAGATGCTACTGATACGGAGACAGCTGGGTACACATTTCTGTGGTCATTTCCTTGATGAATAGAGAGTGCACTGTTGTACATAAAAATGGTATTGTCAGCCTCTCTCAAAACTCTATAGGTTCGGTCTTGATCTGAATGACTGAGACTTGTTTATAAGAGACAGAAAGACTCCAAAATCTGTCAGTCCTTGTCCTGCTGGCATTCCACTCCTAGGAGGACGATAGCTTTCACCAGCAACTCTCAAACCCATAAGACGTGCATCTGATTCTGAAAAAGGTTACAATGGATGTGTCATTTAAGTACACAGAGAACAGAGGTTTTAAAAAGAATACTCGTTCAGCCAGCTAGGTTCATGGTCCAGCAGGAGCGTGAAAAACATGCCACAAGCCCTCTGGGAAAACAGAACTAAGTACTCTGGGCTGGCAACCCAGGACAGTTGGCAAATCAACATATGAGAGAAAGAGGAAACCTCTTCAAAGGCTAAAAGGGAAAGGGGCAAAACATGGGCATGTTGAAGCCTGTTCCTAAATGTCATTATTCAAGAGGAAGCTAATGACTGTTCCCCATTTCCACAGGATGTGTTCTTCCCCCATAAGCTATCATTTAAAGAATCAACTAGTACTAACTAAGCATGCTATTAGCTGTTGATATTTAATAATACAAGAACAGAAGCCATAGTCCTGGGCTTGCAGGCCTCTTGATTAAGGGCAGCACTGTAACTAACAGTGCCTTTGGCACTTTGACAGGTTCAGGAGGTTAGTGCAAATTTCTGACAGGATTTGCGTATCAGTGCTTTCTTTACTGAATCACTCACTGACTAACCTCTCTGGACCAAAAAAAAAAATCTTGTAGGTTCAGAAAAAAAACCAGCAAAAGTATGAAATTTTCTCACAAACTATTGCTCCAGACCTTTAGATGTGGTAAAGAACAAGGTAAATCTTGGATAGTTCAATTTCTCCATTGTGTAAACAAATTGATTATTCAGTATTTGATAAACTGGTGACCCAATCAAAAAGTGCCCAAGGGTGACTGATACCCCAGTACTTCATGGCACAGATGAAACTGTCAATAGCAGAGAGTTGATGAAAAAAAATATTGAGGTATTTCTAAATTAAAGCAGTCTAGATCATTAAATAAAAAATCTCAAAGCAAGGACACAGCAATTTCTCACTGTAGAATCCACATTTATACCCTGTACAACACCCTGAATACTTAAATCAGTCTTGGTCCTCAAAAAACAAATTAAAAAAAAAAATAAAATAAAATAAAATAACCCAAACAAACTAAAAAACCACGCACACAACCCTATTAAACACCTCCACAAAAGCAACAAATTTAAGAAGATTCTACCTGCATTAACCAACTAGAAAGCTTCAAAAGGTTGTAAAAATACAAGAGCAGATATACAAGGAAATGTATAAGCAAATGCAAAAACAAGACTAAAACCTAGGAAAATCATTTTCCAAGCTTCCTTCTAGTGAGATGAATTAGACCATGGAACAGTCCCCATTCCTTGGGCAGGCTGAAGTTGGACAGAACACTGGAAATGCATACTGCAGGGAAACTTGGAAGCCAGACATTTTCAAACATCCTTTCCATCTTTAGCGTTTCTTATTCTACAACTAACTGGTCTAAATTGCTATGCAGTTATATAGTTTCCAGGTTTTCACTAAAACAAGGCTGAGATATTTGCCATAGCAAAGCTGCCTCTAACAGGCAGTTCTAACAGTAGCTCGAAGGAACAAGATAAAACAGGCAGATGTCAGAGCTCTCCCGCTGAGCGCTTTAGTCCGAGCGCTCGGTTTAGCAACATGAAGATGTTTATGCTGGCTGCAAGAGGACTTCAAATGGCTTGTCTACAGAAATTACTTTAGAGGAATATTATACATGACATCATCCAACTACATTAAGTCAGTTCAATTACTGGTAATCAACTTAGAATATATCTGTGTAGTTATTTTTAGAGGTTTTACTGAGGTTTATTAGGAGAACATATTCTAGCACTCCTTTTATTAAGATGCCATAATGTTCAGCTATTTTGAAAAAGGACAATTTTATTTTTATGCCTTTTGTGTAACATTTGGGTTTCTGAACAGTTTTATCCTTTCTTACACTCCCCAGAGTTAGTTACTTCTGAGGACAAACGTCCATTGATTAACAATGAAAACACACTGGTTGCAGAGAATTTAATTAAGGGATAGACTACAGAGTGCCAGGTCTAACTATCCAGGAATTTGCTTCTCCCTTCTCAAGGAAGCTCAAGGAAAACACTCAAAATCCTGACAGCATCCAAAGTAGTTATGTTTCTTGTTTTCAGAGTTCAAAATAACACAGTGCAAGGGACAGTAGAGCTTCCAATAAATACACTGGGACAGGCAGTTTTACATTTTGGATTCTGGATGCTACTGGGATACAGTAACTCAGTTACAGCAGGACTCTCTGCACCCCTGCCCACTGTGGTGTGGGCACAGAGCCCCTGCAGTGCACACTCAGCACTATTTGCTACTGTGTAAAAGATGTCAAGCATCACAATGGTTATGGCTGCCTCCTCTACCATACAACCACCATACAGGAAAACTTCTAATTCTTCTGGGAGCTGGGAGAGGGAGTAAGCATATTAAAACCATATTCTGCTTAGCTATTCCACATGGATCCCATCTTAACTCTCATGCCATAATAAATCAGAACTGAATCCATAAAAATAATATTAAGTTAACATGAGTGAAGTGAGGATATCTTTAAAGACAAGGCAAGTTAAAAAAAAAAAAGTCACCCTCCCACTCTCTATTTCCACCCTATCTTTAGACTAGCTTTTATTACTTGACCAACATTTTTTAAGGGTCTGTTTTGTTTTCTATACACATGTAACTCCCATTACTGTCAGTGGAAATTATGTATGCACATCAGTAGCAAACCAGACTGCAGGATATTTAGCTCTCTAAGGTATCCATGTCCTTGTTACAGTCATGTTTCAGGAGAAAAGCCAACAAATATATTTGGAATTCTGCCTTTAAACAAACACCATATTACAACCGGCACAAGCACTGTCTGATTCTTCCAAATGGAGGCAATACCCAAGAGAGAATCCTACTTAAACCAACAAAAGAGTGGATTAACAGCATTTGTCTTTTCCCACCATTCCCACAATGCTGCAGTGTCTTACATGATGAAATTAATAAGAAATATCTCTGTAAGAGAAACAAAACAAGTTTTTTCAATAACCTGTATACTGAAATACTTAAAAAAATTATGGCAATGCTTGAGAACAGCAAGCAAGAAGACTGTAACATTTAGTTACTAGAACTAAGAGTACTTTTCCATTCACAGATCACAAACAGCTTTTACAATATTGGATCTCTATCACCATAAATTGGAGGAGGAAATAATGGGTGAAGTGGAAGAAATATGGCCAAGAACTGAAATGACAAGGAAACCATTTTTCCTAACTCCTCATCTGACGTTTTGTCCTCTGTAGCCTGTCAAGCACTCCTTGACAAGCCAGTGTGCTGACCTCTCAGAAGCCAGAATCCCATGAGATCATGAATGTTATTCTTTTCCACATAAAGAATCCTGATATACAAAAGCTCTGACAATAACCTGTTCATTCAACTTGTTATTATTTTCCAAAATATGAACAAACCTCCCTTCAGATACCTAGTTTTCTTTCCAAGGCATTTATATTCACATATTCACTTCAGTGTTCCTATTCTTCTAAGGCTGAGTGAAAAATGCACATTAGCAGTGGCATATTCATCACTGTATGCCTTAAAGTCAGAGGAAAGCACTTGATTTCCAGTAAGAGCATGTATTTTCATTCCATCACTAATCATCTCACTGCAATGTTTTCCCTAAACCACACTTAATGTTTTTATTAAGAAATTAAATCTAATCACGAATGCAGGGATATGAACTACAGAGTCTTTGGACAGAGACACTTGTCCTGCCAGGCTACACACCAGCAGACTGTAAAAGCAATTATGGTTTCTAAAACTCTGTGTTTCTTGAATGAACTTACTGCTCTCTCTGTGCCAAATGAAATTCTGACAGGGTCTCAAAACCAACACAAAAGGTGAAATGAAACTTAATGAGAGTTTTGCAGCTGAAATCCACAAAGCTTGATCCTATCCAAAGTTATTTCTCTTCTGTCACAGGAGGAAAACTCATAATAGACCTTAAGCTCCCTTTGAACACCTCTGTTTGAAAAAACAGACCCATATTAGCAGTGTATTAGCAGTCACAAATGCTAGTCTAGACATTACAGCTACAGCCCCCTCCTTTAATCCTTGCTGGCTCATATGTATCTGCATGCACTAGGCTGTGTTCATCCACATGGTTTTCTCTTGGTAATTTGGATATCTCAAGGACCCTGGCCTGAAAATTGCTCTATAAATATCCAGTGCATCAGTTTTACTTATAAAAGTGATTAATTGAATACTCTAAGCTGTTACTACCTTGAGTAGGAAATAAAATGTCACTCAGCAAGCCATAAATCATGAAAGCTGCCAATAAAAACGCCTGAACCGTACTGCAAGTCAGTATCATGCAAGCGTATTATCTGGAAAAAAGGTACATCCTTGCAACAAAATTATACCAACTACTTGTTTCATTAAACAGCTATAAACTTTTTGGACAATAGCTTTGTGCAAAATATCCTTCCCTGATTTATCACAGACAATAAGCTTGTGGATGCAAACGTTCAAGTACTTTTAAATTGTTTAATTTTTTTTTCTTAAGGGTGTGAGTCATAGGAATTGGTCCAAGCCCTCTGAAGGCAGCAGTGCTTGTCAATGTTTGGACAAAATTTAAACTCTTTTTGGTAGATGGTTATCTTATTTCCTACTCGTTCATTTATTTATTTTGCCCCCTTAATCATTTAGCACACTGACATCAAAGAACTGCTTGATTCTCAAGTATCATACAGACTTTGTAAGGAATAAATGAAATAAATTAAGCCATTTAGTAAAATTTACTTGTAATGGAAATACATCTATCATAACAAGATTAATTTTATCAAGCACACTGTCGATTAGCTTATAAAGAAATACTGGAAAATAAAAGCAGCCTTGCTGGCACATTGTATTGTCTTCCATAAGGTGTTTGCTAAACAGTGTAGCTATACTGTGATAATGGCTTTCACTGTAAGTCTGTTTCTCTCATCAGTGTTGTTTTCTCTACTTTCAATAAATCTCTTTTGCATGTGGTAGCAAAGGAAGACAGAACACTTTAATAAGGCAGCTCCGACTCTGCTTTACAATGACAGTGGAAGGATGGCATATTTCCTTTATTTTTCTTCAACAGGCCTTGTATAAAGACATATATATAGCATGTTAAAATGTACATCAACAGTTTAACACACTACCACACTTCTCCCGTTTTCACAGTAGAAATGGTACACAACAATCATTAACACAGTCTGTGATGCATGGATCTAGCAGTTTTCCAATAAATCAAATGGCCTCATGAAGAAAGGTATCTTAAGTTGCATTGTTCTCAGGAAATTAAAAATGCTTTGTGGTACATGACACATTTAAAGAGTTGTGAATAATCATAGTCTAACGAAACCAATCTACTTCATAATTTTTATAGTGTTTTTGAATGCCATACGTAAATGCTGCCTAAACAAATTACTTCTATACTCAAAGATTAAGAGTGGCTGTAACAGAAGAATCTGGTCTTTTCCCCCTGTCTCCAAACAGAGCCTCTCAGAACAGAGAGCTGTCTTTAAATTTGTCTCGGACCCACTGTTTCCTAAGGTTTTTGGAGTGTTTAAAAAGGGAGTTGCCCCTGTCTCAAACCAGTCCATGTTTCCCCACCAGCGAACAGTCTGATCCTGAATTTTCATAGTTTTTGCTCAAGGTCTTACAAGATGCCTTGCTCCAGAAGAACACAGTAAATGAAGACATAATGCTCTTGATTTAGCAGGAATGTTTTCTTGATCCCAACACCCCGCCCACACACACACACATCTGCAGTAAAAAATGTCATTTCTTTGAAACAGCTAATAAGAGCAGCAACAATCTGGCTGTCAAACACAACAGGATTTTGTGTACCAGAAGCAACCCAGGTGATGAACAGAGAAGTATGGATGGAACTGCCACTGAAGAGAGCTAGATACCATTTGTTTCTGAAAAAAGTAACTCTCTGAAATATCCTTCTATAGCTTGTTATTACATTAGATTTTTCTTGTTCCTTTGCTGCAGCTGTCTTTAACAAGAAAATTTTAAAAAAGCAAACACAGGTGTTTACCCAAGGATCAATTCACCTGCTGTTCCTGTGCTCCACCTGCCCCTGTCACCTCACTACCTGATCCAGCCATACAGCTGGGATGACTCATCTCTGCATGAGTACATTTTTAAATGATCTATTTTCAGGGGTTTGGTACTGCAAAAGGAGAAGGAAGGATAAAGACCTTTCTTTAATACCACATAATTTATCTACTTTGCATCTCTCTTTTACCTTTTTGAAGCAGTAAAAGCACAGCAGTTGAATCCTCCAGGATTCTGAATGCCAGGCTAATGTGCAATTCACCCCTTCGTAATGAAAGGCATTATAATTCAAGGGCATCTGCATCATCCTCCACCAGATAACAATTTACTGAAGCAGCGAAAAGGAAAGAGCTTTCCAAGTTTGTTGCAAAATTTCAGATCCGTGTTTGAATGCAGTTGATGGATTTCCAGAAGCAGAGTGGAGTGCTCTGCTTTGAATTAGCCATTATCTTTTACATCCCTCCATGTTTCCTGTCATCACAAAAGAAGATGAGTTACCCTTTAACTTACTGTAGAATAATCTCTGACTACCAGCAAAGGGGTAGATAATGCTATTGGCAAGGATGATTTAGGAGACAATTTCAAAGTTCAGCTAACTATAAAAACAGAAGTCATACTAAAACAGCCTCATTCATTCTGCATACCAAGTGTGAGGGAAGCAGGGCTGAATACTACAACTGCTGGGAGATGTGACAGTAAGATGTGAAATGGCCATTTCTCCCTTTCTCACTTGACAAACCTATCCAGCTTTGCTAATAAGAATAGATGTTCATCAACTGCTGTTAAAGTATAATATATTAAGTATGACATCAGTGCCCAAACCAGATCTGACAGGCCTAAGTGTACAAAGGGGAAATCCTTACCTTACAGATCCACTAGACTAATCCCCACTTTACAAATTTTATTTAAACAGATCAAGTAACCTGACAGCTGCAGACAGGCCAGATAAACCTTTAATATTCTAAAGAAGGCTTGATTCTAAGTTTATTTTTGAACATATTTTTAAGTCTCCTATAATGAAAATGTCCGTTGTTTCAGAAAGTTACTTTACAGTCTTCTTCTGTGCCTTAAGAATAGCAGCCTCAAGGCATTTGACAGTCAGAGGCTTTTGTTTGCTTTGACTTTTTTCTTTGACTGGTTTGGTACTTTTACACACATATATATGTATAATTGAGAAAAGAGAGGAAAACAAAAAGAGGACTAGCTGTGTATTCAAAATCGTTTAACAAAAATTTTGTTATATTGTCACCCACAAGAGGGGTTCCTGCATTTTGTATCTCTCAATCCTCACGCTCTTTTTAGGACAACATGCATGTTTATCATCAAGGCCTTAATTGCAAGCACTACTGAAACAGTTGTTTAATAAAGCTTCTCAGATCTTTACTGTGGCTGACAGTCCATCAGAGGCCTACAGTTCAGCAACCAGTGATCAAAACCTAACCTATTTTCCCATGGATACTGAGCTGCTGGAGGCACAATACAGCGACACTGACATGGAGACAAAGACCACCAGCATCTGTCAAACACGTACTGGACTAACCCATAGTTTGAGAAACACTACTCCAGAGAGAGTAAAACCAAATAAACTTGCACATATTTATCTGTGTACTTGACAAAAAATTGACTCAATTTCATAATGAGAAACACGGACTCCTGAAAACGGAAAGCACCTGTAATGCACCTGGTTCTCCAGCAGCATTTGCAAAATAACAGGATCATTATTTAGCGAGATAAAAATCAGCAAAACAGTCCATGTGGCCTATTTAATTTCTAGTGTACTTATTTTATGTGAATCTCCCACTTCATATATCACCATATAATATCTTGTTATTAAAAACCAGCAGTAGATACTTAAAATAGAGAGCCCCTGAAAAATTTGTGTGATATTCCAGATGATCTTTGACTAACACTTCAGTGTTAATGTCGCATTGAAATAAATGGAACCCCCCCCCTTTTACAGCTTTTATTCCAAAGTAATTTACAAACCCTGGAAATTGTCACCAAATTTATCTTTCATTACTTCATGTTGGGAAAAGTTACCATGGTAGAAGGAATGAAAATTAGTCTCAATGTGCTCTCCAGAATCAAGTATAGCATCTTTAAAAGAAACAAGCCCGCCATTCATAATAGTGGCAGTTTCATTCTTGTTTTAATTATTTTACAGTCCACAGGTTACCTGAAAACTAGGTGAAAAAAAATCAGTCTTCGTTAGGTGATGCTAGAAAAGACTATGACAACTTTAAACACACTAATGAACCGTTATATGAAAATCTTGCCCATTCTGCTTTTGATAGTACTTCTGCATTGACAGTTTCCTGATTTTCCCTAAGCTTCATTCTGTTTTCCCTCATCCAGGATAACTGACATTAGGAACAGAAAAGAAACTAGCATTTTAACACCCACTTTTCTGGAATTTCTCCAGGCAAGTAAGAGAGGCACAGAAGCTGGAGTGTAGTAACTGAATTAGTTTCATTGTGGTTTTTTTTTTTTATTATTTTATTTTTAATTTATTCTTTCATTGACAACTTTTTTGTTAAGCTCATTCTTTGGAACTCTGGTCAACCCTAGATACATGAGGGCTTTTAACAAAAAAAGGTAAAGGCAGGCCTTTGCACAAAAAACTTCAGTGTTGTTATCACTTTAGGCAATATACTCCCTGATACAGGGATACATCTACACCTATTATCTAGTGATATCTAAGAGCAGTCACAATTAAAGCTGCTAGAAAGGTGTCTGTCATGAAAAGGGAAAGATGAGGTGTTCTGGAGGTGTTCTGCAGTTTCTCCAAATCACCTCTGTGACAATAATGCTCCTTCCTATCTTTCTAATGAATGTAAAAAGAGTTAAGGTTTCATTCTATTGCGAGACCGATTGGACTCACAAGCTATTCAAAAGTTAAATGTGGAAAAAATCCAAACAAAACATTCCTCCCAGACCAAATCACATGTCTAAACAATCACAGATGCTGTGACAGTGTCTGCACTCTCTATCAGGACATTTGGAAAGGTAATCACATAGCCCAGTGCAATTTCATTTTCAATGGCAGTTCCACACATTTGTAGGTTTCTGTCCAAATGCCAGAAGAGGTGACAAGGTAACAATTCTGCTTCAAATCAAGACTAACTAGGATTGAATTCAGTCCTTGGAAAGGAGGAATAATAGTCTCTCTTCATAGTGATTTCCTGCCTCTTTCTTGCATTCAGAATGGGATACAACCTATTGTTATGCCACGCTGGTACAGAGAGAGTAAACAAAAATCTTCTCAGAATGGGGAATAGGATAACATTATAGAATTGCACCATATTCCCCTAGAGTTTTATTTTGTAAAACACCTTAATCTCAGTTCCTTCCATGAGACCAATGCTGCCAGCCAACAGTGGTTGAGTAGCTCATGCCCCAACCCCACTTTAAGTTAAGCACATTGAAACATAAACACTTAAATGGAAAATGCGAAACTGCAGTGAACGCGTTACTGCAGTGGAAAATGCTAACTGTGAAACAATGGAAACAAACAAGCTGCAGGTCTTCAGAGATTAAAATCTAACAAAGCATTTCATTGATAAAATGAGGAGATCTCAGCAGCAGAAGACAAGGACAGATAAACAGGCCTGGCAATTGCAATTTAGGATTCAGAGTGGATGATACTGACAAGTAGAGTTATAACCCCAGTGCTGATTTTTTTCATGGTCTTTCTGCTATCATTAAATTCTCATTTAATAAGAACAGCCTACCAAAGCATAAATCCAGTTTAACTCTTAAGAAAATGGATCATCAAATCCTGTGTCTACTTCAGCAAACATCATCTCTCCGATGCATTTCTCTTTTTGTCTGAAGAAAACAGCACTCTTAATTCTTCTGGGTGACAAGGTTAGGCCATATGTACATAGACTTTTCAAGGCCCTAATTGGAAATGCTCAGTGCCAGTGTGAGGTCCCCAGCTCATTGCCTGGGATTTGAGAATGCTGAGCATGGTATTAGAACTCGATTTTTGAGAAGACAAAGACCACCACATATCAAATACATCCCCGGGGATATTCTGAAAACCAGAAACACCAAAAGCTCATCGTGATATCAAAGGCATCTAACTCCTGCCTATTCAGCTGTTGATGATTAAGAACGTAAGTATTTTGCTATCAACTCTCAAATTACATTAACTGCAGACACAAGTTATCACATTCTAAGAGCCCTGATTGATCAGACACCAGGCATTAACTTCAGCAGACATTCAAAAGCTACATTTGTCCTATTTCTTATACTTTAAGCACAAAACTGTAAGATGAAGTCAAAAGTTTCCAAGAGAAGTCATCCAACCCATCCTAGGTAGGATCAATTATACATAACCAATACAATAAATCAATACATTGCTGTTACACCCATTCTTAAGATCCTCTCAACTAACAGAAATCCCACAGTGACTTCAGATGAGAGATTCTTGCAGCTGCTTGCTACCAAAATGCTTTCCTTATATCATTTGTTATGTCTCATGTGTCATTTCCACAATTACATCCATCTTTATAACATTTCTGCATAAACTGAAAAGTTTGAACTCTGTTCTCTGTGAATAAATATTGCCAATTATTTCTATTTTTCTTCAAAACCAGCATTTCCAAAGCTCTTGTTATTTCCCTTTGCATTCCAAGAAGTATGAAGGCCAAAACACACCATTCAAAATTGGATACTCCAGGCATCACCAGGAAATAAACTACTGTGATAGGTGAATTTTTAGTGTGATTGTGTGTAGTAATTCTTACATTATCACCATCGCCAAGGATTACCAGTGGAAAGAGAAAAAAATCGTTTACCATAAGGATTCTTCAGCAATAGAACATTTTATAAATTAAGTCCTTGTTACCAGTCTCACGATTATTCTGACACGTGTAACTACTATATTCAAGCTAAACTGAGTTTGTGCTTACCAATCTAAATACTTAAATAACCTACATTTCCTGTATTGTCTCCCAGAAGTTGCGTTGTGGACAAACATATTCTAAAAAGCCAAAGTAGAGACTAATACAGATTCTTCTAATTTGCTTTCTAACAGTCAGTTATGTAGGATGGCTAACCCAAAAGGGCCTGTGCAAAGACAGAGGACAGAATGTTTTCCATAAAGTGAAAAACTGACACCTAACTGCATGATCCCAGGAGACAAGGCTTAATAAATTATTGGAAAAGTTATAAAAACACAAACGAAAATAGTCTTTTGCGGCCAGATTAAAAAAAAATTAAAAAAAAGGGCAAGAGGGGTAGGGGAGCACAAAAAAAAAGGCAAGAAGCAAAACCTTGAGCTTGCCATTGTTACTTATTTTCTTAAGCTGTTTACTGCCCTTAAATTTTTGGTCCAATTTTCTTTCAAATTTTATTAGACTGAAATCTAAGAAAATAAACAGTTAAATAAAGACCCTTTTCCCAACAACAGTCTCACTTAAATTCCTCAATAGTATAAGGAAAAATAATTTTATAAAGGTTTCTGGTCTTTACAGAGCTTTTATAGGTGATCTATCACAGTCTCTTAAGATATCCTGCTTGTTGCTGGATCTACAGAAGCTAAGTTCTAAATGTTTGGGTTTTTTCTCTCTCCTTTTCTAAGTACAAAAAAAAAATCTGGAAGATGTATGTTATAAACTCTCTCACTAGCCAAAAAGTCCTTAGCAAAGCAACTTAGGACAACTTTTCTGATCTTCCCAAAGGCAAAAGTTTACCAAAGCAATAAAACTGTTTAAAATGCTTTCTCATTCAGAGCATGTCAGCAATCCTGAATTGAAATGTGCAATAAAATTTATATTACAGCCATATTGTTTCCTCTTCATTACTTCAAAATGTGTATGTTCAAACCCAAAATTTAAACATTCCCATTGCTTTTTTTTTTCTTTTTATAATTGCAACTGGGATGAGCCATTTTACAGAAATCATCTTCCTCCTTTTATTTCATTGACGTCCACAGGCTCAGCTAGAGAAAGCTCTATCCAGAATTGCTCAAAAGCAGTAACAGATAATCACAGTTCTTTTATATTTGCTTCTCTTTTCAAAGGCACTTTGACTATCAGAATAAACAGGGTACCTACTATATAACTCACGGTTCAAAAGCAGCATGAGTGAGCCAAGGTAGCACCAGAAACCATTGCCAAATATCTAGAGTTCACAGAAACCACAGTTGTATAGAAAGCTTTAAGGACATCCTACTTGGTCTAACTCAGGGAAGTTAGACTATTAAAAAAGCTACCTATTAAAACTATCCAGTTAAATAAATCATTCTCTCTCTCTATATATATACACACACAACTTTGTTCATGCTGTCAGTGAAAAGTATCTCAAATGTGTACCTTAGTCACATAGAGGAAGCAGTCAGGAACATTGTACCTAAACCTCAGGTGACAAGGGAGGACAAAGCTATCCAAATTAACTCTAAACAAACCAGCCTTGATATTGTAAACTAAGGCAATACAGAGTTCTATGCAAGCTAACCTCACCTACATGCCTGAGTAGTAGCACATGCAGCTCCCAAACTAGGTGAGTCTTTGTATTTTGCACACAGCAAAAGAAGTTTGAGATGTTATTCTGACTTGTCATATCTTAGTCACACAACAGGGAAACCTGCACCTCGGAGCCATGCCAATTGTTAGACTGGGCACACACCAGGAAAGGGGAACTTGACATCAAATGGTAGCAAAGAGACATTTGGCACTTGAATGTACTGCCAGAGTTTTAACTTTGGGAAGTGCTGTGCAATTCTTTACAGGGCTTTGATGCAGCAGTCTCAGTCTAAAGCATTTTGCTGATACAGGATAAACCTAAACATATGCCTAAGCACTTCAGAGATGGGAGAAAGCTCTGTTAAAACGCTTTACAAAATTACGTTTTCATACTGGAGGTGCCAAAGCAGCACTTTTCTGTTATTAATAATCAGCATTGGATACTTTCTCCAAAGGTCCTTTCAGAACATCCCAGTCATCACAGTGCAACTTCACATAACATTTAATGCCCTCTACTGAAATCCACTCCCATTCCCTTACTCCCCATTTGAATTTTTGGTATTTTTTTCCTGGAAAATAAACTTCTTTTCCTAGTAAAATCAAAACTTTAAGCCTTTTCCTGATGAGAGTTTTTTGTATCTCTTTCTTCCCCCTCCCTATTATTTAGATTTCATAAACAGCACTCTTTTGACTTACAGTCTTGGACAAAACAATTTGGCAATATGTGTTCATATAATTTCCCAGTGCCTGCTTTTATTCTGTGTAAAAGAAAGTCTGATTGCTGCCCTAGAGTACATACACATTTCAAACCCTCTGCTACTCAGAGATGACTGACCATCATAAACGTATGTACTATTCACTCTATACTGGGTATTCCCATCCAAATAGAAATTATTTATTTATTTATTTATTTTAAATCAGCTTTTTAAAGCCATAGACTGTTATGGGCTAAATTTCAGGAAACCATAGCTTTTCTTTATATTCAATTTTATTTATACTAATCTAAATTGTTATCCTCCTTCTTGACCAAGCAGGAATACTAGCTTTCAGCACCTTCCCCTCAAATGCACAGCAGCAACACAAAAGAGCTACTTTCAACATGAGAGGTAATTTTTGAGCAACACAGTGGCATGGGGTGGAGAATAACCTAGTGAATCCAATCCATTCTCACCAACATTTTGTGAAGCATTGATATTTCTTACATTCTTATTTCTCTTTGCACAGAAATACTTTTTAAAGTCCACATTAGATACTGCAATATGGAAGGCAAACTTATCAACAAATGCCAAAAACCTCCAGAAGCCAACCAGTGCAGAACTATCACCTCTTAAGGGAGTCAAGGGGAGCTGCTCTGCACCATCTGTGTTAGGGGCCAGTCTGAAAGTATCAGCTCTTGATGTAAGAATGGTAAAGAACTATCCACAATTATGCATCTACATTTTGCAATACCAACTTTGTGTCCTTAAGCCACTGGGAGGATTTAAGTCTCATCTCCAAACCTCTTTTGGAATGGCACTGATAGGACTACTGGATGCTTGCTCTAATTCAGTAGCAGAATTAGTCTTTAAGAGGCTTCAGAGATATGTGAAATTCTTGTCTACTGATGTCAATACGAGTTTTGCCATTTCACATGTGAAAAGAACAGATAATGGAATTGCCTATATCAGAAAACCTGGTGTCTCTGAATTAGGAGAAAAACCTAGATTTAATTTTATTATCTAAGATTGAAATTTGTCTCACTTACAAGAAAGCCATAATGGACACTAAAGAAAAAAAAAACAACCACCCATTACAGCAACACAAGCAACTTTGTTATATCAGTTAAATATATTGTTTAATTAGTTTTCTAAAGGCATACACTGAAAAGCCATTAGACAGCCATTAAGAGTCATAGATCCATTTTCTTCTTACAATCACCTGATTTACAATCAGCCAAATTTCTAAAGTAATTCAGTCAAACAACATTTTTGGCAGTGTTACCCCAGCAAATTTTCCAATCCCCTTTTTTTTTTGACTGCAATCACACCAATTTTCCCTTAAGCTCTAAAGCGCTGATGATCATCTTCGCTTCAGCAGATTTACACGGCATCTCATAGGTAAAAATGTGCCTGGTATGTTTATGGTCTCATTTCAAGATCTAGAAATCTGAAACTATTCATCTACTTCTATGAAGTAATCTTTAACAAAACCAGTTTTGTGTTTTCCTCATGTGGGGAAAAAAGGGATCGCTTCGGATACCTTTTAAAAAAGGCCAACTCCCAAAGGAGCAAAATACCTCTGGCTATTTACACTTCAGCTGACTTATTGTTTTATTAACAAAAACTTTCTCAATAACCTTATTAACTAGCAACGTATCAACATGAAAATTCATCAAAAGGTTCAAAATGACTTTGCCGAAACGTTGTGGAATAGACCAATATATCTCACTGATGAAAGACAGGATCACAATGTGAAAATAAAGCCTCGGAATAGATTTTATTCTACAGCTTCTCTAATGCTGTTTTTCATTGATGCATCATTGCTCTAGAGATTCTGTAAAGTTTCCCAGTGTGCTTTCCCCACTTTGCATCAGCTCCAATAAGCCCCAGTTTGGAATCATGTGTTAGTCAATCAACAATGCACATGATCTTCAAAGAAGAAAGTTTTTGATGGTGGTACTTTAGAGAAAACTGAGAGAGAGTGTGAGACAATTAGCAAATCTGTAACACAGCTGTTAACTGAACTTGAATTCTGATCTAACCAAACTAATATGCAAACCTCAAATCTACCCTTCTCCCACAGAAATTGCTGTATTTATCCTTGCAATATTTCAGTCACTTGCTTTCCTAAATGTAATACAGTTTTTTAAAAAAAATCATCTGGAGAATAAACAATTCTAAAGTTTCTTTAGAATATTTTGGTGAATTTTTAAGCTTTGCTTCTGCCAAACCAAACAAAAGTGGAAAGCAAGAGCTAAGAACAGACTGTAGCATGAGCGTGCCTCAATCCTGAAAGAGGATGATCTTAACATCCACCTCTCTCACGTAGGGAACCACCACCTGTGTTCAGGTAAGCTTTGCAATGTTACTATTACTAATACAAACATCTAATTTGTTGATTTTGTTACAGGCAATTTGTAACATTTCAAAACCAGGAGACAATTGCCAGTCCATCACCAGCTGGCACAACTTACAGTTCTGCCAGAAAGCTGAAGGATGCCAATGTCGGAATAAAGCAAACCCTCTCCTCACCGCAGACAGGCTCTAAATGACCTTTACACATCAAGGCTCTCCAAAAAACACTAGGCTGCTGTAGTATGGATTTTTTCCAACCCATGGCATATTTGTGTTTGCTACTTTGCATTATGGGCAAGAGAGCATTGTGGAGGAGCAGGACCAGCAGCCAAGCACGGAAGTACAGCAACAAGACAATAAATCCTTTCCTTCCTTTCAGGTGCCAAACTGAGGGGAAAGGGACAAAATGAAAATTAACAAAATACACATGCTCTCACCAGTCATATCTGTCGCTTCAGTAAAAGAAAAAAAATGTAAGACCATAATATGACATACAGAAGGAAAACTGAAGGTGGACACACTACTGAATATGCATCTTGCATTCAGGTACACAACCCACACTGCCATACAAACTGAGTGCTTATGCTAGTGCTACGAGAAATCTTGTCTGCTAATCAAAGCCTAACAAATGAGTTTTAAGCATTAAAATGGTGGGGTTTTGTAATCTTCATATTCATTTCCTTTATACTGTCTTTATGATAGTAACAAAACTCTTGAATGAAGCCAAAGACCAAGACTGCAACAAACTGATTGGCAGAATTAATCACACCAATACCACATATTGCCCTGACTCATACCCTCAGAAGGGAGCACATAACAATGACAAGGGAACTAAATATAACACGAATATGGATTCTATTAGCGTGAGTTAGAAAAAAACCAACAAAGTAAATTACTCTCTGTGAAATGCAAAATGCTGCAGGTTGTGAACTTCAGCGCAAAATTTAATTTGTGAAGGAACTGGAAGGTGAGGAACCTGGGAAAGGGAATAGAATGAGGAGAGACACTAAGCTTAGAGGGCCACAAAGGCTCCAAGCACTTTCCCTGGCAGTTCACAGGAGCACTGGGATGAACTCTGCAGTCAGTCCTGTGCGAGTGAAGCAGCAGTTTCACGGTCCAATGCAGGCAGCAGCAGGGTGGCCAGACAGGGCAAGTGCCACCAGTAGGCTGTGAGGTGCCTGGGGAAGAGCCAGGAGGTAAGATGTTGAACATCCGGGCAAGGACAAGTAACAATGTAGGAAGGAACCAAAGCACTGAAATTTATACTTTGTTTTCTATCAAAAAGAGCAGTGAGGTCTGAAATTTTCACATAACCATTCGATCCTCCTCAAATAAGACATGTATCTAGTGAAGAGCCTCTCATATTTCTTCACAGATTCCCTTTCACCTTACCTCACAGTCAGGGTTATAATAAAACAGAAGTAAAATCCTGATCATATATTTTCTGACCAGAGCACTGATCAAAAAAATAGGCACACAAGTTTGTCTTAGCCCAGTCCCTGGCTCAAGACAATGGTCTGTGCTCCACCATTTGATCTGATCAGCATTGCTTTGATCTGAAGGTGTGAGTGCACAGGAGATTTCTTTTTTTTTTTTTTGGAAGAATCACATAGGTGTTCTTTTCCTAGAGAAAGCATCCATTTACTATCATGAAAAACAAATATTACACAAAATATCTAAACTTTGGGGAGAAGAATGTTAATATTTGCACAGTTGGTCTGTCCTTGATCTGGACACATGAGTTAAGCCAGGACTCGCTGTAGATTGTAATCGGTCAAAATAAAACATTAACTCTGGTAGCATGGAAACATACTGTAAGAATCAATTCCAAACAGATCCAAATTCATTCTAAATGCATATTAGAACCGATACATTCATCAGTAGTTTCATATCACAGTTAATAAAACAGAGAAAAAGCTGAAAAATCTGTATTCAAGAGCACACTTGTTGAAGTAGGATCCCTAATATTTTCATGTAGAAGCAGGTTTCCCATCCAATTTTACAAAATAGGCAAAATATAATGCTTACAAACTGTATTTTATTCACTGAAAACAAATTATCTCTTCAAAAGTATTCCTTTTAATAACAAAAATTACTTTCCAGATGAGAAAATCCTACCAAGCCTTTTCCACAGGCACTCTTTTTTACATTTAACTGAACAAGGTCCTCCTCTGATATCAATGAGCTTTCAGAAATGAATCAAAACTCCAGCACCAAAAAGCCATGCAGCAGGATGTGCAAGTAAACACCCTGAAGCCCTACAACTGATAGGATATGAAACTTTTGAAAAATACATGTACACATTCCATAACAAAACCCTGCATTTCTTTTAATTGATATTGATGAAAGAGACAAAAGTCTTAATTTGAGAGGAAACATTCCTTCTGTTTTCGCTATTTCTAGGCTGCTGCATGTTAATACCAGTGCCTGCAGAAGACTTTTGGTTCAAAAGCAGCAAGGCTCCACTTTTCTGCTTCAGAACAAATGGTCCAGTGTGCTTTTTGAAGCCCAGCAACACAAAATAACCAAATCTCATTCTTTCAACTAATAGCACGCTCACTAGATTGATTACCCCAGCTTACTTAGTAAAATGCCTTTGGGTTTGTTGTGAGCACATGTTTTAAGAACTATGGCACTTTTAAGCTTTCCAAAACCCCACATTTAGATAAACCAAAGATGTACCAACAAGAGGTGAGTGCAAGGGTATCACTGCATGTTAACTTTGGGTGGGAATCCTCTATGATGAGGTCTTGCCCAGGTGAGAGAGATTCCTTCACAACAGCTGGCAAGAGCACGACACAGTTACCATTGAAGAATCTCTGCCTTTCCCCTAGGATGGAGCCCACTGGAGTTTCACTGCATTCCTCCTCCTATGAGGGGATTGCATCATCACTCCTAAGATAGCTCCGCTTCTAAACTGAAACTCCATGAATGCAGGGATTTTGCTGGTACCTTTAAGATATGTCTCATCTCACCCCTGTTGTCAACTCAGCTTTTATTCCATAAAACAGGAATTAGTGTCACACATCTAAACAGTGTGAAACAGTGCTTCTCCACCAACAGACACCCATACAACATTGCTAATATGTTAGACTTCTGGAAATAACTATGAATACAATTACACTAAAGTGTGAGCATAAACGTACACAACGTTTCTTCCCCATAGTTTTAGTAAAAAATTAAGTCAAAGCCGAGAGCATAAACAAAATATTTGCAATTATAAGTATAAGCAAGCGGTATATAAAAAAAGTCTATTTGGCAGCCTACCCTACTCAAATTAACTCCTATAATATTCCTCCAAACTATGGACAGATCCAAGAGTTAACAATTTATGGTCACATTTAATAATAAAAAGTCTTTGAGACTATTTCCAACTGCTGAGGTCTGATACTTAGAAAGGTTTAGATATCTATCTTGAGTGGGGAGAACACACAGAGAACAGAATAATTTTTCCCCTTGAAAGTTTCAGAGTGTAGTTCATATAAAGCCATACAGCTAAAAGTAAAATCTAATCATAGTGCAACTGAAAGGGAAATGATGAAATAAACCCAAACCCCAAAACTTACGAGAAAGCAGCTTCAGTGTTCCAAACATCAGCTAATTAAGTATGTACAATAATCTGTGCTATCACAGCATGAACTGAGTAAGCTCATCTGTCCAACTTAAACAGAAAACGCTGAAAATCATCTTCAAGCAAATGCATGTGAATCATTTTGGCTAATGAAAACATACCCCTCCAGCTGAAGAACTTGCGTAAATTACATTTCTCCTAATTCTGCCAAAAACATTAAAGGAAATGGATTTGCCGAAGATAAAAGCAAAGTAGGCATGATAGATCATCCATTAGCAATACAAGTACGGCTAATTCTTCTTGACAGTGAAATGTCTTGGGATACAACCCATTTTATTTTTTTACTAAGTGTTTAGATGCAGTATATCCTACACATTTTATCACCAGATATCCTAGATTTCAGTACCAATGAGTTTTTATGAAGATCAGGCCTTAACAATAATGTACTAGGAAGAGAAGGAATACGGGCAACTTGAAGTATTTTAGCGTGCTAAAGGAAAAAATGAAATTAAAAAATGAAACAAAATAATGAAATAAAATAGCAGCTTTATAATCTTTGAATGTTACAGAAAGAAGTTTAAAATGGTGTGAACTAATATAATTATTTTGAAATTAACAAGAAGGAACAAGTCACACACTTATGGGATATCACAAAGACGGAATTAATAGTGCACTCTACCCATTGTTAAATCAACTAGTGAACTACGGGACTGGTTTGGGCTTTGCTTTTTTTCACAAAAGCACTTTTGGTGTGCAAGGTTACACTACATTCTCTACCATTGACAACTTTGATTTATCCATGTAAATGTCAGAAATCCATCAGCAAACAAAGCCATATGGAAGAAAAAGAGATATAATGGATTTGCTGTTTGCTTTAGAAACTTGGCATCTGTGGATAGCATCATCTAAGTTACAACTCAGTAACTTTTCATATTCTGGTCATTTTCATTTACCAATCCAAAACGCATTTTATCTGATGATACAAAAAGCTCTGAGAGGAGGAAAACAGAAAAGGAGTAACGTTTTAAAAACTTAGAATAAGAATACATTTTAATATTCTTCCCTTTCACATCATAAATTTAAAGAACAAGAAAACTCACATCTGTTCTAACTTAGCGCTTAAGAAAAGAAGAAAACGTATTAGGGTTATTTATATCTTGTCTGTATTTTGGGAAAGATCTTCGGAGCCGGACCCAGGCGCTGGTGACACCCATCACCCAAGCTCCGCGAAGTTCCCGCGAGGCCGGGTTCGGCGGTACTTACCCCCGCAGAGAAGGAGGGCGCCCGCCGTGCGCCCCGCCGAGAGCATCTTCACCCGCGCCGGGGCTGCTGCGGCCCCGCCTCGGCGCTCGGGCAGCACCGGCCGGGCTGCGGACGGACCCGCGGGCTCTCAGTCGGGCTGGCCCATGGCCCAGGGCGGCGGCAGCGAGCCGCGATGGGAGCGCCGAGCCGGGCAGCGAAGGGACGGGACGGCCCGCGCCGGGATGCCTCTCCGCCGGTCTTTCCCTCGGTCCTCCTGGGTCCGGTGCCGCCCCGCCGCCACCGGCCGGGAAAAAGCGCCTCGTCCCCTCAGTGGTGCCGGCGCCTCTCGGGCTCTGCGGGGAGAAGCGAAGTCACCAACGAAACCTCGCTGGCTGCGCCGCGCCCGCCGCCGCGCCCCCCGCGCTGACCGGGCAGCGGCACCGCCCGGCCCCGGCCAGCCCCCGGCCCTCCTCCCCGGGCCGCCCCGCACTTGCCGCCCCGCCCGGCGGGCGGCCCCCGCCCCGCCCCGCCCGCGGAGCCCCCGCGGAGCCGGCCCCGCCCCGAGCATCCCCGCGGGCAAGGTGCGGGCGCCGGGCGGCAGCGGCACCGCCGGGTCCCGGTGCGCGTCCCGGTGCCCCGGCCCGTGTCCTCCGGCCCCGCGCGGAGGGAGCGGGGCGCGGGCGGGAGGAGCAGGAGGCGGCGGCTGGAGGGGGAGGAAGGCGGGAGAGCCGCGCAAACACACCAGGTGCGAGACAAAGCGGGGACAGGCGCTGCGGCACCAGGATGTGCCCAAGTGGCCGCCTCCCCCCTCAGCCCCAAACACATTAAACGTGTTGAATAATTAATCCTTGGGAGAGGAGACAATTTTTGCTTGATGGTGGGAGGATGCTGTAAAAGATGTGCGCTACCTGGCAAGCAACCAAAGTAACCCGGAACGCACGCGTCTCGCTGAGCGGCGAAACGCCACTTTCAAACCGCAGGCGGGAGGGGAAAAGGAAAAAAAAAAAAAATCTAACCAAGCCAAAGCAGAAATGCGCTTTAACAGGTCGGGATCGCCGAGAAAAGCACTCCGAAAAAGCCGCCGCTGGCAAACACCGCCCAGAGCACTCGCTGCGCCGCTGCCGGAGCAGCCTCCGCCCGGCGAACCCTCCGCAGCGCCGAGCCTGCCCCTCGCCCGGCCACGGCCCCGATGCCGCAGCCGCGCAGCACCCGCGGGGAGCCCGGGACGGGGCGGGCACAGCCCCGCAACGCCCGCCGGCACCGCGCCCGCGCAGGCTCCGGAGGGGACGCGGCGACTCCGGCTGAAGGAAAACCTGCCTCTCTCCTCTCAGGGCATCTTCAACCTGCTGGGGAAATGTTTTTTTTACCCCTCTCCCCAAAGCTGACGCTGCCTCCACACAGCTGCGCTGCTCCAGAGAACTGGGCGTCAGGATTCAGACGCAGACACAGATCAGCAGCTACAGCGCTGATGTTCCCCAGCCTTCACACTCTGAAACGCCCAAGCAAGAGCAAGGAGACACACAGTAGATTGATACTCAGTGCCATTGCACCTAGCATGATTTGCTATAGATTATTTAAAAGAAGCCAAATAGGAAATTCTCTCTCTAGACTTGTAAGGACTCTGCTTACAATACCCAGCATTGTAAGAGGCAAAGTGCAAGAAACCACCCTACCGAACTGGTAAAAAAACTAGCCTATTTCAACTTTTCTGTTAGATCTCCATCAAGCATTCCCATGGTCATCATAAGGCTTGGGAAAACAATAAGCCAAGTCCAAACACCTGGAAGGGTAATAATGAATTTGAGATGAACACTAATGACCACCATTAATTGCATTTGAAGCTGCCTGTCAGATAGTATAAATTAAACTTTCGAATACTTACTCACGTGCTCCAGTATTTGTGGGGCTTTTGCAAGCACCTGAAAGAGGGAACAGGGGAAGTCTCCATAAACCAAAGGAAAGGCTATAGCAAAGAAAGCAACATATAAAACATTAACATTAAATCAATGCTTTGTAGAGAAACATCTTACGTTAAGCTAAGCTTTATCTTAAATCATATTTAAAAGCTCGTGCAGTATACAAATCAATATTGATGCCATCTAAAATACACCACTATCATCTGCACTGATAAATGCCAGTTTCCATCCAGGACAAAGTGACTTCTTGGAAGAATTTCAAGGAGTTACAATCTCTTCTGGCATCTCAGCAACTGAAGCCAAAGCTATACTCTTCTGCCAACTTCAGGCTCTGCTCCAGCACACTAAAACCAGTTTTAGATGCCATCATGTTCGTCATACAAGGAACAGAAGTAAGGTCATCAGAATAATTTTTTCATTTGATTTCCAGGCTTTTAAGTTAAGCAGATTTATTCATTTTCAGAGGATCATAGCTTATGCCCAGCACACCTGGAAAAAACTGGCCAACTTGGATGAGAAAGGAACTAAATACTGGTATCTTCATTGTTCCAACTACAGTGATGATCTCTCTCATGTTAATGTAGTCACTATTCTTTCTGGAGCTGTTCTCCTTTACAGTCTCTTTGCAGTGAACAAGGAAAAGTGATGGTATATTGAAGAAACATAATTCATCCGGGAAACATAGCCTACCATACGGAAGGCAAAAATAACTTAACTGCAGCACCTCTGAAACCTCTCAAAAGCCTATCAAAATGGACGCATTTTAACTTTTCCACTCGGAATTCAAACTTCAGGGGGAAAAAATGAAACCTGTCCTGCCCAGCCTGGTTTCCACATCCCTGAAGAGGCCCAAACAGGCTGTGAACCATCTGCCCTTGAGTTTACATGAGGAATACAAGCCTACAACAACCATCTCCTTCCAACAGCTAACTTCTGCTCTGATATGCATAAAATACACGTTCATGTCATTCACTTGGTTTCTTTGCCTGGAGGCCTTTTGAAAACTGAATGAAAATTGGTGCTTGTAAATGGGGAATAGAAAAAGCAAGGTGTCCTTAATTTCCCAGACAAGCTCAACCTTTATAGTAACATCTCGCAGCACTCTCCTAGCAAAAACACTTTGGAAGTAAATCAACACTTTCCTGAAGGCTGCTGCAATTGTGAAACTATGGCTCATACTCTCCCCTGCTTTGACTCATTCATTTGGCACAGCAGGCTGAGCTATTAAATTATGGTAGGTTTTTCTTCTATAAAGGCACCCTGAGATGTCTTGATACCATAATGCTTCCTGAAACTGATGCTAATTGATAACAGTTTCTTGGTTCCATCAGAAGTCTTAGGTCATGCTCATTTAGCATCAGGGCAGGACACTTGAGGACTGTTCCACCTTACCATGTTTTCCAAACACTCACACATGAACATTGAAATATTTTCAGGCAAAACTCCTCCTGGAACATTGTGTTTAAAATCTAATTCTTGATCAGTTCAGGACTCGAGTACTTTTTCCCCCATGCTATGAGGTTGGTTACTGTAGAGTCTTAGAGTCTGAAGTGCTGCTGTTGATCATGTAGGCAAAAAATATTTTAAAATGATAAAAATTGCACTCAACACTACTTTGTGATCAAACTGTCGAGGCTTTCATACAGTTACAACTAGGATGGCACTGAACAGATATTCCTGAGGTAGATCTAATAGTAAAAGGAGAGATCAAATTTTGATCCTGACAATGACAATTTATCTGCATGGTATACTTAATTCAAGTTCTTATATACATGTTTTTCCACAATTCCTGGGCTTTATTTTCCTATCCTTCTGTCTATTTCTTTCTTCTCTACTTGTTACATACATCTAACATTTGAACATCATCTGTTTAATTTTTGTCCATTTGAAAAGGCAAAAAGCAGTGTGTTTTCCTGGAATACTCATCTAAAAGTGCTATGAATTGGTCAGAAACACCCAATACCACAAGAAAATAGCAAATCTGTGCTAAGAGATGTCTCTAGCATGGCACCTAGACAAGGGAACCAAGAAGCTATTTCTTTCAAGTCAGGAGGTATTAAATCATTCTTGTGGAGAAAGAGTGCTACCAACTATCTTGATAACATGAAGTTTAAGCAAGAGCTCAGTGTTGTCCAATAAAGAGATGTCAAAGCAAAAACCAGGATTCTTGTGAAAACAGAGACAAGGGACTGGCATAAGTGAAGATGCTGTGAGGGAAAGCAGAACAGATCGTGAGCCTGGGCCAGGATCATGACCAATGTTCCTTGGTGACCTGTCAAAGCTATCCCTCCCATGAGCTGGCTTCAACAGGAGTCATCTGACCTAACTGCTGCTTCTTGACGATAAGATTCTAAGTTCCTTCAACAATAGTAGTTTGTGTCACTGTAAATACAATATAGAGCCTTTTAGAAAATACATTAGTCCACAAAAATTCCCTGATTTCTGACCATCAATTGTTTAACTGAAAGCATAAACTTAACTATCAGAACCATAATAAAATCATAAATCACAGCCATCTGTTTTCTTGGACAAAAGATCTCAATGTCTGATGCCATCAGAAGTCAGTAACAAAATAGTTCTCTGACCATTGATTTATCTGAAACTTTCACCTGTTTGACCTCGTTGCTGCAGGTTCCCGTGAAGCACAGGGTGATTATGCTACAGCATTTCCATGCAAAGAGGAAACAAGTTCTCCCAATACTTGCACACAATGGCTGTTTTCTTGTTTCGTTTCCACTCAGGATCTCATGTCATCTTGTATCTGTCTTATTACATTAGCCCCCAAAACCGACAGAAAACTCAATCTCAGTTTTCCTATCTTTGTTCAGAGGATTGTCCATGAATGCTACCTATTATGTCAGCAACAAGGCATATGGAGTGCATGTTGTTGTGATGCACTGACACTGGACTGTTGCCGTTTCAATAACATAAGTATCAAAACTCAGTGAAACCAAAGCTGCATTTTCTATACTATTGCGTGCCAGCAGGATTACAGGAACCCAATGAAATCAGGATGCAACCTCTTGCTGGGGTGATGTGCCCTGTCCCACGTGAGAGAGACCCCGTTGTCACAAGGCTGATGTGCATGTTGCAGGGCATCCAGCAGAGCTGTGCTGGTGGCTGTCATTCCATCGCTGCAGGAATGTCCCCCAGCCAGCATCAGGGACAGCAACAGGGCTGATGACTCACGATTATCTCATTTGCAGAGACAATCCTTTTTTGCCTGGGACCATACAATAACATCATCCTAACAGTTGTAACCCAGAGGCACCTTGGCATTGAGGCTCAACGTTTATTCCATTACTCAAGAGGCATTAATTTCCCTGAGGTATTAGCAAACATTAGTATGAAATATCTCTCCACATCAATATAAGCAGTAAAGTTCTTCTGAACTTTGAAGACTGGATTTTTCTAGCTTTTAAACAAACATTTTGGATCTGCTTGGAAATGTTATGAACATGCACAAGCACATTCACACATACCCCATCAGAATTTGAATAGTAGGGGGTATGTACTTTTCCAGAATTCACAGTACAACTATTTAGAGAAATATATTGAAACTGGCAGCTGATAAATTAAAACCAGCTAGCAAAATATAAAACATCCTTTGTTGACTCTTCTCCAGGTCCATTTCCAGCAGATAATGTACTACTATGGTTGTAACAATAAAAAGATTATTTTCATCCTAGTTTCTTAGAATTCAGTGTCAAATATAACAGCCCACCTGAGAGATGTGAAACCTTAATTCCCTACTTGTTTATAAAGAACTTACAGCCTGGGTTATGACCAAGGCAAGCTTCCTGTTCACTGCCTGGCTAAAGTACCCCTATAGTGACCTGGGGGAGGTGAATATGTTGGAGAGTGATTCTCTCCAATATACAGTCAGATCTGCTCACTATGATTTGCAACTCACCAAAACTATTTCTGAAGTTTGTTGATGACCCTAAAAAATACTTCATCACCAACTGAAATAAAAATAGTAACAGCCAGATAAAGCTGTGATACATCCTAAATGACCAGTAAATATTTGTGAACTTGAGCTTACATTTTGTTTCTTTGTTACATAGGACATTTGGCTGCAGAAAACTTGAAAACATAACCACAGTATACCCCAGGGGCTTCAAACCTGAAAAGCAAATCTAAGGAGTTTCAAATATCATAATTTTAAAAATAACTAAGTCAAAATAGACAAATACTTCAGTATGAAATGCAGTCAAATTGGACTGACAAAAGTATATCTTCCTTGAGCAGTATCAAACATGGTATTCTTTAAGTTCAACAACTAAGCTCCAAAATCTTTTCCGGTTTAACTTTGCCACATTGCTCCTTAGAAGAGGCCTCACTTTCCTTGCACAGACAACTTTGCATGGGGGAGCCAAAAGAGACTTCCCAGCCACACTACTCTTCATACCAGTTCCTGCCACCCACAGAAAGGTTCGGTACCTGCCACAGTGACAATGTCACCTGCTATCAGAGATGTGGTCCTGCCAGAGTTAGCAGTCTTCAGTCCTGGTGGGATACCATGGTGGGATGCAAGCAGTTGGGAAAACATGGTAGCTGCTGACTTACCACCTTACAGAGTTCCCACACAAATGAAACAAAATCCCTGACAGAGCTTTGACAGAGCCCAGGGCCAAAGGTGAGAGGCATGGACACTCAAATCATTCTGTCTTCCACAAAATAAGCCACTGGGACAGAAGTGTCAGACCCTGCTACTCCTATGTATGATTTAGTATGGGAAGAAAAAAAAATTAAAATAATACACATTATCTTCTTTGATAATGACAAGAGCTTTATGGCAACAGCAGGTAAGGGCCTTGGTTGTTGAAAACTTCCAAGTTTAAGAATAGAGGTACTATAATTCACATTACTGGTGGATTAGCCCCGATTCCTTAAGGGGAAATGGTGACCTGATAGTCTTCTCTCTCCTAAATCATCAGGTCAAATTCTGTCAGGGAAGAGCTGACAAACTCATGGCCGTTATTCAGGCATGAATATAAGCATGAAGGCACACTAAAGTTAATGAAAAGAAGATCACATTCAATGAAATAACAATTAATTTTGTCATTATAGGAATTAGTATAAAAATATCAGAATCAGGACTTACAAGGGATTTCACCTCTAAGTTAACCTGTATTGGGTTAAATGATCTACATAATCTGATTTACTTTCAGCCCTGTATGTTACTAAATTGTAATCATTAGAAACCAGGAAATATGATCCTAGGCTAATTCAAGAGATCTGGATTCACACTAAACTGTATATTGAAATATATGGTATCATGGCCATAAAAGAAAGCACTCAGATAGTCAGGTCACACATCTTCATTTGCGCCACGGTTTATAGAGGCACGTTTGCCCCTGCATTCTATCGATCTAGCAGGATGTGTTTTTATATTACACATGTCTCTACATTTAAAGAACATTACATTAAAAATGAAATCAAGAGGAAATGTGAGGGCTGAGATTGCCCCATGCATTTTTCATTTGCCCACTTATATGCCTTACCAGTCCTATTCAGGAACACCTAGAAATAACATCAGAACTAGTGCTGGAACTTGTTAATTCCTGGGAATCAACTCAAAGATGTAACCTCAAAATAACATACCTGAGACTAACAGAGGACTCTGCCTTGTTTTTCCTGTGCATTGAGTAAGCTCAGAGTCCTGTAAATGCAAGAATATGCAATTACATATACAAATATTCTGAACAAAGGGGGTTAATTCAGACTGAAAAGGTAAACTCGGTTCCTATTTTGAGTGCCTAATACTATAGTACTGTTCTTTAATGTAGGCTCTTCCATTCTTAACTTTTTTTGAATTAAATTTTCAGAATTGTACCACATGGAACCACACTGAGTGCTGCATAAGTTATCTCGTTAAAATATGAGATTTTAAACAGCTGAAAACAACCATTTCAAAGGAAAATAGTCTGTTGGTCTAGTTAGTGTAGGTAGCCATGACATATTATAAATATACAAGGCACCAAGCATATTAGCAGAACCTGGTTTTCCTAAAAAAAAAAACCAAAAAAACCCACAAAACGAAGTTGAGCCCCAAAACAAGAACAGCACACAACAAAATAGGTGTCATAACTCATATCTGGTTTTTAACTTTGAAATTTGATCATCATTTGAACTTAAAAAGGACTAGAACGTTCTCAAAATCATCCTGGCAAATAAAAGGAGAAATGGGTGCTAAGTCCTGGCCAGCCCAGTAGAGATTCACCCTGCAGCAAGAGGTCCACGACCTTCTAACACACTGCATGGCCCTAAGGCTCTGTAGAGTGCAAAACACGTTATGGTCAAATGGACTTCTCTGGAATTTTAGCAGAAAATCTTCA
The DNA here is from genome assembly GCF_036250125.1 of Pseudopipra pipra. NCBI lineage: Eukaryota > Metazoa > Chordata > Aves > Passeriformes > Pipridae > Pseudopipra > Pseudopipra pipra. The sequence continues at coordinate 11,835,329 of NC_087556.1, forward strand.
GAGAGTGCTGAGTGTGCCAGTTCCTTTAGTTAGAGGCTTAACAAGCAGGCCAATGTGGGTTGATTTTTCAAAGAAATGGGAAAAATCCTTTCTTCCCTCAGGTCTCTGTTCAAAATGCCAGGTCATGAAAGTGTTTCAAAGTATACACTGACAGAGGACCTCTTACCATTTCTTTTCTAGAAGATACCTTACCTATATGAAGGTGCAAAATATTATATAAGGTTTACCTGGGGAGAAGAGACAGGGTCTCTGTCACAGCTACCCATTATCTAGCACAAGGCTCTGACTGCACTTTCTCCAGTACAAACAGCAACAACAGCACGAGATAACAGTAAACTCAATTCTACCTATAATGCACATATTAAAAATATTATAAAAGTAGTATTTTTTTTCTCTTGGTGTTGCAAATCCAATCACCAAGGACAGTTTCGTATTTATTTTTCCTCGTTTTCAGATAGAAGGAAATATATCTGTTTTGGTGAAATACTGCCTACCTTTACTCACATGCAGAGAAATAATATAAACCCTTAGAAGTTCATTATGCTATTCCTTTGTGCCTTGACTTCCATGAACTTACAGAGCAGGAATCAGAGCCCAGGGGGAGAAAGACAAGAGAAACTTTAAGTGCCTAAAGCAGATAACCGAAAGTAGGTTACCATCATATTTTTAATTTATGCATATTACGAGCTGAGCTGACAGTCATATATGTCTCCTATTATCAACGGCTAGGCAGTTTTCTCTTTTGAGTTAGCACTGTCAGATAGGCTACCTGGAGTCTATTTCTATTTGTTTGGGCTGTGGAGCACCCTGTATTTTAGCTCAGAGAAATCTGTCTTCCTTGGAATTTCTCTAAAGCGGCATATATGAAGGAAACAGTTTCTTGTTTCTAACTCATGGCAACTCAGAGCAACTCAACACAGCTGTTTCAGTTTTGTTAGCAGATCGAGCAGCGTTTAACTAAAACTGAGAGCTCAGTGAATACAAACAAGGCCTCACCAGGTGGTGTTTGATGCAGGGCAATAGTTCAGCAGGCTCACCACTCATTAATTGGAAGAGAAAACTTTGAAATATTGGCTATTGTCCCTTAGATTCTGACAAACAAAATTCATGAGATCCAATCTGAAATGATCTTTTTTTCCATTACACTTACTGCACTGGAATATTGCCCGGTTAACACCTGGCAGAAACTGGTTTGACTGATCCAGGTAAACAGAAATCAGGTAAGTCAAGGCTCCATCAACCTACAATCAACAATTTTACAGGTCTAATATTTCTAAGTTAAACCAGACCTTTTCATCTCTCCTATAATACGTCTCATGTAAACTAGGCACAGCCAGTCTCTCCACCATTAAATCAACCATTGAAGGAGTAACAAAATATATACAGCTAAGGCACAGACAGAACAAAAGATTGTGATTGAAAGAGAAACCGTGCAGTGAACCTAAGAAGTCAATTTAGAGAGTCTTGACATGTTTCATCAACATGTAATGGGGAAGTGCTCCCGTGGGGAAGGTGGTTTTGTCTCAAGTCTTTTATACTGGTTCCTCAGCAAATGCTTTGCATAAGGCATCCCTGAATGAAAGGAATGTCTGGTATATTAAAAAGCTGCAATGCTTTAACTGTTGATGATGGAGACTTTAAGAAATGAAGTCCTAGGGCAGAGAGTTGTAGGGATGTTGACCTACAGGGTGTTGACTTCTGCAGCCAGTGCAGTCCCCAGGCACACTGGCAGGCTGGGTCTCCTGGAGGTGTCCCTCCAAGTTGTGGTGCCATAGATGAAGCCTGATAAGAACTCTCTATAAAATAGTAACTATTTATATATTATTTTGGAGGGAATTTTATCTCCACCCTGCTGACCCCAATCCGAGCTCTGGGATCATTTGTAGAAGTGCTGAACTCACTTTTTTCAAAGGATGCTGTGTGTCTACATGGAAAAGATGCTTAATGTCAAACCAAATCAAACAAAAAATTTCCTGTCTGAAACAAACCATACATATCTTACTATGCCACCAGCCAGAAAACACAGAAAAGCACATGTCCAGTGTACCTGAGACTGGCCTGATAGAGTCTTCCAAGACGCTAAGCGGGTAATCGCCTGTGGTGAATCTACTTTATTTTGCACGCCTAACACAATAATTCTTAACGAGATTCCACAGATTAGAGGACATGAAATTAAGCAGTTTGCAGGGAAATACAATGTTAGACGTTAAGCTGACAGTCCTCAGTACCCACCAGCTAAGATGCTAGTGGGAAACAGTGTCAGAATAATAAGACATTCACAAGAAAAGGACATAGATTAAGTCTCTTTAACCTCATTAACTGTGTTAAGAAAACACTGGTTGTCACCTGCTGACATCTTGTTCAGTAGAAAACTGAAAACAAGAATGCCTGCTCTGTCAGAACCGATTTCCAAGTCACTGGGGACTTGAAAAAGTTTAAGTAGACAGAGAATGACAAGAAGCTCTAGCACAAACCAACTGGAACCACATTATCAGAGCATGAAGTTAGGAATATTAACTTCTTCTAAGCTATTAGACAAAAACTCTCAAATCACAAACCCAGAAGTAATTTTAAAGGACCTACTGCCTTCAGTATCTTCCATTTTGGAAGGCTTTAACCTCACCTAACTGTCCCACAGATCCCAAATTTATGGGTGTTAGCTTAGGAGTTTTGCTCTATAATATTAATCGAACTGTTTGCTGGATGTTCTCAAAGTTATTTTGCTCTGTGCATTCATTTTGAATCCTATCCAGTCTTTTAAAATACATCCTGAAATGCCATTGTTACCTGCATCAGCAACATACCTATCTCCTTCAAACTTCCTGTGATTACTCATGAGAGAGAACTCCTGAAAACAGTTTTCCCTCCAGGAAATGCTTGAATAAGACTGAAAAAAAGTTTCTATTGATTATTGCCATAAGAAACCTGCAGTGACTTCATAAAGATGATTCAGAGCTCAGCTTAGGCAGGGTGACTTAATGTCACTACACAATCCTACATGAGTAAGAATTCAAAATATCTCCACTATGTGATCACACTAAAAATTTGTCCTCTGAACTTTTCTTTTTTTACTTCCAACTTCCTCTCTGAACTCTGAGGTACACTTTCTGCTTGTCTACATCTTATTGTACTTCTTTATATAATTCCTCTCTCTACTATATTAGCCTTCTGCAATCAACTGTTCAAGTGCTTCCCTGCAGACTTCACAATACAGACGTAAAACCACTAAGGCTGGCATGAAGCACAGTGAAGGGACCTGCATGGGAGTAGTGAATGCTATCCAGGAGGACATCCTCAGGGCAGGACAAGCTCAGTCCTTGTCTATGTCCTGTCCAACAGTCACCTTTCCAGTACAAATACTGAGTGACATGTCAGGACTGACCTAAGATGTCTTACCTGTATAGGGCTCACCAGGATCAGATTCCTGAGGAAGTTAGGGTCCCAGGCCTATGTTGTTTCTTAGACTTTGGTACTGGGTGGCTACAGATGAGCTGCAAGTCTCAGAGCAGTGACAGAGTGGCCCAGAGCCTGTTGGCAAAGCCCACAAGAGTGGCCTTGTTGCTCCAAGCTGTGCAGTGAACCTGGGAAAGTTGTTTTGCCGCCATCCGTGACCCAGCACAAATTGACAAACAGCTCATAAGGCTCAGCCTGCAATCTACATAGCATACAAAGCCAGTCCCAGGTCTTAGAGCCTGCAACATTTGGGACACGAGGGATGATTGAGTTTAAAGGCCAAGGGAACAGAATCAGAAAATTTCTTTCCCAAATAGAATGTGTCATCTATTCTGTTTTTCCACTGCAGAGTGAGAAGATACTGACTCCCCAGCTAATAGTAGAAGGTTTTCATCAGCTGCACTGGGCTCCAGTGAATAAACCCAATGATTTTGTCACCAGCCAGCTGAGCTCAGAGCCTGGCTGAGTCAGCTGCTCAGTGTCTCCACTGTGCGAGTGGACATGCTCTGAAACGCAGCATCTGGCAGTGACAGTTTTCCCTTTTGCACATCATCTGCTTCACTGCTCTTGCATAAGGGTGATCTAAAGCTTAGCAAAGACTCGTAGCTGGAAATATCACACACGCAAAATAATTACAGTAATGCTCTTTCATTTGCAGAAAGCAATTCATTAGCTACCCAAAAGAGCTGAATGACTCAAGAAACTACAGCTAACAATAAGCATTTAAACCATCCAGAACCAAAAAGCAGAGCTATGGTGCCTTAACAGGGGTGGAGTATTTCTTATTTACATAGTTTTTGTGGCAAAAACACTACTACTACTTCCTATCTAGATGCCATAAAAAGAGTTCACTACAAGTATTAGAATGGCATACTGTACTATTGTTGCTCCAGTGCAAAAAAACTTATGATTTATCTTTCTGTAATACAAATACAGTGTTGTTAGTGGAAATAACTCAGATCTATTGCCTTTAGTGTTGCATGAACATTACCACATACTCAGAATTATTATTATTATTATTATGGTTATTATGGTTATTTCTCTTCTCAAAAGAGAATCAGTGAAAAACACATTCCCTATTAGATACCCCAAAGGTGGATTTGTGATATCAAGTAAGTTGCCCAGAGTCAGTAGCTGGGAACAGAGCTCAGAGTCAATACATACAGACCTGGACCACAGTATTTGACAGGGAGGAGGAGACAAAGGAAAGTTTCACCTGTCTGCTGGAAGTTGGCAGGGAGCCCCAGATAAGCTTAGCTGTGTGTATTCCTCATTCTCTGTAATGTGCAGTCTTCACAAAGCATGCACTACTTGACCTGGATGAAAATCAGTTAGCAGGCTACTTCATCTTGAGTCAGTTTGATGTTTTCTCATTAAACCTTCATCCCTTGAAAATCATAAATGTGTAATTCACTCTGATTCTGCAGGTGTTAGTCAGGCTTCTAGGCCTGTGGATGAACTGATGGTAGTATTTGGAGAACTTCAGTAACATTGCTGGGTTAGTGTTCTGGGTCATTAGTCTAATAAAATGCACGTCTCGGGACAGAAACAAGCAAGCACAAACATTTTCTCAATCAAGGAAAACAGCCAACGTGGTCAGTGACAGACACTGGAATATAAAATGAGAAGGTATTCAATGCTAGAACAGTATAAAGACAATGCAATGAAGAAAAATAAAACTGAATCCTGGTCTGTATGCCTGGATAAACTGCTTTGCTTAGACTCTTTTATTCAAGGCTCACACTTTCAAGCCTAGCATCCAAAAGTCCTGCAACTCAGTATGTAGTATACAGCTCAGTCCATTTCCCCTGGAAGGCTTAGTGTAACAACTTGCTTATGATGCTCTTTCAGTGTTTCCAGGCAGGCTGCAAACTCATTTCTGTGATACATATAGCATATTGCCACTCCATAGATACTACCACAAGCTGTAATGACACACACGTGTGGATCAGGATCTTATGAGCCAAATCAGTGTCATCACTTGTTTACTGTGATGGTTCCTGCTAGCTGCAGCAAAGCTTGCCTTAGACTTATGATGAGCAAATTCATATGCACAGAACTACCCACGATAACACAGTTTGTCTCTTCAAGAGTTCAAGGAACATTTGGACAAGGCTCTCAGGCACACGGCGTGAGCCATGGGAATGGCTCTTGGGGCTGTCTTGTGCACGGCTGAGTTGGTCTTGATGATCCTTGTGGGTCCCTTCCAACTCAAGATATTCTATGATGTGTGTGCAATATATATGTGTGTACATGTATATATGTGTGTATATGTATATATATGAAACTATGAGTTGAGGTGTTAAGAAAACTGCAAGCATTAGGTTTATTATTTAGTAAATGTAAGAGTATTTACAGATTATGTTATTACAGAGCATGGGAGAAGTGTTATAATATTAAACCAAATCCCTTTCATCATTAAAAAAGGTTGATTTTTGGCTAATGGCAGTAGACTTCAAGAAAATGTGCGAACCCTCACAAAGCTTTCACAGAGCCTTCAAATATTTTTTTATCAGACTAACACTGATTGGTTGTACCTTTAATATCTTTCTTTCCTGACAGATGTCAGTATTCCTTCCCTCTGCATGCTTTTACTCTTTTACTCCCTCAGAAGCAATAAAAACCTTCTCCACTTTGATAATAAACCTTTATTATCAAAGGTTTATTTATCTGAGCTATTTTATATAGCTCGAATATAAATTACCTTGTAATAAAGCAAGTGTTAGCCAGATCAAAAAAAAAAAAAATCAATTAATCAGTAAGGATTATTAGTCAATCATGTAACTAATTAAAATCATTGATTGATAAACACAGCACAGCAACAAAGTTATCTTACTCCTAACCCAGCAAAATGATCTGCCTGCTGCACATGCAGATAGTATGGGATAACCTGCTTACAGATAAGTCTGCAACTGCTGACCAATCTATTTTTACTTAGTAGTAGTATTTCCCCAGCTCAGCAGTTCTGACAGATCACAGCTTTGAGTCTGAGACATTTGTGAACCATCTCTTTGTTAGTCACAAATAGCAAAGTGCACATCGATAAATCACACCCTTTGTCTCTTTCTTTTCCCTCCCCCACACAGTTGCTGCTTTTTCTTGTCAAACCAACCCAGGCTGAACACTATTAACCTGGAAGAAATTCTAAAGAACAGATCCTATGTAATAGAAAATGACCTCAAATAATTAACATTTTTGAAGTGGTTTTTATCTGAATTTTGTCCAAGGTACATAAATCATCATTCAACTTTCCTCTTCCTGGCAGTGCACTTAGACATAGCAACTCTTAAAATGATGACATCACCATCCCATGATCCTTCATTATAAGTAATTAAAGCAGTAATATGGCTCCTCTCATGCAGTAATCATCAACCAGACTTATTCATATGAAATCTCAGGCACAGTGCACCTGAGGTGAATCAAAAGAGCACAGGACTCAATGTTTTTGGTGAACTGCTGGTACTTTTGTGTGAATTTATTGCTGCTGAGAGAGTAGTGTATGTTAACATGCAGGGAGACTAAATTCTGCTATTAATCCATGAGACAGGCACTGCAGAGGTAATAATAGATTTCCTATTCACGTACAGCATCAAGGCCGTAACAAGGAAGGAAGGGAGGACTTAGTTTAGTCTGTGCCTCTTCAGATTTTGGCCTGTCTCATAAACACACTGGCAAAGCTATCAACATTAATGTCTGGATAATATGTTCAGTGGCAGGGACAATACCCAACAGGAACTCTGTTAGACACTCAAACACCTTTCTGCAAAGACTAATGATGACAAAAACTATCTTATGCTTTGGTCCAAAACCAATAAACTAGATCAGCTACACAATAGCAGCTTACCCTCTAATGATGTAGCCATTACAGGTTTTTGAACTGTTATTGCATGAATTCCAGACCATTATTTTAACTCATTACAAAGCTTCAAAATATGCACTGCTATTTTCTACATAGCAAACAATAAAGCATTTGTCTGCCACAGGCAACTGCGACACAATCCGTCACATTATATTTTAATTCACATCCCGCTTGGCAATCTCATCTATGTCTTTCTCTTTAAGAAATACTGCAAAATATGGTCCAGTTTAGGGGACTCCTTGGAAAGCCCCATTCCAGCCTTAGTTGCTTCCGTGCAGGCAGGAGTTGATAGTCCCCACTGCTGCAGACATAGTCATACTACTGCTGTTCTGTATATCTCTTTTTTCTGTCCCATTATGTATTCCACTAACCTGGCATAACTAATACTATTTATGCTGCTGAGTTTAGTTAGGTGATTATCATGGTTAGACCAAAAATTTTGTGCAAGTAGACCAACCTGCACTGATATTTGCAGTAAGCATGATAGATGTGCAACCAAAAAAGGCATCTAGGAAAGGAGAAGAATATTGATAAAGAATTTTTCTTTATCCATAACTCCGGTTGTGACAAAAAAATTCTGGATTACAACTATGTCTTTTTATTGCTTCCATAATTTACTAGATTAAATTATTCTCACTATTGAAGAAATCTTGGAGGAATGGCTATTCAGAACCTGATAATCTAGAATAACATCTTCATTTCTTTGGCTATGGTGATTCAAACTACCTGCACATCTGCCCCACACCTACTTTTGTCTTCCAAGCCTATGTCCTGCCTCCACCCATCCTGAATCCACACGATGGCACTACACCACACCTGTGTCAAAAAACACCAAAGAAACAGAGCTTAGAGCTCAGCATTTAAAAGAGGAGAAGCCTTGCCAAAACTAGATGTCAGTTAGAATTTACCTTGCGTCACTAAGTAGAAGGCTTCTTTTTAACCTTCTCTCCAGCTGGGAAATGCAAATAGAGGCAAATCTGAGAGCACAGGGAGGATCTTAGGGGTGTGGTCATGGTTCCTCAGGTACGATCAGCTTTGGCAGGGTCCATAGAATCATAGAATCTAAGAAACACTGTCCCATTTCATCTGAAAACAATGAAAAGAAAGAAGGAGAAAAAAAAAAGACAGAAACCATTTCATACAGTGAAAATGATGAAGTGCTTACTGACTTTCTCATCAGTCTTTTTAGATAGGTAATGCATGATTCCTTCCACATTCTTCGTTCTTCTACAAAGGTTACACATCCCCTGTTCCAGAGAAAGATCAGACATGACTGTCATTCCTAATATTTGTATAACTACTCTTGAAAAAAAATAGAAATTACAGAGTCTGGCTAGGCTTTCTCTTCTAATGCTTCATTTCCTCAATATTAGAGGATAGATGTTTTTCCTTATATCAAATGTAAATTTTCCATGCTGCAATTTAATCTATTTTGCTTTACCAGCTGTATTCCCACCTATCTACAGTGTACAAAACATATAGTTTTCCTGTCTTTCTATCTACATTCCACTTATTAGATCCATCATTATATTGACCTGATTTTACAGAGAAAAAATTTACTAGGGTAAATTTTAAGAGTAGACAGAGAAGCATTATAAGAAGAGCAAGTAAGCAAACCAGCTTGCCAGCTTGTTTTCATACTACTTTAAAAAAAAAATATCTTTGTAAAAAACCCTGCTCCCAAAATAGTATCATAGGAATAATGCTACCTAGAAGGATAAAAAATTATATCTAATGTAGGATTCAGAAGCACGTATTATTAGTTCCCCTTCAGTTTCATCTTCCTCTATTCAGAAAAACATATTTCCGTGGATAGCTGTATTTTACCACTACCCAACAAAAGGTTGGCTAAAGAGTATTTGATCTTTCTGACCAAAACTATAACTGATTGACCTTTTGCCTTGATACAAAAATTATCATCTTTTCTGTCCTATCATTATCATCTCTTAATTAATCCAATACAAAGGGTTGCTTAATTAGTTAACTCCTCTATTTATTTAATCTGTTTACCAAGGAAAAAAATTCATTAAAAAATTTTGGACTGCAGGCCTTAAAGTGTGATCACCTCTGTAAGATTAATGTGCAGATATATTCAGTTTTGTTATGAAATTTATAGATAATATTTATAAAATATTTTCTAATTAGAATTGTAATCCATTTTCTCTCTGTGTGAAGAACGTTAATAAAAAAAGGGTTTATATTTCTTTGTTTGAATGAACATTCAGTTACAATTCTGTTTTATTTGTTCAGACTGCTGACATTTTCATGGTCTTTTATTAAAGACCTGATTAACCTGCAGAAAGAGCACGATGTTTGTACAGAGCTTATGTTCTCTAAGCCTACTTCACACCCACATATTGCCTTCTGTTAGGGGAACACCAGTAATGTCAGCATCCCCTATCATATGACAACACCTTCAGAGGACTGACCCCTCTGTCAGTGCAGTTTCCCCCGTGTCTGTGAGTGCTCCAGCTCAGCCTGCATCCTGAGCCTTAGCAGTCCCAGGAGACAGCGTTTTCCAACCAGCAAGGTACACATTGACCATCTGAATCTTCACAGTGCTCTGAGTGCGAAGATTATACACATAGAAAATATCAGGGCAGAACAAGAAGGTTTGTCTTTCAGAATCAGCAGGATAGCAACCTGTAATACCATCATATTCTTTACAGACTAGTGAGTGTTGGAGTCGTTGGGAGCCAAATTTTTTAAGGTATTATAACAATGATCAACTTACAGTGCATACATATACCTAAATACGTTTCAAAACTATACAGGAGTATACAACACACATACACAAAAAAAGAGTTAGGTAAAATTACATACCATATTTTTTAAAGCTTTACCCTAGAAAATGCTAGATGTGAGATAAACCAGATATTAAACCAGAGCTGAATTCGATCTTAGTCAAAAGGGTATATTTGCCTGTGTTCAGTTTTGAGTAACATCTATATCAGATTGGCACTCATAGCCCATACAATGACCTTTTTAAAATTCATTTTTAACATTTGGTTTTATATAAGCGGAAGAAAACTTCAGCCCAGATGCTGCCTTTAAAGGAGTGCATTTGTACTACAGAAGGGAGGAAGATGGGAGGAAGCACCTCACGAGGCCATAGTTGTTATTCAAAAGAAAACAGACCATCTATGTTATTCAAAAGGTATAAAAATCTCTCTAGGATATCAAAAGCAAGTTCTGTTCACAGAGAATTAACCTTAAAGAAACAGCTGGATGCAACTTAAAACATCATGGTATGTTGCATAAATGTGAAATTTGGGATTAAAATGTTGTTTAATGCAGTTGATTAATGAAAATGGTTTTGTTTTTATTACGGAAAAACACATGCTCCTAGTCCTGGCTGGTAACTGAAAAGCATAGAAATAGCAGAGCAGCTATCTCTGATGTCTAGAATAGGATAGAATATTTTGTGGCATGTTGAAAAGGCTTTTCTTGCCCAGCTGGTTTTAAATGATACCAGCTACAAAGTCCTTTGGACTTTAATCATTCCAGCAAAGGAGAGAAGGTTTGGAAGAGTTTAATACCTAACTCTTAATCTGGTTGCTCTCTGTTCTAAGGATGCAGGCAAAAGGCTGTTTCAGTCTAATAACTTTTTTTTCATTTCTGAATTCTGCCTCTCAGAGCAACAAAACAACAATGTTGTTCTGCTCAGTTACAGAATGAGACTAAGAAATGCAATAGCAAATCTTGGAGGGTAAATATTAAAGCTGCCTTCCTCTCTGTTCAGCCAGGGCTGCAGTCAAATACGCGTGAGTTCTGCTGACAGTGCCTTCATGCTGGCTCTAAGTGACAGCAAGGAGAATAACAGGAGAAATATCTGTAGGCTTGTCATGTACTAATATCCTTTTGATAATGCAAACTGTTAATCCTAACCCAGGTAAAGAGAAGAAAAGAAATTGGGTTCTTATCTTAAAGAGTCCACATTGGCCAGATGAACACTTCAAGGTCATTCAGTATCGCTATAAACAAAACAAACCCATCGGCTCTATTGTGTTGCTAAAATCCCATCTGACTGACACCATTTCCACCAAACATAGCCAATTTATTTTTGTTTTAAGCTTTAATTAAGTATTATAGATTGAACTAAAGTAATTAATAACTTTAAAGTACACTGACCCACAGAGAGCAAATACCTCAGTCAGGTGAAGCCTGGGGAAAGAAAATGCATGAACTAAAATAAAACAATTCTGTTCCCTCAGTCTCTCCTAGTAAATCAAAGAAAAGAACTTTTATATTAATTGGCAATGAGTCTATGTCTAGTCTGACTGCTGACACAGTCATAATAATAAAAAACATGTCTGTGGGAAGTGAAAATGCAGTTTGAATGTTAATAACGCCTTCATTTTCTGTTCTGATTGATTAGTTTGAATAAAATTCGAGCAGCAATGTCCCTGACTCAATTTCTTATCCTGGGAAAATCACAAAAATCAAGTAACATATGAGTTAGTAATGCATATAAGTGACTGCCTGTATAGGGAGATCCATTTCAGAGACAGTTCTCAAAAATACATAATTATGATTAGGTGGGAAATGATTGCAGAACAAGTTTCAATTTCTGAACATTTTTCCATTCCACACTGCTTACATTTATCACAGGTAGAATTTGCTTAGCAAACATGGTATGGAAAACACTACTTAGAACAATCTGGCAGGTAAAATTAAAATTACTTGCCCTATGTCCTAAAAAATTAAGTACTCAGATGACATTTTAAAAGGATAAACGGATATTGTATTCTAACTTTTTAATGAGAAACTTCAAAAGAGTAAGCATAAATTAGTTAAATCTCTCCAAAATCTGACTTAGCTTGCTGATGCACACAAAAGCCAATATTGGTGAACCAAGTCTGTGTATTAGGTTTGCATTTCATTCCAGCTCTTTGTGCACCACATCTTTTAAATATGCTTAACATATTTACATTTCCATTTTCCAAACAGCTGAGGAGATATCCTGTTATTAAAAATAGGGGAGTTTGTGTTCTGACACTGGACCCCCAATTTCAATGTTTTTGTCATATGTTAAATGTGAATGACTGCTCCTCGTGAAGTTCATGGAATTAAACTTGTGCTTGTACATTTGTTAAAGGCCTCATAGGGCATTTGATTTCTTATTAATATGGAATGAAAAAGCTTAACATAATTCATAACCCATTAATAATTCCTGTTACATTACCAGAGTCATTGCTCCCAAATAACAAATATCTTCAAACACTGAAGCCCAAGAGGCAAAATAAATCATTGGCTGTTTACTCTTCTCTATAGGAAAATGTAGTTCCTCAAAATATTAGTGCGTCTGAGAGATGTACCTAGTAGGCTTGCAAAGAGAAGCTGAGCATGTAAACTTAGGCATTTGTTTCTTAGTTTAAAGGGAAGTAGGTGCCTCAAAATGACAGCATTCATACCTTAAAACTATAAAAGTCAAACACTTTGCTCACTCTTGGATTAAATAACACTGCACATACGAACATGAAAAATCTGGAAGAAAAAATCTTTAGAAGTAGAAACATGAAAGGATGGCATGCAGCAATATGCAGATAAAGCCCTATTTCCCATATAGAAAAAGAGGAATCAAGAGGGAAGCGATCCTTGTTGTGAAAGATTTGAAAACTGATAGATTATTTACATTTTTCTTTGCTGAAGTCAGTGCTGGAAATCAGATTCACATATTTTGCCCACTCCCTCTCTTGGGGCTGAGCATCAACAGCATGGTGCTGTGTACTCAGAGTATTGAATTATGACCTACTACAGAAACAGTATATTTGGCACCAAAACTTGATAAATTGCAAATTGATATCCATGCACGGATATAAGCAGAGTTTTTCCAAATGTGTCCAGAGGAGATTTTGAATTAAGCAAAAATGATGATCAAAAATGATCCCTGACTTCCCTTGGAAATATACACCCTATTTTCTATGTGGTTCATATTAAAAAGCACATAAAATACATCAGAGAACAGCCTTTTCACTTATTTGGATGAATATCGTAGCATATTAGATGAACAGAGGTTTATTCACACAGCAGTTATTTTTCAGTAAGCCAGACTCTTTTGGGAACAAGCTTACGACCCTCACTGCTGAGAGCTCCTGCACAATTCCTTTACTTCAGCAACAGATAAATGATTTAGTTTCAGTGTCCTCTCCAAGACAAATGGAAGACTGGCCACTCTGCCAGAACTTCAAATCAACATCACATAACATCAGTCTCAGAAGGACAGAAAAGAAACAAATCATTGTAGTCACAGAGGGCAGAGGTGTGACAAAGAAAAAAACCCCATCAGACTGATAGTGGAGAACACTGATAAGTCACATTTAGATTTACATTTCCCACTGCAGGAGAGAAAAGTGCAGAAAACCACTAAAGTGCACAGTAGCAATATCTGGGTTCGTTGACATTAAAAAGACCAGCAAAATGCATGGAACTGGATCTTCAAGCAGATGTACCACAGCACTGCTGCAGTTAGGCAAAGAGTTGTGTTGCCTCCACACTTGCTAAGGAGTTTTCCTTGGAGCTGAATGCTTCAGCTTTAGGAGGAGGTATACAGTCAGCTTTAACTTGTGCCATTAACAAAGACCAGTGAGGCAAGTACAAAAATTCAGGCAGCTAGCTAAAAAGAGCAGATTTGTAGCTTACTGTCACCAAAGGAAAGAAAAGTTAGACATACTCCATGCTGACAGGGATACCATGAGCAAAAATATTTATACAACTTTACTAGAAGCAGAAATACTCAAAATATTTTAAAATTCTCTAAAATTGCTTAATTCAAATTGCCAAAAGAAAGTGACATAAAGTGTTCCAAGCCGATTTGAGTGCCTGTTTCAACCATACCAACTCTTTCAGATCTTGGTAAGTCCATAATTTTACAAACACTCTCAATAAAGCATATAAAACAGTAAGGGCTTTGATGCGTTAATGTTTGGATAGACTTTTAATTATCCAGCAAAGACAGACGGGCAACAAGAGCAGTTTGATTCTTCCTGACTGTCATGCAGGATTAATGTGTTTGACTCAGAGGTATCACAGTATTAGAAAGACACACCTCAAATTGGAGGTGCCATTTTACGTTATCATCATCTTAGTTTAAAGGTCTTACGCTGAATTGTTTTGAACAATAAATTTAGAAAACAAAACCAAGCAGAAACAACAAAACACCCAATAAATAAACAAAAACAGACCCCTGCAGCATTTTGGGTGGGGGCTTGCATAATAAAAATACTCTGGACAAAGCACAACTCTTGGGTGACATTAAGGAAACATCAGGCCAGAAAGATTGGAATCTCTGGTGCTCTCTGACATCACGGGGCAGCAACTGGCCTGCAAGAATTGAGAAATAGGCCGAGGTGTATCCCTGGATCTCATCTCAGGTGTCTTATGACACCATAGCCTTTTGCTTTCCCTTGTATACTTAAGGCTGCTTGCTAAAAGAATTTTTTTTGCCTGGAATTGCATGAAAAAATGCAATCTTTAGAAAGTTACAATTTTCTAAAAATGAGATATCAAAACTATTCCGAACTTTCAAGTGACAGTAGCTGAAATTGCTTATGTTGTAGAGTCATTTTTCATTATGTTTTTAATTAAATCAACATTCAACTTCACTTTTCCCCCGCTACTGCAGTATTCATAATTTTAAAATATAGAAATAGATAAACAGCAAAAACATCTAGCTATTATGTTTTCATAAAAATGAACGCATTTACTTTCTGCTTATAACTCGTCTAGTTAACAGTCAGAAGGTTCTGTTAGGAGCTGTACTACTCTAGGAATCAAACCAAGATGCATACTCTCAAGATCACTGCTTCCCATGCTCATACTGTTTGTTTTTTTACTCTAATTCTAATATTTTTCCTTAGATTTTCTAGTTACCCATTTTGAACTTAAATATTGTCATTACAAAAACGTGCTGGATTTCCTACAATGGAAATTATAAGCAGTGGTTGATTTCTCACGTGATGTTGACAGTGGACTTGAGGAGTAAGAAAGCAAGGGCAGGGAAAAGACAATTTCTGACATACTTACAAGTCCAAGTTACAGCGAAGGTGGCAGCAGCTATCAGGACCCTAAGAGCCTTCTGATGGCAATTTCTAACTAGTTCAGGGACCAGTGGTTATTTTACAACTGGTTTGATTGACCCAAACCAGACAGTCTCCACCATTGTATTCATCCTCAGTATACATATTAAAAGACAAGGAAAACTCAGTAAGAAAACTATCAGATGCTCCACAAAAAAAGGAAACCAGAAGTTTTGCAGTCCGTTAATTATACCTTCTAGACGTGTGTGAGGACAGATGATCAGTTCAAGGTCTCCAAGGGATTGCCCAAGAAATTCCTAGAAGCCAGACTTCCCAGCAAAACAAGAACTTTGACTGAAGCATTTGTCAGTAATCATGTCATTCCAGTAATCTGGAATGACTATTTCAGCCCCACTCAGTGCTTGGAAAGTCTGATGGCTAGATCATTCTCACTGCTCCATTTTAGAAAGCTGAATAAATAGCCAGGTATGCAATGAATTATTTCCTTAAGGCATAAAGAGTGGGCACTTAATACTCTTACACCTCACCACATCCTTTCTTTAGTATAAGCAGTAACTTATTCATGCCTTCACCACTCATAATTGTAATGCAGTTATCCAGGACACATGCCAATGTAATCTTTGTAGCACACACTTAAGAAGCTATGATGCACAAAATATTTCAAATCTTTTATGCTGAAATATTTACACATGTAAAATACTTCTTTATATACAGGCATTTAAATTCTACACAATTAAAAAAAAAGTCATTCATTATTCTCTTGATACCCTCTGTGGGAAGCCTCTCTGAACAAGACAGTTTTGTAGTGGTGGAAGGTTGAGTTTCACACAAATAGGCCACATCAGTTCCATGCCTTTTTCTCTGAAGCAGTTATTGCTAGGAATTGGTTTGCAAAGTATTTGAACGCAGTAAATTACTCAAGCAGGCTCTTGTCAACATGCATTAACACCTTTTACAGCTTTGTTTATAAGAGGCATTTTCCCTCTCTCCCTCCACAGCATTTGTACTGAAGTTCATTGTTCTACAAGTTGTATTGATGTTACTGTGCAAAGTTCAGACTTAGCAAAGCTGCTTATCTGCATACTGCAATACTCTAAGTAGCTGCCTATTGATTTTTCCTTCTCCTTTAAAACCATCATGGCTTCTTTCAATATTTTTTTTAAACATCCAGTGTAAAGGACTGGGAAATAGTACATGGTTTTTTCAAAGAAACTGTAAAGTCTTAAGACTTGTTAACTCTCCATTAGGAGAAATGCATTTCCTTGTGTTTCATGAAGACTATAAAATGAATTCAATATCTTAAATGAAATTCTCTTTATTCATTAAAGAAATAAAATTTCAGAAGGACATTGTGTATTAATATATCATATCATAATCAATATCACATTAAAATAGTTGATTTTTTTTTCCACATATAAGGAATTTCTAGAAGCACAGTAGCCTTAGTACAATTTCTAGGCATAAGCATTTTAAAAGGCACATATTAGAACCATTCAATTATGGAGACAGACAGCAGTATTTTTAGCAAGACCTTTCTAGGAAGTCATTTAAGATATATTACACATAGGTGCCCAGAGTCCTGTCATTTATCTTGAGCATGGACAATATGTCTGCAAGAATGCTGTAGTTTCATATCAATTTCTCAAATTCTATTCATGGGTTTAATAATTTCACCATTTTTGAAAGATATCAGCTATTTTGGCCTTCAGAGCCCTGTAATTTTCTTAAAAAGTTAATTTAAAAAAATGGCAGCATGGCTCTTAGCAGAGAGAAATCTTTAGAATTAGGTTTTCTATAATGCTCCTCTCAATACCAATCAAAAAGACATGAACATTCAGATGGAGAAACTCTGGCCTTTATGGCTTCTGATAATTCTATAGGTGGGCAGTTCTCCAACACATAACATTAACCTACTGTCTTCTTTCAGTTAGCAGACAACTGCTCTTGGTTTGATATCTTATGGTGAATTTTTTACTTTCTGATAGACTAGGCACAATAAAAGATCAGTCCTGTGTTTGGTTAACTTTCCGAAAGTTTTCAATTTAGCTGCTTTTTTGTGGTGGTACACTAGATAGACTGCAAAAATCCTAATATTGAGCCACACAAGATGGCTTGTTCTGTCTAAAAAGAAACCCAAAACAAAACAAAAATCCCCACCACATAACAAACAAAACCCATTGGTGAACATTACTAGCATTTTTTTCCATGATCAGTAGGTAAAAATTCAGGTCTTTCTGGTGACAGCACGACTCAGTTGTGATTTGTCTTTTGGCCAGTTTCTATGGTTCTTGCATCCTTTTGAAAAAGGACAGTACAAATTGTTTGTAATGAAATCCAAACCTGCTGATAGGTTTTATTATGAAACCTCCATTTGGGCCCTTTAAAAACTTTCTCCGTGATCCTAGACTGACTGTGAGCAGATTTATGATTTCAGGTGGAAATTATGGTGAACGCAGAGGTTGTATATCATTTAAAGCAAAACCTGGCAAATAAATGAATTTTGTTCTGTACTCTTCCAAGGATTTAAACATGAAAGTCAAAGGAAGGCCAGGAAAAGAGACAAGAGATCCCATGAATCTCTGGAAACAAAGTGATATTTTTGCCTTTCTTGCTAAACAAGTAGAAGGATTTACAAAACTGTAATATTCAAGAGTTGCCAACACTATGTAGAGTTCACAATTTTCACAGCATTTCCTCTTGGTTTTGGTTAGAGGGTATTTTTGCTCATGGTCTCCTGTTCATTTGCTTCAAATGACCAAAATAATTACTGCATTCCTCCTGTTATTGATGTGATGCTTGGAGTCCTTTTGCTTAAGTGCAGCATGCTTACAGCCTAGGTAAGTGCACAGAAGAATATTACTATTTCAGATGGCTACAGAGCATTAAAGATGTACTTTTCTCAGGCAAGATGATGGCCCCTTCACCACTGATATATAATCAGCAATGGAATTAAAATGCCTGACATAGGAGATGAGATTTTTCAGGGCAGAAAGAAAATGGAGTGATCACACAGTGCAGAGGCAAACACTGGAGAGAAAGGATATGGGGCATGAAATGCAGAAGGAGTCAGAAGACAGCCATAAAAGAGTACATGAGTCAGGAAAATTCTGGGAGTGGAAAAAGGAGTCTAACCTGGGTGGTGAGGATGATGGCAAAGGGTGATTGTAAAGAGGTAAGAACTGCTAGAAAAGACAAACTAAAGGGTTCAAATAGTGATCCACAAGAGTCTTGGGTTTAACAAGTACTTCTGAGGGGTCTGACAAGAAGTTGTCCAGCATGCACACATCATGTCATTTACTTCACCTTAGGAGGTATTACTGTGACCAAGGCTCTAATCTGCTGCCTAAGGAGATGCTAGTCCTTGTGAATGAGCAGTGGTTTCAAATGTTTTCAAGCAGCAATATTCACTGCAGTGATTCTAGATATTTTTCTTAGCTACATATACATCTAGTCTTCTGTTGGAATAGCTACACTAATATTCTGTTTTGAAGTGGAAGCAATTTATTATTCCTTTCCCATCAAACAGCAAGTAATGAACCATATAGAAAAATCTTTGAAGGAGTTTCTTCTCTATAAGCTCCTTCAGAGGTTTAGTGTAAAAAAATTGGAGTCTGTAAACATGTCTAACAGAGAACATTTTGATTTGTTCAAAAAATGTCTCAACATCATTTTGTATAGTGTAAGTAAAAATAAATAAATGCAACTTTGTTTAGCCCCTTCTCTCTTGTGCTGGCTAGGGCCAATAATTTATTTTTCCACCATCACTTCATTAACAAAATCATGTCCAGTTTGATGAAGACATCTCCTCTCAGATGACTACTATGGCCACTAGTAAAAACACATTAATAATACAGTAATAACAATATAATGTTTGTTATTGTCTAAAGGATAGCATTAAGGCTATTTTTAAATGTTGATTTGTTAGATTTGTGATGGATTAGCTTGATGTCTGTGAACTGCTTGATCTCCCAGGTTCAAACATGTTTTCCTAGTTAAAAAATGGATATGAAAGTCAAACATTCTGCATTTGACAGGAGGGGATGATTTTTTTGTTAGCTTCTTAATAACACTGAGCGAATCCATATGGAGATCAGACTTCTGATTCAGAAGCATTTCATTTTCACTTCCTAGGCAAACCACAGTTTGGTCTGGAAGTGAAGCGGGTGGTGCCAGTTTTCAAGTTGAACACTACCAGAAAGAAGAAAAGAGAAAAAAAAGTAAAACTGAAAAAACCCTAAGCACAGCCCTGAAGGAATCTGCCAAATGTGATATGATCATGAAAATCAACACCCCATTCAACACTAATAGATAAAATCTCTGGCTAAACATAGTATTTTCTACTATATTTCCCCATACCTATCAACTCACATGCATGCTGCTTCAGATTTGAAAGCACTTACCAGAGATTTTGGTTTTTTGTGAGGAGAAATCCTTGACTTCACACACACTCAGCTAGGGCAGCCTAAATAATCCCCTTAGCGAGAACCAGGACATGGGCCCATGACAAGCAATATCTACTGTAGAAATCACAGAAAATAAAGAGTGAGAGGCAGAGGAAGGCATTGGCATCCACACCGAGCTGTTTGTATTGATTGAATAATCAAAAGGTGAACTGGTCAATAAGAACAGCAGTTAATCTGTGCAGTAGCGACAGGGAACCAACTCTGATTTTAGACATGGTTCTGTTGCAATGAGAATTACACAAACTCTTGAGGGAGGAGGGAGAAGAAGAATTTTATTAACTCAAACTATACTGATGGAGAAAGTAAATCTAATTTGATTGTGGCATAAATACACACATTTAGCTGTAGATATAAGGTAAAAAGATATTTAGAAATGGGTATTATTAGAAAAATAGATCTTCTGTGTAATTTCTTCTTAGCTCATGGTTCTGTACTACTCAACATTCTATGCTGTTTTCTCCCTCTGATCTCTACCTTTTGATTAATAAACTTCCAAAAAGTCTGAGCAAGTCGTTCTCTCAGTGACATTCTCCTCTTCTAATTATGCAGGTCAATTCTGAAATTAAGATATAATTCCTACACTGTTTTAACTCATTTTTTTCCAACTACCACGTGATGACTCCTTTTATAGTTGTCTAACACAATAAAATATTGGGGTTTTATCAATTTTATTTGTTGAATACTGCCTAGAGTTCTAGCAATCCTAATTTTAGCACTGTGGAAACAACCCTAGTTTCTGTAATAATGCTTTTCCCTTTGCACTGATTTTATCCAGTATTGGGAAATTAAAACAGCCAACAGACATTAAAGCTTTTCAGATTAAGGACATACATTTTAACAGAGCTTTTATTTTACAGTTTTGCTACTAGTGAAAAACCTTTTATTTCTGTGGTTTCATTCCATAGAAATAAGCTATGTTTTTAGTAAATATTCATTTATAGAAAAATTAATCAGGAAAATACAGTTCAAAAGCTTGAATGTTTTTGAGGAGTATGAAAACCACAGCAAGACAAATGAAAATGAAATACAGAAAACCTTTCTATTTTCTCTGACTTCAGAAAGCCTAGGCCATTATGCAAGGGTACACAAAAGGTGCTCAGACCACTTCTATGTAGACATTGTAATAAATATCCAGTCCTATTCAACTGTTTTTATTCTTTCTTCTACCAAAAATTATCACTTTTATTTCCTTATATATGAGAGTCATTGCATTCTTATGGCTCGTAACTGCAGCAAGATCAATTCTACAAAATAAGTGTTACAAATGTAGATATTTTACATTGACTCAGTTAAACTATGCTTGGCATTTTACTGGGATTTACTCGGCATGGCCTTTGCCCCCATTTTAAATGACCACTGGAGAAATATTAAGGCAAAAAATTTTGAAACTGCAGCTTCCTTTGGTTTCTCAGAGTTATGTCCACCCAGCCAAGAAACATAATTAAATACCTTTCTCTTGCTCTCTCTCATGCGCACATGCACACACACATACATATATATCAGAATATATTAAATTTTGAATACTTCTGTTCTATTAACTTGTCTTATCTATTTGATATGAATCTTTTCAGCACAGAGATCATGACTTCCTGTGTCTGCATACAACTGCTGCCTAAACCCGTGCCCCAATTTCCAATTTCTACATTATATAAATGTACTATGATTATTGAAACCATCATCGGGAAAGAGTCTTATTTTTGCAACCAGCATGATACCAAATCACAAGTGTGGATTTGTAATGCTACTGATTTTATCTATTAGCACCTATAGATTTTACTGTTCCACCCAAAGTAAAAGAGGATGTTTGTGCCATTTCAAGGTTATATCCAAGAAGGGTATTCAAGATGCATATTCTTAAAATTGTTAACACTCCAACTAACTATCTGGCCCTAGATGCATCCACTGTTAGCATTCAAGAGTCACTAGGGATACACCAGTGTGATAGGTATTTTTTTGGTGGAGAAAATATATGGATCATAACACAAGATTGAGGTTGCTGGTCCTGCTGCATGGCAGCACTGTTAGTTAAGCAGCTTTAGGTCCAATCAGCTGTTTTGAACTCTATCTTGGCTGCTGTTTGAAAAGAACAAGGGAGGACACAGTGAGGCGGAGGATACTTAGAATAAACCTTGGCTGGTGTGGTGGCCGAGGAAAGAGTTACACCACTTTATCACATACCCTTTGTACAATGTTAAATCTAAATTAATTAAATAAATCAGTTGATGAAATCACCCTATAAATGTGACAGCACATCATAATTCACTGCAGCTGCAAGATCAGGGAGCAGATGGAAGACGTTGGATTTTTCTTTGAGCTGAAGTGCCATTTTGCTGGTCCCATTCTATTTCTTTTAAGATTACTGCAAGCCCATGTGTACAAAGGGCCTGATTCTGCAGCTGCTTCTTGCACAGTACTTCACTGTCAGGAAACTGTCCACAAAAACAAAGCAGCTGCAGAACTATACCTTTCACATTTTGTTCACTCATAGGAGGAAAATCCTGGCCTGTGTTACACTGGTGAAAGTGAGGACAAAAGTTTGCTTTAAGTTTAATTGTAGTCCATTAAGTAGTGAAACGATCCTCCCTGTTGTCCTCTCATTATGCAATGAACATTCAACAGAGTTCTTTTAACAGGGGTAATTGTTTCCTCTAAAGTTCAAGCCTCAGTACTAACAAGCAGTCTGGATTTTTCTCATGACAAGCAGTGCCTCAAAAAGAATACTACATGCTTTAGGCTGGCTAGAGCTGAATATTCTTAATTCACCTTTACAACAAAGAAAGTGAACAAGGAGGAAGGGAAAATATTAAATAAATTTTTTTTGAATAGTCAATATGTCCCAAATGAAAATGGAAGTGACATAGAAATTGCTTCTGGAACAACTAACAGCTGTGTGTAAGGTGGAGCTGCCAGCCAGGCTCCCAGGAGCAGGGTGACCACCTCAGCCATGAGTCCATGTGAGTGGATTTACTGCAAGTGGAGCTGCATGATGCTTGCAGCAGCCCTGATAGCCTGCTGCAAACTGCCAGACATAATTTGCTCTGCACTTTATGTCATGACAAAGTGATGTGGAAGAACAGGAGGGCGATAGGCAGCTCTTGATCTGCATTTTCATCATCAGGTTCTCAGGTTAAAAAAAGATACAGTCCAGAGCAAAGTACATTCCTCAGAGGAAACAAGGATGTATTTTCATTCCCTGTCTTGGGAGGGGACTGCAGTGCTGAAGAGTCAAATAGGGTTGATTTGCAGCAACTTACAGTCTCACCCTGAAGCACAGCACTATGCCCTTGGCTGGATTTGAGTTATGTTCTTGGTTTGGGTTTTTACAAATTCTCTCTCAAAATAATTACAAAACTTTGACAAGTAGCAAAGATAATCTCCAAAACATGAATCAAATGGGAAAGGAAGACAAGGGAATCTGGAAAATGCCCATATCTATTGTCTGCTCTGAGAAATGGGAACGATTGCTGTGGAGTAGATGCTAAGGACACTAGAAGATTTGGACTCATCTCCCCTTCTCACTCAGGGCTGGCCTTAGAAATGAGGATTAACACTGATTAATATATTAAATATTCTCATGAGTGTCTGCCCAAACAGTAACTACTAAAGACAATAAAAGTCGGAGAAAACTCCCTTTATTTTACTGAGAGCACTGCTTGATGTTAGTGGTAGGCATGGACAGTGCTCAAGCTGTAGGAAGAAGAGATGGGCATTTCTTTCCCCACTGAGGTGCCTGTGCACAGTAACTACGTGGTGCCTCCCAGTCCTCCCACTCTGCAATCATAATGTTCATAGACAGAAGAATGCAAAGAGAAGTAATGCATCTATCCTGAGGTGAACACTCATCATGATCAGTCAGTCTTAGAATTTAAGTTTCCAGAAGCCAGTGTAATAGAGGTCAGTAAAGAGCTGAACAAGTTACATCATGTTACTCTACCTTCATGTTTCCTCATCTACCATACTTTTAAAGTTTATTTTGAAAGTTTAAAAGTTCTGTAGACCATTTTAGCTGCAACTTTGATTACCATTCTTTCTTCCTACTCAGTTATTTGTTAGGCATATTTGAAAGCTTAAACTTATAAAACCAATCCTTAAGCACTTAAAGATCAGGAATGACTTTTAATGAACACTAGCATTACAACCCCAGAGCTACAAATTACAGATCCAGATCATTTTCTTTAATATCAATTTTCAGATCTCAAATTTACTAGATGACTGCAGCCTGTTTATATTAGAAGCTGAATGGTTATTTTGTTTGTCTTTAATCGTGGTAATCAACAGCCTATTTGACAAGAAAACTGCACATCAGGAGAAAGTAAAACTACTTAACAAGACCACCTTTCACATGGTGTAGGTAAAATACCTTAATGATTGCTTCTATAAGAGAATTCTAAACTTTTTGAGTTTCAGAAAAATACAATGAAATTTTTCCTTTCCAGTCTTCCTTTATTCTTTTTATGGAGTGTTGAGACTAATGCTAGTTTTAGTTTGCAGCAAAAACATGAAAACAAGAAGGGGTTGAGACTGAAATAGTAGGTACTGACCTACTGAAATATTGTGCTTTCATGTTCTGATAATGGTTACAATAGTTTTGGAATCAAATCTTTGGGTGAGGTACAACTGAGAGAGAAGAGGACGAACAGAAACAATTGCTTCCAAGAGTTCTCTATTTCAGCCCCTAACCTGCAAATGAGAAAGCACACAAGAATGTCACACCAAGGTGACTAATTTAATGAAGAGGTAAAATTAGGGATTTTCTTGCTTTTGGGTTGGTTTTGAGTGAGTTTTTCAGTTTGGGGTTGTTTCTTTTTTGTGTGGTGCTTTTCCTTTGCTTCTTTGTTTGTTTGTTGCATTTTTTGCTTGCTTGTGTGTGTGCCAGTTTGTTTGTTTTCATCTGATCCATTTATGTGGCAAACCATTTCACAGTGATTTGTAGGGTCAGAAGTAGAGATAACAATCAAAAAACCAAAGTGAACAGTAAAAATAATACCACGTAAAATTAATAAAATTATCATATTAATAAAATTATCATATTAATGAAAGAAAGCAGCCAAAATGGATCTACTTCCATTAGAGAAGAATCCATGCAGCTTAATTTAGGTTTGAATTCAAGACTAATCCTCAAAAAGCACCAGTGAAAGAACAGGGAGATTCAGATTTGATTGGGTTATATTAACCTCTAAATTACTTAACATTAACAGCTGTCATGCAGCATGTGAGAGCAAGTTTTGCACAGAAAAATAAAGCCTTTCCCAAGTAGATTAATCACAGAAAAGAAGAAAAATTGATGGCCAGCTGTGATTGTGGGATCATGGGAGAGGTTGCCCATTTTTAACTTTCTGTCCTTCTCTAGTCTACACTATGACACAATAATTCATCCACTGATGACAGGAGATTTCAGAAATGAATAAACTACCTTGAGCACTGGGGGATAAATACCCTTTATCATGTTTCAATGGTGATTTTATCAAAGAATAGTAGATGATATGAGATCTTTAAACCTTTCAGATGCTTATGGTGCTGTTGTGACACATGGCAATCTGAGAGCACTCTGTCTTTATTTTACAAGAGTGCTGAAAAAATAACTGACGGGAACTGATAAATCCTGTGCATGACTTTTGTTCCAGAGCTGTGCTCCTACTCTGGTGTAGAAAAGCTTTATAGTAGGCTTCCTTCATGATTCATAATATTGACTTTAGTTTTTTTAATACCTAATCCAACAGTTTCAAATTAAGCAAAGAATACCCCACCTGATTTGCAAACTATCTGAATATGATAAATAGCTAGAAATATCTCTCTCGGCCCATTTATATAAACTCCAAGCTTTACACAGTATAGCTTGAACTCTTTCTCACCTATCACTGCTAGAAATGCTATCTTATTAACATTACTTACATCTACTCATCATTATGACAGAAAAACAACATGATCATATTTACAGCAAGAGTCTCAGCTGTGGGTGTCCCTTACAAAATGAAATTAGTTTTGATTTTGTGTCATGACGATGTTCATTAATGACATGGACTCTAAGAGGGCAAGATCAGGCAGAACTATGAATCATTGCAACAACAATAAATTAATATCTTAGTGAGGGTCCACATACCTCCCTCCTCTGTCTGACATATATTAGATGGTCTTCATGTAAGACTGCTGGAATTTGACTCTCTGCCCTTCAAGGAGGAAACTCATGGATTACAAGAATGAAACAATAAATACATATATTAAAGTATCAACAAAGGCTCAACAGGCCCTGTTGACCACTTGAAAGTGCTACACTAATGGATAATATGATAAGAACTTAAAAAAAAAAAAAAAAAACAACAAAAACTGCACATGGCCCTATCCCACTCCATTTTGTTTGAACTCATGCTGGAAATGATCCTACTATCAGAAATCAGCTGTCTCTGATAAAGCTTTTAGCTTAATTTGTAAAACAAGTATGAAATGCTTTATTTTGGAAAAACTATTTCAATATTTTCTCAGCTTACATCTGAAAATAAAGTAGCCTAAGTTATAGGATATTTGAGGCAAAGAGCAGTTTTGCTCTGCATCTGCAAAATGTCTGATATGTTATTGGGAAATGGATAAATAATAGAAATTAGTATTATTTCTTACTTCTCAAGCAAAATCTGAACATTTTAAAATCCAGGCAAATCTACTTATCTATATGACGTTAATAAGAAAAAATATTTATAAAGAACAAAAACTGCTATGTGAACCAGCAATATTGGAAAACTGAAATAGTACTAAAATTAATCTTTATAGGAGCATGGAAGGTTACAGGCTAAAGATGTGCACAAATAAGTTTCAGCTTAGCTGCATATGTAAAAAAAATTAGAAGATAAAGTTTAAATAAAATAACTACAAGGAACTCCATTGGTGTCTCGTTGATTTTCTATCAAGTTTATAATTGCAGTAAATATCTTTACAGTTGGAAGCACAACTTTCTCCTTCCGTGTGTCAAAGTATGAGTACTGTTTGTACACAATGTAATGAAGGAAATGTCACAACTTTTCTCACCAAAGGTTCTTTCTCCTATGCTCAATTCAATACATATTAAAAGTTCACCAGTTGAATGAGTATATTTGAAGAATATCTTATTGACTTTTTTCTTCTCTTTTTCTTTTAAAAAATAAAATTAATAATTTTAATTAAACAGTAATATTTGCTCTTCAGAGCAGACTTTAAACATGAATTGTATTGATCCAGTTCTTAGGAAACTGGTTTTAATGTGCTCTCGATAAGCAATGAAGTGGAACATTAGGTCATAATTTTCTAGATTTTCCTAGCTAATTAGTTTGCTGCCAAGAATACAGAATATTTACAGGACCACCAGCTTAAAAAACACTTGCCCTCAGCAACCAAAAGTTGGGAAACTCATAAGAGCTGGTAGGAAAAGCCATATATGCTTATGATCTGATTCACCTTTTAGTTCTTACCAAAATAACATCACAGTTCATTAGTTTGCTTTTACATTGGCCAGCTCTTTAAACCATAAGGTAAGTTAGAACTCCAGATTGTTTCTCATAATCTCAGAGGCAAGTGAAAAGTCTTTGTTCTCAAGCCTGTTTAAAAGTTAATAGCCCTACAGGAATGATCTGCTATCTCTTTAGTGAGGGTCATGGAAAATAATTTTAAAAATCCAGTGTAATTGCCATTACCGACACTTAATGTGTAGTAAAGGTGGAGGGTTTTTTCTTTGAGAGACAGACACTACTAAATAGTAGTTTGTGAAACGTATGCACATATCTATTTCATATCTAGAAGCAGAAACACCTATTTTACTCTTGGGGATGGTCTTGTGCAGGGCCAGGAGTTGGACTTGATGATCCTTGTGGGTCCCTTCCACCTCAGCATATTCTGTGACTCCGTGATTTCTCAAATTGCATACAGTCTAAAAACCTTAACCTTATGGTTAAGGTTCATTACTCCAATTTTATGCTGAAAAAGAATAAAATTGCTGAATTTTGTATGCTAAAAGGCTTAGGCAGAAGACTGGGGCATAGCATAAAAGATAATCTCCCAAACTTGCAGAGGATTGCAAACATTAAAATGCAGTCAGTGCCCAAACAGCCATCACTTCCTCCTCCATAGGCAATATTACAGTTTCTGGATAGCTAATACTCTCTTCATACCAAATAAGACAAAAAACCTTGTGCAAGAGGTAATTGTTACTGCTCAGAAGGAGTGGATGATCTTAACAAGGTAAATGTGCTGAAAAGTTGTGCTGTCCAAACCTAGCCACTTCATGTCCTCTTTTGGCAAGTGAGACAGAAAAATCCATGCAGAGGATAAGAAAATACTTCAAGGAGGCATGCTGCAGCTTCCAACAAACTTTTCAGAGCCACTAGGAAACCTCTATTAGGAAATATAGAACTGCCACAGTAATAAGTCTTCAAAAGAGAGGGAAAATTAAAAAAGAGGAATATATGATAGTCTCTAGGACTGTTTCACATACGTGCTAATCTGAAATAATTCCACTGAAGTCAAGTTATATTTATAACTTGACTTATGCATGTTAAATAGGTCTCTCTTTCTTGGCTCTTTCCTGGCAGGTGTTTAGTTCTACCATTCAGAATCATAATGCAAAATCTTCTTAGTGCTGGCATCTGAAAAACGTTTCTGTAAATAACTACCTATGTATATGTGTTTACACAAAGATAAATTTACTTATCAATTGATTTTAAAGGAAAAACTACAATCCTTACTAGTAGGACATCATTTATAAACAAACAAACAAAAACACAAAAAACAACCAACCAAAAGCCTCCAAACAACCAAAAAAAAACCAAAAACAGTCTCCAGAAAAAAGAAACAAAGAATTATTTCTATCAAACAATGGTTAAGGTTAGTCTTTAAATCTAAGTTTTAGGTTTTAAAGGTATTTTTTATGAAGATAATCTAAAAATATATGGCTAGCTTCCTCTGACAGGCTTCATTTCCAATTTCACACATTATGTGGGCTCGTGGATCAATGGCTCAGAAATTTTCCTGTTCACTCCATCAATTGTGCCCTGCGGTCTTGTTATGCTATGGCTGGGCAGGCACCCAATTCCCAGCTTGCCACCTCCCTGACGTTATTTCCAGGGATGTTGATAGCTCCTAAAGAAAATGTCAAATTAAAAGCACTCAGTAGTGGCCACCTTGCCCAAGACAAGTTTGACAGAAGGAAACGGAAACTGAAGTGATCCAGTGGTTAATCCACAACCAAGGGAGTGTGTGAGAGAAGGGAGAAATGCTTTCCCAGCAGCCAAGGTGGATGACAGGCATCCTAGAGAGCTCACATCCTACAGGATGACCTCAGCAGCAGCTCCTCACGACTCTTCAGAGCCATGGATCTCTCCCCAGTCCAAGGATTATTTAAAAGGGAGAGACTATTTAAAATTTGCCTCCAGGCAAAATTGCTGCTTCTTTCTTGCTCCAGATAGCTGTGTCAAAGCAGGAAGGCTTCAGCCTGTGTCCCTGAAAGCACCTGAGGCTTTGAGGTAAAAGATGAGTACTTGTAACATATGACATAATCCAGGGAGGCTGAGGTATGTCACTGGTACTTCTGAGCCTTACACCACTGTACTTGTAAACCACTGATGAACAGAAGCAATAAGGATAAAATAAGGTGAAGACTCTGAAGAAATAAATAGCAACCAACTCATACAAAGAACAAGGTACCACTTAAGCACATAACTTAAATTGTTCTCATGGGCAAAACAGATTTAGGATTTTTTCCCCTTTTGTTAAATTCACCATGAATTAGACTTTGACTTTAAAGTAACCAAAACTGTTATGTCAACTGATTGGTATCGAACTGATTTTTTTTAAATCATTATATTCATCAATTGGGTGCCCTTTAGCTAAAAGACCTGAGAGACATTGTCATCCTCCTGATGAATCATCTCAAGATCAGGAGGAAAAGTTTTTCAGGAGTTCATCTTCTCTGTGACACCAACAAGGGAAGGAAAGGCACTTTTTCAGACAGGAAGGTGGAGCAGAATCTCTAGCATGGAAATGCCTGAAAGCATGCAGTCATGGTGGATCACATACTGAGGAGAAGCCTTTGTAATTTTAAAGCCAGAATCAGAATTCACTCTTTCTGATACCACTGTAAACCTTACTGCATTAAGCAAATTCGTCAGACTGTTGTTGGCAAGTCACTTGGTATCACATGATATACAAATGCAGCAGAGTGGGCCTGAATGGTGGCAGCAGAGACAACGCGACAGCTGGGTTTGGAGATATAATCAGAGCCACAGGCTCTTCAAAACTTCTTTCAGACTCTGTCCAGCTCTCCATAAAGGCACATCACATGTGCAAGTTGTGCCTCTTTTTTCTGCTGAGGTGACTACTGTGTTTGCCAGCCTGCAAAGATGCAGGGAAATTGATTTTAGTTTCATGCTTAATGGCTGTGACGCAAGTGGCACCTGCACACTGAGGAGCAGAGCTCCCCCAGCACTGACCTTTGGCCACAGCACTCACGGCTCTAAATGGATCTTGGCAACCTACTATTTTGTGGAACAGATTATTAGATGATTCCTATGGAAATACAGGACACTAGCAGAATATTAGCAAAATAAAATATAAGCCAATAAATACAGCAGTTGCTTGTTGAAATATAATTTCCAGTCAGGCAACTATATAGCAATACAAACAAAACAAAACATAGACAGTTTCTATCCCCTTTTAAATATTTAGCCTTTGAGTCTTCTGGAAAATTGTATCAGTGTTTTTGGATTTGGTTTTTTTGTACTTTCTTTTTCCCTAGAATATTGCCAGCTCAACTTCCCCCCCTCCCCAGCATCACTCCAGGCTCAAAGTTCTTATTTGTCCCTGACAGACTACTAGCTGAAATAAAACAACCATTGTTGATTAAGTTTATAAAAATGGAGTTCCTCATCTTCTAATCGATATTTTTGTTGAATTGCAACACCATAAATTTTCTTGGCCATTTACTTTAGCCCCCTTCCCATACGAACCAACCCTTCCCAACTAGTAGTTAGGGATGTAACCTATTCATACATTAAAATGATCTATTACCCAAATCCCCAGTGTGCTGTTTTCTGTAATAGATGTTTAAGCACCATACCTTATATGCACATGAACAGATAAATCACTGAAATCTTTTTGAGGTTCATCCCATGGAAACTGCACGTATCCCTTAATCCCTCCCAAAATATTGACCTTTAATTAACCCAAGCCACAAATGAACACGCAAATCTCTATTCAAATTGCTTCTGGAATAAAGATGCACATAAAAACATCTCAGCATCCCAAAGCCTGGAAGAAAAAAATGCAGAAGCAAAGGAGTAGGTGAATAGTCATGCACTGAGCATCTCTATTTTCTGATTACTCTACATTACATTTTTGTCTCTATTTCTAGTATTTTTGTATTTACAATATAGAATGAAATGTTATAAAACTTCACCCACTTTGCCATGATTTTATTTATCTGGGACGTGAATGGGAATGCTACAGAAGTGGCTGTGCTGCTACTTTTCCTAGAAGCATGTATCACATGAAGTACTAAAACTTTAATTGCTCTTCCTACTTCTCGCTTCACAATGTAAATGAAGTCCAGTCCATACTCCATATCATGAACCTTTCTTACAAATGCAAGATTTCAATTGTGCCCATAGGAGTCTGCCTGTAAAGTGCAAGGCAACTAATGACATATCTAATCTTGAATACTGTGACAAGTACATCAACAGGCCACCAGTTTTAACACATGGTTAACTGGACAAGGATTGATTCACCAAACGTCTTTTGTTCTGTGCTAAACCTATGTTGCTGTCTTCATTGCCACATCTGCCCAGTGCCATGACCTCTTTGTAGCTACATCAGTTAGGAAGAGTTATATTAACGCTTCTTCTGAATGTGCTTTAAGATCCATATATTAGAAATAAATAAAAAAAGAAAATATCAAGGATTTATCTTGCACAGCTATGGTAAAAACAGCTTCTCATACACACACACACACACACAAAAATAATTAAAAATATCACTGAGCAAATAATGGCTTTTGTGTTGACTCCATTTGGTTCAAAGGGTTTAGATATTGCAAAAAACACTACAGACTACCAGTGGCAAAACACATTCTTTGACCTACAAGTGGAACATTACTCTAGTAGGATATCCCACAGAGAAGACTATATGCAGTTACACTCATTAGAAACTTCACAGGTTCCCTCTATCACAAAAGTCACCTTACATCCCATCAGCAGAGTAAAGGGAGAAATGAGAGGAATAAAGTCCACGTGCATGCAACTACTGAAATCAGGACTAAAAGGCTAAGGTTTGAGCACTCTGGTACCCATTATCTCTTTAATTATGTGGAATATGCACCCTCAGTCCTCACAGATTTCCCCCAATATTTTGGGAGGATTTTGATAGCATTTTATCAGTTCAGGTGTGTATACAATAAATCAGCAATTGCTCTGTTAAAATATATAGGAAAGTATAAAGAATATGTTGGGAATAACAAAATAAGTGTTTAAACAACCTAGAGAAAATCATTATCAACTTTTACAGGGAAAATGTTTCATTTAGCACTCTGGATTATTCTGATTTTAGCGTATTGAGTGTTAATTCACACCCAAGTAATTATAACTTTCTAAATTTCAGAGTACAATCATATGAAAAAGTGCCATATTTCATGCCTATGGATGAAGAAAATGCTTTAAAATACATACATACAACACTAAAATTCTTATCACAGAACTCAGTTCTTAACAAACACCTGTAACACTCGTGATACCAGAGTAAATGTAGGCACTGGAGAACAGAAGTTACTATTGCAAGGAATGTTTTATACCACGTAGGAAAGCATTCTTAACTGAGAACTTTATAAAACCTTTAGAACATTCCAAAAAAGGAGATGGTGGGAGGCACAAGTGCCTTCCAGTGTATGGTGAAAAGCATTCACATGCTTAACTATGCATACTATCCATCTGCCTGACTTCAAAGTTTGTGGAGCGTATTATATTCTCAGATGAACTCATCAGATAGTTATATCTCAGATTAAGATATCTGGATGAAAAGACACCTGATTCTCCTTCCATCTCCTCCATTAACTTTCTGTGATCATTGGCCTATCATTGAGATGGGATTTTGTAATGGCGCCTAAAGAAATTCCACAGGGAAATTCCACTGGACAAAAGGGCATCTCCCTTCTTTACATTTCAAAAGTCTCAACCATAATATTACAGTGCATCATTTGACCATCTGCAGAATAATTTAGGGCTTTGACTCACAAAACGCTTGTGACTGAATTAATATTCAAAAATTAACATTTTATCTGAGGAAGAGTGTAATGCAGTTTAATAAAAATGTACATGTATCTGAATACACATATGAATAAAATTATTTTTACTCTAATAGATTTACTGCAGCATATATGTAGAAATCTACTATAAAGGATTATCACCTCCCTAGTGCATTTCACTGGTGTCTAAGGGAGTTCAAACCATGGGGATATGAAGCACACTTTTGCTAATGAAAACACAACGCCTCTCTCAAGTGTTTGTGATCCTGGCCATGGAAAATGAAGAAAGAGCCACCAGAGAGTTTGAGCAGATCAGTCACTGAGCTCACATGAGTAACAGTCTACTTCAAACTGCGGAGCTCACTGCAAAACATGCGTTAGCTGTCAGTACTCTATCCATGTATGGTTCTGGTATGAACAACAGAAAATTCACATTGTTGTGCCCTTATACACACACATAGCTCATATATTCCATGTAAATGACACCTAATGACAATTAGACATACAAAACCAAAAAAAAATACAGAAAAAAATGAATATGCTGAGTTATGTGTAGGAAACCATTTTTAACTACTTTGACTTTAACTCAAATTTGGTCCTGTGTGATCCAGTCCTTGATTCTATGATTTTCCCATACATTTTCTTTCATGAGACCTGCCTAATTTAGGCTTTGAATATATTAGATTGTACATTCTCCTAAGAAGAAAGAGAATGGAGAAACTTTGTGAGGAAAGAATTGATTGTGCCTTGAAACATTTAGAGATTCTGCATGTTTCAGTTCTAAAACTATTTTCTCCTTTTCACTCCACACATCTATACTGACCACACATATGACTGGCATAGAAGTAAGCATAATAACACTGTTATATAGTTACTTGCACTTCATTTCCCATTAGGGTAAATAATCACTTTGGGTTTATGATTTTAAGCCCCCTTATGATAGAATGTTACTGAAAACTGCATCTGACTCCACAATAAACACTGGAGAAAATATGGGGCTCAAAACTGACAAAACAGCCTGTCAGAATGAAAAACACAGAAACTGCATATTTAAGTGACAGCATGCACATGTGTAGTTAGGAGACCAGAGCCAAGGAAAGTTTGGTTGTTCTGAGTTGACATGTTCATTACTAAGAGAAACGTTTGGATGACCAGACACAATACGTAAGTAAATGGGCTAAGGATTAGAATTATATTTAAATGCAAAATACAGCCCTACAGTCACATCAATTAAACTACAACAGAATTATTTGGAAAGATGTAGTAGAAAGTGTGCCCTTGCTGACTTCACTCTTCAAAATTACTTCCATACACAGGCAGCAGAATTAGACTTCTCCCAGTTATCTCTTCATTGACCACCAAAGAAAGGCTTCTGATTTATTTATACGAAAACACATACACATAAACACGTGTGCAAACACCCATTCACTTTTACATGTGTTCAGGAAAAACATAGTGGAGGTAAGCCTTCCCTTGCTGTCATAAATTAGGGCAGACACAGAGATATTGAATACTTCCAAGTCATGAATGTTTGAACTAGAACCACATTATCGTCCTGGAAAGTACATCTTATGGAAACTGCTATTGCATGATTAACTAGTGTCTAAATCCCTGCAGGGAAGCAAAACAATTATTCTTAGCCATAGCACAGTTACTGTATTTGTATTAATGGGAGGGAAGAAGAGGACCATCTGCAGTGCCTTCTAATAGGCAGCTGCAATAAAAAAATACCCCAACAAATTAAGTAAGTGAATTTTTGTTGCTCTCTTCAAAGCTGTAAAATCTCTGCTTTGGACACTGCAAGACATGAGAGCAAGACTAATTCTACTTTTGCTTTTAGCACTGCATCCACAAAGCAGCAATACCAAATTCACAGGGGGAGATCAGAACATTGAGACACACACAGCTAGGTAGCTATCAGACAAACCCTGAAGGAGCAGAGCAGATACAGGATGAAAAGAAACTACCAGGGAATGGGAAATGGACTATTTGTATCCCTGTCCACGAACACCTAGTTTATAAGCTGAAAGGAGTCAATGGAAACCATGGCTCAGAGCACTGGTCCTCAGACTCTCTACATTGTGACCGGAAAATTCAATGGCAGTTTCAGAGCTATTTAAAGCATATAGTTCATACAAATAAAAGACAAAGAGCATTTCAACTGAGTAGGTGGCCCACTATCAACTCTGATGTATAACTGCCTCAACACAGCTGCTTGTTGCTTATTTGTAAAGAAATATCTTATTAACAAAGAGAGAAAGAAAATAATGGATAAAGATATGCATATAAATTTAGCCTACATGGGGCTAGGTTGCTACAATTTAAAACTGTATTTGATGTAATTGAATTAGAATATTGATTAAAAGAAGCCAGCTCGCTCGAAGGATGATGATAATAGGCTAATAATAACAATTGATTTTGCTTTGATAAATGAACCAAAAAGCAAGCTGAAGGTACTTAGATTTTGACCTATTTAAGACCCACATTCCCTTTTCTTCTTTACCTCATTGAATTTCTGAGATTTGTCCTAAGTATTATTAGAATGATACATCTGAAAAACACATAATTCACAGAAAGATTTGACAACTGCTGCTTCTATGATGGCCCATTTTGAAATGCAGAGTTGTTGGGTCCCCCCCTCACTCCACTCCAGCTTTACTGAATTACATGTAGTGTGTGAGCAGCAGCAATAGTAATTAAAAATAATGAGGCCTGCTAGGTCTCCTAATTCTATTATCTTTATAGCATCAGGCTTCAAGCAACTCACCAGCAAAACAGCCCAGATGAGAAATCTCTTCAGAAGGTTCAGTGGTTGTTCACAGTGCCACAGGATCATCTTTCCAGTGTGGAAATAAATAAATAAATAAAATCAGAAAACAAAGTCAAAAGCAGACATTAGTAGATATGGCTGAAGAAAAAGTAAAGGTTAACTAGTTGATAATTGGCATAAAACTATTCTTTTTTTTCTTTGATTCCCACAAGAAAACCTGAGGTAACTGAATAAGGTACTGTGTCATTAATTTTATTTTCTTATTTTTTTTGCAGAAACTCTTATTTCTTTATGGAATAAAATGAAGATCAGAATTTTAAATATGCTGACTTTCTGTGTACCCTATTAATTCAGTGTAAAGCCCACAAAAGTTACTTTCAGTTTCAGTGGAACTGACAACACTAACTTACATGGTGGTAAAAAGTGGAAATGAAGCATAGGTCTAAACCAGGACTATAACACAGTAGGTCCTTTGTCTCTCCAAAACTACTAACCACAGAATTCTATTTTATTGCTGCTACACTCTGATACTGTCTCTGAGCTCCACAAGCTACAATTGACCAGTAGGAGACGTTTTTTGCAGCTCGCTTTCAGAAGACGATTAAACTTGTGCAATCTTCCTGTTTCTGCAGGCAATCAGAACCAACAGCCTCCTGGAAAACTAGGAGTAGGTACCCTCTGACTCTAGAGCCTCATTCAACAGCTCGTTTGTGTTCATTGCATCACCAGCTCCAAAGTAACGTCTTTCCCCACCGTGACTGGAGGTACATTTATAGGATTAGAGGTGAAATGTGCACGTGTGTGTGTGCACACACAGGGGGCTGGGCTGAAGAGCTTGCAATAGTTGCAGTATCAATGTTATTTGTTATCCCATATCGCAGGTTTTATCAAATGAAGAGAGTGTGTCTTTCTGATTACAGCATTTGACCTCATTACAAACATCCTCAAGACTTTCAATCACAGAGGTGACCGATGTCATTGAGACATTAAAAAAGTAGCTGTTTTGGATGATGATCACAGTGAGTCACAGCTGAAGCACGTGGAAACTACACATTACTATTTCTAAATGTTTCCCCACAGCCTGATCCTGTTGCAGCGGAGTTTAGAAAGCAATCCAAACTGGCAGGCACTGTGGTAGCAGATATTACTTGCAGACTTGGGGTGGGGAATAAAATTAAAAATAAAAACATTCAAGAAATGGAACCTGTATTTTGCATGAAAATCTAAGTCTAAATTTCTTTTTTAAACTCATTTATTTTAAATGGAACTGAGAACTGAGAAAAGACAATTTCTCTCGTATATTTTCATGTTTTGGAACATTATACAAAATAATGCTGTTGACTTTACATGCCATTTACTTTTGCAATTTAAATGGCAAAATCAAAAAACCTAAAATCTACTGCAAAACAGATGTTTGGGGTTTTTTCTAATTTTGTGATACTCTCATTTGTTTGGAATGCTTCAACCAGCTTCAGGTCTTTCCACAAATTAGAATATATTTCAGGATATGTTTTATTTTTAAGATAAATATCTTAAAATAAGGGTTTGTAGGTTTCATCTTTTTAACATATTTTTTTAACCTAAATTTTTTTAAGATAATGATACAGCATACTTAACAATTCTGAAAAACATGCACCTACCTGAACAGCCAAAAATATAGATGTAATTTTTTAGGGACATATTTATACTCCTGGATCAGGAAGATATGCAGATAAATTCAGGTTGCTAATTAAGGGATAAGTTACAATGAAATGACTGCATCTCTATCCAGTGTAACACAATAAAAAAGGTAAAAGACATGAATGATAAGATCAAAATGTAAAGCTTTGCATGAGAAATAAAAAAAGAGGAAGCTGCACACTTAAGTATTCAATATACAGTTTTTTCACACATTTCTTTTTTGTATTTCCTACAGCAACAGAAATATCTTAATAATAGTGCAAATTAGTTCAATAAACAATGTCTTTTTCATTACTTGCTTTCTCTGTGATTTGCTGTTATTCTTTCAGCGCGTATACCTTGTAATTCCAGTATTTCTATAAAATCATCAAATGCTGTATCACATCTCTTTGGCACATACAGTATTAGACAATCTCTTCAGAAAACGTGCCTGTCTACCTGAATTGCGTTACCTGTGGACTCCTCCACACCAGAAGTCAAAAAAAGTAACAGCAAAAGCAAAGGTCAGAGAACAACAACAGAAACTGAGAAATCTCTCTTACATATTTCTATTAAATAGATAAGAAAAATTTTGAAATTCAGCACAAATGGAAGCAAGGAGCACTATGATCTGTGCATCATTTGCTAGAAACAAGTGCTGGAGCCCAAGGGGACCTGAAGGAGATGCTTACAAATACCTTTGGCATCTAGAAAACACAATATCATGAGACTTCCAACTAACCCGGACCCTTAACCACCTTTCCTTCAGAAGTGCACAACCACGTTTTCCTGGGACTCAAGTATAAATCCACTTTCCCTCCTATCTCATATCCCTAGTATCGATGTTATCAAACGTGGACGTTGATATTTTAGGGCATATTTACACAAGAATATTCACGTGGTTCTCCACACACTTCTATATGAACATGTATTTCATTTCCATCTGTTTGGAAAATAACAGGCTGGCCTTGGTCCTCATGTGTAAAAGAGCAAAGACAACTTAGCACTATGTTTTTCAAATACCTTAGCAGAGTGAGATGAGTTCAAACACAGACTCAATAAATAAAGATCAAAGCACTAGACTTGCAAGCATAGAAGCAGAATCCTCAATGGTTTTAATGACAGTTTTGAAGAGAGTCTAAGTTCAGACCTGTTATGCATTTGATTTAGCAGTGGTTGTTTAGTTCACCATCTGATTTTTTTATCCTCAATACCCTCTTCCAGCTATCTCATATATCGTACTCATAATTGCTGTGGATTGGAGAACACTGTTCTCTGGACTGAGTGGAAATGGAAAGCTTAGGAGGAAAGTCACAGATAATTACACTGGTTAGCATTAGTCAGAGTCCAAGTAGTGCTGGCAGAGAAATGCAAGGAAATATTAAATTGTTTTTCAGCTGAATGCTGGAGGGCTGCTCTATGGAATCATAGGGAAGGCTCTCAGGGAAAAATGTATTAAAAAACGAGCAGTATGTTCCAAAGAGAAGCAAACCATCCCTGCTTCCTTTCAAGGATTCACAACGGAGCACTGGAACTCCTAAAGGAAAAAGTCAGTAACTTCAGATATAACCACTGAACAAACATATAAACAACCTCAATGGAATTAAAAAAAAAAAGGGGGGGGGGGAAGAACGATAGACCCTTCTGAATATGTGGATTTAGGCACCAGAAGCAATCCATCTCACTAGTGCAAGAAAAGAGCATGAAGGAAATGTATGACTCCAATGAAACAGATCATATATCCACTCTCATTGGGAACTTTCACAGCAATCCTCTGCATCGTTGTTACTTTTAATTAAATGCACGTTAACATAATGGTGATAAAAGGCTTTTGTGAGATACCAACAAGATGACATCTGACAATACTCAACATGGTTTGTATCTAAGGAAAGCAGAAAAGTAATAATTAGGAAGTTAATTATAAAATCATCTCACTCAACCATCATTACAAGCTGCCATGTACAGTGTGGCCTTACCCTCTGTTCCCAGTTCTTTACTCCTGTCTTGGGCTGACACGAATGAACAAGCCAACATAATGAGTGCTGGATCAGGAACCTGATTCAACCAAAACCTTGCCAAGTAAAACAGGTTGTTTTTTCAGGCTGGATCAAGTCCCTTGTTCTAGGTTCAAGGCACGATCACACAGACACTTACTCAAGAGCACAGGAGGAACAGAGTGAGCAGCTGGCAGTGACAGAGAGGGTGTATGGAACTGTCCCTTGCAAAAATACTGCAGAATTACACCAAAAGGAGCTGACTATAAAACCCCAGCCTGGGCTCCTGATCTTCTCTGAGGCTACAACCAGACAAATAGCACTGTTAAAAGGTCTTGACAAACAGAACATGCTCCAACATACATGCATCAACTGTACATCCTAAAGTACTTCTGAAAACTACAGGGACAGTTCCTTCCGTCTCTATCAGCAGAAAAGGCAAAACCAGTCTTTTCAAATTTGTGATAGAATTACAGAGAGAGGAAATGGCTAAGCAAGAACAATTAACGCATTTCTCAATTATGCCCTGATAAAAGTTCATTCCCTCCACACACTATCTACTTACTTTCCAGATGGAAATAGATTAAATTAATTGGGCTAAGCATGTTTTGCTAATGGCACCACAGAAAGGGCATCCACAGACCTACAGTGAACAGGTACAGCAGCTATGCAAGTGAATCACCTTGGCAAAGAGTTAACAGGAAGAATCATTTCTATATATACCTATTACTTATAGCTCTTTGATACAAAGAACAGAAAAGGAATATTTTTCTAAATGGCAACAGCTTCTCATAAACTCCCGACTTACACTATAGCCAACATTTTTCCACTATTATCAGCCTCACAAAGTCACAATTTGTCATTTTGCAAATTGACTGATATTATAATTGTTTTCTGGCTCTTATTAGTGGAAATTTTAATTTGCTGAGAGTACATATGCCAGAAGTGGTCATTCTTCTAAAAGTGATTGTATATATATTTTCCAAATTCTATGCTAATAGTTCAGAAATATATGCAGTTATAGGAGTGATACTGAAGACAGATAGAAAGAACAGCCAGGTTCCAGTTTACTCTCCAGCATTGCCCAAAGATATTTTGTGAGGATCCTTTCAAGCAGGTCATCAGGGGACATTCATAAAGTGGAAAATAAATCAAAATATCATTGACATGTGTTTCCTATTGACTCCAAGACTAAAAACAGGATTTCTCTGAACATGTGCCTAAAATGTTTCCTTTTGATGCTAAAGAGATTGAAATTGGCTTCTTTACATATGATGGGTGTATCTGTGTGTCTCAGTTTGATATCTGTTAAGCAGAATTAAAACTTATTTATTTAATCTAAATTA
Organism: Pseudopipra pipra; assembly: GCF_036250125.1. NCBI lineage: Eukaryota > Metazoa > Chordata > Aves > Passeriformes > Pipridae > Pseudopipra > Pseudopipra pipra. Next base: position 11,876,161 of record NC_087556.1, read on the forward strand.
CTACATTAAGTTGACATAGTTCTGCCACTGAGAAAAACAGGTGCTGGAGCTGGCTTTTCTAAACTCAAGGCAAAGGTTGCCATGAAATGTAATAATGGCTTTTTTGGTCCTGTCTTTGTATCCATGTGCCCGAAATCTATACCATTTCCAAAAACAAAAGTAGTATCACAAGTACCTTTGCTATACTACTTGATAAAAATTACTTACTGTATCTCAGACTGAACACTTTAATCTGTCTTGAACATAAACATGGAAATCATAAAAGCCTATATTCATGTCCTTTACCTTAGCATACATTTCAAATTTCACAGAATCTTACAAGATGCAAAATCTGGACAAGTAGAAAAACCACTGCCATTAATGTATAGTGTGCTACCAGAGCAGGACTGGGAGATGAAAGTGCTCGTGAAAGTCACCTGCATAAATGACAAGAAATTCAGCTGTTCACCCTGGTGAGAATGTACTCCCTGAGGGCACCATTCTGGTCCTGGCTTGGCGTGATCCGGGTCCTGACTATGACAGTCATTTCTGCCTCCCTCCTATTCATTCCTACTTTTCCCATTTGCTGTCACTGGCACCCACACATAACTGTGCCAAGAACTGGGTACACAGAACTGGTTCAGCTGAAAATTTGCCAGGGAGAAGGAGAAATAGGGACAATGAGGGTCAACAGGAGATGCCTGCAATTAGATTGGCTTAAACTAATCTTGAAACAATACCCTTAGTACCCAAAGAGGCCATTCCTCTTTGTATCTATCAAGATGCTCAGAGTCAGCTACCCCATTTAATTGTATAGGCATAGCTAAAAGCTATGAATGAGAAAGGAAGGAGATAGCCTTGTCTGAAACTTTATAATGCAACCTGGTGCACTGTAGACATAATACAATTATTTGCTAAGCCAGTCCACACATTAGAAGACCAGCTGCCTAGTGCCTAGCTATGAAATTACTCTGCAAATGAAAAGCAGAAATAAAGAGTAGCCAAATGGAAAAATACTTCCTGACCCAGCCAAAGAAAATAATTTATAACAGTTTCACAGCACAGAGAAAGAGAAAAGGGTGCATGCACAGTGCTAGGATGTAGAAACTGAACTTCAGAGTAGTCAGTGAATAATTAGATATTTGAATGGGTGTTTCAAAGACCCACCCAAAGTTATACAGTAGAAATGGATCTAGATCTTTTATATGGTATAGTTTAATGACAGAGGATGCTCAAGGTCTAAAATTTGACAAGCAACTGATACTGTATCAATATTTATATGAAAATAAAATCATCTGCACCTCCTTACCACCTTTCATTCAGTGATCCCCAAGTTCTTTACATATTGTGTACAACTGTTGCAAACCAAGGCTACTTCTCTAAAGTCACTAAAGAGACTATTTCATAATCGAAGTCCATCCCTAAATGGAACTTAGAGCATTATATGGGCATGAAAATAGCCACAGATTTGCCTCATTGCATGTCAAAGACAGACCCTAAGGCAGAAAATAGATCCTAGAGTATCATTCCTTCCCCAGTGAAACAAATGATAAAAAAACCTTTTGGCCTTCCCTTGTGTTTTTCACCATGGGAGTTATATTCTCAGAAAGTTTAAATTACCTTAATTTCAATTAACTTAATCAATCTATAGCAATTTATTTGCACAAATAATGTGCCTTAAGTATTCTGATGTAGCATTCAGCTATAACTACGGGAATTCAGTTCTAATTATTACCCTCATTTTTTCCCCCTCAAAAACCCTACTTTTATACTTCTGCCTGTAACAGCTGTGGGACTATGGTAAGTAAAAATAAGTGCCTGCCTTCTTAATCTTGTCATCACATGGCTAATTAAAAACATGTATCCTTTTTTGGAGGCCCAGGCCTTGGAAAAACAAAAGTTTTGGCAGCCTTGTCCTAGTTGCTATTATATGTTTTTTGATGTTATGCAGTTTTGGATTGAAAGTGTTCTGCACATGAGAGCACCAAGAAATGTATTTTCTACAGATACAGAGAGAGAGAGTTGAAAGCATAATTTGGACTATACTGCCTGCACCTTGCTCTTAACAAGAAAAATGCTGTAAATATAAATATTTTATACCTACCTACCATCAGGTTTATTCTTTTTTTTTCCAAAATCCTATCAATTTAGCAGAAGCCTCACATCTTTCCAATGAACCTTAAATATATACACATTGACATGAAGGAATATAAGGACCACATATGGTCTGTTGACCCACTGGTTCCCTTGGACAATGCAATTTAAGTAAATGTTACTGAACATTATCACAGAGTTACCATGGAAAAACAAGAAAATATTTCAATATTTTAAGATCACAGCAGAGATAGGGATGGAAACCAATAGCCCCAGACTTCTATTCCACACCCCAAACTTTGGAGAGAACTGCATATTCTTATAAAGAGATCTGGAGTGCCAAAGGAACAGTTACACTGCAATTGGTGATTACTTCTTCAGATAAGGATCCAGCTCTTCCTAACTTTCAGTTGCTGCATTTTTCAGGCTTTTTCATTACTTAAGTTTGATGAAGTGTGCAAAGCTCAAGCCTTGGCTCTCAATATCAACACTGAAAAATTTATACCTATGAACAAGGAGATTTCAGTCACTTGGTAGGTGGTAATATTCCCTCTGGTACAATCCATAAAGAATTTCATTGAGAGAAACAAAAAGCAAAGCCTCTACTACCTTTAAAATATGATACAGAAAAATACAAGCACACCGAAGTATTAAACTCATTCTTAATTGTGCTTATTTTGTCAGAATAAGAGTGCTAAGCCCTCTTATCTATGCAAATTATAGACTTTAGAATTTGCCTGCAACAGCTACATTGCCACCCATCATTTTGCAACATAAACCAATTCAGCAGGTTATTTGGATTTTCTGTGTAACAAAATAATTGTCAGAGTGTTATTGGTACTGAAACAGCTGGTATTATCACAGACTATGACAGTACATATGAAGGCACATAGACAGAACAGAACACTGAGAAACAACTGAAAATGTTTAGAAGCCAATGATAAAACTTGCTTGATATTTGCTAATACAAGCAGGTGATATCCATTTCCCATGGCATATAATGTCTCTTTCCACTCTTCCACTTGTAAGCCAGGGAAAACAGTGACAAAAAAAAAAGACATAATAAAAAAGAGTGCAGTCATACACTTGAAAAAGCCACAGCAAAAAAAAAGTGCAGCTGTGCACCAGAAAAAAATATGTTCTTATATATATATATGTCAGTATATATGTGTATATATCTTTTATTTGACACATTCACCTTGAGATGCCTTTCTGAATGTTTAGTAACCCCATCTACTGTGAAGCAGGAAACTGAGACAGAATCTTTTCCTACAGAGTGAAATGGAATGAAAAATGAATTCTCTAACCTCAGGTGTAGATTGCATAACCCACAGCTGACTCAGTTTGCTTCTACATTTAACATATTTAATCAACAACCTGTCACCAACTGACTTTTTGAGAAGACTTCTGAGATTAATGAGTTCAACTTAGAAGTGTCAATGGACCAATATGGACGTGGGAATTAGTCAAGACTTCTGCAAAATAAAAAGTTAGAGAAAACATAGTGTTTGGCAAAAAAATGAACACCAGTTTATCTGAGAACATGTTGCTCTCTGGATAGAAAGCAATAAAGAAAGCATTACATTTGCCAGTCCTACTGAAAAACTGCCAAAGAGAGATATCAATGTAAATATTAATATAAGTTTTAAAAGAAAAATAAATATATAAATTTATTCCTTAATGACAATTTCTTCTGATACTCTCTAAAATTCCAGAGAACACAAACAAACTTACAGACAAAAAAGGCTGTTTCTTTCAAGAAGATTAGAGGAGAGGTGGAGGGAACTTAGCAAACAAATTTATAGTTTTCTTCTCAGTAATGTAACACACCAGAAATGTTCTACTTCACTTGTTTATGAACTCAAAATTTAAACTTTTCTGAAATGTTTCTGAGTATTTCAGATTCTTTGTCACATTGATTCGAAAGACTAATGCATCCCTGCTGCTTTTATTCAGAGACAAGACACAATATTGCAATATTTGAGAAGATTCTAATCTCTTAACGAATGATACAACTGAAAAATGCACCTATAGGATATTCCATCTGGAAATTTTTACTGGGATACAAGTGATTATGGCCCTTCAATAGGAAGAGAATTAACATTCTAAATTCTAGAGAAATTTAAAGAAAAATAGTCTGCAAAATTGAATTGTATTGAAACAAGGATCTGATGCAGAATAAAATATCCAATTTACAAGGGAAAAGAATAAGAAATATGACCATTGTAAGAGATAATTAAACCTGTTTGAGTCACCACAGCATGTGGGAGTCCTGTCATGAAATCAGCCTTGCTATAAACTGGGCAAACTCTAAGCAAAAGATCGGTCACCTAGCTAGAGTATTCAGTGTAAATAGGAGATGACGGAAACAGAAGGGCCAATATATAGCCTTAAGGCATCTCAGTACTCTCATGCTTTCTGGAAGAAATGATTACAGCAGTAATTGGTTGTTTTGGTTGATATTACTGAATGAAATTTCAAGATACTTGGCTCCTTTTTACTCATCTGAGCTGCCAACTGACTGTATGGTAGTTATTCAGTATCAATTAAGTTTTGGCCAGTGTTTTCATTTCTGACTTTCTGTTTGGATGTGTGCAGATATGGTGAGAATGTCAGTATGCTAAAGTTTCTGTTGGAGGGCTTTTTATATGTATTTGTGGGAACTTTCCTGTTAGTGACTTCAAGCAGAGTATTATTCAGTGCCACAGTAATATAATTAAAATTCATGACTTAAAAAGTTCAGGCTTTTTTTTTTTTTCCTTCTTATCTGTTAGTGATGCAAAACATTAATAACAGGGTTCATAGTTCTGCAAAAACCTACATCAGAGCCAGTCAGGCAAACCCTAAGCATCACTCACCTCTCCCCAGCACACAGCACCCTGGCTCTTTCCACTTACTACCTCAGTGGAAGGACAATGAGCCAGTTTGTCACTGTGCATTGGGCTCCTCTGAAGGACAAACTCGAAATCATTGGTCAGTAGGAGCCTTTTTGGCCCTCTGTGGAGCTGTAGCAGGAACCAAGACAGCTGTAAGTGTTTAATAGGCTTTTTAATACAAGTGTGGTGAATGACACTTTTCAGCCTGCTTCCACCTCCTCTCCCCAGCTTTCCTTATCTCCTAGAGAAAGGAACCAGGGGAAAAAGAGAAAAACAGTAAGGTACAACACATGGTAGCTGATGTTTCACCATGGACACTAAACTGGGACTTCAAAACAGTGCCTCTGGTTTTTAGTTGCTAAGTCCCTACAAAACTGCCAAGGCATGAAACTAATGCTAACTTGGAAAGCAATGTTTTTCCCTTCCTAATAACTCAAAAATTCTATGTCTTTTTTTTGTCTCTTCTATGCCTTTTCCCATTAAGACAATCTCTCCATCCAAAGAATGTCATTATGTGTTGTAGCAATAAAGTGACTAACAAAGAGAACTTTATAGTGTATTTAGACTGGGAATTTTTTCCCACATTCTACAACTAACTATAAACATTTTAACATTGATTTGTAAAGCAAATGAAATTTTTCATTTTTCCACTAATACCACTAAGAGACAAGCAGGTTAACTGTGTACTAACAATTTCCCTGACCACCTGTATCTCAGATATTGCAGATGTAAGATTTGCTTGCAGTCTTATATCTGCAGTTTGTAAAATTGTTTGGGGCTTTTGTTGTTGTTGTTTCTGTGTTTGGGTGATGGGTTGTTCATTTGTTGGTTTTTTTTTAAATTCAGAACAACTGCTACACCAAGCTGCACATGGAATTATTAGATCAAGTGTGTGCAAACTGCATCCTATTTTAAGGAGTTTGCACTGTCACAGCTGGACTATGGGCATGAAAAGCCAAGATTTTGACAAACACCTGGAAGTCTCCCTCAATCAGATCCAAAGGCTGTTTATCTAGCTATGTGCTAGTCCTGTACATTCATCTACAAAAGTAGCTTTTGTTTAGAAATGCTTTTTTTAAAAAACAAATTATTATCACTTTCTTGAATGCATTCTAGACTTCAGAATATCTTTAAGAGATTGATTACAGATTAATTCTGTTGACCTGTTTTAAAGGACACATTAAGACCAATGAACAGTCCAATAACTTGTTTCAGGAAAATCTTATCATTCAGGAGAAATTTGTCTTTCCAAGAAAACAAAAGAAACAGGCCACTTGATTTTAAACAACAGAAAACTTCATCCTGTGGGTTGTTCTCTGCAGACATTAGGTGACAGATTTTCCATTTATAACTCAAGATAATTTATTCTCATTGACATTGTAAAGGAAAAATCACCACAGAATTAAATCCACACCAACGGACAGCAAGAGGAGACTGTTTTTCTCCTCTCTGGGTTTGTTTTTACATTGTTCTACAGTTCCTTTGCACCCTCATGTAACACTGAAAGAAATAATGAAACCCCCCGAGAGGGCATTCACTGTTTTCTGTTTTTCAAGGTGAGTATGTTGGTTGAGAAAGGAATTAGAAGGATTTAGAGACTTGCTCTAAACTGCAGAACTGCTGAAGAGCTAGTAGTAAAAGCAGATGCAAACTCAGCAAGCTGGGTAGGAGCAGGCACAGCTCAGAAGTCTGGGAATTTACGTAAATGACAAGGACATGACTCCTTCTCCTGAGTCTTTAAAAGCTGTGCTTGTCCAGGGAGGTGGTTTCACAGTGCCCAAAAAACAGGGTAAGTTGTTCAATTGCATTTTTTCAAATACTATGTGGTTGCAATGTAAATTACTGATATTTCTTCCTCACATCAATAAAAAATGAAAATACATTATTTATACAAAAATAGAGTGATCGGACACAAAAAAAGCACAGTGAGAACATAAAAGTGAACAAGTGTATACTACATGCAGACTCCAAGTTCATCATCCGAGACCTCAGATAACTGAAGACTCAATACCTTCCCAAAAACCTAAGAAGAGACCTTGCAAATGCGTGTAGTACAGATGAAATGGGAAACAGAGCCGGTCTCAAATACATGCAAGCGAGTCAAAAAATAGTCAGAAGTAAAATAAGTACACAGTGAAGTTACTTCAGGAGAAAGCTTAATAGATTTATTATTTATTCACTCAACATGAGGTTAAGCATTGTCCCAGGGAAATGAGGCAGAGGCACAAACTGCTGCTTCAATTTAAGTGGAAATTCTAACCAGCCCTCTGGCTAATGCTTTGCACATATGTTAATGTCAATAATAAATTTCAAAACAAATCCTCTGTTGGGTTACAAAAAGGCTGTGAAGACAGTATACAATCAACTGTTCTTCTTACTGGAGCACCAAAATCAGTAACAGTGATTGAACTAATTTAAAATCACACTCAACACTATAATGCTCACATATACAACGAGACATATGTTTGGTTTTCTTTAAACAACTCTGACTGAACAAGGCAATATTAAAAGACATTGGGGCAGGGAATCCTTGCTCAAAAATGGGTCAGCAAAATAATTTAAAATCACATTAAAATTAATTTTAAAAAATTAATTAAAATTAATTTAAAATTCAGTGTTATGTAATTAAAATATTAAACCAATTAGTCAAATCCTTAGCAAACAGTAAGGCAAATCAAAGCAACTTTTGCAGAAACAGTTATCAGAATGATGAAGGTTCAGGTATAACTTCAATATTTACCATGAAAAGTAACACAGTCAAAGAGGAAACTACTTAAATAAACAAACGAGATTAGGAAAAAAATGCTGAAAAAACTCTTTCTTAAAAATTGAAACAGTTAAATCTGTATGAAGTATTAAATATCTGATTTGGCAATGGTTTAAGTGTATTTTTATTGACATATGAATCTTTGCTTATTACAACACTCTACACTTGCTACTTTTATACTGTGAAGGAAGGAAACCAGTTTTCCTAGTCACAGGTTTTAGGAAAAGTTACTTTGGTTTCTCAAAAGAAAAAGATGGGCAAAGAAAGAGACTTAATGCTTCATAGCTAACTCATCTCCTGAGTAGAGCTGATACTTAAAGGGCAGGAATATTTTCATCAAAAACAAAGTTAAAAATAATCCCTTCAGCTGATATTCAAAGTGTGGACAAACCCCACAGTATAATTTAAAACTACACCGCCCCAAAAAGTGTGACTGCACAAAGTGTAATGTTTGGTAAAAGCAGTAAAAGAAACAAATTTCTTAATAAATTCTTTGAAAGTTCTGAAAAAATATGGTATTTCCCTGTCCTTGTGATGCCACAGTGTGCAGCTTAGAGACTAATCAGGTTCTGTTTTTCCAAATGGAGCAGATACACATGAATCAAACATGTCCAGTCCAAAATAGAAGCATTCTTCCTAGTGTTCTCTACTAAAATTAATACTGTGCATACTAATGGGTATGAACAATGCCTACAAGCACCTGCATTAGGGTGTAAAGTTAGTTATAAATGTGTGTGTCTGGTCCCTTATCAGTGAGTTGCAGAGGGCAATTGGTGGTTAATGTCTCCTCTCCCAGTGAGAACTCAGCATCAGCACTATCAGAGCCACTGCAAAATTGCTTATCATTAAACCATCACACTCCCATCTCAGTTTCCAAAATAAAAGTATTCTTCCACACATGCAAGAGGAAAACAGAAAAAACCTTACAGCACACTTGTGGTACTTTACAGATATGGATGGCAGAAAACCGTCATTTAAATTCAGTTCTAAAAAAAATGAATCCAGTATAACACCAAAATAGAAAAAAAGTTGTAGGGAGTAAAGAGAGTACCACTAGAGCAAGCTCTGTATAACTTTGCTTTAAAGCTGATTTGTCTATATAATCTTATACTAAGTATTCCCTTGCCAGTTAATATGTCTAAAGCACTAGAAAGAAGCATGAAGCCATAAATAAGGAAGTGATATTTAACCAATAAGACATGACACACAAATAATTTCTAGACCATTAATGAATGTCTCAGGTGTATTGTAAAGCATGGGGCCAAAGGTCTAGATTGTCTTATCTTTCTCGTAAAACAGGAATCATGAAAAATGTGGGAAGAGGGCATCAGGGAAGAGTCATACTCCTGTTTTTCCAGATGGATGCCATGGTTAAAATATGGCTCAAAGCCAAGATGAGAGCTATATTTTTGGTCAAAGACAAATTAATTTCTTGAATATGAAAGGTGACTGTCTTGGTTTAGGCTTAAATTTAAAGGTTTACATTTCACCAATCACTAAATTAATTTGTAACTTACGCAGTCTCACAGGGATTTGAAAGCTTTCCACTATTATTCAAATTTACCAACAAACCAAAGAGCAACATAAATGATTTGGAGAGACATTTATGGGAACTAGGAGTTGACAAACCTTTTATAAAGCTATGCTGAGTTGCTTGGGATATCAAGGAGCGGGAAGATGCCAATAGTAGAACTTTCTGGAGAACTATCTGCATCTTTTTCTCGATAGGCAAGCCTGTCACTGGGTTTCGTAAGCTGCTCCTTTTTGTTCTTGTCTTTACCAAGGGGTTTTCTGCCCTTCCCCTCTGCACTCTCACTATATCTGCAGGGACAACTTTCCCACCTCTCCCTTGTAGTTACAGTACAAAGGTAGAGTGTTTGCATCACATCGTTACAGCAGCTTGCAACTTGGACATTACAATCAAAATCTAAAACAGACCTTGAAAACTGTCCTCCAGTTTCTAAAACTTCAGGCAGATTGATTCAACATATGCATTTATTTCAGTCTGCAAATCAATAGTAAGTATAAGGGGGAAAGATAATTTTGCTCTTTTATTTGGGCAACATAGTAGTTTTCTCATCTCAATATTCATATTACAAAGTAGGTATGTTATACACTTTTTATTTACCATTAAACTATAGTTAATTATTAGAATTAACACATGATTAGGATTATCAATTTGCCTTTAAAACAACAAAAAAATACTTATTACTAATTTTCTGACTAAGAAGTAGGAACCTTTGTAGATAATTCAGCCCACATAGCATTCAAAATACTATGAGGTGCTCTATTACTCAGAGTGCTACCATGTCCATTGCATATAGAAGGTAATTTTGTTTGACAACAATAACTTAATTTCTGGTAAGTGACTTGTTCCTCCTAACTGTGTAGCACTAAAGAGCTGTGAGAAAAAACCTGAAAGTAAAAGATATTCTTATATGTTTGTCTTTAATTTCAGCTACAAGAAACTACTCAAAGGATTTTATCTGACACTTTAATCTCAGTATTGATTAGGGAAGAGGAAGGAATTTGTTGAACTTGTTGCTTTTTAATTGATTTTCTGCAACATCGACATTATGACTTCCATTTGTTGGCTATCACAGATACAGATCAACAAAGAAATACTTAGTTCTAATGAACCAACCAACCTCCACTGGCACAGGGAAACAGCCAGAAAGTTAGCCTCAGTCCTCAGGCAATTCTCAAGGTAATCTGTGAGCATTATGAAATAGATGACTGCAAGAAGAGGTGAATAACCCTTATTCTGATCTCTTTGTAGGTAGAAAGCCTTGCATTATCAAACATACTCATTTCAGAAGAGAAGAAAAAAAAAACAAACACCTAGTGAAGAACTGTTCTCTCAACTCCACATTTCCTTAAATTTTATATCAAGGCAATAGCTTACTACTAAGTGGTAACTTAAGTTCCCATAACATACCACTGGAATATTCTGGAGAGTGTCCCACCGATAGAGTAGCTTGGAAAAATGTTACATTCGACACAGGGTTTTTTTTCATTTAGTAAACAAATATTTCATGTTTATAAACAAATATTTGCTAGTCTTTAAAGCAACAAAATAGTTAAAAGTGCAGCGCTGACACCAGGCTGGACTAAATTTCCCAGCAAATTACCCAGCAAAAGTCTGCGGGGATTTCTAGTGCACATCATGATGTCACAGCACAGCAGCTGCACGGAAGGGAGCTCTGCTGAAAGGCCACTGACAACACACGAGACACACTGGGGAGAATGTTTTTTCTGACTCGCTTGCTAATCCTCCTCCTCACAGCTGACAGCCCTGACACCTCAGACAAGGCTGAAAATTAACTGTCATTATAAAGCGAATGAACAAGAGTCTCATAAAGTTGAGCGGGCTTTGAGCTTATGAATTCTGCTGGAAAGTAGTCTTTGAGTAAGGGACTCATAAAAAAATCTTTTAAAACATGACTTTTCTAAGAATTTGTGTCCATTTTTCAACAGAGGTTACAGGTCTTTTTCTTTTGTTTCAGATTCTCATGAAAAAAGTCATCTGCTAAACAGCTTAAGTCTTAAAATGTCTGGAAGCAGAATGAACACACACATTTTTCCCCTGAAAGGCCCAACTCAGTACATTTTAGGATTATTCTAATTAGGGTGAATTTTCATATTTTGATAAAGAAAAAAAATTATTTCTAACCAGTGTTTACAAACTGAAAGTAACTGCATCTTTGTCAGAGCCTTATGAAATGAAAACAACAGAAATAGCAGAAGTCTGGGTAGACAAGTGACCTCCTAAGAGAGGTTGCTGGATAGTATTCTGCCACAGAACAAAAGCTACACGTGTTTTGTAAGAAATGTGTTTTTACAAATCACATGGAGGTTGTCCTGAAGGTATCAGAGGGCAGAGGAGAGAGTTTGCAGACTAATAAACCATGGAGTTACAAAAGGTGGAAATGAAAGAAGCATGTCAGGTTAATAACCAAGTGTGCAACAGCTGTACATGGTTACCATTCTTCTGCCATTTTTCTCACTCTCTTTTAAATGTCTGAATGTAGTGGGTTCCTATCTCTTCCTTGGAGATTCAGTTCCATTGTCTAATATAACTTCCTGCTAGGAAACTTTTCAGTCTAAATTTCTCCTTTCTCAATGGTAAAACATAATTCCAGGTTACAAGCTCTTTTGCAAGAAGAAAAATTATTCTTAATTTTTGATGTCTGTTCACAAAAAGTTATTAACAATTATGTTCTTAACTCTCTGTCAATTGGCCAAGCTTTAAATATATAGATCCCATAAATCAGCTGTGGTGCTAGTTTTTTTCTCAGCAGTCCCTTAAACTTCATTACGTTTTTTTAATGCTGAGATTCCAATACAAGGGGGAAGGTAGGCAGGTGGCTTATGGACTATTTTTACCCAAATAATATTATTTCTTCCTTAAGCAAAAATTGCTGTTTGGCTGGAAAAAAAAAAAATCCACAGCTGCTCTATCAGGATTCTAGTTTCTCAGTTTCTGCTTTAAACCTAAGAGATACACAACTTCCTTCTAATTTATAGCAATAATTTAAATTATGATAGCCTTTCCATGGGATGACCATGGAATAAAAGCAACTGGCTGCTACTATTTCAGTGTTTAGACCTTCTGAACTTTCCTAGTGTTGCCAGCATAACCGTAATACAAATAGCTGTATCATGTTGCATGTGTGTACACTGCATACACAGTCAAAACAACAATTATTACTGCACTAAGTATATAGACAAGTCTTGGCATGGGGCAAAACTCCAGCACACAAACTCATGCTTAATTTAGAACTGATCCACCACTGCAAGTGCAGTTTCATGGGACTAGATTTCTCTATTTTTGTATGTTCTTTCCCAATATTCATTTAAATCCAAATTCAGATCAAATTCTATCACAATCTTTGATTCCGTAATTCCTGACATAAGTTAGGCACAGGTTGAGATACACCATTTTGAAGCAGCAAATAAAAATGTATTTAATTTGCAAAGCAATTTTTCTTTACCAGCTTCAATAACTTCTTTGGGGGAGCATAATAATAGACAGATTATTTGCCTTTATATTGTTTTCTTCCCGTCTATCTGGTGAGAGTAAAGACAAGGGAAGTATTGGGAGGGGGGGGGGGGGGGGGGAACACCAGCAAAAACTGTATGCATTAAGCTTTTGCTCAGTAACAGCCACACAGAAGACCAATAGACAAAATTTGGAATAAGTCTGAACCAGCTGGAAAGGGAGAGGATCTTTGCTCAACAGGCCAGGTGCATTGCAGGCTGGCCATTCAATGTACCTTGATTTTTTTTTAATGCTGTAAACAGGATACTTAGCCATCAGTATTTTTCAGTTTGACTCTTTCTATGACTGTTTTCCAAATCTTTACCTTATTTCCCAGTAGACTCACAGTATTAAATAACAATTTCATATTGTATATAGGACTACGGAAGTAATGAAAGAACAAGAATCACTGCTGTTACCCAAAAAAGGATTATGAGTAGGAGTGACAATAAGAAAGCTGATGGTTTTGCTCACCTGCCACAAAAACTGACTTGACTCTACCTAAAACACCTTCAGGGTCAAAAGGCACTGCAGTTTCAGTCAGTTCCCACAATGAAGAAGAAAAAAAGCACATTGCTTGCATTAAGTCAAAACAACAATACATTTGCAGTGGGAATCTGAAACAATGACAAAAGAAGACATTGGGAAATATTTATCTCAGCCACCTTTACATGAGAAATCTATATACAAACTTACAATGAAGAAGGTTAAATGGAAGCTTATTTAAGGTCTCTTTCTGTTAACACCATTGCCTCAGCATATGCTTTCTTTATTCTTCACTCTTCTTTCTCTCATATTAATTCTACTACTTTACTGGGACACAAACATACTCTAACAGACATTTAGTTAACATTAACTTTCTTGGTAGTTGGAAGCATTTATGCCATAGAGAGAAAACAGAAAGCATATGCAAGCATCTGAACAGTTTCCAGTTCTTTTACCTTCTGTACTTCATGCTCTCTCTATACAAACACACACATTTAAATATCAACTTACCTTCTGCACTTCCTGCACCCTCTGCACACACTCAAATATCAACTTTTTACAATTAATAATCTCTGGTTTAAAGACCTCATGTAATTGCAAAGGCCAAATTGTTACAGCAGTATCTACAGCCAATTTGGTTAATTAGGCTTAGGTGATTTTAGAATAAACTAGTTTTACCAATAGGTGAAAATGCTTCAAAGAGAGTCTGAGTACATAATTTATCTAGCAATGTCCAAATGTGTAAGGGAAAAATACATACAACAGTGTAAGTGTATTTAAAGTTTTAAGTTTAATCTTTAATTGAATGTGGGAGAAAAGGTGGCATTATTGTTATTTTTAATGGATAGGATTGTTCACCTACCGGACTGTGTACATGATGATACTCTGAAAATCAGCAGTAGGATACTAAGGTTGTGTTTACCATGTTTCTTCAACAGATCTGCACAGACCCATTTCCTGCCCTGTCCTTGGGAGAGCTCAGGCTAAAGCTGAACACTGGCTGTCCTGTGGCTGCCCCCTCAGAGCCAAGGCAGGCTGGCAGCTGACAAGCACTCAGAAACTTGCGGGAAAGATTTGGGCCAGATGTCTCCCTCTCAGGACAAGTAAACTCATCACTATTGTTGGCTATATACCAGGGACTCCCCCCCCCAGTTTTAAATTAGAACATGCTCACAAGAATTGTATCAGACAAATGTCTGAAGAGCAAAGCAGAGGCCAGAAAAATAATTCTAACCATGCCTAACCCTAAATCCAGTGGTAATTGAGACGTAATTCTGGGGGTTTCTTTCTCCTTTTTGACACAGTGTATGACCAATGTTTATCTTTGTGGCTCACTGAAAGAACTCAGTAGGCTGCTGAGTAAAGCTGGAAGACCATTCTTTGCTTCCAGTCCTGCAGCATTACAAGTGTCATTGTACAGAGTTGAAAGTTATTCGCCATTATTTTTTGCTTTGGAGAACACAATACAAAGGCCTGTTCCAAACCCCATTGTACTTTCTGGATTTGTATTCATTTGACACTACACTACTTTTGAATCCGGCCTTACATTCATAAATATCAGAAAGCATTGCTGAAGAAGTAATGCATGTCAAGTGGCCTGTAGTCCTTGAACAAAGCAGACCTTGCTCCCCCCATCATCATTATTCACCAAACATGGCAGAATGAAAGGCTGAAAGGATCAAAGAGCAGAGCAGCAGCAGTATCTGCTAATAATTGACAGTGTAAGCAACACCACTAATCAAGGCCAAAATACGGGACATCATAAAGGACAGACATTCAGGTTCTCTGGCTTAGCTGACATCATTTAAACTGGGACCAGCTGAGCAAAATAAAGTCCTTTATAAAAGGAAATTCTTAAGTAAAATATGCAAGAGCAAAGTTGCACCTGATAAAAGTAAAACCAAAACTAAACATAAAGCAATTCCAGCTAACATCATGCTGTACTGAGATTTTCAGATCCTTCTTCTTACTCAATATAACTGCTACTCATACATAGAAATACACGTAGTTTGGGCAAATTAACACTGCCATTCAAATGTCACATTTCAGATTTTGCATTTCTTGATGTTTTCTCTAAGTACAACAAGACAAAATAGCAACCCTCCTGCCTCCTCCAAAAGGTAGGAAGGAGATTAAAGAAATCCACTGATACTGTCCTTGATTGTCAAAGAAAATGGTTGAGAGAAAAAGCTCTGGTGCTGTCCTGACCAATATTGACTTTCATAATCTCTTTTTCCTGAACTTGTGCTTGTCAATTGAAACATTTCTACAGAAGAAAAATCTCACTGTATTTTAACTTCTAATTATTTTATACCCTAAGACAACAATTCATTTGCTCTCATTGTAGTCAGTATTCATTGTCTTTAACACTAAACAAGGAGAATAGCTGTCCAAGTGACTGGAACCTTCTGATAGTAAGTAACAGAAGTTAGGCAACTATGAAAAATTGTGTTCTCTCTTTCCAAGAACCAACCAAGTAATTTAGATATACTAACATTCTTTGAACTTGACCTGGAAAATTTAGGTCGAGCACAGAAATAATTTGGTTTCACCAGCTTATCCAAGCACTGACTTGTCTACCTGAAGAGCCAAAAATGTTTTCCAGTAACAAGTGCTAGGATGGCCAGTTATACAGCAGGAACCTTGTGCTTCTTGCCCACCAACTTATGTACAGAGGTCAGCAGAAAAACTGTACGCTGTATACTGAGCTAAAGCCTTTAGCCATCATCAAAATAGCCACATTTTTCAGTAGGTATTATTCAGTAAACCTGAATAATACAGTCCATTTTCCACAAATAAGACCAGTGTCCCCAAAGCCAGTTCTCACAACTGCAAAACACTTGTGGATACACTTCAAGCATTTTTACTAAACAAAGTACATAATATGTTCTCAAACTTACTTGAGACCAATAATTGTTTATAATTATTCCATGCAATATTCCTGATAGTTGAAAATACTCTGATATAGAAAAAACCCTGTAAAACAGAAGATAATGAAAATAGTTTAGACAAAAGCAGAACTGCCTGTTCCAAATGTTCCTGGCAGAAATGCTTTGACCTGATAGCAACAGGAAGTATAAAACAGCAAAAGCTGTCTTAAAATTAAATATTGAGAATGATGAATGAAGTACCATAATAAACACTTAGCATTCAGCTAGAAAATGACTAAGAAAACCACTTTTGCCCATTTGTGGTTTTTTGAAAGAATTTCAGCTTCATCTTCAATGTAAGACAAAACTCATTTTTTATATAATTCATTATCCATCGATAAAGAGGTTGGCTGCAGCAGGAATAAATGTGACCCATTTCCCTCAGAATCCCTCAAATTCCTTTCCTTTTTTTGTCCAGAATACTACAGAATAGTCTTCCAAGCAGAAGAATGCAAGGACTACTGTTAAAATTTGACTAATTAAGGATCTATTCCAAATGAAAGGATTGGTATGAAAGTACATTTTCTCTGAGTAAACATCACAGCAGTAGTAACACAAATATTTTTGTGTTTTTACTTCCTCAATAGGAGCTGTCAAATCAAAGATGATTTAATCCTTTTTCTAATAATTCTAAGGCTACCCAAGTCATAATCAGTGTTAATTGTAGCAGTTAACATTATATCCTCAAGGTACCTGCCTGAGAGGATTTAGTGAATTCCTAGTATTCAGTTTTCTCAGCCACATGATAGTTTGCAATGAAATACTATTTCACCTTACACTGTTATAACTAAAGGTTTTAATGCAATTTATAGAAAATTGTATTTCCTATGACAAAAGATTTGGATCAAATGAAACAGAAGTAAGTGTAATTCCTCAATTCAGTTTTGTGGTCCTGGAACTATTTCTTTTGCAAAATAAGCAAACACAACAAGAGATTATTTTTATATTTTGTTACTGTTCTCACCATGATAGTGTGCCTGCCATATCTGGTAAGTGACCTAAGTTTTACTAATCCAACAGGTACTTTTCTAAAAATTAGATGCAAAATAAATCACATCTGGTAAAACTCACAGTCAGACAATCCCTTGTGCAACCAGCTGCCCTTCATGCAAGGCAGTGGC
Source organism: Pseudopipra pipra (assembly GCF_036250125.1). NCBI lineage: Eukaryota > Metazoa > Chordata > Aves > Passeriformes > Pipridae > Pseudopipra > Pseudopipra pipra. The sequence continues at coordinate 11,893,455 of NC_087556.1, forward strand.
AGATAATGTCACCTCTTGAACAACCTGCTGCTTTTCTCCTACACAATTGATGTATTTTCCATCATCCCTTCTAATCCCAAGTAACTTCCGTGCAACTCAAACTAAATTAACTTCACTGACCAAGTGCCAGCTCTTAAAATATTTTGTTTAATAATAATACTGATATTTTGGCGGGAAAAAATTAAATGGAATAAGCAGTTTGTTTTGCTATTCATGGTTACTACTTAATGGAATACATTACTATTCTGTGCAATACACAGCCTGATGATAAAAGAACAAGAAAAAAATCCTTTGTTTTGTTATGTTTGATCTTTCACTCAAACTGAATTTAATTTAAAAGTATAATAAGCCAACAGAAAATATTTTTCCCTAATTGAGATGTACCATCTGCTGCAATAATCAGCAAAACACATCTCAACTCATTTGGATATTTGATGCACTGCTTTTGTACAACTGACAACAGGAAATATGATCATGATTAGAGTACAAAGTAATTTTTTGTCCTAGCAGTATTTGCTTTACACATGCACTCAGTGGAACTGTTTCTGTTAAAGCTAGCTGGTCCTTCTAGTCTCCTACCCCAATAAGTTTTACAGGTATTGCATTCTCAGAGAGTCTAAAATAATGATTTCATCTGCTAACTACTGCAAAGAGAATTAATTTAAATGCCTTTTAGAGACCAGGAATTATCTGAAAGTAGTTATTTTTCACAAAGACTTTTGCACAGATTACCTCTTACAGAAAGCTCCATTCTAAATTACTCCTCTGTAATTTGAAATTTTTTTCCTTTTTTTTTTTTAATGCAAATGCTCTGATTCAGTAAAATATTTAAAATTTGGAAGTGAATTTGGTAGTTTGAAACAGGATTCATTTCAGGTACCAAACCAAATGTGGTTCAAAAGTGTGAGTCTGAGGTCCATGCTATTCTAGCTTATATTAGCCTGTCAATACTGAGCAAGTCTTTGGAGTATTTTGCCCCATGTAGAGGACAGGACTTCTTCCAGAAAGATGGTCTGCACCCTGCAAAATAAAATAGTTGTAAAAGGACTAAGCTTACAGAACAATCTGCATCTAAGGTAGACAGGGACTTCCGTACCAGAGAATCATTTTAAAACTTAAGGCAAGACAACTGAAAGAATGACATTAAAGAGAATATTTTGAAGTAATTGTACATAAATAAATCTTCCCCTGTAGGAGGATTAACCTGCAGCGAATCAATGACATTTTGTCTTTATCTCCTTGTGTACCTCTTACGAGAAAAGGATTCTGCCTTGTAGGACAAGCATAAGACAGATATTTAAATGTCATAAAAGGGGAGTTTTCTCTTTCCTGCCTGTACATTAAACAATCTTCCCTTCATCTTAAACAATTCAGGATCACTGGCGATCAAGATTATCAATAGGCATTTTGGGGTTTATAAGACAGTTATAAAGCTTAAGGCTGCTTTCTCTGAGAAACAGACATTTTAGCTCATTGACTCATTTGTTTATTTAAACTAGTTTGAGTGTAAATTTCTTATTTTGAGTATATTCTCACTTTATGTGAGATTGTTCCAGATTTACATTGAAAAAGCTTTTGGTTTTGTACAGTTGTTTTCATGTTCTTTACATGAAAGAGGGACCAAACGCTGGCACTGCTTCTAAGGTTGGAAAATGGATGAAAAAATTGTTTTTGAATTACCAGAAAAGCTATATAATGACAAAAAATATTATTTAATTCTTCTATAACAGAAGATAATCAACAGAAAGTTAAAAATTATGAACACATTACCTTATTCTTATGTTTCAGGATCTGTGTAAAGGAAATAGGACTTCAGAGCTCCAGTCCCTTAAGTTCTTACTTCCCTTTTTCTCTGCCAAACTCAGTGTTCTTTTGCATTTGAATTATCACATTTATAATAAGTTGTTTTTATTTTGCTTTAGTTAAGAAATATATATAAAAAAAATTACTAAGGCTTCAAGAGGAAGTAAGATGGTGTGAGGAGACTTGGCGAGGTACACAAGGGCTCATCTAGTTTTGCAATATCTTAGCACCTTTCAGTAATGATAATTCTCAGTACTGTGCTTTTCCACCTCTGATCTCAAACCTGATGGAAAGATTCTATTTTAGATGCAAGAAAAGTACTAAAAGCAGAGCAGTTAAATACCAGCAGGGCTCAAAAGAGAATCAAGTAGTCCTGTTGTCCCACTGAGTAATCCATCAAATTATTCCAATTAATATTAATCAAATATAGTTAGTTGCTAAGACAACAAGTACTATAAGTCAAAGATTGTTCAGTTCATCAAGTGATAGATTTTCAGAGGTTTTGGACTTAACTGACAACATTGCTGTAAAGTTCAACAGTCACTGAGATACTTTGTTTCAGTTCTATTTCAGAGTTCTGTTTTTAGTAATACATTTCATCTTTTAAATCTTGCAGCGAGGATGTACTAAAATTTCAAATTTCTGCAAATTACCTCCTCTACTTTATAACTATTATTTAGCTGTGAACATCTACTGATTTTTGCAAAATGATAACATTTTTCTTTGAACTCAAGACCAAATTCTTAACTTCAGAAATACAAGAGCTAACAAAATAAACAAGATTTGCTATGGTTCAGTATTTTTAATTGGTTTGAAAAAAAGTTAATCCCAAATTTTGGGAGTTTTTCACAAACTCCAAGTTCCAACAACAACAAAAAAATGCATACAAATAAACCTATATCAGAAGGAAGTGCTTTGTTTCTCAATTTTCTACTGCAATTAAAAGAAAGAAAAGATGTTTCCTTTTAACTAGATATTGATATGGAAATTCTTTGGAAAAGGGAAATTTTAATTACAAACCACGTATCTGATGTTTGGACCTGCATGTCTTTCCATCAGTGAAATTATTAGTGTGTTGGCTGTGCATAAATCCTTGCACATTGTCATCATACCAGATATTTGATTTTACCTAAAAACAAGGCTAATAATTTTCTCTCACCATCGAGATAATTCTTTCAGAGAGAATGAGACATCTTAATCTTTCTAGTTATACAGTTCAAAATGCCCATGGATTATGAATATATTTCTCTCACTCTTCTGTTCTGCTGTTCTCTGTCTGGATCCTTTCGAATTTTAACTATGGGAAGAAAAGACTTAAATATACATTTTTTTTATTAGAGCCTCTCATATGAAAAAGTACATTTTCTGTCTCAGATTCTGAATCAGTAAGGCTGGGTGAAGGAAAAGTCAGAAGAGAAAGATACAATAATGATATCTCATGCTTGAGCATCAGACCCAACTTTAAAATTTGCTGTGGAAGCATGGGAATCTAATCATACAACAAACAGTATTCCCAGAAACCCAGTTCTATTCTTATGTGGGTTATATGACTTTAAATAATGGATGTTAGCTAAACCATACAAAATGCTTCTTCCATAAGTTTTCTTAATAATCTTTACATATAAGTAACTAACAAACAGGCTACAAATTTGCTGTATTAGCAATATGCTTTGCTCTCAGCTTTCTCCCCAGACAATATGTGAATACAGGTTATGTAAAAGTCATTGTCACCCACATGGAGGTGAGTGCTCGCCTTATTTTCAGTATTTCAGGGTCCTAACTTGGGGACTATTAGCGAGAAGGCAGACTGAGTTATTATTTGAAAAGCTGTTCGCTGTGATTTATGGCCTTGTATTAGCCTCCTCATCTTGAGATATTAGACAATCATACTTTGTCATGGACAATCTGAGGTGGGGAAAACATACAGCATTCATCTTCTCTTGCCATCCAGGACACTTCTTTTCATCTATTGTTTTTTCCTCTGGCATATCATTTCCTTGTAATCAATTTAAATTGAAAACTTTAATGACCTTCCCCGAGCACTACACAGCTTTTTCACCTACTCTGAGGGGGTTTTTTGCAAAGAAATTAAAATCCCAAAGCCTTTTAGAGTTTGCAGCATTTTCCCTAGAAAAAGGCATGCAAGTCTCATTGGTGATTATCAAAGGATTTTAGCTAATTACCAATTAGGCAGACCCAAAGTACTCTAAGTATTTCCACATTTTAAGTTATTGTTGTGATTTAACCCCAGCCAACAACTAAATACCGTGTAGCAGCTTTCTCACTGCCCCTTTGACACCCAGTGGAATGGAGAATAGAACTGGAAAAAGGTAAAACCCATGAGCAGAGATTGGAACAGCTGAATAATTGAAATAAAGTAAAATGTAATAAAAATTGTAATGAAAAGGAGAGACAGGGAGGAATAAAACCCAAGAAAGGGAAGTGATGCACAACACAATTGGTCACCACCCACTGACTGATGCCCAGTCCTTCCATGGGTATTGATCGGCACTTCCAGGACAACTCCCCAGTTTATATAATGAAAACAACACTCAGTGGTGTGGAATATCCCTCTGGACAATTCAGGTCAGCTATCCTGGCTGTGCTCCCTCCCGGCTTCTTGTGCACCTCCTCACTGGCAGAGGATAGGAAACTGAAAAATCCTCGACTGAGGGTAAGTACTGCACAACAACAATTAAAAAAATCAGTGCATTATCAGCAGTATTTTTATAGTTAATTCAGAACACAGCACTGTACCAGCTACTAGGAAGAAAATTAAACCTATCCCAGCCCAAACTGGGACAGTTTCCACCCCTTATTCTGTACCATTTTTGTCACGCCTAGGTCCCACACTTTCAATACAGGTAACCACCATCATTCTTCTTGGTCCTTTGATATATACACATATATATACAGGTACCATTCCTTGAATCTATGCACCATTACTGTAAAAGTCTATTGAATTAATGCAGTCCATGACTTTCTGCCCTTCAGGGCAGAAAAATTGGTGTGTATTATTAGGTTGCTTCATTAAGAAGCCAGCCCTGGTTCCATCACTGCTGTGCTTCTCCAGTTCCTTCTTCATTAATCTGGATGATTTTTACAGTAGTATCCTTGGTATGGCATGTAGTCACCACAGAAGTGATTATATGCAGTGTTACATAGCAATTAACACCTACAATTTATTTCATTAGCTGGTCTCACCTAAAATCAAATCCCCTTGAGGTACACACCAGACTTCCCCATCTCCATCTAAACTAACAAACAACTACGTGCAAAATACGTGCAGAATACTGACATTTGGAACCACTGTGCCACAAAGCAACTGCATGCCTTAGGCAGAGTCTGCTGCAGGTCATTTAAAATGATAAACCAAAAGGTCACAGAGGATATAATAACTGATCTTTACCATTGCCTTTCTGAAGGATGTAACACCTGAGGACACACAAAATTGTTCAATGGCAGTAGTGGAGTCACAGCAATGAGAACTCAATGAAAAAGTGATAATGGAATAGAGAAGCATAAAGACATTATGGCTGGTTTTATGAAACCTTGGAAACAAAAGTGTGGCTTTGCTCTGTGAGGGAGAGATGGACATAGCTTAACATTTTGTCTCTTTACCCTTAAAGTACAATAGGTCTTTCACTAGGAACCCCAAAGTACCCCTGCATACTAGGAGGAGAATGGGAGGCAAAAAGTCCAGTATTTATGGATTTAAAAAAATAAAAAAATATAATAAAAAAAACCCTACTACCATAAAGCAGAGACTTTTTGCCAATGACTTCTTTTTGTCCTCCCAGCCCCCAACAAGAAAAAAAACAAAACAAAACAAAACCAATCTGTTACAGACACAGTCCCCAAATCAAGAGCTTTGTAATGGAAATCTTACCCCACAATAGTAGCAAAGCTGTGCTGGGCTGCTTGTCTTGAGGAAGAGTATCTGATTGAACTGAGGACTCCCATTGCCACATGAGTGTCCTAATACCAGGCCATCAACAACCCCCAAGTGCTCTCTTAGTTTCATCAAAATTTTCTCTATTGATAACTTAGAAACCTTTCCAACAGTATCTGAAGAAATGTATCAGTTTTTCCAAAAAGTTTATGCTTCAAGCAATCTTAACAGTACCAACTCTGCTTGGGACCAGGATTTAGGTTCTCACATCTAAAATACCTGAGCTGAACTCAGAGCAAAGGAGGGAAGTAATACTGAGCATTTAAGTGTCCTAGAAGTTCAAGTGCTACTGATTCAGAAAATCTGGGCATTTAGAACCTAAAGTCTGAGTGAAATATCAATAGGATTTAAGTCTCAATGCACCACTGATAGTTAAGAAATTACACTTCTGCCTTTTTTGCACTTAGTTTTGCCAGTTATACCAGACAGCATAGAATCATTTAGCACATCTTTAAGCTGTTTTAAGCAACAACACATGAAGCTGCCACATTCATTTGAAAGACAAAAAAAAGCTGAACCAAAAGAGCATTAAAACTTAAGCAGCTGATTGATAAGGCTTCTATTTGCATTATTATTTTAGGGTCTGACATACATGTAATAAATGCCTTGGTGAAATGATTAAACCAGAAAAAATTGTCAGTGATTCTATGAATACATTATTTCTGAAAACAAGGCTAAAACTCCTAATCTCTTTAGCCATTTTGAGACTGCTATTTCTCATCAGCCAAAAGGTGCCGTGTAAATTGTGCCATTATGGATATCCTTACGTCACCATAAATTTTTCTGCAGGCAGAGACAGATAAAAAGATTACTTTTGAGATATGTTCTCCTGTTCACTGTAAATCATTCCCACTGAAGTCTCAGATACAGAAATAGCCTTTCTCTTGTCCTGTATGTTAACCCTTTGAACTTGTTTAAAATGTCTTTACATCAAGCAGACTTGAAGATGGCTGTCTTGCTGAAATCATGTGATTAGAGAGTTGGACAATTTGAGACAAGGAAGGCTGGATAATGTGTTTACAGAAAACAGTCCTAGGCTGACAAACATGGCTGTGAATCCAAGTTTAAAAAAAAAATAAATTCAGTCTATATTGTCTGGTTGAAAAACTTTAAAAAAAAAAAAACAAACCTATAAAATTGACATAATAAACTTCAAACATTTTGATGATTCATTTCGCTTCAGTTAACTTGAAAAAACTTGAAAAACTCAGTTGCTGGGTATCTTTGTAGTTTAAAAATAAAATACTTATGTCCTGGCTCAAGTGAAATAGTTCCTCAATCAAAGACTGAACAAAACAAAAAGAGGGGAAAAAATCTATTCATTCTGATTTTATGTTAGTGACATACCTAAAATATTCAACTGCCAGCAGGAAGGAGATCAGAAACCCACACTTGCCCAGGGAACAGCAATGGTCGGAATGAATGTTCTGGACTCAAACCCAGGGGCTGCCAATTAGAAAAAACACAACAAATATTATCAGAAAAATACAGTTGAAAAGGTCCATCTGGGCCCTTTAGAATGCCTTCAGATACACATCAATATTTAAAACACTGTCTTCTTTCATGCGAATCAGCAGGAAAATCTGTTTTAGCCAGACTACAGACAGTCTGAGAAAGCAGCAATTAAAATCTGTTATCCACATCCTATCACTTTCACTTCAGGGATTTCTTTTCCTTCCACTCTCCACAAAACTAACAGCAATTCAAGGTTTAGCCTTTATGATTTAACATTGCAAGGAGCAAAGAGCAGACTGTTGGTTGTCAGCATCATCACAGAATCAGAGACTGTTTGGGGCTGGAAGGGACATGTAGAGGTCATCTAGTCCAAGCTCCTTGCTAAAGCGGGATCACTTAGACCACAGGATCATATCCAGGTAGATTTTTAGTATATCCAGAGAAAGACACTTCACAATCTCTCTGGGCAGCCCATTCCAGTGCTCTGTCAGCCTCAAAATATAGAATTTTTTCTCCGTATTCAGATAGAATTTACCGTGTTCCCATTTGTGCCCATTGCCCCTTGTCCTGTCATTGGGCTCCATTGGAAAGTGTCCGTCCCCGTCCTCTTGACAACTGCCCTTGAGACAATAAGATATTACAGCTGCAGTTAGGTCGGGGCTATAGGTATGGACTGAGGATTTGGTTAAACAATTCCACATTGGGACAGTTTCAAGCTTGCATATACATCAGTACACAGCACAGTACTCAAAGTTACGGGGATGAATGGAAGCCTACAGAAGCTCAATTCTCTCTCTCTATCACCTTGGCTCCATGAGGCTGCCAAAGAAATTAAGACACATTATATTGACAATTCACTTAGCAATAGGTGTAGAGGCTCTAATGACAAAACTCGGTGTCCCAGTGCACTGAGCCAGCAACAGTGTGAACCATCACAGAGCATATGGAGAAGACAGCTGACTACCACACAGTTAACCTGGAATTTACAGCTGAAGCCAAAGGACAACCAGTTTAAATCATGTCTGCACGTGGGCACAACACCCAGGCTAAGATCCCACTGCCCCAGCCTGAAGTGCTGTTGACGCAGTGCTGTACCTAAAGTAATACATGTGTGGACTCCTGAGAGTCCACAGTTGCTCAAGCAAAGAGCTGCTCTAGCACAAAGTGGGAATTATCTTGTGCCTTACCAGGCAAACAGTCAAGACATGAACACATGCTCTTATAAAATACTTCCCTGCTTAATGACCCTGCACTCCACAGAGCTGGCTGATATCCTCTAAGAAACATTCAGTTAAAAAATGCCAACTGCTGAGCTGTCTGAATGTTTCCAATCTGACAAACTTTTAGTACATCAATAACACATTTCTGAAGAATTTTAGTTAACATTCGCAGTCTTCTTCATCTGAATATTTTTGTGCTAATACAATAAGAAGAGTGCTGAAGGAAAAAATATAGGTTATTGATCCAAGTGCTTTGAGACATAACTGATTATTAACAGGAGGCAGTAAGAAATATTACCTTTTGGTCCAGTGCCGTGTAATTAAGGATATTAATCAAGTCCACGTTTCCTTGTGCAGATTCTTGTCTTTGCTATAAATAGTAGCTTGGGATCCAAAAGGGTAACGAATACTATAGCTAGTATAGGAATAACTCCATAGTATATGGAAAAATACAGCCATCAATTATCAAATACTGGTAGGATCAATCATTTCATTTTCTTAAAAAAAAGAAAAAATTATCTTTTAAAGACAGCAAGCTGTCAGCATTGGAAATGGCAATGGTAAAAAGCAAAGGATGCTGATAGCAAATAGCATTTCTACAGATCAACACAAGTTACTAGTAAGTTTTTGACAAATTGCATACGTGAACAGCAAACCAATGTCACACAGAAATCAAAGGCAAAAGGGCACTTCCTATCCCAAAATATTATCTCCTTGGAAAAAGGAACAACATTGAAAAGCAGATGGCACTCCTAAGAGGAAAAGAAAGAAAAAAAGGGTGGGTGAGGGGTGGTGGTAAAAGCAGCTTGCAGACTCTGGAAGAAGATTCCCAGCAAAGCAAAAAGGATAAACTATTTTTTTTTTTTTGGCCCAGCTTTGTTCCCATGTTCCTCAAACTTCACAGAAAGCTTTTCTCCCTGACACAGTTTCTTAGCAGCTCTCCTAAAATGCCTGGAAATTATTTCCTACCTCAACACATCCTAGTGCTTGTCACTTCCCTACCTGCAAATACACACCTTTTGATAAATCTTTATTGCATAAGAGCTACCATCATTTTCAAACTACCTCCCTAGACTTTAAAGTGCATACAATGTTACATATGAGAAAGGGGATCTAAGGATTAATCACAGGCTTCATACCCTTAAGTGTTGGGCTTCATCCAGACTGTGTTGTCCACTTTGAAAGTATTCCCATCAGTACATTACCACCATTTATACTTAACGCACTCTTAAGCTTTTGTTGTGCAAGCATAAAGGGACAAAGACAGATGAGGATGATCTTTCAGAGTATTCTGCTTTCTGGTTTTTCCCCATACAGAAGAGTCTCTGTGTATAAAGGTTAGAGTAATAACGTTAAGCATATCTGACTAGTCAAGAGATATTACTTACAACAGATAACCCAGAATTCCCCTATTATTTTCTTTGCCACTTTTCCTTCACGTATTTATGCATCCATCAGAAAATTCCCTTCAGATTTTACCTGGAACATCAAGCATTAAATGAGGTTTCCATGTGAAAAGAAATGCCAGTATTTTGGTACAAAAGAAAACAAAATGCCACGATCATTTGCATGTAATTTTGTTGTTACTGTACATACAAGATACCACATATTGCAGACACAACTGATAAGCTGCAATATGAGCAGGGAGCTCCAGTTGCTCTGCATGTCATCTACAAGAAGTTGACATCTGATCTCCATCATCCTTTTAGCAGGACTTCTCAAATGGTGGCCTGGAGTCCAGGGCTGACCTGCTGTCAGCACCATTTGGATTCCTATTGCATATGGCCCTTGCATAAATCTCTGCAGCGTAGGATCCAAGATAGATGGATGATACACAGTCAGCTGCAGTCTTAACTACATGTAGGTTTTATCTTATCTTGCCCAGTCAATAAAAAAAAAAAAAAAGGAGAAATACTCTTTTATTTATATGACCTCAGTATAGTCTAATTTTAAATGAAACAGAACAAAAAAAAAAAAAAAGAGAGAGGGGAGAAAAAAAAAGCAACCAAGGTTTGAACACTCTTGGGCTTCTCTTCCCTGCAGATCAGATGACAACTTAACTTTCATGCTTCCATCAGGTAAAGAAGTGGGAAGAAACTGCCTCCAGTTCCACACAGATCCTTACTACAGCTCCACAGTTTTCTCCCTTACTAGCTAACTTCAGGTGAAAAGTTCACAACGCTATTTCCACTTGGCTAATTTTATATGGACTCCCTATTAGTCTAGTGACAAATAAGAATTATTTAATGCAGTCATGTGTCTGAAACTACATGACATTCTGTATTACAGCAGACCACTTTCTTGTACAAGCTGAAGTTGGGTTCTTCTACAGACTTCTTTTAACTGTAATTATGCAGTTATAGATATATGGAGCTCATACATTGCAGATGTATCTGGATCTAACATACAAAATATTCTGAGAAGTTACAAAATACTTTCCCCCAGGTCTGTCAGTTATGTATACTGTGAAAACAGAATCATTCTACATATCTACTTCTTTCCCCAGAAGAAGAAAGTACACCTTTCTGAGTAGTAACATGAGCATTAAAAGCAGCACTATCAACAAGTATGGCTCAGGGCATCAATTCTGTAACATACATATTCTCCAAAATAAAGAAATGAGTAATTGAGATAAATCACAGCATAAAATGACTAACTCCCACTGCATTACAAAATTTCTGTTACACTGTCTTGGGATGTCATTACATTAGCATTTATTTTGGGAACATGATACTCGACAGTGTCCCTGTTGGGAACATGCTCAGGAGCAAAGGCCTAAAGGTGAAACATGCTTTTTCTGGTTCATTAAGCTATTTTTTTAACCAAATTCAGGAACCTGAGAAGAATATGTATAAAAGGTCTTGTGCTGTACCAGTGCTATAATATTTAACACAATATTTGGCATGCTTACCTCAGTTATGTACTTTCCCTTTCACTAGCAGGATTTCACCAGCTCTTCTTAATACAATTTATTTTCAGAGTTCTAACTTCCCTTTAAGTCTACATGGGAAAACTTGGCTCTTTGGCACTTAACTGGTAGAATAACACTACTGTATCTAAACACACTACCATTCACCAGGGGTTCAGAACTTCGTTGTGCCAAAGTATTCTAAATGACTCATTTCACCCTGATTTTCCCCAGTGGCAGCTAATGCCTGTGTATTATCTACTGGCCAGCTGGCATCTTACTCAGAGGAGAAAGTCCTTTCCAGGACACACTAATAGTACAGATGATTGTAGAAACAGAGAATTACTGGGGAAATGGGGTATGCCAGAATCTGTAGGGCAGCAGTACTTACCCAAGTGTCATACAGCAAACTGTACAATAGAGAAATTTAATATATGTTAAGTCTATAGAGCCCTTCCACCCCAACTGGCTATTGCTCCAGTGAATTTCATCCATGGCAGTGCTCAATCCCTGGAAAAAGGTGTAACATCCTTAATTTCCCAAGGCAAGCCTAACTCAGTCACTGTTTTAAATGACACTAATAGCATATGAATATTAGAGGTAAGCACTTGAACTGTGCTGTGTGCTACCTACCCATCTGGAAATTCATAATCATTCCAGACAACACTTGGGTTTGCTTATAGCATCTAGTTATACAACCTTCCAAATTGAGTATCAAAACTTAGACAGGAAGTGGTGGGTTTGATTCCTGGTTAGATTAGTCTGTTAGGTTTATGAAGGAGGCCACTGTGTATGTTTGATGTACTTTTGATTTTGTAATCCAACTTCAAAAACACAAATAATATATGTTCTGCCATAAAATATTTATTTCAATACTTTAAATATCAGTACACTTAACTGAAACATCTAACAAAAGATACAATTCAGAGTATTTATACAGTCATTTGTTTTGTCTCCAATACTGGTGCACATTTTTATACAAAACACATTATCTATAAATAAATTTAATCTTTGTCAGAAATATAACTGTAATTCCACTAAATGTAAACATGGTTTTTGTGAGAATTCTATTCCAGAAACCAGCAACCCAGTTAGTCAGGTCTGACCTATACATACTGTGTGTACTTTGACTGTATGTGATGCAGCTGTATCATGGATACTGATGTTTTTTCCTAAATGCAGCACTGCCTCCTTTCACCTGTGAGCACTATAATGCACTGCAGGGAAAAAAAAAAGTAAATCTGTTGGTCTTTGCAAGTTTTTGGCATCCCTGTCTCCCCCAGTTGAAACAACTGGGACACTTAAAACGTGAGAAAGTCCAATCCAAGACTTCCCTATATGAGATTCTACAAAAGCCTGGATTTTGCTGTTCAGACAGGGATTCTTGATACAAATCAACTGAGGCATGAGATATCTGTGTGTTTCTTTGTCACTTCATCTTACACATCCATTTCACATAGACGATTCAGAGAATCACACCAGACAGAGAAAAAGGTAAGGCAAGAGGAAGAGTTCAGCCTGAGTTACTCTTCTCTTTCCCATTTTCTCACAGAGTTCACTTGCCACAATACTTTATCTATGTTCCTTGGACAAAAAAATTAATCTGCTAATTAGGCCCTTTGTAACCTTAGTTTGAATTAATTAGGTGGTATTTAACCTGCCTGTGAATTTGTTACCTTATCACTAACTCAAGGCACCATTCTTTCTTTCTCTGGTTGTGTGCCTAACTGCTCATTCCCCACAAAAAAAAAATACATGCTGTGTTCTTGAATGCATATTCATAGCTGTCTTCATGCTAATCTGCCACAGAGGCATAAAATTACCACTCCTAAAAAAGGGGGTGACATCTGCCCACGAAGCTGCATCATCATTGCAAGGGATTCAGAACTTTGACTAGTTCACAAGACACATGTACTGATAAATCCTCACTCTGGGTTTGCTCTTGCTCTCTTAGATGTTGCATCAGGTGTAGCAAACCTCTAAAACTGTAGTGAGATGAAGCTCTCTTGAGCTTTATTATATCTGAGCTTTCAGCAAAAATGTATGCAATCATCACCTACAGATCTTCAGCAAAAGTCTAAACCATACTTGTCTGCAATTAAAGTGTCCAATCATAAGGTTTCATAAACAGCAGCAAAAGCAAGGTTGCCAAGTATGAGGGAGAGTCATAGCACTGATCTCGAGCCTAACAACATCTCAAAAAAATCCTCCTACAAAAAGAAAACCATAGTAGAGTTTAAAAAATTCTAACTTCAGACACATTTTCACATTAGTTCACCCGTAAGTACTAACCTGAAGCAGTTAATATGTTACTGTGGCAGGAGAAAGGCTGATGATGGGATGCCTGGTTCAGAAACAAAGAAAGTAAATGATGAACTCTTTCTAACACTTCAGGGCTATCAGAAAAGCCCCCATGTGTGGAGCAGTTAATAAACCAAGGATTATATAGTCTTAGGGCCCACGCCTGTGCATCTCTCTCATGTCACACTTCACACAAAATATCTTACCTGAACACCTTGATTTAGGTCTGTATATGTTCTCAGCAAGGTCTTCTGAGGTTCTCCCAGAATTAGGAGCTCTCCCACACCTCCATAAGAGTGTAAAACTCTTATGCCAGTCAGGTTTTGTTTGCTTTCGGTATCCAGAGATTCAATACCCAAAGTGCAAAGAGTTCCACGGGAGCTACTCATCTCTCAGGTATCCTTGTCTTCTTTTGGCTGCCTACTGAAATCCAGACAAGTCACTCAGTGTGCAGCAACCCAAGCGCTCGAAGGGATTGCTATTGTAGCAGACTGGCACTGGTAGCTCACGCAGCTGAGAACTCCCAGGACACACACACACAGTGGCAGAAAAAGTCACTTATCACTGTACTCAGTCAATATCTGATGTGCATTGCTCTAAGGGAACTGGGATGGGACATGTCTCAGCATCAACTCACTCTCCCTCAGAACAAGTTCTGTAGAGACACCTAGGAAAGCTGTATTTTTGAGACTTCCTACCAGGTTTCTGCAGATACAATCTAACACATTGCTCCAGTACTTTAGCCATGGCACTATACCTTGGCAGATACCAGAGGTGTCTCACAACAATCCTGGCCAAAGCTATGCCCTCAGATACAACTTACTACAACCTACTCATTTATGCATGACTGCTACAAGGCCATTTGCCTCCTGTTTATGTCAGAATCTCCATGGTTTAATTCTTACCCATAGTTATGTACTTTCATTTCCTTTTCATAAAAAGAGCTTTTTTGTCTCATGTGAACAACAGAAACTGAGCAAAATAGCAAACAAAGAACTGATTCAGTAAATACATGAATCACTGACATTAGCAATACTATATATATTGGTGTCCAAAAACAGTTTCAATGCCTGAAACCTTCGCCATGGGGCAGCAGAAATGATACACCATAATTGTTGTTTCTGAAAGTCTCCAGATCTGATTATTGGCACTAAAAGTATCATCATATTTTACCAAACCGAATTAGTGAGCTATTCTTGCTGGAAGCAGCAAAGTGCTAAAAGCTTGTTGTTACAACATTCACTGCACTAAATGCCCAGGTTTTTGTAGACCTGCTATGCTGCTGGTAAATCCTGCAGCATACGGCAACTCACAAAGGAAAAGTGTTGCTTATGAATTTGCCTAAAAGAATGCTTAACAAAATGCCAGGATTTTATTAAAATCTATGAATGTGGTTAAACATTTCCATTCCTAAAAATATAAGCATTGGTGTCCCTCTACTAAGTAGCAATATTTCAGCCACAATGTGAAGAAAAATAGTTTTAAGTTCCTGAGAAAACAAAAACCAAACCCACCATTTACTAAAATGCAAAGGGACACATTCTCTTGGCAAGCACACCTACTAGCTTGGTCAAAATCCCACAGTTTTGGACTACAGAATGGTATGATTCCTGTGCCCAAAGAAAGCCCATAGCAAAATTGATTTGACTGAAAGGAACAGACACAAAACTATAACCCTGGCAAAGAAAAATATTGCCTAGACCTATGTGTTTAATGTATGTTTTCAGCATACTGACAGAGTAATGTTGGATTTCTCAGTAAAACCTTTTTTCCCCTCTTAGCAGGCCTCACTAAAGTGCACAGAAATAGTGAAACGAAAACTTTAACAGAAAATGTAACTTTTCTAGGTTCATGAGACACCATAATCTTAAATCTTTGCTACATACCTTGGAATGCAAAACCACATTTTGCTTGGTTTTAACTTCATTATTATTACAAATCTATATACAAAACTAAACTTCATAGTGCTGAACCATCCCCACAGCATTAAGTGATCGAAGAACTAACTAGAGATGGATAGGAATATATTTTTGTACTAACAATCATCTTTAAGATGTTAGTTTTAAGTTTTTACATCACATTAAAACCAAGATAATTCCAATTTTCAGAAAAGAACAAGAGAGAGGCTCCAGCCCCCAAGTACAAGGTCGAAGGCAATTACATAAAATGAACTTTACAAAATCAATATTAATCCAATGGAAACAGTCTGTTAAATACTCCCACCAAACTCAATTCACATCTCCTTCAGATACCATAAGGTTTAAATAGGACAAGTAATACAAAAACTTTTACTCCTGCACCAGCATTCCTCTTTAGCATTTCAGATTATTTCTGCTCACATTCCACTTCCTGATGGGCAACATCATTCATAAGAACAGAGAGAGGAATTCAGTCATTGAACCACACTCTCCTTTCCAAAACTTCAGGTTATCAAGTAAAACAAACACGAACCCACAATAATTCAAACCAATTGAAACATAATTTAAAAAAGAAAAAAATAAAATCCTGCATACTGCTCTAAAGACCATGGCTTTGTGCTCATTCTCACCTCCATCCAGTGCAGATGGACAGAGACACAGCCACAGACAAGGCACAATATCCACAGCAGCTACCTCTGCCTGTCATCAGTGTCATTATTGTCTTCTATATCTAAATACATCCTAGTTATACTTCCATCACTTCCTTTTTTGAAACTGAGAAAAAAAGCTATAGCCAATGAAGTCTTTATGATGAAAACTGATCAGTGATGAAAGAAACATATTGGATCAGCTAGGACGCTCTGTTTGTCATTTTTCCCTTCACTTGAGAGATTTCAGATTAATGACCAAAGTGAGTCCCAAGGTATTGAAGCAACTTTTTCCTCCTGTATGGTTTGCATTCACAAAGAAACAGAAGCACTAATAAGCTTTGTTAAACTTCAGTACTCCTATGGAAAGAGCCCCAGATGTGTGAATGAAGGATCAGTGACTAAACAACTTGTTCAGGAACCTTTTCATTTAGTCTTAAACAAATACAATAAATTGTAAAGGAATTTGTTTTTATCAACAACAAGCATAGAGTAATTGAACCTTTGTACAATTCCCCTCATCTATTTTGTGCTTCAAAACTCTTGATTCATGCCCTTTTCCGTATCAAACTCGTTTTCACGAGACAGGTGATCTATGTTGCTCTGAAGACACATTTTCTTTTCCTTCTCTTGATCATCTCTCTTATTTTTGGGCAGATGGAAGCCACCAGCACCCCTATTTTGATTTTTTGTTTCTATAATACTGCTGATATAGCCTTATCACCAGCATACCTGCATTACTGTTTGCCTTTATTACAAACTGGCAGTAGTTAACCACTTGTTCTTATTGTAAATGTTTAATTTTACAGCAACTAAAACCATACCTGTGTAATGGCTGACAACTACTTTTGCTGCTTCTTTGTATTTACCTTTACAACTGGTAGTATAGCTTTGCACCGTTATTCTTACTTCAGCTTGCAGAAAAATTTCTCATTTATAGCTCTATCTGTTGGCATATATCATTCCATCCCTGAAGAAAGATGAAGGAATAAAGAGTATGAAAGAGCATCCAGACAGAGCAGGGAGGTGGTGAGGGATACGGCGCTTTAGAAACAGCCCTAACAGAAATACAATAAAAGGTTTTCTTCCTCCTTCTTATCACAAAAAACAAAAAAATAAAAAAATAAGAGAAACAAAAATTACAAAACATCTTGGAAACTACATCACTGAAGCAGTGAACACACAGTAATGTATTGTGTATAAAGGACTCCAGTTGGGACTTCCTGCATGGACTTGACTTTACAATTCCTGCAGCTGCACAGTGTGGGTCACCCTGCCTTCCCTTGGTTTTTTTCTCACAGATGTTATGATGGATATGTCAAGCAAATAAGATCCAGCTCACAAACCTTGCATCACTCTGAAGTCTGGTCTTGATGGACATCCAGTTCCTCCCCAGGCAGCCAAAAAGCACATTCTACTCACTGACATGCTGCAGTTACTGAGGAGATAAGTGTTTCCTGGCAAGCAGTCAGGTCACCTGTAAATGCCTTTGAGTCAGAGCAACATAGGCAGATAGGAATGCCAGGCAGAAATGATGGCATGAAGATTCCCCCCAAGCTTCACAGGCTCTGTGCCAAATATAAACAGGCCTGTAGCATAGCCTTGACCAGCCTGGAAATGTTCAAATCACTGGCAGTACAAACCTCCACAGACCACCCTACATTAAAGGCAGAGGTACAGCAGCCTGATCTATGCCCAGAAGCAGTGCAATACAGAAGCAATTGATCTTGCTGAAAAGCTGCTCCCAGCCTGGAGACAGGGAAAACGATGGTGACACAAACATTGTAGTACCAGCACAGCAAGGGAAGCGTCTGTGCATGTTGCCCCCATGACCTAATGTCTGTTTATTGCTCTGATGAAGGGGGGCTTCAGGCATTGCTGTAGGGCTG
The DNA here is from genome assembly GCF_036250125.1 of Pseudopipra pipra. NCBI lineage: Eukaryota > Metazoa > Chordata > Aves > Passeriformes > Pipridae > Pseudopipra > Pseudopipra pipra. The sequence goes on from NC_087556.1 coordinate 11,911,549, forward strand.
GTCCCACCCAGCCTTCATATTATCTCTTTACCATCCTGAATACAGTGCACAAATGCAGCGTTCTCACATTCACAGCAAGGCCCATTGTCACAAGTCACTCTCAAGTTTCAGGACCTCCTACAGAAGCTATGCAGACAACAGAGGAGGTACTAAGGTTGTGACCATGAGTTTAACAAAATTAACTCAACGGTGAAGTGCAAATTACACAGGACAATCCCAGCATTGGTACATGAAACATATCCATCACTAGGTGCAATATTTACTAGAGGCAAGGATGCATGCAGTCACCCCAAGCACAGATGGGATATTAGAAACAAAGGGGATCAGACTCAGGTGTTACCTTCCAACTCACCTTACTCCCAGGGACTCTGCAGGCAAACATAACCACAGAGATTTCCCTTAGAAGCTTGCATCTGACATTTATACAGAATTACACAGGGAAATAAACCTAAGGCAAGCTGGAATATCAGACAATATACCTAAAAGGTATGTTGGTATCTAGCTAAGCCAGTTGAAACAAGAAAGGAGCTGATCACATAATATCTTGCACTGGGTAAAACCTGATCCAGCAGATGATATGAATACATGTAGATTCTGCATAATTGCTCTGAAAACTAGTGCCAGAAGCCTGTTACCATCTTCACGAGACATTAGTGGTTAAAGGGCACTGCAGAGCCAAACAGAATTTCCTCCTAAAGTTGTGACACAACATTGAGGAGAAATTGCCATAGAATTTGCTAGCTAACATTCAGGCTACTCAGTGAGCATGAGTGGTTTGTCCCACGACAGGCTTAGCCATCCACCTGCATTAATTTATATGACAGCCATGAACATCTGCAACTTCATCAGTTAGGAATAAAGACAGAAGCTTTCAGTACATGAGCTACAGGGCATATGCTGATCATGGGCTGGTGTCAAGAAAGAACATACTCTGCTTACACACTATTATACAATTACAGGTAAACATATTATGGGGATTTATATCTTCATTTAAAGCATCTGGTATAAATCAACATTGTGGGCAGGATACAAGATTAGAAGGGTCATTGGGTCTTTCCTGATACAGCAAATAATTTGCTCTGTATCAAGCAAAGCCTTTTTTTTCCTTCCTTAATTCCAGTAACTCCATTCAACAGCTTCAATTTCCCTTGAATTGCTTTCTTGCAGCCTCCTCAGTGTGTCAATCACAAAGCAGAAGCTAATCATCCAAAAATGCCTTTTCCACTTCCCCAAACATCTACTAAATAGGATTCAGACAAAGAGATTAAAAAGCTAAACTCAGCAACTTGTTCTGACTCTCCCCATTGCATTCCAGTCACCAAGGGGGTAATTCTTTTTGCTTCAAATATAAAAAAACATTTATAATGGAGTTTATTTAGACCTTCTTGCTTTAAGTAAGCAAGTTTTTAATCTATCACATACATTCCTGTAATGTAGGTTTGATGTTAATGGGTTGTAAAGTGGGTAATAATTTTCTAACTGACCTCTTCAATCAGATTAGATCATATTATTGACCATGCTGTTTGTTTTATAACCACAATCATATTGTGGAAGAACCTCTCTTGCAAGTAGCACATTTGTAAGTGCCCATTAAGGCAAAGGATGACAGGTCTGCATGTTTGGCACTTTTTTAATATTTCTCTTTTACCTTGCTGGCAGTATTCCCATCAGCATCCTAAAGCTATCCATTTGTATGTTGCTGGGTTCTGACTCTCTGGGGGTTTCTGTTTTGTTTTGAAAGATGATGTACTATAAAAGCAATAAAATAGAAAAATATGCAAACTTTGTAACTTTAGGAAAAGCACAGAAGTCCACCCACCATTTCTCCATTGTCTGAATGGTTCTTTTGGTCACTGAAACATTTCTTTTTAGAGTAAACTCTAAATCTAGAGATTTTTTCATAGTTGCACAACAGGAATTTTTCAAACAACTGCTTGTAGGAAAATGATCATTCATGTGCTCTTTTCAGCATCCACTTGAGCATTCAATGGCTGCATTTAGCAGAAATTTTTGAGCTTCTTATACCTTCTAAACAGGAATGATAACTTGTGGTCAGGCAAGTGCCTGAGACTGGGCTCTGAGACTAAGTCCCCAGGCCCTCAGGGCCACAGTCATCCAAAGAATGTTTCAAATCTAAAGTTTCTCAGACAATGGTTTTACTTTCCTTTATCACAGTTTGCTGTGTCTTTTGTGGGTGCTCCTGCAACTTACTTTGAGAACAGACTTGTGAGCAGACAAACAGTCTGAGTACAAAATACAAATCTGAAAAACAGCAGTGGAGAAAAGCTAAAAAAAAAAAACACACTGGGAGCTGCTTTTGCTGCTAGAGGAAACAGAGCATCAATTTTTTTGTCATCCAGCCCTGTAGTGTGGCTTTGGCAAAAACACTTTTCTCCTAATGTGCCAATTGTTCCTTTTTAAAATGAGGATAAAATTTTCCCTCATGGCCCTCACTTGTTAATTTGCACATCAAGTTTCAAGGTTTTCCAAGGCAAGATTTATATTCTTGTGCTGTTCAACATAATAGGATCCCAATATTAACTTTGGATATTAAAAATGAATATACAGTCCCATGAAGATTTCAATTTTGTGACATGAGGATCCCAGCTAAAGCAGCTGAAGTATTTATGACAGGCAAAGCAAGGGGGAAAAAAAATCCTGTCTTCCATTTTCATTTTATTGCACTTGACTGAATCTCCAAATTGTGTTTCAGAGTTGCAATTGAAATGATAAACACAGAAAAGTAAAGTCAAACGCCAGAAGGAACAGTAGTGGTGTCAGCTACACATTATTCTTTTCTAGTTGTTATTTCTAGTAATGAACTAAGCTGTTTTTCTCCAGTTCAGTGAATATAAGTATCCAGATATTCTCTCCCTCCCTAAGTAGAGAGGTTTTCTGAGTAAGTTCACCATGAAACAGCACTGATTGATGCCAAGTTGTTAGCTTTTTATTACAAAACTCTTCTCTCCATATGATATAACGATTTCTCCTACTGCAGCTGAAGTAACTTTTCCAGAATTGCCAACACAAAATGAGATTCTAACTGTTGCTAAATCTGTTACTAAATCCCTACTGAATTTTAATGCAGAGGAATCTGAGTAATCCTTACCCTACAGTAACTTGTTCATCAGGCTAAATTTTTATGCATCTAAATTACCCAATATAATTTGGATTTGTGGAAAGTATTTCTTCACTATGTACACAGAGATTATTCAGTCTTTAGTCAGGAAAACATCAATTGAGTGTTAAACTGGAGAACTGGAATTTAGCCAAACAACTGCTCATCGTTTTCAGTTTGTTTAGATAAGAATGCATCTCATATTTTAGGAAGCACCAACACAGTACAAAATACAGATAGAAGTAAGTTCCAAAATGTGAATTTCTTGCACACCACAGCAGACATTGCTGAGTAAGCTGTCAGTCATATCCACAGAATCATGGGACAATTTGGGCCGTAAAAGACTCTTTTTCCTACAATGAGGATGGTGAGACACTGACACAGATTGCCCAGAGAGTTAGTAGGTGCCTCATCCCCGGAAACATTCAGAATCAGGTTGGACAGGGCTCTGAGAAACCTGATCTACTTGAAGCTGCCCTTCCTTACTGCAGAGGTTTTGGGCTAGATGATCTTTAAAGATCCCTTCCAACCCAAATAATTCTATGCTCATCTAGTCCAACCACAAACCTAACACTGCTAAGTCCACCACTAAACCACATCCCTAAGCACCATGTCTACACGCTTTTTAAAGGAATGGTGACTCCAACACTTTCCCTGGGCAGCCTGTTCCAATGCTTGACAACCCTTTTGGTGAAGAAGTTTTTCCTAATAGCTAATCTAAACCTCCCATGGAGCAACTTGACGCCTTTTCCTCTTGTCCTGTCACTCGCTCCTTGGAAGAAGAGACCAGCACACAACTGCAGTCAGTGTACTTTCTAGGAGCAATCATACTGCCACCATGCTGCACTCAATGACCCATTGCTCTAGGATGACAGCATTGTTTCTGGTACTGGCTCAGATAGGGCCCTTTATCGGGCACCCAAGTCCACCTAACAGTGCATCACAATTTATTGTTCCTTTATATGCCCCTTGTATATTACAATGGTAGATTAAAAGAAACCAAAAGCAAAGAAAACTATTTCTCCCCATCAGAACTTGGTTAAGTTCTCCTTGAGAACATTTCATGCCCACTCAGTGCCAGACTAGAGGCAGCTAGAAGGTTATTAATGTCTGTACTGTTGAGCTGATTTTAAAAAGACTCTATAGCTTAGTAAAGACAAAGCACAACTAGACATTAACTATAAACATAATAAACAGTAAGAAACTTCTACTTGAATTAAACATACGGTGTTGGAAAGCTAAAAATTGTAGATCTGTACATTCGAGTATCACCTCAGTGTTGAAATCTTCCTGCGTTACATTCTGTAAAGCTGCTTCAATTTGTTCAGACAGAAACAGAAGTTTCTGTCAAAAGATATTTGACTTTACAAAGCAAATGTTTAAGCTAACTTTTGATTTAAATTTCTGATCTAAACAAAAAAGTGAATTTTAAAATTCTATTTTCAAAACTACTGATTATAAAAACATTGTTAAACTTTCAGATTCCTTGGTTTTCCCTTCTTTTCCCTTGCCTTTGATTGCTGTAGAGTAGTGTGATCATTAAAGCCTCTTTTCTCTCTCTCTTTTCCAAAATCTTCTAATGCAGGAATGCCCAGAATAGATATTTCAAAACTTACAAAATAGCTGAAACTGTTCCTTTTTACCAGTCAAAATCCACTTGTGAAAGTAGCAGGATTAGCATACAGATATATGTGGTTTACCAAGATTAAAATATATATGTAATTACACTGTCTGTTATGAGGATGGTGGTTTATAATCAGAATGAATTGATTTGTGAGTATGAAGTACAGCAAGAAGCAATTATTGTACTTGGCATCTGACTTACCCATTAAACGGACAGCTCTATACCAGGAACCCCAGTTATGTGTTGCTGAGACTTTTGGTGATGGTAACGTGATCTTAAAAGCTTCTCTTTAGCTCTCACATGTCAATACATTCTTTTGAAAAGAAAAGATCAGCAAAACTGGGTGGTTACAAGCCTTGCTCAAACATAAAGGCAGTTTTCATAGACAACACACCAGGGCTATAAAAGTAAAGAATGAACTCCAGCTAAATAAAGTAATGGTTCTCCAGTGGAAAGACAAAACACAATTAGAATTCACATACTTATTTCAAGATCAATATTTTTCTACTGATTTGCTGAGGAGGCTTTTATGAAATTTAAGCATAGTTCACTTTTAAATACTCTTACAGCCAAAGGGTATGGTAGGCTGTATTAATTCCTTTCCTTTTATAAATCAATAATTAGATTGCCAATTTGCTTGAAGTGCTTTGGAAAAAAAGGAAGATGGAAGATATATTTTACCATTCTACATCACGTGTTGAAAGGCTCAGTAACTCATACCATCACACTTAATGAAGATTATGACACTTAGAGACAACATAGAAAGGAATCAAAACCAACTAGGAAACTTTTTTCCTCACAGGTTTAAGTATATAAATAAATGTTCACCATGACAAATGACACTCAGACACAAATAGAATTCTTGGGTTAAGGCCATCTTCTCAGTGTAACTTGTGCACCATAAGGGTGGAAATGCAAGCCTAGAGACTGAAGCAAAAAGATATTATGAACATATTTTGATGATGACGGCTTCTGGATTGTTAATGTGATACCAGTACAATTTCTGTTAGCTAGAGGTAGGGAGGAAACAAGGAGAGGACAGAAGAAGTTACCCAGTCACCATACAGATAAAAAGTTGTGTTTGTGCATGAAACACATTCTCAGTACCATCCAGCCCTATTCACCACGGGAGACTCCAAAATGAGATGTGCTACAGGATCAGCACAAGTGAATTTCCTTACAGAGAAAGATTGTGACTTGGAGAAAGAGCATAAATAATGGAAATTGTCTGTACTTGTGGACAGATAACCAGAACAGATCCAGACTCATAAGAATAGATGCAAGTTGTGTAGGGAAGATTTAAATCCCCTAGAACATTTGTAGGAACTCTTTAGGATATTTGCTAGCATTAAGCTTCCTGGAGTAGGCTGATTGCTTGGGAAATCCCTAAAGAAAATTAGATAGTTTGTCTTACAACTATACTTAGAGACAAAAATTAGGAATCATTACATCCTGTTGTACTCTTGTACCTTGCAGTATTTTCATAATATGCTTAAAAATCTGAGTCGGATCCAAAAAGCACAAATCCACCAGAGATGGCCAGGGAAACGTCTTTTATGATATACCACTGTGTGCTCTGGCTTCTTTCTTCCATTCCAGTATTTCCAAATAAGTTTTGATGCAATAAGAAATTACTTGTTTCACCTTGACTCATGGAGATTTAGCCTTCTGGGAGCATGTCCTACATGTTGGGCTGGAGCAAAGTCTCGTGCCAGAGTGTCTCTTTTACGTTACGTAAGAATCACAAATGCTCCTCTCCTGCATGAATGGCAGGTGCTGGGTTGTGGATCCCTTCAGCTTTCTTGCATTGTAGAAGCAATAAAGCAAGTAATGTCTAACCTTCTTTGGCAGAGAGCTGCATAAACAAAAGCCCAGTTAGTAATAAGCAGCATTCTGAAAGGAGAGATAACATTAGTCACGGAAATTGATAATTTTGCAGGTTTTGTTTAGGAAGGAGGCACCATCCACAGTTTAGTTTTAATCTGCTTTAGAGAAAAAACTATATTGCTTTTGGCATCAGATAAATACAAAAAGGAGACTGAGGAGATTAATTAGTTTTAGTTTACTGAATGCCTTTCATTATTATTGCTGGAATAATGCACTTAGGCAGCTAATAAGGAAAGTATTTTAACTCTAATGGACATAAACATTGTATTAGGTTGTGGCATTAGAAAATGGAAACAGAGTTGTCTTAAGGCTGGCTGACATATTAAATACTATCTTCTATTCTTCCACATTAGAAATGTTAATTGAACAACAAAAGACATCAATATACCAGTGAAGTTCTCCTCAAGTATTAGCAACTTTCCCTGGTGACCTGACAATACTGGATAGGTGAACAGCTGCTCAGGAGTGCAACCATTATGAATTTTATTCCATTTAATAGCAGATGCAGGAAATGGAAGGTTATATTACAGATCAATACACAGGCTAAGGGAATCTGACAACCTTTGGTTAGAATCAGAAGAATAAATGGTATTAATTAATTCACAGAGTTGTTGGAAAAAAAATACTATTTTTTTGTAACTGAGACAGACTAGAAGTGTTCTGTGAAATATAATATTGATTAATGTGAAAAGCAGCCTCAGTTATAAGTATACTGCCACAATAGAGCTTGTAAATTCTAATTAGGCTGCCACTTGAAGAAATCTTAACTATTTCTTTTGATCCTCAATATTTAGGAGACATGATATTACATAGCTGTACCAAATATACTTTCTAGTTTAATAATAATGGCACTATAACAACACTTAATTTTTAAAACTATATTTGATAGCATTTGCAATTATTCTTATATATTTACAGCCCCTAACTCTAAAACTCTAGCCTTGAATGTCAACAGCACGTGAGACACTACAAACTCCATTTATAATTGGAGGGTTTTTAAGATTATCACTTAAGAAGAATTGTATAACAGAAGTGTGACACACTAAAATATCCCTCAGACAGCTTTAGCCTCTGGATGCATTCATCGGATATAGGAATGCAAAAGGTTATTTCTGTGACAGGGGTTAACACACATTAACTCCAGAGTGCTACACAAAGGATGCTGAAAACAGGCTCACATTCACAGCAGTTTATCAGAAGAATCCATCATTAATGGCATATATTAAGTCTAAAAGTGAAAGTTACTTTTAGAGGAAAAGAGAGAGGGAAGGAAAGTTTGGAATATGAGGGGAAGCTGCCACATGACTGATTAAGAGTAAACTCTGTCCAGGCAAATTATGGGTTTGCCTACTGCAAAACTACAATCAAGGACTAGAAAAAGAGGTATAAAGGGGTGACTTGCACATCATTATGAGAATCTGGTATAAGAGCAATATCACTCTTCACAGCTGCCAGTCTTTGTGAGCAACAGCAGAAGATCTGCAAGGGAAAAATACTGTCCTTTTGCCAGATTTGGTATTTTGAGTGATTTAATCAATGCTTTTATTTGGGAAAACAAGAAGGGAAAAGCTGAACTGTTTAGAATATACAGTCTAAGATAAAATGTTATCTCACAAGTCTATCACCTAGCTTGACAAAAAAACCCTCTATCTCATTCCTTAATATGTACCTTAAAAAGGTCTAAGCTTCTATTTTTATTGAGTGTTTCTAGCACTTTTTCTTAGAGCACTGTTCAATCCTTCTTCCCTGACCTTCCCAGCGTACAGCAGAATCTTCTACATTTTAAATTTGACCTAACAGGAAGCACCTCCTAACAGAGGTGACTCAGGAAGACTATATTGCATCTCTGCACAGCACTTGATACCTGACTATCAAAAAAAAAAAGCATGAGCTAGGGGGAACAAGAAAAAGAAAGGATTTGCTTTATCAAGCTAGTTCTTGCTGAGACTTGTCCCTGACAGTGCTACTGAACTGACTTTGAGGCAAATGAGAACCAAATCTTTTGTGTCCTCAGTGAACAGAGAAAACACCACTTATTTCTGGGAATAGGTAGCCTCTCTACCTGGACCAAAACAGTCCCAAGCAGGGTTGTCAGCCTTAGTGGACTTAAAAGACAAATCAAGTAAAGGAAATGTCCTGAACTGATCTTTGCAAATTGCTTGGGGGATTCTCTGTATGCATTATCAAAGACAGATCTAAATATGAACAATACCATTAATGCCTTACTGTTCACTGGTACAGTGCCATCTTGAGAGCACCTGCATAAATTCTATATATACACCTTGTACTAAAAGAAGGGACATGAAATCACTCCCAGTTTAATTCACACCACCTGCACTCATCTTACTGGCTCTTAGATTTTGACTTTCTTGCAGCAGTGACTAAAGCTGCTGTCATAAACTGCAGACCATGTAGTCAAAAAACGCTCCATAAATGCAGGTGAAAAATCTCCATGGGCTTGTTTTCTGCACCTCACACTTCCAGCATGAGCACACCTAGGGTTGATTGACTGTCCTTTCCTGAAGAGATTGAAGTAAAAAGCTTCCCAGATCAGGGCTTCCACTTTCCATCTTCAGACAGAATAGGGCAGGATGGGAAAGGAACAGTTTCATAATGTCTTCTCTTCCAGGACAGCAACCATTCATGCTATTACAATTTGCCAACAAAGGCTGGTGCATCTTGTTTTACCTTGTCTTCTCAGTGAACCTGTCATTTCAGCCTGTTAGAGAGCTCTTTCCCTATTCCTGTCTTCAGTTCATGTATTCTTTGCAGCCTCTCCCCTACAAATATAACTGGGCCACGAACTAGTTACTATTCTCTCCACTGCTTGACTCCTTCCCATCCAAGTTTCCTTTATCCTGCATTCTCCTCCCACCTGCTCCTATTTGTCTGATGTTATGGATATATTTTTTTGTGCACATGTTAAGGAAACATCACATTTATGGAGAAGGTGCCTGGTGAAGGACTGACTCAAGAACCAGGAACAGGAAAATGAACTTTAAATCCTCCTGGTGGAGCAAAATCACGTGTGGCTGAATATCACCTGGGGTCTCTGACCATCCTGAGCATCAGAGCCCTCATACATACTTAAAAAAATAATCCAAATGTAGAAAAAAAATCATAAAAGAAGTGACAGTCTAGATGTGAATCCTGGCTGACCATATTTTGGACTCTAAAAGTGATTATGTTATACTGATATTCCATCTTCTCTGTATGAGCATCCTACTAGGAAATTGTTCCAGCACATCCTCTTGGGGATCTGCAGGAGGATGACCATACAATTATAATTCATGGCTAGTATTCCCAAAAGCCTGGCACATTAATGTTCTGCAACTGTTAAGCAGCAGATACTGCATCTGGAAGAAGTCATTCAACAGTCCTTCCATAACCATAAGTTTCCTGCAATTTTTGCCAGATTTTCCAGACTTGCCTTTGATTTTATCAGGATTCATCTGGTAACTGTCTTTTCAAGCTGCATATTTATCTAGGTAAGGGGGTTTTAATGTTATTATTACTGCCTGTAGCCCAAGATGACTCACAGTCACTCTAGTAAAAGAATTCTTGTAGAAGTGGCCATGGACTTCAAGCACCTCTTTGTAATTTTAACAATTGCTAAAATCAGTGCCAGTTATCTTTTTGAGCTACAAATTCTACTACTTTAGGTCCATACTCATTTTCTGAAGTCCTTTCTGAACAACTCTTAGTAAAGATATTCTCTTCCATCCATGTAACATATTAGGTGTAGATTTGTTTTTCAAACTAAATAGTTCTAGTACAACAGCAGCAGCTACAAATTCAAAGGGGCTGGGAGGAAAAATGCATTCATCCAAAATAAAATCATCAGTGGCACCTAAATATCTCTGCCCTGTCCTCAACAACCTGCAAGTTATCACCCTTCCTGGGGTACATTTGGAAGTGCATTGCCAGCAGGTCAAGAGTGGTGATTCTGCCCCTCTGCTCAGTCAGTATTTTCTGTGATTAAGTAAAAAACTATGACTGACTGATTAAATCACTTAAATCAAATCCATAAAGCAAGTGCAGATTAAACACAATTCTCATAGCTTGTGTTTCTATAACGCTACACGTATTACAGTGATAAACATAGCATGTTGAAAAGCTATGTAATTAATGTATTTTCCACCCTCTTTTGTCTACTTTGCCTGCTTTCTGCCATCTAAAGTATTTCCCATAGGACTCTTAAATATTTTATACCCTTAAGCAACTTTACACAGCTGCAAACTTTAAATAATATTCACCTAGTCCTAAAACCATAGTTGCTCAATCTACTCTCAGAAGTGGTTTCCTTACAAACACTCCCCAAGACCACGAAGGCACGAACTTCAGTCGTTCAAGAGTGGCATGGTTTTGTCACCTACAGGTTAGTCAGGCATCATATCTTAAGATAAAAAAAAGTAAGCTTTGTGTTCTCTTAGAGAGGAAAGAGACAATTTCTCAGAGTTCTGCTTTCAACCTGAAAAATCCCCAGAATAACAGGCTCAATGAAACATGACACTTTTGGTATTTATAGACTATAATTTGGTCCTACACAGTTCCCTGCAATTAGGGTAATGAACAAATGAAGTATACAACAGTCTCAAGCCAGTAATTTCTTCAAAAATTTCTTCCCTCTCCAATACACATCATACCTTGCACTGTAGCATTCTGCTGAACAATTTAACACGATATTGACACCTATGGTTATAACTCATTTGTGCTCAAATAGACCACAGCAATGTGTAAATTCTTGAGGGTCACACCCATGCCATTAAGAATAAAAAGTTGTGCCTTTTATCTATTTTCAATATTATCAAAAAGAAATTTTTAAAACTATAAATAGTATGAGTGTGATGATATATAACCTACTCAATTATTGTTTTAATTGTTAGGAGAAAGAAAAATTGTGGAGAAAGGCAGGTCTAGGCAATTTTTGGTGTGAATTAATAAGTTTGATTATCCAAAGTCTGATGACCTTCTTGTGCAAAAGTAGGCTAAATCATGCAGGAAAGAAGATTAGAAACAAGAGTAGTCTCTCTCCCTCTCACTCTGACTGTTGATGCACCCAGAGCTGGTCTTGAACAGATTGTTCTGGGGAGTGCAACATCTTTCTCCTCAAGTCTTTCTGTACATTTCTCCCTTATAAAGGAAAAAACGTAGTATTGGCAACAAACTACAATAGTACTAAAACTTTCAAGCTACACATTCCAAAGGTCTCCAAATTGTTCCGATCACTGGTGTTCCTCAACACCTTCAGACAAACTCGGCTTCTTTGTTTTGGAAAATCATTAAATCAAATCATGCCATTACAACTTATGTACTAATGAACTGGATTTTTCTAAATGTATAATTCTATACTCCCAGGGGAAAAAGTTCTAGGTAGTTGTCTTAATCCACTCTTTTTTCCAAGGTGAAGAAAAGACAACTGTGGGTGAACTAAAGCTGCCAAATACTAGTATTCTGCTTTGCTTTGCCAAAATACATACGTTGCAGAGCCACTATTCATTAAGTGCACAGCACAGAAAAATTTATATAGGAATAGATGCCCACATTTTCTTTAATTCAGCACAGTTTAATAGGAAATGACAGGGTTTCTACAGGGTAAACAGTAATTCACTAACACAGATTTTGAAAAGGCTATCACCTCATCCTGGTTTTACAGGCACTGCCACACCCAGATGTACTTATTAAAATGTAAGATTAAGAGATGTAATTGCAACTAAATGCCCTTGACACCTGAATGAATTTCATATCAGGCATTCTCACTACATACAATTTCAGAATGGTCTTCACACGCTGAACAGGACTGTTCAACAATGGCCATCACAACCTGGCTTGTAAGTAATGAGAATTGTGTTTCTAACCATTCAGAACTAATATGTTGCAGATCTGTTGGTATCATTTCACTGTATATGGTAAATTACATTCATTGTAACAATAGAGGTAAAGTATAATCACACAATTTCATTTCAGTAGGTACGTCGCAATTTTCTACAGCTAAAGATAAAACCCTACTTTTAGTACACAGATTACACACAGTTTTATTGATTTAAACTGAAATTGTCTGGATAGTTCTACTAGCTGCATTCTAATTTTTTGCACTGTTCTTTCCCTATTCTAATTTTTCAGATTTTCCCCCCTTTCAAAATCAATTCAATTGTGATCTCCAACAAATGAATACTGTGTCTCTTTTTCAAAACCATTTAACATTTTCATTTAGAAGCTTGTTTGCCAGAATTCTATCTCATATTGTCCTTCTCTCTCTAATTCCCAAGGGACACGTTGTTACGTGCATGAGAAACATAAGAATAAATATTTGCATTGGTTGTTAACCTTCTACCCTAACAGTTATGTATAGAAGTGTGATTTACTAACTATTCTATTGTGGTTACCTAGTATTTTTCAAGATTTTAGGGGCTTTTACTAGCAAAAGTCAATTTGAAGAGAAATAAGATAGTTTTCCATTATAAAATAATAAATATCAGAGTAGCTTATCCTCAGCAGAAAAGTGATTGCAGAAGTATAGTTCTGAAGTAGAGGCATGCTTAAAAGTTCTAGAATTAGGGCCAAACTCAAATGTTTTAGTAAAGTTATTTAGTTTCTTATCTTTTATACCTTTTCCAAGGTACAAAAACTATTGTCAATAGCTTCAAATGCAACTTGTCAATATTTTAGTAATCAGTGGTCTTACAGCACTAGAAGGTTTTCAGTAAAATTACTGAATCATTTTTTGCAAAGTCTTACCTTGTCTAATTGAAAATAGAGCCATAGTGTAAGACTGAGAGTAATTTAATTTTTAATGGCTCAGGTTGTTAATTTTCAAGTTATATTTGGTTTAGGGATTCTGTAATGCTAGAATAAAATTTCTTTCCAACAATGTTTTTAAGAACAAAGCCAAAGAATATTTGTAATTTTTTTCATTCCATATAGTGCTGTAAAGTCATAAATTGTACAAATTTTCAATTTAATTTTCCCAATTACATGTACTAATAAAGGAATAAAGGAAAAGCAAGCAAGCTATGCAATTAAGTTGTATGATGTTTCAGGCCCCTCTCTTCTCCTACAACTAAGTACTGCTCATTCTGCCACTTCCCTACTCTGTTCAGTCTTGGGCTTCAGGGTACCCTGCACGCGTATAGAAGAGATAAGAAAGATAAACAAGATGCTGCAGGAGGAAAGCCTCAAATGACTGAATCCTTGGTTTCAATAGGTGACTGCACAAGTTAAATCTATGATTCTGAGATGTACATTTTGCACTGTGGTACTGTATGATGATATTCTATTTATTTTCATCTTTAAGAGCCTAAATTTTAGAGATGGATCAGGTCAGTAGGAAAGTGCACAGAGTGCATCCCTTTCTTTCTTCGCAGTAAAAATTGTAATTTCCTTGGACTTCTGTTCTGAGTATTTTCCAATAAAGAAACAGCATATTAAGTGTTCAGTTTTGTGTTCTTTTCATTGGGGGAAACAGTGCAAATTAGGAAGTATAGAGTCTAAACATTATTTAAAAGACTCAATCAAATTCCACATGGGCAGAGTGACAGACATCACCTCAAGGGCACATATTAAGCTCTCTTCAGAACTCCTATGGCTATTTCAGAAAAATATTTTATCATAGGGCCCAGGTTCATTAAGAACCTTAAGGTCCAGCAAGTGAAGGAGGAAAAAAGTGGTTTTCATTATTTTTGCCTAAAAATGTAATTCAGGATATTTTATAATGTATGATCTAATTCTTAACTCTCTGCTGATTCAATATAGATCAGTGATAAGATTCCATCAAACACATTATTCTAAATCCCAGTAGAATAGCCATGGCCATTTCCAGATTATATCGCAAATTATTATACATACACTGCTGCATTAATGAACTTAAGTATGACATCATTAGGTTTTAGAGTCCAAACTGGGAGGCTTTGAAACATGAAGCAGTATCAAAAGATAAAATGTGAAAATTGAACTTAAAGTATGGAAGAGACACTTCTGGATATATTTTACTAACATCACATTTTAATCTTTCAGCATCATGATACCCCAGCAATTTAAAAAAGCTTTAGGCCCTCCACTTGCTGTCTATATGCACCCAGTTACAATTATGTCCATTAGTTGCCTTAGCAACAGAGGCAGAGGTTAAGTCATTTTCTAGAAGAGGCCCAGTGCAAATTATGGCATTATACCAACTTATTGCCAATCGTTTTAATTAAAACATTTTGCTTTCAACTCAGCTAACAGCAGGGATCAGTAAACAGGGCAGATCAAATTACTGATATTTAAACTCCCTTGCCTTTGGAAAGGCCCTCTGTAGCTTAATTACTGTTGGGCAGGACTGATGGAGGGAGAACCGAGATCATTCAGGTGTGGCACAACATATTAAAAATACAATATCATAATTCTAAAAGTGTGCAATACCAAACAAAACTGATAGAATTCCTAGGCAATTACTACTGTGCTTTGGCAATATCCATAATCCTGGCAGCAAGAATACCTTTCTCCATAGTGTTTCTCTGCCATTTTCCCACTTCTTTCCATGAAGCAGTTGAAGAGGCAGAAGATGCTTGCCCCATTTTCCCTTTGCAACAGTGCAGAATAATTTTTGTCCTTTCCAAGGAATGCATAGAGCACAGAACAAGCATACCCAGGCTCATGCACCTGGGCACTAGGGGAATGCCTTGGAGCCACAGAAAACAAGAGAGGATCTTGCACAAGGAATGGATTTTAAAGAAATCACAGTGCATGCAGTGTAAGTCAAGAAACACAGAAATGGGTGAGAAGACTCTGGGAGCAACTCTCAGCACAGGTACAAAGCAAAAAAGAAGTGGGTCCAGCATGCAGTCATTACTGTGGGGTAGTCATAGTATCACAACACTTAATAGCCAGTACAGAAGGAATCACTACCCACTCCTTCCTACTCCCATTTTGTCATTCTCTCAGACATCATTACCTACCTGCAGGACAAAAACTCATCCACAGACAAAATTCTCTTCCTTGTCTAGTGAAAACTCTATTTAAACCTGAGCAGGAGAAAAAACAAACAAAAACCACAAACAAACAAAAATACCAAACTCAAACTCACGGCATTTTTTGGCCATGGTATAACATTCTTCTACACTGTTACTGAAATATTATTGCTGTTTTCAAAAGATTCAGGATGCAGGGCAAAAATCCTTTGAAATACATAAAGCAGCTGGTAGAACGGGACGCATCACACCCAATTTCACCTACCTAAAGATAAGATATCTAAGTGTTCTCCATCCAAGGCTAGCAAACTGCCCAGATACAGTGATTTCTCTTCTTCAACTCTAAACAGAACAGAACTTCGCTCAGCTTGCTCTGACTCATGTATCTAATTAATAAAACCATTGTTATGACAGTAAATCCTTTCTTTGGCTTCTGGAAAATAAAACTGCCCTTTTCAAAGCTTGTACAAATCCCTCCATTTGATCTAGAGAAGCAAAACATAGTTTTCCCATCACTAACTATATGGCATTCACAAAATCTTATCTTGGTTTGGAGTTCTTTTTCTTTTTTCCTCTCCAAATATATATGTAACCAACCTTCATGCAGTTAGAATTACTACAGCCTGATTAGTCAAGATGGGCAGGCCAGTAAGAGAAAAGTCAGGACTTCTGAGAACAAGTAGGAAGGATTCCTTTTGGATTGTTATTAAAGCTTGAATTTCTTCATGGTAATATAGCTAGATTTACCTGCAAAAAAAAAAAAAGAAAAAAAAAAGCTAAGGAAGAGTAGAAACTCTGTTGAGCAAGTTTCATGAGAGAGAGTTAAAATTTCTCTTTGGCACAGTTAAACAATACCTCTTAACCACATTTTTCAGGCTTACTTTTATGCATACAGGAATTTTAGAAGATGAAAGGTTTGGTTTAAAATTTCTGGGGTTTACACAGCACTAGCTACTTTCCTGTTTGGCTGGGTGAAAAATGTTCTCTATAACACAGAACAGAAAAAAAACAAGGTGGCAACACTCCCTTCTCTCTAGTAATCTATACTTTCCAAAGCAAAAACTGCAGAGACTCTCAGAATCTACTTAAATACTATTGTAATAGAGAAAAGAGCATTTTACCTGTTCTTGGCAGCAAGTAAATTGCAAAAGAAATTATGCAGCCAAATTCCTTCTTCTAGTTCCTAAGTAGACCAATTATTCTTTCCAAACAAAAATCTGAGGGATCTATATTTTTATCATTAAAACACAGCTATAAATCCTACTGCTAATTTACTGCAAACTAACAAAGGTTGATTTTTTTTTTTTGCTTTGTGAATAAAATTCTGAATATATAAAAATACAAACTCACTCATGTGCTGACAGATTTCCAAAATGCAATAGCATATACCTTAGGCTGCTATTTTATTATACATGCCATTGTCATGAAGGAGTATATTCAAAATAAGATGGTAAAATGGGAGTAAGAAGAAAATATCCATTAAGCAAAAGCCATTATTCTTCAGCTAATTGCAAAAGCTAATCAGAATAATTAACCTAAGAGGAATCATAAAAAGACACCTACTCTCTAAAATATACAAATGCATGTAAAAAATCTAGGGCTATTTCTACAGATGACCTTCTAAGTTATCTTAGTAACTATTGTAGCACTTGCATGCAAACAGTATACTGGTAATTTGTAAAAAAAAAAAAAAAAAAAAAAAAGGGTAGAAAGAATGTAAGTCTTTTCATAAAAGCTAAGTTTCCAAGGTACTTCAAGCCACAGAACATTTTAATACTTGATTTTCTCTTCCTCTGCTAATCACCTACTTAGTTCCAAACACAGCAAGATCAATTTGTATGATTATTTTGAAACCCCAAGAAGTTTGCCACACGTTTTCAGGAAATAGCAAAAAATGGTAGCTATGTAGAGTGTTGTCACAGATTACAAGCTGAGCAAAACCCAATGATAACAACATGAAAACAAGACCTTATCTTTAAAGAATATAGCATTTGATATGATAAATCAAATTCTTTTTTCCTATTCCCCCAAAAAATTATAATACAAGCCCCTCGCAAGCTTCCACCTCGCACTGCAAGTGCTTTAAAATTTTAGATTCTGAAGTCATGTTAAAAGAGCTCTTGAAAGAATGGGACCTTTTTTTTATAAAAAGGCTATTTTTAATCTTCCTCTCTGTCCAGAAAACTGTAAATGTAACTCTGATCCATCAACTCAAAAGCCTAACATAAAAAACACCTTAATTTTGGGTTTTAGGTTGAATTCTTATTATTTCCAGCTTGATAAATTGATACTAGAATTTGGAGGAGCTGATATAACAAAACCACAGGACGTCACATTCTTTTATATGCTGAATTCATTATCAATACAATTAGTTTAAGGAGAAATTTTGACTTGTACCAAATACTGATATAACTGTTTGATGCTCGCTTGCTCTTAATACTAACAGAGATAGCACAGTGAAACATTGATGTGTGTGCTTTATAGTGATTTTTTTAATGATGTTTTTTCATTCCATTTTAATTCTAAACCAAAGTTTCTTCATTAAGTATTGGCTTTTCCTCAACTCTGCAAGAACAGACTGGCAAATCATAATTTCCTCATACCACACCCACTTGAATTCAAGTCAAGTTCCTCATTATTTTGCTAAACCAAGGCCTTGCATAGAACAATGTAATTTTTTTCCAACCAATCAGTACTTTAGAAAAAGTAGGACATTTCATACATTCACGGACCAAAGTTTCTAAATGGTTCCTCTTCTGTTCTAAATTCATGATAATATTTTGATGACTCAAATACTACTTTGTTGAGTCCTTTAAGCCACTGATTTGATTGATTGCAAGGTTTGAAGAAATTACAGGATGACAATTATGTAAAGCCAGATAAGGGAACAGTTCAAATTGAATTTCATCACAATAAAGATGCTCTTAAGCCCTACTGCATGCTGTTCCAGACTGCATCTGATATTTGAACGCAGAACAAACCTGTATCAGCAAAGAATTCTGCTTTTGACTGGCTCATAACTAAAGTTTATCTTTTTTAAAGAAGGAAACAAAAACATACATTAATTTTATCACATTCAGCACTCCAGAAAAGCACAGGGATAAACAAAATTACTGAAAAATCTTATATTCTTTCAAACCAATACTTTCATGTACTCCTAAATTTTACTTATATATTAGTAGCTAAAAAAAAAAAAAAAAAAAAAATCACAGTTCCTTGGAAAAGCTTATTTTACTTGTGATTTAAGTGATTTACAAGAATCAAAGTGATTTCCAAGAATCAAATTAAGTATCAAATTGATACTTAATCTCTTGAAACAAGGCAAAACCATTAATGGGGAAAAAATTGCTAAAACAACTCGCAATCAATCTCCACCCACACATTCACCAGTGGCACTTTTCAGGGCAACAAGAGGAATCCTTTAAATTAACTTTGTCCCAGCTTCCTCACCACTAGACATTCTATCTTGTACAGGGGCATGTGTATGACATACACGTGCATTGCTTCACTTCATCAGGAATTTGGTTGTAACACTATAGTCTCAAGAAACCTCAGCTTTGGGCCAGCTTTACACTGGAGAAGGAACAGGAAGAACCTAGTATAGTACTGCAACATAATTTATGACAACAAAATAAGAGTATGTATGTTTAAAAGTAATATTGCAATAAGAGCCGAGATGCTGACTGAAGAAACAAAAATTGTTTGCATTTTTCCATTACTGCCTTCACATGATTTTAGGCCTTACAGCACCTTCCAGTACCTAAAGGGGCTACAATAAAGCTGGTGAGGGAGTTTCCACAAGGGCATGTAGTGATAGGACAAAGGGGAATGACTTCAAACTGAGAGAAGGCAGACTTACATTAGATCTCAGGAAGAAATTCTTTATATGAGGGTGGTGAGGCACTGGAACATGTTGCCGAGAAAAGCTGTGGATGTCCCACCCCTGGAAATGTTCAAGTCCATGCTGGATGGGGCTTTCAGCACCCTGGTCCAGTGGAAGGTCTAGTCCCCTGCCTGTGGCAGGGGAGTTGGAACAAGATGATTTTCATGTCCCTTCCAACTTAAACTATTCTAGATTCTACGATTCAGTGTCTTCATAGGAAACAGAAGCTTTGCAAACAGATTCTTGTGAAATTTTTCAGTTCCAAAATGCTTACTAAGTTCCTATAAACTATGCTGGATTTCCACTTGAACCACCAAACCTTCAATCATCGATTCTCTGAAACCTGTGCTTTAACATCACCTTTCTTTCAGCAATGTGATATGCTGTAAGGTTGGAGATGATCTTTTCATCATAGCTATCTGTGTCTTGGTAAAGACATCTAACCTACAAAAAAAACCCCTTGATGTAATGATTTTGGGCTTCTATATGATGATATTTTACAGTCTTCATTTAGATTAGGAAATTAGTAAATTCATTTGTGTGTACTGGGATTCTTTTGGTTTGCATTTGCTTATAACTTTTCCTCATGCAAAGCCCCTAACCCAATGTAACACAGACTGACAGCACAGGATATTTCATTCTAATAAAAATATTTGGGGTATTATATTTTATATAAACTAAGAACACCAGACCACACAAATACATTGCCCAGGGGTGGTGCACTCAGACCAAGACAGTTCTGAAAATTCTAAAATCCCAAATCTAGCTACTAAAGAAATCAAAACTAAAAACAAACAAACAAACAAACAAAACAAAAACAAAACAAAAAAAAACAAAACAAAAAAAACAAAGGAAAAAGAAAGGAGTGCATAAAACTGCTCAAACACCAACTAAGAAGGCAATTCTGTCACCTAGGACTGTATTATATGAACATAAAATAAAGGGGAAGGAAGAAACTCTAGTAGTGTAGAATATATACATTGCTATGAAGAATCGAATCTTTGAGACAACAGGTTTTACACTGAGGCAATTTTTTTCAGTTACATTGGCTACAGGTACCTCAAAAAACTATAGGGTTATTTTTTTTTCACTTATTTAGAAGTCTGAAAAATAACCCAGTAACAAAAATTCTAGGTGGACCAAGAATTCTCTTGCACTTTAGAAGTTTTCAGCGGGAATGGGAAGAAATACAAAGCAAATGAACCTCTCACTTCTGTGAAAGACCCTGTACACTACTCCACCTCTTTCACTGACTCAGGATGTAAATGTGGATGTAAATGATAATAACCTCAAACCTGAGAAATGCATCATGGAACACTGTCCAAACCGCACATGGCCAAGCAACAGGAAATGTAAATTCACTTTGCTACCCTCAGAGAGTCAGAGAATGAATCTGAGCTGTGTCAGTAACTAAGGATAAACCAAGATGGATTAGGTTTTATTGCATTTGATTTCTACCTACAAGAAATAAAGATGTCTGCTGCTAATACCCATGGACCACCCGCCAACAAGAAACCTTAGTAAACTGTACAGAAAAGGATACAAGGAACCATCCTAAAGATCACTCAGACTTGCCACAAATGGTACATCCTTTCACACCTCAATGAGGTGGCACGAATGAGCCATTCTCTCATTTACAGTTTCTTCCCTGAATACCTGCATACTTCTATTGCTTACTTCTCCTAACTGCCCCTCTGGGAGCAATGCCTGTTAATTGAAATGGCCCCCCTTCGTAACAGTCAGCAGCTGGTTTGATTACTGTATTCCAATAAATAATATGGCAGTATTAATTCAGACAGAGCAATTAACACACAGGCCAGACATTTTTACTGTGTCACTTTTACTGTATACTACCAATTAGGTGTTTCTATCTGAAATACTATCCCCTATTGAAAGCCAAATAAATTTAGCTGCAGATTGATGTTTCCAACAATTGTGTCCCCCATTAAGAAGCATCTGACAGCACCTTTCAAACCATTCACATTGATCCTCCCTGCCCCAGACTTGCATCTAGATTCACACTCAATCCTTTGCATTTGCCTTTTCTTTTTAAGGAGCAAAAATTAATGCTCATGCTTTGGATCAGACACTAAAAACTGACATTGGGTGATTTCATCCATGTTCCAGTTCCTGTTATGTAGATTCACAAGAATCCTTCACATAGAAAGAAAGTAAAACTTACTCTCTAGAAAATTTTATATTCTATCAAAGCAATGCTAAAACCTTACTAGATTTGGAAGGGTAGGGGAGAAGAGGAGGCATTTGTAAAGCACCACGGTATTTGCATAAGGACATCTCATCTTCTGTCGATGTTGCATTACTGCTCAGAAATTTAGTTTTCAAGGAGCACGAAGAAAACATTAGTTTGGTAGTTCACATAAGCTGATAATAAAAGGATCACAAGACAGGTTTTAATCACTGCAAGAAGTTTCTGAATTAAGCTAAGTTTAAAAATCCTATATCATTCAGGATAAATCATAGAAGTAATTTTTTTGGTTTTTTAATTTGTTTACATTAATTGGCTATATTATTACAATATTTTTGTAAATGTTTAAGATGTTGAAAGAACTCTTTGTATCCATGTTTCTCACACAATATAAAGGCTTTACCATTCTTTGGTTGGACAGTTCCTTGACAGTTTCTGGTGTTTTCCAAAGAGCCTGTGTTGTTAGCCTAATTCAGACATATATAAAGGTGTCATAAAAGCATCTGGGACAGAGGAACTGAAGCTGTATTTGCATGTAACGATATCTCATACTTACCAATCTTGCATTCTCTTTAGGTTGCAATTCTAAAATTGAAATAAGAGTTATCATGGGCTGTTTTTCCCATCTCATCATCTTTGCTTGAATCCTGGTCTAAATGGCTTCAGAAACAATTATTTTTCTAACTGTTGATAATGAAAAGAAAAATCAATACCATCAGGAATATTCTGAGTACAGGAATGGGAATTAAATGCTTGAGAACGAGTCCTTTCTTGAGAGAAGCATGTTACATATTTTCTTACCTGTTAGTTTAGATTAAATCTTCATAATACAGTCTTTTGTTTTGGCTTAAAAAATAAACACTGAAGTTTGTTATTAAAGTTATTCAATAGACAAAGAAGGAAGTAATAGTGGTTTTATACTTTAGAGACCAGACCAGATTATTTGTTATCCTCCCTCACTCGATTACATGACTATGAAAACCTTTAAACACTACAGAGTGTAAAGGCAATGCAGGAACCAGACAGCATTTCATTGCATGATTTCTCCAGAAACAGATTTCCCATCCTTCATTTGAATAAAAGTGAATTTGCAAAAAATGATGGATAGAAAGCTTGAGATACCAATCATGGTATAATATATTTGATCCTGACTGCTTTCTACATGCTATGATTGTGCACAACAAACTGTCCCGTTCATTCAAAGCATCCAAATTCTAATTTGTGGCAGTTCAAGAGGGTGATAAAAACTTAACAGAATAAAAAATACAACTGTGAAGTTACTGGATACATTGCCTTTTTCCCCTGAACTTCTGATTCCTTAAAGCTTTCTTCAACTCCTCACTGCACAGGCAGGTATCAGCTTTCTCCCCAAAGAGCCTCTGAGCTGCACTCCCACAGTGGCAGCTGTGAAATGAAGCAGAGCCAGTAAGTGCAGTAGCTTTACAAGTTTCCTTAAGGAGCTCATAGCCATTAAGTGCTGTAAGTAACACAGGAGTAATCACTTCAACAATGTAAGGTCTGCTTCCTGTAAGCTTCACAGCACTCAAGATCCACTGCTATCTTACATTTGGTTTTACAATTGGTCTTCATCATCTTCCTGTCACCTGACTTGTCATTTATTTTAGATATAAAAACCCAATTGCTCATATACAAACGAATGCTGGTTTGGGGTACTAAGAAAGTGTAGTAAGCTTGCTGTTATTTTAAAACCGGATGGAACTGCTGACAAAGTGAATGTCGACACCTCCAAGTGCAAAGTTCAAGAGCAGGAGTTCCTGAGCTGAAGCTGGAAAAAGGGTACTGTGTTCCTCTGAAGCAAAACCAACAAGCAACACAACTGATTGGGCAGAAAGTTAGAGGCAATTCTTAAATACCTGGTTTAGGAAGCTTCTGGGGTTTTCAAAACCCACCTCTGAGCTCCATAGAATTACCTTCCCTTACAATCTAGGAAAAAAGGACATCAGGGCAAAAGGGGAAGGATAAAAATCTCCAGAAGCATTTTCTTCCCTTCAAGGAGTCCTCTAACAACAGTCTATCAGAGTTGCTCACATATCTGATCTGCTTGTATGACTGGACCCTACCATGTTTCTGCCAAGGTCAATACTCCCCCTTGGAATGCCTGGCCTTTTTCTGCCAGCTGAAGTCATCTCACGGTAGAGGATGATCACTGAAGTGGCTCAATTGACAGGCTGCAGGAGACATCATAAAGCAGGAGATCATCAGCATGTCGACAGTGGGAAACACCCAAAGTGAATTTCAGAGTTAGAACAAGTTCATATAGGCCTTTTTTCCCCCTTTTTTTAAATTAATCAGATAAATGTTTTAAACATTCTTTGTTAAATAACAGAAAATACCATGTGATGACAAGCCATTGACTTAGCTTAAATGATCAGCATCCAAATAGATATTATGCACTGGAAACAATTTACAACCAGGAAGAGAGAAAGTCAGCATTTGCACAGAAGCACTCATAATAATAATAATGGCCAGTCTTCGCGAGCGAAGATTTTTGGGAAAGGTCATTAACCCTTCCAGCCTGCGCAGTGGATTTTTTAGGTGAGACACAGCGTGCGCTGAACTGAGCCCACCCTTTAGTCCTGAGGTTCATCTGCCGGGGCCGAGCAAAGCTTGGACAGTGGCAGTGAGGTCCCCAGGATGTAGGTTTGTTTAGAGTGACCTTCTCTTAGGTGGATTGCCTACCAAGGCTGACGAGCTCCACCTGCCCAGGGGGCCGGGAATCAAACCCGGGTCGCAGTGGTGAGAGTCAGGCACTCTAACCACTAGACCACAGAAGCACTCAGAACACTAATAAAACACCTGACTTCTCTGAAGCCTTTAGAAGGAGAATTAAGTGGGTTGTGAACACTTCTTTTCTACCCCCATTGTGAATGAACAAAAAAACTTTTTTTATTTGTTTGTTTTCTGAAATATAGTGTCAGATCTAGGCTGTTTCTTCTTAACACTACCTTCATGTTCCTTCACTTTTGCACACTGAGCAAATGAAAATACCCTCTCACAGGTCTTCCCAGTAGCACTGGAAACATCCTCAGAATTGGCTTTAATGCTCTCTTTCATTTCATCAGTTCTATAATTTCTAAGTAAATACTTCAAGTTTTTCTGTTAATTCTATCCTTCCAGTTTTCCATGTCATCACAGACAACACACACAAATTAACAGTATAGCCACCTTAGTATATGGAGACATGGAAAAATGGTAGCTCTCCAGCATTCACTCACATAAAACACACATTAGTCTTAAATTTACAGATGATGGCAAACTTCAATAATACCAGAAAAATCTGATGTGCAACATGAGGTATCACAGTAAGGTCTATTTCACATTGCATCAAGTCTTCATTATCTTCAACTCTTCTATAAAACAGACAACATCAAAGGAAAAAGGGTTCTGGATCTGTAGAAAACTGTATTGTAACTAAAGGGTAAATAAATCCCAGTGAACAAGCAGCAGCCATAACTATAGAAGCAGTAGTCTTCCTGCCATCAAAAATTAAGTGACTCAGAACTCACAATTATTCATTTCAAAGATGCACAAACCCAAGGAAGTAATTTCAAACTTCTTGAGTCTACTCAGCAAATAATATTAAAATAATTGTCAGCTGCATTTAAGAAATTAAACTTATATTCTGACTCAGATGCACTTCTGGAGACAATACTAGAGGTGCTCATTATTTGAAAAAGCTGTGGTGTCTCATGCCATCTCTCTGTCCCTCCTATTGTTCCTCTAATCTGTTTGGAGAGCATCCACAACGGTAGAGGCTTCATAGGCCAGAGCTTTATTATCACCAGCTTTCCTTATTTTGTGTCACTCCAAATACTGAGAAAAATTATTTGCCATAGCCTTTCTATATCTCTGAGGAATGCTATCATGTTCCTTCATAGCATAAGGACTTCAAATTCCATCTTTCTTAGCTTTCTTACTTACACCACTGCTCTTTTCTGGTTTTCCAATCAGGCCATATTTTCTTGAAACTGTGGGCAATATGAAGATAGATCTCTGTTGATGCCTCACCAATGCTGAGCAGGGCAAGGCTATTTCATGTGTCATGTAGATTCTACATCTGTTTATAAAGCCCTGTTCAGTATTTACAACAGCATGAAATTGCTGACTCACATTCAATTTCTGATCGACTAAAACCCTAAATCCTTTTATACAGAAACTGTTGGTTAGACTGTTTACATCTGTTCTTAAATAATTATTCAACATGGATGTTAGCAATTTTTTCTCAGAGCAATTCTGATGAAGTAAATATGTCTACTGCAAACATTAATCAGAAGAATCTGAATTTCTAAAGTTACATGTGTCACAAGTTAACGCAGAGCTACTGGCAGCTCAGACTAGAACTTTGTACATTTGAATATTGTATAGCCTAACTCCTTTTTCATTTCCAAGAACAGTGCCTCTGTTTCATAAATAGTGTCACAATAAATACAGCCATTTGTCATGTGGAAGACAAACATAAGGGAAGTGTACAGTATATCTTTTACTTAAGGTATGATGGAGCCTTTAGAAGGAAAGGTGTCAAAGGAAGCAGGACTCTACCTCTGGAACTGCTACAACTCACCAAGTGCATATGGCTGGGTTTGGCTCTTTGTTGGTAGTGAGATTTTTTATTCACCTGCAGCTCAGCACTAAAGCATGTCCTGAGTCTGTGAAGATTTTGCAATGGGGTGATAATTTTATGAAAGACGCCTAATGTAGGATAGTAAAAAAAATTTACTATATTTGATTCATGCACTGACTCAAACTTTCAGGACCAAACTTTAATCTCTGCTAGTTTAGTTTTATTACATTGGTTTATAATGTGCTACTTCATTTCATTTAGTGAGATTCAAACCTACACAGAATGTCAAAAGGAAGAGAAAGGTATTTTATTCTGTTGAGCTGAACCTGGCAGCTCAATCCATTCCTGAGTGAGTTAAAAAGTTAGCAGTCCTCTTGGACAAGGCAAAATAACGTTACAGTACCTAGACAGTACTGACACAGGAATATGTCAGAACAGAAAAGGAGGAATCACAAAGAAAAGAAATAAAACAAAGTGCTAATGACTGCTTTCTTAATTGAGTGCTGATCAAGAAAAAAAGAACATTAAAACACATAAGATTTTGTTTAACTGATGTTTTCTCCCACAAAGCAATTAGCATCCTCAAACCAAAGCTTCTATCAGTATAGCAATATCATGGAATAAAACACTTGACAATCAGCCTTGTTACTCCTTGTATTATTAACACAAGAAACACATACCATAAAATACTGTTTAAAACATGCAATAAATAGCACCCAAGAGCTGGTTTTGACACATAATAAGTCTTGACAAGCTTTGGGCTGACTTTGCTGACCTATTGACCCTGCCCATGGGCAAAGCACGTCTCTTTGCCACAGCTAATCTTTTCTGGACACTCCTGTCACAGTACAACTCCATTTGAAATAGCTGAAAAGGTCAAAGACTGTCTCTCCACTTTCAGACTGAATTCAAGTCAATTCATATCTAGGCATCCAGAGTGCTGCAATTTGCTATAGGATCTTCGCAAATGCACTCTGTTCTTTTTCCACTCCTTACCCCCATGGCTCCATCCAGCACCTACTAAAAGCATGCTTGGCTTATTCATACAGCTACAAAATTGTTAATTAAAGGCCTTATTCCTGTGTTTTACAAAGCTGTGCATGCCCTGCAGATAGCACCCAAGTACAAATTCAGAGATTAGGCTCTTTTTATTCATCTTTTACCCAGACAAGAAATATAGAACTATGCACTGTCTCTGGACTCCATTTCCCCAGTTTGGACCCTTGTGGCCATTGCAGTCACTGGAGTAATTGTCAGAGAGGCACCTGCTGAAGTGGAAGTCAGAGGAGATCCACTGTTCAAAATAACTCTCCTTCAAATAACTCTACTGACTGTCTCTCCCAGCTGGGATAATGTCTCTCAGATACTGTTGCTGGGTTCCTGAAAGCCAGAGCAGTGGCTGGCTATTTACTGCTGCTTCCAATTCCTCACCACTAAGAGGAAGAGGGCAAAACAAACTATTGCTTTGACTACAAGACCCATCCAGTAATACAGCATTCATTACATATTTGTAGTATATTGCCTACAGGAAAGAACTGAAAGCTAAAAATTATCTTGAATGCTCAATTTAGAACTGACTGGAAGAACAAGATGAAAAGTAATGGAAATAATAAAAGCGGCATATATTTGCCAAGGTATCTAATACACTGTTTTATTTAATCTTATCTCCTAGTCAAACCTTACAGGTTGGTGAGCTTTCAAGTCAGATTTGCCATTAAAGGACCTGTTTTGACACAGAAGCAGCAGCAAAATTACCTTTTACTTAAAAGCAGGCATAAACCATTGAAGGACAAATGTACCTTTGATCAATATAACACATACTGTGGGAAAGAGGTGATTTTTTTTCCTCTTTTAATGAATCATTGTTTTATCTTTTTTTTTCTCTGACATGAAAATCATAGATTCCAAGATGCATCTTTTTTCAGAGTAAGAAAATATTTTATTTTAGAGATTTTTAGTCATACATACCAGATTTCTAAAAAATAAAGAATTTTGAGGCAACAAAATTAAATGAGGTATTCTCCAACTCTACCTCTGATTAGAGTAGAATAAATGCTATTTTCCAGTGTGTAACATGTGAAAACACACTTTAACCTCCTGTTATTAAAAAGAAAACATGATGACTTCCAAAGTCATAAAGTGCATTAGACTGTCAAGCAAAGTGTTTTAATGATCTGGGAGCGCTGAGAAGATAGCAAGTGCAAGGACTTTAAAACTGACCTTAGTCAAGATAAAGTATATCCAACTTCTAATTCTGTTGCTTTTCCTCCCCAAGCCCGTCCCTAAAATTGAATCACGCTCTGCTGCTTAGTTTTAACCCAAAGCTCACACATGTCAATGGGAAGGCACTGGCCTTGTCCATTTCTCAAAGACACCTTTATCTCTTTCATCAAAAGTGATGTACAAAGAGCAGTATGAACAGAGCTAACTTTCTGTTAAACACAGTGCTTTCCCCCCCCCCCCCAAATATTGAAACAAATTTTATTTGGGAAAAAAGTATTCATTCCCTGAGATTATAATTTAAACAGCACAGTTCCCACTGGAGAAGCCTCCAAGAAGATGGTTCCTGTTGCAGAGTCATTTCAAGCCTACCATCTCAGAAGTACATAGCAACAACTAAATCTAAGTAAGCCACACAACTGCGTGGTGTCACCAGTGGAAGGAAGGTGTAATATAGCAGTGATAACAAAAGCAAATATAGCATCTTCATCATTCCCACTGGAGGTACCATGCAGCATTTAAGCTTCATTATGACACTGTTTGTTCCATGGTAACATGGAAAGGGGGTTGACCTGGGCACAGATTTTGTGTCCAAGTCCAAAGAAATTGATACTATCCATGAACATAAAACCTTCAAGGGTAAAATTCCCCTTTCAAGGGGGTAGATTTTACTTTAAACTCAGTATTATGTTGCCCCTAAAAATGAGACACATAAGGGAAGGTGAAGAGGAAATGTGCACAGAGAAAGAAGACCAAGAGCAAAGATCTTTCCTTTGTGCAGGTCCTGTTTCTTGAATCTGAGAGGGAAAAGAAACACCAAATTTCTTGCACTCCAGTTGTTTCTCTTTTCATATTCTCTAAAAATAATTTCTAAATAACTTAAGTTTTTTCTCTCTCCAAAGTTTTGAAGGAAAAATCAGATAAGTGGGGTTTTTAACTTGCACAGAATGGGCCTGGTCCCAAGTCTGTTCTCATCTCTATTGCTACACAGTGTCAGCAGAGAATGACACCTAGGAATAAAAGTTACTGCTATCTTGCAATTTCCTGCTGTCACAAAATAATGAAGCTACTCTTAAAACAATAGTTCTGCTCTAGTGGATATATTCCCTTCTATGCTCTATCTGCAGCACACACAATGTGTAGTAACATAACTTGTTCCGTACACACATGACACTAAGCCTTTGGCCAACATAAAGAATTTGAACTGGCAACCTCCAGACTTACACATCTGTCCTGTTTCAGTCTGAGTTTAGAGCCAAGCAGCTGAAAGTTAGCATATCCTCTGTAGATTTACACAAAGTAGGCTTAGCAGCCATTCACTGGGATCACACAAAAATTGCCTTTTACTGCGAAAAATGTGTTTATTTGATCTAGAGCCTTGCTTCTTACCTGAAAATAGATTAAAACACAGATGTGTTTTTTCATGTCAGATGTGATAGGCTTACAGTCAGCTCCAGGTCAGGTCCAAAGTCTAGAGCATAGGTCTACTATTACATGGTTCTTTCAGATTGCTCTTATCTTCCAAAGATTTTACACTTCTGAGGCATCCTTTGGGATTTCTGGAAACGTCCTGGGTTTGGCTGAGATAGAGTTAATTTTCTTCCTAAAACCTGGTACAGCGCTGTGTTTTGGATTCACATTTGAGAACAATGTTGATAACACACTGATGTTTTGGTTGTTGCTGAGCAGTGCTGACCCAAAGTCAAGGACTTTTCAGTTTTCCCATGCCCTGCCAGTGAGCAGGTCCACATCTATTAAACTGTTCTTATCTTAACACACAAGTTTGCTCACTTTTACCCTCTGATTCTCTCCTCCATCCCACCAGGGGGGAGTGAGCGAGCAGCTGTGTGGTGCTTATTTGCTGGCTGGGATTAAACACACCAGGAAAAAAAAGTATTTTGCAGAAATTTTACCTTTATTACAAATTATCAAAATGTAAAGTGAAAGCAAACAGAATTGTGTATTATCAGCTGTAGGCACTATACAGTTATCTTATATATAATAATTAAATAAATAAAAAGAAACACCACACACACAAAAACCTGCCTAAACCCACATTAGTCCTTTGCAATTGTCTGTAATGGTGTAGGTGAGGTTCAAGACATTTGCTGGCTGATAGAGGGTTTCCAAAGAGTTAACATGTTGCAGCCAGAGCCCTCTCTGCCAGCGACTGCTTTTCTGTTCAGTTCTATAAATGAAATTTATTAAAACCATTACATGCACAGTGATGCCACAATATCCAGAGCAAAGTTACTAAATCTAAAAGAGCTTTTATTTAATCAGGAGATAGCTAACAGATGTAATGACTGGGGGATGAGGCAGAACCTGGTTTTACATTCAGACCTTGACAACATGGTTTTACCACTTTCAATAATATGGATTTCTTATTTCTCTAAATCTATTACTTTAAATAAAATGTGATCATTTCTAAAAATGTCCCACTTATTATATCCAAACCTTTCTGCTCATGTGTCCAACTGGAACCAAATATTTTCTTGTCTTCCAAAAACCTACTCTAATAATTTTTTTTAAGTAGGCAGCTCTATCTCCCCATCCATCTTGTCTGCATGAAGAAGGGATAACCTGCAGCTGAATTACAGAAAACCTATTCTCCCAGTGGGATCTGAGATAAGATAGACTGCATTAACCCTAAGATTCATTTCCCAGCTAGGAATTCTCCCTAACTCTTTTAAGAAGATCACAGGAAACAGGCTGGATAATGGTAAGAGGTCTATTGAGTGCACTTTCATCACCAGTTTTCATGAAGAGAGAAATGGTAATAAGGTCACAGAAGCCTGAAATGCTGTGGGTGGCTAGAAGACATTTCTCTAAGTACAATAACATTTCAGTCGTGATATACAATGCAATATAGGCCATGACTATCCAGACACCCAGGACACTTTGTCCATATGATTTTCAGATGAAAATCCTAATAGATTGATCCAGTTCACTGATCCTTTTCATACAGTTTGCTCTCTAAAAATACTCACCAAGAAATTATTATCTACATAGCATTTTATTTTACTAATAATTAATAATTGCCATTTTCAAGACTGTTATTTGAAGATTTTTAAACTTTTCACACAAGCATGGACATTCCTAACTGTCATCTGGTGCAGAGCCATCCTCTAAGCCACAAAAAGCGACCAAATATTTTGCACCATACTGTCAGCGTCCAAAGATTCCCAAATACAATCCACGTATTAAAGAAACCATGTAAGTTTTAACTTGTAACAAAGGTAATTCAAAAGAGTACTTTTTGTACCTCCTTAAATTCTACCACAGGACAGAGAAAGATCAGTACACAGCAGCTTAACACAAAAAAATCTACATTTTATAAAGTTGTCCTGCTCTCCCTTTTGCTCCCTAGAACCATACATCCCAGATGAAAACACAAGCCAGAAACATTTATTCCTGCTACAGCCTACAAGCCAAGTGTACTGTATATTCAATCGATTTCCTCAGCCTAACGCAAGACACTCAGCAAGACACTCTCTCCACATTTCACATTACAAAGAGAACATCAAGCTGCAAAGCCATCAAACTTCTCGCTTCTGTTTCCCTGATCCAGCAGCTTGGTGAAATCTCGGAACAGATGGAAAGCATTACTTCGAGAAAAGGTCTCCATTTTGAAAGTGAATAGAGAGTGAAGTAATTTCCTCATTATTGCCTGTGTTGTAGTCATAATTAGCCACCATCTTCTGACAGTAAAGGCAGTTCTGTGACAGACATTTGGAAAAATCCAGTGTACTGAACTGGTTCATGGCTTTGGAAGCAGGGCTTCCAGCAAATAATATTATGAGAGGGCTTTTATCTTAGTTAATTAAAAATATAAGTAACTATTGAAAATATAGTTAATATAAAAAAAAATTTTGATACAGCACAGAATTCAGAAAGGAATTAAATACTGCTTGAACCTAGTTTTTACAACCAGTAACATCACAGGGTTTAGACATTGTGTTATGGTTATTCTGACCCATTCCTTTTCTCATCATCTCCAACTGGACACAATGACGGGACCAAATTTTTACCTAGCTAACTCAACCAACTGCACACTACATTCACATGCTCACATTCCTGTTCAGATCTTTTCAGAGTAACACAAAACAGATATTTAAGCTGCGCACTCATTAGATAATTCACAAGGTTTGCTCATCTGTTTGAGTATAAAACAAAGTAGTTTAAGTTGCTTAAAGCTAATGATTCTGATTAGTAAAGTCCTTACATCTGCTTTGCAGCTGTCCTTTCTACAAAATCAATAGCACAACTGATTTAGTGCCCTCTAGGACAGCTTCAGAAAATTCTTCTACAGTTAATGTAGACGCAATTTTTCTTTGCTCTGCTCCTGGCTGAGAACACAGGAAAGGTGCAATGTCAGGACAAATCCTCTGATTCTCAGTCACAGGTTGACCTCCATAAACTCAACATGAATTAGAGCAACCCCTCTGAGCTGCATGATCTGTGACAGTCTCTGCACAGAGGGAGTCCAACTCTGTCACAATGCATATGTAGCACAGCCCTCTCCTTATCTGCGAAGGGAGGGTGTGTTGGCAGGTCTGGATTGAAGCTGTGACAAACATTGCTCTCCCACTGCTGAGAAGTATCTACTGGGCACTATCTTTGTGGACATTTTATAGCAGCACTGTGCTAACAAACAGAAATTATGTAGTGAATCCTAAAGAGTCCTTGTCTCAGAAATTCTATCACCTCTTAAACCGCATTATAAATGACATGTTTTAGCTTAATAAATACGTGGAAACAAGAGAGCACCAAAGTGAGTCTGTGCTCTAGTTTTGTTTCTATCTTGATAAAGACAAAAATGATTTTCTGGGAATTAGCCCTGCTGCAAATTGCATATGCCTTTAAGTGCAGGTGACCCTCCTCTTATTTACTTCACTGTCCACTTCAGTAAGTGGAAAATATATAATCTTTCACAACTTAAAACAAATAGCAAACAGCTTTACATCATCCCAGTAAGGCTCATTTTCTTGGTGAAAGTGAGGTTATAAAATTCCAAATTTGCCCATGGCTAAATACTATCAAAGAATTACAATATAAATAATTTTTTATTTATGTTATTAATGGGAAGTTCCATTTTTATTTAAAGAATATTTTTAATAAATGTGCAACAGAAAAAGTCACCAGGGAGGAAGATTAGAGCACTAGACTCTCTCCCCTCTCTTAGAAACTGTAGTTTGAAAGCAGCCCAAAATATTAAGTGGACTAGATTTGGCAGGCAAATACTGATAAAACATATCATGTTCTTGCCATGCAATCTGACACACTGTACTTGGCAAAGTCTGCCTGGCACTGGACAAGAAATAAATTAGCACAGAGGCTAAATAACCCCAATCTGACTCAAGAAATTTACTTCCTTCATATATGGGTTGAGGTTATTGGCAGAAATGTTAGCACTCAAAATCTGCATCCAACCAACTCTGTATATTATTTATGTGTGTTCTGGATATTGCAAAAGAAAACACCCTCTCCCATTAAAAGTTAATCAGTTACCAATTCCCAATTCTGCATTTACAACAAGACCCATTGATAACCCATTCTTTAATAACTCTAAAAAAAAAACAAAACCAAAAAAAAACCCCTCAAAACCCCCCACCAACCCAACAGAATGAAACTCCCAATTTTTCTACTGTTTATTGCATAAAATCCCATACCAAAAAAGGTGATTTCTACTCCTCAGTTTTCAGACAAAGTTATCACATCATAAATCTTCACTTCCCAACTGGTTAATTCAAGACAGTAGGTATGCTAACTACAGGTAGGCACTGAGGCAGGACTACAGGTAGGCATGGAGTATTCCAGTGCTGCAGTAGATTTGACATACCCTAATTTTGGGGGACTACTGCTCACAGCATCATAAACATTGGCAGAAATGCTTTCACAATCATTTTGCCATTTACACCCTTGTGTCAACACTTAACCTGACTCATTTAAAGGATTTTAAAAAAAAAAGCCCACACCCAAACTATTGACATTTAG
Organism: Pseudopipra pipra; assembly: GCF_036250125.1. NCBI lineage: Eukaryota > Metazoa > Chordata > Aves > Passeriformes > Pipridae > Pseudopipra > Pseudopipra pipra. The sequence continues at coordinate 11,946,014 of NC_087556.1, forward strand.
CTAGTTATTGACAAGTTCTGACACCTGCTTTCATAACTGAACACCTGCTTTGCATAGGAGATTCTTTAAAAGTACTGTCAGGGGAGGGGAAAGAGGAGAGAAGCTTATCTTCTTTGCTACAGCCAGCCCTTTTGTTGTGAAGATTTTGACACAGATAAGGACCTTACTAGCTCTACTGGGAATTAAACAAATTGACTCTAATAGGTTTTAATGTATAATGATTAGCTCATTTATAAAAGATTCTACCCAATCCTCAATTATTCAGATATGGGTCAAGATCAAGGGAGTACATCAAAACAAATACTGCACCTACACAAGAATTCAGAAGTTAAATGAGAAACAGATCAATGGACTCTAATCTCATACAAAGACATAGAAAGAAGTGTATTGAAATTCAGGAGAGTCGGGAAATCACCACTCCATGTAACACTATTTAAAGTGGTATCAGCTACTCATAGACAGCTTGCTGCTTTTTCCTTTACCAGGCTGCATTAAATAGTCTGTCACAGGTGGGTGACATTTTACTCTCAAGAAAACATTAATATAAGCAGTTGAGTTATATATATATATACACACATATATATATGAGATAAACTCATCTTGAGCAGGAAAAATTGAAAGAAAATTAACCATATCATATTTGTCACATGGCATGCCATTAGGTTAAAATTCACAGGCTAGATTAAGCTTGAGATTCAGCCGTCAAGAAACAGCTCAACAAGTCAGAGTTTATTGGCTTTGTATTAGTCTTCCACTCATTGTTCATTGAGGTAAACTAAAAAATTATAAATGTAAGACTATAAATCTTGAATAGAAAAAATTTAAACAGAAAATATATCAATAATAACCATACAAGACCTGATGTCATTTGGTTCCCTGATAACTAAAAAAATTAACCCTGGGATGCAATTTCACCTTCCGGATAGTCTGCTCTTCCTTTCCTTCAGCTATTTGTTTTCATTTGGAAAGGATCAAAATAAGGACTCTCATTTGTCTAATAAGAGACACATAACTTAAAATCTCAATTGTTTTCCATTTCAAAAAAGGGAAACAAAATTTGCACTGATTCTGGTGATGTTGCTCAATACTTTTAAAATATCTTAACAAAAGATGAAATAAGCTGTTAAAATGTGTAAGTAAAGTTATACGCAAATTAAAGTTATGACTCTTTTGCAAGTCACAGGTCATCTGACTTGCTTATGGATGCACATACACTAAAAAAAACACCAAACTTTCCTCCAGTGGAAGTACCAGTGCATTTGCTAAATGTTAAAAATTGACATAATTATTAATCTCACTGGGCATTATCACATATTCTAACATCTTAGTAGCAAGGCTGGGGCAGAAAAGTGATAATAATATTGGACAAGGAGCATCACAAGCAGTTATACAGCTGTTTCAGCTGGTCACTGCCAGAGCTTTCCAGCTGTGAGGTCCCAGACCAGCATGGCACTCCCACACTGAACAGCTCAGAAACAGACACCACGGTGCTACCCCCAGCAGGAGTTTGTTGGCTACAAAGCACTTGACTCAAGAAGACTTGATTCTTTCAGCAGTACCACGTTGTAGAGTAAAAAAATACAATAAAATATAAAAATAGGAGAGGCTTAAGTCTCTCCTATATTTAATTTTTCAGAAAGCATATTATTTCCAAGTTATTTACATTTCACAATGAAGATCTAACTTGTAAATAAAAACAACCCACTGCACCAAAAAGCCAACATGTAAGCATTTTTCCCCATGAGGCTGAAAAATACCCCAGTGATCAAGTGTATCCACCTAGAGATGCTGTGATTCAGAAGAGCACATCCAAAGCAGCTCTCTCTGCTCCACTGGCATCTCTCACCTGCACCCCACACCAAATCTTGGAGCACTTTCTAATTCTATTAATTAGTACTGTATGGTTAATAATTTTTTTAAAATAGTTTTAGGTTTGTCATAAGTATAAAAGATCAACTACAGGCATAAAATCTAAAAAATGCTTAAAAAAATTTATTATTTAACTTTCCTGCAAATGGCAAATGCATTTTCCTTTGTCTGATGGATGCATAACCTTCCTTGAAAACTGTCTTTTACACCATTAATTTTAACCTGTCCTAAGGTAGTACAAGGGACTTTGTCTAATCATGCCAAACTATTGGCTGGAAGAAATAAAGGATCTGCTCCCATACATCTATGAAGCAGAATAGCAAAAATAATCCAAGTAAAATGTCAACGTAAATGCAAGTTTCTCCTATTGGCAGCACATGCTGCATCTCCCTAAGAATGGGAACATTAAGATGCCTTTGTGCCATGTCTCAACTTATACAAAGGCCATTTATTACACTTCAGCAAAAAAGAGGGGAACTGGACAGAACAGAGCACCACAAGAGTAAGAAGAAACAACCCTCAGGCCCTGATAACTTCTGAGCCTTGCTTCATACCAAAATGAAGCTTCACAGTGAATTCCAAAATAAAGGAGAAATCAGGAGAGTGGATTTTATAAACACCTATTTTGTGCTAAAACACAGATGTTGTTACTCATTATATATATATTTTTTACTTATTATAGGATACTCTGTAGGTAAAATACAGCTTAAGTTGTCCATGTACCTAATGGAGCTTCTAGAGATCAATGAAGAACATGTCTTAGGGATAAAAGAAGCACGGCTCTTAGCTCAGGTAAGTAAGTAACCTGCCATCCCATACATGCTCACACTCTAAAGCCAGCTGACACTCACCATGCACATACTCCTTGTGGGATTTTTGAGAACCACAGAGGTGTGAAGCCAAGTGGAATTTCAGGAAATCATCTTTTTTTCCCTAGTCCTATTGCATAGCAACAAGCAGCTTTTCAAGCAGTATTTTCTACAGTTCAGTTTCTCAGTTGAGTAAATGTTTACTCAGATGTTATTTTCGACTGGGATGCTACTTTAACTGTGGTACATCTCAGATTGAATACTTCAGTAGTGACAGGATCCTGTGCATCCTGAAGTGAAACAGAATACTATATGCATCTCTGAAAATGCAATTAAGCCCCAGTGAGGCACTAGACTTTCCTAAATCATGTTTTTCTCCTTCATGTTTTACAAAAGAAGAGCATTGTTCCTATCGAAAGCAGACTTGTATCTCCATCGACCCAGCAGGCCTGCACAAGAAACCTAAATTGCCTCATAACCAGCTCATGACCTCAGTGCCTTTTAATTATGTGGGTTTCCCTGTAGCCTTTAGTTAACATAGACATGGGGGACAGGAAAGGGGGAGTCTACAACCCACGTAGAAGAAATACAGACTTTGTACAGATCTCGTGTCTTACTTCTGAAATGTGTACCCTACATAAATTCAATAGCGCTTATTTTCAAACTGTAGTACTCCCGATTGCTAGCCAAGAACAGCCTAATTGCACCACCCCTGCTGTGGCTACAGTATCCTGCACACACAGCTAAGCACACTTGAGCCTAGGTAGATCACCCAGCAGGGAAGGAAACACCTGAAAGGAAAATATTTGGGCAACTGAGCACTCTGGTGCTGCAGCATGGCCAGGACACTCTCAGCATGGTCAAATCCCACCTAAGTCTGCAGAAGGTCACTTAAATTCTCTTCAACTACTTTACTTTCTAATAGAAGGTGTTGGTATTTCTTTTCAGTCTTAGAGTCAGACCAAACTAGTTTATATAAGAGGAGTGAAGGAATGGATAGATAACCCCAAACAAAGTACCGTATTCAAATGAGAATAGTCACTAGCCACAGAGGGTTATCTGCTGAATTAGGGTTGTTAAAGGCAAGTTTCTCCTCTATTCTCTCATTATTTAGACATCTTAGTGTGTGTTTATTTTTGCCATTTAAAAATCTTTTTTTCCCCTCAGTATTTCCAAAGTAACATAGAGGCACACATCAAATTAACATTTTCACTTTCCACAGCATTCTTCCAACAAAATTTCTGACTGTTTAATGACTATTCTAGCCCAGATTCATTGATGTACCTGTCATTTCTTCTCTTGAAATCTTAAAGCAGAAATTTAAGGATCTGGTGTTTTGCTTTTAAATTGCCCTTATCAGCATAATTCAAGAATAGGCTTGAAAAATCAAATAAGTCTACCAAAGTCTACAGGTAACTGCCTTAAAACCATATTAACATCAAAATTCCTCGTTTATAGCTCCTGTTTATTTTTTTACAACGGTTGAAACATTACACTTTGTCACTTTCTGTCGGTTTGTAATATTATCCTGTGTATCTGCATTTAGCAAATATTTTGTATGAAAAAAATAGTAAATATCTTCAGTGACCAAAGAGGTCAAATATTCCCTGCCTCCATTAGGTTCTAGGGAAAGGTATCTGTTATTTTCATCAAAATCACTGAGACACTTTTGACTCCTGTTTCTCACTTCCTTGCCCTGTGTACCACACTACTGTGGGAGTAACTTTGGTTCCCCTGCTGTGTTTCCTGACTGGAGGAGGTTCTGCCAACCATGGACAGATAGCCCCCTCTGCCAGCAAGTGGTAGAAGCTCTCCCTGCATTAAAAAAAAAATAATTGCAAAATCCACACCTAGGTTTTTTTGATTATTTTTGAAATAAACATCTACTCTCTCAAACTTTCATGGAGATCCTTTATTCCCAAAAAATTCTAAAACATATTGATTACCTTTGTTTCCCAAGCTGTGGCAACTACTGTTCTGAAAACATACTTAGAGGATTTCAGCTGTTTGTGCAAAGCAAGGTGGCTGTCACAGAGCACCAGCTGTGAAAGGATTCTTATCCCTTTCTCCTGTCCCAAATGCGGGCACAATATTTAAACGAAGTTTAGACACATTAATAATGAAAATCTGGTGAAGCACATACTCTTGACTCATATAGCAATGTTGAATACAGAATATCCATTAGTTCCTGACAACATGGATTATTTATAGGCAAGTCTGATAGCACCACCTATTATTAAGGTTGCTCAATACTTCCTATTTTATGACCCCTGGTTTCAGTCTTTTTATGCCTTTGCCACCTGGGATGACTATTGCATACTGATGTCTGCCTTCAACAATCCTTGTTCAAAGTTCAACCTTTCAGGAGCAAAATTATTCAGAAACACAATATTTTTGTTCATTTTTTACAGGAATCTGGGAACCTTGCTGAAATTTTTCATTACTCTGCAGGAACTTGAACTTTGTCAGAATAGAGCACATTTTTTATTTGCATGTAGGAAAGCCCCCCAAATATGGCAAATTTATAAGCATATGAAGGGGGAAAAAAACCTAAACAAACAAACAACAACAAAAACCAACATTTTCCCTATGAACAGAAGAAAAAAAAACCCAACACCACTGAAGACCTCACTGCCAGTGAACAGTTGCTATTTATATATGAATCATTCCTGCCTAATAAGAATATATGTTCTAACCCAAGGCTATGGAGAGGGGAGGAAAAGCCTGGTTTTTGCTCCTAGAATGGCACTTCTGTGGTGTCTAAAATAAACAAGTTACTGTAATGCTGGTCTTGAGCACGTTGCCTGAGACTGAGAGCAGCATGACACTACTAACACTGTGCCACCACATTCAGTGGTGATGTCAATTTATCTACCAACACAGAAAAGGCTCCCTCTTATCTGCTGCTTGTACCCTGAGCACTTCTGGGCTTTGGGTCAATTAACACATTCTTCCAACCTGAGTCTTGTACAATTGTTGGTTTCAACTGCAATAAGGAATGAAAGAGCCAACAGCAACCTGAGATATTTTTTGATCCTACACTGAAGAGGGCTGTTCTAAAAATGTTCAAGTTTTGATATATGAAACATGTGCATGCTTAGAATCTGCTGATGACAAGCAGGTCTCATTCAGCCAGATGTGCAACCCAGGTGCATGTAGAAAAATAAGAAGAAACAGTTCCTGGCATAAACATTGTAGAGTACCAAACAACTAAGAGATCCAATCCATTCAGGGAAGCAAAAGGAAATGTGTTGTGATTCCTTATGCAGTGTTTTGATAATGCAAATCAAAGTTCCAGTGCAATCACAGCTCTGTTGGCCTTGGTGCCTGTGAGGAAGAAGTGGTCTGTACATGTACACATCTAGAAAATGCTAAGGGTCAAACACCACAGCACTCTAACATTGACTTCAAATTGCAAAAGCCACCTCCAAAGAAAACTCCAGCACAGAAAAGTGGTTAAACAGTTTCCTCTTTAGTTGCTATCTCTTGCTATGTTTCCGAGAGTCAGGAAATAGATCTGAGCTGAAGAATCAGACAGAAAACCAGTACAGCTCCAAACACACTGAACTTCCGGATAGCTTAATCGGTACGTGCCTTTACAGGCATGAACAGCATGGAATAAAACCAGGCATGCAAAGGCATGTGAAGTGGTTTCTATATCACACCAGGGTGACAGGAATCCACAGAGGAAAGACCAGCCTGCTGTTCCCATTTCAGAAGAGTAATCAGGTCGCTTTTGCAATGCAGTTGGCCTTTACTGGCCTCCTGCCTACGCTGGAGTCATCCAGCTGTCAGAGCACCATGCTGCTCCTGCTACAGCCTTTCATCGCTGCCAACTCCTGAATTACTGGAAAATTACTTGGCAAAATGACATGCGGATAAAAGGGAGAATCCCAGAATTTCCCTCATCGTAGATGAAAAGGAATATTCCATTGCTGTGTTCTCTACTAAAGAAATTAAATTAACTCACATTACCTCATTTCTGTATCAGTTTTTAATAGCTTTATGTTAGATGAAAAAAGTCAAGTTGCTGAAGACTGCCACAAGTGAGCTAAAGAAATATGAAGTTTGCACTAAATAAGTGCATTACTGTGCTGCTTTATTCTGTCCAGTTCCATTCCAAGTGGAAACTCAGTTTTCAGAATTTCCTAAGGATTTGGGAAACTAGCAGAGGTTAAAGTAGGGAACGGAACACATGCCTCAGGCAATACAGCCTGAACTAAGTTTTTGTGAAAAAATCCCCACAGCAAAGTTAGATTAGTGAACTAAAATGGCCCAAAGACAGATCTGTTGAGTTAGTTTGCTTTTAAGGTTTCAGTGGGAAAGGAACAATTAAATGGTGTGCCTCTTAAGAATGCACAAATTTAAGAAGACTCTACCAGCCTGAGGTTTCAGCCAAATCATACCCTTTTTAGAAGGTGCTCTCAACTTCTTTCACTGTTGTTGTTTTTAAAACATTTCTACTATGTTGTCATTATTTCCACTGCACTGCTACCTTTAAGAATGTTTTGGCATGTTTAGTGACTTCTTGTTCCTTCACCTTTAAAACTCTCTTGTGCAGTAAACAAACTCAAAAGCCCTGATAAAAAGTTTAATCTTCTAAATGGGTTCACAAGAGGAAGTCATTCATGTTTAGTTCTTCTATTCCTCAGCAGATCTCTTACCAGATCCTGAACTGTAACAAGATAAACATCCTAATTTTACACACTGTCATTTCATTGTAAAAAAACAAACAAAAAAATCACAGAATAAGAAAGGCTCAAAATTTATTCAGAAATCTCAATGTTTTTAACAGTTTTTCCCAGAAGTTAGTGTTCTTTTGTGATGTGCTAGACAGACATATGAGAGACAGCTTCTACCAGAGAACTTACAATCAAAACATCAGGCATGACAAGAATGGAAAAGAAGCAAGGGCAGAATGAAAAATAAAGCAATTGAAGTCAGATGAAGGTATCCTTGGCCAATGATTTTTTTGCACGAGCCATTTTAGGGGAAGATGTTAAATGCCCTATCTCAATAACAGAGTCTCTTAAGTAAATATATAGACTAAAAACGTTCATAATTAAACCACCACTGCACAGCAGGTACGAAACACCATTCCAGGAAGAGGAACAGGTCATGGCAGAAACGTTATGCTGAGCTGAGGAATTTTTATTTCCTCCTTCATGCACACATTCTCTTGCATCTTTACCTACCGTATCTAACATATAGACATGTTGTCATTGTGCCTTCATAGTATCTTACCAAGCTGGGAACACACAAAAAAGTTTAACAAAACAAACAAACAAAACCCCACCCAGAATGTCTAGAAGGTCTTATCACAGACAACATTCATATAGTACAGAAAACATTAAGTTTATTTCCCAGATAAGAGCATATAAAACATAATGGTTATGACAAAACTCAATGAAATCATAAGGAGGCTTTTCAAATCTTTCATGTTACTGGCATAAAGTAACAAGAGAAGTTTTTCACAAGCTCTCTATGATACTTCTAAGTCTCTTTTCAGAAACATACCTAGGCATAGGGCAGAAATACAGCTAGGATCCCTGGCATGGCATGGAAAAGACAAATAGAAAGGCAGCTACGGAAGCCTACAGAGAGTGTGAAGAAAAATCCAGTAGGAGAGCTTCAGATTTAGCATACCTTGATAAGTAACTCCTGTCATATACAATATGCCTTTATATCTCTTATATACATAGGAAGTTTACATATTAATGTTTGCATGATGGTAAATCGGAGGACTGCTTCATTAGATTTGAAGGAGCACTTCTCCTCAGGCCAGGCCTCTGGTTTGACTCAGATTGAATTACAAAGCTAAACAGAACAGGAAGGATCTGTGCTCCTAATTCTGTTTGATAGATCACTTTGTCATTCTGAGATGCCAGATTGAAGATAGCCGCCTCTTCCTTGGCAAAGAACAGCGCTTTCAAGCTCCAGGCTATCAGAGAGCCCGAGCGCCTACGTGCACAGACTGACAGTTGCATTAAGATGTTTCCTGTGGTTTCTTTAAAAACTTATGGCAACCTGCTCGTTATTAGCCTTCTGTAGTTGGAGGGAGTTAAATTGGGTGAGATGAAGTGGAAGTCACAGCTGAGGGTGCTCTGGGCTGTAACACCGCAGGGTAACCACACACCTCTGCAGATGTGCTGACTGGGGAATCTCCCTATCAGAATTAGGAGGCAGGTTTAGTGGAGATTATGGCAAGTAAGTGGAAAAAGTCTTCAGGAAATTAGTTTTTTCCCATTCTTTCTGAATCTGAGGGGATTCAAAGGCACTTCATTGTCATAACTGTTTCATGTTTAGCTATGGTTGTTGAAAGCTCTTCTCCTAATTTACTGTACAACTCTCAAATTGCCGATTAGGGGAAAAAATAGACAAAACGTAAAGGCACATCTGAGAACATGTGGAGTCCATTACCAGAAAAAATTCATGGCTTATTTTCACTTATCCATAGTTACTATTTGTAAGAGGCTTTTACTTTCTGAAATTTATCAGGTGCAATCTGAAAGGATATAAAACAGACTTAAGCCAACATACATGTGTCCACACAAAAACCTATCAGTTAAAGTAAATGCAATACCATCCTCACTATGGAACTACTGTACCTATACATAAAAACCTGCAATTTCTCTCCCCTATGTCCTGCTTTCCAATATACTAAGCCACAAAAAAATTTGGAGTAAAATAACGAGGGCAGAAGATTTCAGTAGTTTTCAGGGAGCTGGTAACTGGCTGCTATTCTGCTCTGCTTGAGCAGTAAGAGGTGCACAGGCCCCTGAGGCTCACTGGTAATGAAGCCTCAGACATTTCTGATACACTACTACAATAACAACATGTTTCTCTTGCACAGGACCTTTCCCATAAGACAGATACAAAGAGAGGAAATAGTAAACGTCATAGGCCCTCTAGAGGTAAGGTCAGTGTTACTCACATTTGACAAGTTTTGTGTTACATAAAAATTACTGAAATAATCATCCCTAGTCTTAATTGAGGACTTTTTAAAGCATCTCAAAACACTTCAGAGATGAAGTCCGGTATTTCTGTAGACAGAGGGACAGAAGCAGTTTTCCAAGGCTAAACTTGAGAATCTAGTGATGATCATCCTCCACCCTTGTTCAATTTTCTAGCTTCTATCCTTGATAAATCTTAACGTAAGTAAATTTATTCACTATGTCTTAATAAAGCCTTAATTTTTCCAAATATCTATTTTTAATTCCTTAAGACATTTATCATGCAATACTGATTATCTGGGAAAATAAGACTCATAAGAAATAAACTGCTCATATGCAAGAAACTAGACATACAAGAACTAGCACTAAAACACACACAGCTGCTGAAGACAGCTCCTTCACTGGTTTGTTTCCAGTCAGACTGTTAACCAGGAATTAGGTTGGCAATTTACAGCTGAGGGCCAGAAGAAAGACAGGATGAAAATCTTGCTGATTTGAAATACATCATGTCCTGAAATTCCTTTGGAACAGCTGGAACATGCAACCACTCCAGTTTAAAGCTAGAAATGAGGTTCTATCCCTAAGAATGGATAGACACAAGTCAATAAAGAGGAAGTGGAGTGCATGAACTAGACAAAAAGGAAATTAGGTCATATCTATGTTCTGCTGGTCCCAACTTTTTCTGAATCCTCACCATTGCAACAGAAGTTCAGACAGCTGTTCATGGAGCCCTGGTGGAGCCACCTCAGCCACAGGGGGCTCAGCTGACAGAGCTCTTGTGCCAGGCAGGCTTTGAGAATAATCATTGAAGCACAGGAGAGCAACATGGGCTGGGTGACCTCCAAAGGAAGAAAAAGATGGCCTTGTGCTCTGCAGTTTTATTTAATGATTTCTTAATCCCTTCTTAGACTTGGACCATTTGGGGAGGAGGCTGTTGGGGGAGTTTATGGTAAAGCGTAAAGAATGTGTTGCAAAGGAGAATCTTAGTAGGAATTTGACCTTTCCTTACTTGAAGTCATTTGGTCATTTCAAATGAGGTTAGTTGCATAGGCTGAAAAAATGGATCTAGATGAACAAATCTGTTCTGCCCTGATCTATGGTGATTTCAACTCTTTTGAAATACACATAATTTCATCATCAAGAAAAAAAATCCTCAATGAGGTCAATCCTCCACTACAGGATCCTGAAGCTGTGATAAAGCATGAGATACTACATAAAAAAGTAAGTCCCAAGTTTCAGTCTTAGTCTTAGCTAGACCTCTTTAAGCCCCACAGTGCATCTAAGATTTTTTTTTCTTAACTTCTTTTCTTTTAGTCAGTTTATCTGGATGGTTTTTGTAATACAGTTGACCATGGGGCCGCACACATGTTTCTAGCACAAATGAGGGATTATGTATCCAGGTGCAGAAGAATAGATACAGGCAAAGAATTATTAGTTTTCAGAAAAGCAATATTTATTTAGGTATTCTAGACATTCATTTTGACTCAAGATGTGCATGGGAAATTCTTAGATATTTGTTTTCCATAGAGTTCCTGGCAATTCACACAAACAGAAAGCAAAAGACAGTATCATTGCACAGATCACAGCTACCCTTAACATCTGATAAATAAGTGTATGACACTGGTCCCTTAGGAAAACCAGTAAAGACTCTTCACAATTTAGACAACAAGGTAAAAGGCAGGAATTATGTTTATTTTCCTATTCCGCATATTTATTCAGATCACATTGTCCAAAGGAAGAGATTCCTACGTCCCCCACTAGAAATGCTATTCATTTATCTTCAACTAAAACTACCATTTTTAACAACATAGCAATTTTATAGCATTGTGCAGTTACTGGAGGGCCAAGGAATGGAACAAGCATAAGTCCTACAGTAAATGGCATGGAAATTAAGCATATGTGATAGTTCATATAGTGTATCCATAAGGACCAGAGGAAATCACGTTATCCATTACTGTTATAATTTGGAAAATGCTAGGTGTTTGTCATTCATGTAAAATCCTATGAGCAGTAAAACAGTTTATGCCTCATATAATCTGCCTTAAACTTTCTTGCCACGATAGTTCCCTCAATGACTTATTTCCACCTGCTGTGAATTGATGTATGATGACAGCAAATAAAAGTCTGCTTTTAAGTTGTGATGTTTTTCATTCTTTTTTGCTGCTAAATTTAAGACTGACCAATTTTTCATTAGACAAGCCTATTTATTCACAGATGAAAAGTAGATAGAAATCCATATAGCTTTTTGTGGTTTATTATTCAGACATCTTTGCAGACAAACCCAACAAGCTGGCTCCCTGGAAAATAAAGGATATTTGGCTGTGATTAGTAGCTATTTTCCTTAAAAAAATAGCTCTTGTTTAAATTTGGCTCCCCCTATTTTGTCAGAGTAACTGGGAGTCTTTTCGTGAGGGGAAAGGCAGATATCAGTTCTACATCAAATATTTGATTGTTACAGTGGGATTTCTATTCGATATGTAGAGCACACAACTTCACTTCTGATCACATTTTCCATTATTTCTTTTCCAGACTGAAATAATATACAATTTTAAATTTCATTTAGAAAAAGTCAGAAACTGCTCTAGATGGAATTTGAGAAGTTTAATCACTTAATATATCATGAGGAAGTAGGAATTCATTGGCCATAATATTTTCAATAATTTGGTAATCTGTTCTGCAAAGAGATTCACTGAGTACTTCAGAGGAAAAGCACACATCTTTATTACAAGTTTTCTGTAATGTGCTAGTGCACTGGGACTTGGCATGCCTGCCTTTCTCATCTAATTAAAAAAAGAGATGATTCATTGATAAGGGAAATGATTCCTAAAGTAAATTGCAGTCTCCTCTGTGCTTTGGTATGTGTAAGCAGTAACTGGAAACTGTCTCAATTTTTCCATGAAAGAAGATGATAACAATGTTTTATCTCAAACTTGTGCACAGCACATCAGTGTTAGCGAGGGGCTTTGTGATACATGCACAAGCAAACACTTCACTCAAAGATAATTACTGTTCTTCTGAAGCTGGCCACAGCACTGCACTGAAAAGGCAACCGAATTCCATGTCCTGCAAGAAGGTACCATTGGTAAAGGGAGAAAGTCTGAATGGTCAGAAAGGTTATCTTCACCTTTATTTGTCTCCATTTTTGTTTCCAGATCAATCCTTGGGACAAATTCTAGTGTTTGTCTGTTGCTTACAGTACTACTGTTAAAGACTTCAAGAGAGGAATTAGAAAACCAGCTCACTGTACTAAATGGAAGAAATTAATTTGACTGAGTATAAGTCAAATGGCACTTGCCAACAGGCAGAAGAGAATTCCTGAACTGTCAAATGCCACAAGAGAATCCCCTGCCAAAACCTTCCAAAAAGATATTATGTTAAAAGTACTACATCATCAGAAGCTCACACTGGCAAATCACCACTCCCCCTTGAACCATCTCTGCCCCAAGGACACCTTCTGCCCATGAAAGCTGTAGCTCTGTTTGTGTTAGCCCCTTCACAAATGGGGCTAACATCAAGCAGGAAACACAAATATTTCATAATGGCATGCCCTTAACTTCTAGATTGTGCTTTTATTAAATGAGCTTCATTTGAAAACATACAAAACAATCAGTGCAACCCCAAAATGTACATAGCTTACCCATTTATTTGTGCTGAAGTTGGAACAGCATCAGCATGTCAGACTTGTTGAGATAAAATCTGATCCAACATCCAAGTTTTACGAGTGATATTTTTTATGTTTCTTAAATAGAAGAATGAATCATAGTTCTTGACCACTCTGCATCTGGATTTGAATTTCATGCATCTTTTACAGTTTCAAAACAAAGCTAATGGATGCTGCTGTGACTCATTAGCCATCACACCACATTAAAAAAATTCCCTTCAAGATTGAGTGCCTGAGCTAGAGGGCAGACTGCATCCCCTGTAAACTCAATTCCTTCTTCTCTTGATGAATGTTATCACTTCCTTTATTTCAATTTTATAACATTATATCAGCCTGGTCCACTGAAGCCCATTTCAAAGAAGATCAAAACTGTGATCCATTTTTCTTATGAAAAAGTGAGAATAAACATTGTGAATTAAATTAGGGCTACATCACGCTTTAAAAATTACCTAAAGACTCACATCCTGTTGTTCTCAGTACCTATTTCTCCATTCCATTCCAAGCAGAACACTCATGAAACATGATTTATCACAAACTAGAAGCTTGGCATACCTAAAGTTGCCCAAAATGAGCAATACAGTAAATCTTATCCTGAATATAATGTATTTTTGCATCACCAGGCAAGCACACCAGCTGCTGAACAGTGTGAGTGAGACACAAGGCTTACCTGTAACAAAAGGCTAATCATCCTGATCAACCTGAGTACTTGGGATTCTTTTGTCTTGTCTTTAGCATTAGTTTGGTGAAAATAAGCTCTCAATTTAAATACCTATTATATAAATACATAAAGAATGGCTGACTTCCATAATGTCATGGAAGTCAGCCATTTGAAATGCAGATTGAGAGAACAATTTAGTTTGGAGAAGGCTCCTGGCTGGTGGAGTTCTGAGTGTCTCTGTGGATGGAGGCTCTACCACCTCTGTAGGCACTGTGCTATTGCCTGGCTACCTTTTTTACCCTGATGTCTCATAGGATTTTCCCTCATTGCCACCTGTGTCTGTTGCCTCTTGTCTGAGTCCATCTTCCCTGCACCCTCCTCCTGCTGGGTAGATCCAGCCCTGTCAATGAGCCAGAATAACACCACACAAACAGGCTGTGCACACTACCTACATCCTACAGCAATGCAGCAGTGGTTATGAACATCAGATCCTCTTCCACTCCTTTATGCTTTCTTTTATACAGTCCTCACTGTCACCCCCCAACCTAGTAATAGATATTTGAATATATTAACCTTGCAAGAGTAAGAAGAATTTATCTGGCACAGACCCAGAAGTTCAAGCATATATCAGCTTCTGAATCTGAACCACTTGTCTGTATTGACAACTTTAACAAGATTTAAACTATGAAATTGGACTCCCTCCTAAGTATCCCATAAGCAATTTTTTCTAATATCAACCCCAGAATAAAGATGCTATGAAATAACTTAGCAGAATCATACTAAAAATTAGACCATGTATTTCCAAACCTTCAAGAAAACATTTTATTAAAAACTCCATTTAAAAAACTACTTAATAAAATCGTTATTTATTTATCATTCTTTTTAGGTTAGAGGGTCATCTCTGACATTTTCTCTGAACTGCCTTTCCTATTTCTACCTCAAATCTCATTATATCACAAAAGGCCAGATTCAGACCAGATGTTACCAGGCAAAAATTGACGACTCCTTCAGTGAAGAAGTTGTGCCTTCACTGAAGGACTGAATTTAGCTCCATAAGCTTTCACTGGCAAAAAAAATGATGGTGCCGTCTGCCCATCACAGCCAGACAGAACCATCCTACTGAGGAGACACTGAGGAACATCGTATTTCCCACAGCGGGAGCAATCTCCCCTGAATCTCCACATGGTCGGCAGTGTGCCATTAAAGCCACTTAGGAAAACAAGCCCTCTATAAACAGATTATCTAACAGAAAATTTTTGTCAGTATTGCTGTGTCTTCTATAATATACCATTCTAATGCTGTTTTACTACTGTAGAAAGAGAATTAAAATCTAGAAGCAGCAAATCTAAAGTTTTTGAATCATTTTCATTTATTATGAAAAATCATGCTCCAATAATTAACTCAGCTTTTGTATCTGTGACAGTATTTCATAGGTTTGTTATTTGACAGTAAAGGAAACACTAAGTGGGTGAAAACATCGGCATAACCTAAGTGAGGATTTTGTACAACAGGAATTCCTATAAATTTTTCCATTAGAAAGAAGAAAGCTCTCCATATGCTCCACTTGAACTGAACCAACCTTTACAACATGCATTGCTGAAAACAAACTCAGTTGCTAAACATCTGCACTGCAGGTTCATTAATACAATCACCTAAGTCAGTCGTATTATATTTATTAGTATCTGCACTATATCTCACTGGAAAACACAGGGCTTTCCATGTTCCCTAAAATGCATCAAACTTAGTCCACTTTCCACGAGGCAGTGAGGGGGATGCTCTCTCCTGGCAGGCTGCAGGGCTCCCACAGCAGCCCCAGTGCCATCAGTGGGGCTAATGTAGCATCGCTTCCCTGTTGGCCAAACCTCACCTGTCCCTCTGCCAACACCATCTGCACCACTGCAGTATTTGTGGGGTTTGCTAAGGGCTGCAAAAGCCAACAAAATAAACCTCTTTGAAGATAAAAAACTCAAGAAGGCAGTGAACTGCTGACTATCTGCATGAAAAGTGGCTGAGAAGCAGGAGAGTGGGATTTTTCCTTTTGCAGCTGAAAATATGTAGGCAAATCAATGCCTCTATGTTAAGTCAATCAAACCCAGTCCAACAAAAATGTTATTAACACCCCAGAGAAGAAATCTAACTGCAGCTCCACTGAAAAGCACATGAATTGAGTGTACCCTGTGTTCAAAGAGCAACATATCTGAACTAAAACCTTAAAATCCTGAAAGACAAAAAATAAATAAATAAGAAAAAGTTAAAAGCATAATCCCAGAATTAAAATTCAGAGTTAGATATCAGTATAGTTCAAATTATGGCCTTCTCTAAAGAGATCACTTCATATACTAGTACCTTAAATATACATTGCAATGTTGATTGCAGGCTGCAAAGTCATATCATTAAATTTTTTTCAGAAAAAATTCAGGTACTCAAACAAATGCTGATGGATTTTTATGTTGGGGAAAAAAATCAATTTTTATCAGCATTCTTCAAATTTGCATCTATTTCAGCAAATTATTTGGATTCAAAAAGGGAAGAAAAAAGGGCAAGATGTCAATAGTCTGCTACAATATTTTCAAAATAAAAACTGATGCATTGTTTTGAGGCCAAATTTACTTGTTTAAACATTTGAAAATGAAAATAATATAAAATATTCAGGTTTTGATTAAATATTTGAAATAAATACCCTATTAGTTTTCATTGTTTTTTAAATCCTTTCATATAAACGTAAAAAATGTTTCACTGACAAAGATTCCCAAATGATAATTTTCTACATATTGAGGAGGGTTTATTTACAGTATATTTGGCCAAGAATTATTCTTTATCCTCTCCCCCACCATTCAACCAGCATTTTCAACTTCCTGTGTACTGTTATGAGATGATTTCTCATAAACACATCATCAAAAATATAGAAAATGCCTTAATGTTAGATGTTGATCCGAATATGATCTGGGTAGCAAAGTAAATCAAAACTGATTAACAGAAACAGAGGAAGCATAGGAGACTCTCAGATGTACTCTGTACTTTTACAGCTCTACAGAACGAGAGCAAGGCTCAGGTTGAGAACATCATCTTTCATCCAGATGACGTTCTCAAATCAGGGGCAATTTTTTTTCTTTAATTTCAATAGGAACAAGCCTAGAGCTGAACAAAATTAGAAATTATGGACTTGATGTAGATAACATTATCTGGCAGCTGTTATGTGGAAAATTATAACAGATTATCACAGTGGTACCTACTGGCCTTAAAACACTTGCATTTATTAAAAGATTATGAAGAGATAAGAATTGCAGTCAAAGTCTTGGAAATTCAATTTAGACACAGCAAACAAATACTTCTTGGATGCCCTAAATGGCCAAAGCTTCATAAAAGCCAAAGAAACCACACTGATATACACAGCCAGGACATACACTTTTCATATGTCAATGTTATATGAAATACATAATTATCTCATGCATACATATACATATGTATTTTACATATATAATGCTATAGTGCTTTCTGAATGTTTTCTATTTAAATGAAAATCTACAGTACAAGGTACTGTGTTCTATAAGATATCTCAAATGAACCAAGTTTAGCCCTGTTTTGTTTTGACAGTATGAAGATTAAATGTGGCATAATAATGAATTGAGCTTTTAAAAAAAACTAGAGCAGAGTTCATACATGTCCTACAAATAAAAGCATAGGACAAAAAGAGCCTTTTAACTGCTCACATTTTTTACATATAGCTAATAATAAGTCCTTAGACAAATTATTTGTGTGTTCCACCTCTCAAAGTAGAAAAATCCTGTTTTGCCATCCAGGCCACTGTGTGGTATTCAGTCATGTGGCAAACTGCTGGGGAGGGTAACATCTTAAACCAGTGCTGCTGAACTCACTAAACCTGACAGTCCTGTGTGGAAAACGTGGAAGATAATGATTTCCTTCCTTTGACTGTCTGCATGGATTACAAATCTTCCATGGCAGCTTCTCTCTCAGAGTCTCTCTCTATGAAAAAATCTGCTCACATGGTAGGATAAGGCCTGCAGGACTGTCCAGGGCTTCTGGGCATCAAACTGTGACTACTAGGATAAGGTGGGGCTACGTTAAACTTCCTCATTTCAAACAATAAATGCAAGTTCCTGTTAGAGTGACTGGACATGGAGCACCAAACATGGGTGCTACAAGTCCCCATGAGCTGACTGTAGTTCTTTGACAAAAAACTTTAGGGAGCAAAACCAAGCATGTGCAAAATAAACATAACAGATGGAAAACACCTAATGAAAAATTTGCCACAGAAACCCCACAGAGAAAAATATTCAGAGCCTATTTAATCCAAACAGCAATCTTTCTAGAATTAGTCTAGGCCCTTATTATCTTACATAATTTCACTCTTACTTGCCCTTGTTTCTATTAATTTCTGTCACCATCAATGGCAGAAGCCATGTGGCACCATTGTCATGTCATTATCTGTTGCAGCAGAAATACAGTAATAAACAAACAAACATCCCTGCTTTTTTTTTTTTTTTTTTTTTTACAAAACTTCTACAGAGGGAAGCAAAAAAAAAAAAACACAGAAGTGCCCCAAAACAATTTAGTCAATGAATATGACTGCTATCAGTTACCACACTGGAAATGTTGTGGGAGGTTTCCTGGCCTGTTTGTAGTTGTGTGTACTTGTTTTTACAAGGTTCTCCACAAAGAACAAAACACCAGCAAGCCTTGTGTCTCCTGTAGAGTTGATTATATTAGATCATTTTATCTTAGTGACAGAGGGGAGAGACAGACTGGGTGTGATGAATGGCTATTGTTACACCCTACCTGACCACCCTGGCGCCCACCCAGGCACGCAGCCTGATGGCAATCAGGTAGCCTGACTCATGTGATATTTGACAAAGGATAGGTCAAGATCCTCCCCATCTGTTATCAGGAAAAGCCTTCTGTTTACTTGCAGCAATACTGCAGTGTTAAATTTACCACTGAAAAATCTGTGGAAATAAGAAGTGCAGTTTTTAGGTTTCCTGGCTATTATATTTACATGATTAAAAAGGAAAATTAAGCATTTGGAGTGGAAAAAATGGCAGCTCTCTCCTGTCAGCACAGCCTAGCAAACACATATGTTTAAAACAGTGTTCTTTATCATCACTAACACAGTCAAATGTGAACATCTACAGTTAGCCACCCATATCTGTGCTCAGCTGCCCAAATTATAAGTCTGCTATGAAACTTAGATAGAACTGACTCACAAGGAAAATTTTAGAAGTACCACAAGCCTTAAGACAAATCCCAGTATTTGGCTCCATCTGATGTATGTAGTTGCAGCTTGAAAACTCAGAAATGAGAGCATTTCCTTTGTGAGAGAAGAAATTCCAGGAACTGCAATATGGAACTGCACACAAGGAATTACTAATACATTAAAGTAAAAACCTTCTCCTACCTCTAATGACATGAAATAAAATACAGAATGTTGAGCATTAAGTGCAACTGTAAGATCAAGCAACATTTTAGTTTTGGATTGTCTAATCTGAATATTCACGGACATCTGAGTTTTTCAACTGCAACTATAACCCTGCACCCTTGTGCAAGAAGTACTGTAGTACCAAACTGGATGATGTTATGTTTCTTTAGTAACATAACCTGTGATGTAAGCTGATTATAAAAAGAGCATCTTCCACATTCAGGGGTAGAGTCACATGTACCATGTGTGTATTATGACAGTATATTAATCCTACTCAGTATGGGACTGCATGTTTCCAGGCAACTTTCCTTGCCTTTGCTAGAAAATAAGGCAAACTTTTTGCTACTCTTCCTGTGTAGGCTTCACCGTTTGTCAATTTGCCAATATTAACAGAAAGCAATTTATTACAATAATTAATATCCATTAATAATTTATTACTAAGGGTAGTAATTATTTCAGTTTTCTGTAGAGAATTACTCTTGATAGATCAGGCAGGCACGTACTTTCCTACTCTTAAAGCTGGCCTTGTTGCTAGGCAGCAAACAACAACAGTACACATTTTGGAAGATCTCACCAAATAAACTATCATCATCTTGTTGTTTTGCTTTGACCTGAACCAAATACTGCTATTTTTCTATTTGATAGTTTTGTGGGTGCTTTGGACTTTGTTCATTTATAACTTGAGGGTCTAATTTTCTTTTTATTCAAGAAAGTCATATGCAACTATTTCCTGTCTCTGCAGGCTGAGGAAAAAGATGATCAGCTGCAGAGTTTTACTATTAGTGAGCTCAGCCAAAAAGCAATGTCTGTTCATCAACTGCATCATGCACAACCACACATGTCACTGGACAACTTTTAGCAAAGCTAAAGTCCCCCATGAAAGCACATGGTAGCCAGCAGGCTGAAGGGCACAGGACCTGAGCACAAAGTTTTTTTCTTAAACCATCACTGCATAGCCAAGATCCCAACTCTCAACCCTTGCAGTGCCAACAGTTGAATTTAATAAAAAGTTGGGAATGAAGACTGGACCTTAGTTCAGTCTATAATTGCACAGATGCTTCCAGAAGTTACATACTGTAATTACACCTCCCTATATGATGTAGGGGCTTATGTATGTGGTAGCAGCAACTCGGGTAATATATCATAGCAGCACTCCAGAATGACAAGTGGAGTAAATCTTCTTTAGTTCTGTGGAACTACAACACATCACAGCCACAGAGTTCTCCAACACAGTTTTATTGCCCTTTATAAATTATTAGTTAAGAGACAAATACTTCTGGCAAAGTCCTTAGACAGTATGGCAATGAATTTCCTTGTCATTTGCTACTGACTGTCACACAGTTTGCCTCTATGAGAGTGGCAGATTTAAATGAGGACATTGAACACATACAGTTCCTGAAACGGGCCTTTCTTTCTTTCCTTCCTGTAATTAAAGCCGGAGCAAATCCCTGTACTGCACCAACAGAAACAGTGATATTCAATGGAAAGGACCTCCCTTTTTCCGTGCAGCGCAACCTGAGGCTTGATATCCCCACTGAATACTGGACATCAGTAGGTTTTGGGCATTGGTGCAACCGTTTGCTTCTGTGCTGAGTGGACCATACGTCCTTCAGCTCTAAGGAGGGATGTTCTACATCTACTTTGCACTTTGCAGCTGAATGCAAAAGCATCGTGCCTAAGGAGATGAAGAAATGCAAACTCATACAGCTGGTAAATAGATAAGACCTAAAAATCTTAAACAGGTAGGATGAAGAACTCTATGAAAATGGGTAAAATGGCTCTTGTCAATCCAAATCGAATCAATATCAAAGTCTTTTTGTTATACAATTAAAATTCATACACAATCCATAAATCCGCCCTTAATTACCATGATCCCGTGGAAGGACGATAAAGGTTCATTACACAAACTTTTCTCCTAATATTTTCTTCTGTAAAAAAACCCTAAGGTCCATTTTATATATTTTATAAATCATACATGTCGCTTTACAAACAGCCTCATAATGCAATAAAGCTGCATTCAGTATGGCCATTTCTGCATTTAAGGACAGAAAATCACCATTTTGCAATGGACAGTAATGCAGTTTTCATATCATTCATGCTCAGTTCAGATAAGAATGATTCCATGACTTGAGATAAGGAAGCACTGGCCTGGCTAATACTTGGTACAGATGCCAGACTTCAGCTACCTGAAGAAGACACACTACGAAAATCAGTAGCAAAACACTTTCAGGTGGAAACAACTGCATGTATAGCTCTGATAAAATGTGGAAACAAAAGTGTATGTGTGCCTCTGATACAGAGAGACAAAGGCTGTGTTAGTGCAGCTGAGTCAGACATTTCTTGTGTCAGGAATAGTGCCTGTATGGCAAAAGTGAAAACCAGTTATTATGGACAACAGCACAGCATATGGGGCAGGCACATATTGTACACAGCTTACTACACTATAGGTCTCAAAATAAATATAAGCCCCCAAAGACAGCTTTGGACTTAAATAGCAAGTCCTGCATAACACTGCATAACTTTGAGGAGGTTGGGGTTTTTTGGGTTTGTTTTTTTGTTTTGTTTTCTGAAAAATAACTGTTGGTGGCTTATTCTTAGAATTAAGCTGAATTCACATAAAAGTAAAGTGGAAAACTGAAGTGTTCACATCTATTTTTGTTCAAAATCACATCTCTTACAATGTGAGTCTTGATCCAGGATTCAGAAAATGCTGAAGTCAAATAGAAAGCTGTGCAATCACGTTCATATTTAAAGGTTGCTATTATTTCTTGGGGCACTTCCCACCAGATAAAAAGGTTTCTCATTATACTCTCAACTGAGACTCATGCATCCTCTGCCTCTGGAGTGCTTTTGGCTTTGCACTGATAGTCTGGGTCCCCAAAGGAGAATCACAGATTCCATTGCACACAACCAAACATTTTGCAAACATCAAATTTTGATGCAGCCCAACCAAAGCAAGGAGCGTCAGGCAGCTCATGTCACACACAGATAGAAACAGCCAGAGCCAATGACAACATAGGCAAACTTATAACCCCTTTTTCTTAAATAATAAATGTATGTTCAAATACACCACTCATTGCAGATATATATTTATACCCACTTACTGAGGCAGCACACAATAATCTTGCTAATCAAAGGACTAATTTATACATATTCTATCCATATAGAGTAGATCAAAACTTGTGTGTCACTACAACTGTATATTTGCAATGAGCTTTGAAAATATTAGCATCTAAATTACCACACCTCCAAAATACCTCATTAAAAAAAAAATTACTTCAAAATCTCCACACAGGTTGCTTGTAGTCTGTGTTACTCACTGCAAATGAAAAATATGATCATTCATTTATGGCCCTGTCTCAAACCATAAGGGTTCAAAGTCTGTGACATTCACAGGTCCAAGATCTTTAGTTTCAGCAAATTTATGTGCTGTCTAAATTCCTAAGAGGACTCCTATGTGCTAATGAAAACAATGCAACAATAAATTAGTAATGAATAAGTAAATTCAGCACTGACAGGAAATAAATACACATGCAATTGTTCAGATTTCTTAAAAATTAGTCTGCTAATTTTTCAATTCCACAGCTAATAATTAAGGTTTTTATCCCTTTGGTTGACGTGACTCTTACTAACCTTTAAAAACATACTTCCTACTTCATCTATAAAATTTATTTGCAAAGTATTTGATAACACAAGGCACAGGAAAAGAAGTATATACTATTCATATCTTCTTTTCCAGACAGGGAAAAAATTATTACAAGCCTAAAAACTACACAGGGTTGGTTGTAACCAAATATTTCCTTTGAGGAATTTACAGGAAGATACATGCTTTTGAAACAATCATATGCATAAATAGTTATCAGAGACATGACAGTATAATATTCTGCCTCATCATTTTCCATGTATTAGCTTCAGAACCCAAACTTCTATAGGGAAAAGATAAAACTGCAAAAAACCCTATACATTAACTACACATTTTGATTCAATCTAACTTACAGGCAAAGGAAAAAATGGGGGAAAAGTACAGTGGTAGAAAGACTACTCTTGTATGATAAGATAGTTTGATTCAGCCTGTCCACATCTATTTACCAGTGTGCTTCACACCAATGCCTTAACAAATAGAAATTTTCTGTGTACTTCATGCCTCAGAAATAAGAAAAAAGTAGTTGTAGACCATTATTGTTATTTCTTACTGAAAATAATTTTTTCAATCACTTAAAATTAGCTCCAATTAACAATATAAGTTTACCAGGTTTCAACAAACCTAGATGTCTGGAATTTCTACTGGCTACAAAAAAAAAAACCCCACTACGTAGCACCTGATGACAGGCTCTTTACCAGAGCTATAAAACATGCTAACAATGCTATTAAACATCATCCTGCAACACAGGCATAAATGCTCTTGGCACAGTTGCATTTCATATCTGCCTAGTGCCAAATTCCAAAGAAGCTGCAGATAAGACACAAGAAGTAGAGAAGCAGACACTCGTTTGCAGCCTGGGAAGATCCTCTGTTAGGGAAAGGCATCACCAAGTAAGGTCATAAGGTAGAAAGACATGTCGGCCCATGAAGGGAACAGTGCTCCTCCAAGAATGTTAGGGCATACCAGGAGTAATGGGTAGAGTTAGAGGAGAATTCACCAAAAAGCATTCTAAAGATAATTGAGCAGCTACAAGATAACTGGTAGCCTACAGTTACCAGTGGCAGAAAAGCAAGGGGGAAATAAGTGGTTAAATCCTGGCCAAGCAACAGCGGTGGTATTTGACTGTGAACCACAGAAGGGAGCAGAGGACACAAATTTTAAATCAGAAAAGCCTCAAGGAGCTCAGAAGGACTAACAAGAGGCTCCTAAGAAAATAGCAGGCAAAATGTATTGTTGATGCATGCCCAGCTGCCAGAACTGAGAGGACACCAGCTCTTTTCCAATTCCAGTTACCTTACTGGTTTCTGCTTTAACATCCAAAAGTGATATAACAGCAGACTGATAGCTCAGTAAAAGCCTTTCTTCTGTATCCAGAGATGATCAAGAAGAAAAGTAAGCAGTATTACAAATAAGAAAATAAGATTAGAATATCGAGTTCTGGAGAACAGAAAATTATTATTATTATTATGGTCTCCTAATGCTAAGTCCTCATGCTGCTTCAACAGATTTCTGGCATGCCTTAGTCAGAGTAACTGCAAATATTAGTCTTTGTATTTCGTAGCATTTGTTCAGGAACAAAGAGACATTCAATAAAACTGAAAATATAACAAGAAATATTTCTCTGAAAAATCCAAATAAATACAGACACCTCACTGATAAAAAAACATCAGCTGACCAAGAAAAAATGAAAGGAATTGAAAGCAAAGTTGAACTTCAAGATCTTCTGGAATTATTATGTTTATTTGATGAGTATCTATTTACCAGTGTGCTTCACACCAATGCCTTAACAAATAGAAATTTTTGGTGCACTTCATGCCTCAGAAATAAGAAAAAAGTAGTTGTAGACCATTATTGTTATTTCTTACTGAAAATCAGTTTTTCAATCACTTAAAATTAGCTCCAATTAACAATATAAGTTTACCAGGTTTCAACAAACCTAGATGTCTGGAATTCCTACTGGCTACAAGAAAAAAAAAACCAAACCCAAACATCGAAACAAAATAAACAAACAAAATCTCACACCACTAAGGATCTTAAGTTCCCAGCATTTATCTGATTTTCTCCTTTCTTGTTTTACATAGAATCTGTGTAGAACTAAATGGATTAAAATGCATCCAAAAGCTTCTCCTTTAGATTATTTCCATGGCCAAAATGTTACATATTCCATTCCTGTGTATTCCCTAATCCCTTATGATTCTGCTTTATCCTGGGAGAGTGCAGATGTTTTGCTGAGATCTACTGCAAACAGATCTCACAAAACATGACTAAATACCATGAATTAGTAACTCAATATAACAAGAAAATGTAGATAACACATAAGACCTACTGCAGATAATATTCAAGCACAGCTTTCACCTTTTGTATGAGGAAAATACAGGTACTGTATACTTTAATGGGAAGTGCACTTTAACCTTGAAATAAGTATCCTAAAACTGCTCTCTTTGACTCACTCTCTGCAGTTCCTGATAAAAATGAAGACATGCTTTTGCTACATGACTTCCAGGAGAGTCTCTAGATCAATTAGCATTTGTATTATCATTTCAGGAAGTAATATATAACCCTGGCCACTTTTTGAGCTATCTCTTGGACAGCCTCTTATCCTTCTGTCAACTCACATTTGTCTGTTAGTGAAGTTACTGGAAAGAATGACTCAACATTAATTTCAATTACAGCAGAGTGAAAGTCCATTCATAAATATTGCTTTTGTCAGACTTCACTTTACTTCTTGAAGCTGACCTTGATTAACCAGTACATGCACTATATGCCAAAGAAGAAGTATCGAGACCTTGCAATGTTGCTTTAACTCAATATGCAGAATTTCAGAGGAAAAAGAAAAAAAAATTCCACATTAAAATAATCAAGATCAGATTTCATTATATTAAGGCAATTGCCAGCAAACATGCCATCTTAGTAATATCCTTTTCTGTAATCACCTAAGGAGTACTGGAGATGCACTAAAAGACAAGATTTCATTCATTTTGAGGTGCATCGAACAGGACCTTAAAATATCAGTATCAGGTCTTTTCCTTTGTGAATGCCTGTATTGGATCAGATTTCAAGTATTCATAGGTCATTCATAATATAAACGTAGTTTGATGGAAATCAAGTTATTCTAAGAACCAGTTTAAAGGTATAGAGTACACCGCTCCCCAAAATACAAAGTAACTCTGAGAAGCACACAATACATATACAACATGTGCTACATGGACAGAAGATTCCCAGAAAATGAACAAATAGTCTTTCCATGTGAGCTGTGGGACAGCAGATGGTGAGGTTCGTTTTCCTGTAGCATTAGCAACTTTTCCCTGATTGTCACAGTGCCTCAGGGTCCCTTGAGCATTTAACAACCCAGTAAGATAATGTGAGGAACAAACACAAGGAGAGACTAAAGTCCAAACCTGAAAGTATCTAGGGGCATAAGGATTATTGATTACTAAATCACGGGGGCTCAGGCATTTTGTCCTTTTGAAAATCAGGCCTAAATAATTTTCCAAAGCGGGAAAGAAAGTTTGAGGGGAAAAAACTTCCACCTCTATCCTCTGTGCCAGCCTGCACAATCACCCTTTAATTTCTTGGTTTATTATTATTTCATGTTTTGAAGCGCTGCAGCTGACAGAAGATGATGAGGCCATGTGCATCTCTTCCTTACACAAAAAAATAGTGAGGACAGTTTTGGTGGGACTGTCAGCTACAAAATTCACTCTATTCTGTCCTAGTGTACAGGGCAGGATAAATACTCTTCAGACGATCCGTAAAACAGTTAAAAAAAAAAAAAAAAAGAGCCACCAACTTTGAGAGACATCCACTTTTTAAACACAAAAGACCTCAGACACCATGCTGTCTTCATGATTTGACTTTTCAAGTTTATGCACATCACAGTTAGTTATCTGAACTGGATTATTAATTGTACACCCATCTAGTGTAGCCAGATTATTAGAAAGGACTTTTAATGCCAACCATGAGACAATCCTCTCTGCACTCATAGTGATACTGTACCATGCTTAGTTTCTGCCCAAAACATTCTCAGATACCTTGCAGCTGTTGAGTCAGTTTCAAAATAATATATTGGTTAATTTAATTAAAAATTCAATGCAAGATGTTCTCAGGAGTCTATATGAAATAGAAAGCATTGTAGTACAAGGACAATATGCTGCTGAACTAATTGCAAATAGATCTAAAAAGCCCTTCATCCTAATTTAGTGCTAAAATCTATTTCCCAAGCCTCTTTCAGTCAGGTGATACTTTCTGCTGAGATATTTCCTCCGCGTAAAGCCAATATTCACTAAAAGCAATTACTGGTGTTGCTGGAACAGGTATTGAGGAGCAGTGTAAGAGCCCTCCATGGTTCAGGCTCTCTCTCTGACCCAGCACTGGGTGTTTGCTCTGCAGGGGCTTAAGCTCCACTGCTGCAAGTGAGCTGGAGCACATTTTGCCTCCAGCAGCAGAGAGCAGCTGTTTAACAGGAACATTTAAAAAACCTGCTAATCCAAATACTTACAAAGCAAATAAAGCCATAAGATTGAACACAATCCTCCACAAAACAATGGATTTGGCAGCACAAGCCCTGCGTTCCCATCCCACCCCAACCCCCACATTAGTTTCTATGTGGCACTACTATTCTGAAAATAAACTTTCTTACAGTCTAGAATTTAGCCAGCTGAACGGTGATTTCCATTTCTAAAAAGCATCTTAATGGCCTTGTAGAAAGCACCTTTCACTCAAGACATCTTGTGATCCAGCTGTAACAGGATGCCATTGGTTTTCCAGCATTCCTCATGCTCCTAAAATGCCTACTTCATCAAGGCAGTACCCACCCCCTTAAGGCATTTTAGTTCATCTGACCTTATAATATTCATAGACAATAAGATACAACTTATTCCTTTGTAAATACTGATTTTATTTTGTTTAACTCCTAAAGCAATTCCTTGCTGATTTCTCAGACACTTTAACCATAACCTTTTCCTGCATCTATTTTACATCCATTGTGTGTTCTGCTTTTTGGAGAAAGTAGAGCTACCAACACCCTTAACAGACCTCTCTTTCCAATTATCACACTCTTTGGCTCTAACTGGCTTTTTGCTACCAGCCAGCAGCTATACTACAAGAACAGACTTTTTACCATGAAGTATCTTAGTTGACGTTAGGTAATTCAACTGGAGAATATAAATGCCTCTGAGCAATTCAGCACCTACCATGTAAATATCTTAATTAGTGAATCGGTGGAAGATTTTCCTTCACTTTGTCTAAGGGAGCATGTTGGAAGGTGAATCTCTTCTGCCATGTATTTTAAAAACATTGGTTACTGAGTCACAGTGTTGTATTCCCAAGTAACATGCAGCAATGCAAATGATACAAACGCTTGGCCGTACCCTTCATGAAAAAAAACCATGAAACAGTTCAATATTATAATTTTCCTCTCCTCTTTACCTACATTGATGCATGCCACTCCTAGAGAAATCCAGATCCCATCCCACAAAACACTGGCCTCAAGAAAAAGACACCAATTCAGACACTGGTTCAACTCTAATTTCCAACCAGTAAAAAACCAGAAACTGTATTAGCACTTTTCAGAGCGTTACTGAAGCTTACCAGCCTTCAGTCTTATTCAGGAATTTATCCAATAGAAAAACTCCCAGCACCTAACAGCAGAGACATTTCACAGATGTTAGTCAATTGATTAACTATGCAGTTGCAATGTAATAACCCCATACATGTGACTGGGGAATTGTAACTTGCAGCGCTTCAGCTGTTTGACACTGTTTATTGATTAGAAAAACAGATTGCTATTCTCAGAACTGTAACATAATATTTTAATTACTGCCACATACAACATCTGACTTTCAGCCCATTAGGATAAAATTATCCACATAGTCACTAAGTCCTCCCAGAATTCCCAAAAACTGATTTATCAGTGATGCCTAATCAACCACGATTCTGCAGCCTTTCCCTCCTCCCAAATAAGTTTCATCTGCTTTTATCTCATTTTGCTATGAGAAGGCTCAACTGAAGATGTTTATAAAAAGGAAAGTAGTTGGATCCTTTTTATTTCACAGTCCTTGTAGAAAGTTTTAGAAAATGGAATAAAAAAGACTTATAATACAAACACTGTAAAGTCAGTAACCCCAACATATCTAGATTGTCCCTTTTTTTTGTGTTTTTTACAAGCACATACATAGAATCTGGAGATGCTGGTTGTCCCACAGTATCTGATCCCCTTTGCTACAAAAAGTAGAAATGATTAATCTTCCAGTAGATTTCAACAGTTACTAACAATTCCATGCACAAAAGACTCTGCAAGAGGCAGGGTTTGGAGTTTACTTGTTTTAATGTTTTATTGACTTTTTTCCTCCTCCTCCCTCAGGATTGTTTAACAATCTGTGTGGGAAGAACTGATAAGCAAAATTTTAACATGGAAAACAATGGATATAATACCTCTCTAAGGAAGCTCTCCATGCCTTAAAGTGACATTTATGCAGAATCCAATAACTCAGAACAATCCCTGCAATAGGATTAGTCATTAGATTGTATTATGAAGGTCACATTATAGACATGCTCATACAATACCCATAACTTTCTAAAGGAAATACACATGGAAAGGGAATAGATATTATTCAGACATTAAACACATTTATTTCTTGCATTTAAGTTTCTTTACTGTGACTAATCCTTCTGTATAAATATAAGATCAAGTCTAGATATATAAAAGAAAGCTCATTTTGTCTTCTACAGTGGGAAAGCACATGGCAAGTTGAACTATGAGAAAACAAGTTTTTCTAGCAACAAATACCTAAAAAATTTAACTAATTCCTATCACTCAGAAGGAGCAAAGGATAAGGGAGAAGAGGAAGAAGGCATCAGCGTGAGACAGCGGGTTCCCATAATATAGCTACTTTCAGCACATCCATAACACCATGTGAAAAATAAAAGCAATTCACATCACAGAGGACTTTTAAAATAACAGGTCTTAGAGAACACTGTTCATTGCTGTATTCTAGCAGTAGTCAAGCAGGAACCTCTCTAAAATCTAATCTCTAAAGAAAAGGGAGGACTATCACCATTTAATTCCTCAAAAGAGATGCTGGCATATGGACAAGCTATGTGAGAGGTTTCAAGGCAGTTTACAGGCATACAAGTGTTACAGTTGCACATGCTGTGTATGAATAAGACATATTCTTAAATACTAAAGCTGATTTAAGAGAGGAATCTGAAGAGAGTCTCAACTATCCACATGCACTTAATCCAAAAGTCTTTCACCTTCGAGTGAATTATGGAAGTCCATTCTCCTATTGAAAAGTATTGTTTAGACTGATACTGCTCTGAAAATAATCTCATGTGGCACATTTCTCTGAATGTGCTCTGTCACCCATCCTCCCATTTATCCTTTAGATAATCAGTGCAACACACTGATTGCCCCAGGCTCTGGTGGATATTCTTTGGTTTGTTAACTGAGCAGCCAGTCAGTCTTGCCTTAAGGCAGCACAAAGGAGACCACAGCCTGTGTTGTTGACCAGTAACGTTGTTTTGTACACTCGTATTCCCACAACCATAAGAGAAAAGAGGAGAATCTGGTAACTGAAGAGAAATCAAGGAAAAGCAAGAAAAATACTCAGTTCCCATCAGTTTGCATTCCTCAGAGCAAGAGGCATGAGCACAGAGCTTTTACATCCACGCACCAGAATTTGCAAAGCCTCCTGTCTATCTCACTTCATAGTGAAAAACCCCCTAAACTTAACAAAAGCATATTACAACATTTTTACTGGTACCTTTCTGCATCAAAAAGCTGAAAGTTTCCAGGGGAGGGGTTTTTTGGGGGTTTTTTTCCTTATAATTTATAAAACCCAAAATTGCCTCCCTGGGCCCTCCCTACCATGCTGAAAGATTGCCTTCAAAATCAGAATTAACTTCAGTGGCACTCCCCATGAAAAAAGGATGGGGGGTATTATTCTATTTTCTTTTGTTTCTTTAAGAGTATCATGAGTCTTACCAGTAAAGGATTCTCTGTTACAAGCTCTTGGATTGAAGTGCATGTCCCAAGGGTGTATAGAAATCAGAAAGCGGGCAATGCTCAATGACCATGGATGAGAACAGAGTTTAAGAAGCATACAAAGGCTGTTATATAACCTATTAATTCAACGGCTTTACAGCATTTTCTGCTCTGTTGGGTACAAATGAAAGGAAAAATTACCTATTCCAAGCCTATAAAACTTGCAATCCCTAAAAAGGGCTGGCAGAATCTATTCTGGGAGATAGTGTTCATGTAACTAAGAGGGACAGTTTCTTCTCTGCTGAAAATTCCAGCTGGAATTGAAATGGAGAAATAATTCTGTTCTTTCTGGAACCAAACTGTGCTCTACAATGATGAATTTTCAGCCACTATCTCTGTAAGTTTTGCTCACTAGAAAATGAAACTCACCAACAGAAACTCTACTTTTGTCACTGAGATTGATTTCAGGCTGGACTCTGCTGTAGCAAAGGTAGCAACATTGCAAGTCTTTGGAGTTATGGTCTGTCTTGATAGAAGGCAGATGAGAAATAATGCCAAGGGCAGTTTTATTTCAAGTAAAAGGAAGGAGCTTAGAAATAACTAAATAAATACAGAGAGGAACCAATCTAAGTATTCTGACCTACAATACTGTGCTTGGTTGATCACTAAATTTTTTCTCATTAGCATAAGGAAAACCATAATTACCACACTCAAAAATCTCTCCTGGTTTTGGCTGAGATAGGTTCAATTTTCTTCCTAGTGGGTTGTACAGTGCTTTGTGTTGGATTCAGTATGAAAATAATGTTGATAACACACTGACGTTTTGGTTATTGCTAAATGGCTAAAGGACTTTGCAGTTTCTCCTGCTCTGCCAGCAAGGAGGTGCACAAAAAGCTGGGAAAGAGCTGGACAGCTGACCTGAACTGGCCAGAGGGATAGTCCACATTACAGAGCATCGTGCCCAGTATACAAACTGGGGGGAGTTACCCAGAAGGGGGAGCTGGTCACGGCTCTGGGATGGGTTTGGCATCGGTCAGCAGGTGGTGCGACTAGAGGGATTGCAATAAATCAGTAAGCTCAGAATAAAAATATTATACGTGCATAAAAATGAATCTCCTTGTGAAAACATATCTATGTTATCAGGTGACATATTTTGCTCTTGCTCAGAACAGAACTTTTTCAGAATATCCAGTGTCATACACTACAGTAAGTGCATTAAACATAGGTACTTCAATGAAAATACTCTATAGTTCCTCATGTGAGATATACATTTAAATCATGATTAGGAGATCCATTTTATAAAATGATATTAAACTAAACAACAGACAAACTGTATCACTACCTTTAGTTTCACTTAAACAAAAGGTATCTTTTAAAAGGCATGCTAACATTAGTGACTTATTAAAATATGCAGCTTTTCAAGTAGTTACAAAAAATAACAAATTCTTACATTTCAAACTATTCTAGAAAACCAAAATGACACTAGCTTACTTATCTGCATTGAGGGCACAATTTGCCAACTTATTAACTAGTAATTCCCGGCAATGAATACAATAAATTTTGCAATCAAAAGAAAATTACTATGCCCTTTTAACACAGACAACAATCTATGCCCTAGGAAATATGAGCTCATTGCTGAAAGTCCCTTTTTTTTTTTAAATAAGACAACAGCAAAAAGGCCTTGTTTGTTGATGTGTTGATTTCTGTAACACATTATATATACAGGCAAGGAAGGCAACTGATATCTGCATTATAAAGAGGAGTTTCACCATGGCTTCAATGTGATTTAAGTGAAACTTTTGAAGTTCACAGTAGCACAGAAGCAACAGTCTGCCACATTTGACAGGCTTATATATATTTGCACCTGCTAGCCAAGGTAATAAAATGCTTCCTACTTCCCAACCAGGAGTTCACAAACACATCATGTGAATGAACAGAGAGCTCCCCTGGGTGACTGATCATACCAGGTATGACAGGAACCTTTTCTGCAACAAGCTCCACAGCAGCTCTCAAACAGAACATTGTTAGGAACCATTGTTTTGGGAACCATTGCCTAAAGTTACCCTTCAGCTTTCTCAACACTCAGAAAGAATATATATACACACACACATATATTCAGTTTAAACATTCTCAGGACAAAGAAAGAAAATGACAAATCACAAGAAATAAAAACAAAACCTAAGCAAAATCCACAACTCAGGATCCAAAATGCTCATGTTTTATACATGTGTTACTCTGTACCCGACAATTTGATTTTTACAATTAGTATATTAAAAGAGACAGAACAGCATCTGGAAATTCAGAGAAATGTGGCTTACAAATGCTTTTACATGTAACGTGAGTTAACACTTTGAGAGCTTAATGGCATGGCTGAATTAACAATATGAGATTGTTTTAGTTGCTTTTACTTCAACTTTCACAATTAGTCTGATCAGGTAGCACATGGGCATACTTGTTACAGAGGCATACTTCTTCATTTCAAGAAGTAATTGCCAACACGTTCCCCTACTCCATCAATAAAGCTTTTCTTTTTTCCAGGCTCAATCCCTGCAGTGAAATGGCACAGCGATGACAGCACTCAATTAAGTTCAGAATTAATGTAGCATGAAAGCACAGTCTTAGCGAGAAGGCCAAGGGAAATTGAACAGGAGGATTGCAGGTATTTTCACCATATTTTACTGCAAATGATCACTCATTTTTCCTGCCACAGAATAGGTCAGTAGGGCAATAGTCAATAAAGAGTACCTTTGGAAAGCAAGTGGTTGCCTTGAACTCTTTAACATATTAATTCAGCTCTAATTCTCAATATTCACCAAAATAAAGTTGATCTATATAGCTGTGTTGTTGTCAAGTAAGCTGCTTCTGAGAGGAACTTTCATTTTTCAACCAACTCTGTGGGTTACTGGAGTTAAATTTTGAGAAATTGGAAACAAAAACGTAAGAAAGAAATTAAAAATGTCATGGATAATTTAAATTCAATCTATTTAAACGTATATATCTTATGTTTTTTTTAAATAATCCAATATGAACTGCTGAATATATGACTATATGAATATGAAACTAGACACATTTAAAAGTAAATGAATCCAGGGAAAACATTTCAGCTATGTGAAGTATTTTGAAAAATATGATGTTCTTGTCTTGTGAGACGTTTCAGGTCCTACTATTCCCATTCAGCCCCCCCAAAATGGCTTCATTCTTTTATTTTCAGTCAGAAAATAAACCATCTCTAACCATCATCTGGCAAATCTGCAATAGACAAGACTTGGTAGTCATTATTCCTCTACATACAGGGAGGTAGTAAATAGAATAACTAGAATTTCAATACTAATTACACACAATTTTCCTTGTTTTGAATGTACATAGGAAAATCACAGAATTTGTTGATTAGCATATTAGCATCTTCAAAACCCATGAAAAAACTTCTCTCTTCCGCACAGTCAGTGCACCACCCATGACTAAAGAGCACAGACCTTCTCAGATTTCTCAACTTCTTTAGGAAAAGGCTAAAATCTTTGAGGGTCCTTTCAAAGCACAGTGTTCTCCACCTTGTTTTCCTTAGCACCCTCTCTCTTTCTTCAGCTACAGGGCTGTTTGGCATCTGATATCAGCTCTGTCATCTTCCTAAAGGCATTTATAGGACCTTTGAATTTCAAATGGTACCGGGAACCTCTCTTGTTGAAATCACAGGACCATCACTTGGTTTTGTCCCCAGGGCTAAAAGGAAAATCATTGGTACCAAAAGGGAGTGTGATGTTTAAGAGCTCTATTGAAATTTTTCAGACAGGAGCTTGTTTATCTTCCCTAAAATTTCAGAGAGGCGAGATAATTTGAAGTGCAATGTGGTGAATCAGAGACTGACAGGTTAAAATAATTGAAAAGGAGCTGGAGTTTTCCTGTTAATTGCCTGCTGCAGGAGAAATCCCATGCTGCAGCCTTGCATCGAATCAGCGAACAGAGACCCAATATTTACTATCAATCAACATTACAAGCATTTAATAAAAAGTTTCATAATGGAAAGGTTGAGTGAGCTGAGACGGATCGTTTCCATTAACCAACTCCTCTCCACAAACTACAACTCCATTATGAAGCAGCAGTCTCCAATTCTTTTAAAGTTCAGTTTCCTCATAGAAAAAACACTTTCTGCACCACATAAAAACAGAAAAAGCAACCCTTTCTTGCATCTTCAGTAAGGTACAAGAAGTGAAGTGGAACAAAAGGGGTTTCTCTGCTTTTTTTGTTTATTTATTTGTATATTTTAACAGGGGAGACCTGGACAAGAACTGAGAAAGCTACAAGGAAAAGGTTGGCATAAAACACTTGACTCAGTCAAGCCAGTTGTGATTAACAATAAGTTTTAAATTAGTATAAGTAAAACTGCTGAACACAGGACCTGTGTTCCTACAGAAACCATCTCCTTGGCAGAGGAGTTTAGTTTTGGGTTGTGTGCCTGGCAAATAAGTTAATGGCAGGTCTTCTCATCATTATATTCCTGCTTGTTTTCTGAGTCAGGAGTATCTGAAGTTTTCAAATGAAAAACTTATTTACCCTTTAGTAGAAGCCCTTTGAACTCAATTGAGGATGTGCAGGAAAAAGGGAAGCCTTCAAAGCAATATAATATACAACATAGTTTGCAAATATCAACTAACTTCAACATTCAAAGCAGACTGCTCATGTCAGGTCCTCAGTCTGCACTGTTCCACGCTCAAACAGATGTATCTGGAAGCCTATACCCATGGTATGTATGTATACACTCCTGGTACAGATTTCTTCTCCAGAAACTCACATTACCTTACATTCTCCATTTATTCATAGATATATTAAATAAGAAAAGGATCCATGAGTATAAAGCAAGTGAAGGCTACTGGGAGGTGAGAACATAACTCAGAATAGAGCAGAGTAAGTAAGTGCATAAGCACCTACAGAAAGCCAAAACTCAAGCAACAGCTCATGTCCACAAACAAGATTAACTGTGCATCAGCTATCCTGTCTGCATTACAAATTAAATGTTTGCCTAAGCTATCTAGACCACAGAAGGTTTTGAATTATTGTCATCATATATTTTCCTCAGTTTTTTGGCAAGAGAAAAGAAACCTTTGAAGGACTCTCAGAGACATTAGTCAAAAGACTGATACTGTCTGTTCTTGGCTAGAGTTTAAGCAAAGACATTAGAAAGGATTTTTAGAAACTTGTCTGGCATTAAAATGAATAATCAAGTGGTTAATATTTATTTTAAATCCTAGTCTATATTTAATAACAGAATTTTATTCATACATGTATTTGAAACAAAACTAATACAGGTCTAAAGAGAATATATTAGAAAAATTCCATAACCGAACTGTCATGTGAATTTCTAGGGACATCACTGTCATTCCTGAAATAATGTCATTGAAGTGAGTATGAAGAGGTGAATTTGAAGAGATGAATTTGGGTCAGTCTTTGCCAGATATTTAATTTTCTTAATTTACTACAGAAGGAAACTCAAATAGTTCAGTCATGTTTGCGATTGTTTTAAAAGAAAAACAGGGAGAATGGTTTTACAAAATGTAAATGCATGGGCTATATTTTCATTTTCATTAAGTGTGTCGTTAAAGGAATGAAAAGCAAGATACATAAGCATGGTACTAGCCCAGGAGGCTCAAAGTAAAATAGACTAGCAAAGTGAATGAAAATGACAATTCTAATCATCAGTCCAGCAAGTCTAGAGGTAGGGCAAATTAGGCAATTAACATTTCTCTTTTTTTTTAAATGTTATTAGTAATGCAGAAGGACAGCCAAAAAACAATTTTATAAAGTTCACTGGTATATTTATCTTCACAAATACTGAATACTTGTATAAAATATCCCCAAACCTACAATGAATAATTGGAAATTATTGCTTTTTGTAGTTGCATCAAATACCTAATAAAAGTTAAAGTACTGAAAGAAGGGAGGGTGGCAGGGCGAAGACAAGCAAATCATACTAGACAAGCACCTGGATTATGAATGAGCACTTGGATGCTCACTTAGAACTCTTGAGCAATCAATTTTGTTCATATCACAGCGATTCTGTGGGGATCCTGGGCATGATGATGGGGCACCTCAACTAAACATTAGCCCTTTGTTTTGCTTGTCAGGAAAATTATTCTGATTAAAATACCATTATTTCACACAGAGACTATAAGACTAACTTAAGCAACCATCTAAAGCTTGCCTTGACATAACAATATCTTTACAACCACAAAAAATTATGTCTCTGTCTCATAGATACTAAGAATGATACAAAAACCAAATGCTGGTTTTCACTTGTATTGCTCCTTTCTGTCCTTTGAGAACAAGACAACCAAGCAGAAGATCTGACATAAGCCTCTCTAATAGCCTGTACAGTGCAACTTTTCTACTGCAGTTTAATGAGTGCAGTAAATGAACTCAGTCTCAGGACAGTTACCCACATTTTCTGTAACAAGGGTACTCTCAAAGCTAACAGCCAGCAGGCAGCTGAGGGGACAAAATCAGTCTGTCTGAAGTTGCTTCCAGCTCTCCAGTGGCAAATGTGAAATACTGTAATTCCTCTCTGTGTATTTCTGGCTATTATTTTTTATTGGACTATTTATAGCTGTGTCTCAAGAAAATTAGGGCTCATCCTAGACCAGATAACAGAAATAATAATTTCTAGGAAACCCTTGCATTAATCTTTACATTAGTCAAGGTTTCACTGCACTGCTACTTCTGCTTTAAGAGAAGCAAAGCATTGTGGACATGAATATACTCACACATAGACTGTGACTTTTCAAAGCAGATAACTCACATTGAAAGATGAAGGGGCGTGGTAGGTGCAAAATAACTGAAAATCAGAATTCCAAAGTTGTGGTTCCTTTAAAATATTTTTCTTTTAAATACTTACATGTGCATGGGTGGTGTGGGGGGAGCTTTATCATGATTGTACCTAAACTGGTTCCAGGTTCTGTGTTGTTAAGAGCAGACAGTTACAGCAACTCTTAGAAACAAAACAAAAACTAACCTTTCTACAATTTCCTCAACTTTGCTTTGTAACAGAGCACATCTATTCCAGGTCAGGCAGCAGCCGCTCTGTTCCAAAGTACTGCCTGTCCTCAGCTTTAAAATGTGGTACTTTCTCAGGTTTCTAATCAAAAAAGGTCTTTGGCAGCCATGAATCCCTAAAGATTGTTTAAAAAAAATAATAACCCAGTGTGTTTTTCTATACTAGGCAAGAAGGTTTCACAATTTATCCATCTTTATCACCATATGGTCAACTTTTTCCAATGCATTCTAATTACAACTACATCCTAATTAGATCTATATCTTCAGCAGTGACTATTGTGCAAGTAGTTCTGCTCACCAAGACAGCTCTCCCTAGTTTATTTTCAGAGGAAGCTCAAAGTGCTGAGGCTCAGAGATGTATTTCATCATGTGAGAAATTTTAGCATTTTTTCTGGTCAATAGCCTGAAGAGAAACCAGATGCAAATCAGGGTAAGACAATACTTGGCTTTCTAAGGGCTTAACACATTGCAGGGTGTGATTAGAAGTAGTGCAGTAGAATGCAAATTGTGTTTAGAGGTTTCCTCTTCTGAAGGCGCTGTCCCCTCCCTTCCTGCACACATGGAGATTTGAGTTTTCACAGAACACTCTTAAAGTCCAGACCTGTCTCTAAGGAGCTATACCTTCCCTGCTATATCACTGCTCCAAGTTTTGAATTCATCCATTCAGCTGGTTGCTGGAAAAACATGAAAATCAGGTGCAAAGAGCAAGGAAGAACAGACATGGGGGAGAATTACAAATCTTAATTCTACTCTTTGCTCCTGCCTAGCTGCATCCATAACACTTGTGTGATTGGAGCTAACAAATCCAAGCAGAAAGATGAGCTGCATCATTGCTAAAGCAAAGAAATTCAGATGATAGTTGCTGGGTGAAGTGCTCAGCTGCTCAGACCAGATTTCTGGGATGAACACAGTGCTCCTGCAACAACCCACAGTTTTGGTCTAGTTCTGGAGCATCGCCAACACACAGCAGAGCACGTCAGCAAATCCACAGCACAGGCATGTCCCTAGCTTCCCACAGGGAGCTTCCAATTCTGCTGTAAGGCCACAGTTGTCTTGTCATATACCATTCACTGCTGAACATCAGCGCGGGGAAGTCATCAGTAATAGAAATAAAGCAATTAGGTGTGGGGAGAAGATACAGAGAGGGGTTCGTGCTGCCTTTACAGAGCCCCCTGAACTGCAACCCAGGAGACTTAATGAGTGACATTAGCCTGCCACTTCTCTTGCCTGTGCCTGGTTTTCTTACAAGAGAGCTGTGGGTAATAAGTAAAAATATGCATGTATTTTTTGGTAGTACAGTATTTGGAATCCTACTCAACTTATTAGCATTACTGTTGGATTTTATCAGCAAGCACAATTATTTAAAACTGCTATAAATGATGGGGGTTGAGGTTTTGGTTGGATTGTTTTATTGATTTGTCACAGCTGGATTTGTTTGGGTTTTTTTTTCAAATTTATGATGTTTCCTTTTTATTTCCCACTCCCAGATCTTTGTCTAAACTTCTTAAGTGCTATAAAGAATATTTTATTTACATGCTTTTAAATGAACTACACATTTCACACTACAATATTTAATCTTCCGTGATATCAAGAAGATGCACTCTGTTCTTTGAAGGCAGCAGTACATCTTACACGATATTACTAGAAAAGGTCATGAAAAGATCAATACATGCCTTGTGCTTACATATCTTACTAGAGAAAATTGTCCTTTAGAACCAATATTAAAAAACCTCCCCTAGAAGGAAGCAGAATCATAAGGAATAAAATTGGTAATTAACAGAAGGCAGATGGAATGCCTTGAACTTTCAAGGTTTGATCCTGTGCAGCCTAAGAGAAGATAACAGCCATAATAGACATTTAACACCAAGCACAGATGCAAGCAGAGCTGACTAACTAGGAACAGCGAGGGGGGCAGTGAGCTGCGTGTTTACGTGCTGACAAGTGGATGAGAATATAATCAGTAGAATAAAAAAATTGCTTCCTTCTGATGCCCCACCCTTGCATTTTTTTTCTAATAATGGCATAATTCCCTGCTCCTTCTAAACACTAACTGCATCTCAGATTCAGTGAAGATTTTTACTCAATCACAAAGGAACCAGGTAACAAATATAATTTAAAGTTGTGTTGCAAGTCACCAGTTGGCCCAAAGTTTATTTTAATGATGTGTTGCTACTGCTGTCATTCTATGACTTCATTTGTGGTTTCAATTAGATGGACATAACAGGATTAACCTTTCCCTATTGTCTCCAAGACTTTACAAAGATTTACCATTACAGATAACCTGCAAAATCCGTTCCCATCTATCATTTAAAATTCTTCAGCCAAAATGTTCATACTTATCACACATTCTTTCTAGCATGGCTTTGACCACCATGAAATCTGCATCTTTTGTGCACAAGAAAGTGAAGTACAAAACAAACCAAGTCCGAGACCCAAGAATGATTTTTGCTTTGAAAGCTGGAGTTAGTGCAGTGTAGGAACCTAAGCCAAAATTATAATCATAGAATCATGTTCACTTACTGCCTAAATTCCTCCTATAGGTTAGTTTTCAACATTTCAAATTCCCCATCTGCCTAGAGCTTGGCTTCTGCACATGCATGTCAGGCAGGTGAGAAAGACTGAAGAATCCAGAACTTTGCATCTGTATCTTGTTAACAAACATAAAGCAAATTACTTCCACATATTTTAACTGAGGGGTGGTCTAGCAGGCATTCCCACAGTACACTGAACAAGCTTAACTCCTTAACATAAGAAAGGTTTACTATCAGCTTCAACCCCAGTGACATGCTTCATTCATTCTTTTACAAGCCAATCCTAGTGATGAGAGCACTCACCTAGGAAAGAAAAAAGCTCTTGTTCTTAATACTTTATATTCAGAAGTGACTTTATGAGACTCATCACCACAAGGACAGATTTTCTCCTACAGCACAGGAGAGTGTTTCCCTTCCTTTTCAGTTTACTCTATTTGAATCCTGAGAGACCCTTTTGAAGTCCCTAGGAAACAGACCAACTTCAACAGGAGAGACAGGTAATACCTCCACACAATATCCTCTAGTCACACAGGGCACAGCTACAGGGAGGATGGGGGCAGAGTCCTCGACAAACAGAGGCAAGGAGAACAACACTACTAACCTGCATATTGTGGACACCACTAGTCAATCCTGTTTCACAAAAGAAAACTGTTAACTAACATATTTCATTATGTTGGTGGGGGGGGGGGTTGTCGTTATTTTGTTTGTTTTAAGTCACTGCAGGATTCCCAGTT
Source organism: Pseudopipra pipra (assembly GCF_036250125.1). NCBI lineage: Eukaryota > Metazoa > Chordata > Aves > Passeriformes > Pipridae > Pseudopipra > Pseudopipra pipra. Next base: position 11,987,331 of record NC_087556.1, read on the forward strand.
AAAAAAAAAAATCTTATGTGGATTGGGCATCTTCTGGGAGAGAAACAAGTTTTAGTGTTTGTTTGTGTAGCTCATTTGGCTTACTTAGTCCTTTCATAGAGTTGCTCAGTAAGCACCCATCTCCATCTGTTGAATTTCGTGTGTCTTGCTGACAAACAAAGGTCTCTTCTCTAAGTTTGCATGGAAAGGTTTGGACTCTAAATTTTCCTCATAGGAAAGGAAGGGCCAAAGCAACATGTATTTGAATCCTCATCTCTCAATTTGTTCTCAGTAATTGTGTATCTCCTCTCACAGAGGCACTGGGGCTGTGACCTGTATGCCCACATCCAAGACAGGGACAGCTTTCAAAACTGGATATTCAAGCTTGATACTTGAACAAACAGATGGTGTTAAAATAACTGCCTCCACCTGGAAGCAGTTTCAGTATCTGGTTGCAGATCTGCAATACTGCAGAAGGTAGAACCCAAAGCCAGGCTCGTGAAGGTGGCAAACACTCCTGATCCCAGCCCTGCACCTTTCAGAGTAAAGAGGATTTTTATCTTTAATTGTTTCTAAAGGAACGTCACTTCCCATGCATTGTCTGCAACATTTAGCTAACTAAATAACAGAGCATTTTCCACAGGGTGTCATTCATATCCTATTACTACCAAGTGACCAATTGTCAGCATGTATCCATGTTTACTTAAGCTGTTGCCTAGAAACTACTGTGGTTTTCCATTTGAAGCTCAACTATTTTACAACACAGACAAACAAGGAGATACAAACATGTGGGCAAATAAGCAGCAGCCTGCCTTTGGTAGTTTACACCTATTGTTTCACTTCCCATAATAAGTGATTTTTCTTAGTGAAATAATTTTGGCCCAAGACATCCTGTAGTGTGACTAAAAAGAATAATAAGAAAAAATAAAATTACAAAAAAAAAAAATCAATCAATGCTTTTCAGGACTCTCGTAGGAAAAATTAATATAATTTTTGTCTTTTCTCTTGGAACTCATAGTTCTGAACTGTTTTATTATTACAGGCTGGAGATTTTGTTGTTCAAGTTTAAACCTAGGGGCATTTGAACCAAAATTGTTTTTAAGATTAGCTACATTTGTCTCTAGCAAGAAAAGAAAGAGGCTCAGCTCTGTGTTTTTCCTTTACTCTGGAAGGAGTTCACATGCCTCAGAATACAGGTTACATTTTAGCCTTTTTCTAATAATTATTTACACACACCAAATCATAAATTTATGCCTATAGCATTACTAAATAGTTGTATTGTAACTGCTAACTTCACCTTATGATTAGCTAAACCAAGCACCCAGCGAAGACTGATGACAAAAGTATGCGAAAAGTTCAAGTGAGCAACCACCCTTGGTGGGAGAGCAGTCCCTTCCTTCACTTCAGTGATCCAGAGGAAGCTGGGGGAATTTAAATTAAGCAAACTATTGATTTTTAACTTCCATTATTTCTTAATCTTGGTAGCAACTCAACACACCTTTGACACAGATTTGCTTAGGCACTGAACAGGCACGAACACTTTCCCTTTTTGTGTTCCTCGTGGCAGCAAATCAGACACTGAAAGCAATAGAGAAATCAATAACAACTGCATATAACTTTCCTGATGAATGTAGGCAACCCACACACGTGCCTGGGCTGGAAGTTTCCTTCCAATTCAAGTGTCAGGCTGAGACCTTCACCCACATAGAGATCTGTAACTCCCCAACACTTTGAAAAGCAATCTTCCTAAGGATTGAGAGGTCCCAATGACCGTACCCAAAGCTTGGTTTCCTGAGACTAGCCTAGGTAGTCTCCATTTCATTATGAATAGATATGGACAGATAAAACTGGGCAAAATACTTTGCTCCTAAACCTGATTAAATAGATTTTTTTAAGCTTCCTTCATCTTTTCTGTCTTACAAACCTCACAGTTTGCATTTTTTACACAATTTCAGGCTGCTAGGAGAGAAGATTCTGCAGCTTCAGTGGAGGTGAACTTTCCCTCCATCTGCATTAGACCTCTCCAGTCACTCAGCAATTTTTCCATTTGCTTCAGTTACATCACCACTCTTAAAATAACATATGGATTTACTATAGAAATTCAGTTGCTCACACTGACTGTGTTTGAAAATGAGCACAATCATTGACCTTGAAATAGCTCACCAATAATTCTAGATAATTCTCTAAAAGATGAAAATAAATATTTTATCAAGATATAGTCACTAGAACAACTCCCATACCTAAACCTATGTCTTAGCTTAGAATTACGTTGCCTGACAAACCTGTTTAGGGTGTACATGGAATACTTGTGCCAAAAATAAGTCCATATATGTTATTACACTCTATGCAGGTGCCTTAAACTATGTGAGAGTGAGTTTTAGTGTGCAAATGAAATTGTTTTGTTCTCAGAGCAAGCTTATGCTCTTAAACCAGCACATCCGGTCAATATTTAATTTAAAGCAGACCACAGTGCAGAGCAGACTGATTATTTGTTCAATGGCTGAAGGCAAATTATGTACAAAATAGCACAGCATGAAATGAAGACAGTAGAAAACAAATACAAATATCATCTCTTTAAAAACAGATAGTTTCATTTATTGCTTGTCTGGCTGAACAACTAACAAAAAAAAAAAAAAAACAAATAAAATACATGCAAAGAGAAATGACCAAACTGTGAATGAGCACTATCTCCAGTGCTTACTAGATATAAGTCTCCAGCCACGTTAAGCTTGTATTACGCACAATTTCAAGTGTGTGGGTCACAAAGAAAATGTTATCTGTGAAAATATCACCTGACTAACTTCAGTTAAGGTGCACAAAAACTACAGAATTTTTTTTGAGCTTGTTTGGGATTTTTTGTTTTCAAAAATAAGCTCCAGTTCTGTATGCACCCTAAAAAGAATGAGAAATTCACATTGAATGTTCCTAGTATTCCATACGGATTAGTAAGCAAGGCTGAGAATAAGCCCAAGAGTAACATGAATGAGGCACTTTGCGGTAAAGTGCAACAAATACATTAGCAAATATTTTAGTGGTTATTTCACTAATGGTCAGGAAAGCATGGTAAAATGGCTTTTGAAATATTCTAGTGATATTTCTTGAAAACACAGTTCTGACAAAAAAAGTTTTGTTTTTTAAAGGTTTGTCCATGAACATTTTCCCCTCCTATTTTTCCCCCTTGTTGTCTACCCATTCATTTTTTCCCCAGAATAGACTCCTTAATCTCCATTCATGTACTTTCTTTCCTGGACAATCCCTCTCTATTCATTTATTCTGAGACACAAAAGGCAGCCTGCATATTGCCCAAACTTATCAGCTTATTGCCAATAAGTTTTACTGATATAAAAGACTCCAAGTTCTGTAAAGTGGCAGAAAGTATGCAGACTAAATCAAGGTTAAAATATTTAAAATTGGCCCACCAAAGAGATACAGAATAACAAAAATCCAGATATTTCAACTTCTAAGGAATCTTCATTCTTCCATTGTCTTCCATTACACATTTTGCAACCAAAATTTGTCAGGTTTAACATGTTTCCCCCATCCCCAACACAAGACAACTTTACTTAAGAATCCAATTTGTCTGCCATTCATCAATGCCCTCCACGTGAACCTCATGGCATCACAGAGACATTTCTATCCCTTGCATTCACAGTGCTGGAGTCTCTTGAGCCAACAAACTGTCAAATTAGTGCCAACTCATGACAGCTTTATGATATGTAATCTTGTTCACCAGCAAATGGTCTGAGACCCCCTGCTTGCTACTGCTGTCAAACAAGAAATGCTTTCTTGTGTGTCTCTGATATATTTATATTTTGAAAGCAGATCCCAGCTGGGAAAGTAGTGGCTTTGCCTCACAAAAATCTTGCACAAGCACACTCAACTGCCCTCTGCATGTGTTACTTAAAAAGGAGCTTTTAGGCTTTTGCTTGAAAAAATTTAAGTTAGGGAATAGAAAATTAAAGATGTACTTTGTCCTGCTGATTCAAATCCCTAGTTCTTCAAGACTCAATCAAAATCTATGCAGTGATAAAAATATCTCATCAGGTCTATGTGGGCTGTAAAGTCCATGCACCAAAAGCTGAGGTGCAGATAAACCAAGTTTCTTCAAACATATTCACAAGGAGAAAAATTCACAGGGAAACACTTCTTAGGACTTCAAGACAATAAACACTGAACAACAGAACATTATGGAGAAGTTCGGAAAGTAACACACGACCCTCTTACATAGAGTTCTTTGAAACAGAAAATTATTCTTTCTTTACATGTCTTTATGATAACTTTTTTCTAGTCATTACAATATAAAACATGAGTACACTAGCTGAATTGCTACATGTATCCTGAAATAATCAGCTTTTACATCCCTCTTTGTATAAGTGATCTGACAGTAGCTGCCTGCATTTATTTCTTAATTGATGGCAAAATTAACCACAAGTAGTAGCCAAAGGGAAAAATTAGTGTGTGAGAAATGCTTAAAAGCAAGAATGCTATTTTCAATTTGCTTCATTTATAATTCAACAGATATAAAGGGTGCAATTCTACAAAGCTCCCATGCAGAGCACCCTAGTGAAGTCAGTGGAAACATTAAGATTTACAGGAACAAGCTCTGTAAACAGTGTCAAAAAAATCCCAGACTACTGAAGGGGACACACACTTAAAGGGGACATTAGGGAAACAATAGTGGTGACTTCTGCTTTGAAAAATTAGTTATACAGTCTCACCCTTCAAAAAGCTCCAAGTGTAACACAATTATGCTAGAAAAAGGACTAATTTTCTACTACTACCTGCTCTCTGCTCTACAGAACACCAGAAAACATTAGTGCTTTTGCTTAAGAAAATCTGGTCACAGGTGCAATATGCATATCTAGGCTTGAGCCAGCCTAGATTTCAACTAAGAGAGTTTTAACTAACAGAGCACTCATACATACATCCTCATGAAGTCTTTCAAATCATATGCCCAAATTACTCACGTAAGAAACAAACAATAAATGGATAATTAGTGGACAAACTTTCCTCGCCATCCCATTAATCCAGCTGTGGTAGGACTCACAAAGACTGCAATGCCATGTAAAAGGTTCTTGACCTTCTGGGTGAGGTTCAGCAAAAGCCTAACTCAGGACCTCAGGCACCAGGGTAATGCAAGCACTGCACCTTGCCACAAGACAGTTGGAACCAGGAAACATACTACTTGGAATGACACATTGGAAGGAGAGAACCTCAGGAGGTATTTATGATACTTTAAAATCAATTCTTTAGGGATTTTCTCTCTTCAGAAAAGAATTTTTAGATCATGAAGAACATAATATTTTCTATGTAGTTGCTCATATTAATATGACTTAAAACTATTTGAATTAATTTTGTCAAGTACAATATCAAATTCATTTAGGTTCATATAGCCAGGGACTTCAATGCAACAGAGAGTTCACCATGTTGCAAGAACCAGAAGCAATATGCCTAAACCCAGGCAATATAGTCAGTAACTCTGCATATATATCTGCCTGCCTATGAGCAGCTAAAATGTGCTACTTGGTCTTTCCTGTCACACACCAACAATCCATCTTTCCCATTTACCTGCCATCTAATCAGAAACAGACAAGTGACCTTTCCACTTGCAAGTTAACAAGTTAGAATTGCTGCTCACTTCACAGAAGGACAGCCAGAGACTTGAGCAAATATGCAATCTACAAGTGCATTTGCAATAATGCAAGGCATAAAGTTAAGCAGAAAGATAGTTTTTTATTAGGTTTTTTTTTAGCAGAAAAGTCTTATGTTGTAAATTACATAAGTCCCTGTCGCTCCTTAGTCAGTATTAGCACACAGAAAGGCACCTTTCCTCCTTAGTGCCAGTTTTCAGTCTAAACAGAAGTGAGAAAGAAAGGAAGGGAAGCAACTAAGGTTCTTGACACAATAAAAAGTGAAAGCCAGTCTCTAGTGTTCATACTGAGATATATCCTTTCACCCTCTCACTGCATGTCCAAAACAGATAAAAAGGCTAGAAGTATTGCAGTGTATTCAATATATAGCACAGCTTGTATTTATAAATAATAAATATACTCAAGTATACTTCTAAAATATGCTTATTCGGTGGGGTCTATGAAAAAGCTGTTGCTTGAATAAAGCTGAATAAAGAGTCATCTGAGTACAGGCTGTAGCAACAAACAGCTCTATTGTGTACAGATAAGCTTGAACCTTTCTGAACATGGTCACAAGTTGATGAAGCTACATGATTCCAAGCTGGTAAACTTGCGTTTGTACTCAAGGGAAAATGGCACAGACCTCAGTATGAGATGTGGTGAACCTTCAGTGTTCACTACAGTTATAAACAGTGGTATCCACAACTATCACTGTCAATGTCAAATGAATTCTAACTAAAAAGGAATGGATCATTATTGCAGATTTTAAAGAAAAGTACTCCAGAAATCCTTCAAATCCCAGTCTGCTAAGGAAAAGGAGTAGTCATACTATGGTGCATTTGTCCTTTGGTGCCACCTGAGAACAACTCCTGAAAACAATCTGTATTTATCATGATTGCCAGACTCAATTATACTTGAAGTGTATATGCCTCAGGTCCTGAGAGGAGGTAGATTGCTTTCATGGAGAAAACAGTTTTGCAGGGAAACTGGATCAATAAATCCCTCAAAACATGCACAGTTTCTTGCTAATTTTCCATTGCTTATCACTCAATAAATGAACATTAGCCAGTCTGCCTTTGCTTGATCAAGCATGTAGTTAACTCCCCCTAAAAGAAGGGATCTGCTGTGCTGTACCAGAAGTGCTGTGCTCTAGAGGATCAGGAAGAGCCAGGATGCCAGGCATCACTTCACCACTTAGAATTAAATTTGCATTCAGACTTCAGATAAAGCAAGAAATGAAAACATTACTTCTAAATAAAGAAGAGCATGACTATAATTCATACTTTGTTCATGGAAAAGCATTAAAATTAATTCTCACCACCGTGCTAATGCTTCACATTTGTTTTCAAAAAGTACTGTTCAGTATTAATAACAGATTCTCTATCCAACTAATCCTTCATATATCCTGTCATTTGTTTTGCCTTTCAAGCTTGCTATTCTTAATGGATTCTTTTTCCAAGTAATGCACATCATCCTAGGTGCTGTATCATTGCAACAGACGGAGATGTCTCTTCTCTTCTTCCTCCCCTCTACACACACATTTTCTGATGTGCCTTTCCCAACCTATTACTGTACAGTGTTAAAAACCATGTACACACACAACAATCATGTTACTCAAACCACAGTGCATTTTACAAGTAGGTGAACAGTCAATTAAAAGTAAGCATCGTTTCATAGTTAAGGCATTAGAACAGGACACACAAGACCTGCATTTAGTTCCAGGCTCAGTCAGCATTCCCTATAACTTTAGGTAAAACCCATAATCATTAAACTACAACTTTCTGATCTTTAAAATGAGAATAATTACATTGTCCATATGGCTATTTTATTTTTGAAAAATTTTGAGGCCTAGTGTTCTATACTTGCTGATTTTCAGTATTTAACACCTCAGAACAGAGATTGATAAAAATCTCTAAACATTTCAAGGAAGAAAAAGAAGAAAACCAGAAAATAATCCTCATAAGTTCGGCTGTTTCTTTTTTAATGCGTATATATTTATAGAAAAACTAACAGTTTTCATCCTTTCACTGGCAGAAATGGGATACAAACTCTTTGGCATAATTAGACAGGAGGGATCAAAAAGTGACTGACAGTTCCCTTCATGAAAAGAGTAGAGCCTGGAGGTAGGATCACCTCACTTTCTCCTTTTCACTGATAAATTTGTGATACATTGCTATATAAACATCATTCTCTGCCTGTGAGCAACTATATATTGTTTGATTTTATATAGCTGTATCTATCTAGCTATAGGTATCTGTATAGATACTAAAAGAAAGCCACACTCAAGCAAAGCATGGAAGCAATACATATCTTGGCAGCTTAGGATGACTTTTCAAAGGACTATCCTTTTGTAAAATCAAAATTCCTTAATAATTTGTGTTATGAAGTCAAATGGCAAAGTAGTGAAGGACCTTTGAGGTAATATAGAAATAAAAACATATATATATATATAAAGTAGTCCTTAACTTCTGATGAACTCCCCCATTCTGGTGCTTTCTGAGGTAGGTGAGACAAAGTTTAACAGACACAGTTCACTAATGAAGAGACAACTGCAACTGCCAAATTTCCTGTTCCTGCAAGTACTGGCTTTGCTCCTGGCACAGAGGGGAAGAACAGTATGTCACAGTACTGCTGTCTCCAATAGCTCAAACATCTGCAGAAATGAGGGCATTTACCCTTCTTTCCCCTTTTCCCCTTTCCTTTTTCTCACTTCTTGGCCACTTACAACTACAAACTCTTGTGATGTCTTGTGTATGCCATACAACAGTACCAATTTAATCTCACAGCAGAAAGTCCTAGTTATTTAGTTTTATTTAGCTCATAACACTAAGCTGCTATCACAGCTTTTCAAAGCACTACACTGAGAACTCATAGAAAAAGGAAGTTTTTCTTTTGATCCCAAGGAGTAAGGAAAAGCACCCACATACGATTTTATAATATGTAAGTGACTAGTTTTCACTTGAAATTAAAGCTTTGGAGAAGGTCACAGAATATAAAATCAAAGTCCCAAGTGGGACCAAAGTCAAGCTAAATACATCTAACATCAGTTTCCACTGTAAGCATTGTTATACATAATTGAGAACACTAAGTCTGAATCTTCTCTATGTTTGCATAACTAATATGTTACACTGGAAAAAGATCTATTTTAAAAATTTTTAAATACTGTTTTAAAAACATGCATAGGGCTTCATCCAGAAACATACAGGATTCATCTTCTCTGAATAACAGTGTTTGATGAAACAACTTCCCAATGGCCCCAACACTCCCCAAAATTATTTTTGAAGCATTGCAAGCTTGGAAGTGAAGTAATATAATGAAACTTTAATTTAAGTCATTCTAAACTGGTTCATTATCTGAAGTGAGATATAAGTATAATCTAGTTTGTTACCAAATGGCATGCTAGCTCATGTTCTGAGCATCCTGGTTGTAGTGAAGTTTGTTTGCTCTCTTCTGAAGGTACATGCACCTTCATTTCTTAGCCATTAAAGTTAAAGCTATTCAACAGTTGGAACAACTTGGCATGTGAAAAGGTAAGTTAGTCCTCATACGGGACTAATTTAAATAGATCAAGAATGGATATCCACCTAAAAAAATATGCTGATGCACATATTTTAGGCTCAATGAAGAAATCACAGAATGAAGGTCTGTACAAGACTTCTACAGCAGATTAGACCAAAATGATCCCTCCTATCCTCAAAATTAAAAATAAATACCACAACAAAACCACCACACCACAGAAGCAAGATACAAACAAATAAACAAAAGTATCACCAAAACCACATACACACCTGATTCATTTTCCCATTCTGTAGTTCTATTTAAGAGTTTAATTGGCTGAGGAAGGGGAATGACTATCATCTTTGTTATAGTAAATTGAGTTTTCATCTCAGAGAACTTTTAAAGCATTATCTACAGCACTCAGACATGAAAGGAAGTGTCTAGCACACATGCCCTGACTGTATTAGATGTGCTTTCCAAGCTTAGATATAAGAGTTTAGTTCCCCTCTCGTTTCTCAGGTCAGAAAGGCTACCAATACTTCAAAAGGTAGTGCATACTCTCAGCTGGATAAGTTTTTCACTGTGGGGGGAATTACAGTCCCAAAGGAAGCTCCTTTCTTCTATTAAAAGGAGAATTTTTGGCTGCTGAGGGAGGCAGAGCTGTGGGAGAAGGTTTTTAATGAACCCAAGCAGAAATTGTGTGAATTAGCAGCTGCATCACTGGATCAGGAGTCAGGAGAGATGTGCTCTATTCCTGGCTTTTTGACCCCAGGCAGATCAGTTTTACTTAATAATTACTGCACTACACACTACAAGTAATTGGCAGCCGAAAAATCTTGTAATGCAATACTCACACAGTACTGTTAGTCATTTTAGGTTGCTTTCAGTTTAGTAGCAAATGAGACAGAAGATCTCTCAGCCCTTCTGAAAAGATGAAGTGGAAAGAGAAGGGAAAACCCAGGACGTGGTTTGCAGGGTGCCACACATGCACAGTGTGGAGCAGTATATCAAAGACAGCAAGTGAGAAGGAAATCCAAGAAGCAAGATTGCTCTAGACATACTGGCCAAGAAAGGAATAGCATCCAGATCATCCTATTTTCAGGCATTTCCACTTTCACTGGGCTAGGAAGCCCTCCTTACCTGGTGCTGTTTCTGTAGCATCACAACTGATGCCCAAGGTTGTTCACTTCCTGTGTAATCCTTTACAAGGACAAATGACAAGCAGCAACTACCATTGCCTCCTACTTGGTCTTTTTGAAAGAGGTGCCTATTACTTTTTTTTTAAGACCAGTTCAAAGCAACACAAAATTGCCAATTGTCAGTACTGCAGAAGAAAGTGGAAGAGTGACATTTTTTTTAAATAAAAAAAAAGTAGAAATCATCAAGTATTTTAACACACAAGCTCAATAAGTCACAAAATTGTCTGACTGCTGTTCACAATATCAAGCATATGTAAGGAAATCAGTGAAATATAAAAAATTCTACACACAACAGGTCATATGTTGGCTTGTGAAAGCAACATAGGTGGCTTAAAGTTTGAAAGGGAAAAAAGATTATTAATCCTCTAAATACTCCCTTATTACAAGACTATAAATCACTTTGCTATACATTACAAAACAGAGATAGATCCCAAAGTCTAATACAATTTAGAAAGGCATTCTACATCCTCTTCCCTTCTGGTTTTGCAGAGTCTTTCCCCAGCCTGACAACCTGTCCCTTCACATCAGCTTCAAGCTGCCTCTACACTGTCAGTGCACCCTGGGTAAGAGATTTCTGCTCTCAACCTACACCTTAACCAGTAAAATTTCTAGTTATATTGTCAATATTTTCCCTGAGTCAGGTCAATATTTGATCTCTTGGCTTTCTTCATAAGTGAAATTAATACTGCTGCATGAAAAACCCTCTGAGTTTTATCAGTTTTGAAACATAAGCTCAGAAATGAAACCTCAGATGTCTTCTGAAAATGAGGGAAAATATCCCAGCTATGATATTTAGACAATGACTAATTTTTAGTAATATCTATATTTAAAAATAAAAAAATATTGTATTTAATATTTCTCAGAAAGCTACCCCTAACTATTAGGATACATTAATCTAATTTGCTGCAAATGAAAAAATTACGCATTTGCACTTTCTTTCCCCTTTCTACATAAATTTGCATAGCTAAAGAATTCAATAATCAAAACATTTGTTACAGCATAGATTCTTCATCAAAAGAGTTACCCAATGCCAGCATCCCCTGTTGTACCTGACATCTAGCTGCATTAACAGGTGTTTACCACAGTTCTTGTGGGCGGTGTCGAGTTTGCCACAGTGAAAATAAAAATTTAAAACCAAAAAGTATTTTTCACCTACAATTTTACTATGCAGAAAAAGGTGAAATGTCCTGCTGTGGTGTAACAGAGCCCAGATGTCCACATCCTCAGTGGACAGGAATTCCCTCAGACAGTGATGAGCTATGCCTTGGCAAGCACAGCTCAAAGCCGGGTGTCTCAGCACTGTGACAGCACACACACTCAGAACAGGTTAGCCCTGTGCACCTTAAGATCAAAGACAAAAACCTTGTGGTTTGAAGCCCCCTTCTCTAGAAACACATCATCAGCTTCAACACCTACAAAACATTAGCTTAAATTCCAGCAGCATGAAGAGAATACCCTTGTACAGGGTTTTTAGCTCCAGCCCAGTAACATCTGATTGCTCAGCTAAATGAAAAACCATTATTTTTTTATACCATTCAGGAACAATTACACATATAATGTACTTAAACTATGAATTTTTAGAAATCTCATATTTGGTTGGCAGTATAAGCACAAATTTTTTTTTCCATTCCTTTTGTAATATTCATCGCCAACACACAACCTTACTCCATACAAAATTATTGAAAAACTGGGAGAACAAAGACTATTTTCAGAAGAGATATATTTTATTTCTGCAATCAAGTAGAATTATAATGGAGTTTCTAAAGACTGAAATACTGCAATTATTTTTTGTGCAAATGAATGTAAAATGTTTTATACTTTTCCTATCTTTCCTGCCTATATTTGCACGAACTTTGTTGAAAGAAATCAGTCTGGCTTTTCCAACAAGCCAGAAAGGTTAAACCCCCTGTCTCAATACAAGAGAAGCACATTAAGAAGATGCTAGAAGTGATGGATAACGTGTGCTTTTTACTATCTTCAGTGTAACCACCAACATGTTTTAGACAAGGGGAATTCTCCAGTCCTATATTACTTCAGTAGTATTTGCAAGAATTATGTAAATCTCTACCACTTCTCCAGTAACATGAAAAAAATAAACCATAATCAGTAAAACACAAAGCATCCTGGTACAGTGACTGAAGCCAGTGAGAGCAAACGTCACAAGGTGGAAATCAGTAGATCCCCACAACCAAGGGCTTGCTTGCCTGTGGCATAGGAAGCTGCCCTTCCTGCCTTTGGCATGAGATTCCTTCCCAGAACACAGAACAAGAAGTTGCTCCCTGTAATCCAGCTGACCAGGGACACACTTCAACAGGCAGATACTCCGGTTTCATGCTTCACAGGTAAGCAAAACAAAAAACAGCAACAAGCTTAATATGTAAAGTTACACATCATGGAATAAAAACTGGCTCATCCATCCCACATCAAGAAACCAGCCTATCTCCTCTTGTTGCCTTGAAGGCTGAATCACAGGACCAGGAAGCAGGAGCCACAAAAGGACCCATAACAGTCTGTCTTACAGGTAAGAGCTCCAACCCTGCTGAGGGCTGTGCAGCAGAAGCTGACCTCTCTTGGTGGTTTAATAACACCCTACATGTAGCAATGGCCGAGGAGCCTCTGGGAATCCTGGAATGCCAGTATCCCCTGCTGCAGGATGGGCAGCAGCTGCCTGATGCCTCCTCGGACACCAGAGAAGGAAGATTCACATAACAGCAGTACCTGGGGAAAGAAGTAGCCTGCTTAAGTGTGTACAAACCTGATTTCCTTCCTGATGTCCTGTCCTTTCCTCCCTTCAATAAGGCACCGCTTTATTACGTTACTTGGCAAAGAGCAGCTTGTTCAATACAAGAGCAATTAGCTTAAATTCTTCTGTGTAGGAGCTTAAACCAGCATTGGTAAGTGACCTCCAGTGGGTCCTTTTTGCTGTTCACAACATCCTGACAGGAGGTTAGAGGTTAGGAGCAGCAAAAAGTAAACTAATGCTGCTTACCTACTGTGTATACACCCAGTGACCAGACAGCCTACTGCTCCCAGTTGCAGGGTGGGTAGCAGAGAAGCAGACCTTTGAGACTTCAGCTACCAATTCAAGACAAAAAAAAAACCAAAAACAAAAACAAAAAAACAACAAAAAAAAAAAATTAAGTATGTCAACAAAATTCCCCCCTTTCTTAACACAGAAGGGAGAAAGAGAACACATTTGCCTTGTCATCTCACTCCTCCTCTCTGTCCTCAGATCAAGAAAGCAGTCTGACATCACAGTAAGACTTCAGCAATTACTGAACAACTTCACTGAAAAATATATAGGCCCTTTTCTTGTGCTTCCAGTAGAAGACTTCATAACAGAAGAGGAGATTCAACATCTTAATTTCTTTTCATTAATGAAATACTGCTAAGAGTAAACATCTTTTAGCAGAAATTATGTGTTATCACCAGCATGACTGAATATCATAAACAATGCTTAATACTGTGTCCTACATCAAACCATAGATTTTAGCTGTATCACATCTATCTGTGCTAAAATTTGTAATGGAGATAATTTAGGAAGAAGATTTAAAACAGTTCACACAAAAATCTAGCAAAGTAACAATCAGTAATAAACCAGCTGCAATTCAGCTCTCAAGCATTTTTTAGGGAATGTGTAAAACCGGTTGAGGCTTCCAGTCTGTTACACAGAAAAAGAGTCCCCAGGCAAGCCCAGATGCTTAACCAGAGCTTTGCTCAAAAGCCAGAGAGCAGAACAGGAGTCCACTGAAAACTGGAACACATGGAAACAAACTGCTTCAATGTCCAAATTAAAAAGCTCCAACAGAGATCACACAGGGTGTTGGGGTTAAAAAATGGTTTATAACAGACATCAGCTTGAAAAAATATTTTAGCAAACCTTCATTGTCCAGCTAAATACAATCAGTTCTTTACACAGGGATAGCACATAGCATTACTGGGCTCAGCAATATTAACCTACTCAGTAAAAATCCCTCACTGAAGTCAGAGCCATTTCTCAAAGTATTTGACAAAAAATACTTCCACTCAGCTAGACAGGTGGCTCACTTTAGAGTCCCTGACTTAGCTCTGCTTTCACACTTCTTAACCCACACAGGAGCTGAGTCTCCAGGCCAACCATTGCTCTGCAAATGCCATTTTCCAGAGGCAACAGATGAACGTACGCTGACCTGTTTCCACCTCAGATTTATTACACTCCAGGGAGAATAAATCTTTATATCTAAGGAAAAAAAAAACAGTGTAAAAATATTACAAATTCACAATTTAATATCTTATTTTTATAAGTTAGTCAAAGTATCAAGATTTTTTTCTTGGTTTTTTGTTTCCTGTTTTCACCCCAGTGATTCGACTAATAGGAAGTCAGAGAAGACAGTAAAAATTAGTTTAAAAAGTACCTTCTTCTTCCTGACATAAAAGCTTTAGTATGGCAAAATATTTCCTGGATATCAAAAAAAATTTTTAAAAAATTAACAATATTATTATATACCAAGACAAAAGAATTACATTTTCCTGCTATTTACTATTAGCAATATTCATTACAAATTTTCATGGACTTGGACGCACAGCAACATGGATACTTATGAAAAAACAAACATAAGCCACAGCATTTCCTATACCACATCAGGCATCATTGATACCCCAACACTCAGACAAGAAGCACCAGCCACCCTTTGCTCCTGCTCAGAGATCACCAGTTTTGGTGCAACATCAAACAGACAAAGAAGAGAGCAGAAAAAAACAAATACAGAAGGTCTGTCTGCCTGTTCTGACAGCTCCAGGTCTGCCAAGTCACCTCCTCACCTTTCCCATCTCTGAGAACAGTTACTGCTCTGCAGCCATATTCTAGATTTTCCTCCTAACAAGCATCCCTCTGCCATTCATTCACATAAGGCAAATGCAGCAACTCCTGCACCAGAAATGGCTTCAGAGCTGCATCACATTTGTAAAACAGACAAAAAAAAGAAATACTCATCCTTGACTCTTACAATATATCTTACACTGTGTTATAACAAACCAAGAGCCTGGAGGGTGGGCAGGGTGAGAGGGTGTATCCTTCTGTTTGTACAATTTATTTTACCCAGTGCATAGTGTTTTCTACAGTTGCAGCACCATGTTCTGCAGGAGAAAATGCAGTACAAATGTTCTTAACATCCAAGGAAGCTGAGGTTAAAGAGCCCTCTACTGAAAGTTGTGTTTTTCTCACAAGTTTGCTGCACCTCAAAACTTCTGTTTCTCCTGCATGTGTCTCAGAACAGTTGCATTGATTACTTAAGCAATAACAGCATAACCTCCCTCCATATCCAACACTGTCAAACAGTCAAATCCTAGAGATGTTCACTGTGTTTATTTAAAATGCTTTCTTGTTCTGCTGATAGCAACAGTGTTTGCTAAGCCTGAACTTTTAATTGCCTGGTATAATCAGAGAACAGTCTTCAAGGCCTACATTTACCTAACTAAGCTTACAAATTTGCATGTAGCTAGGTGTTTTGCAGGCAAAGAAGGAGAATATGCAGTTCTTCCTCCAAAACTTTAACGTATTTTTTAATCACTTTACTTCGGAGTAAAAACATTATGGAGTAGACAGAAGAGTGTTGGTGGTTCCAAAATTTACAGAATATCAATTAAGTAAAAAACTCAACATAAAAAGAGAAAAATATGATAAATGATAAAGTAAATTGCAGCAAATTTTCCACTGATGGCAACTGAAGCATAAAACACACAGTTATCTGACACAGAGAAGGTTAAGAGGACAAGAGAATGAATTGGGTGGACATGAAAAATTGAAGGAGTGACAAATTCGGAACTGATGTCAGGCCACATTTTAATTGCGGAACTGCATGCCAGACATTAACACAGAGCCGGGGTCATCCAGAGAACCACCAAAGGGCACTTGGGGGACAGTGGGCACTGGGGTGCAGCAACTCTCTACATAAAATCTTACTAGTCTTTACTTATTTGCACTATAGCTGTGCTATATGGAATAGCTAGTATGAACTGTCATGCTCCTTCAAGACAAGGTAAAAAAGAAAGAAAGAAAGTAATCATGCCACTTAGGCTGTCAATCATAAACAAAAAAAAACTACAGGCATTCAAAATAAACTGCCCCTTTGGAGCTGAGGTCACCTTGTCAATATCAATCTTCTCATTTTGATGCACATTAAGAGTTATTGGAGTGTCCCCTTTCATCCTATGACTGTGAGTTGACCTTACTGACACTACTGAACACAATATGGTCATTTAAGGATGTGGTAATTATTGGTAACTGCACTAACAAAGTTAGTAGCACACAAGGCATCATTGCTCCGGCTTGTATTGCCACCTGGCCTTTATTTTAAGAGATTTATTCTAATTTCATATGCCTTGACTTAAACTGTATTCACATCAATCCCTTATTTAAAGTTATTTTCACAAAGGATTCCAATGACAATTTACACTAAAAATAAGTATTTTCACCTGGAAAAAAAAAACCAACACCAAACTGTTTCTTGAAAAAATTGAATTAAGCCTATAAAAACTCATACTACACAAAGACCTTTAGTCTTCCAACCCTATTGTAGCACCATTTTACATTATCGATCTTCTGTCAAAATACAACAGAGGAACAACCGCAGCTGGGTCAAGAGTGAGACTTCCTGCCACGTGTGTCACAGCCTGTCACTACCCAGGTGACACAGCGCTTCCCCACAACACTTCTGATATGCATCAGCTCATCTGAAGCAAAATCCACCAAACTGCAGCTCTCTTTCTCCAGGATTGTACTCCTCTTCCAAAGTGAATCAAAAGGTAAAACTGCTTCCAAGACCCAAGACAGAGAAGAGCTGATACCTAAGGTATGTACACGCTGCTTTTTGCACGACTCCTGAGGAGCTGCAGCCCCATGAGCCCGCGATGTGTCCTGGCTGGGAGTGCAGAGCCAGCCCAGGCACATGCACCAAAGACAAGCCACGGTGCTTCCTCATGCAGCAGCTTCCTCCAGCCTGAAATTGCCTCCACTGATTTACTGACGAAGATATATAATGTGATCACTGTGGAGATGACTTTTTGTTAAAAGGAAAGAGAAATAATCAATAGTAGCTTGGGCTGGAAAGGGACCTTGGAATTGATTTGGAGATGACATGCTGGGCTTAGGCCCAAAGCAGAGATCCTGGCCAAGCAGAGTCTAATGCTTTTAGAGTTCATCTAAAGATGACCCCAAATTAAATTTCCAATTGTAGGGGCCTAATTCACTCCAGATTGTTTAGAAACACTGCTAAGAAAAAAAAAAATCCCAACACAAATACCCTTCTGAGGTTTTGGAGTTCAACTTAATAAATTTTTAATCAGACCTTGTATTTTATTCCATGCTTGTTCACTTTTGTTGCTATAGGTTGTCACATTCTGCTAACCCAGAGGATCAATCAGGAGGAAAGTTTCTCTGACAGCTTGCAAACACTACTCTTTTCTTCACACTGTTTCTATTCAGTGCTACTTCTGCCATAGATAGACCCACATTTTTAAAGTTATTTATTTTCCCCTGAAATAGATTCAAAATGTTGTAGCAAGAAGACAAAATACTCGACTCATTGAAAATAAGCACCCAGAAACATCTCACCTTGTTTTGCCATATCACAAGCCAGACTTGAGAAGTTACCTGGCTTTAGAGACTGCTGTACATTTGGACTGCAGCAGTCCCATCACATCAAATTCATCTGCAGTGCAGTCTTACCTGCAAACTGTGCCAGCAGCGTTTGCTTCACAACTGTGAGAAAAGCGAGAATAAACCCCATGCTGATGACCCATCAAAAGGTCACTGAATCTCACTGCACTGTGAAATGCCACTATAAACATCCAGTAAAAGATCCCGAGCACCAGAAATGCAGCAGTGATGGAAAACCTGTCATCTGCTACTCAGAGTATTTCAGTAGCTCCAGCAGCCTGAGCAGTACCTTTGCGTAGCTCTCAAGGGTGACAGGGTAAACACAGAGGGAGGAAGAGGGGAAATAAAGGTGAAAAACATTTCTTTCAAGTGAGTCATACTCATTTTGACTGTTACTTCAGCTGCATCTTGACAAACAATTAATGCTAGATTTTCACACTACCACTCATTTGGCAGAAGATATTTAAGTCAATACAAAACACAGATTGGATTTCAAATTAGCAAGATCACCAATGAATTATTTGATGAGAACGATAGCAAGCCTGTGCTGGCACCAGGCTTCAGCATGCCACCTGGTATTCCAGATTGTCCTGATTGCAGCCTGTGCTGGTCCCCACCACCTGGTGCATTGCAAAATGCCTCTTCTGCAATACTGCAAGGCTTTCTGAGCAGCCCTCTTGGAGAGAGAGCCCTTCTGTTTCCAAGGTCACCCACATTTCCTAGAAACAGTCTTGCAAGAAAGGCTGCTTGGCTGGATCAGACCTTTATTTGCAACTCAGCACTGTAAGAACTCATACACCATTTTATCCTGCTGTCTGACCAGTGCTCCTGTCACTGCACTGCAGCCCATGAGCATAACTACTTTCTCATGCCCATTTTGCTCATTGAAGGCAGCGGTACTCCTCCTTGATGTTATCCATAGTGAGCACCCACACTCCAAAACAATGTGCAGGCTTCTGCCCAGATCAGCTTCTCCTTGCTGTGTTAACATCACTGCATACAGTAACCGAGGCACTGAGCATCGATTCCCCACAAGAAAAGAAGAGAGGGCAGTCATTGTACCCTCACAGCTGAACACTATAACCTTTATGGACCACTTCTTTTTTCCCCCCTGTTGAGCCAGTTTACATAACAGCTCACCTCCATTTCCTGGTCACAGATGGGGCCAGACCATGAAGAAAAGCATGCCCAGACGTGCTCAGAGAACACTTTAGAAAGCCCTGCTGTTGCTGGGTTGAGAGCATCTTGTGCTGTATCATCTGACCAAGAAGCAGAACTTCTTAGATGTAAACAGACAAATTTCCTACTCCAGAAACCACCCAGGGAAGGATCTGTTGCTATATTTAGTGACAGATAATTTTTTAAGTCCAAACAATAATGAAATAATCAACTGTAGAGCAGGAGAGGTCACATGCCTAATGTACATTGATGAGCAGAAGGAAATCATACCAGGGTTGAGACCAGATTCCCAACAGAAACCTCACTTTTAGCAGGAACAAATCACCACTATTGTTGCACACAGGCATTGCTATCTATCTTCTTTAAAACTGACAGCAAAAAACTCCAGGGGCAAGGGCTGAAAAAAATGGACAGAGGCTGCAAGCCTGAGCTGAGACTTCTTGAGGAGTGCTTACAGAAACACAGCACGCAGTACCTGGTGCTCCAGCCCTTGCCACCCCCAGGGACACAACAACCAGCTGACCCCATACTAGACCACAGTGCTAAGCAAGCAGCACCATTCAAAAAAAATCAACCCAGCCCATCCATCTCCTTGCACTGCACATAGCAAGTATAGATAGAAAATTCATTAAAACAACAGCATACTTGACTTAGAAAGTCTTTTCCTTATATTAGCCAATGGCTTTTAAGATTTCCAGCAACAATAATGAACCAGTAGTGCAACAGACCATTCCTTCTTACCTGGTTCCATCACCATCTTCCAAGTGCAGCAGCTTTCCTGACTCTGTTCAACCTTTATATGAACCAACTTCAGCCACCTGACACTGAGCAGCTTTGATACCGAAACACCTGCAAAACAAGGTGTAGCAAATCAGTTATCACTCTTCTTAATCAGAAAAGCCTGTGTCTCATCTGTTATATCACAGAACCCTAGAAAATTCCCTAGAATATGGGGGGAAAAGAAATAAAAAGATACATGAACTGGAATAAAACCTGTGAAAATGAAGTTAAATCTTTTTTTAAAAAAAATACCCCACATTTTAACTTACAGGATAAAGACTATGTATGGAATTACTGCTTTGTGACTCAGCTACAATGTTCTAAATCCAGTACCAGGAACACTAAAGGACATTCTCATGCCATTGCTCTGTTTCCCACCTTGGCAAAAAGAGATAATTTATGATCTCTCTGCTATCAAAGTAGCTTAGAGGCTTCTTACACTTACACAAGTAAAACCCATTGAGACTCTTAGAGTGGAGGTAGAATAAAAATGCAAAATATAGCAACTCTCCGTATTAGCTATGGCTGGAAGAAAAATAGGAGGTTCAGCAGACTAATTGCTTTACTAAGTATGGCAAATTATCCATTCCAAAAGGCAAGTCGTAGCATGAAAATATTAAGTGTATGTTAGAGCACATTAGCAGATGTGCAACAATTCCCAACCATTATAGTGCTAGTTTAAGCTTTTAAGTTTACAGCAAATTATCCATACTTATCCATCTAAAGCTTATCAACACCTCTCTCACTAGAAATTAAACCTTGAACTCCCAAATATTGACATATCTGTCTTTACATAATAACACACCTTAAATGAGATAAACTAATACTTTTCTGTAGTGGTTAGGAAAAAACACTGATTCAAATCATCCTTCCAAGGCAGGAGTCCACTTATCCTTGCCTCTCCTAATATATGCTCATTTGTTCCAACGAGAACATTAACACTCAAGAGCAACCAGGTCTGCTTCACCTGCTCTGGTTTAGCAGAGAGTTTGCTTTGGAGTCCCAGCTGAAAGCCCATCGCTCAGGCTGCACTCGGCGTGACACAGGATGTACTCCTGTCCAGTGTACACCACACACCAGGGCCCCACTCATGTCAGCAAGGTGAAGGAACAAGGAAGGATCTCAGAGAATGTCTTACAGGTTTGAATGGATTAAGTTACTTGATCCTGTGAAAGTCAAAGAGAAATCACTTCTGGGCTGGGAGAGCAAGAGGCTGGGGTGGGTTCTGCTTTACAAAATTAGGCATGGTTAAATAAAGGCACATTTCCCTAATGAGCCCTTTTACCCTTAAAACAACAGGATGAATTGTTTCCAATATATGTTCCAGTTCACTTGTTGAGAGGATAAAAGCGGCATATTTTGGTTTTCCAGAAGTGAAAGGCTGGATCACCATCTTTCCCACTTGCAAAGCCTCAGGGACTAACAGGCATCACTCCATCTGGGAGACAAAAATCTGCCCTTCCAGCTGAGACCATAACCCAAGAGTATTGATCAAACATCCACCTCCCTTCCACATAATAGAATTTCCCGGTGAGCTAATTGTTTTTCCTTCTTTCATCTCCATAAATGAGGTCAATGGCAAGGGCAAAGAAGAGAGAATTAGCTCTAAGTGTTCTTGGCTTCAAAGCAAGAGGAGACAGAGTTTCAGATTTTGGAGAGTGCTCTACAGGGTTTATAAAGTACCATGGGACCTTTCAAATATCTGAATTTAGAATTGCTTCAGCTTAGGACAAGGCTTGCCTACACTGCCCAAGGACTTGTGCTTTTCTACACCTGCTGTTATAGTTTGGCAATGCCACTGGTAGGTCAGTTATGGCCTTCATGCTGTCCCTCCAAGAGAGACCAGCTCTCATCCACAACTCCTAAAGCACTTTGCAAAAGTGCATAAAGCTTCACAACAGATGTGGAGGTAGGCAAGCACCACAGTGCATGTCAGTGCCTCATCCTCATTAGCATCAGCCTGCACTGACAGAGCTGAGCAGCACCTCCCACCCTGCAGCCCTGTATTAGGAGTGCAAGTGAGGCAAAGCAGAGTCATGACAATGCAGATTTGTGCATGCAGATATACTCCAACATCAGACTCACAGAAAGGAAAACTGAGCTAACAGCAAAAAAAAGTGAATGACAGAATTAAAACCTGACTCTTGGGAGAAAATTAGGTCCTTTGTATTTAGCTTCCAAAGCAGCAATAATTCTCTGAGGTCTGGCCATTAGCCCTCCTCACTTTTTTCCCCCAAAATATGAGCATTCCCTTTTGCAGTATAAAAACTCTACAGGACTCATTAATATCTCAGCAAAATATTTTACAGCATAGTTATCTCAGGCAGAATTAATAACAAGAATCAGGAATGATGATCTGAGACAGGCAGCTGCAAACTTCTGCTTCTGTGGGTGAGGAAGCAATTGATTTGCTGCTGACCTCTTCACAGAGTTACTTCCCATATTTTGGGAACAGCTAGAATTGAAAAGAAGTCCTGCTGCTGGTGTAAACAGCAAGAGCAAGTTCTTCAACAGAAAGATTAAAAAAAAACCCACCTCAACCAGTGTATCATGTATTTTTTCCATCTCTGAGCCCAGCCTGATCAGACTAGCAGCCTGGACGTGTGGTAAAGCCTCTGGCACACTCAGGGATATTGCAGCATCTGCTTTACAGCCCCCAGGTTGTAACTGTTTCATAACTGTCAAAGTACAAGACAAGGTGGCAAAGTCAGAGCAGGGCTGAGGCTTTGGGAAGTCTCAGTACAGTTATGGCCTCACCAGACCTTGTTCCTGCCTATCTGCAAGGAAGACACTGGAACCACTCACCACCTCTGCAGGACAGGTGGGAGGAGGGCTCTCATCTATGTGGGCTACCAAATTGGCACAGGTGCAAACAGTTTTATGTTCTCCCAATCAGGGCAAGGCAAAACTCAGTGATCAGCTGTTTGCTGTTCCTTCCTAAACACTGATGCTGAAACTGTACAAAACAGTTTTGCATTCTGGAAAGGTGCCTTTTAAGCCAAGCTCTGATTTTTGTGGGGTTTGCAGAGACCACCTCTCAAGAGACAGAAGAGACATAGCAGATGTTACTTGTCTCAAAACACACTGTCCTGAGGGACCAGCCCCCATTAACCAAAAGCTCCAACACAAGTAGGGTCAAAAGCAGCACAATGTCCAGTATTTGTAAATGGAATTCTGCAACACAAATTATTTTTTTTTTTAATCTTCCTGACACATCTACATATGTTTTCACCACATTTTTGTCAGAAAGGACAACTTATAGAATATAAAACTACCCAAAAACATATGCAGTTCAACTCTGGGAGTAATTTTTTAAGGTCTGTTCCTTCCTGAATATGAGCAAAGGTTATTACGTGTCTAGAATAGATACAGTCTAGACAGATGGAGCATCATGGGCAGAGGAGGGCTAAACTCATGATCTGTTTGTTTCCTGAAGAGTCTTTTGTAATGAACTTTGTAAAAACCCTTTTTGTAAATCCAAGTGAATTAAATTGCTTTATATAGTTCTGGGATAAACAACTTATTGACAATTAGATTTTTTAAAATTGCTTAAACAATGAATGTTCAAAACAGATGAACAAGCAGGAAAATTTGGATTAAATAATTTAAAAATGCACACATTCCAGTAGGCTGGAAATTAATCCTCTTCCAAAAAAAGTGATTTTCATTTAAATCATACAAGCAATCCTCTCAAAGTCGGGGTTTTATTATTTTCAGGAATAAAGATCTCAATCTTTCTTTTCAATCTATGACCAGTGTCAGAACACGGAGTCATCTATCAAGATCCTCAATAATCCATCTTGTTCCCTGTGTTGATTACTGTCTGTAATGAACAATGTGCCCTAGAAACTATCACATGATCCAAAGACCTCTGAATCTTTAGCAGTCTGCAGTCTTGTAAAATTTGCAGCCTCTCTTGATAATTTTTGAAAGAGCATACAACACTAAAAACACAAGCTGAAAACTTGAGCATAAAAGAGAATTCCTATAACATAGTTTTGATTTTCTTTGGCATTTTTCTTCTCATGGGGAAACAAGACAAATATTTGTTCAGACAATTCAAAGTGAAAACCTACTGCAAATATATAATTTGTGTTTGAGTTAACTTTTGAGTTAGCCAGTCTTTACCTAGTTTTGCTTACATTCAGGCGATGATCTTCTCCTATTTAAAAAAACCTCAGAACTCCTTCACAGATATTATCCACAGATAATTTAAAATGAGGCGTAAATGGCAACCTGTTTATACCAGAAGAGGTGAAATTAGCAAACAAATAATACTGTAAATAATTCAACTAGCTTTTAATATTTAATTTCTATGTAACACAGGCTTGTTTCATAGTTTCTATGAAACCTGTCCTTAATACTAAGTAAAAAATAATTACAATAGCATTCTTCAAACGTGTGTTTCAGTGGTAACTGTACTGAGCAAGAGGGGCTACAGCCAGTTTAATGAGGTAGTAAAACCAAAAACTAGCTCAAGAATTTTCCCCCTTTCCTGCCTCCATGAGTTTTTGCCAAAGCAGCTGACACACCAAGCTGTGCTACGTGGTAAACTGGAGCAGAGAATTGATCCGAGTCAAAAATATCTCCCCTGTGTTTTTTCCTTTAGACACCGACTAAAGTAAACTGGTAGCATTCACTTGGGATGACTATCCAAATGCCCACATCCTTAGGCCATACTCTGAAACCCTGATTTTGCACTCTGGAAACCTGGCATTTAACAACAGAAATTCGAAGCCAAAGAGCCAGTTCCTCCAGACTGCATCGTCACACATGACCCATCTCAGGTTCACTGCTAAATTATCTTGCTGCCCAGTAAGTTTTCAACACAACAGTCTTCTGCTGTAGGAATTTAGGAACGTCCAAAAGAGGAAAACATAACCCAGAGGGAAGAAAAAAAAAATTTGAAGACAAAACAAATCCAATTATACCCAGCAACACCTTGCGGGAAAAGAAATGAATGAAAGAAAAAGTTGAGGATAGTTCTTTATCTGATTTTACACAGTCAGCATAGAAATGCTTTATCATCCCCTACAATATAAGCAACCCAACATTTTTAGTACTGTATAGAAGCAAATATTTTTTTTGTACTAAAGAGAGTTAATTTTCATCTATTTCCTCTATTTCCTCCATTCAAGCAACTGCTTAATACATTGATCTTCCATGCATTTCCATTTTCTCCACCAATACATTTCTTATAATTGGAATGAGCTGCTCTATTAAGCTTCTTAATAGATTCTATGTTCTCAAAACCCAATAACTTCAGGACAATACATTAAAATAGACAACAAATTAAGCTTGGTGTTTGTGAATTTGAGACCCCATCAAGACTGACCTTTAAAGTTACAGCAAGGACGCTGTTTAAAATTGGTTGCAGAGAAACCCATATCTAATATGTCTAATTGCATTAGTTTGTGCCAATGCTACAACATCCTGAGACTCTTTGCAGTTTGTTGGTGGCCAGGAACAAATTACAGTCCTGATGTGAAGTGGCAATGAACATGTGCTGATGCCAGTGGACTCAGAGCTGTGGGTCAACAGTGGCTGTGGAGAAAACAGGACCTCTGTATTTAGTGGCATCACCTAGCACAGACACAGCCTAGTCTGAGCAATGAAGTCTGACCTTAGATTTGTATAAGCAAGCAACACTGCATTACACACAGCACAAAAGTATTTTGATAGTCTAACATATTTATTTTAATTATATCAATTGAATCCAATAGCCATGACACAATATCACATTAACTTAGTTTGAAATACAATGTGAATAGAGTTTTTATTCGCAAACCATTACAAAGATGTAATTCCATTTAAAAATAGCAAACAGTATAAAATAATTCTCTCAAAGCTGGTTAGCCTTGGTATGATTTCTGTCTCCTCCCACAGCTATACAGTTACCTTCACATGTATTTTATATCACTTCTTAAGTCAGTCAGAGAGAAGTTTTCTGCCACAGCTGAAGAACAAGGTGACCTGAAAACGTGACCCAAACACACAGTGAGCAGCTGGAGCCAGGGTACGAGGATGCCCAACAGACACATTGCAAACTGCTGGACTGTGCATTTGACACACACCCACACCATAACCCAGCCCCTAGGACAGGGCAGAGACTGCATCTGCTCCAGTATATGTATCACCAGTTCCAGCTTGAAATCATACTGAATCAGCACTGAGTTAGGAGGAATGAGGTCTAATCCTAGTAAAGTGAATCTGGGTAGTTATCCCAAAATGGAAAATACTCTTCATCTAGCTTTATGCTTCCTAGTAAAGGTTTTATTTCAAAGCCAGTACTCAGTTGCCCTTCACCTGGCATTAGCCTTTGCTAACCCCTTGCACAGATAGAGGATAACATCAGCAACTCAACTG
This sequence comes from Pseudopipra pipra, assembly GCF_036250125.1. Classification (NCBI taxonomy): domain Eukaryota; kingdom Metazoa; phylum Chordata; class Aves; order Passeriformes; family Pipridae; genus Pseudopipra; species Pseudopipra pipra. The sequence continues at coordinate 12,013,598 of NC_087556.1, forward strand.
CCCTCTTGGCTGCCCATCAACCCCTCACATCTCTCTATTTTTAATTTTAATGCCTATTTCTTTGCAATTTCAGTTTCTCTTCCAAGTTACAGGTTTCTGCAGCCTTATAGGGTGAACTGTAGCTGTTGAAATCTCCTTGCTCACAGGCAATTAGTCAGCATATTATTCTAGGTGAAATACTTTGGCATACAGTTCATTTTGTATTACCCCACACGGATGACCTGTATGGTACTTTCTACCAGCAGATTACTTTTTTTTTTAACTTTAACACGGAAATCACTGTACAAAAGACTTTGCTTTTGTTACAGGTTTTCATGTTTGCCTCAGGCTTAATCACAAACACAACTGCTAATTATTTGCACCTCCCGCAGCGCTGACTGGGTTTATCCAAGATAAGAACAGTTCAGCCCCTTATTTCACCACCTGCCAGTGCAGGACTGTTGCCAGCGATTCCGTCCAATAACCCAGGCTGGTTTAGCAGCTGAAGAGGAGCAGTAAATATTGTTCCTGTTTTCCTAGCCAGCAGTTTTACTTGGAGGCTGTGGTGAGGGATACGGGATGTGGGGCAGGCACTGACCTCCCCTCTGCTCAAGGCCCAGTGGTACAAAACACATGTCTGTGGACAGGGTGCAGGCACTGGGGGTTTGAGTAGCTTTGGGTGTTCCTTAGGCAGTGCAAGGCCCTCGCTCTCCCCAGAACAGTCAGGGGGTGTTAAGTGCTCAGCCCAGCACGGCCCCCTCCACGCTAACCACTGCCCTTCCTGGTCCCAGGGGGCACAGCCGAAAGAGTCCATGCTAAAAGCAAGCCAAAAGCACAGGGGTGCACTTCCCTACAGTGCTGCACATCCCTGAACCAGGAGCAGTCAGCAGATACAGGGGCCCTGGTCAGGGCTCCCCATCCCACTGATGGGAAATCACAATATTTTCTCTCCAACTGAAGAAGGTTACCTAAGCCGTACAAAAAAACCCCAAAAATAAGTATAATCCAGAACAAGTATCTTGTAGAGTCTTTGCAGGTGAACCATTTTCATGCTTTATTTGCTGAGTAGTTCTCTCCACAATGAAAACAAGATTGAAGTCCACCATCTCCCCAGTTTTGTCTCTGGACAAACTAGATCTAAATTATTTTTCATTACATATATATAGCAAATGTGCAGTGGCAACTTCTCAGGCACTCATAAAAACTTGTCACATGTGAATACATGGAAGATGCAGATAGCAACTCAGGTGGAAGTTTGCTCACAATAGCATAAAAGTGGGATTAATAGCAAACACTTCTCTGATGGTTTGATACAACCTAGCCAGAAGAGGAAACAACCCTGCTGAACAAAGTCATGGTGAACCATCCTATGCTCCTCTGTGGGGCAAAATGCCAACAGCTTTGTTGTAAATCTCTGAAGACAGCAGTTGTCTATTCAGCAGAGACTCTTCAATTATTCAAACATAAATCATGTTTTCATATTCACATGACCTCATCTGAATCTCACAGGGGAAAAAAAATTACTGACAAATTAATTTGAGTCAGGTGTCAGCCTAATATCGTATAGACAAAGTTGGATGCATTATAATTTCAATATCAGTACACAGAACATTATGAGATTAATTAAGAAAACCCCAAAATACTAAATGATCACAAAAAAAGTCTACAAACCCATTCAACCAAAAGCTTTTGTGTGAGGCAGCCTGACACCACATGGGATCTTACATCTGAGATAGCACATATTACTGCAGTGTAATAATAATGAATTTCAGCTTGATGACAAAGAGTAAACTCATTCAGGAAGGGGACCAAGAAATTACTGATGTTATCTGACCCACTGCCTGTTTGAGGATGAAGTATTAAAAATAGGTACATTACAGTAACTTCTTGATACCACATATGGCATAAAAAAGATAAATTCCTCTGCTCTTCCAATAGAATGACTGTTTAAAGCTTTCTGTCATGCAAAAAAAGACTTCAACTCTCAGTTAACAGGATTGAAACCAACTACTACTTCTCTCCATTCATCTTAAGTCTAATACTGTATTATCAAACCAAGTTGGCTGGACCTAGGAAGATGTTCCCAAAGGAAGCAAATTACTCTGTCTGCACTACCCTCACAGAAAATCACAGAGTAGCTACACGCAATTAGGAAAGGTCTGATATTGTTTGTCCAGAAAGCTGCAGTCATTGAGGGATCTACTGACAGCCTCAGTGTGCTAAAACTGGCCAAGAAACAGAAGATCTGGATGGAACACTTTTTGAAGATCTGCTGGATACCTAGTGAGAAGTGGAAAAAACTGAGATGCTTTCATGAAGGACCTGATGATCTAAGCACAGGAGCGAGCTACTCTGAGGGCATTTGCCAGCACATCAAAGACAGAGAATTTCCAAAACTCCTACCCAGTAACAGTTATCTTCACACCTTTTAATAAAAGATTTGCCAAGGGCAAAATTGCTTAAAGTACTGCCAACACAGGAACATATTTCGAGACATTCTCCCACAGAAGTCCACTAGTACTAAGACAAAACACAAACAAGCAATATTCTGTAATTGACATTAAAATACTTTATTGGCTAGATAGAATATGCAGTATGCATAGAAATACTCTGAAATACAAAGTCCTCCAGAATATTCATGTATAAAACCCACAATCCATACTTCTACATCTTATTTATATACATTGCCAAATGTATTCAAGAGTGTGAACAAGGTCATATTTGCAGTTCTTCCTTGTCTTGAAAGCACACCTAGTGTAGTCCAAGGCCTTTTTGTTTCTTCAACAGAAAATTACACATCTACTGTATTTCCTCATTTGGCCTGAAATCGGATGAAATTTTACATACTCTTCTCTTTCTTGCTAGATCCTTTCAAGCTTGACTTCTGCCTCTTTTTCTCCCTTTGTCCCAGTATGCGATAGACTTTTTTCTTAGCCTCCTTTTGCCTCTTGAATTTCTGTTCATCCTCCTTCTGCTTAACTTTGAGATATTCTTTAAGCTGTTCCCGATGTTTTACTTTGGCTTTACTTATCTTGTAATTATTCACTGTACTCAGAGCACTGAGTAGGGCTGATATCTAAAATAGAAAACAGACAATCAATATAGACATAGATCAGTTTGGTGAGTAAGAAACAGTTTAACCTCAGCAGAGACATATATAATGAAACAGAGATTCAAGGCAAGTTCCTAATCATCTCTGCACCTGTTACCTAGTTTTCAAAATGGTTTAATTAGTTATCTTGTTAGGAAGTTAATAAGAGCTTTAATTTTTATAAACCCTGATTTTGGTTAGATACCTTTTAAAAGGCTATGCCTAATTGCTACTGTAGAACACTTAAACTGCAGTTTGGATCTTGCCTTTGCAAGCACTCTAATTCTCAATTTTCAAAGCAGAGTATTTCCTTCAAATCCTGTCTGTGTTAATAATACATGGCAATGACAAGTCAAATAAAAAACTGCAGCTGCCAATTTCTGTCACCCATAATATGAGAGCACTAAATCCAAGTGAAATACCTTGCAAGTGCTGTGACAAGGACAAAAGTCATATTTAGGCTTCAGGTGACCGACTAGTCTAAAAAACAGACACCATCCACTCAGTGACAGTTCCATATACATACTGTGTGCCAAACAGGAACAGAACAAATTGCAGGTGATAGTTTTTCACTAGGAGCATATATATCTTTAGCACTAGCAGTAGATTCAAGTGCCAAACAAAAGTTAGAAATGTTTTAAACAACACATTTACCCTTCATGAGTCCTTGTTTCAGAATAAGTGATAATTACCTTCTTTTCATGAGGCTCCCTGATAACAGCTGGTCTCCACTGGTCTTTTGGAGTCTTGCCTTTCTTCTCAAGATTCTTAGGCTTGTTCTTAAAAGGCAGTGCCTTCTGCAGCGCTTTAGGAATGTGCAGCTTATTGAAATGTCTCTTCTCCCTCACAATAGGCTAAAAGAATGAATATAGAACATATATAAGATTGTTGATCTTTAAAAGCTTTTATTTTAATTTCCATCTTTCAGGGGGGAAAACCCCACAAAACACCACAAACCAGAAAGAAACAGCACCCCTCAAAACAAACAAACAAACCACCAAAACAAACAAACAAACCCCAAACCAAAACCCAAACCCTATTTTCCAACATCCTTGCACTGATTTGTGAATGGTATGTTCACTCCAATTACTAGTAAGACTCAGTAAGCTTCTGGAGAAGACTTCTACCCTGCAGATTACTTGATAAACTTTCATTGACCCACAACAATCTGCTCTCCACTGTTTTATTCCCATCTCATGCCAGGACTGTGCCTCGTGGATAAAAATATGAAATCACACATGCATATGTATGAATGTGTATTTACACTGCTCTCAGTTTGCACAGGTCTGAGACAGTGCAAATTTGACTACGATCACTAGTTAAAAAAACCCCAAACAAAACAAACAGACATATACCTTATAGAGAGAATCCTTGTTTTGTTTCAGTTTGATGCCTCGCTCATACCTCAGCTGGCCTGTTGTCTTCATTCCACTCCAAGTATCTTTCTCACCTGCTGGCTTCAGCAAGGATGTTACAGGGTTATAAAATGTTGGGATAGAAACAGGATACCAAGTCCTCACAAAGACAATATCTGAAAGAAAAGGAAACATTACTTGGCTCTAAAACAACATCCACACAAAGATTGCCTGAATAGAACAGATACCTAGACCATGTGCTAGTATATGGTTTGGTATATATACCAAATGTTTTCAACTTTTGGTAGAAGCAATGCAACTATTTGTACAGTTGGATTCTGCAAAACCTCATAAAGGCATGAACAGCACATATTCCTGAAGAGCAGGCAGCTGAATACCATCCTATTCACTATTCATATTCAACTACTAGTAAAAGAGTTCATATATGTATATGTGCCTGTACAGTTCTTGACAAAAAACAATTTTCTTTTCCTCTGCCTATAAAAGAACTAATTTGCTTTTATTTTCCACTATCCGTAATTTTGATGGGTTTAGGAAAACAGGTCATATAAACCCAAATAAGCATGAACTCATATTCTGAACATCACTGTGATCCTCAGCAAACAGAGGAGATAACTATCCCCTGCATAATTTCCCCAAAAGATTACAGTAAAAAGTTAACTGCAGCTACAATGCCAGTCTTTGGATTTCTCAGAAATACGTCCTTCTAGCACTTTACCACTAATTTCAATTCATCACGTTCAAGGAGAAAGGCACATCGTGCTGTGTAAAACACTAAAACACTTGAAGATATATGTCTTCAACTCAAACCTTTTCATCTGCATACTAAATGACTTCTGAGTGTAACAGAAGGAAATCTAACATAAAATGCATTTCTTTTTAATTTCATTCTGCATGTCACCAGATATTTCCCATTCTCTGAATTCACATCTTAATTATCGGATTCCAGAATTGTGAGACACGGCTTTCCAACCTGTGAAGAAGGATGAAAGTTGTGTGATAACTTACATGGAAAGTGCAACTTACCACTCATCAGCAACTTGTCTTCAAATGTTGCTCTGAAAGCACCCACGGGAGTTCGGAGGGCCTTTTTGATCTGTCCTCGGATACCACTCACAGTACGGATCGCTGCTCCTTCAAATTTAGCCACTTCCAACTGAGAGTTAAACATCCCCTGAAAATGTGAATTACCCACCATCATTCAAGAGGCTAAGTTTTTCTCTGTGACCAACACAGGCCACAAAAACTAAGTCCTACAAGCATATCTTATAAAGAAACAGGAACATAACATTGTGTTTAGACTAAGAGTGCTGATCATACCAAAAACACACTGAGCTGACTTTAAGGTAAGCTACTGGAAGTAATCTACTTAGAGTCACGTATCACAGGCAAGGTTTCTAAGCATTAAATACATACACCTAAAATTCTAGAATACCAGAACACTTCTAGGAGAAGCTTTACAGTTCTTTATAGTAACTTGCTGGAACACAGAATACCTTAAAAGCAAGCAAGCTGCCTGAAGTTGCTAGCTGTGAGACTCTAATACAATACAGCTCTCCAAGGTTTGTGCTTTTTTCAAAAATCACAAGGAAATCAAGGAAAAAATCTGTCTATGCCTAGTAGTGTGAATACTTGAGTGCTTCACTGTTGGGGTCACTGCTTACTTACTTGCTGCCCCAAATGAAGAAAAACCTAACTTCTTCCTGAGCCTGAAAGCCCAAGGACAGATGGAAGGTCAATGAACATTCATTTCTGCAACACTTCCTACCCAAACACTTTTATAACTGTAACTGAGAAGTCTTAAGCACTGTTAGAAATCATCTTTGATTCCAGAGCTGAAATTTAGTGGGATCAAACTGCCTGAATGATGCCAGGGACAGGTTCACATCCTCCAGAGGTATCTACCACTGTGGGAAGCTAATCAGTGGGTTTTAGGAATGAAGCAGGAGTGGGGAAGGAAAAAAAAAAATCACACTGAATGTGAGCCAAGTGACTGTTGCAGAATTTTTGTTTGGTTCATAATAATTCATATTGCTTGACTAATGATCGGTATCTTTAGAGACCACACTGAAGGGCTACTGAGATCCAGAACAGCATGCAATGATAATGCAGAACTTCTGCCTCAGGAAAGACAATCCCAGTTTCATTCCTTTCTAACATCAGTACACGTGGTTTTGCAGTATACCTACCTACATACCTACCTTAATAAAACAAGTGTTCTTATAAATTTTGAACGGGAAACCGGTTAGTTTTAATTTCTTTACAATAGTTATGGATTTATCTAAATCGAGCACAACTCCTGTGGCAGCAATCCGGAAGTCAGGCTGAAACATGCAGAGATGAAAGATACTGCTGAGTGTATATTTATCACAAAGCGAAGAAACCATTTAGAATCACAAAATCATAAAATAGTTGGGATTGGAAGGTCACCTAGATAATCTTTAAAGGTCACGTAGCTGTGCAATGAGCAGGGACATCTTCCACTAAATCACGTTGCTCAGAGCCCTTCCAATCCTCTGAATGTTTCCAGGGATGGAGTGTCCACCACCTCTCTGGTGAACCTATTCCAGTGTTTAACCACCCTTGTTATAAAAAACTTCTTCCCTGGATCTAGTATCAATCAACTCTCTTAGTTTAAAGCCATTCCCCCTTGTCTGGCACAACAGACCCTGCTAAGAAGTTTACCCCCATCTTTCTTATAAGCCCCCTTTAGGTACTGCAATCAGGTCTCCCCAGAGCCTTCTCTTCTTTGTGACAAACCACCTCAATTCTCTCAGCCTTTCCTCAGAGGAGAGGTATTCCATCCTTCCAGTCATCTTGGTGGCCCCCCTCCAACAAGTTCCTGTCTTTCCTGTGCTGGGGTCCCCAAAGCTGGATGCAGTGCTCCAGGTGGGGTCTTATGAGAGCACAATAGAAGGGGAGAATCACCTCCCTTGGCCTGTTGGTCATGCTGCTTTTTGATGGGGCCCAGGATGCAGTTGGCCTTCTGGGCTGCAAGTGCACATTGACAGCTCATGTCCAGCTTTTTATCCACCAACATCCTCAAGTCCTTCTCAGCAGGGCTGCTCTCAATTCCTTCATCCCCAGGCTGAACTGACACTGGGAGTTGCCCCAGCTCAGATGCAGGACCTTGCACTTGGTCTTGTTGAACCTTACAAGGTTCCCATAGGACCACTTCTCAAGGTCTCTCTGGATGGCATTCCATCCCTTTGGCATGTCAACTGTACCACTCAGCTTGGTGTTGGCTGCAACCTCGCTGAGGGTGCACTCAATCCCTCTGTTTATGTCATTGATGGAGACATCAAACAGTGCTGGTCCCAGTACTGGGACACCATTTGTCACCAGTGTACGTCAGGAAACTGAGCTGTTGACCACTACCCTCCAGATACAGCCATTCAACCAACTCCTCATCAACTAAACAGTCCACCCCTCAAATGAGTATCTCTCCAGCTTAGAGATAAGAATGTTTTGGGAGACCTGCACTCCATATTTAACTGTTTTTAAGAGTTCAGAATTTCTAACCTTTACAGGAGTACAGCAGCATGAAAAATGTAAATTGACTAGTACTGACTAGTTGAGGTGCTGCTGACATAACATTCCTATCATTCACTAATGAGATTTTCAGAACTGCCATTCTAATTACCTTGGAAGCAATCTAAGAATCCTTGTTATCTATCTCACTGAGTTCTCTTCATGAAACAGAATCTTACTCAGACAGAAAGTCTCAAAGGGGAAGTGCTTTCTGCACTGCTCTAAGTCACTAGATTATGCTGCGGACACATGGTGAAAACAGCCTTTTAATACATATAACATAATGGCTGTGCAACAGGACAAGGCATATTTTAGGAAGGAGATAATAATCACCACTCTGATTACTGTCAAGCTCATTACAATGCTATGCAAAGCTTTCATTATTACATTGCCTGCAAACATAAATCTCCTTTGAGTAACATATATGCAAGAAAGATCGCACCTGGCAAATACTGCTTTAACACTATTTAAATTGGAATTATAGAATGGTTTGGGTTTGAAGGGATCTTAAAGATCATCTAGTTTCAACACCTCTGCCATGGGCAGGGACACATTCCATGACATCAGGTTGCTCAGGGCCCCCTCCAACCTGGCCTTGAACACTTCTGGGGATGGGGCACCCACACCTTCTCTGGGCAACCTGTGCCAGTGTCTCAGCACCCTCAGACTAAATGATTTCTTCCTAAATTCTAATCCAAACCTACTCTCTTCCAGTTTGAGGCCATTAGCCCTTGATCTATTGAGTACATGGTCTCTTAGAAGTCCCTCACAAGCTTTATTCAGGTATCTACAAACATTTTCACAGGACGCAGAGAAATCCCACTGAGGACAAACTTTTTCAACAGTATACCTTAAAACCAAGTAGGTATAAATCCTTCCACAGAAAATAATAAAGCAATATTTCTTTCAGTGTAGCAGATGAAAATTGTTTAAAAAACCCCTCTCCATACAGTGTCCCATCTTATCACAATACACCTTTCAAAAGCTTGAGTCCACCTACTTTCTCAGTTCCTACAACTACACTGCTCTATCATAGGTAAACCTTCTTCCCCAAATCTATGTATTTTACCCAAATACCCAGAGAAAGCAGTAATGTGATAACATTTTGTGATAACAAACATACCGTTGTGCCACTGACAGACTGAACTGCCAAAAATCCTGTGCCCTGAGGAGTGATGGGCCCTGCAAGAAAATTAAATTAAAAAACCTCTGAAAAGCTTTATTACACAACATCTAGCCTCTATTTAAAGTCGGAAAACTTAGAAATACATGCCAAAGATTCTCAATAAATAAAACCAAAGAAAAGTTTAAAGCATTCAAAGTATTACTTACATACGAAGTCTCATGAAAGTTAAAGGAATAGCTAACACAAAGTTACTCATGTAATGGCTAGGCCCTGAATGTGAGCAAGTGTTTCTCTGCACACAGCCAACAATTCAGGATCCTCTTTGATATGATACAACTTAGGAGAACGCTCAGAATTTGATTAAAAGCCAAATAATTCACAAATCACTGAAATAACTCACAAATATTAGGCAACTGCCTATTTTCCCATAGTATTTGGTGTCATTTTATGTTCCATGGGGAAACTTAAAGACTTCCTATTCCAAAAGCTACCGGCTGTATTTCCTGATACATCCTGTAAGCTTGAGACATTACAGTGATTAAGTGACACAGGGTAGTAACTCCAGAATGCCCTCACCCCAGAAGGCTGCCCCGCAGTGCATGTGTTGTGGTGTGTACTTCAGGAGCCGGTGACGCCCGTTGTGATCCTCAATGTAGAACATGGGGATCGTCTGGAAGCGCCTCCACCCCAACGAGAGGATTAAGGGATCGCGTGTCTTCAGTATCTTCTTATACCATCGGTGCTTCTTCAGGCGCAACTAATTAGAAGAAAAGGTGAACAATCCTATTACATCATGGCAACATGAATTCTGAGATTCAAGCCTTCATTTTCAGCAATGACTGAAAGCAACTTCTATCTACACTAGAATTTTTTATTCAGTAAGCCTTCTATCTTCAAACATTCTCACTAACACTGGGTTGACTGGAAAGATTAATCAGTTTTTCACTCACTTTGAAGTCATGTTTGTATGCATATAAGGAATTATTGTATTAAAAAAATATATCTATAAATATCCTAGTAACTTTTCTATAGTCACTTATATATAAACTATGAAGCTCAGAGTACAATTTATGTTCGCAATTTAGCAATCACAGTATCAGTCTTGAGACACCTCTGCAGATGAACATTAATCACAGTATCAGACCTTAGTCCTGAGACACCTCTGCAGATTAACATTAAACAACAGTAATCCTTTCCGGCTATCCAATTAAGCCTGTAAAAATCCAGTATCTGCTACTGTAGAGTTACAGTCTGTGTCAAAAGCAAATCCCCTATTTGAGAGACACAGATCAAAGTTTCTCTCAGGGTTTACTGTATTTTTAATAAACAGAAAATAGTAACTCCAGACACTCTGAAGCACACCTGTTTTGATACAAAATGCACTCACCTCTTTGGCTACATACCTGCACATATCCGACATTTCCTTCACTGTTGCCTAAACCACCCAGGATAATAGGATAATGAGGGTCAAAATTCAGGACAAATTCACATGGCACATTCTCAATCTCTATTCGAACATACATCCCGGGCCGGAAGCCCTCGTACTGCACTCTGGTCTCATCGTCTTGATCTTCAAATTCTGCTCGATTAAGCTATGTGACAAAGAGAAAGTCACCATGTGTTTCACAAAATTCCAGTATTAACAACTCGTTCGTGAAGTGCCAGTTCTATTTAAAACATGCTAACATTTATATAAATCTTTTTGGGAAAGATCTGATACGTTTTGTGACTTTTTATTCAGAGCAAGATCTCTGCCACCATGAATTCCTTCCAATTTGAAATCCCAAGTGGGCCTGTTAGTCTACTTGAAAGACAGTACCCAAGAGAAGCAAATGATTGAGTGACTTCTGTTATACCTTTCATAACGATGACTTTGGGTTTTAAAAATACAGCTGCCAAAGGTACATTTTTTATTTAGGAGCCCAAGTACCTTTTAAAGATCATGTCCTCATCTTTAGGGTGTCACTTTATGAGGAGGCTGGGCTCCTACCTTACTCAGCAGCTTAAAAAATATTTTTGTGCACCCTCACACTGTGCATCATCAAAAGCTCTTCTGTACCATACAAATGTAGATATTGTGAATAACAAGGAGGTTCTAGCTTCTGATGCCCAGATACCAATAAGACACCATATTTCAGCAAAATAACTACTTATTTCCCTTTTCAAGGTATTGAGATACAGCACAAATTTGTTCAAGTTTATTTTTCTAGAAGCCTTTGCACATCCTCAGTTTTGAGATCCTTGCCCTTCCATCTCACAGCAGGAGTATTGCTGATATGTATTTCTGTAACAGACCTCAAGTGAACAGTTGTAAATTCTTTTATTCTTCAACTGGAATGTCCTTATTTATGCTTTCAAAGCTCTTAGTAAATCAGCATACCAGAGCTCATATGATCACTTATGACAGAGGCTAATGCAAGAAGGTAACAATCCATTTAATGACTATTTAGGGCAAAATTTTGCCAGCAGAGAAGACACTGAAGTTATTAGCAATAGAAGGCAATGTTCTTCCAAGTCAGTCAAAGAAAGAAGCTACTTTTAAGGTTGCAAGTTCTTATCTAAAAAAAGAAAGGCCTGGAACAACATCAACACCTCAAATTCTGGATGCAGTTACACTGACAACTTCTACCACACAAACAGAGCAATAGTCATAATTATTTTTTCCTCAAAATAACTTGACAGTTGGAGGAAAAAGACTGTTACACAGAACTTACTTATCCACTAATAACATTGCAAAAAATCACACTAAAAATAATACCAGGAAAATACATGGCACAAATTAGTACTGGAAAGATTTTCACCTTCCTACACATAAAAGGATGCCTTTTCTTTTTTAGTTGCAAACTTTTAAAGTAGATGAAGTTTAGATGACACATCCTGGCTTATTCAGTGATTTAACTACTGCCCTCAGTTTAAATTAAGCTTTCAGTTGTTTGGCTTTTCTTTCCAGCTAACAGAATCAAAAAGTTCAAGCATAAAAAATCACTAGCAAGTATTTCTTTGTGTGTACTTTCTGAAGTAGCGTCACATGTGTCTCCACGAAAAAACCTTTGGAGGGCAAACTCTCTGGGGTATTTTTGAAGACATATAGCCACATAAATTGTCAAGTTAACACCTTGTACCTGTGCTTGTTTATGCATTTCTTCTTTAAGATCATCAAAGTATGTGGCGTCCCCTTCATCATACTCTGCATCAAACATTTCTTTCAGTTTCCGTTTCTTGTCCATGCGCTCCTTTTTCTTTTCCTCCTCCTCAGGTTCTGGTTTGGACATTTTTTCGTCTTCTTCCTCTTCTTCACTTCCAGACTAAACAACAGTAAATTGTCAAACATGTGACATGGTTCAGAGAAAACAACCCATTCTGATCAACAGTTAAATATACACTATTAAGTAATACTTCTTCATAATGCAAATTATTAGACACTTGAAAAATATTTCCATTTGAGACAGAAATTAGTAAGCTAGTCATACAAGGAGACGTAACTTCAGCAGTGACTGAAAGATCTCATGATCTAATTTTATCCCTTTTCACTGAGAAAAATTTTTTGACTTAACATTCATTTTAACATAAGGGAACAGACCCTAGAACTGACCTACCTCTTATTCTACAGCTAATATAAGCATACATAGTGCAAGAGAAAAAAAAAATAATTGTTGATAGCATTGAGTAATACTGTGCTGGAAGGCAGCACTCTAGAGGCCAGAGAGTAGGAAGTCTGTTCACAGACCATTTGAAAACTGCCAAAATTGTGCCATTACCCTTAATTTTACAATTAAATGCAAAGCCATCAAGTTGTTCAGTCCAAAAAAAAAATTGATTTTTCAGTTTGTATTTTCACAGACAACTACAGCTCTGTTCTTGGAAGATATCCAAGCCACAGTATAAAATTGCTTCCACCAGCCTCCTTTATGCAGATAAGAGGAATGACTAGGAAATTGTGTCAAGTTCCCACAATTTTGTGTTTAAAGAGAGTGCTATAATCTTCTGCATCAGATGAAATGACACAGTACAAACAGTTATGATTACATTTGGTTTTAAAATACTTCTCTCATGCCTCCGGATCCTCCAGCTCTTGATTAAGCCTGACACCTACTGTTAAATAAGTGAGGTGACTTCTCCTACATAATTAACTTTAAACAAAAATTCAGACTCAGACTAGAAACTTGCCATTCTAGATATTTACAAGTTCCAAAGTTGGTAATACTCATCTTTTCTTCCTTGTTACCACTGATTTCTTTCCTATTGATTCTATGAAAACTGAATTTATTACATAGGATGCCTATCACTTGGATCAGAAACTCATACACGTGTATGTTGCTAAAGAACATAAAAATGCAGGTCAGACCTCATCTCCTTCAGCAGCACCCTTTCCTTTGTGCACAACACCGGTTTCAAGATCTTCAAAGTCTCCATACAGTTCTTCTGCAACAATAAACACCCAAGACATCTGACTGTTAGTTAGCCATTCTGTTTTGTTGTTCCATACCATTTCTCATATTTTCAGTCTTGTGCATTTCTCAGTACTGCTCGGTAAATTAGTTTCAGTACACATATTTTTTCTTCCCATCAACAGTTTTATAAGTCTGTTCTGCCCTCTCTAGAGCTTCAGCTGAAAGCTCTCAGCTGAACTCCAGTGCTGCCTCCTTTTTCCTTTCAATACTTCTATGATTTAAAAAATGTAAATAAAGTTTAGATCATCCCAAAGGACCACACAGCACATTAGTTAGCACTCTAATGACATAAGACACCAGCAGAGCAACTGAGCTCCTGTTTAATTAAAAAAAAAAAATCAATATAGCTGACAATTCTTAGGTTAAAAACAAATGCTTACAAAAACCTGTCTAATCACAATTATGTTGCATGCAAGATACAGCCACATTATTAAAATTTTCTAAATATTTCCTAATTTAAAAAACAAAACACAAAAAAAACCACCTATAAAACATCTGAAGATAGATCTCACTTTTCAGCCAAACGTGAATGGCAAGTTTGGCTTTCCATTAAAGAAAAATTTGTTTATTTCTACCATGACTATCCAAAAGAATAAAATATACATGGAGGATCATTTGCTTAACTCAGATACATAATTCAAAGTCGGCGTATCCAAGTGTTGACCAAAGACTCCATATCATAATTGAAATTATATACTCTATTTTTCAGAAAGTAAATTTTCAGAATGTGGTACTTGCCACTTGTTTATACAGAGATTTACAGCAATGTGTAATTATATTAGTATCTGTGTAATAATTTATATAATAGTTTGAAAGAGATTTGCAAGTATATCGCTAAGGTAAAATACTCTACATACCTAAGTAAAAAGTCATACTTTCCTTAAAAATCCTGTACTTATGAATCAGTTTTAGAAGTCTTACACATACCATCTTCCTCCAACAGTTTTGCTGCATCTTTATCATCTTCCCACTTCCCAGTAACAAAGCAGTCGCGAATACTGCTCATAACCTGCAAAATAACAGTGTCATTGCCTTGCACAGCTACAGCTTGTCACCAGCTGAAACCTTCTCCAATACATTCCCCACTTCCCCATCAGAGATACCACCTCTGAGACAATCTGTTATTCTCACATGCAGCTCCACACCAAGACACCATTACCAAAACTACACAATGCCTCAGCAAAAGCAGGAATATAAAACCAACTTAACTCTTGCACAAAGGTCTTTACACTAACAAGGTCTCTACCCTACACTGAATTTTCACTCAGGATTCCTCTGCATTTTACTTTTTGGTACACACACAGCAAACTATGATCCACTAAATATTCAAGACAGCCAAGCACTGAATTGATTTATTGTAACTTTCCACTCCTGTAAGCACAGACCTTGGAATCTGTTACTTCTAATGACAGCAAATAGCGGAATATAAGACACTCTGGCCATAGCTCCCATAGGTCTGTTTCAATGACAACTCAGCAGTACTTCATGAGATACAGCCAGGACATAACCACCACAGGATATGCAGAAACAATTATCCAATGGTATTACCTCTTCTAAATCCCAATCTTGCGGCTTTTCTATCAGAAATTTGGAGCAGTCAAGAGCATTAGCCTTCTGTTTGGATTCTTTGTCTGGACGGCTGACACGAAACAAACCTCCAAGTTCATCGTCTGCATCCTCACTCTCATGGTCCTCATCCTCTACAACTAAATCAAACATATAACCTGTGATGGTTTCCCCCACAGCAGATGCATTACATTCTTTAACCACTTCTCTTCTGTCTTATGTTTCACAATACCTGCAGTAGTTTGAGGAAATAAAAGATGCCCGAAGAAAAAGGTACACTGATCATCTGAAAAAAACATTGCCTAGTAAGTCAACACAGGATGTTTGTTCAATATCACAAATAGGAACAATACCAAAATTATCTGTGAAGAGGAAGGACATTAAGCTTGTCTGTAAATCAAGAATCTGTCAGAAAATCTTCCTAGTCCTGTACCAGGGAATGTTTAAAAAAGCCAAATTCTCATTGTGATCTACAAGGTTTTGCATAATGAGATTTGTACATTCATACAATGACAGGAAAAGTTGTGCCTCAAACTGGACAAATCACATAAATAGTCATTTTCTCCTCCTTTTAAGACAGCTAGCTATTTTTTTCCTTGGCAAACACCTCATTAGCGATATGATAATACTAAGTCATGCCTAAGAGAATATTCCAGTCACTGTGAGACAGAAATTCCTGAAAACAGCCAACAAACAATATCCCTTTATGAAACACAATTACCACAATGGATTTGCACAGTATCTAGCAGACAATTATATAAATGATCAAACTTCTGTAGCAGAAATAACTGTAAAACTGAAATAACTGTAGCAGAAAACATGAGTAATAACTGAATAGTCTGGAAAATGAGCTCAAAATGTTGTTTATTGGAAAAGTAAAAAACTGTCTTTATTTCAATTACTAGTGTCTACAATTAAAAAGTCAATTAACTCTCCTCAAGCCTCTCACCAAAAGACAGTGCTCAAATATTCAGACTTGAAAACTTGGCAACAGCTAAAAAGTAACCATATATGAAGACAAGCTTCCAAACAGATTTGTACCTGTTCCATATACAAGTTTACGAAGATTGGGGGTTGAACGTTGCTGTCTTAGAAAGGCCTCAGCTGCCTTCTGTGTAAGGTCCTCCTTCCACTTAAGTGCACCTGAATAAAAACAAGAATTAGGAGCTACAAAAATAATTTAAATAAGGATATGACAAAAGGTTTAGGGAGTGTAGACACAACCCACAGTTTCTTTTTCTCATACTCCATATATACACAGAAACATAAATTGTGGCTAATAAATTAGATCACTGATTTTTTTTTATGGCAAGTCCTAATTTTAGGACAAAATTTTAAGAATTTATTGGCAATAGCGACAGATTTGATTATGTTTATGATACACATCTTCTTCACAGGATGGTTGAGACTGGAAGGGACTTCTGGAGGTCATCTTGTCCAGCTCCACTGCTCAAGCAGTGTCACCTACAGCAGGTTGCTCAGCACTATGTCAAGATGACTTTTGAGTATCTCCAAGGATAGAGATTCCACAACTTCTCTGGGCAACCTGTTCCAGTGTTCAATGAGTTGTTAATGCATTTTAGTAACACTCCTCCAAGAATATTTTAATCTTTCTAGATGTAATAGACCATCCTAATTTGTTTTACACACACAGCTATAAAGAGAAGTATATGCAAAATCAATGAAGTTTATAAAATGAATCACCTCTGTTTTAGAGGAAGGAAACCTCAGACCTGCACTCTACATTACAAGTGAAAGGCTTACTAGCAGATATTCCTAGCTTTCCTAACTCAACATTTGCCACTTAACAACTGTAAATATATATATATATATGAGAGCCAAGATTATATAGTATTTACTAACAACTAATTCCAACTGATACAATTAAAAATGGACTGTAAAAATTGAACATTTATAGTTTACCTATTGTGTCAGCAGAAAGATCTATTTTTTCTTCATACTCCTCTTCCTCTCTCAGGAGGTTCTCCACATCATCATCCTCAGCTTCTACAGCTTTAAGTTTAGTCTGTCTAACATTATGAGCTTTCTTTGCTTGACTGTGCTGAAACCCATCGCTATTTGACTCTTCAACTTCTAATTCATCATGTGATCCTCCTTCACCATCACCCTCATCAAGGGAAGAGCTTTCAACCTCAGATTCTGATGCCTCTTCTGCTGTGCAATTTCCCGAATCTGTAGTGAGCACTGCTTTTCTTTTCAGACTGTGATCTGAGGTCTGTGATTTTGTTTCTGTATGTCCACTATTTACATCATACTGCTTGGATTTAGCTCTTTTTTTTGCAGCCTCAAATTCACTATCTGAGCTTTCATCTTTGCAAGTCCTTTGTTCATCATCCTCCTCCTCCTCATCATCATCTTCTTCCTCTATCTCACTGCCTTCAGGGGCAGTTTTTCCTTCTTCTTCAGAACTCATCTCAAGATCATCATCACTGTCTGCAAATGCTGGCAGTTCATTCACAGCTTCTTCCTTGGGCACCTCTGTTTTCATACGTTTGGCTCTCCTAATGGTCATCTCTTCCCTTAACAACTCTCTCTCACTTTCCTCCTCAGTATCATTTTCATCATCACCGTCACTTCCATCCTCAGACATTGCTGCTTCTTCTTCTTCTTCTTGGTCATCTTCCTCATCACTTACTGCATCATCATTTTCTTTCTCCTCTTCTTCAAATACGGCCTTTCGACGTACTCTTCCAGTCTTCAAATCAAGCTGTCTCTCTTCTTTTGGCATCACAAACCTGTTTTCCCAAAGATCACATTTGGAGTAAGATGGTAAAGTAAAATAAAATTTTAATGATACGGCATTTTTAAATAATTGTACAATTTTATTTTTTTTTTCAAACAAAGCGAGGTGATGGAGAACATTAAGAAAGGCAATGGTGTTCTTTAAGTAAGAGTGCCTCTTAATTCAAGAATACACCCTGTGCTGTAGCCATAAATAATTCCAGGAAATTTCTTCATTTTCCATGGAATGAAAATAGGTTATACAATTAATTTTACTGAAGATTATGACTGACATTCTCTAAAACTCTGAAGAAAAACAGAAATATGCTACTTGGGCTACATCAGCAAGAAATTCTTGGAAGGCAGGACTATATTGCTTGTAAAACTTTCTAGTACCAATTATTTCTATCTCAAAATACACATGTAGCATATGAGTAATCTCAGAAGAGGAAGAATTAGACAATATGCCATTCTATTAACTATGTTCTATTGAGAATTTTTCCTAAACTAGAGCCTGAAATTAGAGATTCGTTCACACTCAAACACTGCTCAGCATTCAAAACTTACTCTTGTCCTACATCTTCTGAACCTAAGGGTCTAGAGTCCATGAAGAGAGAGACCTTGCTTGATGCCATCTTAACATCAATGGTTGAATGTGTGGAGATGAGGCTCTGAACGAGTTCGTGATTTGGTCTCACTTCCTCCTGGAAAGCCAAGATTTTTTACTTCTCAATTAAAATGAATAAACAAATGTCTAAAAAACAGCTATGAGTCTATCTGCCTACACCAGCAGAAATACGCATATGCAAGAAAAGAATGCAGAGCATTTTATATAAACATTTTCTCAGACTAGTAAGGTCTCCCTTCTCCGCTTCACATTTCAAGAATATACACAATACCAAACCAAGAAAAATTAAAGAGGGACTCTCCTTCACAGTATGCAACCACTACAGTAAATACAGCAAGTACACATTATCACAGACCCAAAGGTATTTAACATTTAGCAGAATACAGGAAAAAAAAAAAAGCTGAATTCAATTTGTTTGTAGGCAAATGTTTTCCATCTCTCCCTTTGACCAGTCAAATCCTCTAAGTGTTCTCCCACAATCACCATGCCCTGGGTGATAATACCCCAGTACCAGGAGTTTTCATATATCTTATGTCAATGTTTGGAAGGTTATTACACAAACTTTAGTACTTATTATTAACCAATCTTCCAAATGTTTTGCACAATAGCAGATAATTGAAATATCCCTTCTCTGAAATCCTTGGAGGAGAAAAAAAGTAATTACCCACTATGGATAGATAAGGATGGATTATTTTAAAGCAGCTTATTTTTAGACACTTACTTTGACTCTAAGGATAAAAACTACATTTTGCACAAGAATTCAAGTCACCATCAGCGTTCTCTTACCTCTTCTTTTTCGTGAGCATGGCTTCCACCAAGGTCAATATAAACAGCATCTTTATCATATACAATGCCCCCAACTCCTGAAAGAGGGGCATAGACAAGTTTCTCTTTCTCATTTAAAGAACGTTTCTTCTGCTGCTCAGGGAGAGCACAGGGGTCTGGTAGGAAACTCACATCACTCACAGTAAAGTCTCCAACACCTGGGTTGACAGACAAAGGAAGAAACAAGGTTTGCACAAAGTTTTAATTCTGAAATATGTACAACTCACCATGAAGAGATTAAACAAACAAACAAACAAAAACCAACAAACCAAAACAAAAACATTATGGCATTCAGTAATTTATCAATAGCAAGCTCTGTACCAAACATCCAACTCTCCTGTCTTACTACTGAACTTAGAGAAGCATACATAAATTCGCCAGAATCCTGCCAAGTTTTGGGTTTGTTTGTTTCCTTGTTTTTAAATGAGAAAACCAGCAACTCACTTTTCTGAAAAGCTTTAAACACTGTGAATACTGTGTTTAACACTGCGACAAAACTGCCCAATTAAAAGCAAAGCTAATTACAAGATTTATTTTCACAAAAACTTGTATTATGAAAAATAATTTCCAAGAGCATAACATATTTAGAAATGTGGAAAATCTATTTTACAACATACAGTTTAAAGATACAAATCATTTCATGTTGTTATTCATAGATCAGTATAGAAAGAGTTTTTAGAATCTGATAAATTACCTGGCATATGAATTTGACTTTTGTTTTTCAGATGTGCTCCTCTCAAGTATCCATAAAGTGATATCTTCCTGTCACATTTGGGATTGATTCGAACATCTTCTGGGTTTGTCAACTCTTCCATTCTACCCAACATCAAAAATGAAAGTTAAAATATCCAGCAGTTGCAACAGTAACTTTTGAAAAAAGGTAATTTAAGAAAAGAGAACAGCTGCCACTGCATGCTCTGCAGACTCCAGTAAGCAAAATAGAATGATCATAAGGAAAAAAAAAAAATTCACGGAAAAAGATCTTCCAAAAGCTTTCTAAAATTGTATTTTAAAAGTTGTACGATCATGTTCAATAACGTATTTCCAGAAGATTTACTGACATTTCACTAAACGTGCACTGCTTTCTTAGTACATTTTAACTACTGTTCATATACTTTGCACACACAACTCTCCTCAAATTAATTCTGTCATTAGAGGTCAAACAGCTGAATGTCACATTCCCTGCAGCCACACAATATCTCTTTTCCCTAATAATATCAGTGAGCAACACAAAAGCTACCACAGAAAATGACTGTTTGCAGGCAGATGAGGGGGAAACTCCTTCCAACACTGCAAAAGGGAGGCAACACAAACACACAGTCAAGGAAGAGAATGGGACAGGTGTCCTGGCTGCACATCAGCTGTAAACTGACCCAACTATCATAATAACTGTAACAGTTACACAGCCTAAAACAATGTTACTGAAAAAACACCGAATTTTTTTTGTATGTTTTCTCTCACTTTGCTTTGTGCATTTTGCAGGACCTTTTCATGACAATTTTTCCGAAAGAATTAGAGCTTTGAAAGAGGCTCATTCTAGGCACCTTGGATTCTCATGGGAGTTTAGTCATAATTATAAGCATTCTGGTAATAAAACATGAAAGGTGAGGTAATGTCCCAAATAGCCACAGCCACCATCAAAGATTAGTTTCACGTTCCAAAGAGACTGTGAATTAAATACCAGACATGGAGATGAAGCGGAAGGGACTAATTCGCCAGCTGTTGTTTAATTGCTGGAATGCTGTTCCTTTTCCACATACATTCAATATAATCATCAACAAGTAGGATTATTTTAATTTTTGTTTTTGTGTTTCAAAAGTATTTACAATGTGCCAGAGATATATACATGGTCTGACACAAGAGAAAACTGAATGGCTAAAGCTAACGGCACAAACCTGCAGAGGAGGCTTTCACTTCCCAAAGCCACCCAGGTAACACTAAACACCCATTCACCCACAGAGCTGAGGTCTAACATTACAGGTTTTTTCAAACAGCAGGTGCTACCTGCACTGAGGTTGAAGAAGAGAGAGAAAAGGACACACCTGTCTGCGAGAACGTACGGGTGAGACGTCTGCCAAGTAAGAGGTCGGAATTTCATAACCGAGATAAAACGCCCCAAGTTGTGAATTTCCTGCTTTTGATATTCTCCGTGAACCATCCCAGACAAATAAAACAACTTAGCACCCTAAACACATTTAAAAGGCATAAAAACGTTAAACAGCTATTTAATACCTAATAAACTAAAAAAAACCAACCAAACAAAAAAAAAAAAAACAATTCTAATTTGTAAATCATAGTTGGATATTGCAGGTTACAACTGGTTCTAGAGATCAAACTGACTAGTTTACTTCAACAGGAAAATTGCCCCCTAAATCTTAGGAAAAAACCATTCACATCCAGAAGACCTCATACAGACCTACAAGCAGATCCTTCTTGCACAGCACCTGTGTAACAGACCTTTCACTGGTAGCATGTTTAGTAGCTTATCACACTGGGATAAAGAATAATCACACAAGTATTTCTGCAAATAGAAGAAAGATGACATACTCTGATACAATACCCACACTGTTCACTTACGGTATTATTTAAAAGATGTAAGAACATAATAAACCCTTAAGTATTGCCCTGTTTTTAATTTAGCTTCCATAAAGCAAAATATATGAAAAAATTAATGTTAAATGTCCTACCGGGTACACTTCAGTCCAGAATCTGTGCTTTAACTTCTTCTTAGTCTTCTTTAACTGTTTGTTGTTCTTGAATGTATCCAAGTGGGTAAGAACTCCCATAATTTTGGGAAATCCGTGTACCTGACAAATGTTCAGGAATTCAAATGTTTCCATCTCAAATCCAAAGCTGGCATCAATAAGCATTAGAACCTGAAAACACAACATCCACATTTCACTACAGAAATTCCATGGGGCCCACACGAGCTAATTTCAAAGACCACACCTTTAAAGTCATAAGCTTCTTGGGAACCAAAATCTTGCAAAAGGTTTTGTATTTTATTTTCATATAACCTGAAAACTCACTTTGGTTTTTAATTAAAGTATGGATTTTAGCTGCTTTAGAAGTTAATGAGGCTTAGGAAATCAAATCTCTTCTCCCAGTCAATCAAATCTCCTTTATATAGACTTGATTTGCTCATTGTCTCTAAAAAAAATATAGAAGAACATGGCTGGTCTAGGAATGCAATAACATACAGTATTGTAATAAGATCTGAAGAAGTGTTTGCCTTGTAAATTTAAAATATGCAAAATTGAGTATCTTCCAATATATTCAGGAACATCTTAGAAAATTAATGAAATTCTTATATCTGTGTCTTGGATGCACCAATGCCCTTTAGGCTCTTTCGGTAAAATGAGACAAACTAACTTCACACCTTGCAATTACTGTTAAGCATCACTAAAATGCACTGACACAGGAAAACAGCAACCAACAATCACATGAAAATGGAAGCAAAGTCGTATCACGGTCTCAACAATTAAGAACTCAAACACAGGGGAACTGACAACAGAGATCTTCAAGCAACTGTGTAATCTCAGCCGCCCAACAATAAAACTAAATAGAGTCTCAGCATCACTGTGTGCACACAGAACCTCAAACATCTGTCACATCTACTAACAGAAAAATTTTGCATTTGCATTAATGCATCTCCCTTACTCAGGCAGAAAACATGTAAGTAGAACAATATCTAGATCAGTGTGCACATGTATTTAGATATTTATATAGTTAATACTTAGACAAGGATCCCAAACCCCTATCAGCTATCAATAATATACTCCAAATCCACACATAAAGTAAAATTCTAAGGATTGTGCCCTGGATCCCCAAGATCAGTTGATGTAATCCCCTGACCCAAAAGTTATAAGTAAATTACAATGGTGACCACACTCCACTGAAATCAGTTGTTTTGCCACACAGTGATCTTTAACTATGGGGACATCAGAGTGCATAAAAATACCAAAACCAACTAGAAAACACATATTGCTTTAGACATTAGTTGAAAACTTCTTGACTAAAACTAATTTTCAGATTTATATGGTTTAACCAAATCCCTTATTGAAAAGTCACTGTATGACCTTGGCTCATTATAAGATCTTCCATTAAAAGTTTAACAGTTGCATTGGCAATGAAGTTCAGCTGCATTTCCCTTCTTTCACATGCTCCCCATCACCACACACTTTATTTTCCCCCACCCCCAGGATGAGGAAAGTCCTAGGGGTTGTTCCAGAATATTAGGTTTGTCAACAAGCTTAAGTCCTGTTCCTCTGAAACCAAAAACAGTTATGTCTTTGATAGCAACAGGTAGAGAAATCAGACATTGGTGCAGTTCACTCAAAAGTAGTATATTCAATATAATTATAGTAAAAATCACGTGGCAATACTAACTTACCAAATCAGCAACTTTAGCCAGGTCAATCATTGTGTTGATGTCACATCCACATTCAATAATAGTTAGTCTGCGTTTTTTACCTGAAAACAGAATTAACAATCAAAAACTGAAACAGAGGGAGCAAACCAATTAGGACGTTGTTTTCAGTGGTCACATTCCTGAAGGATATCTGGAACTCAAATTCTTGTCTAACATGTAGATCGTCCAACATGCACCACTGTAGAATTGGTTTTACAAGTTTTTAATTTTGCTAAATTACAATTTTTTGTTTGAAAATATGTACTCAACCTGATGGTTTTAAATGAGTTGTTTGGGCTTTTCCAAAAACAACGTTAATAGCAAAAAAATGGGTTTTTTTACCTTTGGGAAAAAAAAAATCTCTGCTTCTTTTGTCTTTAGCACCCCAGTTAACACTGTGAATTTTATTTTACCATATATATTTGCTCTTTTGATATTATTAGGAAAAAATACACTCTGTTCTAGCCTTTAAAAAAAAGAGAGGATTAACACAGCAAAAAATTTATTAACATGTATTCAAACGAGAAAAAAAGTACCCACTGATAACTTGGCTTGACTAACTTAAGTCAGGTAATTGAACTTAAGACAACATTAGTAACAACTTTAAGCAACTACAGACAACAGGTATCATGGGTTATTTCTTAATCTTTTCAATTGAAAAATTCAACACTTGAGATCCAGTAGACCAATTAGGAAATCAAATGAAACGTGAATTTTCTTTCCATTTTTTCTTTCCCATTTTTGTCAATCATTCCTTGCAAAAACAAGACTTGTTAGTTAAAGTCTCTGAAGAGTCTACCTGCACCAAACATACAGTTATCTGTCTTCAAGCAAGATCTCCCTTAAAAATTTGTGCCTTGAGTGCTGTGAGCTGTGCATAGAACCTCAGTGATCCCCTTGGTAACATTTAGGGAAACACATGAAGGGAACAAACCAAGACAAATGGAAACTGGGACTGAAAATTTAACAAAAAGGAGAAGGAACTGACCAAGAGGTGAGGTGGAGAAATGTAAGTGGAACTGGCTAGGCAAAGTAATCCTTGGCTTAAGAAAGAAAGGTACACAAGGACAGCGAAACTGAAAGAATATGAAACATGTTTAGAGCTTAAAATGAAGCCAGAGAAAAACAGTTCAAAAGGGAAAACAGAACCCACTAGAAAAGGCAAAGTTGTGAAAGGTTTGGGGGGTGGAAGAAACTGGGAAAAAAGTCAGAAAGGTAGAAACAAAAACCAAAAAAACCAAGAGAGAACTGGGATTCCAGCAGAATGAAAATCAAGCTCAGAGTGACAAGTCCCCCAAAGCCCAAATCTCACTCTTACTGTTAATAAGTATGTAAGTAAGTAATAACTTACTGTTAGTAAGTATGCCTGATCACACATCCAAATGATTTTTTCAAAATGACCAAAAATTACAAGAACATGGACACATCCCAGCTCTAAAAGCAAGACAAATAAGGAGCACAAAATACGCACTTCCATTTCTTTGTTCTCACCTGAAACAATTGTAACAGGACCCCGGATTTCAACCAGCTTTTGCCTTGTGAAGTTCTTAATGAGACATTTTATCACAGTGCTCTTCCCAACCTTGGGAGGGCCGACTACAACCACGACCACTGGAGGCGGCTCCAAAGGAGTGCGATCAACCACAGGAATGTGATGTTTTTTAGTCTTCAAGTCCTGAGTTCTGAGAAGAAATTTGTAATAAATAAATAGAGGAATGTAATAAACAGCAATGTTTATTCTTTGAAAGCCTTCAGTATTTGCAAAATCTTGGAAACAAAGGTTCACCCTCAGCCCAGATACTAAAATGTATGTGGAACTCCAATGGAGTCTAAGGAGCTATACCTTTTTTTATCACTGATCAACACAGCTGTACCATGTAACACAGATGCAGAAAGCATCACACTTCTGACACAGGCACAGACTACAACACAACCTGGTGAATTAGAATTAGAATGGCTTCCAGGCAAAGCAACAAAGTAACCCCACCCAACACCTGTCCATCCAGCTGACCCTGCATGCTCTATAACCAATTCCCACTTCCTACCGATGGAAGGTCCTGGCCATCCGCACAGCAGACTGCACCGTAAAGGCTTTGGGGTTTCTCTTCCGTGCATCCTCCTCATCTCCTATTCCCAAGTCGTTGAGATAACGCTTCCTTTTCTTCTCTGCCTTTGGCCCGCTGTGCTTCGCACGATGTTTCTTCTTCTCTTTTTCCTCCATCTCACTCTTCCAGCAGTTGTTTACAACCGGTAAAACGCAGATTTCCTCTGTGCGGTTCTGGGCTCAGCTGGCACAGGAAGACCAGGCAGTGAGCACACAGAGCACACACGCAAAACACACCTGCGGGAGAAGGGCTCACCGTGCCAGCACCACCTGAGCAGCTCGGGAAAGGAGCTCGTTCTCGCACTGCGCGGCCTCGAGAGCGCACGGCAGCGCCGGGGCCGCGGGGCTCCGGGCAGGCCGCAGCGCCCCGGCGGGGCGGCAGGCGAAGGGCACGGCCCGAAACCGCGGCACGGGGATGCCGGGCACACCGCAGGCCCTGAGGGCGGGACCAGGTCCTCCCACGGGGCCGCTGCCCACGAGCTGCCACCGCACACCTGCCCTGTGCAGTGCTGTCCCACCCACACCCCTGGGCAATGGCGTCCCCCCTCCACACCGCTGTGCAGTGGTGTCCCACCCGCACCGCTGTGCAATGCCGTCGCACTCACACCGCTGTGGGGTCAGCTGTGCAATGCCGTCGCACTCACACCGCTGTGGGGTCAGCTATGCAATGCCGTCGCACTCACACCGCTGTGGGGTCAGCCCGGGCCGGGTCCGCTCCGGTCCCGCCGCCCGCTCCACGTGTGCTCCCACAGACCTGCCCGTTCCAGAGCTCCCCCGGAAACAGCGGCTGCGCGCCGAGTTCCGGGCGCGGCGGCGGCTGCGGCGGAGCGCTATTGCCGGTGCACACGGTGTCCCTCCGGCCCCGGGAGCCGGGAACTGGGAACAGGGAATCAGCCGCGGGAACCGGCACCTCTTAGCTTATTTGTGAATAAATGACTTCCCCGCAAGCCCATGGTAGCTGCCCGGCGGGGCCGGCCCCACAGCACCGAGGCGCGGAGGCCCCCGCCGCTGCCCCCCCGGGGTTTCGGGACAGCCCCCGTGTGAAGCGGCTGGTGTGGCCCCAGCAATGCGTGTGAAAAAGATAAAAAAAATGGATCCTTGCCAAGGGCCGTGGGAGGGCTAACAGGTCAGAGGGTAAAAGCCTATGAAAGGCTTTTAAGTGCGGCGAACTCGAACGCAGCCACAGAATCACAGAAACATCCAGGCTGGATGGAAGAGAGCTCTGAGGTCGTGGAGTCCAGCCTGTGACCGAACACCACCTTGACAACCTTGACCAGGGCACTCAGTGCCACGTCCAGTCTGTCCTTAAATTGGTATAAACATGGATGGCATCCACACCTCCCTGGGCAGTCCATGCCTGTGCCTTATCATGCCTTCTGCTAAGGAATTCTTCCTTATTTCCAACCTAAACTTCTCCTGGTGCAGCTTACATTCTCTCATCCTATCACTAACGCCTTGGATGGGGGCTTTTTGCAGGCATTAAGCCCTCCACCCACAGGGACAGGACCAGACATGCTGGGGCAAGGTAGCCTGGGTGAGAAGTGGGTCATTGTTTTATCTCAGGTCTGTGCCCATGCCTGAAGGTGAGTCCCCCTGAAGAGAGTTAAAGACACAGACCCTGCTTAATGAAGTGAAGAGCCTTCTCTGGGGTGATTTGCCCGATGGCATGAACCAGCAGCAAGGCACAGGTCTGCTAAAGAGGTGTCCAGGTCGTGAACTGCTCCTTCTGTGATGCTGGCCTGATCCTGTCTCCCAGGCAGGTGGCTTCCAGTGAGGACTTGCTGCTGTCACATTGGTCCTGCTGCTGGAGAAGAAGGGAATGTGATTTGCAGAATCTTGCATCATGAGGAACTCGGAACAGCCAGCAGTGGGGTAGGCCCAGGCTGACTGTAAACCACATTGGTGAATTTGGGTCCTCAATATCTCTTTTTGATAAGTTATATGGAAGAAAATACAGCTTTCAATATTTAGCATGCAAAATCTTCTCTTCTCATATAAACAGGAGTGGTTTGCAGGCAGAAGAGTAGTCCAATACTGAACACACCTGGTTCCTGCTCCACCTCTTCCTTAGCATCACGTACTAACATGACAGCAGAGATGCTGTTGGCATGCAAGTCCAGGGGAAGGTACTGATACCATTGTTGTGACAGTGCCTCCTATGTGTTGAATAAGCATATAATTTCTGTTCTGGCATTCTCTACCTCACAGCAAGGAGAGAAAGTATACAGGAACATCACAAGAGTATTGCATCCAATGACTCTGCACAGATTTTTCTTCTTTGTGAAATATATGCTGGATAGGTGTGTTAAAAGCAACTTGTAACAAAATAAAGAAAACCAGTAGTTTACAGAAGAGCTCTACTCTGAGCAGTAGGTAGCTCTGTGATGAAAAATGATTTTTTTTGTTGTAGTACTTGCTCACAGGAAGTGTTCAGAGTGTGTTTGACTTCAGCGGTAGAAATGTGGGTTTGCTAATAAGGGAAGGTGAATACCAGACGAAGGGGTTATAATGGAATACCCAGTATTATTAGAGCAGCCAGGATTGACAGCTCAACACCAAACACCTACCACAGCTGCCTCAGTGCAGCTTTGACAGAATAGGATGCCTACAGAGTGCCAGGGAAACAGCTGGATGCACTGCAGGGACCAGCCTCACCTGAGACCTGTAACAGTGACCTTCCCATTCCTTGCCTGAGACCCCATGAGATAAGAGGGTGCTGGTTATCACACATTGAGATCAGCAGGGAGGATACCATGGGAAGACCCTGTGCTACCTGCCAGGTGCCCACTGACCCCAGAGAGGAACCAAATCCCAGCCTTGTTGGTTAATGGTGTGTATTATTCTTTCAGATGTGCTTTTTTCTCTTCCTCTTTACCTCACTCTTCATGAAGTAAAGCTGTTTTGCTACACAGTTTTGAGTACCGCTTTCTTGTCTTTTTCATGGGTAAAATTACTACTTTTCTGTCTGTGCCTTCTCATTAAGAAGGTCTTATGAGGGAGAGGGTATATGTAAATAAAGAAATGAGTCTTAATGAAATTTTTTTTCAAAAAGTTCACTAAAGGAGTCATATATATAATCATAAATATAAACACCTCTTTAGCCTTTGCTCTCAGATGCAACTTCTTGTGCCTTGCAGCTATTGTCTGAAGCCATGGTTCTTTTGTGATACACGAGTGTGCCACATTCCTTCAGGTCAAGGCAGAAAAGTTACAGGCACAGCTAAAAACTACTGACAAAAGTCAGACCTAATTTTCTGGACTTCTTGTATACACATCTCCTTAGACAGCTTCTTCAGGGATATCAACTTTATTAATAAAATAATGGTCTGTGGTTAAGTTTTATTTTCATTGTTTCTTTTGTTCTATAAACAAAGTAATTAAGTTAATAACATATGTATTTAGATCTAGGCATACTTAAAACATAAAAGAGCCACATTTTAAACACAAAAAAGGATTTACCCGTAGAGTTTTCAGCATTGTAGGTCTGATATTGCTTTAACATGTAACCATGGCAGTCTCCCGAGACACATGTGAAGAACACTTCCATGATTACAGTGCTCTTCCAGACAGCCATGGATCTTGAGAGTTCTAAAAACAGGCTCAATGTGCAAATGCAAAGATGAAATTAATTTTTTTTTCTCTTCTCTGAGTGCAATTCTACAAGTTCATGAAGGCAGAAAACCTTCATTTGGCAAATAGAAAATTACAATTTGAAAACAACCAAAAAAAAAAAAAAAGAATACAACCTGCAAACAAATTATACAAAAGGAAGTCACAAAAATATTGCCCTTTAAAAGGCTACACGTGTGGTCATTTTTAAATGAAAACACTACACATTAAGTATCCAGGAAAAAACATCTGTGTTCTCTGTCAGGAGCACACCTAAAATGCAGACACACCCAGTGAGCCACCCCCTGCCACCACCAATGCTGTTTTTCCCATGCTTGTCCCCTTCTCGTGTTAATGCTTTCTCCACTAAAAGCTATAAATGTCTGTTTTCTACAGATTTCTTAAGTTAAAGTAAGTGAATTATGACCAGAATAGAAACAAAACTCAGTGCAGTAAGGCCACAAAAGCAACACCATAATCCCAATCCTCCTGGCAGAATTAATCCAGCACAGTCTGAACACAGAGAAATCTTCAGTACTGACATACTTGTGAAGATCAGTCTGTGCATGCAAGTTAACATGAGGCTGCCAATAACCAAACGTGCAGGAATACTGCAAGCAGCTTAGTGACAGTTCCCCTGGGATGGGACACATTTGGCAGTTTATTCTCCTGTAGCCCTTACTAATGTGGCTTATCTTTCTTTCCCTTCCAGACAGGGCAAAAAACTCAGAGCAAGCACTCCACACTTAGACCTGCAAACCTCTAGTCACTTAGGACAACACTGCCAATTGAACAAAAAAATCACATTAATTCTTCATCAGGCAAGCATGCCAGTTTCATGTGTGACTCAAATGACAGGTTGAACTCTGGCCACCAAAAGCAAAAAGGAAACTTTTTTGCTCACCTTGCTGTGCATTTTGCTCGTTCTCAAACAGTGAATCTAACCCTGTTCCCAAAATTTCATTTCTCATCCCCAGCCAATGAGAGTCGTAGTCATTTACTGTCTCCAGCACCTGCTGCCCATAGGATGTGGCTGGAGTGGCAAGTGTCCCTTGATACCCCCCTTCATGTTTTGGAAGTATCAAAGGAGGACTAGCATTACTAGCCTCAAGCAGAGGTGAACTGTGCCTCATCTGCTCCGGCTCGAGCTTAGGTTCCCCTTCACCATAACTGAAAGCGAAGCCCTTTGCAAAGGGAGAAGTGTTTGACTTGATACATGAATAGTTCTCAACACCCAGGCCCTGGTTAGCACTGATGTAGTTAAAGAGAGGCCTCCTGTACATGTTCTCTTTAGCTGCCAGGTACTGGTGATCTTCTATACAAATCTGGAAAACATCCGCATCTGAGTAGTAGTTTTCAGGGAAAGATTTCTTCAGGTGCGGATAGTCCTGTGCCTGCTGCACAGGGAGCGAGAACTGAGGGGGACTCCCCATGCTTTCCGCACCTAGTGGGACCCCTTTTCCCACGCAGTCCAAACCGAAGTGAGCTGGGGTCTGACCCTGAGCTCCAAAAGTGTTATCCAAGCTCCTGAAATGCATGTCGAGCCTTGAGTACGGCTGTCCCGAGTAAGACGGCGGCTGTCCGCAGAAGTTCTGGCTCCCTCCTGGCAGGCCTGGCTGCGGGCACAGGAGGCTCCGCTCCGCTCCAGGACCCTGCGGCGCCCGTGGCCGCTCTTGGCCGCCGCACCGGGCCGGCTTTGCCTTGCCCGGCCTGGGGTAGGCGGCGGCTTCGCTCTTCTTGCGGTTCAGCTGCCGGGCTCTCCTGTTCTGGAACCACACCTGCGGGACCGGCAGAGACTAAGTGCCCGGACCACCGGGAAGCCACCCCGCTGCCCGCCCGCCCGTCCTCCCGGCCCGCCCGTCTCACCTGGATCCGGGATTCGGGGATCTCAGTGAGGTCGGAGAGCTGCTCCCGCAGGGCGATGCCGGGGTATGGCTCCTTCTCGAAGGCGCGGACCAGCAGCTCCAGCTGTGCCTTGCTGAACGTGGTTCTCTTGCGCCGGCCTCCCTCTCGCCCCGCGCCGGGACCGGCGGGGCGCGCCCGGGGCTCTCCTGGGGGAGACAGCGGGGAGAGGCGGTCAGCGGGGCCGGGCGGCGGATCTCTGCCCCAACGGCCCCGGCACCGACACAGCCACCGACACCGCCACCAACACCGCCACCAACACCGCCACCAACACCACCAACACCGCCACCAACACCACCAACACCGCCACCAAGCCCACGGCCGCCCGCCCGCCCGCTCTGCGCGCCCCAGGGCTGCTCACCGGCAGGTCCGGGGCTGGCGGGGGTCAGGCTGGCGAGCTCCATGGGGCCGAGGTGTGCGGGCGGTGGGGCGCCTCTGGCCGCTCCGCGCCTTATGAGCCCTTCACCTCGGCCCTGAGCGACCCCCACCCACCCGGCCCGGCCCCGCCAATGAGCCGGGGCCGCCGGGGCTCCGCGGGTGACTCAGAGCCGTCTCCCACACCTCCATTGTCACCCCATCACCAAAATACACATAATAAGGGCTCGCCCCATACAAGGAGCCAAAGCGTCTCCCAGCGAAGCCCCCGCTGTCACCACCAGCCCATCCACCTTTTTTTAATTCAAATGGAGGGTGGATAATTCAATGAAAGAATCTTTCACCTTTGCTTCAGCTCTCTAAGAGTGCTCCCCTTTCCCCTTCTCTCTGTACCGCGGGCCCGCTCTGCTGGAAACCCAGTACTCCTCTAGATGCAGGGAGGCCTCCACACTGCCCTTCTCCCAATGGGAAACCATCCCAGCTCTTACTACACCCGGGTGACAAGTCCTTGTCTTCCCCGTTTGGTTACCCTGCTCCTATTTCCATCCATGGGACATTTCTCATCGACTTAACTGCAGTAAATAAAATGCTGGTGGCTTTACTAGACATTGCATTAACACCCGCTGTTCACAATAAAGGACAAAGCCCTCCCCCAGCTCACTCGGGGATCACCCAGGGGAGATGGAGCAGGCTCCTTCCCAAGTGCATGCTGAAGAGCTCAGCACAAAGTTTTCCTTTCCTATGGCAGCTTTTTTTTTCTCTCTAGACAGCTCTGCTCATCCAAGTCAGGTACAGAACAAGCAAGGTCTGTGCTATCAGCCCAAGGTGAAATCATGATGGACATATTAATCTAAAAGAGAGTCCAGAAATATTGTTTAAGAGAGCCAAGAGTGACATAAAGGACTTGGAGCAACAGTTGCAACGCTGCAAAGGATTAGATGTCAGAACAGCAGCAAATCAGTCAGTGTAATAATTTGTCAAATGAGGCCATTAATGGCTATCACTGAAGGTGTTCAAGAACAGCAGCATCATTACTTCATATGTTTTTCATCTCACCATGTCCCCCCCATTCATTTTTCAGATTTGGGACCTTGTCCAGCTTGCTCTGAAGCTAAAGGGTACAGGGACAAAGTCTGTCAGCTGTTACATACTGTTTGCGTTCTGCAGAGACCAGTGTATCCACCATCCATGCAGCCACTTTGGGTTGAGCTGCACAAGGGTTTTAACATTACCCACACCACTGCAGTGCTTCACAACAAAAAATTAATGACCTTCCAGACAGGGATGACAGTCAGCCCCTGTCAATCTAGTACTTCAGAGACTGGATTCCTTTAGCAACCCTGTCCATAAGGCAAGGTAAATGCCCTCAGAAATCACTTTACCTTAATAATATTTTCAAGCAGAAGTGCATGTGAAGACAGTGAGAATTCCAGAGGGATGATAGCACCAAGTAGTCCAAAACATCTGGAAACAACAGCTTGAAGCAATTTCTCAGTACTTCTCCCCTTTCTTCTACCATATTATCCCCATAAGCCTGAACTGTCATAGCACAGATACATCCCACAAGATTTCTTTTCTCCTCCAGAGTTCCAGGATAGTTTGGAGTTTTTCCTGTCCATATAGAAGGTAAAAGTGAGCATTGTTATGTGGGAGAAAGGAGAAAAGTGTTGGGTGACAAAGTGGTTCAGCAGTTGTAGGTAGAGTCAAGATGTGCTACTAGTCCTTTGGCTTTATTTCACTTTTATTGTTGAGAGACTTATGTAGACAAAGGCTCAGACACAACAAGCAGACATAAAGCTTGGAGGCATAGTTTTTTTGACAGTCTTCTCTACAGCAAAGCCAACTTCAGCTATTGCTTCTTTTTCTGAGCATGCAGAGTTCAACTCTACCTGTCTTTAAGCCTCCACATGGCTTTGCACACAATCCTGTACATACCATCTCCAGTGTACACTTGCCCAGAAATGAGCCAAGAGCTCACAGAGCTGCCCATTGCATAAAGAAAAAAAAAAAAAAAGACAACGGTTTTCTTTTTGGCCGGTGTAGTTTTTGGCAAGCACCAGCACGGGATGGAGGAGCAGAGGGTAAGAGAGAATGGGGGAGTCTCGATTTGAATTGGCACAATAAAGTATGGAATTGCATATGACTTTTCCATCTCTCTGCAATTCTGTCCATGGGGTGCCTGATAAACTGGATCAAGGATACCAAGGATATTTCTAGTGTACAAAGATACTTCACTCATTCAGTCTGGCCACAAGAAAAACTAGAAAAAATATCTTCAGTTTTCTTTCTGGATTTTCAATTTTCACAGCAGAAAGCATCATGTCATGGAGATAACTAGAACACAAAGCTGCCCCTGCAGGCAGCCTGCAATACCGATCTCAAAAGAACAGGGAAATCATCTCCTCCCACTCACACATACACACCTTATAGACACAACCAGTGCAGAAGAGATAAGAAGGAGCCAGCAGAGACTTGCACGGACTTGCACTGCTTGCTAACAGTGACTGTGCACGACTATTAGCTCGGGTCAGATAGACTAGGCTTTTGTTAACATCCTCTAGCTATGGAGAGCAGTTCACACTTCCCGGAGTTATTGTTTCAGGCATTCTGCCAGGCAGCCTCTTTGCACCCTTCATTTTCAAAGATTTTCTTTGCAATGCTAATTGAAAGAGTGTTTTGTTACTAAGTGACATTCCAGGAAAGAAGATAGCAATCTTTTCCTCCCTCTCCTCTTGCCCCTCTTCTGCTGAGACCTATGGACTTGGCCTAACACAAGAGCTAATTTCTGCCACAAACACTAATCCAGGCAACAACACGGACCAGCTCTTGCTGCCCGAATTCCCTTGGCATCGTTGAGCTGCTGCATGTCAGTGATAATCAAAACAACTGTTTGTGAGCTCTTGCATCTCCTCTCTAAACTCTATTGGAAAAATAGTATTCTGCCACCTATTTTTGATTCATTTCACAAATATGGGAATGGGATGAGTGTGGGGAAAGAAATAGGTATATCCAAAGCAGCATGCTTAACAAAACCAGTGTCTCTTTAGTTCATAGATTGTCTTCAGAATTCCACAAAAATCCATGTCATTTTGCTATAGATTGAAGTAGAGTCCAAGTGTGGAAACCCACTCTGTCAAGGTTCCTTTATGCCAGTTGTGGTATAAGTACATCTACAGAGGAGTCCAAATCACATGTGGAATATACTCAAAATAGAACAGAAATGGAAGATATGTGTGTAAAGTGCATTTGGGAGAGACAACATCATTGTTAGACAATGACTAGTCACAGTGCTCTTTAAAATGGTTCTCAAAAAAAAGGGTTGCATCTATTTAATCCAGGGCATTGGGAGAACCTCACTTCTCTCCCTCCAGAGCAGCCCTTCTTGAGTTAGGAGTTGCAAAGGTGACTAGCAAATCCTGCTAGCATGAATGGGATGCCGAATTACCCAGTGCAGCATGGGCTGTCACAGGCGCCTGCCTGGGGAGTCTTAGGACAAACACCCTTTAAGAAATTCCTACATCAAACATTTTCTAGGGCAGTACAGTGCTATTGATGTTTAAGCAGAACTTTCATCCTGAAGGAGGCAAAATCAATGTCACTGGTTGGTCTTCAGACATTAACACCTCATAAAAAGGATGCTCATGCTCTGCAGTGCATCTTTAATTATCTTTTGGTACACCTTTTGCAGCCCATTACTTACCACGGCTTTAATTATGGGCTTGGCAGTAAAAGGCAGCTCTTACTGAAATAAAAATGCTACAAAACAACCCCGGAGAACTGCAAAGAGATTTCATGTTCAAATGGAAAATGGTAGAATTCAGCAAAGCAACATGGATTCTCATCCACAAAGATTTCACCCTATGCTCAGTACTGTCACGGCCAGATGTGTCCAGGAACCCTCCAGAGAATATGAGCAGACAAGTGAGGTTGTGTTCTCACCTGCTCTTTGGGGAAAGGGGCATTTACAGCAGCCTCTCTTGTTTTGAAAAACAATTCAATGTACAGACAGGCACACTTCCATGATATGTCATCAGGAAAAGCAGGGTAGAGGCATATTTTGGACCTTGAGCAAAAAGAGGGTGAAATTTATGATAATCTTTGCTTTCCAAGAGAATTCATTCCCCAGTTCAGAACTGGCTCTTGAGAGAGCTATCACCTGCACTGAGCTTTCCCTTACAGTAAACATCTTTATTATGTCAAAGCATTGCTCTAGCCTTTCTCCTATGTGAAATGAATGTTGTTACTAACACTTCAGGGTGGAGGAAAACAATATTGCTGAAAACATCATTCACTTTTGAGACCTACCAGTCTTGCTCTGACTTAGTTCCCACTAAAATCTGTAGATTTCAAGGTGGAGAAGGCATTAGACTGGTTTCACATAACTTGGAATAGTCTCACACTTAAGTGTTTCTTATATTTAACTCTTAAAATAATCCATTGAACTGATTGTAATTATCTAAAATCTAGAGAAATGGTAAAAAAGGGTCATACTTGCTAAGACTAAATGTCTGCTAGCCTGATATTTAACTCTTCAGTGATAACCAAGGTAAAACTGAAACCAAAGTATTTGCAAACATTTTGTCTTTATTAAGTGGTAGCCTGGTGGTGCTCAACACTATTCATTTTTTTCTAGGCAGTGGAAAAAAAGTCTTAGGAGATGGAAGTAAGATAGCTGGGAAGGTAGTGATTAGTGCCCCCAGTCTCATGCAATACAATGTCTCCTACTCTGGTGGAGGGACACCTCTGTTCTGTGGGACAGACCCACCTCACACAGCCACACAGAGCACTGATCTGGAGTTTGGACAGGCTGAGCCTGAGCCTATGAAGGATTAGGATGACCACAGGGAAGGGCAAATTAGCAGAGCAAAGTCCACACCAGTGCAGGAACAGCCTGGAGTAGGATTTCCATTTTTAATAAGCCTAATGAACAGATTATGAGTATTCTTGACCTCTTTGAGCACAGAGTAGGAAAGCCACACAGGAACTCATGCAGTAGAAAACCTGTGGCCACTAAAATCCTGCCTCAAGAAACATAAAACAGTGTATAAAATATCCTCCAGATATCTAGCCTAGGCCTCCAGAGGATTACTGAGTTCAGTTAAGTCTGGCAAGTTGTTTCTTGCTCCAGCACCACTGAGATAAATATGATTTCATTTAAATGTAGCAGTATTTCATGCCCAGTAGAGTCAGGTTCACAATCTATGTTACTTTATGGTAATACTTTTCCTCATGATCTCTGCCATCTCCTTCCCTGTCTCCCTTCCTTTGTAAGAAAGTGTCTGTCACCATATACTCAATGACTGATCAGCTCCAGAAACACTTGTGGACTCTGAGAGGATCAGACCTCTGAACTGCAGACATTTTAGGAAAAGGACTATCTTTTTCTTGTGCTGACAGAATACAAGCACCCACATGATACTATAGAAATACAACAAACCACAACATCATGGCTTGCTGAACCTGATTATGATAACTAGTTGCCTAAAGATGAGTGAATTTGGCCTTAAGGCTAGTCTGCTAGGACTGGAGACAAGTTGTCTGGAGTCTTCTCCTCCCTGTTCAAAGAACTATTTCTCTAACCTCCCTTGTCAGTCCTATTGCTTCTCATCTCCCAAATAGTCCAGTAGGACTTGAGTTACTGACTTCCAGCAGATATTGGTAAAAACAAATACAGAACTGTAAAGTGCACAGCTGCTCAAAACTGAAGATCTCTGTGCAACCCAGACTTCAAACTTGTGAGTCTTGGCTGTCTATTTACAAAGGCTTATTAATGCAACATTGGCCAAAGCTTGTAATGACAAAAGCAGCTGTTTCACCTTTCTCTTCCATTTTAATAACAAAAAAACCGCTACAGTGATATTTTTAGGATGAGCATATGGAACTCTGACAAAAATTCGCCTCTAAAATGTACAGACTGGATTTGTAGTAAAATCAATGAGAAATTCATACGTTTGTAAGTGTTACCTAGTTCTTAGTCCTTACAAAGAATAAAGTATTTGTCTGGAACCTTTATAGCTGACAATTTCCAGTGCTTGAATTATGCTTACAATTATGTAATAAATGTGTTAGAAGACAACTAGTTTTATCAAACATTCAAGGAATCCAACTACAAATGAGAAGGATACATACTTCCATGTTGCAAAGACTATTCACTATAAGAAGAAGCAGAATTACCACACTACATTGTTTCTTCTAATGCAC
This sequence comes from Pseudopipra pipra, assembly GCF_036250125.1. Classification (NCBI taxonomy): domain Eukaryota; kingdom Metazoa; phylum Chordata; class Aves; order Passeriformes; family Pipridae; genus Pseudopipra; species Pseudopipra pipra. The sequence goes on from NC_087556.1 coordinate 12,051,515, forward strand.
ATCTCATTACACTTCACATTTTTTTTGCAAGTATGGGAATCTGCTGAAAATCTTGACCATTAACTCAAAACTGTAATGCCTGTCAAACTGCAACATGAAATACTTTTAAAGACCATACTTTTCCTTAGCTTCTCTGGTCTTAGAACTAAAAGATTAAGGTGATACAATTTTAAGTCCCCATTAAAAATTAAAAATTATAGAGGAACAGCCATGTTAACTAGTTACATTAGGAATCAGACATTACTTGCATTAGTTTCATTGTAGCATTTTGTCATTTAACCCTGATAATAAAAAGCCCTGTTGATAATTCCATGTCCTTAGGTAACTTAGGTAACTGAATGCATCTCATCTCTTTTATACCAGCTTCAAATCCAGTTTAAAACTGGCTGCAGTTCACTTTCAAGTAACTTCCTAAAAAAGCCCAGTCCCTTAATCCTTACCTATACAGAAAGTTGCTGTTTAAAGAAGTCACCTCACTGACTCCAGTACAATGACTCATACCCTAAAATTTGTTCTGAATTTGACTAATCCTCCCTCCCCCTTTATTTTAAGGAATTTTAAAAGACAGGGAAGAGCTAACATGTCTCTATCTAGTCTCTGGCATCTACCAGGAACACCAAACAAAAGAGGCAGACTACCTGGCAAATACCCTTTGTACTTCCCAATGAAAGTGAGATAGTCAATATCTCTAAGTTAGAGATAGCAAATGCTTCTAAACCGAAGAGGGAACAAGTTTTCTCCACCACTAGGTGCAGCAGAAACTTTAGTATTTGAAAATTGAAGAGAGTGATCTATTGATATATACATCATAGGAAATGAGGTAGCTGTTTCTCAGGGGTTAGGCAGAAAGAATACACAGGTCCATTCGATTGTTTTCAGCAGAACTAACCCACCTCAGTGTACACACCCAGTCACCATGGAGACCTCAGGACCCTATGGACAGAGCTTCAGTGAAAAAAACATTTTTAAAAATTAATGTAGCTGTCTTTGAAATGTCAAAGAGGATCACATGTCCCATTCTCATGGTATCATGTGGTTAGTAACCTTATCTACTGATCTTGTAGCAAACATGTCTTTTAATCTTAGATTCTCAATAAGTACTCATGGATTTAATACCAAACTAATTTGAAATCTAAACCAAGTGATGCAAATGAAAGAAAAATGTTTGTATGAAATTATGAGGGAGTATGCTTTTTTCCTTTCAAGCTTGTTTTTAAGATTATGCTTTCCCTCTTTTCTATGGCCTTGACTACTGTCAAAAGAGACTCAGTTTAGCAATCTGTGCAGCCTGAAGCCGGGCAAAGCTAGGATAGCTCGTCTTCTTCAAATGCTTACAGAGCTCTGTCACCGTGATGGCAGCTGTGTCAATTGATAGCTACCAGTATCTGCATGTTCTCTAGCACAGGAAAGGCCTGAGAAAGAACATGGAGCTGTGGTTATCCTGTCACAACTGACATGTCTGTTCCAAACTATTAATCTAAACCTGGCTTCTAGTAAGCACGGCCAGAGCTTCCCACTGTCTGCGCTCAGGTGATATTTTGGTGTGTAGCATGCTGCCAGTTCATAACAGGGTGCCAGGGCTTCATTCAGTCACTTTCTGGCACTGATTAAGAGAAAAGGAAAGGAAACCAAAGTAGAAATCTCTGAAGTTGTGGTAAAACAGTTTAACTCCCTGTAAACTTGGCAAAGTGATTTGTTCTGCATTTTTTTTCAATAATTCACGTAACAGTGTTTGGGATTTGTAGTTTCCAGTTTAGATGATACTTGCCAATAAAAGCAATTCACTGACAAACAAGATTCCCAGTGTTGAAGCCACAAAGATAGCTGGTCTGTCCAAAATATGAGGGCAGAAATGCAAATATTTGCAAAATATGAAACAGCAAGCTTTTCAGCTACTCTGGAAAATTAATCCCTCAAAAGTAGTTGTTAGGTACATCTAACCTAAGAAACACAAGAAAGAATAATCATTGAAAGCAGTGGATTTTCTGTCTTTTGCCACCTTCAAAGTAAGATAAAATGTCCCTTGAAAAGTATGCTTTAAGTAAAAGCAAGTCACTCACTGAGGTCAATTCAGAGAAACAAGATAAAATTGAATCGCCTGTGCTGGCCAGACCAGATGATGCAACAGGACTTCTGGCTTTAAATTTTTAAAACTGGAACTCTATTCAGCTTCTTAAATACTCTAAAGACTCATATATTTGTCAAAAGAAAGAGCCTTTTAAAAAGTCAGGTCAAAGCCATTGTCCTGGATTTGAAATGTAACTTCCAGAAGTCCACCCCCACAAAAGGTCTGAGCAGGGGGTTGTCTTCATGAACTATTTCACTTTCAAGTCCGTGCCCAGGGCTGGTGGAGCTGCCTGTGTCACTGGCAGCGAGTGGGGGCTGCTGTCACACATGAAGCTGTTTTGTGACCATTCTTCCAGCCCAGGAAGAATATCGCTTAATAAAAGATAAATCAATTACTTTTGGCAACAGAGGAGGAAGAGGAGGCCAGCTCCCCCTCCTCCGCCCAGGATATCACAGTGCGGTCAGTCCTCACGGCAGTGCGGCAGAACGGGTGACATGACATTCCCTCTCTGACCTCTCCTGGCCACTTTTGGCCACCAAACCCAGCCTAACAAAGCAAATGCTGCCGCAGCGCCGGGTTGCTGACAGCCTGCATCTTTCCTGTGTATTGACTGCCCTCTCCAGTCACCTCCGCGCAGCAGCACATCCCTTCGGCAACTGAGTTGCTTTTGGATTTCATTCTCGCACACTTGCCTTACTTCCTTAGATGAGGTATTTGGTGCGCGGCAAGGTGGGTTCTCCTTGTGTGGGGCAGTCGGAGGCACTTCTACCACAAAGCTCGGCTTATCTCAGGATCTCAGCACAACCTTTGGACATGGAATTACAGGCAGGCAGAAGTCTGTGTAGAATGTTCTAAAAAGGAACAAAAATAAAAAAATTTAAAAAAATAGAATTTTAGAAACTTCTGCCAGATACTAAGATGTAAGTGGGGCCACACACTCTGCTCTCCTGCATCAGCAAAGCAAACCAGGGAAATTTATTAAGCAGGTGGAATTCCACATAGCCAACCTCACTGAGTTTTGTAGATGGGCTCCCAGGAACAGTTTTACCACTGCAGGAATTTCTTACCAAACCCTACTATAATCTCCAGAAAAACAAACAAACAAACAAACAAGAAAACCCCTGTATGGTGCTCTGGGCAGGAACAGCCCGGAATGAAATAGAGACAGGGAAACAGAACAGTCTCAGGACAGAACAAAACTAACCCTTCTATAGTGACCATTTTCTGAAACACAGGATTCATGCTGGGGATATGTCAGGACATGCTGCATTAGTTGTTGCAGAGAACAGCTTTACAGGCACGTCATTAACACATAGTTAAAAGAGCAGGTGTTTAGCCTTCAGGCGAGGAGAGGGAACAGCATAGTCAACATTCCTCACTGTCTCTACACTGTCAAAGTCTCTATCAAGCAAAAAGGTAGCAAAATTCAAAGGAAAGCATGAACACTTATCCCATCCGCCAATAGTTCTACCCGTGGGAACCTTTCCCAAGGTCCTGGTGACTTCTCTGGACAAGTTCATCTCCGAGTCCAGTGTCCCAAAAGGGCATAGAGTAGAAAATGCTGGATTTAATACAATCTGAATTGGTAGTTTCCCAAAAGGTATTATGTACTGTTCCAACTAATGACTGAACTGCTCAGTAGTATTATTTTAGCCCCGTAGCGAGCGCTGCTGCAGTTTCTGACCCCCGGGTGGGCTGCGGCGGGGACACCGTGCCCTTGTCGCAGGGACAGCCCCGGGACACTGTGCCCTCGCCCCAGGGACAATCCCGCGCCCTGCCGGGCCCGGGACTCCCGCGGGAGGCACCTCCCGATCCCGCCCGGTGCCGTTCGCTCCCGGTGCCACGGGAGGGCGCCCCGGTCCCTGCGGGGTGCCCCGCACCAGCGGGTGCATCTCGGGCCGCACCTGCCGAGATTGTCCCATTTCCTGCATTTCCTGCTTTTTCCTCCACCCCTAAGCGGAGCGCTGCGGTGAAGTGGCAAAGCGTCAAGCTGGAAAGCTCTCTCCAGTTTCTGTGCTGTTCCATACCGCGTTCGGCACAGAATCACTTAGGTTGGAAAAGACCTCTTGAGATCATCACGTCCAACCTATGACCGAACACCACTGTGTCAACTAGACCATGGCACTCAGTACTGTGTCTGGTCTTTCCTTCAACTTCCAGGGCTGGACTCCAGTATCTCCCTGGGCAGCCCGTCCCAATGTCTAATCACCCTAAACCTCTCCTGGTGCAGCTTAAGACTGTGTCCTCTTGTCCTGTAACTTGTTGCCTGGGAGAAGAGGCTGACCGATCCCCACCTGGCAACAACCTCCTTTCAGGTAGTTGTAGGGAGAGTTACGGTCACCTCTGAGTCTCCTCCAAGCTGAACAACCTCAGCTCCCTCAGGTTCTTTACATGACTTGTGTTCCAGACCCTCCACCAGCTTCATTTCCCCTCTCTGGACTCGCTCCAGCACCTCAGTGTTTTTCTTACAGTGAGGGGCCCAGAACTGGACATAGCAGTCAAGATGTGAACTCAACAGTGGGACAGGGGGACAATCACAGCCCTGGTACTGCTGGCCACACTATTCCTGATATAAGCCAGGATGCCGCCTTGGCCACCTGGGCACACTGCTGGATCATATCCAGCCACTGTCGACCAGCACCCCCAGGTCCTTCTCCACTGGGCCACTTTCGAGCCACTGTGCCCCCAGCCTGTAGCGCCGCGGGGGGTTATTGTACCCAAAGTGTGGCACTTGGCACATGGCGGTGCCGAGCCGCGAACCCGCGGCCCCCCCGGCTGCGGGGCAGGGACCGTGTCCCTCCCCCCCTCCCCGCCCGGGGGTGGACGAGGCCGCCCCCCCCCGGCCCGCGGTGGCCCGGCCCGGCCCCGCCCCGCCCTCGGCGGCCTTAGCGCGCGGGCCGCGCCGGGGGCAGAGCAGGCACCGAGCGATGGCGGCGGCGGCGGAGCGGGGACTCGATGGCAGCTGCCACTTCCAGCGCTCCCGCCTCATATGGATGGTCGCCATCATCTTCGGCATGGTCCTCCTCGGCGTAAGGAGCGGCGGGGGGGGGGAGAGCGGGGCGGGCGGGACGTCGGTGGGAAGACGCGCGGTGCGTGGGACAGGCTCCCTGCGCCGTGCCGGTGTCCGCGGGAAGGGCTCTTCCTAAAAATAAGCCGGCAGAAAAAGGAAACTAAGCGTCCTACTTTGGCCAGGCCAGGCAGTGAGGAGGCTGGAGGGAGCCACGGAGGGAGTCCAGAGGGGGAAAGCAGTGGGATTGGGAGGCGAGGCTGTGGCGGTGAGGCCACATCCCGGGCGCGGTTGGCGGTGCCGGTGCCCTGGGAGAGGGGTCCAGCGTTCCCAAAACTGACCGCGCCGAGTATCGGCACAGCTCGCTCCGGGACAGCCCTGGGGCACGTCAGTCCGTAAAGTGCATTTGCAGACTGTAGGAACTGACGGCGTGGTTGGAAAATTGGCGAGTCTCTGAAACCAGACATCAAGATAAGTCGGATTGCTGGAGCAGGGATATTAACGACAGTTTTGATATATCTGACAAGTTTATCAAAGTCATCCTTTCACATGTTTTCCTTCTGTTTGGGTTTTCTAAACGTAAGAACCACCGCTGAAAAAATGATGGTCAAGGCAGGCCAGGCAGCTCACCGAACAGCTTTTGGACTGTTTCAAGAAACAGAATGCGCTTTAAGCAAATTCCCAGTTTAAATGCATCATCTTGCCACGTCCTTGGCATAGCTACGTTTAAGTGTAGTTAGAAACTGGAGCATTGATACCAGACAGAGTGTGAACCTTGGTCTAGCCTAGCGTTCACCTTACACCCCCAGTGGACTCTGCAGGGCACAGCTCACTGACCGCCTGCTTCTCCTCCACGGCTTGGTAAAAGGCAGGTGGACACTGGCAAACACTGCACACAGCTCGGCGACAGGAAAGAAACCTGGAAGCAAACCATGTGCGTCTTTGGTCTTGGGACAGCAGTCATCTTCTGCACCCTGTTCGAAACAGAAGAAAATCTGGCATTTTCTTTTTTAAGGGACAAAAGAAGAAAGACTGATCCCCTAGTTTTAGATAGTTATTCCTACTAAACAGTTTAGTCATTGTTTGAATTCTTCAGGTCAGTTTCCTCAAATTGTCTTCTTTAGGACAGAGACAATGTGTTTTTTGCAGCTGCCATGTCTAATGGGTAATGAGCTTACAACTGAAATGCCACTTAATGTGCAGACGCACTCTTGGTACCCAGACAGCAACCTTAAGCTTATCCCTTGGCATCTTGTATGTCAAGAGAAAGAAATTTCATAGTTTGAATCTTTTTAAGTAAGTGTGCTTTCAAAGGCCAGTTGCCTTGTTGAAGAATATGGATCTTGGACAAGGTTAATGGAATGAAAGAGTTTAAATACTATGAATAAATAAGCCCTAAACCACGTTTGATGGACATGGGGGGTGGGGAGAGCAAAAAGAAAGCTCATTAAAGGTTAAATTGATAGTAATTCTACTTTGAAGTAAGCTAACTAAATTTTTTTTTTTTTTAGTGGGTAACACTTTGGCCTTCGACTATACCTTATAGTTATTTGGGAATATTTGGTACCTTCCTTAATTATTTAGTGGAACACCACCACAAGTGGGTATGCTACATGTAAGTTATATTTGACTGTATTATTTTGTCTGTCTCTGTCTCTTGTGCTTAGTCTGTGTTAACAAGCTTTCCTGTAACCCAATCGTTAATTAGATTTAAAGAGCTCTCCTTTCAAGCTCATTATAATTAAGGATGTGGGATAAAAAGTATGTAGAAGACTACATAGGCTAAGACCAGTATGAAAGTTTAAAAATTCAGCTTAGAATTTGGCATCAGTGATGTTATAGCAAGAAAGGGAAAAAATGTTAAGATACTACTTTTGACAACAGCTGTTTGTCCATTTGTGAAGTTATATTTGTACCACCTCCTAAAAGTGGTTCTTTTCTCAAGTTGTCACTTGAGTAGTCCAGTTCTTTCTTTAGGATTCTTCTTTTTCCAGCTTCAATTAAAGAACATTTTCTACCCTCGTACTCACTTATCCTGATCCTGTCCCCATGAGAAATAACCTGCTGGACAAACTGCATAGCGCTGAGTTTTGCTGGGTTACAAAACTTAGGTTTTGTTACCCTAATTAACATAAGAGCTGGAAAATATTTCCTTGTGAGCAGGTCTGTCACTTGCTGACTTCCTGTAAAGACAAATCAGCAGGGCTTTCTCACTTATTTTACCATGCATCATGTAGAAGATAAACCTTCATCTTTGCTTTAGCAATGTATTGAATTGAGCTTAACTGAATATCCTGTGTAACTTTTTATTTTTAAAAGCTTCCATATGAAAATTGGTAGACCGAGTTTGACTCATCGAGTCATATTATATATTCTGAATCTATACACACAGCTGTTTTCATAGAACTAAATCTATAAAAACTGAAGTAGCTCCTTAGGACCACTAAAAATACTCATGTAAGTAAAAGGATAGATTTTGCATGCTTAGCTAAGATTAACTTGTACTGCTTTCACTAAGCATTTGTCTTTTTGGCTTAATCTAAGTGCTGAAAGTTTTGGAAGCCTGCAGTGGATACTTGAAATAGCAGGTTGAGGGATATTACATGAGCTACAGTTCCTCTGATTTTCTGAGTGGACTTCAGTTTCTTTTAAGTGCACACATATTTTTTTCTAAGATAAAAAATACCCCTCCCTTTCTACGTTAAAGTAAGATGTCACTTCTATGCTTCCAGGTTTATATTCTCTGCATAATGCATCTTGGATACAACCATCTTTTCCCTCATTTTCAACAAAATAAAACATGTTTTCTTTCCATTAGGTTCTGGGTATCCTGGTTGATTCACATAGTAGAAGCCCTCTACGGTATTAAGTTATGCCAGTAAGTTGTTCCCTCCTTTGATTCCAACATAGGTTCTCTGAAAAGGATCTTTGGTACAAGTGACAGAAGCTATAGACTGATTTTGGTTGTTCTCAGCAGCAGTATGAATTCAGAGCATACTCATAAAATTCTGGATGCAGTGATAGTTTGCTGACCTCCACAACTGGTTACTGCAGATTCTTCTAGTGATTACTGTTGTACAGAGAGGCAAAACCAAGGGGTGGCAACTTGCAGAACTGGCAGCAGCAAGGTTTGCCAGAGCTTGTCTGTCTGCCTCTGAGCTCCCTGTTCATGGGGTACCACTGCTCCTCAGGGAGCAGAGGGAACAATAGATAGTGTAGAAATAGCCTGATAACTTCGGGTGTTACAACTTTATCAGATCTTACCTCATCAGAATTTCAATACTGCTAATTACACACTTTAACAATTGCATCTATATTGTAAGAATACAATTGGACACTTCCATTTGGGACTATTTAAGATCTACTTGTATCTGCAGGTTTGTGGGATAAAGTACTTGGAACAATCAGACTATACAAGCAAGGCCAACTAATTCTTACAATAGGGTAACAATTTACCTGGAAAGGTGTGCTGTCCAAACACGTGGTCCTTCTGATCATTTGAATTTTGTTTGTAGTACTTCAGAAGAATGCAGATACTGGTTCTCATGCTCTAGACAGTAGGTGGCCAGTCTGTTTGCCATCATAAAAATGGTGGTTTTCCACTTCACGTGGTTCAGTTCACAGCTGTCTCTCCCAGGGTTCTCCAGTAACGGCTCTTGGAAGCAAAGGGATTTTGTTTCACAGAACGCTGTTTAAGGTGGTTCTCAAGATAGTAGAATATGGATTAATGATTTCCACCTTCAGAATGAGAGTTAGTAATATTTTTATTATGAGGCTCTGGTTTTAAGTTATGTAGCTTTGAAGTTAAAAGTCTAGTTCTGCAGATAGATGGGTATAAAGCCTTAAGGTGATTCTTTTAAGTATGAGGACACTTGACTACCAGTGAACATACCACATCAGAGTATTGTAATTAGTTTAACTAATGAAGTTTTACAGAGTAGTGTTAAAGCCCATAAGAAAGAAGGAGCACAGATGGCCTGCCCATCATTGTCTCTTCAGGCACCCTGCTGTACGTGACCAGCAGTTGTACTTCTATGAGCATCAAACACCATTCATTTTTACTGATGTAAAAGTAATGTCTACTTGGCAACATCACAAAGGAGGCACAAGGGAAAACTAGTGAGGAAGGAGATACAAATTTGTTAATCAACAGTAGTACTGTCATTGGCTGTTGGCCTGTATTGCTGCATGTGGTCTATTCAAGTAAGCTCACTTTGTAGAAACAGGTAGATTTCTTAAGCCTTAGTTCTCCAGTTTCTGCATTCATTTGGGAACGCTGCAGCTGTGATTCTAAACAGAAAAGTTTTTCACATCTGGTAAGACAATTTAAGAATGAACATCTAGAAATGTTGTGCTAACACTTGCTAGACAATCGTTTTGTGTGTGTGATGCTCTGGTACTATGGACAGCTGAACTGTTCTGGACAAGGTCAGTAGAGGGAGCCTCCCTGTAAACTGGTGAGCTGGAGCACAGCTATGCTTGATGTGTTTGTTTACTAGAAATGTGAAATCCTTTGGTTTTGTTGTTATATTTGTACGTGTTCCTTTCAGTAGTAGTATTTCCCAAGAACAATGAAGTGGAGAAAAAAGTGACATTTTCTGTAAAAGACAAAAAAATTCATACATGTTAACTTAAAACTAACTAACATAGGAAAACTTCTACTTCATAAATTAAGTCAGGTGTCTTCAGCCCTGTTACCTGTATTTTTCTAGCCACAAATTTAGATAAGAGTGCTTCTCCATCCTGCATTGCACAGTATTTGTCAGGTCTCTGCCCTGCTTGTATACAGTAGTATGTATTAACTGACTTATTTATTATGTAGTAATTGTTTTATTAATAAGCAAATATATATTTAATTACTATGTATTAGTTAAATGACTACAGTGAACAAGAAATTATATTCAGACTTGTGTATTAAGATTAGTATTAAGCTACTCCAGTTTCTTATAGGATTTGTTATAGGATAAGTCATTTCAAATAGCATACACTGAGATTGCAATTTGTATATTGTTGAGGAAATTATAAGGATGAAATGTCTGAAAGAACTTTTTTCTGTAGGTAGCTTAAAATCACAGGAACTAGTATGTTTAGTTAGCACAGGAAACAAGTCTCAGTAGATTGGAATTAATGATGCTAAGTTGAAATGTTCTAATCAAGTCTGAATATCCAGGATGGGTAGAGATATCTAACCTCATTTTGTGAGTATCACAGTCTAGTCTGCAGGAACATAAGTTTTTGACCCATTTTATGCTTTTGTTAATGTTGCAGATCTAAAGGAATCACTGACCCATCAGTTCAGTTCCAATGGTTCGTTCAGACCCTTTTTTTTGGGTATGCTTCCTTTGGTCTTCTGGTGGCTTACAAACCTTCAGCCAAGAAGCAGTACTAGAAGACAGTGGAAGACGTCACTTCTCGCATTCTTCATCCTCATTTTTCAGAAAAGATCCTCACTTACATGTCTAGGTGCTGTAATTATCTAATTTACATTCCTGCTGCATGATGCAGTGCCCTTCTACCCAAGCAACTCTCCTCATACTAAGCAAAACAATTAAAATTCACAGGCCCCTGTGGATAGATAAGTAGAAATTCAGCCCTTCAGTCTTGGCACCGCCAAAGTTTAATCCTATTTATTATGCAATAAGCCAAAAGTTGCTTCTCTGCAGTTTGTGACACAGGCTGTATACTCTGTCACTGACAGCTGGTAGTAGTGGTTGATAAATTACCTTTCCATGAGGAGGATTTTTCTTCTACAGCTAATTGACAGCTACAAGGCAACTTGCACCTGTTTTGCAATAGGATTTAAATTTACTGTATTTCCTCTACAGTACTGGCATTGCTGTTGTGAAAGCCTGGTCTTTGTACTTTGTTTTGTCAACTTATTTTATTCCACAAAGGACAGACCACTATATTGCTGCAAGCACATCAAACAGACCAAGTCTCAGCTCAGGCTGAGGTGCAGTGAGCTTGGGTACATAAACCATTTTAACTTGGTTTAATACATGTGCCTTAAAATTCATGCAGCATGACCTCATCTTTTGAATTAAGATTTTAATCTGTGAGTTATTACAATATAAAGTAGCTTGGAGGGCAGCTTTTTTGAGAAGAAATTTATTATCTAAGGAAAAAAATTATCATTCCAAAATCCAGCAGAAAAGTTTACATTTCAGAATGAAATTAAGTGTAGTGAATAAACATATACCACTGTTTCCTAGGTGCTGGTGTTATGAAATCTGTGGTTGGGAGATCATCTTAAGCACCCTCAGAGTATTTCCTGTATGTGTAGTGAATCTTTTATCATACTGTCTTTTACTTTTGGATATTTGAACAAGAATTTAGCCTGTCTAGGTTTAGCACTTTTAAAAGTAATAACTATTTAAAGTATTAACTGGTGTCGGAGAAGTTTTACCATGCCACTTGTTGTGCTGCTGTTCTGGAAAAAAGGATAAGAATAGGTTGTTCTTGCTCTAACCAAGAGCTCCCACAAGGCAGTAACAAATAACCTTGTGCCTTGTGCAGTACCTACAGACTAACACTTCTGATGAAGAAGTCTTATTCAAGCACAGGTACATAAAGTTTTTGCTTTCAGTGCATACTGAAAGCATGAAGAACTGAAGGGTTTGAAATGGTGGTTTGTTTCGGGGTTTTTTTCTTGTTTAATGGTAAACTGGTTAACATTTTGTAGAGAAGTAGAAACTCGTGTTTAGTGCCTAGAAATCCAACAGGAGTGTCAAAAGCCTGAGCTGCATTTTACTGTGTAACTTGTTATCATAGTCTGTGACCCAATAAAGATTTTAAAAAAGTGAAGTTGTTTTTCTTTTTAATTTATCCTAGCAATAAATGCCTATACTAAATATATAATTTCTATACCTGCAAATAGCAGTATCCTCACCTGGAACATACAGGATCAGCTGGCTCTATGCTTTACAGAGTAAGTCCCACCCCAGTCCAGCATTTCTAACAGGGCAAGGTGTTGATGGGGCTTATCCCTACCAAAAAAAAAAAAGTTTCCATGGCACTAAAAGCAGTATTGGTATAATATTCTTTGTTTCAAGATGAATTCTAATTGACTCTTAATGAGCCTTAACTTAAGAATATGAAGGGATAAAAGAAGTAACTTGGTTTAGCATTTTCATGATATTGTTCCTGTACAATGGTAAAGGTGTAACAATAATGCTAAGGGCTAGTTCAAGACTTAAGAAAAATGGCAAAATACTTCTTTCTTCTCAAGAGGCATTTTTGTCCTTGTTTCCCACTATTCACTTTCCATCAGTGAGGCTGTAAATAAGGTCAGAACTACTCCACTACCTTCCTCTCCCACCACCAGCCTGCACACCAAGCGCTTGTCATGCTGACCTTCACAGCACTTCCACCTGGGCTCTGGAATGGCTGCAGGTAAATCACAGCTCTGAGAAGTTGTCTACGTGCTGTTAGACTCAACTTAATTAGAAGGGCTTCCTTTGAGAGTGGCAATGGCAAAAGCTTCTTCAGTGGAGCCCAAGGAAGCTATAGTAGAAAAATTTTATAACTGCCTTGGTTAAAAAGTATGTCCAAGTTAGAACAAGTTTTAACCAGACACTGACTTCAGCAGCATTTTTTTGAAGTTTCTCTGGGATTTTTGTTTAGCATGACAGATTTCAGCAGCTCTCTGCATGGAGGTTCTTGGGCATTGCTTATCAAACTTTTTAGAAATAGAACTACTAGCTATTTATCTACCTTCAGACACTTTCTCTTCCCAACCCTTGCTTGGCAGCAGTTCAGTTTTAACACTTGTGTAAAAAAATAAACCAAACAAAACCAAGCAGTGCTTACTCTCACTCTCTGTCCCAGAGCTGTAAGCAGACCAGAGGCCTGTTTTTCAGGTTCCAAGACGAGATTCCCCAGCTGAATGTCTGAGCAGCAGGGGATAAGCAATGCTGACTGGCCTTGAGGAAGAAACCCACAGAATGACAGGATTCAAAATAATATTGAGATACCATTTCTGAATAGGTGTTTGTAGTGTTTCTAGCATCACAATAAGATAAACACACCATAACACCTCACAAAATTTTTTAGTTAAAAGGAATCAGCAGAAGCACGAATTGAGTCAGCACCTGCCACAGCTCACAGAGACATAACGTGCATGGCTACGATGGGCTCTTTGGAAAAACGGTGCTGGTTACACCAGGTGTAAGCTAAGCTCCAGGCTATCCTAATAGCAACAACAAAGGATTACTCTTAATCACATGGAGCAACTCTTTCCACTGCAATCAAAATGCCCTTTCCACAACAGAGGGGCAGAGCAACAGAAGCGTGTTCCCAAAGGCTGGGCTGTGTGTCAAACCATCCACACCAACACCCAGCCCACCCTGCTTGCCAAAAGAAAACACTTGCAAACGTAAGTACTTAACAAAATATTTCAAAATATTACTTCCCACTGAAAGGAAACTTACAGAAGGGCTTCAGAAGGTTTTTCAGAATGGGTATTTCTGCCAGCTAGGCTGTTGGCATCACTAAAGGGAAATAAATACTGTTTAGACATCCATTGCAAATTGGCAACAAGAAAAAAAAACAACAAAACAACTCTTGCTATGAAAGTCTGTGTGCAAGACCGGGTATGCATTATACTAATAATGTAAAGTAGATGCCAAAAAAATTTAAAACAATCATGCCTGTTTTTTCTAGACATATATAAGAAAAAAGGTCATTATTTATTTGACCTGCATTGGTGATCAAAAGAATTTTTTTCATACAAGTCACAAAATAACCACCTCACTTAAAACAGTACTTTTATACTGTGATTTCTTGGTAGCTTTGTTGAAGAAGAAAACACAAAGAAACTACCCAGGTCCTTTTTCACCCTTAAGTCATAATATATGGGAATACATGGAAACAAGTGTAATGTACTCCTTAAAGTAAGGCAGGTAATCCGGATCAGCATGTTTGGCAAATCACTGCTCAAATCAAGCTCTGTTGAGGAGAATCTGGATCAGGATAGGCAGCATCAGCTCAGAAACTTTGCTGAGTCTGAACAGAGACAGTAGGAGGTTTCCCACCTGTTTTCAAGAACTATTTCCAAAGCCTTCAGGGCTGTAGCTCATTTTTGTGAGGGACTGATGGAATCTTTCTCAGAATCACAATATGTTATCTTGCTTTGCCTCTATTCCATGCTGACCTAGACTTTTCTAAACACAACAGGAGTCAAATGAGCCAGTCTTTGGAAATACCCAAGTGTTGGTTAGTTAAGGACACTTAATTTCCTCTGGGGCCAGGCACTGGTCTCCTGAAGAGCAACAGAGCCCAGTTAAAGCTGAGGGAAGGGCCTCCATGGTCACTGTCATAGAGTCTGCAGTAAATTTGACCACTATAGGCAATGTCTTTGATGGTAGGGGATGGGGGTCAGAGTTGCAAACCTTCCACAGAAATACAATAGATTTTAGAGGAAAGTTATGGAAAGCAACTGTTAGCTCACTGATTTTAAGGTTTCCAGGCAAATGAACTTTACAAAGAAAAAATTAACCAATGCAGCAATGCTTCCATGAATGAATCTGAACTGTAGGTTCCTTCTCTGTTTATACAGCATGTTTGAATAAAGAGAGGGGAACATCAATTTCCATTTTTTAATTACAGTACTGCTGTATACAAGCCCTCGTTAACAAGGCTATCAGTCTCACTTCATTATTTACAGGGCTACCCAGTTAAAAAATGCTTTGCTTTTTTACTTGTTCATTACAAGCTTGACCTGCATTGGTGATCAAAAGAAATTTTTTCATACAAATAAAAATTATTCCCCAGCCTCCCAGTAGGTGATATACACATATAAAATAAAGAGATATTTCTAGAGATTTTTTAGTGACTCCACTCATTTGAGGACTTAATGAAAACTTTTGCTGTATGGCCAACAGCCTATACATTCAATTGTAATTCAAAACCTTGTAAGCAAGATGTTTATTCAGACTGGTGCCTGTATGCAAGACCTGCATGAACAGCTCAAGGAATTACCATCATTTGTTGAAAGCAAAAGAAAAAATCCCTCAGCATTTCCTTTACTGTTGCTCCTCAGAAGAGAAGTAATAATATGGCACAATTCACATACTCTACTAGACTTCACAAAGCCTCTGCAAGTCCAAACATAACTACAGCACATGCATGACTGGGAAGAAGGAGAGGAGAGAAGGAAAAGAGGAATAAGGAACATCATTGTATCATTTATCAATGTTCTTTGAGACCATTTCACAAAAAAAAACCACTTAGGTGCTTCTTGAGGGAATACACAGGGAGCCAATTTACCGAGTCTAGAACCATACAAGGTAAAATGTCCTTCTAAAGACTCTCTAGACCTCTTATCAGAAGGGAAACCACATTCTTATCCAAAATTTCAAAAGTGTAAAAAAAAAAGGGGTTTTTTCATAGTTGTAAAAATCCCCCCACAAACAAGTAAATCAGAATACCTGCATTTAGAAGAGTTTTCAGACATCAACAGCACAGGGCAAGCCCCTTGTATGCTTTTGGTGGATGCATTCAGGTGTGATTGATCCGGCTCTGCCCCTTAAGGACTCTTCCTTTCTTCAGACTGAAAAGCTGTACAGGCTTAGGGACCCTGTTGATCACTGTTGACATACTTCAAAACATTCATATTTTGTTAGAATATTTTCCAACTACAGCCACCAATTTTTGCTGTAGCTTTATTTAAAATAAATAAGTGCTTTTGAACCATGGGAAATTCACCTGCTCAGAGGGGTACAGCATTCAGAAGGATTCCCCCTTCATTGAGATGTAGCAAAAAGTTGGAAGCATATGAAAGCAAAGGTTTGTAATAGAAGGAAACTCTGCAAACTTCAATATCCCATACATGGCAGACTGCTGGTAAACAAACAGCAAAGAAGGTGACAGGAGAACCAAGGCCATCAAATAAATGACTGGCAGGAATTACAGCCCAACCTCACAGTCTTGCAGTTTCCTTTTCCAGTCACTAAACCACATGCCTAGGTTTGGGTCTAGCAAAAGTTTAATACTAACACCTCAAATGCACTTACTGCATTTTAGGATGGGAAGATCTAACACATGTTTCTGGATCTTGCATAAGCAGTGTTCTAGAAGGCAAGTTGCTGCTTGTGAGGACATGCCACCTGCACTGGGAGATGAACTGCTCCTGATGCTGCACAAACGTACTGGCAGAGCTTTAGATGTTAATCCAGAGCTAACAGGACCTGGCTGAAGAAATTAAGGAATCAATGTGGGAAGAGATTTTGTTTCAATTAAAGGTACACCTTGTTTGCATCAGTCCTTGGAAGAAGTCATGCTGTGCCTCTGGCAAACTGTGAAAGCATAGGGCAGCTCCCAAAGCTAAGAAGCTTAGCACTGGTGGAATTACCTGGGTGAAAGCATCTTCTTCCACTGAAGATAAGTACATGCATTTTAGCTAGTGGTCTGCTGCACCCTGAAATTGAGGGACTGGTTTACCAAAGCTCATGATACTTACTATAAGTATCCCTGAGGCCCAATTCACCAGACATCACGGACTTCACTCAGGCACACAAGCCCAGCCCAAGACACCTCTGCTCCCAGACTCTACACATTGCCCAGGAACACAGCCAGGTACAAGCAAGACAGTGTTTGCAGCTGGGCTAATACATGAAACAGAACCTCCTTCTAAGCCAGTGAGGAGAGATCCTTACCTAGCCATGCTGGGGAGCACCCCAGAAATCTCCCATCGCACTCCACAGGGCAAGAGCAGCCACACTGCCCAGCTGTGCTCACCTCCTTGGCAGCTCAGAGCTCCCCCCGTGCACAAACGATGGGGATTTTGTGTCAATGTCAAGGACAGACACAGGAAAAAAAAATAACTCTGATTTTTTTAATATGAGACTGCTGTCAGTACCACGAGAGAATGACAAATCTTTCCTTGCTGAGGTGGCAGAGCACAATTTTAATTATTTTTCGAATAAATACAATGCTTATATTTATGTTTTGCTGATTTAATAATTTGAGAAATGTTTACATAGCCATTAAAGTTATTTTTTCAAGGTACATAAGAACATTCTATAAAAATTCTTTAAATAAAACATTCAAAAACACATTATTAGATCTTTGAAATGCCACAGATCTTATTATATTTTATAATGCAAAAAGGTTAGTAGCACAGCTATTTCGTTACTCTTTCCAATTGCATACGTTCCTTTAAACGTTTAATTTTGATATTTTTTTCCCCTTGGAAGATATTAATTTTATCTTTGAAGCCAATGGACTTGAATAAAGGCAATACAGAATGATAATCAATTCTGTTTCATTATATTCACATATAAAGTGTTTATCACTGGAGAGTGATTTAGACTTTTATGTATGTTCATGCTTAAAACAATAAAAATAAAACCAAACTGCACATATCAAGTTTGACATTTTAAGTAGCTTCTAGACATCACTTTCCTTTCTTCCAACCCCCCAACACACTTTCAAAATCCTGTGGTGATTTCAAGCGCATCAATTTTTGGTTCCTCTGTCTGCTACATCTTCTCGCCCCAGTTTTGTGAAGACTGATTAGAAAGGAAGTCGTTAATGCTCTGAGC
This sequence comes from Pseudopipra pipra, assembly GCF_036250125.1. Taxonomy (NCBI): domain Eukaryota; kingdom Metazoa; phylum Chordata; class Aves; order Passeriformes; family Pipridae; genus Pseudopipra; species Pseudopipra pipra. The sequence continues at coordinate 12,069,132 of NC_087556.1, forward strand.
TTCTAAAAAAGAGTCCAGGATAATACAAGACCATAAACCAAGTACTCAGACAGCAGAAGTCACTACTGAGAACATTGGTTATTAAGTCCCATTTTCTTCTCATGTGGATACCTGAGACATCCTCAAAATTTCCCGAGACTTTTGCAAAAGACATGAGGGGGTAATTATACCCTTATTTATAGTGATTTTACATTTTTGATGATGTTGTTCGTTGCTTGTTTCAATGGAAGTAGCAATTATGTAATATATAGTCTGTCATCTATTTCCATACAGATTTCTTAAACTCTTCTGACCATGAAGAGAGGAGCTGTGTCTGACAGGCTTTGATTTGCAGGACCAAAGCCTATACCCATCATACTGGATGGCAAGAAGGGAACAAAACTAACCTTTGGGGCATCAATACTTTTCAGTTTCATGTGCAAACCAATATGGTTCTTCCAAATCCAGACCAAATCAGTGAACTTCTATTTTTTGTCCACCACTGTGAGACTCTATACTCCTGCTTCTTCATGAGCCACAATAAGAAGGAACAGAGTATTGATCCCCTGCAGCCTGTGAGGATGCTCACTCTGCTGGATTTTCCCCTGAGCTTTTGCTAGGGCACTGCTAAATACATAATATTTATTTTATATACCTATTTATAAACTTGATGCTAGAAGCAGGATTAAGATCTCTCATTAAAATACCTATACCCAAAATTTTGGTAAATCCCAATTAAATTCAGCATATTTGCTCTGTTGTAGCTGGGCTTAAATAAAATTTTGCCCAAATGGAAAAGCAACCATTGTACACACAATTGGGAGTGAGCCTGAATTTCTGTTACATTTCTTACCACCCCACTCTGTTATATTATCAGTAGGTCTCTGCCTGTAGTGATGAAATGGTATTTAGGTCAATGTGTTCTTTGTTAATTGTATTAGCCATGTGCCTAAGACTTAGGCTTCCTCTTTTCCCAGCACTGCCTCTGGCTATTAACATGTGGTCTTTAAATATATTTCACTCTTAACTGTGTACTTAATCCATCAGGTGAGATGGATAGAGTCTGTTTTAGACGGACTAAGATGATCAGTAGAATGCTAGTTACAAAATTCACATGGGTGGAGAGATCCCTTTTTATATAGAAACACAAGCCATTTTATATGCTACTTTTTATACCGAGTCTCCAAAAATTGAGGAGAGAATTACATTTGTGTTCTGTGTATCAGGTCTAATTGTATTCAGAACACTTTTTTTTTTTTTTTATTTCTGCAACATATTTTGGAATCTTATTTTGTAATTTGGATCATTTTCCCTTGGGAAAAAAAAATACAATATTGGCTTTTATCTTCCAATGAGTTTTTTTGCTTTTGTTTAAATCACATTTTATTAGCATAATTTTTCCTCACATGATAGCAAAGATAGAACAGAATTGTGTTCAAACACACATGTATATACCTCCTGAAGCAGATTCATCAAATGGAAAACTGCTTCTGGCTTGGAAACAGAAAATTTCTGTACTAGCAGTATGGCAAAGTCCAGCAGAAGGAGCTGTATTACTTTAACTAGGAGCATCAAAATCAGAAGACCTTTGAGAGATCTATATTCAGATGTAAAGAGAAATGCCTTCTCCCTGTTTATTTACTGAGTATCATTGGATTCTACACACTAGCCAAAATCCAGCCAGCCAGCTGATAAAGAATTATTGAATTCCAACACCAGCAGAGACTAGAAGTTTCCCTTAGCTAAGCTAAAGTCTTGCATTTAACTTTTTTTCCCAAAGACATTCACTACCTTTTGAGCAGGAAATAAATATCCTGAAACTATTTGCTAACTGTTCAGCTTTGAAAGATAACATGTGTTCTGAAAGCCTCAAGATTAGGGCTCTGTAAAATACTTGTCAGAGGACCCCGGTCCCTTCCCTTGGGCTGTGCCCATCACCGCTGAGTCCAGGTAGTTGTGGGGTAGCGTTCCAGGAGCGCATTCCTCAGCTGGGCTGTGTGGATCTTGTCTCTGGTCTCTACAGTGCAGATGACCTGGAAAAAGAATTAGGACCATTCCTGATGCATGGCAGCAATCTCAGACAAAGGCATTTCCAACTTAATCCTAAAATACAGTCATAAAAACAAAACAATCAGTTCAACATAAAACCTCTGGACCTCACATCTCCTGTCTATGCAGGTAAGAAAACTGACATTGCAGATATCTGGGGCTCATCCAGTCCTTCTGCGTGGTCATAAAACCTTCCAAAAGCCCTACTTTATTGCCTTCAAAGTTTAAAGAAGACAGGCTGATCCTCTGCTGGCTCCTGGGCAAGAATGCTTGTCTGCTCTTGGCCTCACTGAAGTCATCTGTTAGTAGCTTCTCTTTTCTGTTCCCTGGGGTATGTACGTGGCACTGCTGCCACCTCACCACCTCTGACTCTTACCTCACCACATTTCCATATTTCTAGGAAGTATTTGTTCCAGTGCCTCCATCCTTCAAGCTTTTTGTATTCTCCTCCTCCTCGTCTCACTCATGGAGTTATTCTCCTGTACTTTTTAATCTTTTCAATGTTTTGACTAGTTTCATCTCCTCATGCACCTTCTTGCTTTATTCTGATTTTTGTTTGCTTACTGCATCACCTCTAGTTTTCTGTTACGGGTGTTCTGCTGCTAAATCAAACTAATCTCAGGCAAAACTAATCTTGAAAGTTTATTTAATTCTTCACTTGCCTCCACAAATACTGTTGACAATCCTGTCATGCAGCCACTGAAGATAATAACTTCAATGTCATTTTTTCAATTCTTCTATAATCTCTCTTTTCTACATACTCACATCTCTGCCACATCACTTGAAAATCTGGGCACTACCAAAGATGCGGCACCAATGTGAAGGTGCAGAAGGAAAATTATACCTCACAATTTTAGACTGCTAACTTCCATCACAGCTGGTCCTACTGGAATTATCACTGATGTTGAAAGTACCACGTGGTAAAAAAGACCTCACAGAAACATGGAAATCTAGCAAGGAAAGATCCAAGATGAGTCATGGTGCAAGTACAGAGAGTTCATTATAACAGGCAAATCTACTGAGAATAGAGAAACGACTGATGGTGGGCTGCTAGAGACAGATGCCCTGTATAATGCTGCTGTCAGAGCTGCATCCTTTTCAGAAAGTAACAAGGCAAAAACCGAAATTTTGTCTAATCAAACGGATTTCTAAATAAGAACTTTGTGAATTCATGTTTCCTGGAACGATCTTAAAATAACAATAAATCTTTAGCAAAACCGTTGAATGAAAGGATAGAGCACTAACACTCCAGGTTGTTCTAAACAGCCATGAGCTCACTTAATTAGAAAATTGGCTACAGCTTCTTAAATATCCATCATGAAATAAGCCACATTTCTGATCTGGTCTTGTAATTCTTTGCCTCTTGTGCTGAACATAGTTCTATTCTTTTGGTTCTTTGGAATGCAAATTGGATGCTAATTTCTTCCTCCTCCAAAAAAAGTGGGATTTAGTCTCAAGAGAAGGACAGGCATAGAGGACAATTAATAATGAGGGAAGATGAGAGAACACGAAGATCGGGAAAAATATCTAAAGGCACCGATGTACCAATACCCATTATCCACTCCCTGGTTCACATAAAATCCCTAAAGCTTTGCAACCATATCTTCAAGAGCACACACTCATCTCTCATGGAGTCTGTAATTAAAAAAAGCAACATTTTCCCTCTGCCAAAGCAATCATGCCTGCTTTGTCCTGAGTAAATCAATTGCTGCTCTTGGAACCAGTCTGAACTTGCCAGGTTCAACCTTGAATGTCTGGCAGCAAGCAGTTGCTCTGCACTGGGTGCCAGCGTGGGAAGGCATTTTGATTTATAGAACTAACTATCCTCTCTGCCCTTTCCTTTCTGCTAATGATTGAAGCCAGATAGCCTTGGCTAAATCAGAGTCAGAGACCTTGTAAACAGTTTGGATAAATACTGTCCTTTTGTTCTGTGCATGCATTGCATCCAACATGTGATCTGGGAGATAATACCTTGTAGTTTATCATAAAGTAGTAACAGCAAGAGCAGTGACAACAAACAACTCCAGAAATTTACCCGATTTTTCACACTTGTCAAATTGAGGAACAGAGAACATTTGCTCACAGCAGGAGGGAAGAGAGAATCACACTCTACCTCACAGCAGCTACAGATCTCAACAGCAAGGAAGGCAAGAATTTATTTTCTTGCTCAGATTAAGCCAATTTACACTGCAGTTTTATTTTCACAGAACTGCTCTCTCTTACCTGCTTCACCTGGGACGTATAATTTACATGAGTGACCAACAGGGCAATCCTCATATTCATGGGGAGGTATATGAGTTTATATCTATCTAGGATAAAGAGTCACCCAGGTACTACTTGCTACAGGAGGTTGTCTGTCTGTTGACAAGCTGAGTAAGGGCTCCAAAGCGCTCTTATTTAAGAACAAATGACAAAACCTATTGCCTGAGGTTTCTTGTACTCCAGGCAAGATAACCTATGACAACTAGAGAAAAAATTACTTTAAAATTCACTTTTACTTCAAACTCAGTAGCCCTCAGAACTATACATGGGATTTTTGATCCTGCAGAGCCCTTATTGGCTGCAGGGTCACCTATGCACAGTAGACCTTTCTTTCCTGTGTATCAAAAAATCCCACAAAACCAACAACAGAGTACATTTTATGCATTTCTCTCCCATATATTATATCCCTGCTGGATTAAATAAATAAATATAAAATTGTCTGGTCCAGTAAGACCACTAAAATAACCAACCAGATGGTTCTTGTACTGTATTTAGAGTTCCACTCTCTGTGTCAGGTAATCTGAAGATTGATTCCAGCCTAAGGGTTTAGGTAGCCTGATGGATTTTTTTGTAGCAAGCCTACAAGTAGTTGAAGACAGAAGAGACTTCACTGAATATTGATGGCTTGTGGGTTTTATTTAATGACCAGGAATAATTGAGAGAGTAGGACAAAGGCAAAAAAAAAAAGATAAAGCAAAAAATTGATCACAAGTTATTACTGTGCAACACCAAAGTCCAGATGTATAAATTCACATACTTATAGGAATTAAATTGATTTCACAGAGAGGAAAGTTCATAACTTCACAAGGGGAAGAAATGTAAAGGTAGATCCTAACTAGCTAGTGCAGTTCTTTATGTCTTTGACTCATCCTTTGAACCTTAATTTCTTCAGTCCTAGACACCATATTCATCATCTTTTTCTAAGATGTTGTTGTTGGAGAATTCACATAACTTAATATTCATGATACACCACATTTAGCAATATTATAGGTTTGTTTGAATGAAAATCACTGGAGTTAGGAATGAAAACTTTATTTATATAGGCTAGTTTCAGTTTTATATTTAAAGCAAGGGGTTTAATTTCTATTCGAAAAAATTAGCAACTGGGCAATTTTCTGATTTATTCAGTAAACACCCAGTGTAGGTTACTGAACATTACAGATTATTTGGGAACAGCACTTCAGTTTATGGTTTGGGGATCAGCTGCCAGATAGTCCCCAAGGTCAGAGCGATGGAACGCTTGAGAAAGAATGTAACAGCTGTCACTTGGTTGTGCAACCTGAGCCCTTATCTTTTGGCATATTGGTGCAGTGGGGTTGGTGAGCAGGAGCACGAACGAGCGACTGACACATTACGTAAATCAGATAATAATCCAACAGGTCTGCTCTTACCTTCCCCAGAGCAGGGTTCTAATTTCTACAACTAGGGCAGGATATTCTGTACCTTGTTTAGTCTGCTCTGGAATGCCATTAAAGACCATGACCGAATTCTTTTGGAGGCCTCAGAAGAAATGCATTGTTGAACTTCCCACTCCAAGTGTCTCCATTTCGTAGTTGGGGAAGTGAAGCATGGAAACACAGCCTTGCCCAGGGTCATGCAGGAAATGCTTTAGGAATGATAGCATTCTTCTCATAGCTGTACAGCTGCCTGCTCCTCTGTATTTGCTTCTCAGGGCAAAAACATGGAATATGTTGGCAACTGGGGACTCTAGCCCAAAATACTCCCCTCCAGCCTTTTACAAAATACAAGTTGGCCCAAAGGAATTTACTCAAATTGACCAGAGCAGACTAAAATAATTTACTGAGTTCTGGCCTGAGGTGAATAAACTATGTGGAAAGAAAAGGTATTACACCACACAGAGCAAGCCAGGAACTCCAGCACCACTGGGATAATGAGCAGTGTTACTGAAAAGGCAACATTTGATTTATGAATTAGAATTTTCTTGCCCAGTCAGAGGGAGGAGTGATGTGATGGATCTTCTTTTTACAACTAATCTCTTCTGAGTTATTTAAAGCCATGGCAGAGTGATGCTCCCTAGAGGTTTGAAGTGAACAGACCAGACAAGCCCACAGCATGAGACAGAAGGGAGGTCAGAGGGAGCACTGCCACCAAAGCTGCTCCACAAAGCTCCTGGGGCACTTCAAGACCCTGCAGGCCTTCACTGCTCTGTTCCAGGATGCTCCTGTACCTGCCGGTCTGATTACACTACAGTTTCTGTGGTGAGAAGGAGACTTTTCTAGAAAATTGATGAGCTCAAAGATATTTTATTTCAACTGGGTTGCCTGAATCCAAAAATGAGACACCCCTTAAGCAGGCAAGATGCTGATCTACAGCAGAGCCTCGCATGGCTTCATAGCAAAGACTGTCCTTACCTCATTAAGGTGTTTATTGATTTTTCTCATTGACTTCTCTCTGAGTCAATAATAATAATATGAAATTAAACGAATTGAAAACGTTATAAAGAGGTTTACAGATGGAAGCAATTGTCCCAATTTAATCTGAGGAATATTACTGATAGAGAATAGAGAAAGTTCTCAGAGGCAAGTTGTAGCTTCCTCCCATGAACTGGGAGGTCCTTTAGACCTCTGCATCCAGTTAACTGGTGACACTAGCTGATTTTTTTCATTAGCTCTGATTTTTATTTGTGTCTAGATATTCCCAGTCATCTAACCTGCTTCAATAGCTATAAAACATGAAGCCTACCAGATTGATTATTTATATGATTTGCTAAGAGTTATCTATTTCAATATAGGGACTTTGAAAGTAATTTCCTAACTGCTCAGGTAAGAGTGAAGTAGGGTGTAGTCCTCTGAAAGAAAGAAATCCACCACAAGTCACAACGGAAGAGAATCTAAACTGGAGGAATGAGCAGGTAGAATCCTACAGAAACTCTCATATTGTTCCAAAGAACATGACCAGCTGATCCCACTGTATAAGGCACTTCATTAAGAATCAGTTTAATCTAATATAGCCATATTCCTTCCTTTTTTTTAAATAAAAAAATCTCTTATTTTTGCCAGTAAAACATTTCAAAAGTTATTTTTCCAGAAGTGCAATTTGAACATAAAGTTTCATTTGGAAAGTCCTTACTCCTCTATGAAGACAGACTATCAGCAAGGATCTTCCCACAGAGTGTTCCAAGCATGAATTAGATGAATAAACACTAACTGAGAAAGGCATTTCATTAGAATGAAAAACAAACAAACAAACAAACAAAAAACCAGCAGCTCTATCTTCCTGATAAGCAGTGACTAGAAGCCAAGTTTCTCTTCTTTGGAAATGAAGGGGTAAATCTAAAAAAATTATTAAATACTGAGATGACAATCTTGACAGGACTGATTTAGTGCTTCGAATAAGCAACTACACTTACTGCTCTGTTCTGTCAAACACTTTATCTATATCCACAGTCAAAAGTATGCATTAAAGTTAGAATGGAGTGGATATAGCTGTAATGCCTTATTATTACCACCAGTTCAATATATGGTCATTTTGATTCTTGGTTCAGATTTTAATGCATGCTTAATTTTATGTGCTGAGATTTACACTGATAAAAATGCTAAAGTTCATTTCAGGTTTGCTTTAGTAGCAAATGTTTAAAATGCTTTGATGACACAGGGCTTTGGCTCTTAGAAACAACAAAGAAAAAAGCAAAACCTCCCTCATGTGTATTAGCTTTACTATGAAAATAAGTATTTTTTTCTGTGTCTGGTTAGAGCAAATTCATTTTGATGCTGAAAGATAAATCCTGTATTTTGTCCTTTTTGATTACACTTGTTTTAGTTTTCAAAGAAAAGCCTTCCAGTTCACTAGGTGTCACCAGATGAAGCTGCCTCCAAAGGCACTGAGGTCTGTACATTTGTGTCACTACTTTGTTCTTCACATCTGATTATCCAATAGCCTCTCCCAGACTGATTAAAAGACATCATGCAAATCCAACATCCAATTAAAATATTCAGGAACGCAAATTCCTCCCTTTCACCCTTCTGTAGTACAACACTTAGATTCTCGAAGTGGACAATCAGTGAAAGCACATTGTATTTAAAGGGCAGAGAATAGCACATGGCACTGTTTTCATTCAGGGCCTGTATTTACTACATGTTCTGATACAGTTGCCTCGTTGGGAGAGGCTGCAAGAGCAATGGAAAATTGTTCTAACATTCTCAGTTGAAAACCAAGACAGTGGATGTCATTTATTTTACTTAGTAGCAGTAACAAAAACTACAAGCCTCACTTCAAAAAAATTGCACTGACAACTTTAGAAGAGTTACAGGGTTTGTTGAAACTCACCTTGAGTGAAAAGGGTTTTCAGAGCTAAGTCAGTCACTCACTCAGAGGGATTTATCTACCCCTGCAGTGTCATGCTATCCCCAAGTTACCCAAAGCTGTAAGCTGGCCTGTCATTATGGCATACTGGGGAAAAATGAAGTTTTAGTCCCAGACACTTGAGAGAACTGATGATATCATGTTCTGAAAAATGTTCATGAACTTTATTGTACTCTTGTTAAAGTGAAATTTAATCTACCTCTTCTTTATATCCGCAAGTGAAAATATAGAACAGGTTTCTGTATCCAGGCAGGAAATTAGATATAAAGGCCAAAATCGAAGAACTAGCTTACTCAATAGCATTACTGCATCTCAGCTATGAGACTGTTTAGCAAAGATCCTTAATTTGACTTGTGGTTTCACAAACTGAGTCAGGTTGGACTTGGACAGGGGTAGCATGAAATCAGTAGGACCACACCTTTGCCAAACCAGTTGAAGTAAGAGATATGCCATGAGAAAAATGGTCCTTTTAAGAGATGTCGTGTTAACACCTCTTCACTGTTACTATATCCAACACTCAACAAAGGAATAATTATTTTGCTCTGTGCTCTTTGTGGATAAGGAATAAAACTGAGGCCCTAGCTAAAAATGAGGGTTCCTTAAGAGTAAGGGTGTTCTCCACATCTCTGAGGCGAACACCTCAGACAATTACAGCAGCCTACATAGCTGGCTCTTCAGGTTCTGGACGGATGCTGCAGGTTGCTCACCACCTCTGGCACACTGCCACACCAGCAAGGAGGGTTTGCAAGAGAGACATTGCAATACAACAGCTGGAGTATTTCACCCAGGGTGTTGCAACAGCAGGTAAAACTGGTCCTGTGTTCTTTACATGCCTGCTAAGTGTTTGGCAGGGTGCTGTATAACATAGAAGAAACTGTCTCTCACACTGCTCGCCAAATCACTGTGCACACTGTATGAGACTCCTTCAACATAGCATAAAGAGACATAGGAAAACAGAGTAAACTAGGGGAGGCCAGTACTACTAAAGAAACTGAAATTGCATCTCATCTTACCTCAACAGTGAAGAGCTCAGACGTCACAAATGTGCGTTCTTGTTTGATATCCAAAACTCTAGATCAAATAAAGGACAAATTAGAGATCACAACAATCCCCTGTCACTGCAAAATAGCTTCTGTAAGTGTTTAGACAGCAACTGTCTTTGCTTCTTTCTGAATTAGACACAATTCAATGCTACAAAGGTGCTTTCAGGTCAGAACAAAAATGAAGGAAATAAAACCTTTCTGAAATATAACAAGAAAAAAACTTTGATTAATTAGTTACTTACACACTTGCCTTCAGAGACATTTAGAAAGGTTTCCAAACCTTTAATAATCTTTGTGGTATTCTGTGATTATATTTCCCTACTACTAATCTGATTTACCTTGCTTCTTCCCGAGCCAAAATTTCCAGTAGCTTTGACATGTCTCCTGGGCAGTCAGAAATCACAAGGGAAAATCTGCACACCGTGTTGTCAAGGGTCAGGGCACGAGCTATGCACTGTTGCAGCAAATGTAATTCCAGGTTTCCACTGCATATAACAACTGCCACTCTGAAAACAGAGAGAAAAATAGGAGTTTTGATTAGCACTTGTCTGTAAAGGAACCATAAATCACAGACACTGTATTCAATATCAGCTTAAGGTCTGCTAGAACCTACCACAACAAATATGTATTATAAGTCAGAGGGGCTGCTGGTGCTCAGTATCATCTGTGAGCAGGCAGGGGGAGCCTAGAAACTGGCTACATTAGTTGGTCTGAAATGTTTTCATTTTGCATTTCCTGAAGATCTGACATTTGCTAGAGGTAATTAGCTGGAGAATTCTAGGTCTGTTTCAAGTTTTGAAGTCTGACATAATTTTTCCCTGGAAGTTCTAAGTTTTGGCCTCTTAATGATCAGACAACATATATGTCAAGGCTTTCCGTACCCACTAATTAAATCCACTTCAACTTGAAAAATGAGTGCAGAAATGTTTGAAGAGCAAATGAAGAGCCACATAGTCAGTCCACGATAATCTCTCTCTGCAGAGTCAAACCTGACCTCTTTAAAACCGAATCTTTGCATTTTCCCTTTTATTTTAGCTGTACTGAACTGGAATGCACTGCTGCTCTGTGTGTACTCTGTCAGCCTCTTCTGAAGAATTGCCTCAGCAGTATTTTAGTGTACCATGCTGTGCACTGGAAATTTTGTCTTGAGGGCATGTATGTTTAAATACATTCTGGACTATGTCCTGAGACAAGGCTCAATCCACTTAAGTGCTGAATCCTTAAGCTGAGAGGCAAGGCAGCACTTACCCACATGTTCAACACCAAGCACAAGGATAATCCCTCTGACTATGCGGACAGTTCTCATGACTGGAAGGTAGATGCCACTGGGTGACTGCAGAAGATAGCCTAGCTCCTGTCTCACCACAGACAGGGCTGGTTTTCACAAGTGGAATGGGAGGAGGCAACAGGCTGACAAGAGCAGGTTACTGTCCTGGCAGGAGCAGCCGTGCCTCATGGAGCTGTGTGTAACTGCCTTTCCTCCAGCCATTTGAAAATAGAGGAAAACTACAAGATTTTTCAGGTCTCCTGGCTGACATTTGTCTTCTTCAGCATAGTCTTATGACCTGTGACTGATCTATTCAGCCTGAAGTATGCACCACTGACAAGCCCATTGCCAGATCAGGGGCAGGAACTGCCTTGTCACTCATAGAACAAGTAGCTTTTCACCATTTCCTGGGACCAAAGTGCTCAGCCCCATGCTTCTGCCATGGTTCCCTGTTTGAAACAGCTGCTGTACCTTTTACCCTTCAACTCAGGCAGTTTCCCTGCCACCAATGCTGCAAGTCCAATGGCTCCTTCTGCATCAACCGTGGCTCGCTCATACTCCAGCAATCTCAGCATGGAAATGAGGATGTCCTCCTCCCTGAAAGCAGGAAAGTTGTGTCAAAACAAATCAAAAGAGCTACCAAAATCAGAAGATAATACATTTATGTGTAACTAGGTACCTTCCATTTTCCCAGGTACCTATGACCTCAAGGTAGCATTACAGAACACTGTGCTGCTGGGGGTGAATGTACATCTCAGAATCATTATTAACTGAAAGACAGGATGGGTTTTTTTACTATAAATATTAACTGAATTCTAGTAGTAAGTATATTCCACAAACTTGGCCTTTCTGTGAAGATTTAAAAGAGTTTTGCCAAGGGCTGCCTTCAAGTGTTGTAGAACACAACAAGGACAAGTTTTACACCCAGAGCATGGCCAGGTACTGGCAGCAGGTGAAGTGTTGGCCAAAGGGCCAGTCTGGACAATGCTTTTAGCATATCATTTAGTTTTAGGTAATCCTGCGAGGAGCAGGGAGTTGGATTTGATGATCCTTCATGGGTATCTTCCAGTATGAGATATTCAATGATTCTGTGATATGTGGGTTTGGATTCAATGTCTTCAGTGCCCCTCTTGAAATGAAAGGCACCCCATCCCCATGTTCTCACAGTGTATGCAAGGTGGCATGTCCTGCCAACCTGCTCTCCATCGCCCAAGCAGAACCACCATACCCTGGTGGTACACTGCATTTTTCATATACAACAATGTTCATCTAATGCTATTCATTTCACTGTTTTTCTTCACCTACCTCACAGCAACAACTTTATCCACAAGTTTCCCAGTCAGCTGCAAAGAATTGCTGCCAAAGCAAACTCCACTCACATCTGCAGATTTCAAAAGAAAAAACTATGAAGCTGGCTGCTTTAGACATATTCAACATTTTTTGGAGTCCTGGCTGGTTTGTGCCCTTAATGAATGCAGCACACTGCTGTTAGATGACCTTAAGTTGCTTGATTTTTTTTTCATATGACAAAAATTCGCTTGGTAATGAAAGACTAAATCTTACAGGAAGATTTTGCCATTTTGGATCCCTCCAAGAAAATTCTGATACTTCGCTGGCTCTGTTGCACTGTGAGAGTGACCCTGCAGCCCAATGCTTTTCACTGTTCAATGAGGCTTGAAGGAGAGAAGACCCAAGCACGGCACTGGGCTTGTTAGCTACAGCAGGACAGTTAGCAAAGGGGTGCAGACACAGGCAGAGCTTACCAAGACGGATAAGAAGTTTTTTATAAAATTCCCATTTAACCCAGAACTTCCAGGGATTTGAACATCAGGTAAACAGAATGTTCTTAAGTTGCTTAACAGTTGAGATTTTTTTTGAGCAAATGATGTGGAAAAAACTGTGTCATTTATAAACACTGTTGTTCTGAGAACAGCGCTGTGTGTCTAAATATTTAAGCACTCCATTTTCCTGCCTTTTCACAACTCAATCTTTTGCACAAGAGCTTTCTCATTGATTTCACTGTTTTAGATACTGCTTGTGAGCACAATGGTCAGACAAATACTCTCATATTTCTAAGTGTTCGTGTGCACTGGAAATAGCATTGTACTCCAGGGAGGTGGTGGGGAAACTGTGGCAGAAGTTGCTCTCATAGTTTGAACTAAATTCTGAGTTTTCAGAGATTTCTCTTAAAATATGTTTGAACTGAAGGAGAAAATAATAAAGTTGAAGAAATCTATTACAACCTTTATTTTACCTCCAAAAGAATAACACATTTTCTCACCTCCATAAAAGTGATGATTGTTGCAGGCCTGGTCTTCAGCTGGGTGGCCAGCCTTTAGGGAATGTTGCAATACAGGGAAACTTTCAGATTCAACCCCCTGAGGAAGACAAGTATTGTCACTTTTTTATTGAACCGGTTATAATAGAGGTCACCAACAAAGTAGACACCAAAACCTACAGAAAGTTTCCTCTTCAAATTAACAATTAATTTCAAGTTGCGTAACAACTGTGCTACCAATAAACTTTTTCCATAGTTTACTTAGGACCAAATTTTTCCAGTAAGAAATTATTTCAAAACACAGAGCTGGATTTCATTTGTTTTGGAAACATCTTCCCATATTTTTTTTTTTTCTGAAATCAAACCAAGTAGCCAAGAGAAAGGAGCTTCCCTGGCTCTCAGAGGCTCTCCTAGGCAAACCCCACAAGATCAGATAGTTCCTGTCCCCCACATATGCAGTCTCTGCAAGTGTATCACTAGATACTACTGTCTTTTGAAAGCATCTGTGGTGAAAGCTGCCCAAATGCAACACTTAAAAGGTAAAAGGAAACTTACAATTACAGAAATATGTGGGTTGAGGTATTTGAGTGTAGCAGCCGACCCTGCCAGCAAGCCACAGTGGCCTCCTGCAGGGAAAATCACAGCATCCAGCTTTGGCACCTGCTCATACACCTCCAGCCCCACGGTCCCCAGGCCTGACAGGTACACAGCACTATCCTCCCTGTGGGAAGGAAGGGCACAGATCAGCAGGGGTCACAGTTGTCAATGCAATAATAATTCAATCCACCACTTTCAAAACATTGTTCAGCAGAACACATATGTGAAAGTAAATCACCAGCACATGAGGGGAGGAGGGGATACAACAGAACGGTGCCATCAGATGGGCCATCACATGCTGTTACCTACTGGGAGAAAACTCCTGCTGTTGACAAGCCCCTCGAATAGAGTTCAGGCTGAAGAGCACTTAACTCTGTTGTTACCAGCATCAGGTGATTACAGAGCTGGTGGGCAGAAGTCATGTTTCCACTGCCGTCACTTCCTTCAGCTTCACAAATTTTAAGTGTTGCAGTCCAAACTAAAAGCAAAGTCTCAAAAGGAAATCTCAATCTCTTTATTTATTAGTGCATTTAGTGTTTGTGGTAAATAGAAATTTTCATGAAATTTAAGCACTGTGTTCAGCCTCACAAATTCCAAACAGATTGCTACAGAGTTGTCTTTCCACAGTCCAGGGCCAATATCTGATATCTTCACATTACTCTGAAAGACTGTGGAAGGGTAAGAGAAGTATTTGGTCGTGCCAAAATACTCACTGGTAAAACACTATCAGCCAAAGGTAATATAATGAGCAGAACAGGGACAGAGTCAAAAGATTGAAGAAAACTCCACTATACAGTCACACAACTGACTTGGATCTATTTCTAAAAGCTGTTTTGCATTTTATTTATGAGTTAGCAATGATGTAAATGTAGAATGATATATGAGAAAAAAATATGAGCTCTCTGTACGGTCTGCTTTTTCAGGCAAACAGACATGCAAACAGAATTATAGATCCAATGACTTCACTTGATTTATTTGACCCAAGGATGTTTGGGTACTAGGAAGCTGTGTTTTTATTACTGTTAGACATGCACAGAGAGGCTCAGCTCAGGAGCACAGAATGTCTGCAAGGTAGAGACCAAGGCCCTTGTGAAGTTACCTCACATATATATCAAAGCAGAGAAAATTCCTCAGGGCAAGAGACTATATAACTGCATAAGTAAGGATGGGAGTAAAGAACTTTCACTCCTGTAGCACAGCTAAAGACAAAGGCAAGAAATAGTAGTGGGATGGGTAACTGAACCTTAGAATTTATTGCCTCTATGAAGATACTGAAGAAGTTCTCTCCTCCTTCTTGTATGTGACGGATATATCACTGGTTTCCTGAACAACTCTGGAGTCTTATTCTCAAATAAGATTCAGAATCGAGTTTGTGGAGCTACCTCTACTGTGGTTATATGGAAAGCCACAGGGACCTGCAAAAATGAATGAGGATCTGGGATATTCAATTTAGGAGTAAAGCTTCTCTAACAACTGAAAACTGTCTGGAGGAGACTGCTCTGGGCATGGAGCACTATTAGCAGTTTGAATCAATGTTTCAGATAACAACGTGTTCCTTGCGAACATCCAGTGAAAACACCAGTTCACTGATCAGCCTTCAGTTTTCATAATAAAATGGGTGATTTTCTTTGCACTGTGGCTGATTACTTTTGTTTTGTGAAAGCTAACATATCTCTTCGAGTATCATATGCCATTGAAGCAAAATGAAGGAAAAGGGCAGATAAATCTAAAGTCTGTAAATTTAAACAAGCATTTTGAGCCAGAGCTAGAAATTTGGATATTTGTCTTCTGAAATGTGTGATATATCAGCAATCAAAGACAGGCTGTCAGGCTTCAGTTTCCCAATAAAATCTCGGTGTGGCAGCTAGAAGGCAGTGTTCCCATCCGTTCCAAGTAAAGGGCTCAGAAGCCATCGGGTAGAGCAACAGACTAACCAAATCACAAATAATCAGGTCTGATCAGCATTTGAATATTGACTTAAACAAGAAAAAAATGGGCTCTCAAGGAAGGAAGGTGTGTAATTCAATCTGCAGCACTCTTACCTCTCTGATTCACAAAGGAATCTTTCTCACATCATTGCAGAGGTACTGAGTTACCTACTGGCTATAGTCACATTGCATTTATAATGAGGTCCTGAACTCCTATATTTACGAACAATTTCATGTCACCTAGGCAGCAATTAGGCAGACTAAATGATTGAATTCCAATCTGAAAAATCACATTCCCTTCCTGGAATTTCCCAGGAAGTTGCAGTTGTATAAAAAGTGCCCTACGTCTGACTGAACTACTGCATGTGATTTGCATAACACAGTGTTTTAATTGCACTCAAGAAATGGGAAGAACTGACAATGACACACCCAGCTAGAGGGCATTGCCCATGCAGGTACAACCAAGGACAGTCACATAATGTCTACTTCAGGAAGGGAAGAATGAATTATTGGGTAAGGAGATCTAGAGACCAAATTGCTAGGGATTTTATGGAAGCTAGAATCACACTGAAACAAAGTGACATTTCAGAATTCCATTCTAAAGCATGGGAGATCAGCTGTTGTTTTACAAACAGCTTTGGCAAGTGACAAAGAGTGTGTGTCAGACAAACACTGAAGAAGACTGGCTATCCATATAGGCATACATTTTTCTGGGACATCTCTCCCAGTCTACACCGAACAAAATACATTTCAGACATCCCATCATGAAAAGGCTTGCAGTTGTTGTGGGGTTTTTTTTCTTATTTTTTTTTTTTTAATCCAAAATGTGAAAAATTGCAACTAAAACTATGTTTTAGTTAAACATAGTAACAGACTGAATAACTCTGTTTCTTGCAATCTGAAACCTGAAATAAATCATAGTGCTTTAATATTATTAATGGTAGCATGTACATTTAGAGTTTCTCAGAGCTAGATGCTGAAGTCCTTCACATGTGTTGTCCCTGGAGCTTCAGGACACTGAAGAATATCTACCTTATGTAAAAAATAATCATTTGGGTAGGAGGGAAAGATTAAAGATGAAGTTACAATAAGACAGTTTAGTTCTTATGTGCAAACGTGATAGCTGATGGAAGCCAGCTGGGAGTTAACACATTGAAAAATGGCTGCAAGGAATTTGGACATCACAAAGTTATGGAAAGCTGTGGTTTTCAAGGGAGCCTAAAAGGATATAAAATTAATTGGGATCTAGGACACCTCATTCATGTGTTTCTTTGAAAGTCCCAGTCTGGGACAAGGCTGTGCCCATGGTGACAGACAGGGCACACGAACCAGCCCCGTGTGTCACTGGCAGAGCTAACAGCACTGTTTGAACAGCACAGGTTTTAATATGGCCTTCCCAATACACCAGCTGGGAAGGAAGTGAGGACTTCCTCTGTTCTGCTCGTTCCGGGATCCTCTTTCCAAGCAACATTACTCATTATTACCATGTTTAAGACAGCAGTGCCCAAGAGCCAAAGGGGAACGGGCGCTCACTGCAGGAGATGCTGTACAGACATGAGGGGGTGGATGAAGCCTGCACAGAGGTGGTGATGGTGGGGGGAGAATAACATCCCTGCTCAGTGCATCAGAGAGACTGCTGGCTACCTCATGTTAATGATTCAATCCTCTGTGCTTTAGGAAGTGTTACTTGAAGAAAGATAAAAAAAGAAAAGAAAAAAAAAGAAAAAAGAGAAAAAAAAGAAAAAAGAGAAAAAAGAGAAAAAGAGAAAAAGAAAAAAAGAAAAAAAGAAAAAAGAAAAAAGAAAAAAAAAGAAAAAAGAAAAAAGAAAAAAGAAAAAAGAAAAAAGAAAAAAGAAAAAAAGAAAAAAGAAAAAAAGAAAAAAGAAAAAAAGAAAAAAGAAAAAAGAAAAAAGAAAAAAGAAGAAAGAAAAAAGAAAAAAGAGAAAAAAGAAAAGAGAAAAAGAAAAAAGAAAAAAAGAAAAAAGAGAAAAAGAAAAAAGAAAAAGAGAAAAATGAAAAAAGAAAAAAGAGAAAAAAGAAAAAAGAGAAAAGAGAAAAAGAAAAAAGAAAAAAGAGAAAAAAGAAAAAAAATGAAAAAAGAAAAAAGAAAAAAGAAAAAGAAAAAAGAAAAAAGAAAAAAGAAAAAAAGAAAAAGGAAAGGAGAAGGAAGAAGAGACTGCAGAGAAAAAAGGGAAAATCTATCTGTTCTAAATATTTTTGCCTGTCTTATCTCATTCTAGTCATGCTTTTATTAGATCTGACTTGTGCACTGGCCTCAAATAGTTCAAACTTAGACTTATGCTCATCCTTAATTACTTTAAATATATGTGTGAAGTAGCCTCTTAATCATCTTTTTTTAAAGGCAGAATCACAGTTTTGTCTCTCACACCAGATATGTGAAAATTTTACAGTATTAACCTTCTCTTGCTCTACATTATGCCACTGAACCCTTTGCATTAAAGATTAACTTCTACCCACCTAACTCCAAACAGCGAGACCAAAAATGAACACTAGCCTTAGTGCTTTCTGACAGAGTTCCTAAAGAATTAACATATATCCAGTGTCATACTTGCCCATAGAAATTCCTAATAAGGAAGTTTGCCTAATCTGGGGGAAGAGAACAATGTTTCATTTTGGTTTCCATCCCCAGCTGTAACAGAAAGACACATGTGCCTGGGAACAGTCCATATTCCTGGTAATAGGAACATTTTGATGACCTGTGACCACAATTTAACAAAACCAATTGTTTTTGCAGAGCTGTGCAAACATCTAATCTATTCTTTCTAATCAGCCTGACTTTCCACTTACTCTTCGAGGTAGAGGTAACCATTCTCCTGCGCCAACCTCCTTGCGTGTATCTGGGAGTCCTTAGCTGTGGTTCCATAGGATATAACCATGGCTCCGTACTCACGGCACATTTTCACCCTGACCGGAGATGTGCTGGTTGACATGATGACAAAGACTGGAATACGGAGCTCTGAGGCATGGTAGGCAACAGCCATGGAAAAGTTACTGTCCGAAGCCACGATCACTCCTTTTCTTTGCTGATCCTAAAAAAGAGGGTGGCTTATTGCACTTTATATTGTCACGCAGTTGTCCCATATGAATATGGATCATTCTAATGATCTTACTTCCTTTGTTCCCCTCTACTAGCTGATCAAATCATGATATTATGGTACACTATATGCGTGTCTGGTGTGATTTCAAGATTTACATACACAGTTAAAATAGCACAAAATCAATCCCCATTCCTGCATTCCTCTGGGTTTAATTCTTGTTCAGTTGGGAATAGCTGACCCAGCTGATCACAGAAGAGCTGATATCTGGTCCCTTTAGAACCAATAACTCTTCCCTGCCTGTATGACATTATTTCATTTCAGGTTTCCTTTTAACAGAAGATTTCGTTTATATTATTATAAAAGTGCAGGAATAGTCACTTTTCTGGGCTGCTGTATCATGCCAGTTATGACTATTATTGCTGCAGAGACTCAGTAACCTCCTATGACAAATGATAAACAAGCTATTTTTGTAATGATACTGAAATTCATTACAAAATCAATCAGTGATCTAGATCCTTCACATCACTCATTGTAACTCAATTTCATCATCAGTCATGAGTTTGGCGGTTTCAACATGTCAGAACCACAGTACACACAGAAACACCTGTGCATAAATGCCACAGAAAAATGCTGGTGTTTGCTTTTTGCAAGATTTTCTTTCAAGTATTCTCAAGCATTTCTCCAGCAGATTGGCCAGTCATAACTAAAGTAGTATTTTACATTCAGATGCTTGCAGATCTATCTATGTTTACACGCTGTGTTCAGTACAATGGTTTCTGGCAAGAAACACTGTGATTCCATGGAGATTACATGTAAATTTATCTTCAGCTCTGCTCCATTTTTGTGAAGCAGAACTAATCTATTTCTTTTTGAGCATTGGCATTTTGTTATACCTGAGGCAATGATGTCAGAAGGTAAAGTACGCCTCGTTCCTTCACAGATCCTGTGTATTGGAGGTACTCCTTCTTCAGGTAGATGTCCATTCCATACTGCTTGGATAGCCTAGAATACTGGAGGATATAAATAATATTATGGGAATGTAGCTAAAATTAAGAAAAATCTTCCACGCCTCATCAGCTGCCTGGTGAGGCATGTGTTCCACAGCTATATGTGAGCTCTAAAAAGTAAAATTTGTCATCTGTTTCTTTAGAAATACATGGCAGTGTGTTGTTACCTACCAGGTTCTTCTGGCTTATGGAAGTCATATTCAAACTTGCAGCAGTGAAATATGGATCACGTGCCACTATGAATTCTGAAAAGAGCACTTGTTTTGGTCTTATTGTTCAAATACAGATATTAAAATAAGTATTTTCAATTATTTAAAAGCCCGTGCTTCCAGCACTTGCCAGAACTGGATGTTGAATACTCAAAAAAATAAGGTTGTCATCTAATAGATAGAAAAGCCATGAGAAAATTCCTCCTTGAACCTCACTATGGCTCTGCTATGTTTTCTGCCACTGATTCACTACTGCTTATTGCCTATTTTGCACACTAAGGCCAGTACAACATTAGTACAGACATTTCTTACCCAAAGAATGATGGAAATAATTAAAAAATTATTTCCCGGGATTGCAAGTGTAAGCAGCAGCTGTTTGAAAAAGCTTATTGTTTGGAACAGAAAGGATCCCTGAGCTGAGAGGAATTAGCAAGCACATTACATGTGAAGCAGTGCCCAAGTGCATGATTTTTTAAATATTTTTTTAATGGTAAATATTTATTAAGTTTTATAATAAGATCCTCCCAGAATGCATCAACATATTAATTTCCTATTACCATATTCACTAAGCCAAGAGTTTTAAACAAGATAACTTATGAAATAGAGCTGCAGTAAGCCTGTGGGTTCCAGCTCCCTGGGCTTACTGTATCTCTATTTCTTAATTGGCTCCATGTCCTCTATTGGCTGCCAAAGCAAACAAAGACTTGGGGATTTAGGGGATCAAGTACTCATTTATGATAAGTCACAAAGAGAGAGAGATTAAAAGACACTATGACAAAATATTTATCTCAAACAGTATCTGGCAGTGTCAGGCATACAGTGTAATATGTACCAATAAATTTTTCAGACTGTGGGACTTTCAAAGTCAATTTATATAAACTAAATATATCTGAAACAGATATTTGCTTTAAAATATACAGTTAAACTAAATATTTCAGGTGAATGTTTCAAGGCTTTTTAGTGGATTTACAAGCATGTGTTAAGTTCCTCACCCATAGGTGGGGCCAAATTCTCTATTTTGCTTCTGAAAATCCTGGCAGGAGCTACGACTTGCTGCCCCTTTGCAGATCTGGCTGCAGAACTGAAACAATGGAAAGTGCTTAGTACACTAATAGGATAATAGTTTATACCCTAAACAGCCTAATCTACAGAGAATGCCTGTGCAAAATAGAACAAGAACACTATACAAGAAACACTACTAGTTCTTCACACATGTACTTGTTTTTGTACAGAATCTTGGATCCTAGAGTGAACTATAAGAAAAAGGATTTAAGAAGATGAATCCCGTGAATTTATAAAGTTGCTAAGTCTACAATTAAAAATGTGTCATTAAGTCATTCTGTACCACAGGGGTGATGTACTTTAGATTGTTATTTTTCTTTAATTTTGATACTCAGTGTTTTAACTCTTCAGGTTATCCTTTTCTGCTTCCTTTAACTGAGCCTTTTTTTCATATAGCCTAAATATAGCAATCACTTCTAACAAATCAGGTGTCAATGCTATATTCAGCTGTACTGCCCCCATGTGTGACCTTGTAAGACTGACTGAACCAGCCTGTAAGTTCTCCCTTTTGTCACTGTGATCTTCTAAGGACTACAGATACCATGCCTAAGGTACAACACACATCACAGCCTCCATTTGGCATCCACAAAGCTAACATAAAAAAACCCTTAAAGTTCCTAAATCAGTAACCAAACCAAGTGTCCAAATTAATGTCAATTCCTTGTTTTACTATACTCACTACCTCTTTGATATGTTACAATTCACTCATGATGCCATATCTCATCTCCAGGTAAACTCCTGCATAAGGAACCGGGATGCTGCATTCATGGTCTTACACGTAGATTAGGAATCACCCTGCAATGTGTTTCTCCAGTCAATTAACTGAATGGGTTAGAGTCATACTCACTTTTTTAATCTGAACAAATGTCCCTGAAAGGGGCTCTTACTTCTCAGCGGTGAGTTAAAATAAAGGTTATTTGTGTTTTTCTTGACACCACTCTGTGCTTTTGAATCAATGCATGAAATGCACTAATGACTTCTGCAGGAACATTACTTTGAATAACAACAGTCATGGGCTATTTTCACAATAAAATAAGGGGGGGATATATGTTTTCCACTATTCTGATAATTTTAGAAAACAATATTCATAAAAAGAGACTAAAGAAAGTGAGCCTATTTAGCTTGGCACAGTAAATGCAGAAAGGGGATACAAATGAGTTGCATAAATTTGCCAGGGTCACTCAAGAGAAAAGAACTATTTAAGTTGAGGGGCATCGGTTTTATCCAGACAGCAACTAAACCCCACCCAGCTGCTTGCTCATTTCCCTCCCCCTGTCCTGCTAGGGAGATGAGAATTGGAAGGGTTAAAGCGAGAAATCTCTTGGGCTGAGATAAACCCAGTAATAACAGTAATAATAATAATAACAGTATTAACAACTACAACAACAACATCATTAAAAGCAATAACAAAGAGAGGTAAATAAGACCCAAGAAAGACAATTTATGCAGTTGAAAACAATTGCTCACCACCAACCAACCAAGCAGCAGGCCCCCCAGCAAATTTTCCCCCTAATTCTGTTGCTGAACACAATGTCACATGGGATGGGATGTCCCTTGAGTCAGTTGGAGTCAGCTGTTCCAGCTGTGTCCCCTCCAACTCCTTGTGCATCCCCAGCCTTCTCACTGGTGGAGTGGGGTGAGAAGCAAAAAAGGCCTTGACTCTGTGTAAGAGCTGCTCAGCAGTAACAAAAACATCCCTGAATTATCAACAATATTTTCATAAAAAATCTGAAATACAGTCCCATACCAGCTACTGTGAAGAAAATGAACTCTACCCTATCCAAAAACCAGCACAAGGGGCAAAGCTGTCTGAGAACAAACGGTGTGAACTGGCCAAAGTGAGCTTAACTATTTGTGAGCAGGAGCACCATCAGTTTATGAAAAGTTTCGTGTTACACAGACACCTGATGGACTGGACTCTATGGTGCAGTCTTGCCTGCATTAGGATGTGTTGGTTGGTTAATTTTCATACCAACCATTTTCATGTCATACCTTGGGAGCAAGTAGATGGCTCAGGGATGGGGCCAAGACAAACTTTACTAGTTTTGAGCTATTGATGTGATGCATCTGAGCTGAAGGTGTGAATGTGGTCCTTCAGCAGTACACATGGCCAAGGCTGCTGCAGTCTCACACTGGCAGATGTACTCAGGCAGTATCCTGTAACTGCTTGGCAGAAGTGCACAATGCCATGAGGTGCAGGGAACAGATGGCTATCAAAGGGCAAAGTGTTGGATAGTTCTGCTTTCCAAATTAAGCCATGACACTCTCCCGCTCCCTGCCCATAGACCTGATTTTTTACAGCATGATTAAACTCATCTAACAAATATGACCAGAGTTGCCAAATAGAGAGAAGGGCAGTGCAATATAAGTTCAAATCTTCTCTTCCTGGGAAGTCTCTCCACAAAAAGAGAAGACTGACACTTCTGTCTTACTCTCAAGCATGATAGTGAGAGTTTTGGTGACAAAAGATGCAATATGAAGAGTTTGGTACACTCCCCCTGTTCACTCATGCACTGACCCCCCAACCACCTTTGCTGCATATGTTTGCTCGCTCACCTTGCTGCCTTTCCAAGCAAGCCAACTTTTCCAATCTGAAACGAAACCCAGGTGCAGCTGGCAGGACTGTTTACTCTCGTGTCACTCTAAACAGGCAGTATATGAATGCAAAATGCTTCCATTTTCACTCCCTGCATTCCAGCCAAGCCTTTTACGCCACCTTACTGTCCCAAATGGTCTTGTGTCATGTCCTTTGTCACAAGACACATTTCATCAGTAGTGTGCTACAAAAAGCACAGCTATCCTTATTTTGGGAACTCTAGGCTAAAAAAAAATCACACTGAAAGTAGTTATGATATCTCTGGATCAGCAGGCACTATCTGGGAACCAGGGCAAACTGCTGCACCTTGAGGACCCAACCACTTCACTCCAGGGACAGCTAACCCCAAGCAGGGACCAAGATTGCAAGGTCCTTTCCCTGTGCATGCCAGAAAAACAATCCACAGCTATTGATGCTGGTGGGGTGTCCTGGTCAGCAACAGAGAAGAATTCATTTGGGAGAGCAATCTGGGGCTGCTGCTAGGAATTGCCATTTGGCAAAGACACTCTTTTCACACATCAAAGGGAACAGAGATTAGCCACAGAGTGCCCAGAGTAGACTTTCTGAAGAGCTCCCAATAGTAGAAATACACTATGAATTATATAGCTTGCCACTGTACTTTTCTTATGCCTTAGCAAAAGCTTTACATTGATAGGAGTGCCTCAGTCATTTTCATTCCTAGACTGATCTCAGGTGCACACATTTGTCTGTGTCCATCTTCACGCCCTTATTTTGTTGAAGACACACATGGCAGAACCACCTCATTACAGAACATATCCAGCCTCGCCAGGTTGGCCAGGCTGAGAAGGGAAATCTGTACCTTCAAAATCTCCAAATATAAGGGCTGGTTCCAAAGCAGACCCTCCCACAAGACTCTTTACCCAAACACCTTTACCAAACATCATCACAAACTCAGGTTCCTTGTAGCAGGAGTTTTTCACTGGGAGCATAATACCACAGTGCATTAAGTCTATGCCTAATGTGGTTTATCCTTTGTTTACAGGTTGTTGATATCTTTGAGGATTTAGGTTAGTGTAAACAGGTAAGAAGAAAATTGACAGTTAAATACAACTAATATGAACATGAGTCTTCTTACACAGATCTATCTGCTGCAGCTCACACATGCTCTTCCTTCATTTCAGATCAGCTTTCACAAGGAACAAGAAAAGAAAACAGAGAATGCAAAGCCATAAAGACTCCCTACCATGCAGGGGGTTTTTTGAACACCACACTGGATTTTGAAGGCTGCTGCACTGATATCTTCAAATCGAATCAGCTTGTTACAGCTTGACAGGATGGTTGTACTGCTTGACGGAGGGATGCGGGAAAGGGTATCCGTAAGTAACTCCTCATTTCGGCTTACTATCTTCATTTCCCAGGTCTTCACATCCCCGTTCAGGTAATCCTCCTCACCAAAATCCTTCAGTCTCTCAGGGTTGATAGAGGGTGGTTTCTGTGCAATAAGGCCATTTCTCATCAACCCATCCTTACAGCGGTGAAGATCACAAAGTCCTGGGACATCTTGTTTCTTTATTTTATTGTCATCCCTAAAAACAAATTAAAGAAACTTGTTAGGACAGCTTGGACGATTAAAGGCTTGACAATTTAGCATTTAAGAAGGATATACATCTCAGTTGCTCTTTGCAAGCCTTAAATAGACTGAATTTATTACTGCCATATTACCTATCTTGTAGGCACACTGAAAGCTACTGTAACTTTCCAGCTGTTAGAAAAGCCACAGATAACCTGACGTGTGGACAAACTGGGAAACTGTCATACCCAAGAAAATAACAGATATATATTCTATGTTGTCTGGGCAGCCAGACCTTCCTTAGTACTCAGCACTCGACTGGCAATGATCCTAGTTCAGTGCTTCCAGAAATTTTGGAATAACTGGAATTATTCCAACTGGAATTTCTGTATGCAGCTCTATCTTTTTCAAAAAAGGCAAAATAGCTGTGCAGACCATTCCCATAAACTATTAATAGCAGTAACAAATGTCACTACGTTGTACACAAGAGGTTCTGCTGCTCTGCCCTTGCATACTTGCAGAGCACGCTCTTGACAGCCGTCAGCCGCCTCATGGCGGGAAGGAAATTACTTTGATAAGGGATAACAGCTATATCCTAGTACAGAGCTGAAGAATAAGGTGTCCTGATCTCTGAGTTAACACTTCATAGATAAAAACACACGTAGATAAGACAGCAATGTGATGCCACACAAACCTCCTTCCCCAAGGAACTTAGAAGAGACAACACTGCTACAAAAACTTGCCAGTTTTCCAACCTTCAAATGCTTAACTCTGTGGTCCACAGTGTACAGTATACTGTAGTGCAGGATATTGCAGCCTTACTAAGAAATAAATGCAGAACTTCTAGGAATTCTTGGAATTTGGAGAATAATGTGGAGAAAAAGGAGCATTAAGCAGAAGACCACTGATTTGAAGAAGAGCTGATACCACTGTTGGTCTGTGGCTATGATTACACAGATGGTATAAGCCCCTCTACATGACTCAGTATTAATCTACCCGGTAGAAAGTGTTTTCTAAAAAACAAACATGTTGAATTATGTCAGAGATTTCACCATTATCTCCCACAGAAAAATATTTACCTTCTTCATAAAATAATTTATGTTTAAGTTATGCAGTTAAATTTATCAGCAGAGCTGGCTAAAGCAAATGCTATCCTAGTTTTACAGCAGCGATCAGTACTGTAATATCCTTTGTTATAATTCCAAAGAGAATTTTTAAATATTTAGAAACAGCTGGGTTTTGAGCAATTGCCCCACTTTGGGCAGTATCATACATTTTCTTAATGGTCTGAATAATCTGTGCCAGTAGCTGTGCTTCCTATTACACTTCCAATTGTTCGACAGAGGAATTCACATAACAATATGGGCAGCATAAAATGTTTTGTTATTTGAATCAAGTAATATACCAAGTAGCATCAATCATTCTGTATACCCTCACAGGAGACAATATTCGTGGCAAGGTCTTCTCTCTCCAAAATTAATGAGAACACTAATATTCTTAGATACATAAAGTATATGCACGTAACTTGTTTATATTGAAACTTGTGATTTAAAATATTTTCCTCATACTGTATCTTCAAGCTGACACACCCAAACAGCAGGCATTCTATCTTCAAAACAAATAACTATCAGGTAGCTATACTCTATACTTTTCTGCATTTCTGCTCCACTGGGGTTAGGTGGTTGAAACATTTCATAAAGATGTTAAGCTTCCAGTGTTAGTTCTGGTGCATATTAGTCAGGTTAATGCAAAGCTGAGAATCAGATCGGCTTTACACAGTAAAGATCAGTAAAGATCACAGTAAAGTAACAGACCAGCTACAGCACAGCCCCTGGCATAAACAACAGCATCATCATCTAGGAGGCCACAGCACTGTCAGAGTTCATTCCCTACCTCTCCCTCCAAAAACCCCATTTTCCATATCACAGTAACCCATAACCACTCCGAAAAAAAGAACATATACATCTTATTTCTGAACATCTCATCTAAAATGTTTAGCAAGCATTAGCAATGAATTATATTTCTTACACTGGAAATGGGTTAAAAGGGTGTTTGTAGGGTAAAAAAAAATAGGCAGATCAAAAAATCATGATTTTTCTGGGTCAGTTCTTAATTTTATTGACTAGCACTTGAGATGAGAGAAAAAGTCTCACTTTTTCATTGTATCTGTTGCAACAGCTACAAAAAGCCCATTAAAAAAACACTAGCCAAAGATGACCACAATAGCTCTACTGATGAAGCAGGATTCTGTGAGAAAGTACAAACAACAGGGTAAGGCCTCACCACCCTAGTGCCACCAAATATTTTTATCTGCGAAAAGAAAGACCAAAATGGGATATTGATTTTTTTGGTCCTACTCTTGGATTTCTTTTTTTTTTTTTTTTTTGGACAGAAAAAAATAGAGGGAAGTAAATCAGATTCTTGGTCTTTGCTCTGCAGCACCACTCTCATGAACAGTGAGTATCTGCTCAGGACCTTGATGGGGACAACACCTTGTGACCACTGGAGAAGAAGAACAAAAGTCCAACAGCTTCTCAAGCTTGAGCTGGGTTTAAAGTACATCTGAAATATTACCATTTCAATATTTAATATGGAAACCATCATCTATTTGCATCTGAAAGGTCAGCAGCCTCTTTACCAAGGGAATATCATCATGCTACTGTATATGTAGGTATTGTATGTATTTATTTCAGAATAATTTTGATTCTCCTTCTACACCCATATCTTTCATTGACATTAGTAAATGGTGGTTTTCCATATTGAGCCCACCTGGCTCTGCCATAGACCTTCCGAGAGCCCTAAAACTCCTGTTGGGTCAAAAGAATTTCTTGCCTCAAAAGCAGCTCATATGTTTGGCAGAGATTAACTCAGATTTTGCAGGAACAGCCAAAGCAGGCAGCAAACCATGCAAGTACTCACAAAAAGGCAGCATGTGACTTCCCATGCACAGTAACAAAATATAGCCCCTATTCCAGCAATCATGCCCACCAGATGAAGATCTGAGCCAACATAAATACAAACCACAGCGTTATAAAACATTGCTCCTTTCAAATGGAGCTTTTCCTTTTTTGGAGTTTGTCTAGGAAAGTTTTCATTAAAAAAATCTGTTTATTTCCAGCCATAAGACAAATACCCAGCTGGTAAGCTTAGTTACGTGGTTATAAATTGCAACATTTTACCTTTAAAGTGATTAGTAAAAGCAAACATGAAAATACAGTTTATAAACCTACTTTTTCGAGAACAGCTGCTCAGCATAACTGGAAAAAAAAAAAAAAAAAGAGACGATCCAAATGCTGACATTCCATAAATAATTAAGACACAGGAAAAAATATCATTTGTTTAAGCAGATAGCTTTATATATTTTAAAGTCTCAAAGTCAATGCAAAGACAGTGTGTACTGGAACGTGCTCTTAGAATGATAAAAAGCAACAATTCGAAATGAATAATTTTTCTATTTCCAGTTTGGTTTTTTGAACATACTGAAAATTTTCATCAAGTTAAACAACACTAGGGAAAACAAATTTTGAAAAATAACAATATTAATAAATCAAGAAAATAATAAACCCAGGAAAAATAATTTAGGAAGATAAAAAGCAGTAGTGCATGCTATACCTAAAGACCACAACTGTTGCCTTTGTTATACAGAGAAAAAAGTGTCCAAGCAGTTATCCTGCAATGAGGGACAGTTACTTGTCCCCACTGAGTGAAGCACATGCAGACTGCCTCCTCAGGATCCATGACACAGACTAAACAAGTTAAACTAATGTACAGGATCCCATCAACTTCTAAAACTGAAGCAGCAAAAAACTGGCAGTCACAGTCGTCCAGGGAATAACAAAATGTGAAGGATTAGTCACTGTTTCTCCCAATATAAATGTTAGGGAGGAGATCATATGAATGCCTGAAAGTATCAGGCAGAAGACTTAAAAGTTGCCTTCTTAGGGAAAATAATTACCTTGCAGGACTCATTGCCAGAGGATTCTATGAAGGACAACAATATAAATGGGCTCCTAAAAGAATTGTGCAACTACATGGAAGTAGTGACCAGTAAACACACCATTCAAGAATCAATCAGAGATTCAGGAAGCCCCTAAACACTCACTTGGCAGACTCCACGAAAGCATCTGAGAGAAGGCATCTTAGGTGGCTTTTGTTTTTCTCCCAGCTCCCATTACTGGTCACTGCTAGAGAGTACACAGAGGTAGATTGCTCTTTGGCCTGATCAGTGTTGCCATTTTGACTGCAGATAAACCCAACGTCAGCATTTGGCCCATTGGGCAGCCTCTGTACCTCTTTCAAACAACAACACATTTTCAGGCAGATATGGAGCTGGAATTATGGACATACATTCTCATGTTACTGTACTGCTTTGCAGATGGAAATGAAATTGTCACAAAAGGAAACAAATTTTAGTGTAAGACTGAAAACTTGGCATTTCTTTGTCATTTCTCCAGCAGCATTAAGAGGGACTGACAGTATGGTACAAGTTCTGTAGCATCCATCTATCCATATGCAATTACAAGAATTTCTAACTTCAATGCCTGACTTGGGCTGATCAGTGGCAAAATGTTAAGCTTGAATACCCCTTCAAACTGTTTCAATGAACAGGGGCTAGCCTGTAATTAACTCATCAGCACACATATACGCATGTTCTCTATATGTGGATTTTTTATTTCCTTCTTCTTTTATGTTTTGGGTGTAGGGGCTTCTGAAGCTCATACCTATATGCTGCTGTCATCTTCAGGCCCCCTGAACACCTTCCTGGAGCACACTGACCAACAGACATTGGTAAGATAGAGTTTTAGACATATTTGTCATCTGCTTTCTGGATAAATGGGCTCAGGTCTTATGCCTGCAAGTTCAGAATACTTATTACAACAAAAGGTGACCTCTTTAAAGTCACTTCTGGCTCTTTCCTCCATGTGTTGATCAGAGGTGTGTCATGTAGGGGGGGTGAGGCAGGGGGAGCAGCCTGCTGCAGGTAGCAGCCTGCTCAGCTTCTGACTGCAATGTGACTGCAGCTGGGATCTCCTCTCAAAGGAGTGAGGAAGAGGTAATCCCAGGATATGACAGAGAGGACCCTTTCCCTCATCCAAATCCCTTTTACCCAGAACTTCCCCAGCTTCATTAATCCTTATAATTCCATGTCCCAGCACTCCTCTGGTACCTTCCTTGTTTGTTGCAATCCCCTTTCCCCAGAGCTCCTAAACATTTGTGTTCCATACTAACTTCTACCTTTCTCTCTGTCCCCAAACACATTCAAATGCTGCAATAGCAGCAATTATTAGAAGCATCTCAGCAGCTTGTGCAAGTGGGGCTTTATGAAAGAGAAACGGTAGAAAAATTGAAGCTTGCTGAGATAAAAATGGCAAGGAGCTTCATAACAGATACCATCTTCACTGCCAGGAATTCTAGGTTACTGCACTGTATAGTGTCTGAGTACCCTCCACAGCACTACAGGGTGACAAGCACACCCCTGCAGGAACAGGGAAGAAATATGCTAGATCTCTCTTTGACAGTACAATTAAAACAAATCAAAGGCAATACTACACTCAAGCATTACTTCCTTGAATTATCAGTATTTTGTGTAACACTAGTACTTAGAAACACCCATTCGAGACTGTATCACTCCAACTAGTGGCACGAACTGGATGGAAATTTAAAATGCGTGTCTGACGTTTATATCCCCAAATCCTGTGCAAAGTGGTTGTTCCTAAATCACACAGGAATCACCAACATCTTCCTCTAACAGAGAGACAAATTCAGCAAACATTAGCTCAACTTTATTGACAGAAACTGGGGCACAGACAGATCGAGTGACTTGCCTAAGACTTCCGCAGGGTGACTTATTAGAGTGTCTTAAAGACAAAGAGATCAGGGCTTAGTAACCAGCCTGTATGACAAAAGTGTGTGCACTGGGACCATCCAGCACTGATGGGTGCATAATAACCAAGCCTTGAGATTGAGCAGGCCTTTATAATTCTACTCCCTGTACACAGGTCTGACAAAACCATGTGATGCTACACCAGCAACAAAACAAGCTCAGGCTCATGCAAGAAATAACCAAGCTGCATTATCACCTCTGATAAAATCTCTCCTTAGTTTGTCAGATTTAGCAGAGCCTGAGCCTGAGCCTAGCACTATATTTGCCTTCATCTGTGGTCATAATCCATTGCCAGTCTTCTGTACACGCTATATAAATGTCATTGCTTACTGCTGGCAATGGCAACTGGGTGTCAGCTGCTAAATACATAACATTAGAAAAAGTAATCTGAATGCAAGAACAAATCAGAAGGCCACCCCTCATAGAAGGTGGTGAAGCAGAGGTAACCAACTATCCCTCACACAGACCCGTCCCTCCTGAAAGTTCTTAAAGGACATTCACAGCTGTGAATATCAAATGATCACTATCAAACACTGCACACTGTTTGGCAGCTAAGGTTTGGCAGTAATTAAACTTTTTCCCTAAGCTGAATGTGTTCTGAGTTTAGAGGTTTTTCTGGTGACTAACACATCTCCATAATTCACTTGTAATAAAGAACAAAAAGCATAAATCAAACTAGAGAAAAGAGTGGTCCTATGCTGAAAGGACTGGTTTAAGATTCTCGGTTCACTGCAGAACAGGTCACATCATGTGCAACTTTGGGCAAGCCATTTTGGCAGTCCAGAAATGTGGTCTTGTCTTCCCGTTTGGTGTTCCATGAGGGTTTATTAACAGCATTGAACCCACTGAAACAATTTGTGTTCTAAATATTAGCAACATCTGTGACTATTGGGAAAATGCAGGAAACAAGAATTGTCTCTTATCTGTACTACATCTGGCAAAAGCAGGTTGTAATCTTGCTAGTGATGTCCAGATAATAAAATTAGGTGAGAAAAGAACTACAGAAAAGGTTAAGAATGAGTTTGCACAACACAACCATGCCATGTGGTTGTGTAGCATGAACACCCTCAGTTCATGCTACACAAGGGCACTAAACGACTCTTAAATTCCATCTGCATCCTCCTGAAAACAGGAATTCAAGACCACCATAAGCACCGTAACAAAGACAACCACAGAACACCTGTAATAACAGGATCTGACACAGGCTAACCCAAGATGAATTTTCAGCAGTCCATTAGCCTCTCTAAGATTATTTCTGATACTGTGCTCATGAAGAAATAAAAAAGCTGAACTCCATGGGCTACAAGTATTCAAATCTCCCCTTCTTCTAGTGGATGACTGCAAGAGCAACTCATACCCACAGAACCCTTGGAGATATTGGAAAATCACAAACAATTTCCTGTTTGCTTTTTTTTTCTTTTTTTTTTAGAAAGTAAGGAAAGGAAATAGAAAGCATTACCTATACAGCAGAGCGACTAAATAAGCAACGAGGCGAAGCAAAACTCCAACTACGACACCATAAGGAGGCAGGAGGGGTCCAGGGGTTGTCATGTCCATTGGCCTGGCCCTGGGTGGACCCCAAGGGCTGACCGTGACCCCTGAGGGGGATAAAGGAGAGCTCTAGCTCTAAGTCAGACAGCAATGTTCTCCAACCTTTGCCAGAAAGGGTCGTAGTCTTCATCTTCCCTGAAGCGTTCCCTGGGACTTCTGTTTTTTAACACCCTGGAGTAGAGAAACTGTGCTGCAAAATTCATTGTAATTCCTGGTGCAAAGCAAAGCTGGGAGACTGCTGGCAGGGGACACACTTGCCTGTGAGAAGTGTCAGCCCTGCACTGGCTGGGTGGGAAATAGCAGGTGACGTGCTGTAAGCAGCTCTCAGCGCTGGCTGGGGGGGAAGTGCCTTTGAAAGACATGGCTGCTGCTATTTAAAGAGATTATTTCAGAGCCCAACCTGTCCTTGTCGATTTGAGTCAGGGCCTGGATTATGCTTGGGTGACGCTCTGTTAGCAGGGCACTTGAAGCTTTAGTTACTTACTGCTTAGCTGTGGAGCATGATCCCGACCTGCCGCAGGGCCCGCGACCGAGCAGCAGGCACCGGGATGGGCAAAGCGGCAGGAAAGGGATGCCAGGCTTGTGATGGCTGAGTCACTGCAGGGGTCCTGTAAGGCAGCACCAAGGGACACGGGTCTTCATGACTGAGGCACAGAGGAAACAGATTAATTCCTTTGGGTCTTCTCTTGGCACAAGTCCTTGTAGCAGAGAAACATAGATACCAAGATCATACAGATACAAAAGACCATCTATGGAAAAGACTGGAGCAACATATATATATATATATGTATGTGTGTGTGTATATATATATGTATGTAAAACCCCATCTAAATCTGTTTTTCCTTGCCCTGAGAGTGCACTAGCAAAAGGCACAGTTCCAGTTGCAGAATGGCTGTGCAGTGGGAATGAGGCAGGGGGTCCTTCTGTGGTAACTATTCCTTTAGGGATATAGTCCTGATGGAACACAGGCTCCAGGTTGCTTGAAGATGGACCAGGTGTCCCTTTCCAGGAATGAGTGTACCCTCAGTACCCTCTGCTTTCTGCCAGTACAGTACAAAATCTTAATCTCCAAGACAGAGAACAGACACGTAATAAAACCTAACCCAAGCTGTGACCTAACCCTCCCCACAGGATATCGTGAGAAATACTGTAATCTGATTTATATGGGGGAGTCAGAATAAATGATCAAATAGTCTCCTGGGATCTCTAGAAAAGTCTGAGCTATGCTGCTGAAGCCTTCCCTACGCTGGTGTGGGAGGCAGGCCCATGTTCCCCTGACTTCATCAGTACTGATGAAGCCCCAGATTGACAATTTTTTCTACTTTCTCCCACCCAAAACCCTTTTAATTCTTCCCTTTCCAGGCAGTAGATGGACAGGTTGTGGTCGTGTCATGTACTATAAATGTCCCCAGCCCAGCAGCACATTGCTGCCAGCGCTTACAGCCCTACTCCTGAGTTAAGTTCAGGCCAAAGTCACTGGTGCCTTGAAGCACAGAGAGAAGGTGAGTGGAGCTACCACTTTGTTCATAAATGTCTGAACTGCAATGGTGGGCAGGAAGTGGAACCTAAAAGCACTGAAAATGGTAGAGCCTAGATTTTGGGTGTCTGGGAGTCCAGACGCACGTGCTCAAGTCTTGACATGAATTCAGTTCCTCACAAATGAGGCTCTGATCTGTGACTGACACTCATAGACTATGCAGAATGAGGAAAATTACTGTGGGGACCATTTCGTCAAGTAGTTGGAAAAAAATTCACCAAGTAGGGGAAGGACAGAAGTATATGAAGCACTGAATTGCTGTCCTTCTAAAATACCCCCAAACAAGCAGCCCACTAGGGAAAAAGGATATCTGGAAATTTCTGCTGCAGATTTAGGCCCATGTCAAACACTCGTTCAAAGCCCTTATCGCTTCCAAACATGTCCACAGTGCTTTGAAAAACACCAGAATCACCACAGGAAGGAAAAGCTACCTTTCAGCTTTGACTTTTTCTTTTATATGGAGGGAAGGAGGGGATAGGTAAGATATAATTGCATTGCTGGTATGGTCAAGTGATATCCAAGATAATTGCCATGAAACCATCAAGGACAGCACTAAGTTACAGGTCACCCCAGATGACATTTCTTTTCAAATCTAGAGTTTCTTACTTCCTCCCACCTGCTCTTTGGTGGTCCTAAGGGAAGACAGTCAACACCTCAGTGCTGTATTGCTTTCCAAAAGTTTCATTTACAACTTCCATACTGCCACCACTCACACTTTGCATGTTTGCGTAAGGAAATCAGCTTTAGACATACCTAACAGAGACCTCAGTAAAACCACCCTTGGTCAGGAGCACTGTATACATCTGAAATGGCAGTTCTTGAGAAGTGCTTTTATCCACATCATCACAAAACATTATCTTGTACTTAGAATTTTGAGTCCAAAGAAAGAAATAAAACGCATACTTTAATCAATGCAGAAAACTGAAATTCAGTGTTCATGTGTTGGTGTGTAAGAACAAGCATGATTAGAACTGGAAAGGAGTGGAAAATCCAAGTTTCAGAATAACAGTTTTACACTCATCAGGTTGTATATGACTGCCTGCCTTCCTCTCTTGGTCCCTGGTGCAAAAGTTGTTAAAAGATAGCATAATGTGGAAAATAACAGCTGCTTCTTTCATTAGAAAACCTGTTATGCTGCACTTTTCCCAAACTGAAAAATAAAATAGCACCATTTTGCTGTGAAAATGGAAAACAATGCTTCGTTCTCTTGTAACAAGAGCGAACTCAGCTTGGACAGCACCGGGAGAAATAGCTATTGCCATTGTAAATAAGGACTTTATTGAATTACAGGACTTGAAAGACTATTTTGAAGGGTTAGCCAAGTTTTTCCCCACACTAAATTAGATTAATAACATTTCCAACCTCAGTGAGAACAGCATGGGTGGGAAGCGATAGTCTATCCAAAGCAGAGAATTCTTTACAGAATTTGATCATTTGCAGAAGGAAAGAGGGTGGAGACAGTCTGCAGTTAAGCCAAGGAAAGCAATAAAAGTTACTCAGAGAAGAGCAACTCAGAAAACCAAAATGATCATTTAGGATTATGCAATGTATTGATGTAAATGCAGTGGTAAACCACTATGATAATCAGTATGGATAAATAAATACAGACAATTCATAAAGAATTGCCAATTAAAAAAAAAAAAAAAAAAAGAAAAAAGGAATAGACACCAAAAAGCTTCACATTTCCTTCTAATTTAGGATACTAATTTAACTTCCATCTCAGATTCTTCATAAATCAATATTTATAGAGCAGACCAGAGTTTCAGCCTCCAGTGTTTGTATTTGTCAGATAGCAGCTGACCCATGGCAGCAGAATTTTACATTCCCATTTGTTATCTGTAGGGAGCTGAGAAAAGGCTGACAAGGTAGATTGAAATCAGTGGAAACAGATTTAGTTTCCTCAAGCTATATTTTGCGGTGGTTGAAAGAAAGGGCAGGCACATCAATTCAAAGAACATGTTTGCTGGAGCAAAAGGGAAGAGGGAAGCCTGGGTGTGCTTTGTCTAAAGTTACTATGTGGGACAGACTGTGTCTGTTTATCAGGTAAACATTTTGCAGATACTTTACAAGACAAAGAGCAAAAGTTTACATTAGAGGTCCAAAAATTATGTCCTCAAAACAGTATTTATATCCGTAAGAGATCTAATTCTAAGATGCTGGACCAATAGCATCAGATGAGCAAAAACTGGGAATTCCAGCACAAAGCTTATGTTTTTATCTTACCAAAAAAACTCTCATTCTCTACTACTGAGACTAAATAACTGATAAGGACCATGAAAACATTTTGTGTGGCTATTTGGGATATTTAACTCTGTGACATCTGCTTATCTCAGTTTCAAGTGGTAGGATAACATTTTTAATACATGCAGAGGCAGTGGATTAGCATTGCAGATTCATGAAAGTATCCAATAATCTATTCTAACCCACCTCACAAAATTGTATTAATGAGCAAAGAGTGTATCTAGATACCTTTGAATAACATGAGATACCTTATGTTATCACTGACTCCAGTGTTTTTTGTCCATCTGGGTCTAAAGTATTTGTCACGCAGTTGTGTTCACATAGAGTGAAAGTGCGTCAGCCAAAGCCCACCCAGGGAGTCACTGAAAATCCATATTGCATTGTCTGTGCAGAGCACAGCAACTGTGCAGCTTCACTTCTCCCTTTCAGACACATTAGAACATCACAGTGGTACCGTATCATTCCAAAGTACTACTGTAATCATTGAAGTTATTTTCACTAACAGAGATCACCAAGCATTCAAATGGCAAGTGAATGTGAGCTGAAACACAACCTTTTTTTTTTTTTTTAAACAGACTTACTCCCAAAGAGATTCTGATTTACCACAATCTGTAAATAACTACTCCATGATGCTTTCAGAGGCTTTAAAAACTTTCAAAGGTGTTTGGCATGTCACTGCTTAGATATCCAACAGCAGTGAAGAACAGAAGATGGTTTCTGCTGAACGTAAACGACCGCTTTGCCAGGGTGCCACTCCCAGCCCCTCTCAGCATCCTCACTGACTGAACTCCTCTGCCTCCCCACAGACTAAGCACGTCAAGGTCAAGTACGTAACAGTCGGGCTCTGTTACTTGTGTCCGAGACATTCATTGATCTAAATCCTCTTCCCTCCCCTCCCGCTGAGCCTAATTAAAACACTGAACTCTCGGTTGCAGTTCACGCTGTGCCGGAGATCAGCTCACCTGGGCTGTACCCAGCCCTGCCCACAGCTTTGTCCAGTGCTATTGTGGGAAGAGGAAAGCGAAGAAGCCGCCTGAGTCAAAGACGGAGCGGCCCCTGGGGTAACCTGGTGGCCAGAAATAGATCACCTCACTGGCCACCTGAGAGGCGGCTCCCCAGCTACGAGGGGACATTTACCCGTGTTCTTCAATCCGCTCCCCATGCCCATTCCCCCGCCCTTCTGCTGGGCTGCTCCCACCATCTCGCCTCCCTCTGCCTGCTCCCACGCTCTCCTTCCACCAACTCCATCAAAGCTGTGCAATCAGTCCCTCCCAGCAGTCATTTCCCAGACTTGGTGTCTAACACCAGCAGAACACTTTGTGCACCCTGGACTGCTATATTTTCTTCTAAATTCAAACCACCAGCTTTTGCCCTATCGGCTTGTCCTAATTCACTTTCCTAGGGATAAAGAGATTAATTTGGAATATTTATAGCATCTTACAATTCAATTGGCTCCTCTGTCCTCACCTCTGATGCTTCTCATTCTTCGAACACATGCAATGAGCCCTCTATTCCCCTTCCATGTTTTGTATCCTCTAGTCTTCTATTTCCTCTTTTCTCAGTGTTAATAAGCAGAGACATTAAACAAAAAGTCATCCCTTCATTACTATGTAGATGGAAAAAAGTAGTCATCCAGAAGGAAAAAACAGATAGGATTTACAGAAATAAAAACACAGAATTACACAGATCTGCATTAAGACATAAGATTTCTGTTATTACAATGAGTTGCAGTGGTGAGTCTAAATTAAAGAACGGTTGGGACAGATAATGGAAAGCTTACTTTACTACATCTGGACAGAATATTCTAACAGATATTTTAACTTCCTTAGAGCCAACTGGTCTCTTAAAGCAAGGAAGGATGTCCTAAAATCTGACATCAGAAACTTCATCCATGCCATCCTGATTTCCTACAAGGATGCTGCTTCAGAATTATCAGGTGATAATTCTCTCTCCTACTTGTTTCATCCCAACACTAACTAAATCATGCATGCAAATGCAGCAAACTAATAGCAGGTGTAACCACTATCAGCCTCCCCCCTAAATATGGAGCCAACTGCACTTTAAGGATCTCATTAGAAAAAAGTTAAAAATAATAGGTAAAACACAGTAGTCGAGTTCACATCTGTTTTCTAACAATCAGAATTAATGCCCTGCCTCCAGAGTTTGTGGAGTGTGCTAATCAGGCTAACCTGTTAATTTGTTCATACTCTCACAAGATTTTTCATACCTTGGATCAACTTTTAATAGAACTCTTTTCATGGGCACTTCTCTTCCTTCTTATGGTTACACAATTTCCCTATGGCAACTACCACAAATTCTCCTACTAAGCAGTGGCATTATGGAAGTATTTAAGTTGTCTTTTAATGCAGTTTTGCAGCTGGAATTAAAGAGGTGAGAAGCCAGTACCATACAGTAATAACTAGCTGTACTGTTGGGGAATCTTGTTGGACAGGGTCCACCATGTGATTAACTACACAGGCAGCAAGAGGAAAAAAATCCATACACATTCTTGCTCACTCTCTGCCTGGAAGCATGTATCAGAAGCATGCTTGAAGAAAAATTGCAGCTAAAGATGTGAGGGATCTGTAATAACACAGGAACTACTACCATCCTGCTACAGGATTGTATATTCTCTGACATGCATATTTTTAAAGGAGCCTTAACCAGGGATTTTTACTACATTGGCTGTAAAATTATACATGTACTGTAAATTTTCAAAGGAATAGCAGTGGAATGATTAGCTTGGCTTCTCTCTCTGGCAAGTCATTCTTCCCCTTGCACCTTTCCATGACTTTGTGGTAATTAAGAGGAAACGAGAATAGGCTGACAAGCAATCAAAAATGTGTTTTATTTCCAGCTGTTTCTCTGTTTCACTAAATATCTCCACTCATATGGCAAATATTACCCATATTCAAAGGCTTCAGATACGTGGCTGATGCATTCCCTCATAGAGAAAGGTACAGAGCTGTAAAGTAACAAACCTCTATTATACTGCTGTTTGTCATGACTCGTGTTCAGCAAGGTGCTATTCAGCAGATGAATAGCTTCTCAGATATTATGTGCTCCTTCACAGAATGAAACTGTTGGTTCAATTTCAAGTAATTATCTCATTTAATTGGTGTGGTTTGCAATACTGATCTGCTAAAGACACTAGATGAGTAATTCTAATTTGGGAATAATCAAGTACTTCCCCCATGAGTATTATTTTCCTCGAATATTATCCGCCATGGACTCACAGATCTATTTCACATTTTTATGCGACTCAGATGGGTGGACATAAAGTTACAACAGCAATGCGACATAGCCTTATATAATACAAAATATTGTGCATATTCTTAGATCACCGTGTGTGCAATCCATGACTGGGAGTCAAAAGTCTATTCCTGAGTCGCTAATTTAGCTGGGAATATATTTAATCCACCTTTGTAAGGACAAAGGTTTCCTTTCTCTAAAATGAGCTGGCACTGCATACCATATTTCATAGGGGGTCCTGAGACATGGCCAGCCTGAAATCTGTCAAAATGGAGGGACATAACAACTAGTTAAAAATACAAAACATACATAATTCACTAATATTCCATGTGACCCACCTTTTCCTTCAGGTTTCTGAGTCAGTTTCCTGGCAGATGAGTGCTCAGGAAGCTGAAGCCACAGCTTCAGAAAACAGCCTGAAGCCATCGGATGCTTACCTAATGCTGGCAAACAGAATCCAGCCCAGTGTGCTGGCACCAAGAGGACACCAGAGAGTCAATTCTCACAGCTGACTCACTGTTGGCTTTAGGCACAGTACAAAATGTATTGTTTTGAAGAAGGCTGGACCAGGGTTGTCTGCTCCATGACACATACGCTTGCTAACTTCTCCAGGGAGGCCACAGAGACAGAGCTGGTCTCACTATGAACCTCACACTACGAACCATGTGATATGGGGGCTTTTTACAGCATCAAAGATTATGCATTTATGACAACAGCAGGAGAACTTCATGCTTTTTGATGTCCCTTGCAAATCAAGGTAATAAACACTAATACAAGTTCATATGTAACAGACTAGAGAGGGGATCGCCCTGGTACAGAACCTGAAGGTATTCACACATTGAAGGCTGCGGCCCATGAGACCTGTAACACCAGCAGAATCTGCCCCATGAATAACAGAGGGATGGAGGCTCTGTGGAGACTGCCAGGCATGTGGTGCTAAGAGTCATTACCATCAAAAGCTTTAAATGGCAAAGTCTACTTCATTCTCATGAAATCACCACTGCAAGAGGCCCTTCATCTGCCCTGAGAAGCAGCCCAAAAGCTGCATACCTGGTCTGTGGAAATCAACCTCTCCAGGTAATAAAATTCTGCTTCTAAATCCATTCAACTACTGTTACAATCCAGCAGCCAGAAACTGAGTGAATTAAGAGAGTGAAAATAATTGACCTCTTCTAAACTGATCACGAAACAGGTCTCATTTTATATAAGGTGTTCAGTAGCCTCCAAGTAGCAAGAACTGGTCATGAGCAGCTGACAGAAATTAAGCCTGTGATAGGAGCTCAAGCAATCTCCACAGTCTGTAATGGAGACAAATCTTCTCTCAGGGGCAGGTAGGCAGAGCACACAAACCTTGCACTGATTTCATCATCCACCAGTGTTAAATCCAGGGTAGAGATTATTCTCTTTCATTTCCTTCTCTTCAGGGTAAGGCACTTTCCTCTCCCTACAAGGATGGGTTTTCTACCATATTTTTGTTCCAAAGTAATCTCCACTTGATTTTCTCTATGTCTCACATAAAGTCCCAAGGGACTGAAGTACAGTACACTCCTACTTTTGCCAAGTGTTTGCTCAGCTATATCTTCTGTCAGCCCATGCTGCAGGATTCCATGCCCAATAACAATATGATCTTTTTCACATGGCACCTATATCCTCTGTTGACACATATCCTTTATTTATTCTATTCCTTCTCCCTGTGCACTCTGTAGGATCACTGTGCACTTATTCATTGCTTTTGCCAAGCATTTGACTAGTCCAAGAAAGTGATACAGAAAGACTGTACCAAAAACAATCAAAAAAAGCGTCTCCCAAAATAGACTTAATCCTTATGCTTGCTCTCCCTTTCACCAAACTGCCTGCTGGCAAAAATTCACATCCCTGTTCACTGGTATGCTTTTTTTGGCTGCTGGTATCTTGGGAACATCTCAACAGCTGGATTTTGTGCAAACCTATATTCATATGATCTCATTGTGTTCTCATATATGGCCATTTCCAAGATGAATGTGCTGAAGAATGCTTTCTCTGATGATAATCAGTTACTAACTTTTCCAAAACCAAACACATTTGTATAATATTCTTTCTTCTCTCTTACACTGAAAAATCTGTTTTGCAATTGAATGGGTGTTGTCACACACTCTGGATTTTTTATACTTCGATTGCTAGTTAAGTTGTCTTACCCTGCAGCTTCATTCTGAGTATTTATAAATAACAAAAGTAATCTGAGGTAATTAACCAAGATTACTAAATATCTCAGGACAGGTAATCCTCCTGAAAAACCAGAATCCCACTTGGCAGAAGTATTCTTTCTGGCTGCATTTCCCTGCAGTGGAAAAAACTTCTCTCTGCTTACAGAAACAACCCCTGGAGCATAATACTAGAGGAAAACCCACACTATTTTGTTTAGTTCTCCATGGCTATCAGACCAGCACCTCACTATGGTCAAACATAACACAGTATGCAAAAATATGCAGCAAGTGCCTGAGAGGGACTGAACTGTTCCAGGAGCCTGAGAGCAATTCAGGAGGAACCTTGAGGAAATGTGCTATAAAGGGGGTGAGCAGCCTCAGGAAAGGTGGTCTGGAATGGAAATGGCCTTATTTTTTTTATAGTGTGTTGAAGGGAAAACTGATTCAATGAACATTCATTGCTTTTTAATGGTATGGCATAGAGGATGGCAGAGAGAGCACACGGAAAAGCACCCACAACAGGCTCCCTTTGCATTGATGCAGTGGGTGATTCTGCTTAAGGAAGGACAAAGGTAAAGGACAAAGACATTCAGAAAACAGCAGCCAGCTATTCACAAATATTCTTCTTCTGCTCCCAAGCCTCCTCTCTTCAAAGCACAGGCAACACACAGAGAATGTCCCACTTCAAAAATCATAGCCTACCATTTCAGCATCTCACATTCAAACACAGGGCTAAACTGAGGGTGGACTCACCATTACCTTTTGCAGTTCCCTTTTAAAGGTGTATTTATATCAAAATTAAGATTTATGTAACTTTTTACCAGGCATGATCAAATTTATTCTCAAAACAAGAATTCAAATCGCAGTATTGCTACATAGTGATTTAAGCCAAAACACCCAGAAAAACACTGCCACTCCAATTTTCATAGCTAATTTCATTTTCATTTCATAAAAAATGTTAACTCATTCACACCAACCCTGAGAGCTCAATAAACACCGAGGTTGTTCTGTGCCCTGTTTTGCTCAGTGCCTCATTCAAGTTACCAGCTAAATTCCAATCACAGAATCTCTATTACCAAGGCTATTTTGCCTTGCAACTGAGCTCACAACCTAAGTTGTTATGGCAGACCCTGAGGATGATTATACTTTGAACTCTAAGATAGCATATCTACAGGCTCACTTTCAGTTATTCAAATAACTTGATTTTCTGACTGTTTGGGAGGTGGTAATGACCAAAGAAATCTGTTCTAGTTTGCAGGATTTGTTTTCAATAGTTAAAACACTGTTTATCCTGGACAATGGCCTTTGGGATTAAGTAGGATGCCTTAATGGCCTCTCACCTTTGCAACATTTTGAAAAAGGTAACTTGAATATGAGGAACAATACCGGGAAGGAGATACCTTAAGTCTAGAGGGGTCAAAGGTTGATGCTTATCCAGTCAGCACCCAGGAACCCACAAGACAAAAACAACATCCAATTAAGATCCTGCTAAAAATCACACACATTGTCAGACTACCATGAGCAGTGCTACTTTTGCACATGATGTTACAAAGCCCAACATATTTCAAAAATCTGCCAAACTGAGGAGAGCTCAAATGGCTCCTCAGGAGCTCCTATGATACTCTCCAAACATAAAGCATCACAGACAGTTGCCACCTCCCATGTACTGCCCAAGAAAGATGTTTCCA
Organism: Pseudopipra pipra; assembly: GCF_036250125.1. NCBI lineage: Eukaryota > Metazoa > Chordata > Aves > Passeriformes > Pipridae > Pseudopipra > Pseudopipra pipra. Next base: position 12,112,658 of record NC_087556.1, read on the forward strand.
CACTCTTCAAAACGAGCAAATTCGTAAGCTCACAAGATCTAAAGATATTGTGTTTTCCAGTGCTCCTGCCTTCCCTGCCCTAGATGAAAACCTACAGGGAAAGAAATAACCAGCACCCCTTCTTTCTCCTTTCTCCCTTCCTTTCCTTGCCCCACTTGCTGAATTTTATAGGATCCAAAGCTTTTTATTGCATTCCAGTTGTAGTCTGGGTAAATAAACACAAGGGTAAAAAAACAACTTTGGGGAGACTGGACCACTGCCAGCTTGCCTGGATAGCTGGGCTGTGCATGGAGCTGGAAGGGTGTTTTTTAAAAGGAGGGAAGCAGCAGAGAACAGCTTAAGAATCTTGGCTCAGCCTGGGCATATTTCCGCCTAACTCTGGCTAAACCTCAGCACAAACGGCTGGACGAGGAGTGGATACACAGCTGGGGAGGGAGGGAGGCTGCAGGGCTCTCCACCAGAACTGCAGCAGAGCCCAGCGAGGCTGAAACCATGCTTTTCCTTTGGGCAATGGCATTTATTTTAGTCCTGCAGGAGCAAGATCTTCTAGGTAAGTGATTCTGAACTTGCAAAGCAGAAACTACAGCTTAATCGTAGCATTGTTAAAGCCTTTGCATGGGGTGGGAGAGGGAGGACAATAATTGTTCACTGTATTGGTTTTATATGAAGGTGACACAGGTATGTGTCAAAATTCTGTGGAAATATTGTTTTTAACAGAAAAACTCAATTTTTATGCTATTAAACTCCACCCTGTAGGCATATTGTTTTGGTAGAGATTTTTTTACTTCTTACAGGAGATACCACCACTGTATCTTCAGAAATTCAGAACTACATTGAGGTGTGGCAGCCAGTGCTCTGAATCCCCATCATTACTGTTTTGGCAACCTTATTAACATACTAACTAATCCACTCAGAAATGAGATTGCAGTTCAAGGTGATTAGAGAAAGATTCTCCTTTATTCATACCCTTCTTTTAAAATTTGCTGATAACAGCACCACATTTTTCTTTCTTCTGCTTTGGATTACTTATTCCTGAGATTTTGAGGCACTTAATGCCTTCTCCAAATAACTTGGGAGTACAGAGTATAAACACAGAACATCTGATAAGCCTGCATCTGAATTCTACTTTCATTAACACGAGATTAGTGCTGGAATAACCTGTAATCACACTGATTAGTGTGACCATTCAGTTTGGCTAGTTCAAGGGTTTATAGTCCCCGTGTAACCACAAACCCGGCTTCCCAGCCTGTTTGTACTATATCTTTTCTTCTAGCTGAGGCCCAGATTTATTTTCCCTCTGCTCCTACTTCGTGACAACACAAGGGCTGTATTTCATGGCAGGGTAGTAAGATCCTATTACATTCAAAACATTTCCTGAAAAACTGTTAGCCCCTTCTCCCCCCAAGTCCTGGTCCTCTTCCTTGCCCTGACTCCCTCCCACCTAACCAGCTTTGTAATGTTTATCAGTGATGAACTGAAATATCAATGCCCCCTCAAAAGCATTCTTGTTTTCACTCCACAAGAATTCATTATCCTCTTGTGAGTTTTGCAAGCTTCACCAAAATAAATGTGAAACTAAATAAAAATTAAAAAAAAAACCTGGAAGAATGTTTGGGTTTATTCCCCAAAAAAGTATGGTTTTAAGCTAAAATCATTAGCAAACTCAGATAAAATCCAGCTAAATAGAATAGTACTTGAATAATAACTGCAGTGGAGACTAATACCCAATATAATGCCAGATGGTAGCTACTCAGTCAGGGAATCATGTTTGCTGTCTCAATGGTATACTTCATGTAAAATGGAAAATTTTGTGTCTGTCATGGCCAGGGGAGCACCCTACCTGGCTGACAGGCTTAAGAAAATCATCCCCACTTTCCCTTTGCTATCTTTGGCTTGTGGGAAACCTAACTTTTGATTTCCTTGCAGATCCCCCATCCTAACTCCTGCAGGTTCCTCTTAGAAATTATTCAGATTTGGCCAAATCAGAATTTACATTTTAATTCAGCCATTAATGTAAATAACCTCATATTCAGAGAGCTCAGCCTCCAAATCATTCAGGAGAAGAGGCTGGCACAGGGGCCCTTCCGGATGCAACCACGTGCTCCTGCCTAATGGCCACAGTTCACAGTGCTTTGCTCTTGGTGCTGGGTTAGTTTGTGGGGTGCTGCCCAAACATAGTGTACAATGTAGCCTGGGGAACAATACCTGCCCCACTTAAATGTGTTTCCATTCTTACAAAAACCTCCAGGCAAATTGTTCCGAGGGGTGCAGCACCCCAACAGCGAAGTCTTTGCTCCATGTTTATCCATGGCAGAGAGGTGACCTGGAGTCCTCGGGTAAACAAGTACCTGGCACGCAGGGTGGCCCCACTGACATGTGCCATTCAGCTGAGCAAACCAAACACTGAGTGTTCTGCCAGGGAGGCAGCAACAGGAGGGCCTCAGTGGAGGCACTGCTGCTCTATACTCCACACTGTGCTGTGATTTGCTTTTAAACAGCAGAAGTTTCATTCACTTTTAATTACAAGTTAAACAAGCGTATTCATTTTTTTTTCAGCTAACGTGTTATGACTTAGGATATTTTGAATCCTCTGATATTTACATGCAGTATCAAAGCTGGGAAGATCTATAAGCTAGACCATTGCCTAGAAATTGAAAAGAAAAAAATCCCTTCAGAACAGTCAGCTTTTCCCTAAAATGGACCATTTGCCTTCTCACAGAAGAGCATTTTGTCTCCAGGAGATTAAACCAATGTATTGTAGAACTAAAGCCACAGTAAAAATTTATGTTAGGTGTCCTATCTTAAATCATACTTGGACTCATATTTCTCTACTAACAAAGTAGTAATGGTTTATAACCTATACTGTAGGTTATAAACACTATAACACTATAAACACTGTAGGTGTTTTCTGTCCTTGCAAAAACTTATCAGCATTATTGTCTCCAATGCAAGGATTACAGTCTTTGCAAAACTCATCTCTGAGATCCAGCTAGGAAGGAGATATAAAGCTTGTCACAACAAAGTGTACCAAGAAATAGGTGTGTTTGTTCAGACCATGAAACATCTGAAGATAGGGTTCTCTACAGAAGTGAGCCTTTTTACAGATTTTACATATCTGTAAAACCCTATGATTTGTTACATTTAGGTAAAAGGAATTTATTAAGTTCTGAGGACTTTGTAACCTCCATGTGTAAAAGCAAAAGTTAATACCAAATTTCAAAAAAACTCAGGAGTTTAGAAATATAGGACTCCTGCTATTCACCTGCAGGATGTGGCTCTATTCACAAATGCAGCTGATCTGCTCTGGTTGAAACAGTTGTGAGTCTTGGCCATGAATGCCAAGATTTAGTACATACACATGTACATATTCACTCACTATTCTACTTCTTGAGCTGTCGCAAAACACATGAACTGTCTGCCAAACAAAATATCTTCAAAAAAGTTCCTAGGCTTAAGTATTAGAAAAAAACCTACACTATCATTTCATTGTACTTACCTCTTTCTACTACTATGACTTAGCCATATGCAAACTACACAATCACAGAGCTGACTAATAAGTCACAGACTCGCCTTACCCACTCCCCATGACTGTAGCTCCTATGACTAAACACAGACCAAAAGCCATGTCCTCAAAGTTGAAAAACTGTTTATTCCCTGATACAGTGGTCACCCTCAAATTGATGGTGGCATCCAATATTTATGCATCTCACGTCCTCCACTCTCAAGCCAGCCTTAAGTTCACTAATTCTACACAACTCGGGTTCTTTATGTACACTAAGACAGAGCACCTTTTCTTCCTAAAACAGCTCACCCCCTTCTCCACACACAAGCAAGTCTTCTACAGCTACTAGCTATAATCTTCCTAACACTTAGCTTTAGTTTCCATGACAAAAATATATTCACACAGAAATAAACACATAATAAAGGCAAACTTTTTTTGCAGCCCAAAGCATCATTGTAAGTTACACCATGAATTAGAGTAACGTACCTGCAAATTACGTAGCTCACATCTCTTATCAATCCAATTCCCTGTAGTCCTTTTCCATTGCAGCAGCAAGTGTAAGAGGATATTCCTGGCTGCTTGTTCAGAAGACCATCATGCTGGAATCATACTCCAGGCCAACAGCTCCCTCACAGGAACATTTAATTGCTATCCTTCTTCCTTTGAATGAAAATATACAAAACTTAAGTGCTTCTTAAAATCATAGACATGGTCACACAGCAGAAAGAGGAAAGCAGTTTTTCAAGTGGCAGTTTTGCTTCTGGCAGATAGCCATGGCAGGGACCCAGCTTCTGATGTGCCTGAAAAAAACAGTGCCCACTGGCAGCATGAACTATCCCTGGCCTTGTGCACTCTGTCTCCACTGCTGGGTGAGAGATGAACCTCCCTTATGAAATAAGAATTACATGGATCACTATACCAAAAGCTTCCTCCAAATGAGATAGTTTTACACAGAAATATGTAAACAACAACTTCTAACAAGTCCCATTTCTGATTGTGCATATTTCACAAGCACAAGTGATGCACAGTAGGACCAGAAGACATTGTATCATGACATCTCACACGTAGATGGATGGGACAGACTAGTTAGAGATGTGAGAACTGGTAGGCTGATACCTGACCCACCTTCACTAACACATTCCACAATTCATGAGATTTCCCCTTTGGTCCTTCTCTTTCAGGGAAAAAACCAATTAAAGTAAGTACAATTTTAACCGATCCAGGATCTGAAATAATATTCATAGTAGCATATTCTACATCTTAATAAACACAGTATGAACCAGTCTGGAAGTCTGGAACTTGACTTTCTGATATGGTTATTTAGCTTCTAAGATGAATATTAAAAATAATTAATTTCATGGAGGACACTTATTTCAAGACCCTTCTGTTATCAGAGGCTTGTGAATCTTGGATACCAGAAAATCCCTTAGATTTTCTTCCATGTCTGAAATCTTTCCAAAACTTGGCATTTAGGCAGCAGTTGAAGTATTCAGTGAATATACAGATTACAGATTAACCCCCAATCAGGCATTAAACATATTCAATGTACCTTCTTGAAATAATTTTAAAAAAAACCCAAACAAACCAATCTTACCACAACTCTTAAATTTCAGATCTTTCTACTGTCAGTTTTCTGTCTAATATACAATGCCTACTTTCCATCTCCCACTTTAGACAGACCATATTTACCCTGTATGAAATTTGCGATGTAGTTCTGCCATAAAAGCTAGAACCTAACAATGGTGTGTGTACATTAAAATATTTACATCTATACACATATATAGTTGCATGTAGATATAAGCAAACCCATGGAGCCACCCCCAGTGTGAAGCATAGTAACCTATGGCAGTGTATAAGCTGCTAAGACATTTTAAAATATTTATTACAATTCCTGTAGTCTTTAATGCAATTACTAAAGGCAAGAATTCCTTTATCTTTGAGCAAATAGAGACTCTAAACTGTAAAAAGAGGTTCACAGATGCCTAAATCACAGCTAAGCATTAGTGTTTTATGGATTACAGCCTGAAAGATGCTCTATGTCCAGTTAAAGATATGCTCCTGAGTGGATAAGAACTTGAAGGGTATCTGTGCATTAAAAGCATTTTCCATAAAACACTTGCTATCCAAATCAATTATTTTTGATGTCCCAACAACAAAATTTTATATGGCTTGAGTTATATATAACACAGCTTAAAATGAATTTGGGCACACTGGTGATAATGAAAGTGCTACAGAAAGTTAATTCAGTACTTCCATATCTAAGGATGTCAATGTAATTAAGGACTGACATAAACTAAGATTGATGCCTTCAAGAACAGCCCCCAAAATTAAATATGACCAACAGTCTTAGCTTAACATGGTCTTCAGTCTGAAAGCACTAGTACTGATAGTGTAAGTATGAACTCAGGTTTAAAGGAATTGGACCTTTCCTGAATTCAGCTGAAAGTTATCTTCACCGACCACTTTTATAAACTGTGTAATTTCTTGAGCTAACATTTCAAACTTACGTGCACATATTAAAGTGGAATCCAGCACTGTTGCATTCTTCCCAAACTGGTTAGTGGGTTCACCATTTGAGCCTGGTACTCCATTTCATGACCTTGAGTTCACGATTCCCATTCATTTTCTCATCAAAAGCTGCCTGGCCACCTTATGCTATATGCTCCAGGAATGAAATGATACTGCTAAACCTAAGGCAGTGCAAACAACACACAGCATAGTATGTTTTCCTGAAGAGTTATACATGTTCTTCATTCCCCCTGCTCTATCACGTGTTTTCAGGCTTCCTTGTTTGCCATCTGGTTCCTGTTTCAATCTCACGTGCCCTTCTCTTGGCTTGTAGCCTGCTTTGTTTTACCCCTCCCGCCCCACTGAGCACAACATGAACTCACAGTTAACTTTCAAAACCACACTGATCATACAATGAGGCAAAAGGAATTTTATCGATTTTAAGGCCAATGGGGAACATCGTGGTCACTCACCTTGACCTTCTCTGTCACACAGACCAATGAACCCAACCCAGCGATCTCTAGATCAAGCCTGTAACTTCAGTTTGACCAGCAATGTGTCATTAGGAAGGATACTTATAAAGACCTACCAGATCTGTATGATTACACACTTCAGTGCTGTTGGTCCTAGTAACAGCAGAAAATGACAGCAAAGGAGACAGTTGCTCAGGTTTATTCTGATGTTTACCATTAGCAACTGCTTGGATGATAAAAATGAACCACTTAGCAGCATCTGGATATACAGAACCTTGACAGTCCTAGAAGGGGACATCTTCAGGGAGCATGTAGAAGCAATATCTTGGGGGGATGGGGGAATATATATCAAATGTACAGGAGGCAGAGGAGCTTAACTGAGAGATATTGTCAGTCTAAGGCCTTTGCTCTTAACCTGTTTGCTAAGGTTGTTTTGATTTTTACTTCATTAGTCTGTCTATCCCCTTCTATAAGATCAGGTTTTGTATGGTCAGGCTGACCATTGTACATAGATCCTTACTCTTCATCATGCTACTTTCAAACTTTAAGCATGTTCTTCTATTACACATATCCTTATTAGCAACAGCTCAGAGATGCTCCATTTCCCTGCTGGTGTCTGACTGCATCACAGCACAGGGCAGCTAGAACTACCCAGATTTATGGGCACCATTAGGGTAGAACAGAGGACTTAATCAGAGGAAAAAAGGCACAGGTGGTTTTCTTATCTTGAACAAGACAGTTCTGGTTCTTGATGGAAAATAAACACCCATATATCAAATAGAATGGACTTCAAGAATTTAACTAAACATCTCACTTGCAGGAAACATCAGGGGGAGATTTGCAGATGGGATGTTAACTGAAAAGTAATGTTCTCTCTGCCATACTGAAATGTTGCAACTGTCTGAGTGAAATAATCTATTAAGTTTCAAATGAGAGATTTAAGACATTGAAATATGCCTCCTACACACTTGCCTAAGCTGTCAGAAGTTGCAAACACCCACACATTTTAAATATGTAATTTACATGTCATACAAAGAACATTTCACTTTTAAAAGTGGTTAGCTTTAAAACTTACTACCGAAGTTTTCTGTATTTATGCATGTGATTCGAAACATAGGCAAGCAAAAATTCCAATTTACATTTAAAAGTTTTTTCAGCACCTTGAGAAAGCAAGCACACGGAAGTATCCTAAAATGCCATTTGTCTTTTGTTTACATGGCTTGCAGCCTTCCATTCTTCACTTCCTTTACATGGTGACTGTTACTATTACGTGAGGTAGAGATGCTGCTGGAGTAAGGTCAGTGCCAAAGGCATATGGTGTCATTTTCTTTCACCAGCTGCAATACAGAGAAGGGCAGTGCTCATAAGCAACATGTGACTCTCTTTGAACACATGGAAATTATTGCTTGGATTGAATTGCCTGACCATATTGACCCAGATGTGTGCTGTATTTACAAGGGACCGGATGTGTCCCGTGAACAGCCCATCTCAGAGATAAAGCTGTGGGTTAAGAGCTGAAGCCAGACAATAAAATAGCTGTGAGGTTTTTGAGTAGCCAAAGCCTCAAGCTAGAACTCAGAAAATGGAAGAAATCTACACTGCTGACAAAGCACTTGCTGCCCAGCCAGGAAGGCAACCACCTACCTGAAGTACCCTGTTCTGGTGCAGGTCCTGAAAGGGTTTCTGCTAGGTCAGCCCTCAGCCAGCTCCATACTGTGAGTTCTGGAACCAGACATGCTTTGGCTTATACTGACTCTTAGGTCTTGCTAAGATCAGCTATCAGGTGCTTCCTGAGACACAGGCTTGGGCTATTTACTAAATTTTTTAGGCGCTGCACTAGTTCTGTGGCTCTGAGTGACATCTTACAGCCCTGTCAAACTAGGACGAGACACTTTGTCCTCCTGTGGTAAGTCCATTACAGCTGATAGGGCAGCAATGTGCTCTGAGTGCCAGAAAGCTGTCTCCTGCTGTGTCAGAAGAGAGGAACCAACCACCCCACAGAACCAACCAGCTCAAAGAACCAAGCACTACTGAGTCCTGCATCTCATAGCAACCCCTTTGCCCAGGTCTCTAGATGCACACAGAGTTGTCAGTGCTTTGCTAACCTCACAGTGAGATGCAACAACCTTATGTTGGCTATACATACTTATGGCACATGGCAGCCACCCATCATATCTCACCTACCCCCCTACATACACCTGCCTAGAGAATCAGCCATCACAATGCTGAGGTTTGTGCTGAACAGAAGTGCTAAGCTAAAGGAATGACTAAAGTAATTTAAGCAAGACCATATAAAATTTCTGCTTCAAAAAGTCACTTTGCATATTTAAGGTCTTGTATCAGAATCAAGGTGAAAGAAGTCCCAGTAGAGTGCCAACCATGTCTTTAGGTGATTTCAAAAGGCCAAAGTCTCTGGGTCAATCTGGCTCGAGCAGGACACACTTCTGCTTCTCCTACAGCACAGGTCTGAGCTTTCTTTAATGGATGAGCATGGTATAAGGTGCATGGTCAGCGAAGTGGCCAACACTAACTTGAGCTAGCCAACATTAACTCTCTTGCATTTCCATTTCTAGGGAAAGGACAAAACTAAGCAAGCCTGGCATGTAGATTATGGCTGGCCAGAAGCTCCTTTAACATCTGCATACAACTGGTGCTGGCCTTCACCCAAACTTTACCTATGCCCTTGTGATCCAGATATCTACATCTAGGGTAATATCGTGAAAAATAAAATCTCGGCGGATTCTTAAATTCCTCCACTTGCTCTCAGTCCACATAGTGATTTCTGCTGCCTCTTTTCACAGTTCATTTGTAGTTAGATCTGGGAATGCTCCCAGCAGCCAACTGATCCACAGTTACCTCATCACCATGCCTTCTGCTTGCCCTTGGTTCTATCTCCAACACAATGAGTAGCAGTTCAGCATACAGCTGAATTGGGCCATTGGGCTTGACACTGAGAGCTAGGGCTGGGAATATTGGAAAGGTGGAAATTTTATTCATCTCTGACAGTAAAATAGATCTTGCTATTATCCTATTATTAGTAAAACTAAGGTTTGTAGACAAAGACTGGCCACTGTTTTGTAACCTGTATTTCCAACACAATTTCAGTCTCTCCACACTGTTCCAGTCATGATGGAAAAAAAATGTAAAGAAATAAAAATTATGAGAACTAGCATGGTTCATTACCATTATGTTAAATGGTAACAACACTCATAAACCACTACTATGAGCAGCAAAGAAGAAAAAAAGGGCAATTGCAAAGCAGCTGTTGTTGAAGTACCTGCTGTATTTCTGCACTCTTCAGTAGACGAAGTCTTTGGAATTCCATCCTACAGCACCACCACCTGGTGAATGCTCTAACAAAACCCCCAACCAAACCTCTGCCAAACCGATTTCTAAATAATGTCCAGTACACCAGGTCACATTTTAATTTTCTCCTCCTCCCTGCCCTCCAATTCCAAGGATGCCATTCCAACTCACCCTACAGCTCTCATCCCACTAAACTGCAATGATTACAATCCTTCCTGACAATGTGTTTGCTGTCATTTGACACCTGCACTCCAGAAACCTTGGCACAGACTTGCAGTGAAGCACTGCAGCAGCTCCAAACCACTGCTCTGGCACAACAGTACTGAAGTTGCTGCTCTTGTGTTTCTCACTGTTCGTTATAACACAAGCTCATAGTTTTCTCTTTGTTACAATCAAATGATGACAGAATGAGTTACTGCTGCTTTTTCACTATCATAGCTGCTCTAAGCCTCAAACAAGAGCAAGACCTAACTTTACACGGGGCAAGATACGTTATCACTTTAGTGAGACTTAAAATAGTCTGCAACAGTTCTACACACGTATTAAAATCTAAATGTTACTGAATGTTGCACAGAAGTTATGGAAAGGAAATTGGTTCCACTAAAGCATGGACACCAGCAGGTACTGACCTTTCATGGAACAGAGCCAGCAGAATGAAAAGTTCAAAGAGCAAGAGCTCATGAGTACTGAGAGGTAAACACAGGTCAGTCAGAGATAAGTGACTTCATGTATAGCAGCATATATGAGTGACTTGGTCAGCAAATAACATCAGCTGTACATACTTTCATTGTTTCTCTTTACATTGCAAAGTCAGATTGTCAGGGACAACTTTCTGGCACAGAGGAATCATCAGCCATCATCAGTATCCATTTGGAAAGTGGACAAAATCAGCTACTTTTCAAAGCTTTACTGTACCAGCTGCTTCTGAAGAAAGTCCAAGAGGAACTGCTGTGTGAGGCACATCTTCCCAATGCTTATGTTTTATATAGAGACAGAGTTACAGTCTATAAACTTACCCCACACAGGTAGGAAAAAAGCAGACCATGTAAAACAAACGCACAGATAAACAAAAACACCCATGGCAAGAGAAAACACCTTGTTCTAATGAAGCGTGACATGTGCAGGCAGGGAGACACTCACAGCGCTGGGGCATCGGCGAGAGGTTCAGTTCCTACATTTGCCTCATAAACAATGCTGTTTAGCATGCAAAATTCCAATTCAGAAGTCAGAAAGGCAAGGACTGCTATTTAAAAGCTCCTGCTATTTAACTGTGTCTGTTTTTCCAGTTGCTGCAGATCCTGTCGACGAGTTACCCGGAAGTTTGGGAAGGGGAAGCTGGTGTGATGAACATGATACGATCCACGAACGCTTAGATATTATTGAAGAGGTAAGAGGGGTTGTGCTGGCTCCTGAACCTTACCAGACCTTTGCCCTATTCTTTTAGCCCAAGAAAAAGAATAATATTTCTAGACAGCATCCCTTCATTACTTTATTCTAGTCAAGGTCAGACAATTTTTTTTCAGATGTCATAGCTTGACATCTATAAAGCCATTATCACTAGAAATATATAATCTTGATGATTCCAAAAAACTGATTAACCAATCACTGACTGTTGTATATCAGACTTTTCTAAAATGTTTATAATTGTGCCTTTAATCCAACAATCTCAGAATTGATGTTGGTAAAGTTTCACACTGGCTGACAGCTAGGTTCTGCAGGTGACTTCAAGGCTGATGGAGGAGTTTCTGCTCACCCCTGCTGACACTCAAGAGCTAAATGAATTCTATGACTGGGATTCTATGAAAGCTGCAAAGTTTGGTTTTTTTACCCTGCTGTCTTAAGCACTCCCAAGATACAAGCTAACTATTCTCAGCTGGGTAGTTGCCAAACTCCATGCTGTTGGTTCTTAAAATGGCAATGTTACCTTTCTTCTGCTCTAGTCCCAGCCCTCTTCTTTACACCCCATCAGATCCTCTCATCTTCCACACAGATTCTTTTATTGGAGATGATGGTGACTCAGAAATAATAAAGAATCAAAAACAAATTAATGTAAAGCTCCCTCCAAGAAGTCAAATGATGGGTTATTCTTCATACAGGAGTGCTGTAATGCAAGTCTTGCAAAACAAAGTGCTAATACTTAGTGCCACTAGAGGCCAGCAGAACACAACAAATATTTGAACCTGCAATGCGCAATATAAATTAAACCAGCTGTCAGCATTATGGGACATTGGGTTTACACATTCCTTCCACTTGACCCTTTGACTACCTCCTTTTATCCATTTGTCTCCCTTGTTTCCATTAGAAAGTAATAAAAACAGTGGAGCACCTGGAATCAGAAGTCAAATCACTCCTCAACATCATCAACGAGACAACATCGAACATCCCCATCATTCCAGGAACTCCACTTATAGACATTTTTGATGGTCAGTATCTAGCTGAGTGTAAGCTAAGCTGAAAGAAGTGTTACATATGTTACTACCAAATATGCCATCTTTTCTTGCCCAAGATGATCTCACTCCTTCGTTCAATTAGGGTAGTTAAGGCCTCAGCTGAAATACTGAGTCCAGTTTGAAACACCAGGTTTCAACAACCACTAAAGAAAGGGCTGGGAAAAAAAAAGGGGGGGGGGGGGGGACAGACTAAGCAATCTCAAAGTCTCTTACACTTTTAAGATGCTGTGATTCTTTAGCTTCACGTATGACAAGATAACGGAGGGTAACAAAATAAATTAAAAAAAAAGTACTGGAGATATTATCATTTTGATATCTTAAATCCAACTCTGAAATGCAAGCCCTTCACACAAAATGTGCTTCTGGATAGATGTTTTTGGAATAAATTAAACCACAACAGAGATTAGTTGGATGAGACCACCTATTCTACACAGCTTCTTATAATGGTCTCTCCTCTTCATTCTCTGCCCAAATATCAACGGTGCATTTAACAAGGCGAGACACACTCCTGGTGGAAAACAAACCACTTGTGGAAAGGTATAAGCATCCACAGACATGTTTATGAAGTCAGTTTTGTCAGTGTTGGGTTTTTTGTTTGTTTATTTGTGATAGCTGTACATGGGCATGCCACAGTTCACTTACATGACAGAAGGTGGGCTCGAAGTAGACAGTAGAGTTGATGCTGGTTTTTAGTTCTTGCAGTTGCTATACTGATCTGGTCATCATGATTGATATGTCCTCACCAACTTTGTTACCCCTTAAAATTTCCAGTTCTCTCTGAGGGGCAGTAAACAGGTAACTAAGTAATTAAGTTACTCCCCTGCAATGGAAGAGAGTATTCCAATAAAAGTGAAAAGTATTCCAGTAAAGTGTAACAGTGAATTTAAAATGGAAATCCTGGGTCAACCCAAGCACATCTGCAGCACATCTATAGTAAGTACTACTCAGACAGAGCTTGCAACAACTGCCAAATGGCTCAGGAATTACAGATCAGACCTTCCTTCTATGATTTCATGAATCCAAGTAACAATTCCCCACTTTAGAGTAGCATATTTTAAAAGAGATTTATCCAAAAAAGATGGATCCTGATCTCGTAACCAAAAATAATTACATCAACTCTTCTTTATACAGATACCAGCTGAGCACTGCAAAGACAGAAGACAGGTGAATGTAACAGTGTGGTTGTCATCAACACTTGCACTTTTGCTCATTTAATAAGCTTGTGTTTCCAGAATTTGTGCAGGGATGAACAACCCTCAGCTGTAGTTTCACCTTCTGTGTTCCTGTGCTTTATAATAAACAGGTATTTGCTTTTAGACAGTGTTTCAAAGCTTTATATTTAACAAAACTGCATTTCAAATACAGCATTGTCAGTAAGAAAACAAGATCAGGTGGTGTCTGTGACTACAGCACAACTAACAAACTTCCCTGAATTCAAAAGCTTCCTTCTTCCCTGGCAAAGAAATGAACTCTTGCTATTGGTGCTAACCAATGAAGATACACTTTCAGCTGCAGTTTCCACTCAAGACATGCTCAGATTGTCTGACAGAAATGAGTGTATGGAGCAGTTTGGCTTTGGACATAAGTCACGTTGCTGCCACTGACTGAAACAGGAGTCCTGTCAGCACATCCTAGCCAGAATTTGTCATGTGGACACACGGCTACCATATTCTATAATCTCTACACTCTTCTCCCTTGCCATACTGACAATACAATCAAGAATTAAATCCACGACATCACCATTTTCTTTCAAGACAAACAGCAACATAATTCTAGGAAAAAGGACCTGCCTGGCCCTTACACAATAGAGACAGTGCATGCCTATGAGTGTGAAATAAGAGGGGTTTGCATGTTCTTGATTAACAAACAGCCTATTCTCACTCACCTAGTTAGAAAAAACTCTTCCCCCTTGTACTTTTTTCCTCTAGATGTTTCTATTTTTGAGAATGACAAGCTGGAGAGATGCCATCCATGCTAGCAGAGAACAAAAATTCAGAGTTCCAAGAATAAGATAAAATACAACATGTAAAAGTGAAAATACTGAGCAATAACTACAGATTACATATATCATGTCCAGACAATTGCTCATCAACAGCAAATAAGTACCAAGCTCTCATCAACACAACAGTTTCCTAATAATCCTGTAGATTCAAGTAGAGAACCTCTATGGAAAAAGAAAGTGACATAAAGTGAGTAATTACTCACACAATAAATCAACATGAACACCAAAAAGCATAATCTGCAAAGACTTAGACAGCTTTAATTTCATAATCTCTTCTTACATACATATATTTAAGGCACAGTGCAAAACCTTTAAACATTAACCATAGAATCCTTACTGCTGTAAACACTACTACTGCCTTGTGACAGGTTGCCTTGGCAAGAATGAAATGTGGAACACATCTTCCTTGAAAAGAATCAAGGAAAGAAAACAGAACTTGACAAAACTTCTTTAAAACTTCTTTTGTGTCTTAATTAGACACAAAACCTCAAGCTGCTATCTCCACATATCAGGGAGTCAGACAGCCTGAAACCAACTCTGCATACCGTATATATAAAACTTGCATTAAAATGGCATGCAATGTTTATACAAAACAACACCTTAAATCATACAACTGTGATTTTTGTTTTATAAAACAAACATTATTTCAGCATGATATAAGCAGAAAAGAAATAATGACCTGCCATTCACGGATTGCTGAGAGTGCTATACAGAATCCTGAGCAGATGGCACATAAGCTTGGTATTTTGGGTGGTTTTGGCATTTATTACCTACTATTTTTGAACTGAAGATATATGCAATATTATCTTTTAAAATGCAATTGCTTTAGAAGAAACAGGTCATTACACATTTACTTTTGGAGAAAAAAAGATGCTTTACAGCAAAAACATGAAAATAGAAGCTTTTTAAGAAAAGCTCAATGCTCCATTTAGTCATTTCCACCACACAACTTGAGTAGGATTTTCCGGTAGTCTCCTGAAGTATCACCCTGGAAAGGAATGCAGAAAAAGAAAAGTTAAAGAACAACCAAAAGAGATGAAGCCAGGGCTGAAGAACTAAGAACTTTCTTTCCAGGGATGATTTGGCTCTACTTTTACAGAAATAGGAAGCAGAGTTTATATATACATAACTGTGCATATGCATGCTCCATATTTACTGAAATCAAGTTTTGATTAAGTTCAATCCATTAAATGGGTATGGCCTGTTCTGTTTCTGAATGTCAGAACAAAGGAGAAGTGTGGAGGGAAAAGATGCACAGCTTTCCACCGGTGTCTCACTGCTTTTTACTCATACATTGGTGGTTACAGGGTGTGCAACTATTATCATCGAAGCACTCCTTCAGAGTTACACACTTGGGAAAAGCTCCTGCTGGGTAATCCTCTGTGGCAAATGGCAGCAACACCATATAGCTGCTGGCAAGCAAATCAAGACATTTGGCACACACCTATTCCTTCAGAATCTTTGCAGGATTCTTTCTAAATGCCACCAAGTTACAGCCCCTCAGTGTCAACAGCAGAAGGAATAAACGGGGGCTTAACAGATTTGGCACCCTCATTACAAGGTAAATGAAAGTGGCACCAGTCACTTTCCTCCAGCTCGTACTCCCCTGCCATTGTCCAGGCACCCTCCTGACTGTTGCTAAGGCTCTTAACAACAGTAGGATGGTGGATCAACTGCGAAAGAATCTGAAGTTTAGTCTCCTTCCAAAATCTTGTATTTTCAAGAGAAAGAAATCCTCTACAAGATTTTTAGGAGCTTTCCATTCTTTCAACACACATATGAAGTAGAGCACCACTGTTACCTCAGCTGGAGGACTGAGTGGCTTCTACAAGATCATATTCAGAGACTGGGACAGAGACCAGACTTGAAACCAGGTCTCTGAAACCCCTCTAGACCAATTTCCCTTTCCTTGTCTGTTAGCTTCCTTCCCATTTCTAGCTCATCTACCCCCATGCAAAAGCAAGTGCTGTCTGTTCTCTGCCACGTCAGCCTCCACTATCCCCATGAATGCAGCAAACCAACACGGACAGTTACACTCAGAGCAGTTAACAGCTACTCAGTGTCAGTATCCACCCCCATAAAGGATGTCGTGGCAGGAAAGATAAAAATCTCCAAGTCTTACAGTGATATCTGTGTAGAGAGACCTGCCGTACATCCGCTTGTATTCTGCACGTATGTCCAGCAGGTCAACCTCGCTGCGCGACACCATGATTCGGATCAGAGTCCTGTCTTTTGTCCCTGCTCCCTGAAACGAACAAAACAGCAATGTAACGTATAAATGATGGGTGGAAATGCTGTATGTTACAGCACTGGTTAAAAATAGAATAACTTATCCCCCCAAAAATGCCTGTTTACTGGCAAACCCCACTGACTTCAATAAGCTGGAAAAGAATTTGGCCTATCACGCTTCAACAAATTAAATTTCATGGTAGGACACTAAGTAATTTCTTTGCACAAGAACAGTTCGGAAAAAAAAGAAGGGGATTGACAGTGGTACAAGGGGACAGGAAAATTTAGTAAGTTTAATGGCCTATTTATTTATTTCTGCTAGACCTTCCTACTTAAGAGATACCAATTTCAATTAGTTTAAAGCATATCTGTGTTTTACCAAGTGAAGACTTTGTTTTATGTACGGTTGTATTCATCTCTCTGTTAAGTGGATCAAATTAGCTAGATTTTTCCAGCCTTTCATAATAATGACTGCATCCTGTTAGTCATCTGCCCACTAAAAAATGTAATCCCTTCAGATGAACAGTTCATTCCAATGAGCTGTACAAGAATTAAAAAACCCCCACACTATAAGTTTATGTAACTTGTCATAGGCACTTACCTTCATAGCTTTCTGTAATCTCTCTGCAAAAAAAGCTGGTGTGTTCTTGAGACACTTAACTGCAAAAAGAAATAGTATTACAGAAATCAGCCAATCCTCCTCGATCAGAACTCAGTAATTTTTTCAGTTTATCCTACACAGTCACATGCTTTAATTTTACATAAACATACACTTGATACAGTGCAGCTTCCACTCCTTCTGTTAGTCACTGAAATGTTTTTTAATCCAAACAGTAGCTGCAATAAAGAACCTACACTTCATGGCTCAAAGCAAGCTTTTCTGTCACCAGAAACCATCTAGTGTGAAGCAGCCACAATGAACCTTCAAAGTTAAATGACCAGATTCTTGCTTATGAAGGAAAAAGAGAGGATGGAAAGGTGGCAGAAGACTTGAAGTAATACATAGTGCTCCTAGCTGCTTCTTAGTTCTGAATTTTCTAGTCATGCATGTGCAAAGTGCGGCAACTTGAGTGTTGCCTAATATAACTTGGGTAGCCACCTATTATAGCAGAGAATCTTAGGTGCTTCCTTCCTCTTAAGGGTGAGCTGTCACAACCCTTATTTTAAAGTTCTATTTTAGCCACCAAGTTCATTAGGACTGAAAAATTCTTAATGTGCTCATTTAGTAATGACTGGATTTTATATTTAATTAGTACAGTTCATTAGAAATCTGAAAGAGCAAAATCTAAATCAAATCACTGTCATGTTAATCAGGATAACGAAAGAATCCTCCATCACTCATCAGAATTGAAATCTACACATTGATGCAATGTTGGTTACAAGTAAACAATCATGCAATCTGTGGCAAACTACAGAGAACACAGACCACGCTTGACATCTTATAGCACAGAAGGGTATCAAAATCAATCACACAAAATCAATACAGAACCAAAGGGGTAAACCTAAATATTATTTCACGGCAACACACATTCTATACAGGAAGAAGTACTTTTCTGAGTAGGAAAATGTAGATGAGAGATAGGAGTTCATCACACAACTGTCAATGATACATATAATACTACTCAAAAATGAATGACAAAATGAAATGCACATTTCTGTATCACTGTATTTAGCTAAAACAACACACTTGCACTTTAAGATGTTTAAAGATGTTATTGTTAGTTACCAGTTGTACAATCCAGAAAGCTTTAAAGAAAGCAAAATTAAATATTTTCAATTAGAAAACCTTTTTTTCCTGCAAATAATGTTCACAGAAAAAATGATGTTAACATCATTGAATGATTCAGATATATGTGCATACACATATAAATAGAAAAAACTCCACAAAATCTATTCAATAAAGGGAGTTATTCAGTGAATATTAATGACAAGCCTTATTCTGAAGGCTAATGACTTGTTTGCAAGACACAGTCTCAGTTTTGAATCTGTATCTACATGGAGACCTGTCAAGTCACTGCAAAGCTCCATTAAGTCAAATGACTTCCAAACTCTGAGAATAGTTTCTTTACCAAGGCAATCTTTTACTACAGACACTGTGAAATACCTCTTTTCCCTAAGCTTGGTTTTCTAACAGTACTTTCTGAGGTGACAAATTTTGAATCCTGGAAAAGGTCTGAAAATGTATCACATACAATGAGCTAGACTCAGTTTGGGTCATTAAAAGACCAGTATAGTGCCACTGTGGCAAGCAGAGTAAGAACAGCAGTTACATAGTTCACATATGTACAAAAGAGCTGAGAAAAAAATTAAGCTTTTAAAACTGATTCCCATTTTGAAAGATTTTGTTGGAAACTTCAATGAAAAAAATTTGTTGTGGTTGAGCCAAATATCCTCTCATATCTCATTTCCAAGTGATGCAAAGTTCATTTTTCCTGTTTTGGTAGGAGTTTTGGGGTTTTTTTTTGTGTCTGGTTTTTGGTTTGGGATTTTTTTTATGGCTTTTTACAGCTTTTTACAGTTACATCACTATCATATTCAAAACCAAAGAAAAACACCTTTGAAGTAGGAGCTCTAGGTACCACAGTATGTTTACAGTAATAAACATAAAAAGAAATGGAGATGTAAAGACAAAAGACAAGAAAGTGGCTCACAACTATATCTAGAATAAAACATTTCAGATAAAACTACTACACAACAACTGGAGGCCTTGTCCCAACCTCATGGAAATCAATGATGACCTCTGAAGGGACAGCAGTAGATCTGAGGTAAGATTTTTCACTCCTCAGTACTGGAGGCAATTAAAAACAAAGATTTAACAAATCTGTGAACACAGGAAATGTGAAAAAAATAACCCCTTTGTGATCAAATTTAAGTTTTCTTTCTATTAAAAGGAGGCAGAGGTAACTAATCAGAGTCAATGCCTATATTTTGCTGGATTCCCAAGGCTGTCCCAAATACTCCATTCTCACTGACTCAGCAGTTGGTACAGGTTCTCTTCACTTCTCAAAACGGTGTCAAGTACAGTTAGTAATTCTCTCCTCATTTTAACACGTGAAATTTAAATTCTGTAGTTGCCTGCAGCAAAAGCCTGATCTGTCATTTTGAGGTGAATTAAGTGCCCCACTTTACCAACCACAAGTGACTTCACAGAAAGCTCAACGTGAAAAGCAGGAAACTGGAATTATTGCCAACAAGAACATCCTTATCTGAAGCCACAGATGCCATGTGAGCCAATTCAGCTGCAGCAGAACACCAGAAATGAACTTGCTGAGATGACACATACCCACAGCCAGCATGCCCTTCTCCAGGTCTCCAGACATTTCGCGACATATGCTTTTCTCAATGTCCCGGTTGCACATCCTCTGGTACTCATTGAAGACTGTTAAGAAAAGAGAGTTTTCAGGAGTTAGCTTTGCAAAAATGGGTGGTGTTGGTACATGCTGGATGGCTTCACTTTAAATCGCGTTTCTCAACTTGACACTGTGATGTATTCACACAAGTTTTAGCGTATCAAAGACTAACACTGTGCTATCATATTGTTCCATTTACACCTTATCTTGCTCTTCCCAGCTTGTCTAGTTCTGTCCTTCTGATTAAAGGGCTAGACCAAGGAACCACTGTAAGGGAAATAGTGAAAATTCTTCTAGAAAAGGCTTTGGGTGTCAATAAAATTAACAAGAAAATATTCAGGTTCTCGTACACATCCCTTTCCTACATTCAAGTACCTCAATACCCCAACAGAACATTTTAAAAGTTCTATGTAGTTTCTAAAACATTCCCACCACTACAGACTGATGTTACACCTAATACTAACAAGTAAAAAGGGAAGGGAAGGTTGCAAGTGTCTTGTGCACAACACAAGCATGCAAAACTGAAACAACTCTAGTTTTTCGATTCTTTTGTCAGAGAAACATTTGAACAAGTATGACCTCTACCTGCTCTGATATTTAAACAAGATGACTACAATGTGCAGCATTTGTTCAGCCTTTTCAAAGCAGAATTCACCCCGCTTTTCACTGATATCTCACTGTGCTCATTTTACAGATGGGGGAAATTCAGGGACAGAGTGATGTTGTACATTTTCACCATTACACACAACAGAATCAAGTTCCCACTTGTTTCAGACACCATTACCTGCTCTGAGGTGGGCCCTGCTTCTTGCACACAGAATGGCATTGAACTTGGATTCATCAGTTCCTAGACGGTTCTCTCCAGCTGCATACAACTCCTAAGCAGGGAGGGAATTCACGCTTCATTACTCAGAAACGTAGTCAGGCTGAACAGCTGAGTTACAGATTTGCTTCCTTACAGCCTCTCCACTTTTTATATTTATTTCTTAGCTTATGTACTGCTGGAAAACAGGAGCAAGCAATAAACAGCAACTAGTTCTAACTTTCCTATAATACGTTCTGCTTGCATTTCTATCTTGATGCATAAGTGCTCAAACACAAGAGCTCCAGGTTACTAAAGGAAGGGAAATTGTTTAAAAAGTACCTGAAAACTGTTCTTCCTAGTAGTCCTTACATCTAGCTTTTTTTCTGTACCTCTAGGTGTGTTCTGGGACATTCTTGTCTTTTGGCTAAGGCATACTATGTAGAAAGCTAATTACATTGCTATTTAAATGACAGTAGTAAGCTAAAATGAACCCTTTGCTATGTGAGGAAATGGAACATACAGGAAAAGCAACAGGGCAAGCATTACTAAATACAAGTGCCTTATTTGCTGCAAAAATCCAGAGTTCCTTAAATAACACACAAAAGCTAAAGCAGGTGTTGAACAGATTAAAATTTAATGCATACACATATCACCTCAAATCTCTTTGGGCAATTTCCTTAATAAACAGCACAATGGCATCATCCAACACCTGGAAAACCCAGAGAGCTGACAGAATGGAAGTAAAATATCCTATGGACTCTATACCTAAGAGCTTCATCTCTGTAATGCACCTACATGGCTCTAATGCTCTGTCAGGGTTTTTCATATCACTTCCATCCACTGAAACTTAAGCACTACATTAGGAGAAGTCACAAGGTGTCCAAAACTAACAGTAAGCAGAAACCACACAGTCAAATTTCAGTGTATTGAGTTCACTGTACTCAGAAATGATGAAGCATTTCCACTGACCTGCACATCTCTCTGGACAAGAGACATGTCAACAGTTGTACTTTCATCTCTGTTTCCCTGAAAGAATTAGAAGATACAGAAGTGTTACTGATGGGCTTTGATGGGCTCCTTTCAAATTAAAACAACAACAACAAAAAAACCAACCAAACATAAACAAAGCAAAACCAACCAAACAAAAAACCCTCACCTACAATCACACACACAAACCAAATTCCAAAATCCCAGCAGGCAAGTACCTGAGAAAGTGAAACTAAAAGCCTCTGAAAGTGTCCAGATGTGTCACTTTTTATTGCTTCCTCCAGCGTTTTCTTAAATTCTGGAAAAGAGATGCAATCATGAATCATCACACATCCCTGCTCATTTCCTAAATTCATATTATCAGTCAGTGATTAAGTAAGAAAAGGAAGAAAATTTGTATGGAGCAAATCTAACCTGCTTTATAGACCCTGTTGAGTTCCTGAATATGCTCGTTACTGCGAGAAGCTAAGATTTCAATGAGACAATTTTCATCTGTGCCAACACCCTGAAACAAGGCATAAGGAGAAAACAGATTTCAGATTCTCATCTGTCTCCTACAACCTAGTATAAAAGAAATGTAATAAAATTATATAAAAAAAATTCAGAATATAACCTTGTATAGAAAAAGACAAAGCAATTTAAATGTTACTAATGATGTTTCTAAGACAGATATGTATTAAAGATACAAAATTGAACAGATAATTGAAATTATGATAACAAGCTTTCATTTAAAAAATGTCATCCTTCATCCCAGATTTAAGACATTTTAAGAATCCATTTTTTTTACCATTAATGATTAATTTGTTGATTCTAACAGGTAACTATCACTAACTAATAGATAGCATTTGCAATTACAATACAGCTAATATTATTTCATCCTCATAGATGGTTTCATATTGTGACTAAAGATCACATAAATATATGTACTGACCTTCATTCAAACACTGTCTTAAAATACAAATGTTTGACCTGGTTTTCTTTAAAAAAATCTAAATGTTTATAAAATAGTCTGATTGCTACAAAGTACTCAAAACTTCCATAAATATTTTAGAGAAGGTTCAGCATGAGACAGGAAAATACACTTTTGAGGTGGGCAAAAAGATAAAAAAAGGTACACACTGACCAAAATGTTTGTGAAAATAATGTTCTGAACTATTCTTGAGTACCAAGTGTAAAGTCCCTGGAAACCCTTAAGTTGAGTGGGTTTATAACCAGTTCTATTACAGCTCTAAGCAAAACCCGAAAAATAAAGGCTCCCCATACAGTGGCTGGCTTAGAAGAGAGCTGCCTCAGTGCCTTACTCAAGACTGTGTAACAAATTAACTGCAGAGACTGTTAGAACTCGGTTTCTGCCTTTTCTGAGTATTTCTTTATCAATATATTTTTTGTTACAACACAAACCTATCAAATAAGTCTCTACCCTTAACCTATGGGAACAACATTTCTCCATGTTATTATCATATATTTCCAAGAAACAGAGTACAGAACAGTCAAACAGTGGGTTGAACATCTGGACACAGAGGAGGGAAGGTAAGTCCAAGCTTTTAAATGGCAACC
Source organism: Pseudopipra pipra (assembly GCF_036250125.1). Lineage (NCBI taxonomy): Eukaryota > Metazoa > Chordata > Aves > Passeriformes > Pipridae > Pseudopipra > Pseudopipra pipra. Next base: position 12,135,827 of record NC_087556.1, read on the forward strand.
AAATACTTTAGCAGCTCAGCTACTTCCTCTATCTTAAAAATTTGTATCTCCTACACAAACCTTTATAGCTTCCTTGATTTCATAAGCATCAAACATGACAGGTGTCTTCATCATTGCCAAGATTGTCTTCTCAAAGTTACCTGATAGCTCAGACTTGAGATCCTTGATCAAATCCTAATGACAAGGAAAAACAAGGAAAAATGCATAAAGACCAAACTTAACAAAAGTAAACATGAAAAATATGCATTTTAATTAGAATTCTTTATGCACAAGGACCAATAATGTATCTTCAAAGTAAAGCTGTTCCACTTAACACTAAAACCAGAATAATGTAATATGTACATTGAGGTAATTAAGGTCCAATTAAATACACTGCACAGATCAAAGAGTAAAAGTAACGATTTAGGAGAGAAACTGCTTTACATGTTTTATCTGAAACACTGCATGAAGAATTCAAGAGTGGGTAAAAAGTAGCACCCTGAGCAGGCTATGGCTTACAAACCATCTTCCCCTAAAGCTCTTTCCAATCCTTTTTTTCCCAACACTAAGCCCTCTGACTTCCACTGAAGGAATGCAGGCTCATATTCCTTCTTCCCTCTGTTCTCCCGACGTCCGTACCTTCCCATAAGCTGTTTTGAAGGACAACATTATCTGCTGCCGCTGCTTGTTCGAACGACTTCCAAGGCAGTCGATAATGGCTTGCTCATCGGTTCCTGTACGGGCACACAGACACCACAGAATGAGCAGCATGTCATGTGAGGACTCAGCTTTCTGTTTCCATTTGATCCTAAACTCTTCTGAACCCAGATGAAGGACATGCATGCCTTTAATCCATCTACAGTATCTACTCTTGCATACGGCCACAGAACTTCAAGCTCTACCCCCAATAAAACACAGGAAGAACAACAACAAAAAAAAAACCAAGAAAAAACTAAACCAAACTCATTATGCTGTTTATGCCTACAAGAACTTGCAATGATTTTTCTGATAACCAAGGACAGTCACATGTGAACTATCCCACTCAGTACATGTGCAACAATGGAGAAAGATCAGTGCTGAATCAAGCTGCAATTCTACTTTTAACTGAAATGTAAATCCACAGACTGCTCACCTAATCCCTTCATGGCCTTCCTTAAGACTTCTGCGTCCTTCAGAGGGTCAAAACCCGGTGCATCAGTGATTGTGCCTCGGTTTCCATGCTAAAACGAGATCAAATTGAGTTGCATATTAGCATTAAACAGTAAAATACTGCGTTTTACTACTTTGGAAAGATGCCTACTGTTACCCATTTTCTTTTTGTGAGTAAAGTAATAGAAAGAACTCAAAACAACCCTACCTAAAAAAATTTGCTCATTTCTACACACGAATTAATGCAAGGTCAAGAAGGTTCATTGATATTAAATCTGCTGTCCAGGAATTAAGGTTGATGATACTGTACATACAACTGGCAATACTTCATAAAGTTAGGAAAGGCAAGATTCCTTAAATTCGAATTCACATTGAATCTTTCTTCTTGGATAATGCAGTAAAACAGCATTTATTTCCAGTCATATGCCCCTATATTGTTCCATCTCTTCACTCAAACTTCTTTTCATAACTTTATTTTCAATGTGAGGATTGGTTTACACTACTATAATGAAGAAAATGCAGAGAAACATATACATCTTGGGAAAAAAAAAAAAAAGCAGTGAATGCTCTTACTGTTACAGGAGAGACTGCAGGCCCTGTAGTTCCTGAGTAAGAGGGCATAGATGGATTCACAGCTGGACCTGGTGGATAATTTGGCATGGGCTGCTGCCCTGGGTAAGCTGCTGGTGGTTGTCCTGGGTAGTTCATAGGTTGCTGACCAGGCGGTGGTGCAGGCTGGCCTGGGTATCCTGGGTAAGCTGGCATTCCTGATGGTGGATACCCCCCATAGGAGGGCTGCTGTCCTGGTGGAGGTTGCCCAAAGCCACCTGGAGGGACTGGTGGATAACCCCCAGGTGTTGAAGGATACATGCCTTGTGGTGCATTTCCTCCAAAGGTCCCTGCCAGGTTGGCTGCCTGCAGTGACAGCCAATACAGCAAGAGAAAGGAAGGGGTACAGACAGCTGAGTTTCAGTAACGTGCTCAACACAATACAACCTCCCCCCTCACCAACAGACAGACATACATCTACAAAAGAACTTTGCACTAATCATGCCTTACTAGCAAGGAGGATGGATAAAACCTGCCTGTGTTCAGTTGACTCTTGCTTTACTGTGACCATCAGCTGCCATGCATCAAGAAGCAGAGCCAACAAACACAACTGCCACTGCATCCCACACCACTCACACCAAAGCATATCCATGACCACACACCTCTGATTCTAAAAACTTAAGCCAAATAATCCCAGCAACATAAACCTATGCTTAATCTTTCTCTGTCCATGGCTGCCTTGCATGATCACAGCATCCCCTGAGTGCAAGGGTCTTACTCTGAGCAACCTTTGGCTGTTTTATAGACATTCAATGTATTAGTAGTTTACAACTTGCAGGATTTCAGACTACATTTGGAAAGACTTCTGCAGAAACTGCCACAAAGATACACCACATCAATATCATCTCCCCACGTGACAAGCTCAACCCCTCTTCTACAGAGGGACCAGAACTGACATTTAGTGACTGCAGTATTATCAGAAGCTACTTGCTGTGGATATTGCCATGTGCACCCCAGATAGTTTGTTGCTCATTTTGCCTGCTGGCTGCCAAATCCCTTCATTTAATCACTGCCTCAGGAAGGCATCTATAATGCAAATGTCTTCCTAAAACTACATTCGTTATGCAGCAGAACAGATTTTTGAAGACTAAAGTTGTCAGAAGTGTCACTCAGCTCTGTTCTATGAAAAAAAAAAAAATCACCCTGGAAATGTCTGCATTTTCTTCAATCCATGTAAAAGGTTTTTACTTCCATCTGTTAAACATCAGTGCTTATAAGAGATAGTCAATCCTATATTCTTTTCAAGGATGAGTCATTGATACCTCCATACTCTGACTGGGCAAAATCCAGGTAATAGGCAAAATCTGGACTGTGTTTGCCAATGTGAATATATTAACAGAGGATACTCTGTGTTAATAGTCTTTTTCCCCACTCCTCTACACAGCAAAAGCCAAGTTACATTAGTTCTATGTCCATGACTTTTGAAACTAGACTCTTAAATCAACATTTAACTAGTGCTGTTTTCCTAAAAGAAGGAATAGCTTGCAGCAACCGTTTTCTTCAAGAGATGATATTGAATGCTCACTACCTAAACAGATTAGACATAAAGGCACAGAATTCAAGTGATAAACTTGACAGTGACAGTGCCAGAAACACAACTTTGCACTTAAGGAAGTCACAGTAAAACACATTAAATGAAAGCAAACTCACCATTCCAGCCATCTGGCTGGGATTGAACTGGTTGGCATAGCCAGACACATTTTCCAGACCAATTGGAGGTGGATTTGAAGGTGGGTAGGCAGCACCACCCCAAGGACTGCTACCTGAAATCAAACACAGCTGCACTGAAACAAGAAACTACACCTTTTTAAATTTCTTACCACTTAAATTTCTAATGTGTGTTCAACACTACAGGAAAATCGACTGAAGAGGTGCAGAGTAGCAGGGCAATTATTATATAAAGAGAAATTTCACTGGATATTTCTAGTCATGTCCAAATCTGTAAGGTCTCATTTACAACTCTAAACCTATTTCAAGGTTAACACTCAAGACTTAACACTGTACACACTATATTTTGACTAGAGGGTAGTTTCACTTAACTATCAAGTTGTCCAGGTATTCCAGTAGGAAGATAGTATTAATTCCACTGATGCTGCAAATTTGAGAGATGCCCACAGAGCACGACGGTCCATTCACAGATACCCAAGTCATAAAACTTGGCTGCACACAGCAGTATGGTCTAACTTAAGCCAGAATACTCTGCTGAGAAATAGAGTTTATCCTCCCCGGTAGTCTGGCTTCTCACTGTACATCACTTTCCCTTCCTGAGTTAGCTTGCCCAAATCCAACTGGCCACTTTCTTTCTACCAACAATACTAAAAACTGTAAAGTTCACCCTGACAACCAAGCAATAGTTGCATATTTCATCAGCTTGGTATTGTTATAATTGCTATCCTTTTTAACAGCACTCTGCCTTCCATATGGAACCATCTGCCTAAGAATAGTGAATTAAGGATAATTTCATAATAAAGAGCCTAATTCTTTGTGGGATATGGTTTTAAGTAGTGTGACTGATTCCTCCCCATACTTGTTTTTCTCACTAGCTACCTTCACAACTCAGTACCAACAGATCCTTGACACTTTCTGAATTTTTTCAAACTGTGACCATCTCCTAGTGCTGTCTGCTTCATCTGAGATGAATGAAAATGGACTTTATATGAGCACGTGGCAGAACACACATATTAGATAAATCAGAATCCCCAGCACAGATGAAATAGGACTTAACAAGAGCATACAGAAAGCTTTGGTGAGTCAAGAAAACACCCTGCAGCCTTGTTCTTCGTCCATGCCACCTTTCCACTCCAGACCACCACTGCCATTTAATGTTTACTTCATCTAAGCAACTTACCTGGTGCTGCTGGTGGATATCCACCCGCTGGGGGATAGCCTGGGTAACTCATTGCAAAGATCTGAAAAGCACGTGTGACACAGTTAATTTCTGTAATGCTTCACTCATTACATCACATACAACTAAGAGGCAACATGTATGCAGTAGCCAATTACCAAAATTTAGACATAAACTGCCCTCTCTGCCCAGGCTTTTCTCTGAGAAACCTCTTTACCATTCTTTTTGCTGGACTAATAAACATATTCAGATAGCTAAGTAGTTCCAGAGTCACTCCTCAGACTACTTTAGTTATTTGTTCCAGTTGCTACTTACTGCTTACTTGGTCTGTTCTGTTGATTAGGATGTATTACTTGAACATGCTTCCTTTATTGAGCTATTAAAATCTCCATAAGCTTGCAGCTCACACAGAACAGTCTGATTAATCAAGAGTAGAAAATCATTTGACAAACAAGCTACATCTCAAGTGAGTAACTGTATGAGAAGTGTTAGAAGGCATCTAAATGCAGACATCTGCTAAAGTGCAAGGTCAGAGTAAGAAGCACAAGGGATACACCTTCATGCTTGCAGCATTGTCATAAAATATGAAGGGTCTACTGACAGGGTAAGATCACTAGAACAAATTGGATCCCTCAAAATGGATAGTGCCTCTGTCAGCACAGAAGTGCACAGAGTCATTAGATGTTCAAAATAGAAGTGGAGGTCAAAAAGGAAGAACAGCTAAATGAAGGACAAAATTAAAACTGTCTTCCAGAATACAAAAGGCCTTATTTTAAACAGAACAACTCCCAGGAACAATGGTAAAAGTAACTCAAGGAGCTTGTTCCAGATGAAGAAAACATCCACAATGAATCTTAACTTCTTAGAGGTTATTTTTAGTGACAATTCCCATTGTCTATTTTTAGAACTGCTGTGCAAACTATTCCTTTGGGTTTTTTTCCCCTCTTTCCCCTTAAGCACTACCTTTTGCATCTGGCTTGTTTCGCCATGTTTTGGATTTCAGCTGTGGAGTTTTGTTTTGGATTTGGTTTGCGTTGCGGGGGGGTGGGTGGCGGTGTTGTTCTTGTGGAATTGTTTTCATTTTGCATAATCATATTAACTTTCCTTTCTGGTTTGCATGGCTCTTTTGCACAACAACAGTGGAATGGAAAAACACCTTTTTTTATTTATTTATTTTTAGTAAAGAAAATACAATTAGGGAATCTTCAATTTATTTAAAAACTGTTTGGACTTCATGCTGCATGCACTAATTTAAATTTAAAGAGAGAGAAATTATCTAAGAGAAACTGCAATGAACAGAGGAGACCAGAAGTTATAACCCTACCTTACCTACTCCAGTATGTAAAGTGACTAACAGACTCAATAAGCAAACACAGCTTATCAGCAGATACAGGTGTATGGGACAGGAGAGAGGTCAGAAGAAAAAAAGATTAAAAAAAAAAATTCAAGAGAAGGCAGTCTGGCACTTCAGAGCCTCTCTAATTCAGTAATAGGCTTTACATAATAAAGCATAAAAAATAAAAAACAATTATTACCAAGTCACTCAAAAAAAACAAACAAAAACCCCACACACAATCTAGATTCTTAGCATGCATAATGTCAATGTGTACATTTTTAGATACAAATCATTACAGCACTGTAACGAATTTTATTTCTTTGGGTGCAACTATAATTATTTTTTATTTTTAGCTTCACAAGCAAATACAATAATGACAGGATACTCAAAAAAATTGTAGGATGCCTTTTCAATAAAGCTTTAGGTACAAATTTAAGGCAAAAGGCTTTTTTTTTTTGTGGCAGAGGGTGGGATAGACCTTGTTTTTCTTAGCGGAGTCGTTTGCTTGCTTTTAATCCTATGTAGACTATTAATTTTTAAATTGAAAAAAAAATTAAAAGAGCCTTTTGGCAATTAAAGCTGAGGTTGAGAAGTAACAGCTAACTTCATCAGCAATCTGAAAAAAAATGTTACTCTCTCTATAAAAATCATCCACTTGCTTCTTTCAAACACTGTATTTATCCAGGACCTTTCCAAGGGGAAATTTTCCCAGACTGGTTTGATTCCAGGCAAACTAGATACACAAACATACTGACTTCTCATGTTCAAAAACTTCCCTGATGACCATCTTTTCTGTAGTTCGAGTCTCTGTTGGCCAGCTCTCTAACTTAAGAAATATTAACATAGAAAGGTAAGTTTCCCAACCATTCCCACAACCTTGTCTCCATTTCATCTTCTAATCCCATCTTCCAAACTTTCTGATGCTACATCCACATCTTACTAAAACTGTCAGTGACGAGCAGCAGTTGGCTGCTGACAACAAAGTGGTGACACAGGCCAGGGAACAGAAGATACAGAAATCCACCCTGCTATACAAATATTGCGTGGGAGTATACAGGAACAGCAAGGTCTGTGTTTGCTCAGTCATAAAAAAAGTAGTGGAGGAAAAAATCCAAACAACCAAACCACACATGGAAAGAGGGAGTGCCCTGAAGGAAATACAGAACAAATACTGTTAAGGTCCTCTCCCTATTCCCAGTGTTCAGTCCTGGAGATTGACCTCAGGGCTCTATAAATAAAGATCTGAGGTTTTACTCCCACAGTGAACATTGATCTCTATCGTGCTTCACACTGCAAGCCATGAAGTGCTCAGGCTCTTCAGCATTTTCCTGCTGCTTGGCAAGGGTAAGAGGAAACAGACCTGCTCATAAGAGATTAAATCTGTAATATACTTTCAATGGGAATCTTGAAAAGATGCTTCTCTAAGACACAGCACGGCAGAAAAAAAAATTTGTATCAAAATTTGTATCAAAAATACAAATTACATATAACAATGGCAGAAGTAAAGAATAAAATTGTAAGGCTGCCAGAAAACTTCTGTTTCAAGGTACAACAGAAATAAGATCAGCAACTGCGTTCACGCCCATTGCTGGAATTTATTTAGTGACTGCTGTTCAGGGTCCAGCTATGCCAAGGTTCAAATAATCTGAGGACAAAAAAACGGATGAAAAATCGTGACCTTTATTTGTCAAAAATAATTAGTTTAATTATGCCCATTTCACAGGGAACATCGAGTAAAGCGAAACCCTTGGCCTTTACTCCTCCACAAGGTTAATTACCAGGATACAGTAGAAAAGGCAGCCTAAAGCTATAAATTACGGTGCCTGCTCTGAGACTGATCCCTGATTGTGAAACCAGCAGAACAGAATTTATCACCTTACAGTACACTGCCGTTTTTCATCAGATATGAACTGAGGCACCCACCACTGCGCTTTTGCAAGACAAGGACAAGCCACAGTCAGCATCATACCAGCTAACTGCTATTTTACGAGCCTGAGTAAGATTCATCTTTGACTCAAGCACTGCAGCACACAAGTTGTTCTTGTACCAGGTGAAATATTTTTCATCCTGACAGATAAAAAGCCCTGCAATTTTAGTTTCTCATTAAGTCTTCTGTGTATGTGACTCCCTGTCTAGTCTTCTTTTCACTATCAAAAAAATAATGTAGTAGAATGGGGTCCTCTTCCAACAGGGCTAATTTCATGCCACCCCAAACTCAGGAAAACTCTTTTACACAGATCTTATCACTCATTGCTCACCTTTACTGGGCTTCATCCAAGAACATATATTTAAAGAGTACTAGTATATCATCCACTTCCTATAGAAAAACTTTCCTTAAAAAAACCCAAACCAGCTCTGAATAGATGGCAAAACAGAAACAAATTCAAATAAGGATTTCTTTAAAAAACTCTCCATTTCAATTGCATGCTAGTATTGCAACTCAGAAGCTCTGCTAGTTTCAATGATCTTTCTAATTCATATAATCATAACTATTACTATTATAGAAATACTTTATTGGAAGATAATCTGGCACTTTTTGACCTGCTGGCATAACCAGGGAACAGGGAAGAGCATCACAAAGGTAGCACTTGCAAATCTAGTCAAAGTAAAGTAGAGCAGTTGCCAGTCCAACAAAGAAAAGCTGAATGGGAAGATAGACACATAAGCTACAACTGAGCTACACTTTTTCAGTGATAGAAGCCCTACACACATGCTCATGCAACAAAAACCAAAGAACTTAATTCAGCTGCAAAGACTTTCAAGATCCATGTGTAGCAAAAACATGAGTTAATTCCAAGAGGGTGATTTCACTTTGGCTTCCTACTCTGCCCTGATCCAAGTGTTTCCTTTTGTAGCACACTCTTGTATTTTAAATATTCCAAGGACAGTATTGCAAGTCAAAACATATACGACAACACAAATACACTCTCCAAACAACGTAAGAAGCAAAAAATAATACTAAATTAAGTTTATGAGATGTTTGAAGAAACAATGGAATGGGATTGTTCTATTTCAAACTCATAACTTGTCATAGAAATAATTTGTTGCAAAACCAGTCATGCTATAAATAGTCTGAATTATGTTCCCAATTGACTAATGCCTCAGGGATTTATGCTCCTCTATTTTAAGTTCCACCATGCAAGAACAAAGTTTTTACATCGTTTGTGCAAGTCAGAATAGGTACATACCAATTACTGCACGAACTAAAGCAATAGTGTAACGTTCAGTACCCTAAAACAATTACTAGAAAAATACCTGATTGTTCATTTCACACCAACGATTTTTAATTAGCTGCTGTGCCCAAGCCTGAAGCACAAAGCCAGGCAGTAGCCCCACTGCAAAAGCAGGAGGGTTCCAGTGTTCCCCAGCCCTGCGAGGCAACAGAACAAAAGGACGACAAAAGTCCTCTGACAATACTTCCCACATTTACACTGTTTGGGCTGCAGAAGAAGCCAAATAACAGCAAGTTGTCCAAGTGACAACTCGCCAAAGACAGGCACACTGGCAGGACCTGCACAGGACCTTAGCTAAAGGCTGTATGGATGTACCGTACACTGCTCACAAAACCTCTGTGCCCCGCACCAGGCTGACAGCCTCGGGATGCCACAGATAAATATAAGTGTGCAAATATATCAGCTTTTTCATAAAGGTGATGGCTTTCGTGCTTTCTAGACAGGGAAGGCTTACACATGCAGCTGTCCAGCAACACCAGGAAGATACCATTCATCAGTGAGCAAATGGACACCCCCCCGGTTCATTCCAGACCATAAAGAATTACTGATTTACAGCTCATTAATTCTTTCCAGGAACAGACTTGCTCAAGAAAGAGCGAATTTAGGGTAGTAAACTAGAAAGACAGGTATTTCACAACAACCATAAACAAGCATTGTGAAAAGAAAGCAAGACAATGGCCTTCAAACCTAGCCTGCACTTGATATAGCAAGCTTTGGTCCTAAAAGTGTACCACTGAAAAGTAACTATTTTTACCCCTAAATCCTAACATTTGTAAGGTGCATTTATTCTCCTAGCTAATAGAAAACCGAGTATTTTTAAAACACTGTCAAATGTAATAACCAGTTACTCGCACTATAGAGAGGTGCACTGTTTACACAATAAGTGCAATTTTCCAAGTTTAAAGTTGTTATCTCTAGCAACAATAACAGGGATATTTGTGCTGTCTGTTTCAGGTAACTTAAGCACCTAATCTAGAGCAACTGGCAAGCCCAAAGTTCAAAACTAACATGCTTTTTTACCCAAGTTAGAGGTCTTTGGGATGCAAAAATTAATCACAGCGAGTATCACTTCATATGCATGTTGACTGTATGGCTGCAGTAAAGTTTTAGCACAAACAGAGGCCTTCAGAAGCTTTAAAACTCATTTATATTTTTAATATGGGATTGATTTGTTTGACAGTTCTTAAGTCTGCTAGAAGTTCAGATCCAAAAGCCTGAATCAGATGCCCACCTCTCCTACAGTTTAACTGAATTAATGACTCCAAAAAAGAAAGGAAATGGTGAAGTCCGGTGCTTCCTCAAGAGAACAGCTGAGCTAAAGAACAGAATGACCTACCAGCGACACTTCCCCAATGCCCTCAGAAAAACCCCACCACACCCACACTTTGTACTAAAAGAAAAAAAAAACAAAACCAAACAAATCCCCAAAAACTAAAACACTTTTAACCCTCCCTTAAGAATAAGACAGTATCTCCTCTCTCAGTCAGAGAAAGCATAAGGGAAAAAAGGAGGTAGTATCTGGCAGGGACTTAGTTCACTTTCTTCGTGTATCTTATAAAAGAACATTGTTATGTATCAGACACCACTGACACTCTGCACTCTACAGGGAACAGCCAAGTAGTGGGGCTGTGTGGGCTTGTGTTTGTTTTATTCAGTCTAACTTTACACAATCTAGTGACTAGCACTGGTCCACACTCAGCATCTGTGACAGCTGAACAGTGTGGATACAATTTCACATATACAAACAAAAAAACAGCTGCTAAGCATAGGCAGGATTGGCTGCCTGGTCAATCACAAGCACATACGAAAAATTGTGTCCTAGACGGGCACCAGTGAGTCCCTACTCTGACCTGTAAGTCACTTCAGGCTTGGCCCAGCCAGCATCTAACCTCTTATCAAGATTCTGCAGCAAGCTCTGATAAAATCTGGAACAAACATGGAGCAACAATAGAAGCTCCACTGTTATTGCTGTCCTTTGATTTGCTTTTACCACTGCATTACATTCTTCCCAGCTTGGGCAACTGCCTGAAGGAAATTCAGCATTTACATCAAACACACCTGCTTTCAGACAAACTGGCAAAAGCAAAGGGACGACCTTCACTTCTGTGCGTGACAACAACTCCAGTTTCAAATAGGTGAAAGTGTTGCTCACTGAAGGGTAAACATCTAGCTTTTTCCTCCTTTTTTTTCCCTCCAAAAAAGTCTTTTGCCACATTCTTCAAGAGAAACTCAAAACAAAAGTCACTACATACAGCTAACAAGTCTCTGTCCTTATTTCCAACAGTTTACATAATACATTTTTAAAATATATCCAACAAGAAACATGTTTCAAGGTAGTTGACATAAATGTACGAAATAAAAAAAGAAATTACACTGGTGCCATTATTCAGTTGTATATTTAATGTAATGGAAGCCTTTAACTGCAATTTGAAGCTGACAGAAAAGTTTCTATGGATGATTACATAAAGCCTTGGCTAAACATAAATGAAACTTTCAAATTGTTCAGAAGCCCTGCTATTTCTGTAGCCACAATTAAACCATCTGCTGTTTTCAATTACAACTCTGCTTTAACTTCAGCTTCCTTTTCTTATCCCTAGATCTCTATAACAGAGCTAGAACTATATAAGCTCTGTCTTAGCTCTGATTAATGCAATGTTACTGAACAGACCCTCTGGAAGCTCCATCTTTCAAGACTTGCTAGAGGTCTAGGAAACAGCATCTCCTGTGAACTTCAAAGCAGACAGACTTCTTGGCTTGACTTTTTGTAGTAGATCAAGTTCAGTATTTTAAGTTGTTACCTAACACTACATCTTTACAATGTTCTTTTATTTGACTACATAAAGGCCCCCATGAAATATATTCATCCCACTGCTCATTTCATTATATCTTTTAGTGACTTCTGACATTTCACAGAATTTCCAGTCTAATGAGTCAAAACTTCTGGGGACTATAGAGAACAAGCTAAAGAAGTGACAAAGCATATGAATGAATGTGATGACTACTCCAGAAACTTAAGTACAGATTCACAGAGACATTTTGGCCTCTGACCTCATACTGAGGTCTCATATTGAGGTCAGACAAGAGAAAGATGCATAAATATTGTTGACATAAAATCATTAGGCCCTTCAAAATCTCGCTGAATCTTTATGGTATTCTATACAACAAATTCTCCCAGTGCATTGGGAGCAGGGGGGAAAGAAGTCACAAGAAGTAGCTACAGAGGCACTTTCAGGAAGAAAAAAAATCAGCAGAAATGCAGCGGGGACAGGGCCACAGGTGAAACGGGAAGCAATGCTCAGTGCAAGTTACCCTGCTGCATCAGTGGGAGGAGAGTGGTCCACATGACTCTCACAGCAGCTTGCAAAACAGGAAATCATAGAAATAGCCAAGCTAGGGGGAAAGCGTTCATACACTCGAGCCTTACAGCAGGCATACACTCACACTAGTTTTGTACTGTTTCTGATGTTACTGTGAGTGCTCCAGTAAAGCACTGACTCACTCAACAGAAAATAACTGTGCTGGGGTTGCCAGGAAACAAACCTCCCACCTCCTACAGCAGCCAGGCTTTTAGATGCACAAACCCTAATAACGAGCTCCTTCATCAAAACACACTGCACCAGCACTTTTCTTCTCTCTCGCCAGCCTGCTTTCTCTCCCGCCAGCCTGCTTTCTCTCCACACCTTCACCTCAGTCTTTCTGCCTCAGTGCATCTGGCTCCCTTTTAGGCTGAGCTGCCTTACATGCTTCTGCCACTCCCTCCAGAACGCTGTCCCTCCTTATCAGGAAGGAGCTTCCAGGAACTACCATTAATCTATGAAAAAAAGAAAAACATATCCCACGAAAATACTCCCTTACTGCCCAGAAACAGGATGGGGACAGAGAGGGAACTTCATCTTTCTTCAAGATGTTTGTGTGGTTTTATGTCGCACACACGTAGCAAGAGTTGAAGAGTGTTGGTTTTAAGACACTTAAGTGTCTCGAAGGCACTCTAAGTACATGCCGTATAAGAAGTAGTAAAGTACAAGAGGTAGTAAAGTTCTGAAGTTTGCAAAATGGGACCTTCGAGGGGCGGAGGGGAATAAAAAAAAAAAAAAAGCATTGCGTAATGTCCAGCCTACCATCTTAGGCTGCTTTCTAACTGTACACATCTAAATTACAAGCTCGAGATAAGACACGGGCACAGGCAAAGTACCGAACTGCAACGACAACAGCAAAACACCTCTTCTCCTCCGAAACCACCCCATTTCCCTAGGAAACGGGAGTCGTTTCCTACCAACCGCGGAGCTCCAGGACGCCCCGACCTCCCCTACGCCCAGCCCCGGGCCGCTGCCCGTCACCCCGGCTCCTGCCGCCCCAAGGTCCCCCCGTCCCTGCGGGGACACCGCACGGCCCCGCACACGGGCTGTCCGTCACCCCCTGTCCCGCCCCGTCCCGTCCCGTCCCGGGGGTCGCGCCTACCGCGGGTGCTCGGGAGCCGCTGCCACCGCCCGTCCCGGCTGCTCGGGGCGCTGCGGGCGAGGCCGGGGAGCGCCAGGAGGAGGAGGAGGAGCCGCTGCGGCCGGGGCTCCTTCGCCCTCCCCGCCGCGGTGCGGGGCGGGCCGGGGCGGGCGCTGGGAACGTGCCGGGCGCGGCGGCAGCGCCGGGGAGGCGCCCGGGCCGGGAGCGGGAGGCGGTGGCACCGGCCGGGGTTGGAAACACAGCACGGCAGGTCCGACCGAGAGGCGGCTTCCAGCGAGGGGCCCCTTTGATAAAAAGAAAACACACGGCGGGGGTGGGGGAAGAAAGGAGCTCTGCCCGTCACATGGGCAGCCTGGGCATTCCCCGAGGGCACAGCGTAGCCCGAGGGAGCGGGTGACACGGCTAAAGCAAGGACGGTACGGTTCAACTCAAGGTTGTAACATCGGATTTAAGCCCACAAACTGCCTGTTCTCACCAGGAATTCGTAAGACCTTTCAGAAAACATGCCTTCCAGGCAAGGTGGGACAGAAAACCCCATTTTTTGTCATATGTTACATTCGTATTCCTTGAGTAAAATTCTACCAAAAATTTGGAGGAAGGAGATCATTCATGTTGACCTTTTCTAGCACAAACAGTACTAGCTAAAGGCTTCAATAAACATCTTTTTTTCCTACATGCATTCTTTAAAGATGAGTGAAATTGCTCACATGGAAGCATTTAGGGGAACAAAACAAAATAATAAAAAGGAAAAATGAAAAGGGCATTTTCCAACTACATTTTGTTTGCCAAGACACTAATCAAAATAGCAAGCACAGCATTATCTGACTGAATCAGAGCATTATACAACTTGGGTGGGGAATGAACTTGTCCTTGCAGCTGGGATTTTTGCGAACAGAGTCCAGAACCTCCTTTACAGCACTTGCTTCCTTAATACATATGCATTCTAACGGGTGATTTCATTTAGAATGAAACTAATTTGGATAGATGTGTTCATGCTTCTTAAAGCATACCTCCCGTTCAACCACTTCATACAGTGAGTGTGACCCCATGTGGTACAGAATATCCCTTGGGTCAGTTGCAGTCAGCTAAACCGTGTCCCCTCCCAGCTCCTTGTGCACCCCAAGCCTCCTCGGTGGTGGGGTGGGGTGAGAAGCAGAAGGAGCCTTGGCTTTATGTAGGAGCTGCTCAGCAATAACAAAAACATGTCTGTATTATCAGTGTGTTCAGCACAAATCCAAAACACAGCCCCATACTAACCACTGTGAAGAATGTAAACTCTACCTCAGCCAAAACCAGCACATTGGCTTTTTGTGGTTTAGCACAAATTATGAATTTATACCCAGACTATTTTAAGCCTTACTGATATAAATACATTTCTGATTAATAGGCAAAGCTAAACATCGACACAGGTTTTGATGCAGATGGAAAAATGAAGATGTGCCCATAAAGTAGCTCACATCGAATGAAGACCAGGGATCTTGTCCTCTCAGTATGCTGGTATTGCTTCTCTTGGGAGTTAACTGCTCTCACTTGTGTCAGCCAAAAGGGGCCACATGAGCTCTAACAGAAGAGTTCTGTTAACCAGAGTAATTTTGACTGAAACAGGTTAGGAGCCGTTCAGGGGAGCTGCTACTCCCATTGGATGAGGACACAGTGACCCTACACAAAGGGTTACTTCTTCTTCCAGCAGGATAAGAAAAAAACCCAAACCCATATTTCTGCAACTTCAGTACTGCTATTTTTTCATGTAGAAAAGCCCTTTGAGTATCATGCCTAGGCTGGAAGGGATGTATGAGGAAGCTTGTACTGCTGCAACCAGCCTGGTATTCATTCCAGACCAGGTTGTGCTCACTTTGAAGTCAATTGCAATGTTCCATGGATTTAACCAAGGTCCAGATTTGGCTTACTTCTATGAATCCCTCTATTTATCCAACCTCAGTGACTGGAAGCCCCACACCTTTGACACTGCATTCATAAACAGAAAACTGGACTAGCTATGGCAGCATATGGAATATTCTTCTGACAAGGGAATCAGTGTATAGAAACCTCACTACCTGTCATTTTCAGACAGTCAGGGAATGAGGCATTTGCTTAATCTATTTTATTTTTGAAAATTTTTCCACAGAAATGATAATGTCCTAGCCTACAGTTTTTGGGAGCTTTGGCTGGAGCAAATCCCTCTCCCTGCAAAACTTGTTACGGGCAGCATAAAGCCCACTTTTGCTCATCTTCAGCAGTATTACATCTGATACTCCCACAGAGACATTCACAGAATAGTTGCTGCCAAAAAGGGACAAGCAACACCCTCTCCTTTCCACCCTTCACTCCACTTTTTTTTGACCCTTATTAGATCAGCTTAACTGTATCATGGTTTCCTACCAGCAGTGTAGGTCTAGGAGCCTTACTGTTTCTGACTAGGACTGTCCTCTATATCTTTGTAACACATTTAATCTCAAAAGTACATTAGAACAATTTACTGGTGAAGTAAATATTAAGTCACAACTGGACTGACTACTTCTCCAGAGCAGGATGTAACTGCAGGTATTTTCCTTAAGAGTTTACAAGAGGAAAAGTGCAGAAACATGCAGTATAACATATGGTGTTACGTGTATTTGTTATATGTATATTGTATACATACCTTTTAAGACTGGTTTTCAATCAGTTCAGTTTAGGAATCCTAAACCCAGCCTGGAAGTGGAACCACTCCAGCACAGAGTTCCTAAGGTAACTGTGACAGCCATGCTGCGCAGCTAATACAGAGAGGAAAACAAGGATATTTTCACCAGTTAAAGTTACAAGAAGCCTACCAGCAAGTTTTAATATACTTTTAATTTTTTTCAGCCTTTTGGGGTTTAATATTTAAACGACAGAACAGCCAAACCTCACGTGCCGTGCAATTGAACAGAGGCTTTTTTTTACTCATATTAAAAACTGTCACTCTGTATTAGGATTTCAAATCAAATGCATGCAGACATGCATTTGATTGATGCCACAATCAGGATAAGACAGCAGAGATGAGGCCTAGAACCCTTAGTATTGGGATAGGTGAGAGCTGGCATGTCATCTCAAGCACAAGCATAGTCATACTGACATTGTGCTGATATTGACTCAGTACCAATTCAAACAGAGAAGCCTTTGTGGGAGAACCCACAAAAATCACAGCAGCATTTCCTGCAAGCACTGCATTTTCCTAGTCCCCCTTCCAAACTTTAGTTCCAACCTTGTACATTTCCAAGTGGATTTGTGCCATAACAGGACACAAACCAGAACCAAGTGATGGAAAATAGTACAATAAGCACCATCAACACTCCCGATTTCACAGGCACTGTCTTCCTTTTTTCCGTATTTATTTTGCAGAATTTCATTTCCATTGCTAAAATATTCCACTGGTAAAAACTCAAAAAAAAAAAAATCCAAAACCCCAACAAAAAATGATCTGAGTGTTTACGCACTAAAAGCAAGAAGAAAATACAAAAGAAAAAATAAAATAAAATTTGCAAGTATTATAACGCCTTCTTTCAGGCAGCCTAGGAATGTTGAGTACCAGCCAGGCTGTGGTGTATTTTGGGGAGTTCTAGCCTGGAATCTGAATGGTCCAGATTACCCCACAGGCTTCCTGCATGAACTTGATCAGGTTCGGATGCTCTGAAGATACATGTCCATACAGCCTACATTCATTTTGAGCCCTAAGGAACTGATAGGCATCATTTGTCAACTCCCTCTTATGAGAAAGGGAGTCCTCTCACAGTCATTCTATATTGTAGTTCGCTTCTTTACAGTCCTGTTAGGGGATGGAGATTTTGGAAAGACAGTCGCCCAAATACTTCTACTCTGCTTTAGTGACAAAAGTAATTTATTTCCCTTCCTTGGTTTTTTACTACTCCTGAGCATTCTGTAGGTTTTATATTTACTGTTTTTTGCACATGGTTTCTAACTTCTGCAGCTTGCAACTCTTCAATGCACGTTTTCCCTTCTTCATAACTGTTAAATCAGATCCCTGCAAGACAATATCATGTGCTTGTATTTTTCTCCCCTGCTTGTTGCTCCACAGGTTCTTTGTACCCGCTGGTGTATTAGGCTTGCTGATATTTAGATAGCAGCATTACCCTCAGTTGGTGTTACACTCCTGAGAAAATTCTACTGCTTAAAATCCATTGCTTGGAGGCAAGCTTAGCTGAACTGACTTCTGCAGTCCAGCTTCATTTCCCTGGTGCATTGGTGTTGCAATGGGAGACTGCAATGCTTAATGTCTCTGCATTGCCACTAGTCTGGAATAAAGGTGATAGAACTTGTGATGGACTGTGCAGACTACGTTATCATAGGGCATCTACCTTAGGCCTGTGTAGGTCTTCAGCATACAAGATTTTTGCTGAAATAATTTTCTTTCATGTATCTTGTGTTTTCCCCAAAACAATCATGCTGTTAGCTTTGATCTCTGAGTCTGTCAATCTGAGCACCTTCCATTATTACTAAAGGCATTCACATTAAGATAAGAGCAAATTTTGCTTTCCAGGGTGTGCAGGTTATGGAGTGTTGAGCATGCATTTGTATGTAAAAATTACCCTTCACATGCAGCAGAATATAGCCTTGAAATAAACATTTTCATCAAGGAGCAGCAGATGGAAGTGCTTTAGTTTCCATTTTGTATTAAAGAAACTTGTCATTAAACTCTTAACAGTATTACAATTGGACAGCTCTGTGTTTTACTGCTTGGTGGGCATAACCCAGCTTACTTTGGTGGGCTGACACTTCGCCACACACACTCAGAGAAGTCACTAGTTCAGCCCTTTAGAAGTCAGATTTTCTACCATTTGTTTAGATTTTCTGCTTTGGGTTGTATCTTGTGTAAAACTGAATTTTGAACTCCAATTAACATTTAACTCTAAGTAGTAGAGTTAGCCAACAGGAAAAGGAACTCACAGAAACAGACTGAGCTGGCCCTGGCGCACACACTCCACCTACACCTGCAGAGTTCAAGCTCCCAATATGGGGAAATAGATAAATATTTGCTTGCATTTTTAAGTCCTTCTGAACACAGTTCATTCGGGTGACTGGGAACCCCATCTGAATGGGTTCTAGATGAGCCATTTATCCTTATGTGTCAATTGTGGCAGTTTGTAATAACATTCTGAACTGTTTGCTTCATCATTGTAAATGACTTTCCAGCCCCACAAAGTTTCTGGGTGGAGCTTTATATGACGTAAACGCACATACCTGCCTTTTTTTTTTTTATCCTCCATCTCCAGGAAGTAGAGAGCAAAGCAGCTTGGGCAGTCCAACACTCAGCAGAATCAAAGAGTTTCCAAACCAGGTCAATAGCTGAGCAGATGATTTCTCCTGGGCAGAAGAAGAGCAAGGGTCTCTGATAAATTCACAGAAACTAAAGAGATTTATCCAACCATATATTGTATTTCAACAGCATGTTTCAAAATTTGCATTTTCAATTGAAGGATATTTGGTTTGCAGCAGAATTTCTGAAAAAATGTAAGCGAAATTTAAATAAAGACAGTTTTTCTAGCACTTCCCATACTCTATTATAGTCTGCAAAAGGCAGCAGGGTTGTTCTGAGCTGGCAGCAGGTAACTCCAGTGATTACAACATCTACAGTTTAGATGCCATTATTTTCAATGGCAAATTATTGCACTGCTTTTCCTATAACTTAAGCAGGACCTGTTTCTTTGGTATTTTCCATACTGCAATTGCAGATAAAAGTATTAAAGAATGACTTTCATTATGACTTGTATGTAAACTGAGAAAACGTGAGCTGTTACAAGTACATATATCTACAATATCAGAGATTTCACAATCCTTGTGTTTACAGACACCATCTCTCCCTATTTCTAGAGGTTTAGAAGAAAAAGACTATCCCAAAAACACGAACAAATTATTAACAATAGTGCCAATGTTTTGTGTAGTCACACAAGTGACATTTTGTCCTCTTACCTGACCCTGATTTCCATGTCTCAGGTGAACTATTGAGAGAAGTCATCACTGTAGGGTTAACCAAGAGGTGTTATTAAACGATGATTTAATGATGACTAAACAATAATGAAAAAGGTAGTCAAACACTCTGCTAGTTACTACACTTCTAATAATTAAGCTAGCTTTGTATACAGTATGCTTTAGATCTAACACGTCACTTACCTTGTTGTAGATATCAGATGCCAGGTAAGGGATTGCTTGACCTCAAGGAGCAACCTTGAAAAGCATTCCTGCTCATGGGGAGATCACCACTGTGCAGCCCATGCAGGAGAGCTTAACAGGCTGTGGGGGCTGCAGATATTTGTGGTGCAAAGTGACTGGTCTGTAGTCAAACTCCTCTCTGATGTATGTGCAGGTGTGCAGCTGTAGCAGTTTGAGTTTTGTTCGGTCCCAGTTCAGGCTGGTCCTGCTGACTCCTGGTCAGACCTGACCTAAATTCTTCAGGTTCCTGAGAAGATACAGCTTAGCATAATTTCTCAAGGTTTGCACAGCAGGGCTGGCTTCAGCCAAGCCTCTTTGTTGGTGATGCCAACAAATGATGTACCATTAACTCAGAGCAGTGCCCATCACACCATACAGTTTGGGAAACAATTTTGGAAAACAAATACCTCAATTCTTATATCCCATTGCTTCCGAGGTAATTGTTCAATACTCCTGTCTTAAAGCTATGTTTCTATTATTGCCTCCTCCTTATTTTCTTATCACTTTGCATTTCTGATAAAAGAAGGTGGGATTTGGAGTCGCTTACAAAGCTCCATTTAGCCTTCATTCTAGTTTTGACACCTTTTAGGTCCTCCTTTCAGGTGTCATGCATCCACAGCTGTTCACCTTTCCTGTGCTATTTACTAGAACTGAACCCTCTCCCCTATCTTTTGTTCTTCTTTCCTCACCTTGAAGTGTCAGAATACAGCATATTGAACTATCCTTTTTTTCCCTCATCTACTATATATCCCTCTTTCATATTTGTGTGGTGATTCTTCAGGGAAAGGAGTGCCTGTAGCCTATTCATATATTAAGTATGTCAAAACAATCATGGAGCTGCAAATATGACTACTCAGTGAACATCAAGATCTGGGTGACTTTAGCCTGTCCATTCTTCAGATATCCTTCCCTAAAACTGGAGACAAATATCATAAATCTATCCTCAATGTGAGGATAAAAACCAAGAGGACCACATAAAGATAAACATTCTACATGTGCAACACTTGTATGTAATTATTAGTCAAAATTGAAAGGCTTAATAAAAATTCTCAAGACTACCAAAACACAGTACAAACTGTAGTTAAAAGTGTAACTTGTCAGAGCTTCTGATCATTGAATCTGATGCCTGTGGGGGTCATCTGTGCACAGCAAGCTCTGAGGGGCTCCTTCACCTCATTAATGATACGGGTCAGCACCTCCTCAAACTCTGCCTCCAGCTGCACAGCGTCCTGCTGTGGCGAAACAGTTTCTTGGGGCATAACTCTTGGAACATAATAAGCTAGGTCTCATATATAGAAGGAGCATAATCTTCCCATGACTCAGCCCTGACTCACCAGGAGCCTTTCCCACATTTAGGGAAAACCCTGTCATTAAAGCCATCTTTAGCACAGATGACCTTTTAACCAAGATTGCTTAAAATATTCTGCAACCATTAAGAAAAGCAAGCATCTGAGATGTCCAGATCCTGAAAGAGTTGGATGACACAGTATTTAACTGAAACTGAATAAAATCCGTTTTATGTTCTTGGTATTGACAGCAATGAGGCAGCATTTGTGTAAAAGGAAGAAGATAAATTCGGAGTTTTTCCAACAAACACTGCCTCCTCAGCTGTTACCTTGAATCAGCACATACTTCTTCACTTGCCTTCAAACTGCAGGGAGCGAGAGTCTCCTGGTGGCGTTGGAGTGCACAGCTGTGCAGCCTTGGGTGGCCCTGCTGCACCACACAGGTCCTTCCTGCAGCTGTAACCAGCAACCCAACTGTGTCCTTTCACTGCGGCTCTGCAATAGTAATTCACCCTTGCCGAGGAATTCTCTTCTCTTTCCTTCTCTCTCCAACTCAGCCAGTCCCAGGTGATTACAACTGGCCTCAAACGCTTTTTTGTTTGTTTGTTTTGCACCCCTCACCCTTATACTTTAAGCCCTGCAAACCTCCTTTGATTGAAGTTTTAAGGGAGGGAGCCTCATTGTATCCTGAACTAGAGACTTACATTTTCATATTTAGAAGCAATATGAAAAAAAGAAATAGATGTTTTCTACAAAGCAGCTGCCACGAGCAGAGCCTGTTATCCAAGGTGGCTCAAAGCACAAAGGAATGATGGCTCGGTGCTAACATTTAAGATTCAGAACTTTGGTCTATTTTAATACATTTCATGATGAGTCAGAGCCCTCTCCTAGAAATAAGGAAAGGCATTTTTTCTTTTCTTTACATAGTTATGCTATTTCACCTCAGAAATACTTAACACTGACAGATATGAGCCACTGACATTCCTGCTTCCTTCGATTTTGATTTGCTTCAACAGCAGGGAATGAAAAAATGTGTCAAGAGAAAATTCTGAATGTGATACTTAGATGTAAATAGACCAGAATTATGCAGTGTCAAAGTTTGCAGTTCAGTTTTGGCTGGTTGCTTTTGTTTGTTTGATCACAACAGCATTAATGGAATTGCTGAGATTACATGCACACAATAATTTTATCTCACAGTTACACATAGATTTCCCAACAGAGGGAGCCCTTTTACTGTCTACCAAAATTTTATCGAAGTGAATATTCACAGAGGTTTCAAATAATGACAGTGTCCCTGCTGTGCAGCTATCATCCCACGAATTGCAAAAATGAAAAAGGTTTGCAAAATAAAGTCACCTCAGGGTATTTAGCAGATCAAAATATGGGGTAATATCAGATATCTAATGACTAGAAATGCACTGGAGGATTCAAGTGGCCGTTTGTGTTATTACAGCAGTTATATCTAGGGGTACAGCAATGAAACATCTATGAGAGTAATTACTTTAAAATACATTAAGAAGAATTATGTCAGAAAAACATATAGTTCCCCTATGTCTGCAAATCATTGTTTAACTATAACACTCCTTTGAGTTCTTTCCTGTTGTTGCAGCCATCAATTGCCAAACAGAAACTATTCAGGCTGTAGTTTGGAGGGAAAAAAATAATTAAAAAAAAAAATCTTTCTTCTACATTGTCATTTCATTAAAGTGTCATGTAATTTTTATCACAATCGAACTAACTTGTATACAGTAAGACCTTCAGAACTTCACTTACTCTTTCATCACAGCATAAACCAAACTTTCTTGTGAAACATGAAAATGTTAATTTAGTATTTTGGAGCCACTGTTTGGATTGTTACTGTTTCTGCTTCTTACCCTCTACATATAGTGGCCAGTTGCCTTCTGACTTCATGAGAGCATTTCAACAGCTGATTTGGTGATGACATGAATCCTGTTCCAGACTAGTTTGGACGCAGCATCTTAGTGTACTTAAGGAAGAAAAAAAAGGCAGAAATAGCATTTATTCTGACTACACCAAAGTAAACACTTTATAACTACAATATATTGCCTAGGCTAGCAGAGTTTTGTGAAATATGAAGAAACCAAACCAAGAACTGAGGAGCGATCCCATTTACTTGCCTAGAGGTATGATGATTACTAGCAGTGTCATAAGGACAAAAACATGAGGTTACATTCACATCTGTGGGACAGTAGCTCCTCCCTTCGCACAGAAATTTACATTTTTATGGTAGTTAAGACTGAAATGCTCATGAAACAGCTCTGAAACCTCTGGGTTTTTTTCAGCTTGATGTATCCCAGTGAGCCTTTAAAAAAAATAAAAATACAAAACTAGTATTACCTGTATCATCCCATACCCTCCCCTCATTTCACTGGGACCTGGGTTTACACTGAAATTCCAGTGGTAGCCCTCTTCCCAACCAATTATCTTCTGAAATTAGTTCAGGATAGGTAAACTAGTGCCAAGGAAACTGCAACAAAATTGAATGTAATTGTTAATGGGAGCCAAATTGACATTTTTTTTTCTTCTTCACTTTCAAATAAGTAAAACTCTTTGTTTTCTACTTTCTCTTAACACTGCAAACAGATCAGCTTTGCGAGTTTTGGACGTCTGGCCATTTTAGATAAACATTCCAACCTTTCAAGTGTTTACAGACTAAACTGCAGAGCTAAATGTTTATGTTGCAGTGAATAACTTCAGCATTGTATTTAACAGAAAGGCTGCTGAAGTAATATTTTTCAATCAGTAGGTGAAGACACACGCTACTGAAATAACCAAAATTTTAAAGGAAGATATTAATACTAGTCTGTCCATAAATATTTAGCATATTTCTATGTAGTAGGCTTTATAGTTGGAATATATAAAACTTCCACAGTGTACAAGGTTTCTAAGTTTAAATCTATTCCCAGGCCCTTTGAAAAGAATTATTATAGCTTTTTAGCTTCTATGGAAAGTAGAATGTAGATTTTGGGGTATCAAATTGTATATTCCTCCCCTAATTCTAGTTTAATATGAAATAAATCCTTGGCCTTGTATTTCAAAGAACATGACCTGAGATATTGCTAGGAAAAGGGTTTGGATCCTATTGTTGTACTTGTGCAGGACAAGAGTCCACCCTGACAGGTGCAAAACTACATAGAGCAGAGAGCTGGTCTGGTCCAGAAGAGATAATTTCTGGAGCAAAATAGCTGTTTTCAGTCAAATCTTTACTCAGTTTTAAATAATGATATAGCTTTCACCTGCTGAAATTAATTTGAATCATGTCTCTCCTTGGTATTTACATTTTTCTTACTCTTTGGGGGCAGCAACAACGTCTAACAGTGTGTAAACCTCAAAGTATGCCATTCACTCCACAATACCACTTTGCTTGCAAAATGAAAACAAGCTGGGGTACAATATTGCTTCTAAGAAGAAAACCAACATGAAGAGAGCTGCAGAGGGGCATCAGCTTGCAGGCTGTGTTATTCATTGCTCAGCTTGTCATGTAAAAACTTTCCACTTTAAAGCAATACAATGCAGATGAGGATATTTCTTAATTGGTGGTTAACTTGTATGTTTCCATTTCACTGAGTTTGGTCTGGATGTGTTTTCTGCAAGGTCAGAAGAGTTTGCCCTGGATCGGCTCCTTCAGGGATCTTACCATTACACGTTTCCTGTTTTGCACATGACAACACAGTAAGCTTTTTCAGACACAAGCTGTATGTATAAGCCTTCTGAGCTGAGTTACTACTGTACTGCTGCAAGAATCAGACAGTACAAAGCCACAGGAAAGAAACTCCTGACTGAAACCTTTGCCATCTTTCTATTGAGTCCTTCAGAACTTGAACACAAACAAGTAGAATTCAAAGAGTGACCACCTCAGGATTTTAATTGGGTTTTCAAATCCCTCATTGTAAAGGGATCAAATATAGCATTTAAGTTTTGTCTTTTGGCCATTGCTTAGGCAAGTCAATTTTCTCTGTGTCAGAGTAGCTGCATTAGCACTTATCAACTCTGGTAATATGAATTTACCAGAGACTCAGTACAGGCACATCCTTTCCAACAAACCCAGAAGTATTCAGGCAACAGTTCCTGAAACAACTGCTAAAAACTGGCATCACTACTCCTTTTCCACAAACTACTTCATCTATGCTTAAATCAGCAGGCTGCTTCTCACTCCAAACAATTTTCTGGAAGTTCCAAGTTATTTAGAGGTTGAACCATGTCCAGTGCTTTACAGTAACTCTGCTGTATTGACGATAAATATAGTGTTTTAAAAGGAACTAACATCTCCAAGAGTCTTCTGTTAAGATATTGTATTGTAAAAGGAATTTTTTAAAGAGATGGCAACAGCAAAAGCATGGAAATTACAAACGAAGTGTAAAGGAAACAATCATCAAGAAACACAGTTTTGGGGTTTTCTTAATCAGTTCAGTTGGAGATGCAATGTAGACATCCATCTGAAAGTCCTGATGGTGATCTATGAAACTGAGAATAGGGCTATAGTTTTAAGACGGTTTATTTCAGCCAAGCATCACTGAAATTACACCTGAAGACTTGGCACAGATCTCACTTTTTCCAAGACTGTTGGAATCACAGTCCAAACCAGAACAATGCATCCCCCATGCACATTTCTATTGCTGTCTGGCCACAGAGCATTTTTGGAGCATCTCAAAGATAAGAAAGAAATCGTCTGAAATTGTCAGGTTTGTCCTGACATGATCCTGAAATAGTGCTCTTCTCTGTGCGTGAAACAAATATAAAGGAGGACTTCAGACTAATTGACAGAATCCTAGAGTCCTCAAAATTGGGAGTGTTACGCATAATTCACAAAACTCTTTCCTGTGAGAAAACTCTTGCAGTACCTAGGTCAGAACAGCAGGAGGGGATAAAGGCAGCCTTCGTTTTTGGGAGCTTCAGCCATCAGGGAGTCCCAGGCATAGTGGGACTGGGGTAAAGGCTGCTGTCTCCTCCCTCCGTCCCAATGCTTTCTGCGTTGTTATTGTCCCAGAGGAAGCTCTGCATTGAAGGAGCCTGGCTTGCCTGTTCGTAAAATCAGGAAAGGAAAGCATTGACAAAGATGAGCCAGAAACAGTGCATCATCCTGCAGGACACTGGTATCTAAACTTAACATTTGGGAAACAAATTCAAAGGAAGAATTTAAGAAAATACATAGAAACATCATAATTTCTTTCTGGTATTTCTGAGGATCCTGACCACAGAGTATTTCACCAGTAAGCCAGTAGCCTGTTCCAGCTTCAAAGATGGACCATCTCACTTCACACACAACGAAAAACAGCTACAGGGAAAAATCTGATGCCTGCTTGAATCCCTCAGTGAGCTCAGGGCAGGCATATCCCTGAACACTGCAGGGACTGCTTGAATGAAATTCAGTACAGGACTGAAGCCGAATTCTCTGTTCTGACAGCTGCTTGGTGGTGTGCAAGACCCCAGCTAGTGAGCTCAGATCAAGCCTCAACAAGCACATGCTTACCTCTTAAAATAGTACACTCTGGCAATAGGTTGTAAAAAGACAAAGATACACATGCTATAAAACCTAATTAACATTGCATCCCATGTCATGGCCTGCCATTGCCCATGATGCACAGTAAAGGAAGGGTTTACTCTCCAGGACTTTGACAGCTCAGCAAGGTGACTCTCCACCCCTGGAGTGGAGAGATTTTTATCTATTTTCCTATAATGAAGTATTTTTAAAGGAGTGACACAGATGCTAGAAATGGGGAAGACATACCATTGCTTCATCTAGTTGTATTCCATGCCTAAACAAGACTGATCTCAACTGTAATTTATGCATGCTCGAGCCAAACTACTGTTTTTTGTGGAAAAAATTACTCCACTTTTATCTCTGCAGTCTCTATAATAGAGTTCACCATCAGCAGAGTAGAGAAGTTTCTCTTTCCTGACTACAACCTGATAGTCTGTCTTATACCACTGTTGAATTACTCACTTCACTCACCAATGTTTGTGTACATCAAGTATTTACTGGCATTTACCTTGAATTCTCTGCAGGGAGACTTCAGTCCTTTGAGGGTTTGAAAAAACTACAGTCCCTATTCACGGCTCTACTAATGTACAACATAAAATGCTAATTGGATTCTTATCGTTGCTCTGCATATAATTTCTAGTCTGTCCATATTATCCAAATATAATAACTGGGTACTGAATAACAATTCAATGAACAGTTTTGATCACTACCTTCTGCACCTACAAACCCAAGCTTGCATCATGTGTATTTCCTTGCCAGAACATTGAATGAACATATGTGTGCAGTGACATTATTACCACCCTCCTGTATTTTAATTCCTAACTATCTTTCTGTAGAAGAATGACAGCATATAAACTGCATGATCTATGGCAAAGCAATTTTGTTCATTTCTTATTCAAGCATCTTAGTTCTACAGTTGTTTCTCAGCCCATTCTAACATTTACAGTTTCCTATCAATCTGGTACTATCTGAATATTTTACTGTTATTCTGCTCCTATTTTCTTTTACAATAGGCTCATGATATACTTTCAATTCATGTTTTTTGAATCAGTAGTTCATCTATGTACACAAGAGTAAAAAAACAGAATAAACATTTGTTCAGTGTTATCTCCCACTATGCCTTGCATTTGCAATCTATTGTTTCTAACCCTGAGTTCAACTCTAAATTTATTGTACTCTAGGCTTTTAAAATTTGTTTGAAGCTTATCAACTGAAACTCTAAAGTCCTAGTAGTGGAAGCTTAAGAAACCATTTACCTACCATCTGTGTCAAATTACACTCTCACTTCTACCTATATGATCAGAAATAGAAGAACTTAGCAACTTCAAAATCCTTTTTCCAGGATCTGGGGGAAGGGTGGGGGGACTAGTGCAGCCACTTTACTAGATATGAGTTATTAACAGCAATTACTTACCTTCTTTTGATATATTAGGAGTGAGACATGATTTATTTTTAAAGCAATCTAGTATTCATATTAACTACTAGTGTCTAACAGACTGACATGATTAAATCACACAAAACCTAAGCTGAGTTACGTGGGTAAGAGGACTTGCTTCAGAATATTCCATAAAACAATTCCTGATGTTTTTGAAGAAAGTTTACAGTCAGGAAAGGCCCAGTGAAGTAGGGGAGATCTCCCCTCAAGATAACCCTTTAACAGGCTCTCCCTTGGAAACTGAGTATGCAAAGGGATAGGAATAGAGTGGCAGAGAATGCATGCTTAGAAAAAGAGAAAGTAGCAGCTGCTACTATAATTGTAATGCACTTGTGCTTGCAGGACAGCTTGAAAGTTACAAGGGAGTAGCAAGCACTAGTAACTTAAAAAAATAAAACCTCTAATTCAGAGCCTAATACTCTGTGTGTAATTTTAAGCCCTGCTGAATGACCAGCTCAACGCAATGAAAGAAGGACAGGCTAAAGAGAAGTCACAGAAGATTTAGGTGGGATTTTGAGCAAGGTTCTAACTCCAGTCCCAAAGTCAAGTGGGCTTTTACTAATCCTGTCCTTACTAAATTATCATTTAAATTGACACAACTACTCTTCCTTACAGGTTAGATACAAAAGCCACTTTATACGTGTAATAATTCCACAAGCACTGAAGAACAGTGCTTCAACAGGATATCTAATGTCTGCAGTTCAAGACTAGGGCACAGCACTTTTGGCAAGAAAAAAAAAAATAAATAAAAAAGTCAGTCCTCAGTGTAATTGCAATAAATTGATAATTAACTGCTTAACATGGTGTGTAATGAAAGGTCGAGGGTAAGGTGAAAGAGATGACTTTCACCTCTGCTACAGTTTAATAGCAGGAAGATTCCTTTGGAACCTACAGATTTATGTAGGCTGTTGGTTGAAAAGGAAACATTGTGTGGATTTCTATGAGGCTTCTGTGAGAGGCAACAAAAGTTGTTCTTTCTGAGAAATGTACCCAGAATGAGAATATCTCCTGCTGGACAGCTTGGACAAAGAGCTGGGACTGCCAATAGCTGAGGAAAGCTGCCAAAGGAGAAGGAAGAAAATTAAGCAACAGAAAAGTGCTAACATTTTATCAACAAAATCTTTAGGGAAGGGAATGGCAGACTTAAAAATGCCAACAGTCACCGTACACAGAACACCCTGAAACAGGAAAGAGCCAGAAATTCCAGCTGGAGAGCACAGTAAAAGATTTTGAACAGGAAATGGGGAGATCACATTACCATCAACATTCAAAATGTTGATTTTTCAGAGAGGGCCCAGATAGACTATAAAACAAACTGTTACAATCCTATAACTCCTTTTAATACTATGAATAGTAAAAAAATGGAACACATGAACTGGAGTTAAGATGCTCCACAGTCTAACCTGCAAGCACCCTTATGGAATACTGTCTGTAAACAGCAGGAAATAGTCACAGATTCCACTTGGTAAAGCATGATGCACACATATCAGACTACAGACATTTTCAGGTAATGTTTTGCTGCCATTCACCAACATCTGAGCTTTGTTCAATCATTTCCTGGATTAGAATAAAATTTGTATCAATTGTTGCATAAAAATGAAAAGGCTAAGCTATTAAAACTCCCACGATGAACTACAATTATACAGCCACTCAATTGTTATGACTGTGACTTCAAAAATAATTTTTTTTTCCTCGATAGCCAGGATAGGTAGAAAAACCTCAGAAAACATACACCAGCACATTCCAGAATGTTTCCAGAAAATGCAGCTTCACTAGTGCTAGTGAAGCAAGAGACTATTTAAGCTCTGTCCTCAAATAAACTGTGATTTTTCTTCATTCCAATCAAGCTCTCACATATGCTTTTACATGAGTTTGTGAAGGAATTTCAAAGGAATATCTTCAGGGTTTTTTCTACTCTCATGTAATCAGACCTGGCTTTAACAAGAAGTTACACCTGACTGTGGAAACTGAGCTGCTGCATTACTGCCACGGAGAGATTAGGTATTACTAAAATTAAGAACGTGGAGCCACATGTCATACTTTGCAGCATAGTTACTTCTCTCATTACAATCTTCACCATATGCTTCTTCAGTAGTATGCAATTCGGTGTAATTACATGGACTGTGTGTTTATGCATTTGTATATGCAAATGCCTTCTATGTTCCAAACAAACGTGGCTGTTAACATATATACCTGCTATTGGAGTCAGTCATTATTTTAGCCTTATCTGCACATGAGTAATATCCTGTTTTAGTGGTTGGAACATGCATATAAGTGGCACTGATTTATTTGCATGATTAGTGAAAGCAGTCCTGTGTAAGGATCTCTTGATTACTTCTGACAGTATAAATTTTAATAAAAAACATTCAGTAGCTGGCACTGAACTCTACGTGGCAGTAATGTACCAGCTCAGTCTGTACAGCCAAGGCTTAAAATAGGTAGGGGATTACATGACGCAGGTGTAAATTAGGAAGATATTAGGACTTGACCCTGTGAACCATGAGAAAAAGAAACAACCTGTGAAACAAATTTAAAGAATTCATGATTTACCACAATTTAAGGAAGGCACCTCCCCCCCTCTCATGCACAACTAGCAAAAATTCCCCTTAATCTTTCTTAGAATGGTTGCTACAGTCTTAAAAATCTACTTATATTTTTGAGGTCATCCTGTCTGGCTTTGTAGGATCTTTTGGAACAGAGCTCTACAATTTTCCGTCCTAGGACATCTGATACCTACACTAAAAATAGCCCC
The DNA here is from genome assembly GCF_036250125.1 of Pseudopipra pipra. Lineage (NCBI taxonomy): Eukaryota > Metazoa > Chordata > Aves > Passeriformes > Pipridae > Pseudopipra > Pseudopipra pipra. The sequence continues at coordinate 12,166,595 of NC_087556.1, forward strand.
ATGGCAGTTCCTCTGTTGAAGATACACCTACTGGTATGTGTCATTCTGATCATAGTTGAGAATCCTCTTGGACACTCAAACTACTGCTGATGCCCTGGGGGCTGTAACAGAATGAGTCTCAGTGTGCTCTTTAAACAATCATTAATAACTTATGCCCATAATAAACCTCATGAGAAGTGTATCTATTTTCTGCACATCAAGAGTATAATACTTAGTGTTCTCTGACCACATAGAGGGGGGTGGGGATGCAAATCAGCAAGGAGAGGGTATGAAGAACATCTTAGCACTGTTTGCACAGCTGTGGTGTCATGTTTTACCCCTACATTTTCCAGTGTTCATGTCCCAACCACTTAAATACTCCACAAAACCCAAACAAATGACCTCTGATATTTATTAAGAACCAACAGTTAGAAGATCTAGGCAAAGTCCTGCTTCTGTGGATATCCACTCAGACAGCTCAGAGAAGCATTAACTAGTCTCTCACTAGGGTTGTCCTGAAAACCACCTTGCCAGTATGGCTGGTAGGATGTGCAGTGGTAACTCAGACCCTGGTACCTCAGGAAAGACCTCCATTGTTTCCCAGTGGCAGTTAGCAGCAGGAATGCTGTTGCAGCAGGAATGTTTCCTGACAGGTTTTGCTTTATATTTTCATCGTATACATCAAATAATTGCATTCTGTGTGTAAGCACTATCAAAGATCATAACAAAAGCATAAAAAGGCTTGAAAAAGATTTAGTGCAGCTTTAAAACTTATCCTAATTTCCCCTTAAAGGAAGCTTTGGGGTATCTAGGTGTTATTCTGACTAAAACATCTCTTTTATCAAAATCAAGAGAGTACAATGGTGAAGGCCTACATTTCTGCACCACTCTATGAGCCAGCACTTTCTAGGTTATTGTTAGAAAAGACATTCCTGCTTTTTTTTTTCAACAAATAAAATGGAATTTCTGGAGCAACTGAAGTGAATTAAAACCCCCCATATAATAATTAAAAATAATCAGTCTTCATTGTTCTATATTCTAATTAGTCACTAGATATCTCTGTTCTTGCTTTCTTTTATATTTTTTAGCAATATAATTATTGCATAGGTGAACTTTCCAAACGGGAACCTGCTGAACAACAGTGAGACTTGGAATAATCTAGCCCATTTCCTTCTTTCAAACAGCAGTTTGTAAAGACTCTCTTATTGGAAAAATATGGTCTCCTCAAACTATAAGCAAGAACCAAGGCAATGATATTGATCATAAGCTGAATTGCCACGAAAAGTAACATGCACCAAACATGAGAGGAATGGAGTAGGCAGGGTGAGGGGGAGGCATCTTGGAAAGTGAGAACATGTTTGATAGGATCTTCCCATAAGGTATGGAATATCACTACCCTGGAAGTAGTTATTATTGCTTTCCAACTGCTGGCTTCAACCTGGACTGAAGCAATGTTACCCGTGGGTGTACTGTTTTGATCAATTGCATGTATTGCAGTACATAATTCATCTTCCTATAGTTCCATGCACTTCTTGCAGGTGTGGTGTTCAATACATACTATTACCTGGGTTTAAACTAGTAACATGGAGAAGGCCTGTCCTCAGCCTTGAGAGTAAGGGTAAAGGGAAACAGGAAAGAGAAGGAAGTCATTAAAGGGTTCTAATTCTAGAGACTTGAACTTCAAGTTTTACTTTGTTTTGTTTTTGGTTTTTTGGGGTTTTTTGAGAAGGCAGATGATTAATTACCCTTAATTACCTGCAAAGAGGAAAAAATCATTCCTGCAGATCCAAAAAGGTATACAAAATATTATATCCAAAAGCAAGGAATGCAGTTAGAGTGACAAATTCCTAGGAAAAGGAGTTTGGAACAAACATAATCCTTCCATGTGCTCCAGGCAATCCAATTTCTTGGATATACAAACAAAAGTAGATATGTTGATTTTTGGTGAGAAAGTGATTTATTTCTATATAAAAAGTTATTTATCTCTATATATGGTTTCAGTACTAGAATACAGATGACAACCACATTTTAATAAGACCAGCTGAAGTTTGGAAAGCAGACTAGCAGAAAGGAAACACTTCAGAAACTAAAATAAAAAAGCTTTTGAATTAATTTTTTACTTAGTCATAAATGGCCTCAAACTGTTTAATCTAGAAAAATAAAAATGCAATATGATTATGGAACAAAAGAACCTCCATAGAAATAAAGCACTGTATAATTAAAAAAAGCCTCTTTGCCTAGAGTGTGGCAGGGCATTTGGCAGGAAAAAAGAAAGAGACACCTCCCCCCCCCAAACTGATAACTAACAGCTAAGGACAACTTTAATCCAGAGAGCGACTAAACATTGGAGTTGATACTCTGTCTGTTGCAGAGGTGTTTTTCAGGTCAAGAAGATATTTTTAGCCAAAGATATTAGAAAGATTATACAATTCTTGGCAGAATATCTTGCTTACTGGGATTGATCAGAATAAGCATTTCCATAGTCTCTTCCAGCTTTAAATTCTGTGAAGAGTTAGACCTTCTTCACAACATTTTGAGAAGAAGGCTTTTATTCACTTTTTTACACAAAATCCTGTTATCTACTAAGATATCTAGTAATATCAAGTATATTTTTAACAAAGTTGCTACTTCACACCAGTAGAAGGCAAGAAATACAAACACACACAACAAAACAGTTAAACCCAGTGCTAAAATGCAAGCCCAAGGGAACTGAGCCATGTCCCAGCCATGTCTGTAGGGCTGAGTAGTCAAGTAATTAGTTAAGTCTTTTTGTAGACAACTGACTGTGATTTAAAAGGGATTTTTTCTTTTTTAGTCCATTTCAAGAAAAATTATGTTGAATGAGAATAAACCCACACATTGACAAAATACACCAAAAAACACCCATGAGAAAATACACTATCAAATCCTTGATCAACAGGTCTTCTGTGCCTTCACAAAGCTACATATTACTGCGGACGTAGAGCAAAATAAAATAAAAAAAAAATTAGAATATGTATTTGAGATTGGAACTAGGAAGGATTCCATCATGAAACTTCTTCACTAATCTTCTCTAAGAAATGAGTGGCAAGAAAGAGATATATGGGTGATGGCCACCTCCTGAACACCTACATTTGAGTACCAGCGTCTGTATTTTCTGGGTACAATACATAGCATTCCCTTTTTCTTTTGATCATCATATTTTTATGGTTTCTATCTCCAACCTCAATTCTTCTATTTGTTGACTGGGGATTTTTATTTAGGGTTTTTTTTCAAAGAGCACTTCTGGCTTTTTTGTGCTCTTCAGCACAGATTTTGGGTTTCAAACACTATGAAAATAATCAGCAACACTTGTCAAGCCAAGGGATTAATCTGAAAATATTCAAAAGAGCAATTTATTTTTGCCTCCTTTTCCTCTGCACTGCAACCAACATAACAGTGAAGAAAACCTATTTCCCTGCTTTTCATATCACATTTTTTCCAAATCATGATCTCACTAGGAAATATCTGCTGCATGTGCTGCATGTGAGAAGAATCCCCCCAGCCAAGTTGGCTCTTTCTTAAAAAGAAGTATTTGCAAGCCACATGGCATAGCTGGAGCTGGCAACAACTCTGACCTGAAAGGGGGTACCACAAATCTGCCCTATTTCGCTCCAAGCCTGTCCAGTGAGACTGTTATCAGTGTACCTGATAATGTACAACAGCATTTTGCCTATGACTTTTAGGCACTGTAGATATAAAGTTGATTTAAAACTGGAATGTTCTCAGTGACAGGTTTTATGCTTGGTCTTCCCAAACACCTAATCTTATTTGAACCCTCTGTGTCCATCCACAAGGTAGGGAGGAAAATGTAAACTATAGAGGCACTGAATAACTTTACTCTTCATCATAAAGCAAAGTGCAAGAGAGAGAAACAGCTACAAGTTCACGGCAAGAACGGGAATGGCAAACCTTGTATATCCTATCAGCACCAAACTACATGATATGATCACTTCTGTTCTTAGAAGCTGACCTAGAGGACGATATAATGGACACAGGAGATGGATCTATAAAGATGTGACCAGACTATCCAGGCAGGCCTTGTGCTGAGCTTGGCAAAACAGAGAACAGAGGATAGTTCTTTGATAAAATGTGCACACCATCTAACAAAAAATAAAAATGGACAAAGGAAGTCAACAGGAAGAAGTGAAGGGGGTTTTCTAATGCCATAGAGCAGACTGAACAAGTAATAGGAATACAGCTCTTACCAAGTCCCCTCTATTTCCCTAACCACAAGATGTGCTGCTGCATACCAGCAATCGTTCTATGAGATCAAGACTTTACTGTTTATTGATTCACTATTTACAAGCTGAAAACAGACAAACAGTTCAGAAGTGTAGTAAGAAATCAATGGATCACTGTTAATTTCTCTCCCAGTATCCATTGTTCCCTCTGAGATGCTTCCACACAGCTTTTATGGGAGCTCTCTAAGCAACAATGCAGCCCTTCTTAATCCAAGCAGCAACATACTTTTCAAAGTTTCATTTCCAAGAAGATACTTCAGCTGCTGAAAGGTTTAAAATTTCTCCGTTTGTCAAGCTCTTTGGGGTAGTGGGAGGAAGAAAAGATTGGTAGGTCCAGCAGTGAAAATAAATTCCCTAAAGAAGAGAAGATTGGGCACTGAATAATAAGTGGAAAAATGGCCAAAACATCAGTTGTGAAAAGTCAAACTTCTATAAGTGTTCCTACAAGATCTCACATTTATCTACAGACAGTAACATGTCTAGACTTATAACAATCTTCTGAAATACAAAAAGAGAGCCTTTTCCCTGCAGATTAGTTATCCCAGGTGCAAAGAAGATAACACTAACAATTCCCAAAGTCTGACTTGCTGCAAAACTAATGAAGTCAGGTCACATATTTTCTGGTCTTGATATGAAACTCATTCAAAACATCAGACTTTACTAACACAAAATGCTTAAAACACCCTGCAGAGGAGCAAAGGGATGGTTTTTTTTATTGCAGCCATTTAGGAACACTGACAATCATTTGTCAGAGGCCCATTGTAAGAGTACTGGCACCAAAATTCAGTTCTCAACATATAACTACTGATCTATACTCACCCTGGTTTTGCTTATGAACACGAGTAACTTGTGTTTCTACAGCGAAGTAAAAAGTATGAGAAATTTCTTATTTCTTAGATAAAGAATGCATCAGCAAGTCATAATAGGTAATTACAAGGGGTTTGTAATTAAGAAATATTAAGAAATATTTTACAGAGTGTGCTTAAAAGGTATAGAATAAGATGCAGCATTTCTGGCCAAAGTATTTAAATGTAGAAATTCATTGTCTATTTTCTACTGTACCTAAGGTTAAGAATAGATATTTTAAGAAAAGTAAGTAGTCAGAACTCCAAAACACAAGTGCTCATGCATTCATTTGCTACAGTCACACAGCTGTATGGACACTGTGTGACAAACACTGTTAGAATCACACGATTTTCTCTTCACACTGGAGAAGTGTGGTCCTATAGAGTAAGACTAAGGTTTGTGGTTTACTGCTTGGAAAAAATCTGCTGTGTTGCTGTCTATATAGGCTGCATTGTGGCCAGTCTTTGCCCAAAGGATAAATATATATGGCTTGCTATTCTGCCCAGACATAGCCTCCATTGACATGTACATTCAAAATGCTAAGCTAAATTCACACCCTTCGCCTCAAAAGCTATGCAATTTAGCAATGTTTCAAATCTATAGCTAAAATTTCAGGCTTTTGTAGCACTGAGGAGCTTTAACCAGTGACTATTTTCAAGACACACAAAGAAGAAAAAATTCACATGCAGAGTCATGTGAATAATGAATTCCCTCATGAAGCCCTAGAGATCCCCAAGTTAACAGCTAATGCAAGAGATTTTTGACAAATTTTGCAGGACAATCTAGCTTGAACTAAATCTGAAAAAATATAATAAGATTTGTCAGATATTGGACAAGATAGTCAAAGAAGAAAAATAATATGAAAGAAACTTTTCCCTGGTGAGATATTCTTTTTCGGTTAAAAATTAGAGACTTTTTTTTCCCCAGTCATAATTGTACATCATTTTTCCACAGAATCTGATGTAATCAGAAGTTACCAAAAAGAAGAAAAAGAACCACAGCCTGTTACATTTATTCCATATTCTGTTTTGGGTGAAAGCTGGGAATGAAAAGCCATGTTATCCACTGACAGATCATCAAAAGCCTTCCAGGAAAGTAACTTGTGGTCCATGTAGAGCAAGCAACAGAATCACTGGGTCTAAAGTAACCACTGGTGAAAATAAGACAACTGGGAAGCATCATTCCAATAGCCACCTTTTAAAACCTGAAAACAAATAAATTGGCAATTGCTAATTATAATAACTGCTGCTGGATAAAGTCTGAGCAATTACTACTTTATCCTTAAGGCAGGTATAGTCTGAAGTAGGAGGCAGCAAATTCAGGTATTTCAAAATGTACTGCTTCAAAGAAGAAGGTACTTTGTGAGATTTTAGAGAAAAGAAATACCACTTAAAAACCCCCCGATAACTCTCCTAAAATGGCACATTAAAATTTAGTAGCTGCTGTAAATTTTTAATTTAAATTGTTTCATGAAGCATCATGAGATAAATCCTGGCATCCTATATCTTCCATTTTGTTAAATTTAGAATAACTGAGACCAGTTTTTATCCAATGGTCATTGAAACATTTCCTGCCACCCCTTCTCTCTCCCCAGCTCTTCTTTCTCCATGTTCCTTCTACATCTTTCTTGATTTGTGTTGCTTAAAAAAAAAAAAAAAGAAAAAAAAAAAGTCAGATAGATGTAGTAAGTCTACGTGGAGTAAGTTTGTCAGAGTGTATAGCTATAGCTTCAGTCAACTCAAAAGATTTACAGTGTACAATACTTGAAAAGTTCTAGTTAATCATAGGCTATATTAAATAATTCCTTTTTAACAATCATAAAAATTTTAGTGGGAAACTAGTGAAAAGTTATTAGAGACAGCATAGTCCAACACTGACATAAAGAGCAATAGCTGTTCAGTCAAAGCAGTGTGGTTTCTTCAAAGAAAATTTGTTCCCTCCTTCAACAATTTTACTACACTAATAAGTGAACAGAACAAGCAACAATAGAGTTTTATGTGCTTTTTCACAAGACATTGTGAAGAGTTATCTCACAAATTTTAACAAGGAAAATAAATAGCCTTGAGCACACATGCATTTAACTAGAGACATCCATGCATATTCCTGCTAGGGAAGAAATAGTATAAATCTATTCTTTAACAAAGGAAATAAAATTAATACTGGAATAAGCAAATCTCTATTAACTAATTGTATTATTGATACACTTATTAACAATTGGAAAGTAGCACAAGAGAGTCATGAAATGAAGGTATTATGAATAAATGCACAAAGGAACTCTCTTCCAAAGAGAAGCACAGGAATAAGGGTGATCAAGGGGAAAAGTACATTCTGTGTTGTCTTGTTTTCAAATACACTATAAATACTTAAAATATTATTATGTAAAAACAGAGCTTAGTACTATTAAATAAGTGATTGTAAAATTTGATTTTTTAAAGAAAAATGTTAATTGACATCAAGTGTAAAGTCAAAACCAAATAACTTTGCTTCATATGTCAGTAAGAACTGTTAAGTCTTGAACATTTCTACAGGTATATTTGAGAAAGTAAATCTTTGAGAAAGTATTTATAACATTCAAAACTATGCACTGTGGTTTGCAGAGCAGACACTGGACTCCTTCCAGGAGGTGGAAGCACTCCATGTAGAGCCAGAATGGTGGGAGTGATTATGGCAGACCCAGAGCCTTCCTCTCGTTAGAAGAAGGTGGTTCTGGGAATCTGTCACATCCAGCCAGCAGAAAAAAGGGAGCAGGAGATATTCCAGGCAAGATGCAGCAAAAGTGGTTTGCAAACAAAGCACTTGCTGCAAGACAGGGTGTTTTTGTTGGGTTTTGGTTTGTATTCATTCTAAACAACGTCCTCCAGAAACACCAATATCCCAGTTTATCCTGTACCTATATTGGCGAACGAGCAGAAGCAGAACAGTAACAGTAGTACTTAAAGTGAAAAAAATGTTTAAAGCGCAAAGCTTCTAATAAATTCCTAGCTTACACCTGAAACTTCAGGGCCTGGGCAGGCACTTAAAAGCCACAAACACACACGTGGCCAAACAAACCCAAACTGCTGCAGAGATCCGAAGCCACCGCTGAAGGTTTGGGTTTTCATTGCCTTCACTTGGTGACCAGCTTAGCTTGAAGGGATGTCAGCGTTAGCTGACACTGTGCAGCGAGGTGTCTGTCACAGACAGAACTGATCATGGGAGGAACAAGAGAGGCGTTATTTTTGTTTCCCACAAGTATTCCACAGGCAGTGACTGTGTTTAAGGTTTAAAGCCAATCCCAGCTCAAATGCCTAGGTGCCAAAAGGCGGACGGGTTCTTAAAAGTCACTGCTTTGCGGTGGGGCTGTTTCTCACTCTTAACAGTGGTGCGACTTTACAACGCTGTCTGAGTGGTGTGAAAAGAAAGGAATAAGTTAAATGAAGGCTTTTATAGTTCCCCAGTAGCTCCTGTCACTCAAAACACAGCCGTTCTTAATCCCAGTTCCAATAAACAGTGGAAACCATTCCCCTGAAATTCATGTTGCAAAGCAGGGTAAAGGGAAGGGTTCAGACGACTGCCTTGCTCTTGGGCCTGGGGGATGCCAGCAGCTTTGGTAGCCAAGTTAGCTCATTAGAAAAGGCAGAAACTAGCTCAAAGGTGAACAAAACGATGAAATAAAGGAGAAATATTCTTCATCTGTCCAGATTTTAGTCAGCCCTGTAAAGAGGATGAAATTCAGTGGGCCAAATAAATTTTAGAAGCAGACTAGCTGACTAGGATTTTTTATTTTTTTATTGAATTTTTTTCTCATGTCAGATGAAAGGGCAGGATAGAACTTTGCATCCCAAATGCCAAACATTTTTTTCGAGAAAGGGGATATATTTCAAGAATACCCACTGTTAAAGCACACACACTGAGTCCCTGTTATGTGGGTTGGTGGTAGAAATTAGAGGCCAGAGCTTTGGCTGTTTCTGCCTGCCAGGGGTTCACATTTACCCATAGTAAAATAATTTTGTTGGTCCAAGTTTATATACCTACAGAGTTGGTTTTAGTAACACCTATCAAATTGATGCACTAACCCGTATTTAATATCAATAAAGTATTTAGTAATTCTAGAGTATAATTCAGTTGAGGGTCACTAAAGAAAAACATTATTTTAGAGTCTGAAAAGAATTATATAGGGGCATTTTCTTCCTTTGATGGTTGAAACTTGGCCCACACCACTGATAAAGTTTTGATTTAATGGTTGTTTTGTGTTCTATGTCAAATAATACATAGTTTTGATTCCATTCCAAGCAAATAAGTGACTATGCTGGGCCGCTAGTCATGGTATCAATCCTTATGAAAGACTCACAAAAAGGATAAATAGGCTACATAATGAAAGAAACATAAAAGTGGTACAAGACAAACTATTCAGTGTATCACAGCATGAAAACATTTTGTGATTACTGAAATGCCAATATGGCAAGCTTTCATGTAATATTCTCTGTTCTTCAAAAACACAGGAGGGTTATCTTACCATTTTGAAATTTAAAAATTTAAAAATGCTCAGTTGAGAGCCTTCTTTCAAACTCCCACAGAGGAGAAAGCATAAAAAGCTATATAACTGGGTGAAAGCAACAACAACAACAAAACGAAACCCCAACAAACAAATAAACAAAACCCCCCACAAACAAATAAAAGCCAAAACAAACAAAAAGCCAAAAACAAGAAAGCAACAACAGCAACAAAAGGCACACAAGGAGAACTACTATAATCCATCCTAAATTAATGGAAAGGGGAAAAGCAGGAATTTGCATTCAGTTCCAGGACCAGCATAGAAGAAACAGAAATATACTTAATCTTCTCTCAAGAGCAAGGAGGAAAGCCAGAGGAACAGTGTAGTTCCTGCTCTGCTCTCAGGCTCACCTAGAGAACATCTATGCTGACATTTTAGTCCAGACCAGGAACACACTCCTGTCATAAATACTGGGACTGTTCTCCCTCATTTGTTTTTATTCACATTTCAGAACACAAATAGCATGCTCTGAACACAAATCTGTGCTCTGTCTGCCGATGGGCATTTGGTCTAGATGGTAAGACTAGATCCTGCCCTAAGGAGAAAAAACACGAAATGTGTAAAGTGTGGATGCCAGGTCCATTGATGCTCCTTTAAAAATGAAATAAATCTTTTACTAACACAGATATAACTCTATACACTATCCACCACTTGGGTTGGATTGTTACTTCCCCAAACAGACTTTCAAAACAATAAGCACCCAAACTGTTACAGGCCAAAAAAAAAAAAAAAAAAAAAAAAGGAACAAAGAATTTACTGATAAGGAATAATTCAATAAGGAAAAGTGGATGATTAGAGAAGCAGGTTGAAAACAATGAGACTTTTCCCCCAATCTCTGGGAATTACTACAAGCCAAAAATATAAGTTTAAGAAACCCGTCAGGATATATGACTCTTTCAATTTCTACTGAGTTATAACTGAATGATTTTCAAACTTTCAATGGAATATGCAGGTACCATGGAGCCATAATAGTCCAATTAAAAATGCATTATAGATTCCAAGGAGACTAAGCTATATCTCTGGGTTACTCAGTGGAATTTATTAGTCCTTGCACACTGGCTGCTATTAGGATCAAAAGCAATTATTCATGTTAAAAGTGCGACTGTCAGTTTTAAAAATGTCCCAGTGTAACTCAAGTCTCCTGCTACCATACAGTCTTCAAGCCATCCAGAAAGCAGATCTTTAGGAGGTATAGTATGAATTATTTATTTATTGGCCTTCTAGAGTGATTCTTTATGAAAGAATTACAATCACATAACTGCAGTGGTAGAGAGAACAAGAGAAGTATTGAAGTACTGCAGAAACAGTACAAGATAAAGGTATTTTGAAACAGAGAATTGAATCAAATCTGAACCCAGTTCAAACTGTCCTACTACAACTGAAAATGAATTACAATTTTGGAAGTACTTCTCCAAATTGCACATCCAGCTGACACCACAGCCACAGTTAACCACAAATCAAAGCCAAACCACAACGTTTTACTGGGGATATTAGTTGTCGCTGTCAGTTCTTCTCAAAAGATTTTTAAGAGAATCATAATTTTGGCAATAATTGCAGCACTATCATATTTTCAGTTCATCAAGGAGAAAAATTTAAAATCAGTTAAATTAAGGATTTTATTTCTAATATATTGTTAAATTCTTTACTAGATTTAGGTAAGCTTAAGCCAAGTGAAATTTTTTGGTAACACTCAGTTTGCCAAGGGATGCCTGATATTTTTCTGCTAACACAATAAAAAACACAATACAGATAAGTGTGGTGGTTTTTTTTTTCCCTAGCTGCATGAATCCACTTATCTCACCTCAAGACATCTGGCAAAATAGAAAACCAGATGCAGGATACTGATATCTTCATGCAAGTCATTCATGACCTAGAAAGAATCAGACTGAAAAGCACAATCCTTTCTTGTGCTGTGCCTCCTCGTGGATGTCACTATTTGTCATCCCCAGTTTCCTATATTTTGATATAGATACAGTCAAAACACACATGCTAACACCCGGGGCAAAATGACAGGCATGTACAACATTACACCATGAATTTTCTTCTGCAGAGCCTACAGAGACCCCTCTGGTTCTCACAACCCCCTGCACCCCTACTTTCAGGCCAGAAAAAACAATTTGCATCTGTTTTCTTGGAAGTAATATGTACTTGACAGTGTCCTATTCTTAAAATGGTAGATAATAATCCATTTCTAACATTTTAAGCTTTTTTAAAAATTAATTCTCCTTTCCTCTCAACCTAAGAAAGCAAAGTTGAATGCAGACCAGCAGTTGAACTCCTACTCACTGCTATGTGTTTGATTCAAAATACATTAGCAACTAAGTAAAAACAAGCTAAAGATACAGTGGGAAGGTTCAATAATTTCATATGTACTACTAGAAGGGGTAGTAAACAAAGTGCATATTCAGCACATATAAAATAAATACATAAATACTAACTAAAATTTTAATTTTTTGCTTTTTGGAAAATCTAGCTGTTTTGTGTGACCCACAGACTCAATATGTTTGATTTTAGCTAAGGTTTTCCTGTGCAAATACTTTAAATGAACACAGTATTTTTAAAAGAAATTTCACCAATTCAAAAATAATGTAACAAAACCAGTTCAGTTTGCTCAAGTAGTGTCCTATTTCTCCACAGAGCTGGATAACTTTTTGCTGAATATAATAGCAATGTAACATTCATTTATTAAAATGCTCAGGGATGGGAAAAATATTTTGGTAAATGCAATACATAAAACTGTGCCATCAGTAAAGCTACAATTTTGGCAACAGCAGAAGCACACAGTACCTTTGACATCACTGGTATGGCATTTGTAATGGTGAGCTGAAGCCACTTTCCTGAAAGATGTTCTACCTGGAGGCATGAAAGGCAACCAGGGTAGGGGTAAGCCATCACAAAAAGTTCTAAACTGTGATTTTCTATACTTACCCTTTATATTTTCCCAGAGTAAAAATGTGCAAGACCTTCTGCTATGGTTTGTAGGGTGAGCACTAAGATTATACCAGGACATCCACCCATTTCCCAAAGTCCTTACTTACCAAGCAATTCAGTTTTGACATACTTTTAAGGAGTGTCTCTGACAACGTTGATGGGGATGAATATTTTTCACTCAGTGAGAGGAACACTGTGGTAGAAACAGTGAGGTGGACACGAGCCAGCTGGAGAATGTGTTTGTGTAGCTACCCAGTTACATCCACACCCTTTTCTGGCCCTAGTCTACAGCTTGGGCTGAGACAAGTGAAAGAAAACAAAGTGCAATCAATATTAAAAGTGGGGAAATAAGCTCGACACTTTTTTCACTAGTTTGTCAAAAAATAGATCATCTGTTCATTCGTTCTTCCCATTTCCTAGCAAATATAACATTCCATAAGGTAGAAACATTGGAAAGTTAATTTTGGAGCAATTACACCGTTGCAGACTTCCTCAGCTTTCATTTTTATTTTTCATTCAACAAGTTATTAGTGTTAATGATACCCTTGGCCAATCCCATCCTCACAGGACCAGGCGGTACATGTTAACACCTCCAAATTAACAGCTATGTTTAAGATAGAGACACTGGTAGGCTTGTTCAGCCCTTTATATGAGAAGAAGCTACTTGTCTCACTACATGGGAAAGGTCAGGTCAGTACTTGCAGGCTGGCACCAGTCTTAAGAGGTTCACTGTAAGGGTCTGCAGTAGTGTCTAGGCAAATGTAGAGAGTAAAAATAAAGTTTCAAGGAGTTAGCAGGCAAGAAAAATTTCCGGAAGAATGGTATGGCTCAAAATATTCCAATTTTACACCAAGGAGTATGATATATTTTTCCCTAAGGCATGAGTGCCTATACTCTTCTGGTTCATTCATTTACTTTAGTCTCCACTATAACTTCATCTTTCTTATTTAGGATTGTATTGAAGAAACAAAGAAAATGTGTCTTGCTAAGAATTCACATTTTACCTTCAGTTGAATTAAACAGGGCTAACATGAATGTGAATTTGATTAGGGACAAGCAACCTTATACTGAGAACTCTGTTTTTACACAGGCTTTGGAAGAGCACTTTTTCTCCTTGTGAATATTTTCTTTTTCTTTGTGAGTGATTAGAATATAGTACTCTATTAGACAAGACATATATGTGAGAAAGAGTGATGTTTGTCAATCGTATTAATTGAGGTGAAAAACCAGCCTGTATTAAAAAGGAAGGGGTCAGATTTTAATGTTTTAAAGTAGGGGTTTTAGTGTTCCACCAGCAGTGCTAACTTATGTAACATCACGGTGATTTTTATCTAGGATTGATAGATGTGCATATATGAAAAAGGTTTTTTTAATAGAATAGTTTAGTCCATATTTATGTCTGCACCAATATAACTGTTCTCATAAAACTATACACCAGAACCAATGTAGTAAATCTAATCCAAAACCTGTACACCATGTATCTGTTATAAAAGCTGAGGACTTTTAGGCCCTTGATGGATGGTACTAGGCAACAGTTTCTTCCCATACAGAGCTGTAAATGGATCAGTACTTGCTGATCCACTGCCTGTATCAGACAACTCAGGACCAGATGATACTCAAGACAAGTCCTAGATGACTGGAGAATTTTGTAGGGATATAAGGTGTGCTGATTGAGGCAAGAATTGAGTCCTTCTGTGAGACAGAGGTCCAAGTTTCAAGACATAAAAATCAAAACCTTTTGTCTTCAGGCATCTGCAGTTCATTCTTTTCATATAAAGAATTGCCTAGAACCTGCTTGGAGAGTTTCCAATTTTGATATAAGTAATTTGTCAACTCAAAGTACCTAGGAAACAAACTTTCCTGCAATGGGCTTAGTGCTAATTAAGAGAAATGCCTACTCTAGAAGCAACGTGGCAACTCAGAATGGATAAATTGCATATACTCATGAACAAAGCAAACACCCATTCTGTTATTCAGCCTAATGGAAAGGGGGGATAAAACAGAAAAAGCAAACCCAGAGATAATCCTGGGTATGTAAAGAAAGCATAAAGACAAAATCAGTGAGAGTGCAACATTGAGGAGGTGGTGACAGTAATCTCAGTGATGACTGTGGTGCACGCAGTTTGCTATACCATGAATAAAATACTGCTTTCGGACCTGATCTGACTTAAGGAGGATCAGTACTTCCACAGAAAGCAGTCAAATACTCCATTAATCAAAAGATAATTGTAGATACTATCCCAGCTTCCAGTCCCACCAGAGCCACTGTGTTTGTAGGTCCCCCTCTTGTCCTCTCATCTCCTATTAACCACTATGACCAGTACCATCCAGTAATTATTTCATGTACCTTTATCTCTGTCATTCTCTTTCATCTCCTGCAGTTGCTCTGACTCTTATTTTATCAAAGCCTTGTTTTAACCCAGCAAGCAAACTCAGAGTTTACAGTTATTGGAAGAAGGAATCTGGTGGAGCTCCCAGGGAAGCACAGAGAAGTGGCATAAAATTAGGCACTATATCCAAGTCCTGGAGCTTGCTGTACCACAGATTTAATGAGAGAAGCAGATGGGCAGAGATACTACACACAGTAAAGGCATAAACAAAAAGATACAAATGAAACCCTCCATGCATTCCCAAAAAGGTCAAATAAAGGGTCATACTTTCCCTCCTTGGGCAGTAGTTTGAGTATTTTTAACATCAAGGTCTTTAAGGGGCTCCAGAAATAACACCTAACTTAATTCTTCAGCTAGTAGCCAGTTACAAAGCACTGAGGCCATTTCAGAAACACCCTCAGTAAAGCGTCTCCTGTAGTGTAAAGGCAGCTTAGAGGGATTCTCAGGTGACAGAAAATCCCTGGGCCTCCCCAGTCCCCTGCCATTTCTCTGGCTGGAGAAGCCACCATCAGCAGCAGTTCCAACACAGACACTTCCAGGTAAGGCAGATGGCCTCCCCTGCACCCTCTTCTCTTCTCCCTAACTGCTACTGTTCTACTCCTCTGCCCTTTTCCTTGGACCCCCTCTCTTGGATTCCTGGGTCAAGCAAGAGAAAGGGGTTAGGATGGGATAAGTAAAATGGCTAAGATACTTCAGCTACTATTTTTAGACGGAGATGCTGAACTTCTAGATCAGTACTAGAAACAAGGAGCTACTGCCTTTTAAAGCTGAAATAACAGAACATTTCAGATGCCTATGTGGCAGCTGAAGAGTCTACAGGAAGCTTTGCAAAACAATGCAAAAATCAAAGCAGTATTTCTCACACAGCTACTCGGTTCCAGGGCATATTTCATGCAATTACTCAGCAAGGCACTGAAATCTTCATGTAGAGCAAGTGAGGAGGCCCCAAGACTTGAAACCACAAACTGGCCAGGTGCAAAATCTGCATGCTCCAAGAGGATCTGTTACACCAATTACCCACTTGGTGGTTTGAGACAGTCTTGCAGGAATTGTGCTTCACACTCTATCCACAGCAAATCGTTACTGCATATGGTATATATTTACTAACATTCTACATACGGATGAGCTATATGTTCATATCCATCCGTTTCCAGAATTTTCTATGTCAAAGTTATAGGAGTAAGAGTAGCTTAGAGGAAGAAAACAGGAGTTTTTATTTTTCTGCCTGAGCACTGTTTTGCAGCTGATCCTTTATATAGGTGCAAAAATCCACAGTGTAACATACCCAAGCACATGCATTTCCTAGACTCGCTTTCACAAACTTTGGTTTATGCCGCGTTTTATTGCTGGCAGTAGAACTGTTGCACCTACATAGCGAGCACAAGAGGTTGTAACATCCATAACTCACAAATACCACATGCAGATGTACTTTCACAGTTTACAGCTCTGCTGAAATGGGTTTCTCATAATTCAGAGAGTGCTTACACACTGTTTCCACCGCATAGCAAAATTATTTCATAATAAGATAAGAATCTCTGCTGCAGCAGATGAAAAACATTTGCTTGGAATATTCCAGCTAAACTGCAGATGAGTGGCCCATTGCATTATGTATATCCTGATTACAGAACCCAGGGAATAGAGTGGTGGGTTCAAGTTACCTGTTTTCTCTAGTCTTATTGACAGTTCTGGGTATTCGTTATATTTTCCTTCTGGAGCCCCATCTAAGCTAGAAGACTACTAAGAAGGCAGCAATTCAGACACCTTTAAAAGCATGAGAATCGAGGATACTTGGTATTAGGGTACATTCATTTTTAAAGTATGGAGAACCATAAACATTTTCTTAAAAAAACCCCAAATAATCACATATGTAGTTTAAAAGCTGACATCATCTAAAGTTATGAACACTGAAAGCAAGACCATAACTACATTAGATTATGAAAGAAGCCCTGACCAGAAGGGGAAAATTATGTTCTTCACTCTTACAAAGATGCCATGGAAAGACAGCAGGCACAAGAGGTCTAGATCACTAAAGGAACAGGCTGAGTAAACAGTTATAGGGAGATTTTGGATAAATTACATGATTATCCACTACTTAAGGAATAGGACTGAAGAAGATGAATCCTGTCTCTGTGTTTGCCTTTGACCTGTTTCAAGGCTCCTATTTTCCAAGTCACTTAAGCCATTCACATTATTAAAAGTTCCATGTTACAGTTCCAGTTTTTTTTTTTTTACTTCATTAGCACCACTCATGAATAAAACCAAGTGGATACATAAATGTTTCAGCACCATAAGGCTGATGTAAAATCCATATAGTTGATGTCACTTATACTCCATCCCAGCATAATCAATAGCAAAATACTGTGCACATCTTGAAGATTCTTCCCAGCCATCAGACTGCCTTGTTGGGCAGTTGTGTCTCAAGTATTTTTCAGAAGAATAGATGCAATTGACCTTGATAACTTTTTCTCTACTCTCATGTATCTGCTAAATGGACAACTTGTATTGATCTTCTCCTCACTAATCTATGACTCCTAAGGGTGAAGAGGGGACTTCCAATGAAAAAATTGCTATCTTGAACTTAAGTGGACTGTGGCAAGTGTGGCAGGAGCATCTTGCTCTGCTATGAGCAGTATTAAATCCATCCAAATGGAGGGAAACTGCCTGGAAACTGTTTTCCAGAAGAAAACTGCAGCAGGAGACCAGGATGACAACTGAACCTCAAAGTGTGGGTGCTTTTTATTTAAGCTCTTCCTAGTGGAGGCATGTGCAACCTTTCTCTTTCTTGATACGCCAATCATATTCAGTTTACTCATTCTTCTGCGTGGTAACTAGAAGCCACCAGGGCTACTGTCAAGGGGCAATCAAAGTAAAAAACTTTAAATGTTCAAATGCATCTGGTGGAGTGCATGGTGTCCCTCACATCATAAAGGGCTGCTGCAATAAACACACCCTAACTCTGCCTTCGCTTGCCCTGCTGCAATCTTTACTGTATTGTCTAACTAAAGCAATCAAAACAACCATCTACTATGAGAGCTACATTCAGTTTGGGAAAAAAAAGTATCAAAATACACCAAACACTCTTCATCCAAAACACTCTTTATTTTGACCTCTATTAGTACAAGAACCCTGTCATGTTATCTCTTCTGCTTGCTCAGAACTCCCATTTGCTTCACAGCATCTTACTAAACAGAGTGAACAGTGGAGCTGTCAAATAAGAATACACACGTTTCAGTTTAATATATCAAGTAGAAGAGGGAAGTGATAAGAATAGAAATTGTCTTTAAGGAAGGAATTAGCATGCTTACAAAAAAACCTCCACAACAACAAAACAAGTGGCCTAGTTCCCCCTTCTAGACTTCCTACCATATCCTGACTTTTCTACTACCATCTGCCAGAAAGACAAGTTCCTCAGATATGATATCTTTTTCTTGTTCTTTTTTCATTTACCAGTAAATCATGAAAAATCTTCCCCCACAGTTTATTAACTCACTAAGCCTCATAGACATTTTTGCTGCTTTAAAACATTATGCAACTGTCTGAGTTTGGGATGCAAAGTGATTGAATTCTTCTTTTATGGTCTATGCTTTGGACAGTTGCTGAGCTCCAAAGACCCTTTACACTGGTGTAGCTTGTTCCTTCTTGTGCTGATGCCCACACACTTAGATGTGCTCCAAAGGACTTCTAAACCAAGAGAACTCGTGAGCAACTGCATTCATGCTGCAAGGACTTCATCACTAAAAACCCCCAAATAATATATTAGCCCCACTAAAGGAATTAAGTTTGATTGAGCTGTTCCAAACTGCACCTCACCTTGTACTTCTGGAAAATTAGAATCTTCACCTGCACTTAAATTCTCACAAGCAGATAGCTTTGTTGCCTTAACTATCTGCTCTCAGAAGTTAAATATATCCATCTCAGGTGTTTGCAGCTGACAATTTAATAACATTTTCTACTGTGTGTACGCTGACCTGCATTTTCTGTTGCTTGTAACCATGCCTTTTCAGGACAGTGATTTTTCTTCTATCTCAGTAGAGATGTACTGCTCATTACAGAAAACAGAGTTGCCAACTTTGATGCTTCAAAGGTCAGATTTTTTTTTTCTGTTAGGTAAGTAAAGAAGGCATTTCCCCCCCCCCAACACTTTATTAGAAAGGCAGCCTTTTTCAGCCTTCTGTCGCTCAGGAAAGAGCACAAGGAGTTATGCTCAAGTTTTAAGTTACCTCCTGGGAGTTCCTTTGAAAACTCCTAGTTTGATTCCTACGGTGCTTATACCAAAGCAAGAAATAGCTGTCCTGTTCCACACATCGCAGGGAAGGCAGCAGGGAAGAGTTTATGAACTGTAATTACCCACTCAGGGTACCTTACAGCTTACCCACTCAGGCTCCTTCCTAAAAGAAGAATCATTCATCATCCTCTTTTGTGCTACCGACTCCTTAAAAGGCCTACTCAGCTTAATCTCCCGGGTATCCCACCACAACCAGGCTCCCTAAGAGCCTATGCCAGGGCTACCTAGATGGATTTCAAAGGGAACATCGCGCCGCTTGCCTGCCTTATTTGGGAAACCCTCACTCTGCACCGGCTTGGCACAACCTCAGCGCCCGCGCAGGGCTTCGTAAACTGGAGCTCTGACAGAGATTTAACGACAGGGAAGCTCAGATTGCGATGAGCTCTGAGCACCGGCAAGAAACAGAAACGAGAGTGAAAAGGGAGGGCGGGCTGACTAGAGTTGAGCGAAACTTGTCGAGTTAAAAACAAGCCCGAAAGGGCCCGGCGAGGAGCCCTCGGGAGGGCTCTGCGCGTGTTTGGCACAAAAATCTCCAGGAAGGAGGAAAAGGAAAGCCGAGGAGCGAGCGAGGGAGCCGGCGCGACCCAAGGGGGGCGAGCGGCCAGGGGCCGGGGGTGTCCCCGGCCAGCGACCCGGGACCTCCGCGGCCCGCTCGGCCCCCCTGCCCGCTCGCAGGGGCAGGGCGGGGGCGGAGCGGCGCCGGGACGCCCCTGCACCCCCGCGGCGGCCGGGAGGCCTATGGGGGCGCGGCGCCGCCGCCGGAGCGCCCGCAGCCCCTCCCCGCCGCTGCCTGCGGGACTGGGAATAAAGACAGATAGCGGGGCAGGCAGCGGCTGGGCGGGAGGGAGGGAGCGCGCAGAAAGTTTCGTGCGGAGCCCGCGGGCGGCGGCAGCGATGCCCGTGCTGCGCGGAGCGCTGGGGCTGGGCGGGCGCCGCCGGCCTTAGGGGAGCGAGAGCGGCGCGGGGCGCGGCTGCGAGCCCCCGGCCCGGCCCGTCCTGTCCGCTCCTCGGGCGGCCGAGAGGAAGCGCCCCGGGCAGGGACGGGAGAGCGGCGCTGCCGGAGCGGGGGGAGCGAGAGCGGCACCGCGGGGCCAGCCGCGCCGGCAGAGCCGGGGGGAAAGATGAGCTTGTTGTCAACCATCGACACCAGCGCCGCGTCCGTGTACCAGCCCGCCCAGCTCCTCAACTGGGTCTATCTCTCGCTACAAGACACGCACCAGGCCAGCGCCTTCGATGCCTTCAGACCCGAGCCCTCCTCGTCCCAGCACCCCGACCTCGGCTACACCAAGAGCACCCCGGAGCTGGGCTCCTCGCTCAGCTCCAGCTATCTCAACAGCTTCTTCCAGCTCCAGCGGAGCGAGGTGAGTCCGCCCCGCCGCCCGGCGCGCAGCCCCCGGCCCCCCCGGGACACAACCGCCATGATGCCTCGGCAGCCTCCTGCCCCCTTCCCCGAGCCGGGACCGAGCCCGCCCGCGGCACGGGGCAGCCCCGCTCCGCGCCCCGCTCGGCCGGGGCGGCCCGGCCGCCCGCGCCGGCTCCTTCTCCTGCTCCTCCTTCCCGGCCCCTTCCCGCCGGGCGCTCCCTCGCTGCCCGTCCCGCTAACGGGCCGGGGCGAGGCGCCGCCGCGGCCGCGGCATTGGCGCAGCCGCCGCCTCCTCCCGCCGCCCGCCGGCGGCGCGGGGCGCCCGTGTTGACAGTCTGGTCAATGGTTACACCGATTTCCCGTGCGCGGCCGGGACGCGGCCAGCGGGACGGGGGGCAGGACGCGCAGAAAGTGCCACATCCGTCATAATGTGCAAAAATACCACCGCCGCCGCCCCCTCCCCCTCCTTTCTTTTTTCTTTTCCTTCAAAGTGATGTTTAAAAAGCTTGCTACGAGAATACGTGTCGCTTGTAAGAGAGATGAGGCCGGCACTGTTTGAAAGGAAGAGATATAAACAGGAACGTGACAAAAGCAGTGAAAAAGTTTTGTGCGCATTTCGTAACGCAAGAACAAGACTAAATGAAACCAGAGGGAAGGAAGCTAAAAAACTAGGGTATGCGAAGACAATTCGCTGTGGAACTCCCTGTCACAGGAAGTTGTTGAGGTCAAGCACTTCTGCATTGGAGGGATTTCACATGTGCGGAGATACTGCAAGGTGGCACCTCACACACCACAGCTCACAGCCTCTCCAGAAAAGATCCAGCTACAGTTTTGCACCCTACTGTGGGACTCTTGCCGGAGGCATTCAACAGTGGCTCTGTTTGACGAGGGTTAGATGGACTATGCATCCCTGCCTGCTCTGGCACTTCCCACAGAATGACATTTCAGAGTCCTTCCAGCGCCATTTGTGTTAAATATCGATTTGAAATGTATTCTCAGTCAAAATACACATTCCTGTTCTGTCAGCAGAGGGATGGGGTTATTAATTAAAACCAAATCAAATTCCCCAACTGGTCTCAAATTATAGCTGCTAACAGTTAAGAACCAGAGGTATACACACACATTCTTTTCCCCTTAATTCGAAACTTTCTTCTTTCACAGAGCACATCCAGTCTCAAAATAGGCACTGTTTTTGAGAGTATATAGTTTGCAACCTGTTCAAACTGATGTACCTAGTCTTATGAAGGTCGACACGGCATAGGCAGTTTAAAAACACACAGACTTAGCAAGCACATTGATTTTGGAAAAAGACTAGCGGGGGTGCAATTTAAACTATTAGCTACCTACCTGTTGGCAGCAAATAGTAGATTTTGCCCCTTTCTGCTTGGCTTACGAGCTTTGTGGTGCCCAAGTAGCAACAAGACTCCAGGAGTTTGGCCTTACATGGACTCCAGAGTGGGACTCGTTCAAGCCTGTGTTTGTTCAAGTCTGGATACATTTTCTGCTCACAGTGGGTCCTTTTTCTTCCTGGGAGAAAAAGGAAGAAACAAGTAAATGGTGGCTGCATTCAGGAAGCCTTTGAAACAGTCTCTGAGAAACAGTTTTCTTTTCCCCACAGTTCTCAGAGTTCATTTTCTGCTTCTACTATACTGTGTGCAAGTAGGGGCTAATCCTTTTGTCACACTCCCTTTCCACTTAGCTCACATTTCTTTCCACTTTTTTCCCCAAAACTTTTCTCCTTTATTCTGGAAAATCATTTCCCTGGTATGCCAGGCCTTCCCCAGGCCCCTGCCTCGGCTCCACGCAGTCAGCCCCTTTGCAGCCTCTCCTCGGCTGCACTGCTTTTGGATCCTAGAAGTCACCTTTGCTGCATTTCTGAATAGATTCCTATCATCCATACACTGTATGGATGCAACTTTATTCTGCCTTTTTTAACCTCGTTACGGTTTCCTGAGGCACATGAACAACAACTAAGAATGCTGGCTCTGTAGAAAGCCAAGAGCATTCACCATTCAGGAAATAAGCCATTTCATTCTATACAGATATTTTAATATTTTTAAAAGATCAAGCACGTTAGTTTGTTCCAGTTCACTTTCCAGCCTGTGACAATAGCATTGACTATGCGACTGATAGAGACACTTCTGTGTTTCCAGTATTTACCTGAACTATGTGTAACTACATGGTAACCTGAAAAGAGGGAAGGGGACATGGGAGTGCTTTTACCCTTCTGGATATAGCCTGAAGGAAGTAAGAAACCCATTAGTTCCCCAGGCTAACACTGCCTGCTTACACAGCAGCTTTCATTCAAGGGTTTAGAAGGTGCTAGAGATACTGTTGTTCAGAAGAAGTTCTGTCAATATATTAGGTACTCTGTTCTTTCCAGAGACTGGAAACTAGACTTCTCTTTGGCAGGAGTCACCCAAGAGTTTCCGACAATGTCATGCTCTTAATTCTTGAGATTCTAACATCTGTTTATTTGCAGATGCCATTGGGTATACACTACATATTTCAACTGCGTAAAATTATTTTGGAGCACATTAGTACTGCATGCTGCTTTTGCATCAAGTGGGCTTATGCTATCTTTGGAACAACACATAGCTTTCCACAGTTAAACTGTTGACTGTTTTCTACACAGTGCTTGCTTTGGTTGGCTTTTTTTTTTTTTCCTCACAGTTTTGTCCTGGGTTGGCTTAGGCTGGAGCCGAGCTGTGACAATGATTGACACATAGCTGTACACAATATTTGGAAAGTGACCTAATGAGGGGCCAAAATAGCAACAGATTGAGAAATGATAGGATCATAGGGTGTAAAATAGTCCTGCCTTCTGTATGTTGCATTGCGATTGAAAATTTCTGGAGGACAACACTTGCAATAAGACACAGCGCTTGTGAAAAGTTGCTATTATACCAGGTTTGAAAGTCTGCATGGCAGTGCCTGTGTATGTGACTTGCATACTGACCAAAGGAACAGGACAGAAAAAAATAAAAGTGCCAGCACCCACAGAGTAGTCTTGTACTTCACCAAGATTTTTGTCCTCCAGACTTTTTCCACTACAATGGATGCCTTCTAAATAAACATGATGAACACAGCTGTTTGGTGCATAAAAGCCCATTGTACCAGGGAAAAAAAGCAATAATAAAGGTTTCAACAGTAAAGCAACAAAGAGTGTTTTGTTCCATACGCAAGACTCATTTTGCAAAACAGACCTGCTTTAAACCAAACTTTACTGCAGCGTTTATTGTCCTAGATATGAAATGAAAGCATGTTAGAACATTAAGATGCAATAAATTGGCCATTGAACTGAGCTCCACCCTCATTATAACACCATCCATCAGAGCCAAGTATTTGAGGCTTTGTTGTGGGGCTGGTTACATGGAATTTAATGCCTTTGAGACACAGCCAGGTATCTGTGGCTTTGTCATTGAGGGATATAATTGAGAAACCTAGAATAAGGGGTAAGAGACTCATACGGTATTTTTCTATACTCACAGGAGGCATCCTACCAGGTCAACACTGTCTTTGGTCATACCAAGTCAATGCTAGCTTTGGTCAAGAAGAGACAGTGACCAGTAACTAGAAATTATCATATTATAATAGTTAAGTGTGTTTCTCAGAACTCAGAGTGCTAATTGCAGCACAACCTGTGAGAAGGAGCCTGTGTCCTAATGAATTCTTTGCCCATGTGCAGTACTCTGTGTGTCTTTCAAGAGGGAAATTCCTTCTAGAAACCTCTATGGCAACCGCTTTCTGAATCTAAACCATATTTTATTTAAGCACAAATAACTGCATACACCAGATTAGAAAAAAATCACCTTTTTCAAGAAGTAGTTAATGTTTCTGACTCACAGACTTCCAGATCCAGCCCTTATAAGCAAGAGGGAAACTAATTGTGAGAGAACACAAGATAGTTCAGTTTACAACAGTAAGGTATGGATTACTCGCTTGAAAAGAAAATCAGTGGAGTTAAAAAGTTTACAGAGTGTGCTGTGGAAACTAACATTCAAATCCCTGTGAAACTGAAGCAGGTCTACAGCACTGGGATAGATACTGGGATAGATTAGGTAGCTTCCCAAAGAAGACAATAACATTCGTAAGTTAGCAACAAAAACCTATAAAACACTGTCAAGAACAAAAAATGTAGGGAAGGAAGTTGGCAGTTCTACAGAAAATATATTTTACATCTGTCTTTCATAGAATTAGAGGGATAGACACTAGAGTGGTATTTGATGAAGAAGATTTGTCCTAGATGAATTAATTTGGAGGATGATTATAAGATTAGAAAAATCTCCATTCTCATAGTATCAGAGGAGTATATGGATTGCTATACCAGATCAGGCCATTGACCCACTAAATTAAGTGCAATATCTCTGAAAACAGCCATGATCGAAAGATTTAAAAGAGAGGACAAAACACCTTATAAGAGGCTGCTCACAACCAGTATGGTCTGGGGGCAAGCACAACAGAGATGCAGATTAGCAGAGATTGCCATATGCTCCAAAACATATCTGATTTGTTTATGTAATACAAAATTAATACAGTTGTTCTAACATAGACCATGTTTTTGATCCACAGAGTGCTTAATGTGCTAGGCTCCTAAGTCAGGACTTCTTGCTTTCTCACTTGCAGTCTAAAGAACCACAGTATTATCTCTTCTTATTAAGCATAGTTATTGATAGAGTACCACAGTGATGCCTGCAGTACATGAAATTATCCTTTAATGGTGATTATTTGATCGATTTCCTCATTTTCATTTTTCTCACTATTCTTTGTGCAAGTACTAACATTTCAGTGCCCTTATCCTTCTTCAAACTTTATTTAAAAGGCACTAGCACAACAATTCCAGCATTGGAGGAGTTTGTGCTCTCTGCCTCAGGGTGACTGTACACTACAGATATTTTGTGACTACTTAAAAGTGCCAGTCAAGTAATTTCAAACTGCTTTTCAGGAAGTTAAATGACAATTCTCACATTGGTCCTCGTAAGAGATCCCAGGGAACTGAATGTCTATGTTAATCAGAGGACAATATGCATTTGGAGATCTTGGCAACAGCAGCCTCCTCCATCCTCCCACACAGCCAGCTCCAGAGCCCTTTTGATGATACTGCCTCAGCACATGAAGTGCAGCTTTCACAGCCCACTCTATTCTGGTCTCAAAATCTCAGATCCTATTACAGGTATTTGTGCTAACAGCTATTTTGTTTCCAATTCCACATGAACATAGGCTTTAAAATGCAGAAATTCAGGGGTTTATGTCTACAGTCATTCTCTTTTGCTCCCCGTTTTTATTTCTGCAGCCATGGCCTCCTGCTTTGCTACTTCTGTAGTCTTTGGAAAACACCCTCTTTCGCCAGGGAAGAAAAAAACCCATATGTGAATGTATTTTAGGAAGTGGAGTCTGAAAATAAGATCTATATCTTGTATAAGAAGTGTGAAACTGAAGTTATCGTCCAAATTACACTGTTCCATTTGTATTGCCTGGGTATGGCTTTAGATTTCTCTGTTCTCCAGGACTAAGTTTTTTGTTTGCGTGGTTTTTATAAATGCACTGTACTGCATATGGTAGATACTCTTTTCTTACTCTTCACAATGAGGCTGAATTACCTAATAGCAATTTGATTGCAGGGGGAAGTACGCAAGAGCCAAATTTGGTTCACTTAAGCAAGCATTCTAAATACAATTACGTTGCTTTTACTCTGGCTTCCTTACCTGAACAAGAACAGCAGAAAGCTCCCAGAAGTAATAAGAAAAAGTTGTGTTGAATTTATTCCAACAGCTAGAACCTCTTGTGTTGTTCCTTACCCACAAACTGCCCCCACTCCCAGCAAATGCTGCTGTAGCTCTGCAGCACACCTGCCCTACCTCAGGCTTTAACTACTTCGAGCATGACTTACAGCTGGGCTTCAGTTCATTACTACGGAAGTGTTATCCACCATAGTCTTCTGCAGCTACTTGTTTTCACATAAAAATCAGAACCATGTTTGGAAAGCTGGCAACAACTAAAATACTAATTGCTGAAAGTAAATCAAGTCTTCTAGGAGAGGGATATGGGCTTTCTGCTTTACTGTTGACTTCTTTTTGATAGGTTGAAGAAAAAAAAAGTAATAGAAGATAGACCAATTATATATATTATTCCTGATTAGTTGAAAATCATTGCCAACTCCTTTAAATCACTTGGGATTTTGTGTTTATGCAAACTCCTCATTGAGGGAAGCACTGGCATGCACTTTCTGCCTCACAAAAACATCCACATCTTGAAAAACTCGTCAGGCAATACATAAAAAATCACCCCAACCTATAATTGGAGGCAAAAGCACATAGAATTCTTGTTACAATTATATTTTATACACAGAGCTTTCATTTACAGTTTTTTATGCGTTTACAGTGTCTTCCATGCCAAAGCACCCAAACAAAGGGGTGATGTAACTGTGTGTTGGGTAATGATTTTTCATCCATTCCTCTTTTGCTCTGCAGACACAGACTCGGTTATTCAGAATAGAAAAGGACGATCCTTCTCCAATGAACTACACAAATGATCAGACAACTAAGTCTGACTTGAACCAATATATTAATTTATGAAGTGTATGGAACAAATTAAATAACCAAGATGTGTACTCAACTGCTTTTATCCATAAGCCAATCCCCCTCTTCCTCCCAACACACACACACCCTCCCCCCCAGGCCTTTTTTGTTTTGTTGATTATTTGGGGGATTTTGTGGACTTGCACAAGATAAATAACAAGAAACTTTTATCAAAATATTGCATGTTATTGACAGATACAATGTGAGGATTAATGCAGAGAAAAGTTTTCTAGATCAGAGTTTAAGTGGGCCATAAAAGGACTCTGAAACTTGATTTAAGTGAAATTTAAATCTAAGACCAGAGAATCTTTTCTGTGCTACTTTAAGAAGCATGAAAACCAGTGACACAGTGCAGTTGCAAAAAGATGCAGGCACAGATATTAGAAAGCCAAATCATAGAATACTGATACTATGCATTTGCATAGAAACAAAAGCAAGTGTGTCCTGTTAGCCAAACTAGATGCATACATATAAATGCTACCTAAAAAGTGATACTGGGTGTCACCTTCAAGTTTCTGAACTGATTAATAATATGTCACAGTTAATATCTGTACCTTTCCCCAGTTTCTTTTCCTCAGAAAAATTGCCGCAGCCTGATGCCCATTTTGCTACTCTGCTGGATTGCTCTTCTTCCTCCTTCAGAAAGCCACAATTAAATGATTAAATTAAATGAGGAGAATGTAAGTGTTTGCTTCATGGCAGTTTACGTAGGTTCCGTGTGGGTTCCAGAGTAGTTATAATGGATCAAAGGAACTAATTACGTTTTGCAAAGCTATTAAGATCTTAAAGTAGTGCTGACATAATTCAGACAGACAGTATTTCCTATGTGTCAAAACTTAGATCACTTCTTTTTTCCTGAAGGTTGGTTTTTATTCTCAGAATGATTACAAGCAATCTGTGATCTACTAAAAGCAGAACCTAAAATTATAGACAGGTTCACCTGGGGAAAGCAGAATAAATGCAGGGATGTGAGTCTTGGGCTTTGTCCATGTCCCTTATTGTCTAGCCAGACCAGCACAGCTGTGGGGAGTTTTGGTAGGTTTTAAGTTTTAATGTTACAATCCTAACCCATTTCTTTCTGTTGTGTGTTTTGGTATAAGCAAATACTAACAAGTCCAATATTTTGACAAAGAGGAATTTTAAGAAGCCTCTTGTAGATCTTTTTTCTTAGCTCTTTCAACTGCTGCTGATAGGAAATACTGGTCTCCAAACCCGTGTCTAAAGAAATACATTTTGTGTTTCTACAGATTTAGTTTAAGATTAGCAAATGCCCTCATGATCCAGGACTTGAGCTCATATGCCAAGCAGGAATATGTTCCTGCTATATTAAATGGCCACCCACCACTACTCCCTGCACGTGGCAGGATTGGGTGTCTCTTTTGAATCAACAGAAGTGCAGTACCCTACATAGAAGAATCACAGGTATCTGGAAATACAGATATTTATTTACACTTCATCCAGCTAACTGCCAACTAAGCAAACACTTAAATGGAATCAGCTTGCTCTCAGAGATTTCTCTTGCTACTAGGAGCTCCAGGTGTCTAAGTGATTGTAGCAGGGGGAGTTGGAGCCGATATTTCTTCACACTAAGACAGCCTGCTGGGCAACTATTTGTAAGTAGTCATTAGGGCTGTGGATATCTGTGGCTGAAAGGATAGCAAAGGAACTATTGTACAGTCATTGCATCCTGAAAATGGAGGACTAGCAAGAGTTTTTAAGAGGGTTTGAGCATCACTGATCCTTGAAATAAAGAGGCATTCTTATATAAGCATCTTTCTCAAACATATGTTGAAACTGAAATTAATAGAGTAATAGATTCATTCCTCTAATAGTCCCAACTTAGGGGGGAAAAAAAATCCTTAAATCTCTTTGGAAACCAGATTACTCAATTGTTATTTTATAATTTATCTGAAGCAGATTGTGATGTTTTAGGTTTAATTGCTCAGATCACACTTCAAGCTGTGCTGTATCACAATTGATGAAGAGGGTGGCTTTAAATGTAGATAAAACTGTCTAAAAGCTGGAGTCACAGAATGAAATTCCAGCCTGTCATTTAGTATATAGAAATAATTTATTTTCCTCACTATATTCAATTTAATAA
Organism: Pseudopipra pipra; assembly: GCF_036250125.1. Classification (NCBI taxonomy): domain Eukaryota; kingdom Metazoa; phylum Chordata; class Aves; order Passeriformes; family Pipridae; genus Pseudopipra; species Pseudopipra pipra. Next base: position 12,195,864 of record NC_087556.1, read on the forward strand.
AAGTTTTTGTCTTCCCATGAGTGCAGGAACTGAGGCCCTGAGCGCATTGCGAGGGGCCCGTTCTGGGCAGATGATGTATTGTTTCTACCTCTGACAGCGACCTTAGCTTTGCCTCTTTTAAACTTTGGCAGGCATTGCAGAGGTTTCTGTGCCAAGAAGGCATTACTGAATGTAAATGATATAAACAAAACTGTCTCAGACTTACGGTTCTGTTTAACCCAAAATGGACATTTCTTAGCAAAACCTTTCATCATGCAAGAGCTGCACAGGAGGTAAATGCTTTCCTAAGTTTGTCTTGAACAGGCACATATCTATTTCCGGGTGTTATTTTTCTTATGTTTGGAGTGTCAAAAGAGCCACCAAACGAGAGGAAACCCGACTCTTGTTTTCCAAACTGCAGGTCAGATTGAGACAAGATTTCCTGCAGGAAACAGAGATGTTAACAGAAAGTGCAGGGATCAAAACATGTCCATCCGTTTCTCCCCTCACTTTATGCCATACAACCTTCATAACCTCCTCCTCACCCAAGAACCCTGTCTCAACCAGAGTGGCTTGTTTGTCAGCAGTGTGAGGAGGCAGTAGGATGGAGGTGCATGGCAAAGGCCCTCCCTGTGGCCTCAGAAAGGTCAGGGAAGTTGTTGGTGGGGGGAAACCCAGCTTCAGGCAGGCAAGGGATAGGCCGAGAAATGAAGGCTCCTGTGGGGATGTGTTAAAGTAATTTGCCACGTGAATGGTCTCCCTAATATAGTGCTCATGTGTTAGAGCTTCTCTTTAGCATAAGTGGGCAGTTGTTTGGCATTTAGTGGATGAAAAGGATCCCTGCAGAATTGGTGCAAGATTCAAGATTTAGAAAGTTCCTCCAAGACTGCACACCTTTGACCAGAGCAAATCTCTGTCCTCTTCCACACTTGCCTTTAAAGACTTTTTGTGATGTCCCCATACATTGTGTAAAATGAGTGTTCTCACTAACATCGACAGCAAACCCTTCCTGAGGCTGAAATAAGGAGGATCACACTGCTAGGAGAGAGCCAAAAGACCTACGCAAGCTCCAGCAAGCCTGGAGATGGTGACTGAGCAACTTCTTAACTGTCAGCATTACTTCTATACCACTGTATAGTAGACAGGGAGAGGTATGTTTTTTAACATCTAAAGATTTGTGAAACTTATCGAATTCTTTGGATCAACATGTTAAAGACCAGCAGATGTAAAGCAAGGCAAGGTGGTGTTGGTCTCCAGCCTTGCTGTGAACTGTACCAGTCATGTACAGATAGGGTGTTGCACCCACTTGCTGTTCTGCAGAATCTCAGCAATTACATCCTGAGAAGCCACAACCAGCCAAACTGTCAGATTTGGAATAACTAGATTAGAGAGATCTGTCTGCTAGAGTAAAGATTTGTCGCCCTTCAATGACTAGCTTCACAACCACTAGCAGGTCACACAGCATTCACGGTTGTTTCCTTAAGATACTGTTTCTGCAAAAGGAAAGTCCTAGTGCCATCTATCTGAAAATATTTATAAGTAGGCATTAGTGTTAGCAATTTAACATAAACATGTATTTACCTAAAACCCCCTACAGAAGAAGGATGAATTAAGGTATACTTGGCTAATGTAACTAGCCGGGAATGTATTAAGGTTTACTTGGCTAATCTGCATTTATCTGTGGTTTTATATGAGGAACTTGAGCAATTCAGATTTTACTGAAGTCAGCCCAAAGACCAGATTTTTTGACAGCTGACTTAAATGTTGATTTCAGAAGGAAACAAAAACCCAAGTCTTTTTTTCCTTTCTCCAGGCAAACATTTTCTTCACTGAGTGATGAGCTTGGCTTGCAGTTCTCTGATGATAAAATGTTACTGAGCAAACTCTTAAGCTTTTTTTTGTAATAGTATCCAATTTATCAGAGGAGTTAAAGCAGACACAAGCTATACAGGAGCAGTTTTTGAGGTTTTCCAGTTCAGCCTTGGTAATTAAACTTCTCTGTTTCTTCTGGCTCAAATTAATACAACTAAATTTATTACAGTATTTTCATTTAATCCCTCTGTTTTCAGAAGGATTTGGGGTTGGCCATAAACATTGATGATGATCTTAAAGGTCTTTTCCAGCCTAAACAATTCTATGATTCTATTCTATGATTCTGCATTAGATGTTTTCTTTGGGGACAAAACCACTTGATCACTTATAAAGAGCTGAAACACAGAAAAGTCACAGATCTGAAGTGCTTATATCCACACGTGGTCATCCTCAGGTGCAACTGTTGTGCTTTCACACATACTACATAGCCCTGTGGATAAACCCCATGAGAAAAGCAAGCCTTAGGACACTAGGAGAGAAGAGAAAGATATAGGCCCTCAGGTTTTGTGTATTAGCATGTACAAGCCACTGAATTACTGTTTGGGTAGCTCAGATTTCCCTCTCCTCAAACACAAAAATAGCAACTGAGCGAGGGTTTGGCTATCCTACTGTTATATCCATGACACAGCACAGGGATGCACTCACTTCTTAGCTTCACGAAAATTCAAGCTGATAACTTTAGCACCTTTTGACATTTCAGTGCAGGGCTAATAATTTGCATGCCTAGTCTGGTTACCATCATAGAGCCTTGAGAATGTTTGCAATTTACAGTATATGCAAACCTTACTTTTTCCACACTGATGACAGGGCAGCCCAACCTGCCTTTTCCAACGGGCTTCAAAGAGCCATGGTGCCTGTTGACTTAAATTTAACTCTGGCAGTTAAGATTGCTTCATTTTTGTTTGCTTTATTAGGTTGGCAACATACTAAAGGAAAAACAAGTCATCAAAAATTCTCTGCTCATTGCTTTTCAATTACAGACTATTTTATGGAAACATTGATGACTGGAGTAAGTTATAGGAATATTGAATTGGTACAGGACCTCACTTCAGTATGTGCAGTTAAAACAAACACGGAGAGAACCATGAGCACCAATCATACTAACTTAAAGAGCATCAAAACAGACCTACTGGCCAGATACAGCCTATCAACCACATCAGCCAGCACAGGTCATTCTAGCTTCAGGTAACTAATGGATATGAACCCCTTTATCATTGCCTTAAGGGTCCAACAGCCACAAACTGAACTTGGGGTAGAAACTGATTTTTCCAGGTACTTTTCCTGTCCATACCTAAAAGCTTCACTTCTTAAATCCTAATGAGAAGATACCATTCCCACATAAACAGGTTGCCATTGCTTATTAATATCAGCTGTTCTGGTAGATAGGTAATCCTTTCACCTTTGGTCAGAATTCAGCGTTTCATAATTGAGATGCTACTGTGCTATCTGTGCTTTCTGGTCCTTGTTAAAAATACCTTTACAGCTAAAGCAGTAGCCATACATACCAGTGGAAAACTTGGAAAGTAAGACTTGCCACTTACTTGTTTGAATGTTTCATTGCATATTCCTAACAGTACTGTTGTCTTTATTTTCAACATTTCACCACTGCTAAAAAAGAAGCTGTAGAGATAAAGGCAGTGTTTCCTTTTCCACCTCTTGGCACATCAATCCCAAAAGCTGTCTCTGAAAGGCAGGGAGCCAGCCAAGGGAACCAAGAGCATTTGCCAATCATTCACGTAACTAGGAATTTCATAGAGGTGAGTTAGATGCTGGAACTCTTGAGTCACTTGCATGTGTTACCCAACTGGAAATCAGAGTGAGGAAGCTATAGAAGACAATAGCTGCCTCTTTCACAAAGGACCACACTGCAACTTTACAGATTACGTGGCCTTTAACTGGAAACACTCAGCAAACAAATAACAAAGGAAGCTTTGCTTCCCAGCACCACCAACAGATATATTTTAAAGATCTACCAAGCAGAGAGGTTACCTTTGGAAAGTACAACATCAGACTTTCAGTTCAGTTCATTTGACTCAGTCAACAAGTTTCATAGGAAGGAAAACAAACAAACAAACAAACAAACTTCCCATCAAACCAGTTTCTAAGTTTTACCGTCAGATCCCCCATCCCCCAGTAGAGCAAGATAAGGAAATCCTGAATTCATTGCAGCTGGGCTGATGAGCCTTGTAATTAGGACATGCAGTGTGGTCTTTTGGCGCTTTGAAAGCACTAACCCTTTCACTGCCAAATCCTTTCTACCCTGTTAGAGCTCCAAATGAGACTCCATTGGAGAGGTACTGTTGTCTACTTTTTAAAGAAATAGGTTGGCTTTGCTACTGGTGCATTGTGAACACAGAGCAATCATTACTTTTGGTGGAATTCATCAGAGGAGCAATCTCCCTGCCACCTCCCAGATGTCTACTAATACACTTGAGACCATAGTGAGTCAGAATGCATTTCTAACTTCCTTTTTATTTTCTGTCTGAGACCATCAACATTCTCTCTGATCATTCCCTGGACATCCCCTTTGAGTGTGAAGCTAATTCTAAAGTTTTAATTCAAAATCCTTCTTAAAAATCCCCTTTGCAGCAGTGCAAACAGTAAGGGCTGAATTGCTGATCTGCACAATTAAATACTCCAGAAAGAAAAAAAAACCCCAAACAAAACTTTTGGTTCATTCACACCTTGTCTTCTACAAAGACAAAATGGACTGAAATACCATTTCATCATGTTCATTACATGCCCTAAGCTTTCACTATTTGATTCCAGGGGCCAGGATGAACTTTCGCATTACCACCCTTATTATATAACTTGGCTTTTGGGAATGGCTTATTTCCTCATCTCCTTCTGACGAACTGGAGATTTCCAGAGCTTGAAACAGGACGTAGCACCATTTGTGCTGGTGCTCTTTATAGCAACTTTCAAGTGCAACAGATTTGAGACCATTTTCCAGGTCAGATTGGCAGGAACCATTGAAGTGATTTGCTTGACTGTACCCAGAGGGATGGGCTGCATTTTGGGATCATCTAGGAATTTGCTTTAGGAAGTCATTGTTCTTTAAAGTACCAGTGACATCAGCAATGTGCATCTTCTCCTTTAGTGTCATCTTCTGGGATGATGTATTTGTTTCTTCCTTTTTTAACACTGGGCCTCAAGATGATTATAGGGAGGTGTTTTGTGGTGCCATGCGTAGACTGGATGTTTTGCCATGTCCAGCTTTGGCAAATATTGCACAAATGCACTGCCAGCTGAACCAGGTGGCCACTTTTAGAGCCATGTGCCACACTTTGGCCACAGAACCAATGGTGGCTGCTAAGATTATAATTTAGTGTCAGTGCAGCCCATAGTCTGATGGGATTCTGGCCTTTGGCAAGGCTTCTGGTTGAAACAAAAGTTTGTAAAGGTTTGCTGACAGAGTGGGCCACCTTATGTTACAGTATTGATCTGAAATGTGCCCAGAAGCGTTGGTGAGGAGTAAATTACATAATCCCCAGTTTCTCAAATAATTCCCAAATTTCTCCCTTTTAATGAGGGCAATAGCTCAGTGTAAGAGATTTTAGAAAACAGTCACCACTGCAAGCCATATATCCAATCCAAAGCCCACTGAAGGCAGCAGATAGGTATGTTTTCTTTTGTCAGTGAGTTGGCCCTGGGGGCAAGAATAGCAACCTCCTGATGGCCAGGAGTTACATATTCTACCTCCCCAGGAGATATTTTAGATTTTGGCAATAGGTAAAGAATTTGGGATTTCACACATTCTGTGTGTCCATACATACAACTTTCTATAAAAATCAGATAATAAGGAATTTGCAAAGTTACAGATGCGTGTAATGCATGTGAAGTACTTTAAGAATCTCTTAGAGGCAAGAGGACTCTTAAAAAAAGATTTTATATTATTCCAAGTATATATTAGAGAAAGTGGCTCCTAGGGAGACAAGAACTTCTCGAAGGCTCTTAATTAATACTATTTTGGCATCCATAGCACTTCCGCTTCCTCTTAACAATTTGATGCCAAGAATTTCTCATTCCAATAGCATCCAATAAATTCTACAAAATAAATTCTAGTGACTGCTGGAGGTATCTTTAGTTGCTTGATGGCTAAAGCAGCTAAAATCTTTTTATTCGTTTTTGAAATAGCTTTTCCTTTTAAAATCTATAGCTCTAACCCCTGAAACAAAGTGGCTGATTCTCCTCTTAGCAACCAAAACGTCCTGCACCAGCACAGAACTGTGCTGTACAGGGAGTAAAATTATGGGCATTTCAGTGCCTGGACACACGTGAAGTCCCCTGTGAGATCAGATTCTACTCTGGGGCCCTTTGAGTTGATCCTGCTGCTGTGCACCAGCTTCAGTTTTGTAAGAGAGGTCAGTGTTTTGTTTGACCATAGTGGAACTGGGTGAAGCAGATTATCTCAGGCTAAATTTTTCTTTACAGTGTACACCATCTGCAGTGGGATGGGATTCAGTGAGAGCTGGGACTCATCCAGATACTTGTGCCTAGAGCCTAAATATCATTCTTTTGGTGTGTGACTGTCAGCCGGAAAACACTCAGTGTGCAGACATCCTGAATGTTTGAGATCTCTGAAATAAACGTATTTTCCATTTCAGATTTGTTTCACAAACTCTCTAAATCAGTTTCAATGCATGTCTTCAATATGTATATAACAGGTATAGATGTATGAAAACATATATGACATATATAAAGATTCCTCTGAAGTATCTGGATTTAATAGCACTGAAAAACAAGGTCTCCACAGAAGCACAGCATAGATTGGATCTCTTCTTACCTCACTTCCTCATAAGCTGGTGGTAATTCTCTGATGCCAGAATTACATAGGCATAGCATTACAGACCTAAGGTGGAAACACCATGTGAAAAGTGTCCCATAACTTAAGGACGGTGCCGACAGTCAATAGTTGGTCCTATTTCTATAGTAATTCATTATTATGTTAATGTTTTTAAGAGTTATTTCCTTTTTAAACTCCTGCTACAGTTTATTCTGAATGTTAGCAAGTTAAAGAATGAATCCTTGTTATCTCCATTAGGGAGAATAGCTATTTAGGTGTTGATGGGTTTCCTGCTGTTCTAAAACTACTGAATGGCAAATTAGGAGCTACTGATTTAGATTTGCAGATTGAGAGAGCGAAGATCCTATTGAGGTGAAGTACAAAACCCCAAGTATTTACTGTTTATCAGGAAATGTTTAAATTGCAGTAGGTTTCCCCTTAGAAAATCCAAAACAGATATAGACCTCAATGTTTCTTGTTATGATTTGAACATGGGACTCTATATTGACTGTCTGATTAACCCAATTAGAAATTAAAAGTTATTTTGCATTTTTCTTGGTCTTCTTTTCCTTTCCCTGACTTCACTATTCGTTGCGTAAGTAGTTTTGGACACAAAAACATTTCTTTTTGTGAGTTGTTCTTTCAGCTTTTTGCCTGCATATTCTAACATACCATGAATTTGTACAGTCAAACACAAGAAAGCAGTCACTGCTTAGTGGAAAGGTTGGACTAAGTGAACCATGGCAAGCTCAACAGTTTCCTCAGCAGTGGGGTGACCAGCTCCATTGCACTGCCGTTGTGAAACTTCTTTATTAATGGCCTGTATATTGCTCTCCTCAAATATGCAGCCATGTTTCTAATGAAAAAAATCACTTTTTTGCCCTGCTCTTTTTATCCTTCTCCTACTCAGATCTGCCTCAGACCAATCAGTACTATGTCGCATGCAATTCTTTTCTTTTCTTTTGCAGGCTCTGAGCAGCAGTCTGTACAAGAGTGCATCGCCTTATGGCTCACTTAATAACATTGTGGATGGGTTAAGCTCCCTCACTGAGCACTTCTCTGACCTATCCCTTTCTTCAGAAGCCAGAAAACCCAGCAAGAGGCCACCTCCTAACTACTTGTGCCACCTCTGCTTTAACAAGGGACACTACATCAAAGACTGCCCACAGGTAAGGAATATATTATGGAAAAATCTTCATTAAAATTTTCCCCATTCCCCGATTTAGTAACACAGAATTTGAGAGGGAGTAGCACTGAAGAAATATCTTGACAAAGTGCCAAGCTAGCCATGTGTTCTTTTAATCTAGTCTTTATCACAATGCAGATGGAAAAAGTAAGCTATTTCATTTGCCTGATAAGTATTACAGAAGATATTAATCTACGCACATGAGTAGGTAGATTTTGGAAACTTTAAAAATGGCTACTATGAAATTTTCTGTTACAGAGATTGTGTAAAATACGTTTTCAAGCAACACCCTGTGTAGTCAGTTTGGCAATAGCACTTAATAAAAATATAACAAGTTACATATGCTAAAGGAGAAGAAATTGTTACATTGGAGAATTTTGAATCAGTAACACAAGCTCCAGGTATTTCTGGTGCAAACTCTCTTCTGTCTTATAAAAGAGTTTTGCTATACTTGGCAAGATGTGTTGGTCTTTGACTCCTAGAACTTTTCTGTAGTGGCAAAGCTGGCAATATTTATTTCCTTAGAAAAGAGGTATAAACCAGTGTGCAGAGGTATAAACCACTCACCAATGTGCAATTTATTTTTTTTCCTGAGGCTCCAAGCCACAGTGTACAAGGTTTTTTCATTTTCTCTGGTTTCAGCTGGATCCAGTTTTGTTGCTGGCTTAAACTTTCAGAATTCCAACAATATCCTATGTAGAGTCCCAAGGAAATTAAAATGCTGCCAATACTTTAGAAACACAGATGTGGACATTACCAGCATCCACTTCACTATGACTTTAACCTCTTATCCTCTTATTGTATGACTTTCAGCAGAATTAATCTGCGTAAAATTAACTACAGTTAATTTGCAGTTGAGGATATCAGACATATATTAGCCAAAACACAAGCAGAAGAGCGTCTGCCAGCTGAGTAAGATCAGCATGAAATCAAGTGTAACATCAGATGAGCTTTAACTGGGTGAATTCTTCTTGCTGTTATGAATAGACTAACTTTATTACTTTAGCTGTATTTAATTCTAATGAAAGCTATGGAATTAAAGTACATTTGCAATCTTAGGTGTGGCACTTGAAAATGGTTTTACTTATTATTTCAATATATATTGAATAAGAATTTTCTTTAGGAAACAACTGTGAAGTTTTCTTTGCTGGAGATCAAAAGTATTCTGGTTTGTGCACTTCTGTGTTTAATGTACTTAATTTAGCATGTTACAGAACAAAGTAAAGATGGGACCATGTAATAGCATACATTGCTTATCAAGGGGACTAAAACTAGAACTACTAACTATGTGGTGGAGTAAAAAACTGCTAATCTGGGGTTGGATGGCTGTGCTTTGCCGTGCAGTGTGAGAAACCAAATGAATGCAACAGGTCTCTTGACAATCAGGACGTGCAAGCTGCAGCTCACACAGTTGGTCCCAAGTGAATGTGTTAGTGTTGGAGCAGCAATGCATTGTTTATTTCACAGGCATTCTTATGGTTTGAGGCACTAGGGATTAAAGAAATTTAGTGAAAATTGAAGACATATGCATAGAAATCCAGGAGATCCAAACAAATAAAGGACTGTGGAGGAACAGTAACTCACTTAAACTGCACAAACTGCACATCCTATGTTGTTTTTTTTTTTTTTTAAAGATTTAACTTAATATCTTCAATTTCTCTGTGAACCGGGAAATGGAAAGACTTCCTACTGGATGTACTCTGTGGCTGTCCTATGAGATAGGGAGGAATGACTGAAGGAACACAGGACAGGGGGGCACCTGCTCACTCACTGCATGTGGTCTCCGATGGTTACAGGCAGCCGTATCATATAGCCCCTTTCAAAAACTGATCAAGTTCTGGTTGGGAAGCATTTCAGTATTTTGCCCTTGCTACTGCTGATGTGAGAAGCTGCTCCAGAACCTCAGTCCTCTCCTAACTAGAAATCTTCCAGTTTCTAGGATGAGTGTAACTCATGGCCACCTTACAGTCATTTGTTCTCCTGCCAACATTGTCCTCCACTGAAATAGTTCTTATCCCTCCCCGGTGTTTATCTCAGGGTGTATTAATAGACTGCAATCATATCCTCTCTCAGCATTCATTCTGTAGGACTAACCGAGCCAGGTTTTCTCAGTCTCCTCACAGAAAGTGTACAGACTCTCTACCTCCTTCTCATGGCTGTTCTCTTGTGCTTTTCATCTCCTTGCACATGTGTGACTACATGGACATATGGTCAGGTCTTGTCAGTGCCTTTTGCTGTGTGTACACATATCTGTTTCTATAGATTATGTTAGTTAAGGAACAGGTGATATGATATTGGTTCTGCTCTGTTGGAGATTTCTTCTAACACAAGCAGTTGCTTTATGGTTTAATCAGCATGAAAGTGCTTTCTTGAAAAAAAAGCAGAGTTAAGCATTCACAGAAGTTTACACATTTCCTTATGTTATCTAAATTTGAGGACAGATCTAAAGAGGATGACACTGTTTGCACAAGTTATGTTCAAAACATTGAAAACATCATGCTCAGGAAGGGAGCACCAGTGGCAGGATCAGGCTTTTGTCATAAAAATCCCCATTTGTTACCACTGCTTTTGACAATAACTGATTTCTTAGTATGAACATTACATGCACTACTTAATAGCTTATATTTTGATGCTTAGTTTTGCTAGTGCTGTCAAAAATGAAATTTGGTTTGCAAATCCTACCAATAAAGGACTGTAGCTATGCATTTTTAAAGTACTTAAACCTGGATAGAGAAAAGAGATAAAGTAATCTGATCTAGACAAAATGCATATCAGTAAATCATATGGTATTTTTATTTTCTTTTTATGTAACTGCCTAATAAGAAAAACATTTTGAAAGGGGGTGTTTTATGGAGTTTTTCCTGCATAGCAAAGAAATTGTGTAACAAGTTTAGGCCTTTAAAACAAGCAGAATTAAGTGAGGGTATAAACACTGAAAAGATATTGTCTTTTTCTGTTGCTGTAAAAGTTGATGAAAATACATGTATCGGTTCAGATTTATATCCTAAGTGATGATCATATTTCAGGAGGTTAAGTCATTATAAACAAAAATTGCCAGCTTTAGTGTTTGACTATCTCAGGTATCTGCAGTTTGTCCAATATCATGTCCAAAATTATCTGTTGGAAATTGAAATGGGATTTAGCAAATTACTATTATTTTAGCTTTTAGTTTATGTCATATATAGTGATAGAAAGTGGGATTTTTCTGTTAGAGAAACTACCAAAAATAAGAGCAACATTAGGACTACAATTCATAATTTCTAATTTGCTTATATTTGAAAAAACTGTTTGTTGCAATTACTATGTCTATAAAAAACAGAGCACTTACCTTTAGCATCATCTTTACAGCATAGCTACATTTGTGAGTTTCAGTGGCTCAGACAATAACATCTTACTCATACCTCTGATATTCTTTCACGTACAGAATTCTCGTTGACTTGAATGAACTGAAAAATGTGTAGAGAATAAAGGTTAAAAGCACTATTCTTAGTGTAGTGATCTCTTAAATTATCATTGACTGTGCCATAAAAAAATAAACAAACTATTTCTCTTTAACTAGCAAGGAAGGTGAGGAATGAGAGTACTTTTACTATGTAGTTTGCTAGTGGTTGATTGCATGATATATAAATATATATGTATATAGATTTGTCAAAACTTTGTATACTTATGTGCTCAAAGGTACGGTGCCAGCTTACATCTTACATATGCATGATAACCACAGGACCTTTTTCCCCTTACCAGGACAAAAAATGACGAGTTCTGGGCCAGTAATAGTTTAGATGTGTGATACTTTATGACATTTATTTATATAGCAGGTGTAGAAACTCATGGAAGACCTTTTTAAAAAAGTTGTATTGTCACTTTTCACCCATTGTCACTGTAGTCTATATTTAAATCCTATAAAATATAAACAGTGAGTTCCTTTGTACTATGTGTGGCCTTTACAAAATTCATCTTGTTCCTTTACATCATAGGGATGTTATTGACATGACCACTCTTCCATGATATCATCAACCTAAACTCAGACCTGTCATACGTGTTTAATTTGCAGAAAGTATAGGATAATGGGATGTACAGTATAATGGAGTATGGTGTTACATGCAGCATATATGGACATTTGTGAGTGAAACACCTAGTTCAGATTCTGAGATGCTGCAGAGTGATTGAACCTTTTCCACTTTTCAAAAATCTGCTGTTGGAAGGAAATACATAGACAGAGATCCTAGACCTCATTTATTGCTTATGTCATTCCCGTTGTTAATTTGGGCAATAAAGGCAACAACAGAAGTCCAAGCTTGGAGCTCCAGCAAAGCATCTCTGTATTCAGAATTTCCAAACACTATGTTTCTGCCAGGCACCAGTTCCATATTCTGGTGTCTCTGTCCTAACTTTATTCAAATACCTGTGCCAGTGCCAAGCTCTTTGAAAAAATCTTTCTAACAATTCCTGTAAATCTCTACACAGGCAAGGAGCTCTCACATCATGGAGACTTGGTGGCGAAAAAAAAAAGGGCAAATATCACCCATAATTCTGCAGTCAATTCCTGTGCACTGCAACTATTAGCCTAGTCCCTGGGAGATATAGAACTGTTGTATGTGTTTCCCAATTTTACATAATTCTTACAGAGGAAAATGTATGTGCATGCTTACAGAAGTACAGACATACTACCACAGACGTGTGTGTAATGGGAAACTATATTATTCTCTTTTTGCACTAGACTTTTAAATTTGTGACTAAAATGCATGGCATGATCCATATTAATAGGGCCAACACTGGGAGTCTTCCGCTGCCAACAGTGATCTTTGAAGCAGATCCTGAAAATCTAAAGTGCCTTTAGAACACATATTCAAGTCAGTGGGAGCAGTAGGTAATTGGTGTGGCTGCTTGAGCTTGCATAGATTTGCTTTTGTGGTTTCATGCAGGATGTGGAAGAAATCAGTGTCAAGCTGAGTTTAGTCTTTTCTTCTCAGTCCATAGCTTGATCTGCCAGATCATGCTGCCCTGAAGCTGTCCCTCCCTGTGGTCAGATATAGTGGATCTTTGGCAGTAGAGTTGGCTCAGCAAGCAGCTATTTGGCTGCAAGACTGGAGCGACTCTCATGCCTGAATCATTAATCTGATTTGTCTTGTGCCTTATGGTTGTGCAAGGATCTCAAAGGTCCACAACATTCAAGGAGTTCACAGCTGTGATTTCTCCAGGTACCAAAGGCTGACTAAGATGGCAATGAGGACCAAGCTGGCATCTTTACAGAGATGAAAAAAAAAATTTACCTTTCTGGGTTTTAGCTTAGAGATCTTAATTTTTTTAAAAAGCAAACCAAACACAAACCTCTTGAAATTTGTTTTTCTTTTAAAGATGATGTTTCAGAGAGCTCTGGAATTAAAGGAGATCATAGATCATTTAGCAAATCTTAAAATTCACTCTGAAAATAATAGTTTTTGACAGTTGCTACACTTTACAGTAGTCTTCTGGATGTTGTGTGATTGCCTCCAAATTAATGTGTCTTTTCTCTGTTCAACTGAGTGAAATATTGGTATTGTTACTCAGTTACAGGATGAGGGGTCAATCTCCCCAGCCTTGGAGGAGTCTGATACCCTGTATGGGCTCAATTTTTTCCAGTTTCACTATAGTTTTTAATCAGAGTGTACTTGCTGGCATTTGATCTGGTGTGGTGTGGGACACGTAATAAAAGAAAACAATAGCTAAACTCATCCCTGGTGCAGTAGCACTGATGTTAGTAAGGTCAGTACTGAGAGAGAACCTAATAGCCTGTATTACAAGGAGGGAAAAGGTGTTAATCTCTGCTATGTGTAATTGTTTTCAAACTGCATGTGGCACTCCAGAGAAACCTCTATATATCCAGCTCCTTGTTTCTGTAGCTTTGAAATACATTTTTATATGTTAATCCATTTTGTATGGTGCACATTTCTTCACATAAATATAGCTCTGTAAGAAATTGTAGTTCTGTAAGTACCTATGCACATACTAAACTTCCACGTTACAACATGCTGGAACAATCTGAGGCTCTCAAAAGTCCTGTTTATACACAACATGCTACTTCCATTTATACTTATTTTTCCATTCAGAACCTGCATAAAATTATTTTAGATGATTTGGATGTGGATGAGATTTTTTTTTAAATTCTTTTTTTTCTCACATGCAGCCGCTTTGACAACTCCATGATATAAAATATACTACAGAATTTATTGCAGGCTGTTGGATTTTTTTCTCATATACTTGAACTTAGCTCTGCCAAATTTTTTCAGAGTTTCTGAGATTAGCTGAGTATATTTTCCCAGATAATTTCTACTTTTATTATGAAGACTTGCAGAAATAGTGTAACAAAAGTGTAGTGGGCTATAATTTGGTCACATCCATTCTACCTCTGGAAATGTAAGTTGCTTAAGAGTCTAAAAGATCAAAAAATACCCATTCTGCACTGTTTTGGAAATTCTGGATAAGCTGTGCGTATCATTATTTAAACCACTTATCAGAGAAGCAAGTAACTCAGACAGCTGTACGTGAGTAGGGGGGATCCAAACAGCCCTGTTTTGAGAGCATGTTCCCAAAATACTAGTTTTGAAACTGCATCTGTAGTATGTGGCATTTATGTCCAGTTGTTTGATAAACGGAGTGCTTGGAAAGAAGATACTGAGCCTTAACATACCAGAACAAGAGCAGTTAGATAGTGAAAAAGAAAACAGAAATATCTAATAAACTGTGTCTGTGCCCCTTTCCTGTCTAGCACACTACTCAACATTACATTCCCAAAAGTCTGGCAGACCAGCCAAAACCAAACTCCTCCTCCAGGCCCATCACTAAGCTGTTATTACTGCGGCTCAGTCTTTATATACTAATACAAGTTCAAACTATTTTTTTTTCCTGTGGGAAATGCAATGTAAACAGAGGTGATAAAGGCAAATACTGTAATAGGGCAATGTTTGTTTGGTCTTTGCAGTGACCTTGGAGTGATAACTATCAGGTCCTGCATGATAGTTACCAATGGACTGTGTGACAGGTGTTGGAGGATCACCCATCAGAGAATGTGATTTCATTTCATTGAGGTTATCCAACTACCTTTTATTCACTTTGAAATCTCATTTGCATATTCTCTATCTAGATAATTTCAAGTCAACTGGCAACAAGGTGGGTATGAGGAAAAGAATACTATTTAAATGTAAAACCATAAGGGTACCTGGCATTTCAACAGAATAAGGTTTTGGCACTGGTAAAGCCTCATCTGGATCCAGGTTGAGCACAGAAATTCAGAGTAGACTGGAGAGGAGAAAATGTTTAATTTGCGGTCTCTGAAACATAACTTGTGTTGAAAGAGTGAAGAAGTGGTGTTGTCTGTTCCTACAAAAAGACACAGTAATCTGCAAATATGCAGAAAGCCTTACATGGAGAGCACAGTTTGTTTTCCATATGCACAACTAATGAGTCCAGTACTGGACTTCAACTAGGCTGCAGTTTCTGTTAGGCATTAGAGTGCCTGGGAAGGCTCTTGATCATTGGAGGGATTTCAGAACAGTGTAGATAAACACACATCAGGATTTTCCTTGCTGATCCTGTCCAGAAACAGGTTAGGAGAACATCTCAAAACATCTCCCAGCCTTATGTTTCTGTTATTGCATATCTGCAAACTAATATTACAACTCACTATCTTAAATGTGCATAATTTATATTTAAAAACCATGAACAATAAACCAGACCCAAATCCTGTGCAAGTCAGTGAGAGACTTTTATAAACTCCTTTGAACTGGAGTTTATGCTAATGCATTGGTCTAAATCTGAACTCTGTTTACTAACAACTTGGTAGTTACTTAGTTTGCAGTAAAACTCCTGATAAACCATAATTAGGTGCTTAGCTTGGAAATTAGTACTGAGAGCATCCCACTTGACAGTGGAAGTAAGGTCTGGTTTCCAGCCCTCCACAAGCTGATTTGTAGATAAGGTAAAGAGAGAACTAGCAGGTCAAACCACACTAGTTTATCAATTCCTCATTTGCACTGATAAGAAGTGAATAATGGAAGATTAAGTGAACCACATTTTCTCACTTCATAAAAGTATTTTGATTTAGTGTGAAATATAGGTTGTGGAATTTCCATTCATGATTGGAAACATTCAAGATCTGACTGGACAAAGTCCTAGTAAACCTGCCCTGACCTCAATGTTGGTCCTGCTTTGAGCAGAGGTTGGACTTGGTGACCTTCCCATGTCCCCTTCAAATTTAATGATAATGTGGCTTATGAAAATTAACTAAATTTTATGCTCTGCAGTAAGAGATCACTGCTCTTCAAGATCTCTGTGTCTCCCAGCTCCAATGTCTACCACAATCCTTCCTCACTGTGCTTTTAAATAAAATACTCTTACAAAATACACTACTGCTAAAACATAAAAGTAGAAGCAAATGGGTATTTTTTATAACATCAAATACAGAAAACAAAAGGCTCTCTTAAACCTAATACTCGTCAAAATGTTCATGCACAAACACTTCTTGTAAAAAGGTAGCGTCATTTAATCTATATTTTAAAAAATCAATCAACTTTTTTTTCAAATGGAGTTTTTTCTAGGAAAATTTATTTCAACAAGCTACTCAGCTGAAAAAAGCAAAAGAGGTTGAAGCAAAAATCTGAAGTGGAAGCTTTGGACTTCGCAATGGTTTGGATTTGTTTTGCAAGAGTTTGTTTGGAAATGTTTCAAAAACTTCATTTACCCAAAATGAACGTTTATATCTTGGGGTTTCTGGTTTGAAATTCCAAAACTGTTCACATCTGCCAAATGTATCAATATTTCAACTCTCCTTCCCAGTTTTAAGAGAACCTCGTTTCCCCGTTTCTCAAAAATGAAAATGCATTTTCCGATAAACCTCATGCCCAGTTAAAGAAGGCCTACAAGGTCTGAGCAGAGCCTGGGGTGGTGTCACAAAAATAGGAAACACTCTGGCTGTTGAGGAGAAAGTGACTGTCAGGGGCGTGAACCATCTTGTCTCTCCCTCCCTTTTCCTTTTAGCTTACTGTACAGAGGAGGAAGCTGGCAAACAGCAAAAACAGGGAAGAACAAGAGCAAATGGCTAAAGGCAGATCAGCAGTTTCTGCTGGCTACAGCAGTGGCAGCTCAACCCCTCCTTGCTTCTCTGATTGTCCTGGGACAGTCTGTAGATTGTGAGGGCACAAACCCAACCCAGGGAGCCCCTCTCATTTTCCTGCTGTCAAGATGTATCAGTCAGTCCTGCCCTTCCCTCCTGTTATATAGCTTCCCTTAAGAAATATAGATACTAAATGAAAATTAATCCCTCTTTCATTTCCCTGATATAGCACAAGTGTTGGTGGTATTCTACTTTATCTAGCTTATGTCAATCAATGTTATATATTTTGATATGGCTCCTTCCATAGCTATTAAAAGGTCTACTATGAGATGTGAACAGAGTTTCTGAGGTAACTAATGCCATCTATGCCTTGTAGGATTGTATGTATCCTTCAGACTGGCTGAGCAAGTCTTAACTCTAATTTTATGGTTGGTTTGTGGTAAATTATTTCCTTTCATACTACACTGAATTTATTTAAATAGAAGACATGAGACACTATTAACCTGCTAGATGAGAAGCAGAAGAGAAGGCAGCGCTGCATGGATCAGGAATGCAAGTCTCTGTGCTGATACATGGATGTCAGCCTCATAGACATCAAGCTCAGGATAAACTTAGTGAAAACTGCATTCCTTATATTTTACTGCATGCATTTTATATTTTACACTAGAGATGATCTCTCATATTACTGATAGAAGACTGTTATTTAAGGAGATATTTACCAGGTTTGTAGAGGCTTGTTTTTCAAGATCAAAAAAAATTAAGAAAAAAATTTGTAAGACAATTGTCTTCCAAGTTTGCTTCATTTGGCAAGAAAGTTTTTATAGTAACTAGAAAAAACAAGAATAATTTTATTTCAGAGCCCCGTCAGTGCCAGATTATTAGCTAAGGCAATAAAGCCCATATGCGGCACTCAGGTTGAAACTTTTGGGGATTTTAGCAGCAACAGCAGAAATTTTGGAAATGATGTAATCTTGATAACTAGTTCATCCTCCGATTTGCAACTGACTTTCCACAAGATACTTCCTACTCCTTGTTTCTAACTCATTCCCCAACTGTGCAGAAACGTGCATGGGAGTAAGGCAGCACCTTTTGAGATCTTCTTTATTATTGAGTCCTGTAAACAATTCTTTTTTCATTCTGCAAAGTAACACATTTCAACTAGCAGTCTCAAGCTGTAATTTTGGACATGAGCTCAGCGTAACACTGAACATTTCCCAGGTTCAAGAGTTTCACATACGAAATACTGGTTTCAAGTCCATTTCTAATTTTAACCCACATTGCAGGTGTGCAGCTATAGTTAAAGCTTTGCAACAGCCCAGACAAATCAATACTTCCACCTGAGCCAGCCTACCCACACCACCTGGCAGCCAAGAACACCCAGCCCAAGCACACATTCAGCCCTCCCAAACGCTGCCCTGTGGGTCTTACATGGGTGAAGAAAGGAGCCCCTCAGAAGGCTTCCCAAGAGCAGAAAGGCCCTCTGAGATGATTTTATATAAGTCACGTTACTCCCAAACTCATGATTACACAGTTGAAGAAATTAGAAGAGCAAAAAGTAGGGAAGAGAAAGGCTCCTTTCAAATAAATGGCAAACAAAAAGGGTTTATTAGAAGATCAAAGGAGATTCGTCATTAAAATAAAAATAGTTTTAAAAACCAAAATGAATTAGTACATTCCAGACATGCATTTTGTGTTTCTTTCTTAATTTTTGTATATCTTATTTAGCAAGTTAGAGCTCTGCAATTGAAAACAGATTGCTGTAAACCCTAGTTAAGAAGACTTAATAGAGTAGAGCTAAATGACAAAACTGCACTGTTGTCTCATAAGTTTTCTCAAAAATCATGAGAAAAGTCTTCCTGCACTGTCAGATGTCCACGGGCCAGATTTTCTGTACACTTTACATGAGGGCAAACCAACACCAAAATAGTTGATGGGGATCCCTGACTAAATAGCATGGCACTTGAGGTCTGGGAGCCAGATGTCCTGCTCTGGGGAGGATGGATAAAGTAGGTTGTAAAGATGGATAGAATACTGTATGCCTGCAACTGTCAGCCTTAGCAAATAAAAGATCTATCAGTCATCTAGAGGTTGTTAGCATAGCACCACATACAGGACTGACAGATAGTTACTGCTGTTGTTCTGTGATGAAAGTTGTGGTTATTAATAACAGTCTGACTTTTCGGCCACTGCTAACACTGCTGTTAAACTTTTAAAAAGAGTTGTCTCTCTTGCTGCTATCATTTACTGCAGTCTCCTAAGCAGCAGGTCTTACCTCTAATTTTATGCTTGATTTGTGATAAATTATTTCCTTTCATACTACACTCCATTTATTTAAATAGAAGACAGGAGACACTTACTCCTACAAAAGTAGCCGGCTACAAAAGTAGCCGTATTTACATGAAACTATTGGAAAGGCTTTGTTGGGGGTTTTTTACCTGTTGACATGTTTAAGTAAAATATACAATGTTCTCTATAGCTGCTTGAGCTACCATATATCTAGTCTTAGTAGGTACAGCTAATATGGCTGTACTGTTTATGCTGAGCTCACAACATGACTCACATGTTGTATTTGTTTGCAAAGCTGGAGAAGAGAATAGGGCATTTTTTTTTTGACCATTAACGTAATTTTAACTCTCATCTGCTTTCTTCTGAGCTCCCATTCCTGATTCAGCACGCATGAGTCTGCTAATGAAATCCAGATGTCAGACGAAAAAACAATAAGCTCTCCCACCCCTCTGGTGGATCAGGTTTCTCAGAGAATGAAAAAAAAAAAGAATCAGGAAAGATTCCTAGAATGTCTGAAACTTTAGATTTCAGTGTGTGTTCAGAGAGCATAGGGCAGCAGGGGGGTGGTTTGATAGCAAGTCAAGATTCTTGGTGGAAAGGTAAGAAGAAATTGAATGATTATGTTATCTGTTACTCTGAACCATAAACAGACCTAGTATATCCCAAATTCAGTGCTACCACTGAAAAATTACACAGAATGTCACCAATAGCAGCTCTGTCAGACATAAAAAGTACTGTGATGTAAATGATTAAATTGTTATATTCCTTGGCTTTGCTGTTTCAGAGTCCCTGGCCCTCCTGAGACTAAGTAAACCTGGGAGGAAAAATTATAACATCAGCCCCCAGTTCACTTTGGAGGATTATTCACAGAATCTCAAGTCCGTGACTTGCGGCTTCCCCTCTTTCAACCTCACCTTAAGCCTACCCCTAGTCCTGGGTTGAGCTGTACATAAAGTGCCCAAAGCCCTTTAGAAGACCAAGACTTGTCCTCAGGGAACAAATTTTTCATAGCCCTCAGCTTCTTTGGCAGCCTCTTTCCAGCCCAAATCCGACTGCAGCCTTAGGTTTTCTTCTCTCAACCCTGACCATAAACCTCAAGTTTAGACAAGAGAAGTTCAGTCCTTCCTACAGCTGAAGCTTTGCATTTTGCTTTTCTCTACTCTTTTTGATTACTGTAATGTATTATAATCCTGGAAATTTATTACACCTTAGGCCTGAGAAGAAGGGGTCAAAAATTTACTTGGGCTGAGTAGCCAATTGGAAAAGAAATCTGTTTCATTTTTAGAGTAAGTACTTAACAAAAATCAATTTTGTTGAAGCTTTTTATGTGACTAATTCAAATGAGTGTGCCCAGTAATTTTCAGAAAAGTGGATAATTGAAATAAAAGTGGTGTCTTCTGTACTTCCAATAACATTGGGATGAATCAGGGTTTGTTTGGACTCTGGAGGTGTCTTTCCATAGGCACACTGAGGCATTGTGAGCTTTCCTCATTTCAGCTATATTTGACTTAAACTAAGTCACAAAGTGCTGCTTTGCTGGAAGAAGTTTCCTTTGTGTCTGAAAACAGAACGGTCAACAGATGTGGCCTCCTCTCAGGTTGCTGCACCTCTCCCAGATCTGTCTGATCACAGTGCTTGCAGACCTGTGCAAATTCTGACTCTGCTCTGGGCCAGCTGGCCAGACTACTTCTGATGCAGAAGTCCTGTAACCACACTTGTTGAGATGCAATATGGAGCTCCATAAGTTTAGGGTTTTTAAATGCCACATCTTTCAGTACTGCATTCTCTTCCATGGAAAACTGTGTTTAGACCTGTTGCGATGGAGGTAAATCTTCCAGCCATCAACAGGCAGATACTTATGGATGCTGCTTAGTAGTAGTTGTCGTGGTTTGGACCTTGTTTTCCCCCAGAGGCTGAAAAGTGGTAGACCCCAAGGGGTGGAAACCCTTGGAAGTTTTGAAATTCTGCCCAATGGGCGCTCCTGCAGAAATGTAAACATATCACAACCAGACCGGAAGAGAAGAGTTGTAGTTTGGGTTGTTGGAGAAGTGGTGGCCATGTTGTGAGCCACGAGGAAGGGGCTCTGTGCCCCTTGGGGCCTCTGGCCCCCTCCCAGCCCCTGGCTGGGGGCTGCAGGGACCTGGAACAGCATAAAGCTGGGCTAGGTGCCTGTAGTTATGCTGGGAGACGTTTTTCTCCATGGGTACAGACAGCAGCCGGGACTGACCAGAGAAACGGTGGCAGAGAGCCAGAGAGATAAGACCTGAACTGAAGAAGCAGCAGAAACAACATGCAGCACCGGAGAGAAGACTCCTGGAAAGGGAGGAGAAGAAGAGAGCAGCAGAGAGACAGAGTTTGGGGTAAGAGACTGTACCAGATCCCCCAAAACTCCCTTGGAGACCCTCTTGGGGAAGAGGGACATGGACTCCTATTTTAGAGGAGCCTTGGAGTATGCAGCACTAGAGAGAGAGAAGCTGAGAAGCTCAGAGCATCCCGGGAGCTGGACCGGGACGGCCAGATGGAATGCAGGGGGAGTTGACCTTGGCTTCCCCCCCTTGCACTGCTGCCGCGGTGGCAGCCTGAGAGGCAGTGGCACAGAGGCCCTGCAAGAAGGAGCTGAGTCTCCTGAAGATACCAGACAGTCACGAAGACCCCCCTGTGTCTTCGTGATATGACGTGGTGATACGACCTTGTCTGGGGTTACGAAGCCCACGGAAGACCCCTCGGGTGAGGCGATGGGGCCGAGGGAAGTTGGATATCTCCCTCGTTGAGTGCTGGAAGAAAGCCAGCTATCAGCTGCTGCATGTGGAGAAGACAGACAGAACCTGCTGCATTAGAAGATCCTGCCGCTTAAGGACTGGAAGGGATCTGTCCTTCTTTCCCTCCTGGACTTTTATTTGGAGGGGAGAAGAGATCTGATCATTGTAAATACTATATGTCATGGTAGAGATAGTTGCAATCGTGTGTATAATGTGATATGGTATTTATTTGTACAGTCACTGTAATATATTCCCTTTCCCCCACTTTGAGTCTGGTGTGTTTTGTCTGGAAAAACCCATCTCACATTAGGTTGAGATGTGGGGGGGAATGGAGCTAGGGAACTGGATTTGGGGACTAGCTCAAACCATGACAGTAGTTTAGCATCTGCACAGACTCCAGAGCTCTCTGCTGTCAGACTGAACAGAGCTATTGAGATTTGTGCCTCCTACAAAGGGAACCTCTCTGTAACTACAGGCACTTCAAAGTACACATTCACTACTATGTATTTGGCCCAGGTTATCAAGCTGTTCATTATTCATGAACTGCTCTTATCTGAACTGTGGTTCTCACTGGTCATAACTTGTGATGATGGATGGTTAAGAGCTGGATGCAGGGTGCAGACTTTGCATTAGAGGTGGTGTTATTTTAACCGGTTCCTCTGGTAGTTGTACACAGAGATCCAACAGGATGATTGTGCACAGAAACCACAGTGGGGACCAGTGGCAGAGCTGTAATCACTCACTGCTCTTGAGGAGGGCAGGCTGAATGATCCTTTCCATGAAGGATGCAAACCACCTCAATGCAATCCCTTGGACGTTGCCATTCTTTTTTTCAGGAGAAAGAGCAGTATCTTATGAAAGCATCGCTCTTCATAAACATTTCTTATCGTGTCTTTTCTTTCTGCCCCATAGTCTTCTCTGTTACAACCCCCTGATACATTTGATGTCTGATAAGGGCCAAAAGCAGAAGCTAGTAGAGATAAGAGCCAGGGAAGTGAGAGAAGGAAGAAGACAGCTGTTGCCTGAAGACTACCAGCTGTTGAAAAATAATCAGAGAGGGCATTGTACAGCATCACCCTAAGGTTAGTTAAATAAGGACTTTAACTCCCATCTCTGTCTGTGTAAGAGACCTGCTTGTTTCAGTAGGAACTGAAGACAGACATAAGCAACTTTGGCTGATCAGCCTTCAGAGACAGGCTGTTGTCTTACGCCAGCAGAATTATTGGAGCATGTACAGAGGGTGTGACCCTGCTGACCCCACGTTCTGCATCCTGTCATACCTTTTCTTTATCTCACCTCCATTCTTGAGATTCTTTCCCAATCAATTCCTTTCCTTATCCAACTGCTAAAGTTAAATCCCTCATTTATTTTCCAGAGTATCTAAGATCAACATTTTGACCCATTCAGTCTCCTTTCCAAGGTGTCTTCCATTGGTGTCAGAGAATTAAGGCTAGAGAATGAATATTTAGCACACCAAAACAAATGCAATGGGGAACGAGAAGCACATCTCTCCTATTCCTTGTATACAGTTCCCACAGACACAAACCTTGTCTAGCTTTTCCAAACTCAACCATTATTTTCTCTTTTAATCTCCAGTGGCTGCCATTTCATCATCACTGTCATTTTATTAACAATTTTCAAAATCTTTACTCCCTCTTCTCCATCAGGTTTTACCTCACCACCTCTCCTGAATTTGCAGGAATTTTTTGTATGTTAGGCCTTAAACCTCAAGGCAGGCAAGCTAACATGGTCAGCACTCAGACAAATAAGCATGATTCTGTTCAAGTCTGTCAGGGTGCATTTTTTTGTAATATTGGATGATCTGGTCCACAGTAACAAACACGAAAAGCCAGGCAATAATGTAAGCTGAGAATTTCAGCTGGCTTGGCATTCTGACTTCATATAGCTGTTGTTTTTTTGTGGTGGAAAGAATTCAAAATGCACAATGGATGGATATATGAATCTTGAGTCATCAGAAGTGGCAAGAAAACTTCCTTGAGTAATTACTGTACATTGTACTTTTCCACGCATTTCCACATAAACCAACATTTATCATTCTGTACAATGCTCCTCACTAGAAACCTGTTTGCTTCTTTCTAATCCAAGGCTGGAGAGATACAAGATTTGAGGACTTGTATCTCAGCTGATAGCAAGTCCCTTGGCTCGGATGTTCCAGCAGTGCTGCAGAGCTGGCCTGTGGCAGATGCACACACTGTTCCCAGCATTTTACTACCCACTTAGATCCTTGGAAGGAATAGGCTTTCTGCTTGTTTCTGCACAGGTGACCTAATTGCTCAGAGAACTAAATTAGAGTAGGATTTTTTTGTTCTTTTTAATGACTAGTCTTGATTAAAAACAACAAACCAAAAAAAACCTCAGTGCTGTAGCGCACAAGATCATCAGTGATGAAGACAAAGGTTAGTTTTTTTCATAGTGTCATACTGGAAACTCAAATTTAGATGATTCTGAATCACTCTACTGAGAAGAAACCTAGAAGTAGAATGGTAACAAGTTGTAGCCCTTTGATTTTACATTTGCCCATGCTAAAACATGCCCATGTGCCATTTATCCAATGTTTGAGATCACTGTATCAGTTACTTGACCTCTTCATTATTTACCACATCCCAAGCACTCTGCAGACTTTTTTAGTTCTTATTACTTATGTTCCTCTTTTCAGCTGCAACTCTTGTAATATTATCAAACTGAAACAAAAGTGTTGCTTCAGCATCCACATGTTAAAAATAACGAATTTTTATTTTCAGATTCAGCTCACCCCTAAACTGCTTTTGACACTGAAAAGCACTTGTTACAACTAATTCAACTATGGGGATGATTCAGGGAATAGTGAATCTGTCAGACTGAATTACTAAGTCATTGTTATGAGTAAGAGTCAAAGCTGTTCTAGTATTTGTCCAGGGTATAAAAGCCTTTCTAATTTTGAACAGTTATTTTTTAAAATTTTTTTGGGTTTGAACCATATTTATATAATTGTTTATATTGGTAAAATTCTGCTTATGGCCCTTTACCCTTTAGGATTATAGTATAATCATAAACAGGTAATATAATATCTTAAAGATTTATCTATAAAAACTAATCAATAAAAATTGCCTGCAAAGAAGGTTTTAGAAGAACAGCACTTCAAAGTTACATTTGATGAAAAATCATGGGGTTTTTGTGCTCCCATGAAAAATCACAAAACTAAAAAAAAGTAGAGTTGAAACAACATAGCTTCTGTTTTATCAGACTAATAGAACCTTAGAAATAAACTCAAATACTGTTTTCTGAAGGTTTTTTTTTTTTAATTTGGATAATTTTAGAGAAAAGTTATTTCACTGGCTTTTATGATCACCCAATGATGTTTGAATTTGTGATGCCAGTAATTTTGCTATTCTGGTACAGAAGTTTCTCTGAAATATTTTTTCTCCCTCGCCATTTGCTTCTTATACTTTCAGTCACACTTTGTGGGCTTGCTCTAAGGCCAGTAACTCATTTTTAAGGCATACAAATCAATCCTAAACACCTTTTACACACATAAATATACATCATCACTCAAACTAATGGTTTCTAAACGCCAGCATAAGTTGTTGTCACTGTTCTAATTTCTCTCTCACTATTAAATCAACCCAACAATGATTTCTGTTTCAGCTAGTCGAGACATACAGGAACTAAGGACCAGGAAAGATTAGGAACCATTTACACTGAACGTCCATGTTTTTGGCATATCATTTTAGTGAGAGAGTTGTATAATGGTGGTGATTCCTGCCAGAGCCATTTATTAAAGTTTTTATGTCCTTATAATTTTTTACCTTTAACTAACACTGTTTCACTGTGGAGAAGGCTACCCAAGAAAGAGACGTTAAACACATAGCAAACACACCAATGTTCTGCCAAAGTTTGAGGGAAAATAAATAACTTAATGGACTGCAGGACTGCAACAAACCTATTACAGGCTACAGATGCAGCTGTATTTAAACATCAGTCTGAATAAATGCTGCTTTCTTGTGCCTTTTTGGTCTTGGAGCTTTTACTTATTTCTCACTCAAGTCAGCCTTTAGTCCATGGGAAAAACATTGCCTTGGTTTTCATATATTTTGTCATAATTCCTGTTCTCACAGTCTTTCAGAAGACACTCTTCACTACAATAACCATCAACAGGGAGGGAATATCTTCAACAGAGAAATTCAGCGTGCACTTGTGGATTATTATTATCTAGAGTGTCTCTAAAGGTACCAGTCTCAAGATAAAATACACTTATGAAAAACTCCAGACTAGAATTGCTAGTCAGTGTCAAAGTATGTTTCGCCATCAACTCTTGTCAAGAGTCATTCACCTTTTGCATATCATATTACAAGATCATGTTCTTTCTATGTGACACAAAAGAAGAGGCATCCATGTGCTTCTGCCCAGGAGCCTGGGCGAGTTTCTTCCATCTTTCTGGAAAGTGAGTAGGGTATGTTACCTCTTGAAGCACATGATAATCCATTTTTCTGTACTGCATCTTAGTTATACATGACAGTCTTTGCAACACCATGCAGAGGATGCTGGCTAAAGAATGAACAAAGAGGACATTGTTACAATGTGCATCTTCCCCTTGTATAATTTTCTGTTCCTGCTAAATTCCTCCAGTCCAAAAGGAAAACTGGATTTTTTTCCTAGTTCTCTTCCTGAGATCAAAGTGCTCAGGGTACACATACTCTGTTTGTGTGGAGCACCTATTGCAGTGCAACCCCACATGAACTTGAGCAATTGATGGACCTTGTGCTTCCTGGAAGGAGGATCCAAGGTGCTGCTTCTCAATGAACAGGAAGATGGAGGAGGGAAGACGACAGCCAAAAGAGTCAGAAGTAAGTCCCTTGGCTGCATAGAGAAAATAACTATATATCCCTAGTGAACCTGGTCTGAAATACCTCACTAGCTTGCTATGGAGCAGTAGTTGGAAGTGGATTCTGTTGTACTTCCCTGCTAGGGGTGCTTTGAAAAGCTGCACTGATGACTTTCACTTTTGGTGCTAAATGGCTTTATCAGCCACCTTTCTAAAGTACCATCTCTCTGCCTTCCTCCTGGCAAACAATCCTCTGTGTACAATGTGCCTCAGTTCTTCATTCAATTTGCTTTTAATAGAAGTAGAATGCTGAGTCTTTTAGAATTACCAATGAATTGGTGGAGTTTAAAAATAGCCACTGGTCCTCTTACGTTATTGAAGAGGTCCCTCCATGCCCTATTGTCAGACTTTGTCCCCATGAATTGTCCTGTAACTCTGACTCATGAAACAAGGAACCAAAGCTCTGGAGGCAAAAATACCAGTATTAGTTTCACCAGCTGCTGGTTTTCTCCTTTTCATTCTTGTTACTCTGCATAACAAAGCAGTTCACAGAATCTGGCAAATCTGGAACTCAAGTCCAACCATAATTTCTGTTAAATTAGCATAATGCTTATATTGTTACAAGGAAACAAAATATAAAGGAAGATCATACCCTGATTACCTGCCTTAATTTACATATTACAGGTTTTGCTGCTTGGAAAGAGCAAAAAGTGTGCGCTTCCCTTAGGGTACATAACCCCCAGGAATATATTATTGACTGTTTAGCACAAATCACCATAAATCTTATATGATGCTGATCTGTAGGATAAGGATCTGTCATGGTTCAAGAAAACACAAACTTCAATGGCTGCGTGATTTCCAACTTTTACCTCCAAATGCACTGCCTCACAGTCCAGCTCTGTTCATACTTCTGTTGACAGGCCAAAGTGGTTAAAAGCTGTATTAAGAAAACAGACAACACAAAGAAAGACTGTGTGCATACATGTACACACACGTGTGTGTGGCTGGCTGTGATGGAACAGGGAATGCTGTGGGAAGCTGGGCTTGAGGAGAGAGCACGCTCACTCAGCTTCCTCGAGAAGGAAATCAAATGTAAAGAGCAAAAGAGGGGCTTCCTGCCAGCTGTGTGGGACTTGCAGAGGCATGCAGCCTTCCTCTGCTGATCTAACAGGGAACTTGCCTTTGCTGTCACTTGGCAGCCAAAAATGAACTCCTATGAATGCCTACCTTACTAGAAACTAATAAAACACAACATTGAAAGTCATAGTGGATGAGAAAGAGCTGTAAAGTTTGGATTTGAAAGAGGCTCACTAGCATTCAGGCACACTTTCTCTGATGGCCTTTGGTATATGTATGGGTGCTATCAGTCCATTTATTTGTAGACAAGCATCTGTAACATAAAGGCTCTTGTAATGGCTGTGACACCATTATTCACACCTTCAGTAGAAGGGCCAAGAATGGATCAACACTGACCCCCACCTACTCTTCTAAAGAGGTCCTGTGGTCAAAATGGTGTGTGATATGCCTGTTCGTGTAGTCTCTCAAAATTACTCTAGCTCAATCCTTGTGCTGTGGCAGGATCAATATAGAAAGCTTTACCTGTAACAAACTGTACCATTCATGTCATTAAAGGCAGGGCTTTGAAACCTAAAAGCTATGTATTGCAAAACCTGTCTGCAAGGTATAGTCTATGTGTTTCTGTATGTATCCAAATAGAAGAGTTTTGCAGGATGCCTGACAAGTTTTTGTGATTTAATCAATCTCAGCGAACTAAATCTGTCTAAATACTTTAAAACATTCCCATGTGTGCCTGTCCCTTTGATAGCATGGTTGGCTTTTGTATGGCATAGTTGCAAGCTGAAATGTGAAATAAATGCTGTTCCATCCTTCTGAGAGGTTTCGTCCAAAGTTCCCCATCTCATGTTGAAATGTGGTGACATTCAATATGGCAGTCCCATTCATAAAGGAATTTATTATGGCATCTTGAGTACAAGATCCACTAGTAATGCTCTGTCTTTTTACTGTATCAGTGTGGAGCTCTGCATCACAGCATCTTTAGGCCAAATCATGGACTATTTCTAAATACTTTTGGTCCAGAAGCTGCTCTTTGATATTGCTTCATGTATCAAAGCCTAGGCAGTTCAATTCTGCTGAGTTATGAAAATATTATAAACCGAAAAAAAGATAATCTCTATTCAGTGTTCGGTGAGGACTGTCCCATCTGCTATTGTCTTCTTCAGTACCACATATTCACCACAGAAATACAACAGAGAGATTGTGTGCAGACCTCCCCAGTTTAGCTGCAGTGTGCAGTATGCTCAGGAATTTCAGTCACAAAGAAGATCCTTTTTTACAAGAAGGCGGTAATGTGCCCTTAGAATCCATTCATATCACGTAAAACAGAACTGTGTTTGTTCTGCCTAATGGACTTTGCATGGGGCATCTTTCTAGCACAGACAGAAATATATTCCTTGGCTCTACCAATTTGCCCTGAGGCACTGCAGTACCCCACAGATTCTCCCCAGGGAATTCATGCTTTTCAAAATCATAGCCAGGTCCTCCTTGGTTAATGCATGTGTCCCTGGAACTTGTAGCATGTTGCTATTGGCTCCATGTCATAACTGTAAAATATAGGCTGAAAACAGCATGAGGGGTTTGTGTCATTTCTTTAATATAAAGAGAAACTTGACTATGTGTCTGTAGTTAATTGAAGTCAGTCTTATTGCTTATTTCATTGAGGAAGGAGATTGTTTAATGAGAATCATGTTCTTACTTCAATTACAGTATAGCAATTAAAATAGCAGTCCAGTTAGCAAAGTAACATGGCTTTCAGTAACTGACACTAAATTAATGGAAAAATTCCTGGAGAAGTTGACTTCCATGGAGGCCTGCTGAGTCAGCAAGCTCTCCAAACTTTCTGTTCTTTGATAGTTACAGCACTCAACTTTACAGTCATGTATTCTCTAAATCGTGTATTTTCTAAAATACATCTTTGTCTTCTGTAGGTCATCATTAGTTTTACTAGTTGCAGAACCTGGGAGTCAGAATTTTTTTCTTTTAGTAAGCACAGAAGTTGTGCATATTGACCTTAAAATCAGTTCTGCTGACTGTCTACCACAGACGCAACAATAGAACATAGAAACTTATGTGGTCAGTCAGTTAGGCTGACTATGGACTCACTGAGGCAACAGAATGAATCCCAGCCAGTTTCCTGCACAACAGGCTTTTGAGATATTTTCGTTTCCATTTAGACTTCTTGTAATGTGTAGCTCATTAATTTGCAAGTGAGAGAATGGTCTTGTGGTTTAAGTTCTGGACTGGGATTCAAAACCATCTAGGTTGAAAGCTGACTAGTTGTATACACATGGGTTAATGATATTAATGATGCTGTATATCGATGTTTTACAGATGAGGAACTGTGACAAAATCCCACCTTACCTACTAGAGTCTGAGGTCTTGTGGCCAAAGCATTTTTCTATCATTTTGTATATCTCCCACTGCAATATACTTGGGGTCTCTGCTTAGTAGTAAATGATAAATAATTTTTAGACAAGGGTTGAAAACCACTTAATCACTGCTGGTTTGCACAGGTCTGGGGATAAGTGTGTCAAGTCAGCCCAGCTGAGATACCACAGGTTTACAGAGTACTATTTACAAAAGGCATGAGAAACCAAAGAAGAATTCAATTATGGTTCAAAACCAAGGGGAACCTGGTTTAGCCTTCTGGATATGCCAAGCAGGGCTGGAAAGCAAACGAGAACAGTCTTTCATGAGATTTTCCTACTTCTGGTCAGGCCAGAAATTTTGCAAGAGCAGCTTTTCTCATGATATTTTGGCACTTTTGCTTCTGGTCTTGCCCAAAGCCTGGAGGCAGAGCCATGTGAAAATGCTAATGGAAAAAGCAACTTCTCTCAATGTGTTTGATCTTCAGCTACAGCCTGAAAGATTCATGTTCTCATCCTTTATCTATGTCCAGCTATTACTTGCAGGTCTAAATATTTTTTAACTCATGTCTCGTTCCTTTGCTGCTGTAAACTTGTGGCCTCAGATTCAGCTTAATCCTTCTTCGCAGGAAGAAACTGAAAGCATAAAATGAGGTCTCAATCTTAAAAGAGACAACTTTGAATTAAGGAGAAAAACGTGCTGTCCTTAAAGCCAACGTTGAAACTACCTTAACACCACTGTCTGCCTCAGAACTTCCCCACTGTCATCAGTAACAACACTACAAGAGCTGACATACTGTCAGCTGATACAATGTACTCCACATACCCTCAAAACAAAAGCAATCCCCCCTTGTTTTCCAGTCCTCAGTGTATCTCATCATCTAGAGGATAAACTCCTCAGGGCAGAGAGTGCCTCTATCCATGAGTTTCTGCCAGGTCTACTGTGACAAGCCTCACAAATAGCGAACAAAGGTATTCCAGACCATTCTTCTTTGGAGCTTTTATCCTCCATATACTGTAATGATAATGTAGTGAATCATGGAATACACAAGGGTTAATAGGAAAGGATGTCTGGCCCTCTTACCAGGAAGCTTTTCTTCTACCCAAAAGAACAGAGGATCTCTGCACTCTCCCTTTGACAAAGGAGATGATCTTGACTATGGCTAGCAATCAGAAAAAAAAACTTGACCTTACACTTACCCCTCTTCCAATTTGCCAGATGACTGTGTTCTGATTAACTTCTTATCTAGCCTGTTTATGGCTATTTGCAGCATTACTCTAAATACAGTGACATTTGTGCCAGCATACCTGTCTGATTTCTCTCTCACCCTGTTTATCTGCAAACACTTGTTCAGTTTAATCATCTGCCAAAACCAAAAGTTGCAATTCGGGTAATTTATAGTAAGAAACCTTGTGGGTTTTTTCTGAAGTGGAGAATAGGAGCAAATAGGAGATGAATGAACTGAGCCTTTCAGTCTTTCTTCAGTGTGGCACAGAGCACTGTCCTCACCTAATCAATCTCACCCCAGAACACATGTATGAGTATTAGAACCTATCACATATGTTCTTGAACTGTGTTCTGGAGACAGGTGATAATCATACTCTAGACCACTGAAACTTCATTTAGTCTGCAATTTATTTCTTGATTCAGCTACAGCTGTTTGTCAGATGATAAAAATAGGCTCCCATGTTGGTGCTATCACTGCCTATTTTGATTAAAACAAGATGCATGACAAGATCCTGTTCTGATCCATATGATCCAGAATAAGGGAAGAGTGAAGAAGTTTTCTTGCTAGCAAAGTTATGGGGAAATGAAAGGGAAAATTAACAAGCAAGAAACAGACAACTAATTCCCTTTTTAGAGGTTTTCCTAGAGTTTGCAAATTGCACTGGATAAGAACACAGCACTGCAGTTTTCTTATCACCTCAGTTTGTTGCATACATATAAGTAGAAGAAAGGTACTTGCCATGACAAAACCACTAGCCCAGGTGGAAGTCAGTGGTTGATCCTTGCTTGCTCTGTGACAAGCACAAAATAATACTGCATAGTTCTTCAGCACTTAGTAGGCCAAAGGAGGAGTTAAGGACTGGACACAGTGAACACTGTGTTGGGCTTCAGATGGACTCACCAAAAGCAGTCACTTCCACTGATGCAATTGGTAGGGTTCTCAAAGTCTGTGCTTCTCTCCAGTTATTGTACCAACCAAGAGTAAAAGAACTTCAATGCATTCAGAGCCAGGTTCATGATGGACAGAACTGGAAAGGACTACAGTGGAGAGAAGTTCCATAGTTTGGTACTGCACTGTAATGAGGGTGTTAAGTCTGGACAGAGGGTAATGAACCCAGTCTGAAGAATACATAACATCATCTACCCTCAAAGTACAGACAAAATACTCTGCACAGTGCCCTGTTAGTTTCAGTACTGATGAATTTTCTTTGCACAGAAAGTATCCTTACAAGACTGTTTGTACTGTTTTAGAAACCTTGCATTAATACCTTCAAAAGAAGACATTGAAACTAGGACTTCAGGTGACTTTTAATTCCACTGGCAATACTGTACTTGACCTCAAATATCTCTAGCTAGTATAGGTGTTACTCTCTCTAGAAGTCATTGGAGTGGTGCAGGACAACAGCAGCAATCAGAAATTAGGAAAGAACATGAGACCAGCTAGGGAGGCTCAAATAATCTCTGAGTTACATGACTCAAACTTCACTAGTGACCTTATCAACATCTTCATGTGTTATTAGGCGCAGACTGTGGAAGCAGCACAAGAAGTTACTGTTTTCAGTCACAGGAATTCATCAAGAATTAGAAACAGTTGATTTAATTGATTCAGATAAAATATGACTATTTGCAAAAGTCTGTACTGAACCAGATTCCAGCTAACGTTTTATGGAGCTCAAAGTGTGGGCATTTGGCTTTGTCTCATCCTGTTGCATGCTTGTAGACCTTTGCTAAACTGAATTGCAGAGGGACAGGAAAGAGGCATGCTGAATAGTACAGGAAGAGTTAATATTGATTTATTCCATACAACCAGGGTACAGGTGATACTCAAAGTCTTTCATCTAGATATGTCCAATTCACTTTAGCAGGCTTAGAATGTTTTCAATAGGAATCTAAACCTGGGAAAGTTTATCTGAACCTCTGAGAATTCTGCCATTATCAAAGAGTATTAGAAAAGAGAAATAATGTAGCCCAGATCAAAGTGAAGAATATCAGGTTACCTACTAGCCTTGAATGGACTTAAACAAAAATTTCTAGAATCCTTACTCTAGAAAAGAAAATGGCTTTGACTGTGTGGAAATGAGGTATACTAAGTGCCCAGAGCTCCTTGATAGGATACAAGAGGGAAAAAAAAAAAAGATCAGAAAAAAACCCACACAACCCCCACCATCCCAGAGTGTTGCTTCTCTATCCCACACGTCTTTGTAACAGGAGATCTTTGATCATGAAGCACCTGTTGTCTCTCAGAATTGAACATGCAATATTGAAAAGAGCGGAACACTTTATTAAATTATTTACTTATGGCCTTTGTGAAAGCATTTCATAGTTCAGCTGCCTGGATTGCTTTCTGCCTTAATCTGGCACAGCTTTATCTCACAGCAAAAGGTGCTAAATCATCAAGTGTGTTCAGGCACGTCTGTGATGTCATACCACATGCAGTAACAATATATTTATTATGTGATGTGGTGTGCATCTGTCCTAGTAGGTCATTCCTATCGTTGTCTTCATCAGCAACACGCCTTTTTTTTTTATTTTATATGTGCAATGTTTTGTTTTACTTTGAAAGCACAGATAGCTTTGGCAAGGACTCAGCTTTAAAAGTTAGCAGTTGCATGGACCTAACTGAACAAGGGAGCTGATCAAAACCAAGAGATAACAGTGTATATTTATAAGGAGATCTGTTTATGGAAACCTATGGGAAAGGCCGGCTTCGTTTTCAGAGAAAACAGAGGTTGTGCATGCTCATTATGGCTTTGGAAAGTTTTCCTTTTACCATTTTTCTTTATATTCTGAGTGAAAGTTAATTGCAAATAAATTCCTGCTACTCCTGTCAGCTCTAATGCTCTGTTAAGCTTCACTTTAATACTTCGTTGCTCCAAAATCTTGGGACAAATTATCACCTGGCTTAACTCCACCAACTGTGGTGAAGCTACATTAGAATGGATTTGGCCCTACAGTTTATCTTTTTTCTTTCCAGTGCTGTTTTTGCTTGGCTCTGTACATGACCAGAATATAAAGACAGCAAGCTTACATTAGAAACAAGTCACTAGAGAAACCGAGAAATCTTTCTAAGCTATCAAATGTCTTTTCATGGGGTGTAAATGACTGCACAGTTCATTTCCTTTCTTTTCAATATCTGCTGGCAAGAGGACAGTGCTAACTGTCATGTAAACATCAAGTTTTACAAAAGATTTCTCCAAAGTAAGTAAAATACTAGTTTGCATTGGTTAGTTCACTTTTCCCATTGTTTATACACAAACCTGAAATTCCCACTACAGAATTACAAACACAAACGATTACAACCCCCAGAAAGGTTCATTTCAGAGGACATAATCTATTTCAACGTATTCATGGTTCAGCTGGTACAACAGCCTTCTGAGTTTATTGCTGGTCTGCTGTGCAGCAGACCCCTAGAAATTCTGCCAGAGAATGCCTTCCCAGTGATCTAGGTTAGCACAGTCTTCCTCTAAAGCAGCTTTCCCCCTCTTGCTATCCCATTTTACAAGATTCGGTGATGGAGTTTCACACTGAAGTCAATTCCACATGCTAATTAATGGTTTGCTTTCTTATTATCATTTCTTTTCAGGGTAGAAAGAGAACTGCTTTTGTAGCCTTAAGGCACGTGGCAGGAAGAGATGGAAACACTTCTTTCATAACTTCTGTCTGATTATAGAGCCCTTTGATCCTAGAAGATTTACATTCAAGTGAAACACAAAAACTGAAACAAAACAACCATGTGTAATCACTGGTCATTATTACAACTTGGAGCATCTTATCAGGCAGGCTTGTAACAAAGTGGCATAACCTCACAGACACACATACAGCAGTATCTGCCTACTACATTATTTTTTATAAACATAGTGGAGGAAAAGAAACATTTTCAAGGTTTTGGCTGAATTGTGTATTTGAAAGAGTGTTATCCTGTTGGCACAGAAGAATCTAAAGATGATGGAGATCAGAGCACTGGGAGAGCACTGCTCTTCCTCATGTAGTGCACTGTGCCAGCAAGTTCTTTGCTGAAGATGACTCTGTGACAAAGTGCTGGCTTCACTTTAAACACTTTAGCTAAATTGAGAGCTGTTGGAGATCTACATAAGCACATAAGAATCTATGAGTATAGATATCTGAAATGCTATTGGTAGCATTAAAGTAATGGTCCCTTTTACATTGTCACAGACCTAAATCTCACCTAACCTGCACATATATGTCTGTGCCAAGATGGTTTGCTCCTCTCTGATGCTGAACCTACTGACTTGGAAACAGAAGCACAACTGTACAGCTTGTCCAGCTAAGGGCACGAGAAGCATTGTCATCTTACCATTGGCAATTCTTTGTCTATTCTGACTAGAAAGTGAGGAAATCAGAAGGTAGAGACACATGAACTTTCACACTATTTGACTGTAGTAGATATTTACCCAGTTCTAGCTGCGAGGGAAAGTCTGAGCAGGATGGAGAGGAAGGATAGTGTTGGAGGCTTGGAGGAAGCAACAGTCACAACCCAAAATGGAACAACCCGTTGAGTTAGCCTTGCCATTTCCTCAGCTGATGCTGCTGTGTTTCAGGCTGTATATTCTCAAGTGTTCTGCACAATCTGACTTCAAGCAGGTGAAAGAGTGGCATGTCTGCCATTTTCTAACCTGACAGCGATACCTTACTTAGACATTTAAACTGAAGTCTCACATACAATACAAGAAGGCAAACAAAACCTACCACAACTTACTTCATAGTAGCCTGACAATCTTCACTTAAAACTGCCTGCAGTAATTCTTTACTCCCTTGGAACTTGTATTTGATGTATCTACAGAAGTAACATTATACATCTGAAATCTATAGGATATTTACTTACTTATTAGCAAAACATCAAGACAGGGATTTTACTGTCAAATCTTACTGCAGTTTTATGAAGTTGAGTACTTGACGCATTAAAGCTCCTTTAGAAAACCTGATTATTTTTGGTTTTTTCCTTACAGATTATTTTCTGAAGTTTTATTTGTTACTTCATACAAATACCTTTTTACTTACATCTTAATTTATGCTAACACAGACATAAGTCACCTCATCAAATTGGGTCTGAAATCCTCACCTCCAACATTTTGGAAACTCAGTGCAACACTCTAAAGTCATCTCATCTGGTCAGGCATTCTGCTTTGGTGACCTTGGGGGAGCTACTGCTTGATGTAAATGACAGTTACCAAATTCCCAAATCAGTCGCCAATAATTTATACCTATATCTGCAAAAACACTTTTTACCCACAACACTTGACTGCCAAAGCACTTCTTATCATTTGCTAGATTCTTAGCTTGAAAGAAGAAAACAAACCCTAATTTTTACTGACACTTGTGGAGCTTTCCCACCCTGCTGAGGAAGCCTAAATACAAGCAGATTGGAGCAGAACAGGAACAAAGAAGCCATGCTGGAGAAACTTGCTCTAAAAAC
The DNA here is from genome assembly GCF_036250125.1 of Pseudopipra pipra. Lineage (NCBI taxonomy): Eukaryota > Metazoa > Chordata > Aves > Passeriformes > Pipridae > Pseudopipra > Pseudopipra pipra. The sequence goes on from NC_087556.1 coordinate 12,232,747, forward strand.
ACAGCTGAGCATGCCGAGTTCCCAACGCACCGGAGACGCAAACAATAATGTAAAGTGAGGATGGAAGCTCTTGCTGTGAAACCTCTTTTTCTCGTGCATCTCTAAGAATCTGTCCAGCCCAAAAGCATTTGCGCGAAGGCCGGTGCGAGGCTGCGCAGCTCGGAGGTACAGCCAGAGCTTGCAACTCTGCATAAAGCCTTTTGTGTTTAGAAGGGGCCAGTCTCTTGCTCAGGGAGCCATGTCTTATTGTTCACCCACTGGGGTGCTGCCTGCTGCTCCTTATTAGGGCCCCTGCCTCTACAGGCATTTCTTGGTACAGTCAGTGCAAGCATTTTTTAACTGTTACTTACAAAATGGCAGTGGCTTCCCCAAGGCCATATCTTTGTTTCTTTGTACAATGCTGTGATTGTGTAAATTGTCTTGCGTAAGCACATCAGCCCACTCTGGAATTCATTTTTTCCCCCCTTACGGCCTTTCATTGTTGTTCTTTTATGGTGGGATTTGTTCTTTTGCCATCTTGTCACAAATCCATTCCTGTGGCTATGTCACTTTTAAGAAACAGCATGGCTAAGTCTAGCCTTTCAATTTGCAGAGGTCTGGGGAGCAGCTACTTTTGCTGAGAGCGCTGTTGTCAGCAAACTGAACAGGCTCTCTTGCACTGTCACACAAAACTGCGGAGGCCCCAAAACCATGAAGCCTAAAGCAGCCACTTGTGTTCTTAAATTGTAATCCTGTCCTGCATATAGCTCAACAGTCTTCTAAATCTAGTGGTGTGACTTGTAACATCAAAGCGGGGAGTAAGAGAGAGCTTCCTCTCTAGACTGCTCAGCCAAAGCAAGTCCTTAAACCATGAATGCAGACACTGCAAGCCTCAGCATTGTGTGCAGATATTTCTTCTTTCATTTGTGTAAGGAACAAACCACAGCTGAAAACCAGAGTCTGAGGAACCTGCAGTTTCAGTTTTTGATTGATACCATGGCACAGCGTTTTGGAGAGTCTTTGTTTCTTCCCCTGTTTCCACATTAGCTATAGTTCCACTTCAAGAGTCACCTTAGTAGTGTGTGAGATCCTTCTCTGGATTGTGGATCTGACCCCTATTTCCTCAGCTGCCAGTATTCATCTGGAAAGTTATAAAAGGGTGGCCTGAAAGCACATGTAGAGGTTTCCTTTTTTCCCTTTGCTATAAACAGAAGAGGGCTGGCCGGCTGCTGGGCTTTGCTGGCTCAGCATGTGTAAGGACCTATATGGGAGAAGGAAGGATGCTGCAAGACAGACCCTCGGGGTTTGTTAAAGGCCATGTCTGCAGAAACCATCCCAGTTGACACTGACAGCATTACACAGGTTGCCAGCTATGCAGTAGCCCCGTTTGGGCCTCAGGAATACAATAGTCACAACCAGTGTTGGACAGGAAAGAGTTAACTATCAGGCTTTCTTGGAAGAAAGGAAAATTGCACTTAATTAGCATGTGCCACCTAGAAGGATTGAGACTATTTATGTTTTTGGCCAAAGACCCACTCTAAGGGAACACATAAATCAGGATCAGTATTGTTGATTTACCAGAAAGAATGTAATCCAGATCCTTGTTATCCTAAATGTGTTGGTTCATCATTATAAAACACGACCCGTGGAGTTTACTTCTTACCACATCTACAAAGGTAGCCACATACTCCACTAAATGACCAGTAAGGAATAATCTAAAGTCTGACTGGGGGCAATGGAAATTCCATTGTCTTCCAGCAAGCTTTGAAATGAGCCTGAATAGGTCAGACACCCTGAATTTTTGCATATGTGTTATAATAAAATCATACATTCTCAAAAATAAAGTGCATCATCTTCAACACAATAATTTAGAAAGAATTTACCTCTTAATGTTAAGTTATATATTATTTAACAACTATACTGCCTGAATGATGCTAGATAAATATAGGGTTATGTGGCTGTTGTCAAGAGGAATTAAGGAGCTTGATGTGGATTAGAGGTATTTTCTTTGTCTTTTAATGGCATGATCTTGATATCATCCCCAAGTCTAACATTAGTTTTTATTCAATAAAATCCATTAGCATAAAACATAAATGCTGCAGATAAAGTGGGAGCCGCCTCTAACAGTGATTTTTCAGGTGTGCCTCACTCCCTTTCTGCCCCCTAAATGTATACTATACTGCTTGTGTGCATTTCTGGTGAGCTGAAAGAGCCGCAGTCCACATTTCCTAAAAACCACTTAGGGAAGGCTGGTGAGTCTCAGTGATCCAGAATGAAATACTCTTTTGACAGCACAGTGAAGAACAACTATACCAGCCCTTTCTCTTTGTGTTTGTCAGCTTCAGTGTTGATGTATAAATATCACAGCTAAATGTTTTCAATTCAGAATTGGCTATGAAGCCCCAGCTGAGTTAAGAGATGTTATACAGGCTAAGACATTACTGCCATGCCCTGACTTATACTTCTGATGCTGATGTTTGGCACATGTCCTCAACTAAAACATTTCATGTTTACTGCTATTAGTATTATTCATGTTCATGCTGTATGTGTGTCCCAACACACCTGATCACCGAATTTCAAGGCAAACTTTAAGGAGAACTATGGTGTTGGTTGCTAGCTAAAGCTGACAAGCACCTGCCTTTACACACTGCTGTTGTGCTCCCCCTGCTAGAACTGGAGCACAGTCTCTTCATCATGGCTGGACTTTTCTGCTAGCAGTAACAAGAAGGGAGCATTGGTTTAAAAACATTTAGGTTAATTTTTATCTCTCTGTATTTGTTGGAAGCTTAGCCTAGGAAACAAGAGCAAGATTTCTATTGTGTTAAGAAGGAACATTCTGAAAAGCAATAAAAATGGGAAATAGCCCATTTGAAAATGACCTGATTGGTCACATTGCTTATCCCATAATCTTAGGAACCTTGGAAATATTCCTTCTGTCTATACTTTGGCTTCAGCTACAGCAGGAAGTATTGATTATGCTTGGTCTAAGGAAGTAATGATGAGAACGAGTTTATTTGCAGAACTAAAATGTATGGAAGGCAGCAGGAGATGGGACCTGCTTTTTGCTTTTTCCTTTGAGAAAATCCTGAAATACACAGAGTTGGCTTGATAAGGTCTCAAGAGAAGATGTGCAGATGATCTGACCGCAGAGATCATATATATGTCAAGAGATAGAAAGCAAAAGTCACCAGAAAGGTACAAGTTCACTGGCTATATGCAGAATATAGCAAGCAAGAGAATTAAAGCCTTATTAATCCTAAGTAAAAAACAAGTTTTAAAAAGACACACAGCTTCATCCTCCAGTATTAGTTTCCTCCCTGCCTGCCCAGGTCAGTGCTAAGCTGACACAGCCAGTGACCAATGGTGCTCTGCACCATTTGATGTGCAGAGCAGACAGGGAAGCAGCAGACCCAGCCATCAGATGGATGGACACTAAAGGAAAAGTAAGCATTAATCCAGAGGATGATGCTTTTGGGATGAATCTTACATATATTTTATATTACTCAGATCAGAAGGGTTCAAGTGGCTTGTGTTACATAGAAGGAGATGAGTAGTGTATAAAGGTGAGGAACTAGACTTTTGCTTTTTTCCTGGCAAAGAGGCAAAACAGATTTGTGTGTTTCTTGCCAGGAAAACTAAAAGGGAATTAAGCTGTAAAGCAAGGCCTCATTTCCCAAGTGCTCAGTATCTATAAATGGGAATTGGACATGGCTTGAAAAAGGCCCAAGTATGTGAAATCTTCAGATAATCACTGCTCTTTTCTATTTCCTTTCATTTCTGTTTTTGATGAGACTGTCCTATAAACAGACATTTCTGTCCTCTTCAAACTGAATGCTAAGGAACTCCAAAGTTAGCAGGAAAAGATAATCATCACACAGATTAGAATAACAAAAACTGCTGTTGAGGGTCATTGAACTAGACCAAGAACAATTTCAGCAGCCAGGCCTATATGCTGCTGAGCTTATTTAGAAATACCATCTCAAAACTTACACACCCTTTAACTAAGTACTGAAAATTTAAGCTAGGTGCTTAGTTCACTATTAAGTGAACTTGCTATATGGACATCAGTGTTCTACTAGGAAATCTAGATGCATGCAAAGAACTGATTTAAAAGTCATCAACCCAATCACCTATGCCACAGAAGATGCCTGCAAAGAATTTCTGCATTCTGTTTATTGTGGGACTGCCTGACTTAGGAAGGATGATGAAGGGCAAAAGGTCATGATGTGGATTGCATGCAAACACCGACCTAAGTTTCCAAAAGGAATTTATCATTTTGAAAAACAAAGCCCAGACACATCCCTCCAAGTCTTCTTGGGCACTAAGTTCTTTGAGGTATTACCCAGAAGGGACATGAGTTCAGTACATCTGTACAAAAAAGGAAGTGAAGATCCCATCTTTTCGGTTGCAGTCTTGAAAATAACTACATAATAACTTCTACTAACAGGGTGGATTTTTTGGTTCTCAAGAGCTGATATGATACAAATGTGGGCTATTTGGAGGCAGAGACTTTCTGTCCTCCATATCCAAGTTACCCACCCACCCAAACAGAGAATTGTGTGCATGGAGGTATATACGGATTCCCGCAGATAGCTCAGGGCTGAGCACAGCTTTGCAGTCTCTGCTACAAACATCCTGTCCCTTTTGCTTGAGAGCAGGGTGCCAGCAGGGAGTGATAAAACAGAATAACATGTACACATGGTTTTCAAAACAGAGTTTTCAAAACTCTGTTACAGTTCTTAAACATCGATAGGGACCAGTCATCAAATGTGCATCACCCACGAGAAAAAAAATAGTTTCAGCTCTTTGAAGTGGTTGAGAGTGAGAAATCACCCTGTACCTGTGCATATAGATGAGAAAAATGAATACATAAAGCTGACAGTTTTCTCTATGCCCTTGCCATAAAGTGCCAGCCAAAGGAGCTACAACTTCTGTTCATACATAGATGAAGATTGCTCATTGTCCCCCACTCCTTTCACGAGGTTCATTCAGTAAACTTCACGCCAGCTTTTCTCCAGCATCTTCGTCAGCAAAACTAACAGAGCAAAGAAGAGCTCAGAGCTGGACTAAAGGAGGCTCAATTGTCCTGAGAACTTTTCCCAAACACAAATCTTGGCCTGGCAAGAGTGCAGAGAAGGCTATGGGAAAAATATATCCAGCATGCAGGAGGCCAGGAGGGCCTGACATGTAGTAGTGTCCTATGGTCTATCACTACCACGACTTGGAGAGCTGCTCACTTAGAGGGGCTTATGAGGTCACTTTGAATTTGTGGTCTGAAACATCTTTCCCCCTCTTTCTCTTCTTTTGAGTCCAGACTTCCTTCTAATAACATTTCATCTTCCAAGAGAAACAGTCAAAACCTCCAGCTTTAAAGGAATATATCAAACATGAAGGTCTATAACCCAACTGGAAAATTAATACCAATATATTTCATTTAAAGAAATTAACTTGATATGAACAAATCTTTAATTATAAGCCTGAAATGCGTGTGAGGGTCCCACTAACCCCAACCAAACAGAGGCTTTCTGTCTGCATTAACCTTCATCACAGCCCCTGACTGAGGTGGGCAGCACATCCTCCCTGCCACAGACCACTAAGCAGTGCACAGAGGAGTAAGGCATAAACTGGAAGAAGCCAGATTCAGTCCCAGGCATCATCAGGGAAGGCAGCTCTTCCCAGCCCCATCCTCAACCACAAAGCTTTTGCCCCAGAATTATCTTCCCTGTGCACACACTTCAGTGTAAAAAACAACATTTGAAATTAATATCTCAGAAGCTTCTGTTTTTTGAAAATTACATCTGATATCAGCCTACTGGCAAAACACATCAAGTGTGGGCAGAAGAGAAGGGGAATACAAAGTGGAGGATGTGAACTTCCACAGACCTCAGTAGGAAAACTGTTGTTATCATTGGCCTGAGTATTGTGGCCAATTTGTAATTAAATTACAAATTACTTTAAATTGTAAAAACATCCATAGCAAGCCCTGGAGAAGAATCCCCAGAGTGGCAGTAAATAAAGGGTGTCCTGTCCCTCTTTATGCCACAGTTACTGTGGGAGGTTATTTAAAATCCTATCTTGGCAAATGCTGCTTGTCAGAGTTGATGAGTTGAAAGGATGTGCATGTACACAGACCCAAACAAAGAACTTCTAACACACAGAAAAATTACTGCAGTTAACGGCATGGGATGTTGAGCAGTGCAACAACATTTGCTCTTATACTTTGGGCTAGTTCTGAATTTTTACATAGGCTCCTATTACCTTGGAAATGGCAGGTGGCTTTGCAGGGATCCTTGGGGCTGGCATCATGGGGGAAAGTTAAGCTCGCAAAGTCTTTCCTTGTCAGACCCCTCACCACCCTGGGAAGAGGACAGATTTCTCTTTCTGTTTTGTCCCTGGTCTGGAGAGTCTTTGCCTGGAGTCCCACCTGCTCCTGCAGCTCACATCCCCTGAAACCAGACCCCATCCAGCAGCTGCATAAACCATTGCGAGCAGGGCTGCAGCGGGGTGTCGAGCACTTGGGAGCACATGGGGGAGTGACTCTTTCCTTCCTCGCTCGCCTCCATCTTCCCCTAAAGTAAACAACAGCAGTCCCCACTGTGAACCCGGTTGCGAAACCGCCTGGCTCTGAACTTTAGCTCGGTGCCGAGCAGCTCTCGCAGGGGCTCTGGGCTGTGTGTTCCTGCCGCCTCCCAGGCTGCTGCCAGCCAGGGAATTCTTTCCATCGCTCCTGCGGACACCCTAGGAAAGGAAGCTTGCTTGCAAACATGCAGATAAACGTGGTGGTGTGGGCAGCTTACTGCCTCATTTTACCGGGGCCAAGTCAAGACTGAAAACGCATTGAAATGAATTGCTAATAACGATTTACATACAGCTGGCTCCATCAACATTTATCCCGTGTCAGGTAGCTTTTATTTCTCCTAGAAGCTCTTAGCATAAAAAAACAATGCAAAAAAGCAGGTCAGTCAAGTTGCAAAGTTCAGTCATAGACAGGAGTAGGAACTTCCCTCTGACTAGATAATGCAAATGATTTTTGGTTCAGACATAATTATAACAATATGTAGATGCCGATGTGGGTTTTTCCCAAGATGGAAATTCCAAAACTGGCAAATGCTACCACATCACAAATGAGGAAACCATTCCCTTGGTGAAGAGAGGATGGTACAACATTAAATCGGGGGAAAAGAAAACCCTCAAAAAGCCAGTAAATGCATTGAAGCTATCCATATGCAGAAGTGGTGGTCCAGGGATCTGAGCAGTAATGCTCTGCAGATGCCTCACAATCCAAGTCATGTTTAAAGGAATCCTTAAAGTCTCACCCACACAAGAGATTATAGTTTGAAGTCAGCTCCAGGAAACAGTATTCTGCAATGTTTCTTTCATATTAGAGGACTTTTCTGGGTTCTCTTTTTCATTATGATTATAGCAATCAGATAAAGAATCAGGACCCAGAGCTCTCCATTGCTGAGAGCAAGTTTATCCCTCCCCCTCTAAAGATTTCTCTCCGGTCAATATTTTGGTTATACGCATTTAGCTTTTGTACCATGGCATGAGGGAAAGATACTGTCTTGACATTTTTTTAAAACTGTCTGTAAGCATGGAACTTCCACTCAGGTTATTTATTTGGGCTTTATTACTTGGGCCTTTCTTTCCTGTCTATCTAAAGATGCAGATATGACTGTGTATTCCCAGGCTGTAAGAAGTAAAACTAATCAGTGTGTATTGAGGGGGAGAACCTGACAGGAAGAAAAAGAGGGCTCTAATTGTAATGAGAACTGAAAATATATTAAAACCAGGAGAGAAGGAATGAGCTTTGGGAGAGCAGGTCCTTGTACTGGAGCTAAGCTGTGTTCAGCACACAGGCTCTAAATCTCACCCCAGCTTACCAAGTCTCAGGTTTCAGAGCCCTGGAAGATCAGCAGGCTGAGCGGTGTGGTAAGATGTACTGCTCACAGCCTGTTTCTCTCCCTCAGGAGAGAAATCTCAGTTTAGTTCTGTGTTTGTGGTAGGCTTTTAGCCATTTTCCATCACTTTAGATGTGGAAGTGTATAAATTCGTTACAAAGGTAAATTGAATTGGGCTTGCTTTTTGTAGCAGAGAGGAAAGTGGGAAACAGCAAACAACGTGCCATGGATACACAGACTCATAAAATGTCCGAGTGAAATTTGAGGTGACTCACCATTTTAGTGTATTTTGTAGGCCATGTTCCAAATTGCCAGCTGTTATAATGTGTGTAAACCTCCTGTAACTGCAATCAAACTAGTTGTTGCTCACTATTTGAAATTACTATCACTACCATCATGCCAGTGTTGTTCTACCAGTACACAGCTTTGCTCAATGTTTTTATTTCTTCTTCATCCCATAGGGATGAGGAGTCATTAGATGCTTCACCACTCTCTTCCCTAAAATCCAGGAACATACACTCCTGCCTGTGCTTTCCTAGCAGTTCCAGAGAGAACTGTTTCATGCTATGTACATCATCTAGAGAGCAAAGAAAAAAGAGAGATTTCTTTTCTCCCTTCCTTTCCACAGCATAGAAAAAACTAACTAGGATGGCTAACTTTTCAGGCCTCCCCTGTGCAAAGATACCTAAGCAAACCATCCTTAGAGCAGCTGCATAGCCCTAACTGCATATCAGCAGGGTGCCTGGCACCTTTGGCTAAATGCATCTTCACAGGAGTATTTTTTTTTACTGTCTGCACTACGGATCTTCTTTCAGTTAGATATCCTCCAAATGAGTGCAGATATGTTGGATGTATTCAAACAGAAGGACACTTCTCCTGCAGTCAAGCTGAAACCCTGGTTAGCACAGGATTCTGTACTTTCAACACACAGCTTTCTCTAGTTTCTAATGTATCATAAAAAAAGAAAAATCAGTTCTTTCTGGAACACAATCTGGTGCCAGAGGTTACAGCAAATTCTAGCAAGTGGATAGAAATTTTCCTCCCTAATCTTGTTTTCCTCAGGGAGTTGTGGTTTCCACGTAAACACTTCTATGATCAGGCCCTTTGAGACATGCCTGGAAGAATATATATTCTGCCTAGCACATATCTACCATATCTTAGCAGCTAAGAAAAATAATTCTGCGGTCTGACTACACTTCACCACTGTCACCTCAGCCTGGCTAAGCTAAAAATTAGAGTAAAGACCAAAGTAAAGATGTTGAGAGAAAGCTATGGCTGATAATGGCTGGTGTGTTTTTTCTGGATTTTGTTCCATGTATTATAGCTTCAGGAAAGAGTGTTTGAAACCCATGAGTTATGGTAAATAATGATAGGGATAATATAACATGATAGTCATTCATTTCTCATTGCACATGAAGCAGCAAGCAGCACCAGCCTGTGACATCCAGAGAATTTGCTCTAAAATTTAGATCAGTATTTCAAAACATATGAAGGACTTTTTTCTTATCTTTTTTTTGTGTAAGGTTGGATATACATTGTCTTCCTATAGCAGATTCCCTTTGATGTCCATTCGCATTTCATAAGCCAAGAGCAATACAGTTAGGGCCTTGGAGGACAAGGGGAAAAAATGTAAATGTAAGTTGTTCTTGGAAATTATTTGGATCCCAGCTCCAGACCAGAGAATCTTTGAACCTGCCTGAGCAAACTGTTCAGTGTCTGAGCCCAGCCCAACTCTGGATTTGCAGTTATAAAAAGGACAGGATTCAAACCATGGACCTGGATGCTCATAAGCTCCTGGACATTCTGTATTTCTGTATTAATTTTTTTTTATCCTGAATCCAGTCCTAATTATTTATACAAGATATCTCCGAATCTTTTGGGTTTTTTTCCCACATGCCCTCACTTATAATATTAGGATGGTATTAAATATTTGTAATGTTTACTAAGCAAAGCCCTTAGCAGTGTCGGGATCAGAGTACCCAGAGATTCCTTCAACAAATTCCAAGTGCAGGCTCAAATAAAAAAGGCAATTCTGGGATTTATAATTACAGGATGTTTATATTTAAAGTGTGCACCTCCAGTAAGCAGGTTCTGAATTCATCTTGGACATAATCATTGACATTCTTCCCTCTTAGCAAAGCAACAGCTCTTTATGCCACTGGAACAAAGGGGGAGGCAAACAGAGCAGAAGAGTGTGTATGTGGAAGAGCTTGCAGTCTGGTCACTTGGTGACTCAAGGACGGCAAAACAGAAACTGAAGCTTAAGATGACAGGAACAGAAAAGCTTCATGTCCAAGGGGTGAGACTGATTCCAAGAAAGTTGTGGGTTGGTTTTTTTCCCCTTCAAACAAAGCCTTTCTTCTCTGGTCAAGTCTAAGCTCTAAAGTAGCTAAAATAGCTTTTTCTCTCTCCAGTTAGTCTCTGCTTCATGGTTTCTTTTAAAGAAGGATTTTTGATCAGGAAGTCATGTTGGTTAATAGCACAGGACAGAGCTTCCAGAGGAAAGTTCACCTACAGCCATTTCTAAAGTTGGTAATGATGTAGTTTGGGGCCCTTTCTGTTTTCCCTAGAGAGCAAGATTGGAAACCAGATCCTCATCCAAATCCAGTAGCTCTTGGTTTTTAGACACCTGAGCACTCCTTATTCACCACAAAGCCTCCAAGCGATGCTGGGTATCAGAGTGAGTACATGAGTGCAATAAACTTCCCATTCTTTGCTAAAACTAGGTACTCGAGTCCCACTGTTTCTGACAACTATTGTCTTGCTTTCAGCTTGCAGTTCTTCTGGTTTACAGACACACTACATCTGTGCCTTATTCTCTGTGTTCACCAATACTTTTCCATTTTCTCGTACCACCCTAATACTTCCTAGTAAGCAAAACAGTACGTGTGGTTTTGCAGTTGCTGCTGATTTTATATCAGAACCTTGTAGTCCCAGATAGTATTGCAACAATCTGCATAACTTTAAAGAAGTAGGGCAGATTGGGATGTTAACACACCAATTGGCCCCTTATCTGTAATCTAGGTCTTTTCTCTAGATGCGTATCAGTTAAAGCCAGCTCAATAGTCATAAACTTCTATTTTCTAGCAGTGCTTGTAACCTGCTGTGTAACAACCCTTTTGATACTAAAGATATCTCCTGCCATGTTTTCTCCACTGCCAAGCACCGATTGTTGACATAAGTGTTTCATTTAATAAATACTACCAGTGTGTATGAGCATCAGGGGATGATTCAGCAGCGTCAGGGGCCCCGTGGCAGCAGTCCTAACAGGAAGACAAAAGTGATTACTTCATAGCAAACGGAGCAGGCCCCAAACCTAGGACGCTTAGAGAAACATCCTTTTTGCACTAAATTGTCATGCCTCTGGGTTGCATTAATAATGACAACATGTGCATGAGCAGCAATTTGTCAGGACAAGCACGTCTGTCTGATAAAAGGCAACATACAATGCCTGAAATCAGGAACTGAGCCCTGAGCCAGGACACCTGGGCTCTCCTCCCAGCCCTGTTGCTGCCCTGCATGTCTTCCATCCATGTCTGAGTTTCTCATCTGTAAAGTGGGGATCATGACATTCACCTCTCTAAAGCAGCCTGTGGGTCTCTGTAAGATCATTATATTAACACTAATCAAAAAAATTTTCCATGCACTATCATCTCAGCCATACCTTTTTAAAGCCTTTCTTGAGAATCAAAATTATTGAAACTTAGTAAGTCCTACCTGCAGCTGACTTGCCTTGGCAACCAGTTAAACACATTAAGCTTGTGAACAAAAACTTATAGCCAGTCTTGAGGAACTGACTGTGAGCCTAGTCATTCCTTTTATTTTTTATTTAGAAAATTGATAACAGACTTCCACAGTTAAATTCATAAAATCTGCTCATCTTTGAACTGCTATGCCAAAAAAATCAGCCTTTTATAGCAAGACTTCTGCATGTGTAAATACTAAGTTACACAAATACAAGTGTGTACTACTGTTCCTTCAGTAGCCAAGAATTTTAATTCAGCTGCTAGGCTGTCATAGCATTTTATCTAAGACACAGTTTCTGTGAGGTATAAAAAAATAAAATGGAGAGACCAGATATCTAGGTATCCACAGATGAAGATAAAGGATGAGACATTTATTCATTCAGGAGGACCACATGCTCAAAAAATAATTGCATTTGCATCCTAGTGGTATTCATGAATGAAAAAGCATTCAGTGAGAGGAATGAATGTTCACAAAACTTCCCTGAAGAAATCCAAATGTTCAGAAGTTTAGTTGTCAGTAACAGACTGATTTGTGGTAAGAGTCTAAAATTCATGAAAGGTAAGTTTGCCACATTTGCTACTGGATGAATTCCAGTGAACCTTAATTTGAGACTGGTTGAAGAATTAAATGGTATTTTAATTATTAAACATCTGTATGAATCTAGTGTAAATTATAAATCCTATCTGTTCCACATGATTTTTAATAAACTTGGGTTATAGTTTCAATAATGTATCTTGAATAGGTGTTGTACTTTTAAGGACTGTGAAAAGTGCCCTTTCTGTTACCTGACACAGGCAGGACTGACCCCACTGCAGACCCCACGTCTGTGAACGTTGAAGTCTGTCCCGTCCGGGAATACAGCAGGAGCAAAGAGCAGAGCCAAGTTAGACCTGCAGGATTACTGTGTGCTCTTGCTGGATGAAAATCTTGTTTTTAAATTGACTCTGAAATAAATATTTAGCTATAAGCCTTTGAGAGTCATGGTTTGTTTGGGTTTATGTTCTACACCATCATGTCACAGTATTTGGTAATTCGCATCCCTTGGGGTGGCTTCCTACTTAGAGCATTACACAAAGAATGCATTTTCAGGCTGGATTTCCAGTAAATAACCCTGCAGTTCCAGGAGATTGACTAAAATAGCAGCACGCCTGCAGCACAATGCCACTTTAGTTAAGTTCAGATCTCTCTCTTACTCTGATTACATCCTCTTCTGTCTTTCCCCCAATACTAGCATAATTGTCAGTGTCCTCTGCCTATGAGCATCTTGGTTTTCACCAAGTTCTTCACAACCTCATCTTTGCCTGAAACTATGCTCTCGTGGAATCCTGCACTTTGTGTTGCTTGATTCATGTTTCCAGCCCTTTCCATAGTCGTCATCTTCCACCATAAGAGTAACAATGGCCAAGTTCTACCAATACTGCCAAAAGTCTCAAGATACCCAGCACCTTTTCTCAGACTATTAGACAGAAACAGCCTCAAAAGAGAGATCTCCCTTAGTAAAGAACAATGAATAAACAGATACTTCAAGAAATTTTAAGAAATCCTCTAGTGGATGTAAAATCTTAAAGTGTATCTTTGTCATATTGTTTTATGAGTTGCAGTTGCCACATGTCCTTCTGAATACTGTTTTTTATTAACTGCAGATGAGTTTTTACCATGCCTAACTCATTGTTCTCACTCTTTATAAATCCTTGATTCTGGTTTTGAATCCAATTTGATTCGCAGTCTCAGTGAGTGCCAGAGATTGGAACTATGTATTGTATGAGGCATAGTCCTTTAAATCTTTTCAAAAGAGCTAGGAGAACTTCTAGTTTACCTACTCTGCACTTCTGTTATGTACTCCTTCAGTTACTGTGTATAAACAGTCCCAGTGTTTATTTGGCCTTCAAAACAGCCTTCTGAATCTCTACACTTTATTGCTGCCTGCCTGCAGATTGCTTCAAGTCAAGCTATGGACACCCACTGATGTCCCCACATCCACAAATCCTGTTGTTGTATCATAGAAGGCAATTGTATATGATTTACCCTCAGTAAATCCATGCTGACTGTTACTGGTGACCTCTGTGCACACACAGAAGTAGCTTCTAAGAGGATGTGCCCTGTAGTTTTTCCAGAGACTGAAGGCAGGCTGACCAGCCTTTGATTTTGCAGATCACCCTTTTGGTGTCCTCACAGTCAAGTCAGAAGAGGTAGCAGGGTCTTTGTGGATCTAATCTACAATAAGCAGAATAACCATTGCAGATTTTAACCCTCTCAGAAGGAATTGGCCAGAAATACACTACCAGATTAGAGGAAAATCTCTGTTGGACAACTCAAACAGTCATAAATCTGAAGAAACATTAGTTACATTTGTTTAACTTGTAGACTAAATGAGCTCTTGAAGGTGACCTTATAGTTTTACATACAGATACTGTGCTTGGTTCAGCCACTCCTGAAATGCATTCTTCTCTTTTTGTCAGCTAGCTTACTCCAGGACAGGGTGCCAACTGGCTGGTTGACTTATCAGGGTGAGTTAGTGGTGTGTTGTGAGAAACGTACAAATGCTGAAGAAATATTTTTTGTCTTGTTTTCATAGTGTTTTCTGCAGTCCCTTGCTTGCCACTTCATTTTCTTTTCTCTACTCCTTGTTTTCCTTTCAGCCCTGAGCATTTATTCTCCTCTCCTTTCTTTTGCTGGCCTAAATTGGCAGGAGGTATTGCTGAGCAGAGGAGAAACCTCTCTCTCACATCTGTATAGCTTTACTACTGCTCGCATTTCCGGGGCAGTACTTTCACTTACCCCATATTTCACTCTGCAGAGACAGCTTGGCTAGAGCATAGCACATTTTCCAGTCACAGATGTCTCTATCAGATTCATGCCTGGTTCTTGGTAGAAAGAATTTTTTTAGTTGTTCTGCTTCAACTGATACAAATGAACCCAAACCAATATACAGCAAATTTCCTTATCCTCTTTACCTTTTCTTTCTGATCCTGTGTGTTTGCTTCAGTACTCACATGAGGAAAGGCTGGTGTTTAATTCTAATTAAAAAATTAACTGATATTTCATTAAAGATAAATGACTGATTTTTTAATACATTTCTTTTCAAATAGCAAAACATCTGACTACAGCTCTGGTCTTACAATAAGTGACAAAACATACAAGGTCATGAATTTTCAGTCAGATACTTGTTTGTATAAAGATTTTCCCTAAACTTCAGGGGAATTTCCAACTGCACTATAGGTCATCCTGCATGAATCGAGTTGTAAGTCTGGAAACTAAGATTATTATTTTTTTCCACACAAAAACTTTAGCTGACTGATTTTAACTTCTGGAAGAGAGTTCAGTTCCATCGTAGAATCTAAGTAGTCTTTAACTAAAGTACGTGCAGATCTATTGCCAAGAAAAGAAAAGAAAAAACCAAACTATGAAGAGAAGCATAAGGTATTAGTAAGGTGCTATTTAAACACTGTTTTCTCAGAACTGTTGCTGAACTGGTCCCTGCTAGTGATGGAGTGTTCTCATGCTGACATACCGGCAGCAGGTCACAACAGAGTAGCTCAGTTCACATCAGTGCAGCCAGCCAGCATGTTTGCACACCTACACTGTCAAAATTGTTCAGTGCATGGATTTTAAATACAATAGGAAAAATCAGTTTCTTAGGCTGATCTTATCAACTTCCTTGATCTTTTACTTTTATTCCTGTCTTTCACATTCCTTCTTCCCACCATTGCCATCCAAATGAAAGAGGTGCAGGGAGAGGTGGGAGAGAAGGAAAGAGAAAGGAGGAGCATATTTCATTGGCTAGTCCAACTCAGACACATTCAAAGAGTTCTGCTGGGCAATCTTGCATATCAGGTTTCATCTCTAGTCAGGATCCAAAAAGCAGTGTCCTAGTGCTCTCCAGTAAAAGGGTAAATGTCACCTGCAAACAGACCTTCTATACTTGCTGGGTTTTTTTCCCAGCTGAAGAACTGAGATAAAGTGGAAAAGTAAATCGATCAGTTTTTGCACAGGCACTATTTCCAGAGAGCAGTGCTCCCAGGGAGGAGCAGTGGCTGCAGCAGAGGACAACCTACGGTTGTCATCAGGGTTCTGTGCAGGACAAAAATGGGATGTCTGCCAGTTCTCAAACCGAATGGGAGCAAAGCCATAGGTATACAGTCTCTAACTTCCACAGCTGCCAGGAAAGCCTATGTTACATCAGTAACTCCATAGGTCTCCTACAACCATTCATCCCAGTCTGTATCACTGCTCTGGTTTTAATTGCATCAGAGGTGAACTCAGCAGAAAAGTATCTTTGTCCTGAGTGACAGACAACTATTTACTTCCAGTTTTATGCAACCCTATGTCATCGCCAGAAGAGAAAGACAACACCCACCCTCACCAATCAGTCTTCTCTCATGGTGTGTCTGGTACAAGTGAGCGAGCATTATAAAGCACTACAGCAAAAACTGTCACAAAATCTTAGTTGCATGAAACAACCATAGAGCCTAGGAATGAGCTGTTTTCATGTTTGTTTACCCTAGCATCAATATGACTTTAATGGGTAACGTAACAGGTTGGGGTTTTTTTCAAATATTTTTTTTTTATGTATAAATAAAAGGCGATTATCTCTTCCTAGCATAGTTTGCCTCAAAAAATTACACTCTGTGGCATCCTGCGATCCTGACAGCTGTACAGTTGTTTTACATGGGAATATAGATGCATGTTTGTCTTGAAGAGCTCCCAAATCCCTGCATTCTCCATAGGAAAGAATGGGGCAGGAAATTTCTGGGTTACTGGGCTCTTTGGCGCAGATGTCCCTTTTGCTTTCACATATTTCCACAGCAAGATGAGAGCCATCTTAAGCAAGAGACACAGAGTCTCATTCAGCAGTGGTTCTTTTCTTTTTTGTGTGCTCTAAAATAGTCTGAGTGTTAGGAAGAGTAACTGAACTTTTCCCTAGATACTCACACAGGGGAATGAAACTGGGCTGAGATAAGAATACTTCCCCCCTCCTTTAAGAGAAAAAGCAGGTAAAGTTGAGGTTCCTCCAAACTAAGTTTACTCTTGGAATCCTAAGACCATCCAGAAAATACCTGCTTTCAGTATAATTTTTCTTGTGCTTTTGATGTTAAATATGTATTTAAGAACTTGTTTGCTTGGGTAGTTAGGCTTGGGACAGAAGATATATGCTAACACCTAGATATCAGGAATTCTGTGATCGCAGGTCTTATGCTGAGAGCGTTAGGTATCACGTGCCAAAGACACAGGATTTACATTCTCTAATATTTTCCTATATCCTGCAGTCCTTAATCCCTAAGTTCAAAGAGAGTTTTTCTTAAATTAAATCAGTAATAGAATTTAATTCATTTTTCCTCTTACTTGTATTCTTACACTCTTTTTATTCTGTTTGACCCACATTGCTATAATAAGAAGAGTCTATAAAATTATTAATTTTGCCTTGCCACATTCCTTTTAAGGCAGGAGTAACTAGTAATCCATGGGGAACTGTGAGGAATAAGAAGGGCAACAACATGTCCTATGTGACATATTGGAATTAAACTCACTTCCCTTGAGGTCCTGTTCTAGATCTGGAAAGGTTTTTTTTTCCCTTAACACAGGTTCTCCTTCAGCCATATTTTGTGTTTTATATAAAAAAAAACTATAGGAAGGCATAGGCCTACCATGAGAAGCAGAAAATTATGGCTACTCAGTACTTCGTGTAAATATTCTCTTAGTAGAAGTTTTGGCTTTTGTTTTGTGATGTAACCTGAGAAACAATAGTGGCTTTCTATTCCTATGGAATACATAAAAACCAAAGAAAGAAAGAGGAACCAAAGTGCTCAAGATGTAACAAGACCACAGGCACAACTTTTCTGGAGGGTCTAAAAGGCTTGAACCCCTCTAAGGGGTTCCACCCAAGCATCTGCGGTGCAGCTTCACATGATGAAGAAGCTGTGTGCTCTCCCTCCTGGAAGCAGCCAGCATCTTAAAAATGTACAGGGACCAAAATCTCCCAGTGATTATTGCTCCTCTCTGAAGTGACCTGCTATATACATATTTAAGATGGCCTGGGGGAGGATGCTCAGTGATTTAAAAAAAAAAGAAAAAGAAAAAAAATCAGGGTTTTTTGAGGAGTTGAAAACAGGATGCCTAGGAGGTAAGGCACTAGCATGCTGGCTTATTCCAGTGTGTAGAGGAGAACTGGGAATTCAAAGTGATACCTGTATAGTACTTCAAGGAAAGCACAATAAAAACAAATGCACTGGTTGTCATAAGTTCCACATCAGTTATGAGGCTCTCACTAGAAGAAATTTTAAAACTCATAATTTATATTATTTATATTCAGTTCTCTTCAAATCAGACACCAGTTGAAAGTGAGGAAATGTTACTGCCCCTCTGTTTACATTCATTCCAGTGGCAGCTATATCTGGTTCCCACTGACTTCTACAGCACAAGTTCTGCTGCTGTTGGTTAAACCCAATTTGAAAACCACACAGGTTCACTCACTGCTCTGCGATCTGATTTCCCTGTGGATTATGAGAAGCAGGTTTTTGCCTGTACCATAATCTGTTCACACATTCTGACAAGACAATGCACAGCTCAAAATGCCTATAAATAAAGCACTATTTTAGGCCCAAACCTCAAAAAAAAAATCCTGAAACATTCAACGGTTGCAGTAGAAATAGCCAGTGTCCGTATTTTTTATGGGAACAAGATAATATCAACGTGGAATATTTTAGAGCAATGTAACCAACTTAAAACTGCTCAAGTTACAACTGATGACATTTTGACCACAACATACAATCCCCAGACATGCAATTTACTGAGTATAAACAAGCCAGAAGAAGAGGGGAGAAAACTCCTATGAGTCTGCTACATGTGATACACACAAGTGCTGCAGAAATCTGCTGATAATCCCCTTTTCAGTTTGTGTTCGCAGCTAAATCTACTTCACTTCCTACGACACTGAACATTATGCAGTCCTTTGAGGTCCATCACAGCCATAAATCCCAGGCAGGAAACAGAGCAGGAAAAGACAGCATTTCATTTTCTAAAGCCATCCCAAAGTAAGCAGGTCAAACAAAGTTTGGAATTGAAGCTCTTGAAATCCAGGATATAATTGTGTATGTTTTTCTGTTTGTTTTGTTACCAGTTAACCGGATGCAACAAATAAAACCATTTTTCTTCCTTATTTTCTCTCTCTCTCTGACTGCCTCATTGGGAGCTCCTCTTTGAGAGCCAACCTCTCCAGGAGCCAGTGCTTGAGGTCATAGCTCCCTAATTTTAGGACATCTGCTAGGTCAAATGTACTTGAAGAGAATCAGCTGCTTGCAGCCAGCACATTAACACAGCGCACTGGAGTCACAGACAAATGCTGAGGGTCTCTCTTTTTCCATCTCTCTAACAAATACAGAATCACATATATTCATATATCACATTTAAAATTTCTTGTCTTGATCAGAGCTCTGTCTTCAATAGCGATACAGAGCATTAGATTAAGAACTCAAGCTCTTAAATGTTTGAATCATCAGCTAGAGTAATTACAGAAAAAAAAATTACAAACTAAAATACTACCTTCACTTTTGGCCCTAGGTATTGAATCTGCCCTGTACTGTACTCTTTCTGGTTTTCTGGAAAAGCATAGAAGTAAAGATACAAAAAAAACCCCCTAATTTACTGTGTTGAACACCTGAAAAATAGATTGATGAGCTATACTTTGTGAAAACAAAACCCTTCTTGATGTCTGAAACTCAATATCCAAATCCAAAAGAGTCTCTAAAGCACTAGCTGCTTATGAAGCACTTGATACCCCTTCTTGTATTCATTATTTAAAACATTTCAGTTATTTCAGTAGCAGATATAAGAAAAAAGCAAAGAAATACCCAGTATTTGTGTTCAACTCTCCAATTAACAAAAATGTGTATACAGATGAAGAGGAAAAATGTATTTAGTAAGAAATTATTTCTTCTTTTTAAGTCACCCAGGGTTTGTCCTAGAGCTCCTTCAAGCCGCCTTTAATGCCATAAATGAAGTGTTATTTGGAAATAGAGCAGTCAGTTTTTACAGTAAGGAAAAAATCTGCTTGGAAAAAAAATACACCAGGCCTGATTCAAAACTTGCACACTGGAGTGCCAGGTTGGCAGCAGTTGAAAGTGCAGTGGAATTGAAAGGTTTCCATCTTGCTAAGCTTTAACGCAGCGTGTTAGATATTTGTACTGCTTTGGCACAGACCTGCAGCCCCAAGTGTACTAATTTCTGTTAAGCTTTTGAAACTCTCATTCAGGTGCCTGAAAAAGCAGAAGGTACAAGGAAATTGGTAACATACCCCTCAGGGACTACCTAAAAGCCAGTCAAAATTGCAGTACCTGTATTTAGGGAATTGCAGTAAAAAATCCTTCTGTGAAGTTCATCTCTGTAACAGAGTTTAAGAGGGAAATGCTAGGAGCTAGATTCACAGCCACTGTAAAGGCATCAAGCAGCATTTAACCATATATTTATATTTGTTTAGACTAGCTAAGTCCTCACCCATCTTCACCAAATCTAGTGTTATGAAAATAAATAGGAAAAATCATATATTAAAGGCCCTTTTAAGCTCTGTCCACTATATCCTCTGCCATCCAATACACTTTGTTCTTTCCATAAATACTAAGAACTCATTTCAGTTTTGCACCTATTCTTTTCAAGTCTGCTGACAGAAAACATTAAAGGGGAATGGTATACTCAGAGATTGATGCAGGTTTTCTACAGGAGTCTGTGTCTTTTGCAGTAAACAAAGTCTTGCAAGAAAAGTAAGAATAAGGGAATAAACAAAGGTAGCGCATTAATAGTTATATTTTCCACCTCAAAGCATTTTCCTCATATTTTATTCTGTAGTAACAAGATCAAAAATTGGTTAAGTTTAAATTTTCATTGGACAGCCCCTAGGGAAAGCTCTTCTGCTTGTCTGCAGGGGCCGTACAATCCCCAGCTGAGCCCAGGTGCAGGGAGGCAGTGCAAGCTGTCAGCCTTGCCTCCAGTCCTCTCTCTGCCCTTGTAAGATCAGCACACAGGAAGAGCACGAGGTAACAGCTTTGGTCTGCAGGAGTTTGTCTCTCAGGAACTAGATTGAAAAACATGTCTTGGTAAGTCCAACACAAGCAGCATGTTTGAACCAAGACAGCTCAAAAGGGAAAACGGAGCCTTTTATAAAAACATTCTTGCTAATCTACTTGATACCATTTGAGCCACCAAAAAGCGCCGGTCTGAAAACAAACATATCTTTCTTATGCTGACTGTAAGTCATTTTGATTCTATCTGCACCTCTCAAGTTAGAAGGCAAAGTGTAGGGAAAACACAGGTTTTCATGGAACATTTGACAGTTGCATTGTTTATCATCTCCACCCAAAATAAGAAATATGTTACGTTTAGTTACTTGTGATTGTTTCAGTGGAAGTGAATTATGACCCAGTGCTGCCACTTGGTTAGCACATTCACGACATGGTTATTAACTCATATCAGCTATGCTCTATCAGATAGAGTACTCTCAGGTTATATTTCTGAGCAGCAAGACCAGAAGGGAGTTTATGGATGAAGACACCACCACTGGCTCGGGGCACCCCTCAGTTGCAAGTTGGTGGAGTCTGGAGGAGCATACTGGGGTAAAACTGTTCTATGCTTAGCTTGGTTTTGTACTCTCCTCTGACATCCATGGCTGGACCTACCAAAGACTGGAGCAGCACTTTGTCTGGTGCAGTACAGCAATTCTGACATGCACAAAATGATACTGCTCAAGGAAGAAAATAACTGCCTTTAGTTACAATAAAAATAAAAAAAGTCCAACTCCAGAGATGGCAATACAGTTACCATACCTGCTATTAGACATACATTAACAAAAAATAAGTCATTAGGCATGCTATAGAACAGAACAGAATCTTAACATGGAACCCCCTGACTGGTTACTGATGTCATGCACCATTCAAGATGTGATTCAAATACTAGGTAGTAACAACCTCAGAAATTCTTTACAGGTTGTGGAGAGGGAAATAGGCTTGCAGCTCATTTATTACATATTATTTGGGAAGGAAAGAGTTTAATTAGAAAATAACAGGGAATCTTTTGTTTTCAAATACAGTTTAGATTTTATTGCTTTTAAAAAGGTACAAAATTAAGGTTGAGGCTGCTTCATCACTTCAGGGGTGATAAAAAGCTTGCATTGTTTGAGCATTCAGCATGGTCTGATCTGGTTTTGGAGCTGGAAAGCTTAATTCTTTGTCAAAATAAGACAGTTAATATTTTTAGCATGTCATCAAACAGATGACAAACACATCATGTGACTCAGTTAATTTCTGAATGGATTTACCAAGTGTGTGCAGTGAGATGTGTGTCAGCACAGTCCTTTATTTGTCTAACACACAGAATGTGTGGGCATGGACAGGTCAATGTACAAACATACCCTGCACTCACTTTCTGAAGTATTGGCTCATGCTGAGAGCCCTGTTTAACAGCATCTGATGAGAAATCTTTCTTAAACCCTTTTTAATTTCAGTGCTGTCAGGATTCAGCTCCTCTGTGTTAATGTTAACACATACAGTAAGAAAAAGTTAGGAGTACACTTAGCATTAAAAGCCTGTGAAATGTACATTAGACACAAACCAGTGCTGGTCTCTGAATGATACATTTTTATCAGCCCTACACACAAAGACTACCAAATCACAAAGGCGAGAGACATGAGGGTCTTTTGAGCCTGTCCAGGAGACAGGAAGAAGACAAAGGAAAGGCACTTGTGCCCTTTTATCATACCTTAGGCTCAGAACATCAGGTTTCAGCATCACTGGGTTTTGTAAGGGGTTCCTTGGAAGACAGTGAATAAGCAGAGGATGGTCATATCAGGGGATCTGAAGTCTGGACAGCAGTTTGACTAAGGTTTTGAGTATAACTGGGTTTTGAACTATGATATAAGCAGATTTTTTACACTTACTAGTGAATCTAGGATCAAGCTGGTAGTCTGTTTCTTTTTGAACAGCAGATTTTGCTGAATTTTTTTTTCAGCAAATTAAATACTACTTGGTACTAATCTACCAAGACTACTTTAGAGGAGGTTTTTTCCTGCAAAACTTACCATCCCTCTCAGGAGACATGAAGACTTCAGCAAAGAAATTACTATAGCAGTAATAAAAGAAATAAAAGAAAAGCAAAGGCACAACCTGGTATTTCTAATGTGTGAGCAGGAGAGCTTTCTCATCCACCATCTTTTGATGGCAACAGCAGGAACTCTTATAGATTTCCGCAGTCTCTGCCCAACCCCAAGTACGTGCACACACGTAGGAGCAATGTAGAAACTTGCTCTAACTCAGTGTGCTGGCAGCCAAACTTAACTAGAATACAGGTCTCCAAACACTGAAGTCCTGCTCTTGGACCTCATCCCTCTGAAAGTTAAGAATTAATTACTAGGAGGGATTTGGGGGGTTTTCCTTATTCTACATCCCCTTGCTCTTCTCTGCTTTCTGGCTTTCTTGGTGAAAGTGCCCACTGCTCTCCCGTTCTTGCTCCCCTTCCCTAGTTTCCATGGTTCAGATGTTTAAAAACACTTTGTAGAATTCTGCAAGCTTCTTCCAGCTGTGCCAAAGCAAACTTGAACTCACAGCCTTCTGAGGCTTTCCCATCACTGCTGACACTCTCTTGGTGATCTGCCTGCTATGGAGTTTTTGCTGGGGTTTTCTGACCATTTTTGCACATCCACTGTGTAACAGCTAAATGAGCTATGGATGCCAAGGGAAAAAAAAAACCCTACATTGCTTTCCCTTGGTTAATTGCATTACAGAGCTGTTTAAACACACACACAAAAAGACAGAGAAACAGATGGGGAAGAAGGGGCAGAAGAGAGAAGCAGTGTGGTCATGTGTACTTGAGAGAGCAAGGGAACTGTAAATGAAGGTGGTCTTAGTGAAAAGTAGCACTGTCTCTTTAAAACTAAAATGTAAAAAAATACCCTTGGTGTTTTCTTTAGTCTTTTTCATTCTTTGGCAGCATCCCAAAGATTTCACTGTCCTTGTCTCCAGCATCTGGAAGCCATCAGGGTAAACAATAGAGTGCTAGGAACTGGAACCCCTGCCTCAGCTCCCGTGGGACTTTGCTCTGGAGAACATGAGAACACAAACCATTGGACACCATGTGGTCAATTACTTCAAACTAACAAATCTGTGTGCCTTCCTATTTTCTGTTTTCCTTGGCACCACATGACCCTTTCACAATGGAACCCAGCTGTTGAAAAAGCCAGACATTTTCTTTTTTAACCTCTTGCTTACTTTTGTGCTTGCTTTCTGCAGCAAGCTCAGGGTTGGCACGTACCCCAGGTAAAAGTGTCCCGCTTATTAAAATCCTGGCTAGCTGTAAAGTTTGCCTGTATTAGTCAGCAGAGAGGCTCGAGAGTATTAACTTAACAGGATCATACTGCAATGAGGACTCCACAGGTGGTCCTGTGTTTTCTGGGTTTCCTGACACTGCATGCCAGCACTTAAAGCAGATACACCAGGACACTTTTATAGCCTGCCTGTTTTGTGCAATCAGTAATTGTATGTGCAGTTGTGACCTACTTTTTAAAATTTGTTCCTAGTGCAGGTGCTATATTGGCAATTGCAAAGAGCTAAAGTCATCTCAAAGCCAAAGGCTGTTCAGGGGGCTGCCCCTTTCAGTGCTGTGAAATAAACTTTCCTCTGGATTAGCCATGCTAGATCCAGGACTAAAGCTGGGGCTAATGAAGTTGGGGGCTGACAGATTCTTGTTCTTTCCAGCCTTCTGTTTCAAAAGACAAGCTTTAAACTGTGTGAAACAGATGAGTGTTACTGACCAAACACAAGACTTCTATAGTATATTTAGATGTGTGGTTTACTCTGGTTAACTTTTTACAACGAGTGGGGATGCTGAATGGATGGAATTCTGCGAGATTTAGGGCCTCGCTTTTAGGTCACTTTTAAAGTTTCTGAATGTTCCTAGCACACACTGAAGAAAAAAGCAGCTGACTGCCATACATGTTCCCAGATTCAGTTTTATTTCTGGCAGAAAGGTGGGTATGTATGTAATGCTACCCTAGGAGACAGGATAAAACAGGGTGCCATGCAGTTGGATCCTTGCAGCTGGCAGTGCACCCAGAGGTTGTGGCTTTACCTGCATTCTGGCACTCAGCTTCACAAGCTTTGACCTCACACAGCTTCTCTGCTGTGCAGCCAGTTATGTCAGTTGGTAAAGGTTAGGGAGTTGGCACTGGTGCAGTCAGGAGACTGGTGCAGGGTAACTGGATTCAGTGCCAGCTGTTTTGATTGCATCTGTATCCCAGTGTGGAAGGGCTGTTGCAGTGGCTGCATCCAGCCTTTCTCCACTGATCCTTGAGGCTGGCCTTGCCTCTGGATACAGGAGGGCCTTTCTAGGGCATCACTGTTCAAGTCCTGACATCTTGGTTACCACTGAGCATAATGTGCTATATTCATTTCCAGGGTGCCACATGGAACTATAATACCTAATTTCTACTAAAATTACAGAAATCTGTAGAAACTTAGGACCCATTTCCAGCAAGCAGTGGAGTTCTTTTTTCTTTTTTTTTTTCTACTCTCTTTAGATTTAAATATAAAACTTTTTCACTATAATGACCTCACATTAAAACACAACCCAACTAATACAAACAAAATGAAACAAAATAATAATACACATGTATCTGCTGTGAGCCACAGACAGCAACCATAATCCTGAAAGCTGACAAGTTTAAACTTTAAAGGCAGACAAAGCAGGACATCACTTGGGTAGGCTGGATAAGCAGGGAATGCTTTCAAATGTTACCTTCAAGCTCATTAAATAGATGCTGTTGAGCCTAAAACTGAGATGGATGCCTGGAATTGGTGGAATCTTGTTCCTCCTCTTCCAGTAAAGTACAGTGTGTATTTTGTGTACACTTTTACAACTATATTTCTTCCAAAAGAGATGAAGAGGAATCATTAAATGGGTTTGCTGGAGGAACTCTTGCTGCAGGATCTAGGCATTAAGCCATTTTGTAGCCAGCAGTATAAACACTTCTTTTTTTAATCCCAGATCCAACCTATAGCTCAGCAGTAACACTAGGGAAGCTTTTTCCCCTTTTCTGCCAACACTTTTTGATCCCAAATGTCTGCAGAATTGATTAGTGTGATACTGAAGGGGCAAAGGTGATAGGGGGAAGGGGAAGGTTAGGACTATGCAGTAGCAACTTAAAAAACACAGTACATATTTAATCTGTTAATATTTATGAAAGAGTTGGCTAAATGTATGGCAAAAGTTCAAATCAATCTAATACTTCCCTGTGTGAACATCTTGGACAGCTTCTTGTCTGGCTGACAGATACAAAAGTATAGATAAAAGTACAGTTCTTTGAAGGAATGTTCTGCCTGCAGCAAGAAATATATACATCTTACAGAAGTTAAGGGATCCTACCTTAGCTAACTAAAGCACTCCTATTAAAGCTTGAATGCAAGCCAGGACACAAATAAAACCACTATAATGGCACTGATGGATGACCTAATTCTGGCAATGAGGAGAAAACACATCCATTCTCTTCATCCTGCACCTCTTTAGCATCTGACAATACTGGCCATGAGATACAGCTGTTCCACCAGCAAGAGGTGGCAGACAACCAGAGTGATATGTTCAGATGGTTTTAGTCTTTTTCAACAGGAACACCACTTCCAATAGTTGTCCCCCTTCCCTGGCTCAGTTTTGTGACATTCCACAAGAATCAGTTTCCCCTCTGGTCTCTTATCTGTGCGGTTGCATTTGCCAGGAAGGAAAGTTGCTTTTAAATGCCAGCAGTGTGTCTGTGTGTGACACGCAGAGGACTGGCTGGTTTTCACTGCCTGCAACCATATCACTTCTGCAGAGTGAGCCCATATTCAGTGGGGCAAACTAAATTTGTGGATGAAAAACAGCTGCTTGAAGCTGAACAAGAACAAGAGCTGCTGCTGGCAGTCAGGGGACAGAGCTTTTGGAAATGTTTTAGGTAGGACTAGTGCAATGTGAAGACTGGTCAAATTTAGTCACTCTTTTAGGGCTATTGTGGTATTACTCCACAAGACTAACTTTTCATAATTCTCAAGCAAAGTTTTTCTTCCCATCTCCAAATACTGCAGTTATCCACTCTGCAGGAAGCGATCCTGGCTGCTTTACTGCTTCCTCACCTCTCTGCTTGAGTGCAATACTGTGTACCTGAATATGATGCCTACACCTCTTAGGAAGCTAAAGGTATTTAAGTACAGTGCAGCATGTCTCTCTCAAGCAATTCAAGGGTCAGCTTGTCTTCTGTAGCTCTCCACAAAACAGAAGTGCAGGCTGGAGCACATGCTGAGATCCTACAGACACTTTCACTGAGTTCATGGGATATTCTAAACGTCTTTGATTATTTGGTCCATAAAATCCTCATCTTTGCGTTGTTTCATGAACTGGGCCACATTATCTGAGGGTACCTGCCTAGTAGTATCACCAACAATTTCACTAGCACTCATCACCAAGGGCAGAAACCTTTTCAGTGGAAAGTTTCCTTTAGCTTGAATAATAAGGGCACTCAGGAATTAAGGATTGCCACAAGCCTGCCCAAGCACAAAGTATGCACATTTTGAGCTTGTCTCCAAGTAAACATGTATTGAAATGTGTATGTTTACCCTATATTTAAAAATAAAAAGTCCTGTCTAGAACAAGATTTGCACTGCACTAAAGGAGGGTGTGACGGATTGCCAAATTATGTACTGCATGGAAGTGCTTTGGTCTTAACACTGATTATACTGGAATAACAAACTTTGTAGAATACTTTCTTCCATCTTTCTGTGCATCTAAAGGATTTGTATCTTATTGCCAGTTTTGAATGAGCATGACATGCAGAACACTTCAGCTCCTGTGGTCTCTCTTTACTGTATTAGTAACATGTTTAATAGGAGTTAATGTTTGTCTGTGGCTGTTCCCTACTTGAAGGAACCTTTTTCTGTCAGTCAAGAGCATTTTTATTTCCAATTAAGTCTGAGAAAGTGATTGCAATTCTGATGTTGTAAAAGAGATAAAAAGGCAAATCTTCAAGTTCCCAGCAAGTTGTTAGTATTAAAACAAAAAACATCATCTATGCTCATTTTTTGTTTGAAATTCAGAAGAATCAAAAGGCAGTGTGCAATATTGTCCCATCTATTGCAGTTTCTATGCTCAGCTGGGATTTCCTGCTCATTTTTAAATGGAACTGGTAAATCATTAATAGAAAAGTTTACTCATGCAATTTCATGTTTAAAAATAATTTGCAAGTTGCATATAGTCAGATTTCTGTGACTTTTTCAATTAATTGCTACAGCTTGTCTTTTTCTACAATAGATTTTAATAAATAAGTCTGTAAGCTGCATTTCCTGCAACTACTTACACTAGAGTCCTACATATCACCACTTCTGACAGATCACATAGACTGTAAAGTTATATTTCTGCCTCATGGGGCTGAGTTATTACTAACCACTGAGCCCCACAGAAAGAAGTCTGTTTATCATAATGTGACTAAAAGGAGCAAGTAATCAGGGTGGAGAACAGTGCTGAAGAGGGAGAGATGTAACTGGAAAGAAAGCTTCATTTGTAGATGACAGAGCACAACTTTTCTGCACAGAAGAATGACTTGGAAGAGATTTTACTCATACTTTTTTTCCTCCACTATTTAAGTTTTTAAACATGAAGAAAACTGATGCTAAGAGAAGAAAAAAAGAAAAGAATAAGGAAAAGCATGAAAGTTATAGCTGGAAAAACCCCCACAAAAATAGAGAACTCTGTTAATTAACTACCAATAAGTTCACTCTATCTGATGGTCATTTGATCCCAATTACTCTTCTTTTTTCTGGAAGAGAACTGACTTCAGGCAGCTGATCATCAAGAAGGACATGCATGTCAACAAGGCTGAAAGAACTGATTGCATTGCTCACACTGTTTCTGCTGAGAGGAGACAGGCGTACCAAAGTCATACCTGCCTTCAGTGCTAGTCAGCATTTTGGACAGCTGATTCTCACTCAGATGTAATATACAAAATTTTTTAAATTCCTTTTAACTGTCCGAATTTCCCACCATCTACAAGTGTACATTTTGTGCCTATTTTGTCACACCTGGTCTGCAATGCAAGGTTTCAGAGCATTCCCTTCAAAATATGGTGCTGCACACTGCAATTTCTACTAAGAAAGGACCAAATGAACACATTTATCTAATATAGGAGAAAATGGCATTCAGTTTGCTGCTTCTATGGTCAGGTACCAGAACATACTGGGATTTAAGCTGTTGGTTTAGACAGTGCCCCGATAACTCTGGTTCAGCTACCATCTGGTCTTGTTTGTTTTCAAATACCTGTTTACGTGACTAAGCACTTGGCTTAGAAAAAGCAAATGTGCAAACAGTACAGATGCTGCAAAGGGAAGTTCATCTTTACACTGGCCAAAATGGTCATAGGCCCTTTGCTCCTATTCTGTATCTTGCTATGGTGTTACACCATTAGTCCAGGAATTTCAAGGCAGCCATAGGAAGTCAGTATGCCTTGGGTGCTTAATTTCTTCTGCAAACTCTACCTTGTCTTCAGAGTAAGGGGCTGTTTGGCTCTCTTCATCTAAGGGAATGAAAACATCCTTTGCTTATCTCTATCTGAAAGGCCTGAAGATAATTACCATATTCAAATGAGTGCAAAATTCAGTGCTCTAACGCTTTTGTTTATTTATTGTAGCAAACAGCTTTGTGAATAGTCTCTATTTCCTGGACAGAAGAAAAGTTCTCCATTCTTTATTTATATGCCCTTTTACTGGCAAGGTCTAACCCTTTCCTTTTATCCTTCCTATTTACCAGTGCAAATACTAAAATGACCTGCTCCCTGCTGCTGCAAGCCCCACATTGTCCCCTTCTCCCTGCCAGGAGCCAACAGCTGTTATTGTGCACAGATCAGGCACTACAGGCTCAAATCCAGGCAATCTTGGTCACTGCTTTTCTAGGGAGAAGTTTTAAACTGTAGTTTTAAAAACTCTCACTGCTGAGCAGGAGCATGGTGCAATTCTGCTTCTGCTCTTCGTTAATCCATAATGCTGGTTAGCAGAAGAGGCATGATGTTTTTTCTTTTGGTTAAACACTTGTAGCATAACCTAGTTTTAGCTGAGCCAATTGTTTGGGAGAGAGAGGGGAATGCAAGTCCTAAATTGGCCCCACACGCTTCAACAGACTATTGCTAAGTTGTGGTTGAAAGCAATTTCTTCTGCAAGTTTACAAAACTGACTTTGCTGTAACAGAGCTGCCTTAAATTTTCAGCACAGCTCTCGGTGTAGTGTTAAATGTACGCTTGACAAAGTCCCAAAACAGTTTCCAGTGAATATGGACAGTGAGAACATTTTCCAAAGCAACTTCCTATTCAAAAAGCTGCAAAGCTGTGTACATGTTACCTGGGACAGACCACCTAGCTTCTATGGCAGCACTTGTGGGCTGCCATGACCCACCCTAATCACCTGAGCAGAAGCTGCAGATGTGCCTGACAAGCAGCATGCACGCTTGGGCTGCCTGCAGGACAACAGCAGCAACCAAAGCAGGGGGTCTGTCTGCTCCCCCAGGAGTGCTGTATGCATATCCAGTGACAGGACAGGACCTGCAGTCTAAGCAGACACCTATCTTCAGGTTATTCCAGTGACAGATGGGATATGGACACCTAACAACAGCACTCCTAATCTTGTGTCCTCCACACCACGTTATGCACCAAGCCAGCCCTGGTGAGGCCTTCTGCCCCATCCCTGCAGAGCAGTGCTGCCCACTGACAGCTGTAAAATCTGAACTAATAATTTTAACTATCTCTCCTACTTGGTTAAAAAAGTCCTGTCGAATGCAGATCCATCTACACCCCAAGATGGCTGCACATAGCTCCAACTTTTCTACTAACAGGTATGAATACTGGCATTGGAAGTGCTCCTGTTGTTTGCAGGCACTGTGAAACAAAGCAGTTCAGTTTAAAATCAGAGTTCAAAAGCAGAAAAGATTTTTGCAGCTGTTGTTCTGCCCTGGAATTTGTTGTGCATATCTCCTTTTTGGGAACACTTCTTTGTTTCACAGTGCCTTCAAAAATATACTGTCGTCACAACCTTCTTGCCAAGTACCACTCCAAGCTGATTATTCACTGCTGCCCCTTTCCCAAGTCAAAGTGCATTTCTAAAACATTTCTCACATTGATGAGGAGCAACATGTTCAGTCTCTCAGGCCAACCTGTGAGGTAATTATCTGACCTCTCTTTCCTCTACATGAAGCAATGAAACGATTGTCTCATAACAGAACTGAAAGATAGTTCTTGTGTGGTTACAGTCTTCTGGTATCAGACTTCTTTTTTTTTTTTTTAACCCTTCTGCTTTGACAAATTTAGTCATAACAAATCACTCAGCTGGCAAAAACTGCAAGGTGCCAGATATAAATTAACTGGGGGACAATAATCTCAACTCAATTTTTCTTATTAAAAAGTTCAGATAAGTGCTTTTGTATTTCCCTACCTACCCCTACTTACAGAAAATATTGACATGTTTTAAGCTTTACAAGTTTTATATAAAACAACAATGTGTTATATACCTGAATAAACCCTGAGGAAAACAGCACAAGGACAGCACAGGCAGAGTAAAAAATGAGTTTCGTCCCATCCTACTTTACACACATCTGCCCTAATATTCTGAATCAGCTATTAGATCAAAACCCTGACATGAATAACACTGTGTTTAATGGCCCTGAGATGTTTTCAAACATCTACAAGAAGGGAAAACTGATGGCTATATTATTCTGGAGGCTGTTCTTAAAGTTTTTCAGAAGTTGTAATGCATTTAAGTTTACTAATATCACATAATACACAGTGATGGTTTTTCGCCATTTCACAAGTCAAACAAGCACAGAAAAAGCAAAGAATAAAACTACACACATAAACATCACAACTATTATTTGTACTTTAAAATACTAGACAGTCATTGCCCCATCCCCCCTTGTAGAGGAGAGGACTATTTTAATATGTAACATGTAATATTTTAAGAACATTGCCCACTGAAAGTCAATGAAAGAGCAGGAAAGAGTCAGGAAAGAGCTGACTGTTGGAGAAGCTGCCGAGATAGCACAGATATGAACTCTGACTGGTGGGCACATCTATGTCCGTGCAAGTTTGGTACTAACACTACACTTCCTTGCTATGCTGCAAATTACAGTGAATGTGTAATTCCACACTTTTTTCTTACATTTCTCTCCTGCATAAGACACTGTTATGTTTCTATTTTAGTTCACTGTATCTGTTTACTACAGATTATGTTTATAGTCCTTAAATAGTCTGTCCATGCACTCTTCAGCGTTTTCTTCACTCCTTCACATATTTCTAAGCAGAAAACATCTACTCCACTGTTTTACACCTAGTGGAGAATACAGGACAGGCAAGGCAAAGAATTTTTAAATAGTCCTTTGACTGATGTTAAGGATGTGACTTCAGTTCATGCTCTTTAAACTCAAGTCCTAAGTGACAGTCAGGAATGAGACACTTAGGATGCTTTAGAGTAATGAAGGCAATGTGGATTCCCTTTGTACTGCTTATGCAGATAATAAGATGAATGAGGAGCCTTTTCCAGTTTTTATCCCAATTTCATGTGCAGAACCACATCCTTAAAAAGAAGTGGGTGGTGGGCAGTCTCTAAAATGATTTCTTGCACATATTTCCCTGATTGCATCCAAGCAGTACAGAGCATGCTGCCCACAGGACAGTCTAACAGCTGTAGCATCTTGTTGTACAACTGAGAACTCCCTACAGCCATCAGAATAGATTAACAGTGGCATACTTGACACACATTTCTTCCTTTTATTTTAAGAAGGAACTTCAATGGCTTAGAACACAATTCCTCCAAAGCTGGCTTCGCTACTCCAGCATTTAGAAAGGGGTCACCTGAGGCACTATCCCACTGTCCCAGTCCTCTCTGTGAATTTCCATTAGCTTTCAATATTTAGTCTGGAGCTTCACAAATGGTCTAACAACTAATAACATCTAACAATATTATATCAAATTGAACTGTCCCATTCACCACTATAAGGAAAATTCCCTGTATTTGCTGCGTGAATTGCATACCTCATGCTAAATGTACATAATGCATACCCTTCTTTTCTTTCTGTTTACCCATGGAAGTTAAATACCTAATAAATATTCTCATCTTTCCGTATCCTTTTCTTATTGCTGCTATTAACCTCACATTTAGAGTAATTATGTATTATGATAAAATTGTTTCAGCTTCTCAAAACTGATTCAAATCCTCTTGTCATTAACATAGCCTTGCATTTTGGAAGCTATTTGGTAGCTTCTCTTCCTGAAGATCTACTGTGTGTACCCCAGCAGTTTCACACAGAAGATTTATTACTGTGAAGAGTTAGGAAAATGCAAAGCACAGACTGGTACTGCTCTCCACCCCAAGATATACTATAATTTGGGAGTGCTCTGTAATTGGAACAAGTGGGAAATAGCCCAGGGCATGTTATTAACAGCCCACAAAATTAGTTTTAACTTTTCACTAAAACACAGAGACTTCTTTAGTGAGGTATGATAATGTTTTAACAGTCTCATTAGAGGAAAATTTAAAATAGAAAAATAAAATTATTAAACCTTCCCAGATCTCCATTGCAGCAGCATTGATAACACAAATATCCCAGGGCTAACCACCTCTGTGCATCACCCCAAGTAGAGACAGATTTAAGCGAGCTCAGTGTTTGTGTTCAGCTAGTAGGTAATGCGATATTTACAAAACCAGTGGATCTGTTTTCAATAGAGCGGAATATTCTTGGTTATGTGGTGCTATCCTCAGCTGTTTACTTTAATTCAATGGCAAGGGGAACCAATGCTGTTTGTGAGGAGTCTGCTGACTCATTGAGCAGACTGTCAAAAGGGCTCTATCTCTTCCATCAGTTGTTGTTAACGTATTTGTCTCCAGTGGAAATGTCTCCTGTCCCTCAGCATCCTACAGGGCTTACTAGGATGTCCAAGGAAGAGTAGGGTTCCTCTCCTTTGTATCACTGCCTCTTGCTGGTACCTTCTAGAGAGCTCAAGCTGTCCCCTGGGGATGGCAAGGACCTGGCATTGTTAACTGTTGCACGGGAGGTACAAGTTTAGAATAACTACATCTGTGTGTAGAGTAAGCATGAAGATAAATCCATTTCTTGTAGGTTTAATTTTGTCAGGCAGTACAGCTGAGCAGTAGATTTTGGAATTGTTAAAGTAGGACTGCCCCAGAAGAAAGGCCATTTGTTGCTAGTCAGCTGTCCTAAAAAATAAACCTGAACTTGCCCCAGGACCCCAGCTGAAGATGTGGTCAACACAAGACAGCCCTCTTTCTCCAGTCCTGCCAGACCTGAAGACAAATGGCAGCTCCTGTAGAGTTCAAAGTTTGACAGAAGAACGTTTTCTGTGCCCTCAAAGGGCTTTTCCTGAGGCCCTCTGCCTCTCTCCTGCTCAATGAATGCTGTCTTTGTACCCACCGAGTTGACAAATGCCAGCACTGCAGAATAAGGATGACATTTCTGCTGTGGCATCGGGGCTGAGAAAGGGGATTATTCCGGGCAGTGCCGGCCGGGATGCAGCGCACAAGGGAGGCTGCGTGACGCCGTTGTTTGTGCCGCGACAAGGAGGCCCTTGAAGGCCGTGGCCAAGCCCGAACACAAGACCCGTGTGTGGGGAGACGTGTGCGCGCACCCGAGGCGGCGTCCCCAGCCAAGTCCGTGGCCTCGTGGCACACCTGTGTCAGCTTCCTCCCGAGCCCTCCTCATTATGCCCGGGCACACAAAGAGCCAGCTGCACTGGGGAGAGGAGCCCGCCGTGCTGGCTGGGCCCAAGGGGGGCCGGAAACCAGGACCAGCCACCGCTTTTGTCGCCTTTTAAAAATCGAGGGTTTGTGTTGAGCCTGCAGAGGATAATGAGCCTCTCACCAGGCACACACTGAACTGCACATCCCCCTGAAGCGCAGAGCGGATAAAGTTAACTGGTCCTTGGAAAGACTGAAAAAAATAAATCAAGAGACTAGAAGGCTTTTGCTGCTGTGCCAGTCTCTCACAAGGGTTTGAATCTGTGGCTTACCAGAACAGCACAGCCTTGACATTACTTCTAGATTGGGAAAATAACACTCTTAGATTCAGAGACTTTATTATACGTCAGGTGTTTCTGACTTCTTTGTGTTCCTGTTCTATTTTATCATTCCACATAGATTTCTTTCTTAAATCAGTAAGACTGCTGAAATAGTCCCACTAAACTGGGATTATTAATATGGAAACAAATCAAGGACTCCTGATTAGTTTTTCTGAATGGTTTAAAATTTTTCCTCCTACAAGATCAAAGCAAATTTACTTGTGTGACATCTCTGCAAGCACAGCAGGCATGAATCTACCCTTAGACTAGACAGGAGGAGTATTAGGGTGAAACAGGAAAGGGGAAGCAGTAGCAAAAGAGATACAGAACTGCACTCCTCCCTTCCCCAAGTCTTCATCCAACCTCTCCAATCATCTGCAGCAAACACTATGGCAAACATTTTACACCAGATGCTTCTTGCACAATACCTTTTTAAAAATGAATAGTTTCTTAGCCTTGAGCAAACAACATAGAGACATCATCTAGTAAAGATATTGTGCTGTGGCCTGTTCACTGTCTGTGTCAGGAAGACTGCCTTAGATCTTAGAAAAATTGAAGATGGCCTTGGTCACAAACATGTTCCCATGACAAGCACTGAACACAGCACCAAGTCTTGTCATGCCTTTTGTGCCCTGCAGCCCCTTGGTGGATCCTCTGATCCCATAACATTTCAACTAGGAGGTGTATTCTCCCTGTGTAATAATGGGGCTTTCACTTCAATCATCTCTGGATATACAAACTGTCTGCTTTGACAAAACTGGAATCAGATATTTTGAACAGGGTGATGAATTTCTAAAATAGGACTAGAACCTTAGGAAAAAACTGTTCTCAATCATATGCAGTAGCTGAACACCACAGCTGTCCTTCCCGTGTGCTTTCTGGTGCAGTATGTTCTTCACTAGTAAAAGAGATACCTAACTTGTTGGTGGGGTTTGGTGTTCACTTGGGTTTTTTTCTTGAAAAAAGTTTCTCCCTTCGGGGAGAAAGATTTACTCTGTAAGGCCTATTCATGTCCCAGTCCATCTCCTGATGTTTCTTGGGGACACTGTACGTCAAAGAATAGGAAACTACCAGTTGGCCTCAGGCCACTTCCCCACTTTGGTTCAGCTGCTAGCAACAGGTCTGGGGTACTGCCAATATTATGTGCTCAGAGCAATCCAATGTGAGACTATGGTGAAATGTGTCCTATGGTGACAGCTACTACTGTGTACACAGGCAGTAAAGCATTGACTTTCAGGAAGTGAGATTTTAAGCATCAATGATAAGGAAATGCTGTGTGTGAGTGTCTTTGACAATAAATTCTTAAATATAGGAAATGCTGTTGGGGCCACTGTACAAACATATTGTGAAGGTTTCAAACGGTTGATTAGTTTTGCTTTTTAAAGAAGGAACAAGCAAAGAGGTAATGGAAAAAAAAACTGGAATAGAAATGTCATCTACTTGCATGAAAGGAAATGGTGATTACAGCTCACTTGTTTAGACAGTTACCATTTTGTTTCACTTTTCTGACTATATTATGGTCAAAACAGTTTCCTTTCAAAATCTTTAATAGCAATGATTATCTTAAACTCAAAGCTCCAGCTACACAGCTGTACAGAACGAGCCTAAAACATAGGTGTCCAAAAGACTTCATTTCTTACAGTACAGCCAGGCAGCCTGATGAGTCAGACATGAGTTTCCTATTTCAACATAGAAAAGATTTTATTTCTTTTAAAAACGCACACAACATCCGCGGCCTGATTCAACCTATGACCTTTTAGTCTCCCAAGAAGTTTCAGATAAATGTCATCCTGGCTTATTTTGTGACAGATGAGAAAAACAAAATAATTAAGAGTGAAAAGATAAAGTCAGTTAACTAACAGAAGGCAGAATCTGAATAGTTGAAAAGGCTATAAATTTTATTCTGTATTTTTTGTGCAGTCATCTAGTTGCCACTTATCTCCTTTCATTCTACCACAAGTCTGATGTGAGAACTCCTGTTCACACAACACTGCCTGTATTGTCCTCTTACCTTCAGATACCCATTAGTATTCCCACTCTTTACTTATTGATTGCAGTCCTTCCTTCCTCACCTTCAAAGCACTAAATATTTCTGCACATGATCAAGAAAGATATTACAGAGGGAACGAGTTTGCCTCAGCTTGTTTTCACAAGAATTTCAGTAAAAAGTTCTTGTATCACTACAGACATCAACTACGAATCTCACAGAATGGTTAACAAAGTTTGGCAGCTGCTGATGCTGTTCTGATAGCACGACACAAGTAATTTTTCAGACGGTTCAAGTTAGTTTTGCACAGAGTGGAAAAAAAAAAAACAACAGTGAAGGAGCCTGGTGGAAAATGCAAATACAACTGCAGGAACAGGATGGACTGTGAAGGGAGGGAAGGATGGAAGAGATAAGAGGTGCAGATACCTACTATACTATCACAAACTTCATATCAAAGGACGGTTGTCTTTGGGTCATCTAAAAATATAGGTATACATGCCTATAAGCTTTCGCTACAAACCAATGGTTATGTTTACAACAGCGAGATTTTTCTGATGCACTTCAATTAAGATGTTAAAAACTTGCTCTTTCATCATGGAGAGACTTGGCCTACTGTAGAAGAAAATTCTAACAAGGAGTTCCTCCCAGGCACCTGTACATGCACAGATGTTCAAAGCAAGCAAGGACCTCTCAAGCAGTGCCGTGCACATGAACTAAGGTAGCTGGGATTTGATGGCTCTTGAGGTAGATGAATGAACACATGGGTTTCTAAAACTTTCTTCTACTCATTATGCTAATGTATAACCTGGCAGAATATTTCTAGAGGAAAGAACACTGGGACAAGAAAAAAAGTCCCTTTCACATTATTGAACACAATAACCATCTATGCCGTTTACGTATCAGCAGCTGAAGTCATGTTTCATTTTTGGGTTATGCATAGCATGTCTTTTTCCAGGCTCAAAAAGAATGCTGTAATTTAAAGCAGGCTGACTCAATTGGTGTTTTTGTATGTCATCTCATAGACAGCATGGTGTGGGGGGAAAGTGGAGGGAAGGAGGATGAGGTGGAAAAAGGGAGGGCGGTTGCTCATCTGGTCTTTATTTCCTTTCCCTGTTTCTTAATAGTTCAAGCAAAGGGCCCATTCCAGCTAGAAGCAATGACACTCTTGCTGTGGTATTTAATCTTGGAGGAGGACAGGCCACAGCCTGCCCTGTGTGCTGGTGTCCTGGGAGGCTGCATCACTATGCTGCTATGGAGTGGGGAGGTTAGAGGGGGCAGGTAGCCCTTGTGCTGCATTTGTTGCAGTGGGAAGATTTTCAAAGAGAGCCCAAGCTTCATCTTTTGCATAAAGAATTTCCTATATAGAAGTCCTTGTAACAACTGTGTATGTACTTGCCTTACCTTCTGCCATGTCCTTTTATTTACTTTTTTGATGATGTATCAGTGGAGATGTCATTTTCAATTAACTGCTTGTGACATTTCTGCCTTAAACCAGTCAGGTTGTAGGGAAAACAAACGGTATGAACAAAATCATCTCTACTTAGAGCCTTTAAAAAAAATGGCTCAAAGAGGTGAGGTCATGGTCACCAGTGACAGTCCAATAGCAGTCCGTGTTCAAAACCCTCATCTGAGGATTGTGTAACTCAAGATTCATGCATACTGCTCACTTTTGTAGTAACAAACATCGATTATACTCCCAGAACTTGAGGTTCACTAGTACTGCCCATACTCCAGGTGAAAAATTGAAACATGGATCAAGTAACTTGTCTACAAAGCCACAGAAAGAGACTGTATTCAAGCCAGGAACAAAACCTCAGGCTTGCAGAGGCCCAGCCCTGCACCTTAACCACAAGATCACATTCTTGTGATCCTGCACTCTCCTGTTGGAATTTTCTTACTGTAGTTCTGCCTATTCTCATGCAGTGTGCAGGATATGCCATAAACCAGGTCTTGAATTCTTAAGAATTTATCGGGTAGTTGAAAGAGATCCTGTCCCTTTCAGAGCAGAAGGAAGGAAGAAGGCTGAGTTCTTCTAGAAACATCCTTTCCCCTCAAACTTGCCCTTATCATCTTAACAATATTTCCTTTGCTTTTCAAGAGTTGTTTTGAAGAGATAAAACCTTTACATGAGCAAAAGCATTTCTAATTCAGGATAAAAGAAATCCACCATTATGATAATTTGTACACATATGAATGGAACAAGAAAAAAGGTTGTCAGTGCAGAGGATGCAACAAGTAACATAAAGTCAAATCAGAGCAAAACAAGCAATTTCCTGAGTGGTAACATTGATAAAGCTGCATTTCATATTGCATTGTGCAATTGCATTGAATTAGAATATTCTCTGCTTTGCCACCTCCTTCTCCTCCCTGCTTCCTAGTGCAATGCCGTCCCCTGCACAGTCCTTGCCCAGCCTGCAGAGCACTAAGCACTCATCGTTTGCCCACTTGCAGAGCCCGGGATAATGACTATTCAGGAAGCTGCATATGAACTGGATATATTTCTTAAAATTTTTTTATTAGTTAAGGATATTAAAGTATCTGTTCTATGGGGTTAAACATGTTGTGGGATACAAAGTGTTAGGATGGGAAAAACAGATAATGCTTTGGGGTGACGCAGTTCCATTTAAAAACCGGGCAAGAAATTAATGGTTTTTTTAGATATATGAATGTCAAAGATTCTAATTGGAATAAAATCATTATTTATTATAATGTCCTTGTTAATGTCATCCAAGTCCTACAAACCACTCTACCTCCAAGGGAAAAGTACTTTAACATAAAGCAGTGATCTCCCCTGACATCCCTGGACATCAACAAACTGTTTCCAATGAACAAGTGAAAGTAGAAGATTCTCAAGCTGAAATTTCTTCTTAAGATCACTGATGTATTAAAATCCCTCCCCAAGTACTTTCAACATGTATAGCCCAGCAGATATTTGGCTTAGGAAAGCCACAAGAGGTCCAGACTGACATAAGAATAAAGCCACCAAATGATACAGCTGTCATACAACAGGATTTTACAATGCCACTCAAGCAGCAGAGAAATCTATCTCCCATCATCACCTGCAGACCTCTTTATATTTAACACAGGTCTTTTCTCTACTCCCTTTGTAAATTGACACCAAAGGTATATCAAGAGCAAGTACTACAGGTTTTGCAAACTACCATGTCTGCAGTTGAAGTTACAATACAGTTTTCAAACAGTCCAAACAGTAAGGATAACACTATTATTCTGCATGTAGTTTGAAGAGAGCTAAGTCTCAGATTCCCAGTTGAAACATAAACCAAAAAGCAATGCAAGCTCTACGGTCACTGCATAAACTGGAAGATTATCTGATCAAAATCCTCTTTTGAAAATTTGCTTTGACCAATTAGTGGTGCACCCAGTCTAGCCTGGACAGTCTTCTCATGGAGTTTCTTTACCTGGAGATTTAATATGGAAAGAAATACTATCACAGGATCAACTGGAGATCTGCATCATAAATCAATCCACATCTTTTCTTCAGGTAGAGACTTTGCATAAGCACATCTCAGAACAGCAATAAAGCAGAAAGCAGCATCCCACATGTTGAATTTGGCTTCAATAGCACCTGCCACTCACTTAGATTTGGAATAAAATTACCTTCAGTGACATCTGTCCGCCTTTCTCTTTCTAAGAGTCTCCTGACCCATGGGGAGGCAAGGGGTCTACTGGAACTACTCCACTGCTTTGTAAAGGACAGAAGTTTGTAATCCTTAGACCTGTCAGCTTGTCACCAGATCAGTGCCCTAGTTGTGCCACAATGGGCCTAGGGGAATTGTGATATCCACATGAAGGCATCTGAGATGGCCCAGTCAAACAGGTCCAAAAGAATGAGTCTTGACCTCAGCTTGGAAGAGGTAATGCTAGATTATAGCAAGGGTTTGACCCTCTCTTCTCCAAAGCTTAATTCCAACTACTAAATAAATACCAACATATTTAATATAGTGTGCTACCAGAGGGGGAGGGAGAGGAGGAGAGTATTGCTATTGTATGTTTTCAGGCAACGGATGAAGAGGGACAAAAGAGTCAAAACATCAGGAAACTATTAAAATGAATACATTCCTAGTTTCTTCATAATTAATTCAGCATGTCCAATTTTGTATCAGAGAAGGGGAAAGAAGGATTTTGACCACTTCCTTTTTATCTCAAGCTGTTTGGAAGAATATGATCTTGTAACACTGAAAAGAAGTGCCTCACTGCATCCCAGCAGGCGAGTGTAATTTTAACTCTTCCTCATGCCTAATTTGATATGCAAATCTCTATGTTCTTTTTGACATACGGTTCTTAAATTATACAGCAAAGACCCAGGTTCGCTTAGGCACTATCCATCCCTATTTTCTAGCCCCATCCACCTTTTTTTCCACTTTGTACTGCATTAAACAATACCTTGAAAACAGTTTTCACTATTCAATTCCCTAAGAGACTTTTTTCAGTATGCTTACTTCGTTGCACAAGTTAATATTTGGTCAAATTTTAATGGTTATCTTCACGTGCATAAGAACCAGAGACCTATTCTTTCCTTGTGCTTGAAATTTTAGGTTCTGGGTTAGGCTGAGTTATGCAATACTTTCAAAAGAAGATTCATTAGGCAGCTATTTATATGCTCAAGTAATTCCATTGTTTTCAAGGTCCTAGGGGAACAAACGTATTAAAGCTGTGATTGGCCACAAATACAGACAATCCATTTGGGAGCTCTTTCATAGTCATTCAACGAAAAAAGAGTAGCATGTGTAGGTAAAATAAGTCCTTAAAGTACAGTTAACCAAGATAATTACTTGCAGCTTTCCTTAATAGAAGATTTGGGTAGGGTTGGTTCAGTTCTGTGGCTCTGAAAGTCTACCAAACACATTAAACACTTGATCATTGCCTGTTGCCCTGTATAGAATGTGATACATTAAATATTTGAGCATACCTAGAAAATTGATCTGAGGTTAGTTAGAATTGTGAATGCAAGGGGAGTTTCACCTTCTACTAAGGCTGCACTAACAAGCCTCATCTAGGGAGAACATTTTTCTGTACAGTACACTATACATGCAAATTTTCTTCTTTGAAAAGGATTGACTGGAAGTTTTCAGTGTTATTTGCTTGGGTTTTTTGTAACAGCCCTTTAGATAACTCAGATGAAGCTACATTACCATACATAGCCCAAAGTGATTTATACAGTGACACAACTGCAGAAATGACGGGGAACAGCAAAAGGGCCTCTCCCCACTACAGATGAAGAGCTGAGGTACAATCTGATAACATGACCTGACCAAGATCAGAGAGGAACTTAAGGCTATATACTCAGTCCAGGTATTGGAAGTCCAGCATCGGTCCCATCACCACATTACCATTCTACCAAATAGTTTTGTGTTCTACTGCTTTCTTGTGTCAATATGACCAAGTCCTTTTTTATGTGGACAGAGGCCTGTGAAAACAGCATCCTATTCCTGAATGCAGCTGTTTACTCAGACTGTATGGTACTGAGCTTTTACACGGTTTTATCTCCGTACTAGCTGTGGAATGATGACTAGGATTGGCAAAGCAGAAAACCCACCTTATCAACTTCCCAGAACATTCAGCATTGACTAATTGGCACATCAAGTATTTGTGGAATTGCCAAATATTAGCTACTATTATGCTTCAAACTAACTTAGCATAGTAATGAGTATTATATATCTTTGACCCAAGCATGGTTCTAATGATCAGTTCAACTAGACATTTAGTAGGAGAAGAAAAGCCCTTGTTCCTAAAAGCGTGGTTAGGACTCTGAAAAATCCGCAAAACCAGATTTTGATTTAAATGTTAGAATGTTTGCCAAGCTTCTTGGATTTCTAGACTTTGATCAACATGTCCATGACAACTATGTCTATTGCTTTAATCATCATCAGAAAGCATATGCGTGTTATTAGTAACAAATACTGCTGAATCTTATTCTTGGTTTGCCATTGTGGAAACAAGATCAAGATCACAGCTAACTACAATATACTGACAACACTGATTTTTCAAAGCAACCAAGAGGTAAATACAAAAAATGGCAAATAAAATTGGGCTTCTGCCATTTCAAAATTTACCTGTAAAATTTCATTGACGCAGCTTAATCAGTATGCTTTTAAATGTTTGCCAAAGATTAACACTTGGGTTGTAACAGCAGAAGTAGGGTATTTGTTCAAGAAAAAAAAAACAAACAACAGCTAATGCTATTTGGATTGCACACTACACAAACTTGCATGTTTTGTTTAATGCTCTGCTCCTGGAAAAATTGTGTTCCATTCTAAACATCATCCTGCTAGACAGATACTCCAGAGCCAGGGAAGTAGAGGACTATATTTACACTCAGTAGTAGTACATGTATAAAGGTGAAATAAAGAAAGGAGAAATGTGCATAGAAGCAAAATTCTGTATACACTTGACTGTGAAATTATTGCCCAAATAAGGTGACAGAATATACTAATTGCAAGAGCACAGTATATGACAACCACAGAGCAATGAGTAGACACACAGAAAGCCTAAGCAGTCTTACCACTTCTAATTTTACATTTCTTTGAGAGGCCAAGCATCAGCTCCAGTAATTCATTGGCCCCTTTTCCCCAGCTGAACACACTGACAGCAAGAAGGAAGGCTACAATACACATCCTGCCGTAGAGATATGCTGAGAAATCTGACCAACTTTATCACAAGCCTGACTGTAATAGTTCCATTATTTGGAACTTCTATACAAAGCCACCTCCTACTACCTTGATCAGGTTCTAAGAGTGGGAGAGTGGTACAAATGTGAAAAAAAGGTTTCAGGTAAACAATA
Organism: Pseudopipra pipra; assembly: GCF_036250125.1. NCBI lineage: Eukaryota > Metazoa > Chordata > Aves > Passeriformes > Pipridae > Pseudopipra > Pseudopipra pipra. The sequence continues at coordinate 12,276,270 of NC_087556.1, forward strand.
ACAATTGATGAGCTTTAACTGCCCTGAAAAACAGGTCTGTTTCTGTGACTGCAAAGGTGTAAAAACCATACACTGAACTCCCCAGGCAGAGGCTGAAGTAACCCTAAGCCATATGACAGACAGGACTCCTAAGAAAATCCCAGTCAAATAAAACACATATTGGCCTCCTGATAAGCTACCCAAACAAGTTTTCAATTTTTTTTTTTTTACTTTTCAGCCATGTCTTGTTCAGATATAATTTTGTCATAAATCTCTAATCTGAAATATCCAAAACAACTAGAAATTCCATAATATCTATTTTTCAGCAAAAAAAGACTTTTTTATTTAAACAGTAATGATGTAATGAAGACTCTGCTTTCTGACAATTATCCCTCTTTTCCTTTAACAGGCCTGTATCAAGTAAGATTTATCATATCACTAGTACGCAAATTAAACTAGAGACAAAGCTGAAAAAGGCATTAATTTGGTTTCTGTATCTCCTAGATACTCTTTCTATATTGCATGTACTAATTAAAGATGTAGCAACTGTTGATTTAAATACCTTAGAAGTCTCCAGTGTCACACATCAGCAATATCATGAACCAGCAACATGGACTACACAAAGCAATAGACCAGCTATGTTAAAATTCATTTCCTAAGCACATAACCTATCTGCCTGTTTTCTGTTGATGCTCAGATTTATATGAACACAAAAGTCAGGAAGGACAAAAGAAAAGGGTTGACCAATCTAAAGATTCCCGTTTATGTGCCATTTTGACATGTGTGCGTGTCCTCATTGTCTACACAGCATACACAGAGCTGAGAAAGGTCAGAGGACTTCTGTGAATTTCCCAACCCTCTACAACTTTCTGCAGTCCTAGTAGTAAGAATGCCACAACACCCAGTACACCAAAATCAGTCTTAATATTTTATTTTTCATTTTTTAGTTGGACATTTTGGGTATGCATTATCATCATTTCATCTTTATTAAAAATACACACTTACAGTAGCACCAAAATAAGAGTGCTAGGGCTTTTTTAATGCCATCTCCTAGTTGTGCAGACTTTCAGTCAAGAGTGTTGAAGGGTTCACATTTCAAAATACAGCTCTGACCCTCCCACTCCCACAAACCACTTGGGAGCCAGTCAGAGCATCAAGCTGTTGTTTGCTATTATTGCTTTTCTGCTTCATTTTTGATGATGCATGCTTACAAGCAGACCCTCACAGAGTTCTTCTATAAAGGGGATCCACCTACCAGTGTCATGCTGATTTCATCTTTCCCCATGCTGTACACAGCTTTTCAGCTGTGCAAAACAAACTTGGGGGAAGATGAGGGGAAGAAAAGCATTAACTACATTGTTCCTCTATATTTTATTTTGCTTTGAGGAAATTCTCAGTCCCATGTTGTTTAAAATGAATCCAGCTTTAAACAGGGCATGGGGGGGGTGTGTTTTGTTTTTGCTGACTCTGCAAACTGATACTTTGAGTGAATTGTTTAGGGAAAGCAGAGAAGCAAAGAGTCCTTTATTATGTCTGTCACTGCCAAGTGATTTGGCAGATTCCTTCATGAAATGCACTGTGTGATAGGTTGAGAGAGAGCTCGACTGGCCAGTTACCAGCAGAAAAGCTCAACTTAAATACTTTTAAAATCTTATTATGGCCAATTTGTGGTTTTGGCTGAAGAAAGAAAGAGGATGAAAAATAGAGGCAGCTGGGTGTCAGTGAGGGATGGAATATTGAGGTAACTTTCATTACTGTGCCACAGAAAATCCACTGGTTTTGTACGTTCATTGTATCCAGCTAAGGCAAACACACCCACTGGCTAGGTACACCTGCAGAGGTGGTTTCATTTGTCTCAGCATTTGTCCAAAGACAAAACAGCACAAAGGATCTGTTGCCTATGCCTTGATCTCTACATTGAGACATAAGCAATGGCTAGTTTCTCCTTGCATAAAAATCTGTTCAGTTTTGATCCTCCCCAAAGGCCTACCTGTCCTGGATGAGGTAAATCCTTGAAATGTCTGAGTGAACACATACACAAGTTTTTGCAGACATGGATAGAAACCAGGCCAGGGACTACCTGAGCCTACAGGCAATGGGACAGCGTATGTTAACATGGTAACAAAATATTGTACCATTATTAACAGGGGCATAACTCTGCCAGGTTAACTCTGGACATAAATAAATCCCTATCTGCATAAAGAGTAAGAAGAGATAATGCTCAGAACAGGAATTGCAAGATCTAAACACCAACCGAGGCCTATTATTAACCACCATTCAAATGGAGCTGGGATGGGAAAGGAATAGGAGGCTAATGGTTTAAACAAGGTAAATCCCACATTCCGTAAAAGAAGGGTCTTTAAATTGATACCAAATGACAAAATGTATATTCTTGCTCCTTTTTGGCACTTGGTTAAGAACTGGTGAAAACAGCTCTTGCCCTCTGGCTGGACGAGGGCTGAGATACCTCTGCTGCAGAGTGACTGGGTGCTCGAGCACCCTGCGGGCAGGGCTGGCTGCTCCTGCGCCAAGGAGCAAGCTGTTTCTTGGAAATGTTTGTGCAATTCAGCTGTGCTGCTGCTGGAGCCAGACACTTTAAATAATATTAAAAAAAAAAAAAAAGAAAAAAAGAAAACACCCAGCCTCAGATCTCTCAGAGTGTTAGTGTATCTCAGTCAGGTTTTGCCTTCCACCAAATACTGTCAAATATCTGTTTTGTTTGGATCTGAAGGGTGGAGGGAGTTGGAGGATTGCCTTTGCTGCTGTCAGTGCTTCCTAATGATGTTTCTCGCTAGAGAAAATGAGCTTGCTTGTTTGAGAATCCAAATTCCCTGTGGGGCACAGTTAGGGAAACTGAAGATATGGGCAGGAAAATAATATCTGTTAGGGCAACATATAAACATCCATAAAGCAGAATAGCAAAACACCTACAGAGAATGCTGTAGCTTCGCCAGCAAGCTAATTAAAGTCACTGACTAAGGAGGGAGCTGTGACAGTCGAAAAGTTAAAATAAAAATAAATCAGAAGTTTAGTCTAGCAATTATAACAGGAAATTACCGACAGAGTCAGTGCTCCTGCATTCTTTTCCTGGTTCTGTTTCCGATTTGCTGAGAAAGTCAGATAAGCGAGATTTTTAAAGTAGCTTCTAATTTGGAAAGCCTCCATTTCTAATGCCCGGCTGTACACATAGACTTCACAGACTAGCATCTTCAGTGCCCCCCTGTGCATTTGTGAGGGCAGAGCATTTCAGGGTATTGGTGTCTCTGAAGTCAACTACCAGACCTGGAGAAACCCATAGTTACAAGCCTGCCCAAAGCAGCCATCCCTGAAAGCTTCCTGTCTGTGAATTGTGGCTGGCGCAACATATTGCGGTGGGAGTCTGAAGTTTAAATGCTCTTTATGGCTGACATAACATATTGCAGTGGGAGTGTTATGTTTAAATACTCTTTGTAAACATTTACAAGACTTCTAAGACACACTCTGTCTCCAAAGTCAGTGTTATTACTTTGGAAATAATGAACTCTGTGACCTGCACGTTTTCTGAAAGGACTGCTGCTTGGTAGGGGCAAGGAAGCTGCATTCCCAGGTCTGACTGCAAGAGGAGTTTTTAAGTAGAGTGTGACTTAGAGAATCAGAAATAGCTTGCTTCTGTTCAATAACATAGCCCCAATTGAAACTGCATATAAAGAAATCTGTGATGCCTCAGGAGGAGGGGGAAGGTCTCTCAATCATGAGAGCTTTCTTTATACAGGGTTCCTATTCAATTCCATGAGAATTTCTAAATGAAGAGAGCATGTGGCTCCTTCTTACACTGACTTGTGCTACGAGCTCCTCAGAGGCAGAACCGAATTAAGTGTTCAGAATAAGGATGTCTCCATAAATTGACATTTTCCTGCCCTATATTCAATTGCAATCTCTCATCCTTATCAAGGGACACCATGGATCAGAGGGTTACACTCTGGGTGCCTGCCAGCACTCATATAGTTGTGAAAGTCAGAATGTTTCTCATTACAGCAATGAACTTTTTTTTTCTTCTGTGCAATACTACTGCAAATACGTGTGTCCTGGTGTCAACTTCATCTTTGCAATGAGCCAGAATATTTACAGTGGCTTGGCAGACTGAGTGTCATGAAACAAATTATTATAGATGTGATCGGATCGCTACTGATCTGATCTTTTAAAGAATATTGCTGTGCTGAGGAATAAGCATAAAAAACCCCAGAGAATGTTGTTTACTGACACTACAGAGGAGAAAAAAAAAGGCCAGAGTAGGTTTGGGGTCCCCTGCTCTTCCACCCACCACATGTGGGGGAGAGCACACTCCATGTTCCTTTGCCTCTTGCTCCCACGTGCAACCCTGGAGGTAACACAGTGTACACCCTCTCCATCAGCCACGGGAGAGGAGTCTCAGAGCTTCTGCCAACCACCTGCTTTTGCAGCCCATGTTTTCACATCGCAAGCAATTTGGATCTACACACTGAGAAATTGTACGAGCTCCCAAAACAAAAAACAAACAAAAAAAAAACGCCTTCCCAGCATGATGGGTCATTTAACCTTCGTAAACTTTGTCTGGGAACCTTAAAAAAGAAAAGCTGCTTAGGTGTGACATAAAAATAAGTGACAAGGAATCCTTTGATAGGTGATCATACGACTCTGCCACTTACACAGGCAAAAAAAATCTGCCATTAGGCAACAACAAACTAAACATAGTGAATACATGGACAGTATTTCAACACCTGCTAGAGACTCTGGAAAATGGCTTCATCTTTGCAGCTATGTTAGGACAGCTGTATGCAATACTCTCATCTTCACATTAACATATTAATTTTTCAGGTACCTTGCTACATTTTGTTAAGTACCACACACAGTTTTAGCGAGTGAATGTATCTACAAAAAATAAATGTGGTATTTGCATAAGGTCATTGACAACTCTACCAACTTCCCTAGATAAAAAGGCTTTCTTTAAGGGACATTTAACATTTGGACATCAAACCAGTCCATTTGAGAATCCCTTCCTGTTTCCTTCAAAAGGTAGAAATCAGTAAAACCATTTACCAAGAGCCAGAAACCAGACAAATTTAATAAAAGTTATTATTTCCACTAATCAAAATGTCTTTCCTTCATACTCAATCCCAGTTTGTGCGCTCCCATGTGATAATCCACATACTAATGAATTGCCAATATTTAATTCTTTACAGGCTGTGCAAAGCTGAATTATTAAAAATCTTCTTAATGTCAGGTTTCAGTGGAGAATATACTAGATTTCTTAACTAGAATTTCTAGTTAAAAAGTAGTCCTTTAGTAGTGAGCTACTCCTCCAGATTATATAGATATTACTAGCAATATGTATGCAAGAGAGATGATCTTATAATGAAGCCAATATTAAAACTGTTGGAGAAGGTATTTAGAAATATGCCTGTGCACTATGTTCACTGCCACTAACAAGTATTATAAGTCCTCTTGAACTTTTGAACACTTCTTACAGAAACAACTCTCAGCTTCAACATATGTACTCTTTATTAAGAGGATATGACCTTCCTGTCTGCCTTCATTATCTTTTGCCCAAAGCTTCCTAATTAAAAAACCCTTCACTTTTCTGCTACCCTCCCTCCACCCATTTTCAGTCATTCATTGCTACTTCCCTTTGTTTTGTAGGCTCGTCCAAAAGGAGAAGGCCTGACACCATACCAGGGCAAGAAACGCTGCTTTGGTGAATATAAGTGCCCCAAATGCAAGAGAAAATGGATGAGTGGAAACTCCTGGGCTAACATGGGACAAGAATGTATCAAGTGCCACATTAACGTTTATCCTCACAAACAGGTAGGAGAAGTGCAGACCTGCTGGCAACAGGTTTGGAACTAGGAATGCTCTTGACTTTGTAAAGTGTGGGTAAGGGTTAAACAGAACTTGACATGTACTACAGCATATCACAGCAAATGGTTTCCCAGATGAGCTGTTTGTCTCAGTCCTGGAAATCTGGAGAGGCGTCAGAGTTGCAATTTGAACATTCTTTTTTTCAGTAAAAATACCTCAAACCCAAAATCTTTACCTGCCTTTCTTATAGAAACAGACTGTGGGGCCTTTTAATCTGAGAGTAAAACAAGTTCACCAATAAAAATGGGCCTCCTAGTTCTTCCAATTCTCTTCATATTTATATCAATTTATTGCTTCATTCCACTGGTGTCAGCAGTTATTTCTTATGTGTACTACTTTTTTTCACCTGTTGGATTTCATCAAGGGGCTCTGTCTACCTACAAAGAGCAGTGATAAAAGAGAATACGAAGATTACTCTTGCCTAAAAAATTCCTTGGTTAATAACACTAACTTGAGACAATCTCAAAGCTTAGAAGGTCTCCTGTTCCTTGCCTCAGTTTAGACAGCTTGTCTAAAAAATCCAAAATCCAGGCTGAGCAATGAAGTCATTTATCACATGCATGGAACTACAGTCTTGAGGGTGAGAGAAATTACAAGGTCATTGATTTATAACACTTCATAAATATTTACCTTGTTTTTCTAAGTTCTTTCCATCATTTATGTTAATGTTCAAAGAGTCAAGAAATCATTCAAGAGGTGTCTCATGGACACCGTACAAGAGGCATTGTAGACTTGGATATGTACATTCTGTAGTAAAGAAGTTTTGCAAGTCATCAGTTGTCCAGAGTTGCCCCTCATGGCAACTTATCTGCTTAGTAGTACTAAAACCAGAGACATACTGTTGGAAGGGTTGCAGTTTACAGTGCTGCCATAAGCTGTGCTTGCCCTGGAGTCACATACATGGTGTTTTCTGGGGAATAATCACAGCATGTGCAGTGCAGGTTTCCACAGCTGAACCCCATTGCTATGTTTGCATGCCATTCTCTAAGGACACCATAACTCAAGGATGTGGAAGAGCTTTGCTCTTCTTGTCTATCCATGTGTTCCTGTCCCACCAGTAGGTATTGCAGTTATTTGAGATCTTTGGGACAAGACTATATTTCTGCTAGGCTTCTTCATATAAATAACTTGCAGCCAGTCACTAGTGCTCTTCCCCAAAATGTGAACTTAGAACCTCGAGCTGAAAGATTTTTACATCCCAGTGTCACTGCCTCACCTCCATGTACTTCTATTTCTCAGTGTTGCCATTGTCATCCTTCCTAGTCTTTTTCATTCTTGCAGAGGTGCTCTGTGTTGCTTCTGATTAAACATAACAGCAATAGCCTGGCAGTAAAGAGAACAGCATCAGTTCATGCAGAGCCAGCAGCAGAGGAGAGCCAACAGGCTGCAGGAGGTCTGTGCTGCTTCTTGACAGAGCCTCCTGTTTGCCAGCCCATATATGGTTTTTGTCCAAGCATCCAGTTCCACGCCAGGCTCTCTAAACATTTATCAACATTTGTGTGTGTTATTCTGCACCATTCTGGAAAATATGCTCTACCCACTCACCAGTACTCTTATACTAACAACTGTATTTTGTAAAAGCACAGTGAAAGATGTAATTACAAGTCCAGTATTTCTAGTTTGAGAGTTACAGCACAAAAAAATCTTGTGCACATGAGATGATTTTAGTAATTTTTTTAAACAGCACTGTTACACCACCTTAACATTTTTTGCATATGTTTCCTATTTATTCTTTAGATTTTGATTATTTTGTTGGTACCTACCATAGCAGAGTCATCATTCATGTTTGAATTCCTATGCACTTCTAGAAGTTTTTAGCCATCACTTCCCTCTCAGTTGGTGTCCTCAGCTAATTATGTGCTCCTTCTGCTTTTATTATATGGGATCAGATTATTTTCACTCTCATCTGAATCTTCCATTGGACACCTAAAGGAAACTCACTAAGAGAAGATGTTGCCTCTCCCTAGACACCACACTTCTTTTGTGCCATTTTAACTCCATAAAAAAAAGAAAAGAAATCAGTGTTGCATGGAAAGAACAGACACTTCGAAACAGAAGTCACTGCACTATGTGATGTGATCATAGTACAGATAATCCATAAATGGATTGTTTTCCTTGGTTTAACAAAACCCAGATGAACTGGAGAAGTCTGACCTCCATTCAAGATCAGACAATATTTACTTCTAGTGAAATTAATTATTTCTACTTTCAAACAATCTTGTCAATATTTCTCTTTGCCAACGTGTTGGAATTCATCATCTCCTTTTTTTTTACTCCTTGCCCTACCATTTGGTAAACCTGTAATTTTAACTTACAGAAACAGAGTATCTGGAATATTATTTTAAAAAATAATAGTAATTTTATCAGCAGGTGAAAATCACTGCTGGTTCCTTAAAATTGAACTATCCTTTTGTCAAGTTACAAGAGCTTCCAAAACTATAAAAACCGTAAATATCTCAGCCCATGTCTAAAACAGCCAGGGGCCACATTTCCCTGGTGAGGGCATATGACAGAAAGTCTCCATTCACCATAGTATATACAGCATAAAAACTCATACCAGGCCAAGCCAACCTCCCCTGTTCCACACATGAGCCTAAACAGTAGAGGACACATTTACAGGAAGCTGTGGATATAGACAAGATACAATAACGACCTCCAAGGGTACTTCCCATCCTCTTTTATGCCCAAGTGAGTATTTCTGCATTCCCTGAGTTTGTCACCAAGCAGATCAACCTTGGTAGAGTCTATTCAACCTTGGTAGAGTCTATTCAATAGCTGAAATCTAATCACCAGGCCTTGCTATGTCCCCCTGGAGAATAGGATGCTTGTGTCCAGTTTAGGTTTAAAAAACTTGAAATCCTTACTTTAGGATGGCTCAATATTTATTGCAGTGAATTAGGAGTTTGATCTCAGTTGCCAGATCTGCCCTTTTCTCCCATCCTCATCTCCATAGCTGTATTTCATCTTCCCCAGTTTCTTTCCCAAATCTGTGGACTTCTCATTACTGTAGCGTTTGTCAATGTCTCACAAGGGATGGTTTCGTGCCCAAGTACTCCCATGTAACTGGCTCAGGCAATGATATCAGAGCACTGAAGGTAATATTCTCCACTCTGGGTGGCTCTGGGGTAGCCATTCTAGCACATATGCTGCCTCTGTGAATGGCTTGAGCAGCTATGCTCAAATCTTGATTTCCTATCCTTACCTTTCGTTAGTGGGTCCCTGGAGAGGAAAGCAGCCACACTTCCCTGCCACCTGCTCTTTGTTCCTGGAGGCTCATTTCACTTCAGGAAACTATCCCGTGCCAATTCCCCACAAGCAATGTCTCAGTTCAGCCCTATGCTCTTAGTCCACATGGGCTATCTGTGAGAACAAGCTTTCAACCTCTCTGGGACAGGAAAAGTTTTCTCAGCAATTTCACAGCTGCATATATACTTTAGAGTGCTCTACAAATACAGCTCTAAATCTCAGCATTTAAGAGAGATGGTAGAGCATGTATTACAAGAAGTAACACAAGGGCATGATAGCAGAGCTGCTGCTATTCATTCACAGAGCAGAGAGTTGGGTGGCTCTCACACCTGAGCTGCAAAACTGCTCCTCATCTCAATCAAGCTTTGAATGCCTTTTTATTTTCATAACTAAATTGTTCCACTGTGTTCCTCCTTTTGCATTTTCACTGTGTCCCTCAAGAAGCAAACCTCCCCATGGGAGTGCTTACAGGAATGCACAGCACATGGGGCAAAAACTGTTGAGCTCAAGCTTTATCAAAGACTAAAAAGCTACCTTGACAAAGCTGCTCTATGGCAATTTCTAAAGTAGTTTCCTGGGTAGTTTCTTTAGCTACTCTAAACATAAACAGGCATCTCAGATGGGACTTAAACCCACCTCTTATTTTTCCAAGGAATTTGGATTTTGTGGTTGTTTATGCTCCTTCTTACCCTGCTCCAGCAACTAAGCCAATTCTTGTAGTCATTCTCCAGTGTTCTTGGCACTCAAACAGCCCAGATGCCAAGCTCTGAATTCTCATTTTCTTCCCCTGCCTACTATAGCAGCAACATCTGCGCCTGTGGTTACTTCCTGGCTGGCCTCTTATCAAGGCTTCTTCTCCGACTTTGTGGCTGGCTCCAGTGCTGTTTGTGATGACAGCTGTTGCACTGGTGCAGAACCAGCCATCTGGTGACCGACTTGTCCTCTTGGACACTATTTTCCTCCAGCTGTCAGGAATTTACTGTTGGACTGGAAATAATTTGGTATGTAAATACATACTTCATGATATCCAAGTTATTACTTTCATGGGCAATTCAGTGGTCCCATCACAATTCCCTTATCTGAGTGCAACCACAGCCACCTCTCTTCCCTCAGTATGGGGAGGGGGTGGGTATGATCACTCAAGCCCAATAAACTTTTCAATAGTTCCAGGCCCACAAGTATGCTCTTTTGGCCCTTTAGATTTAATAAACCCTCCCCAGCATGCCCATGCTTGTGTACTCCAGCAATGGCAATACAGTTCACCCCAGACTGCTCCTTTTCTGAACTCTAAAGAGATTTTCACTATTTACCTCATGCTGTTATCAGTCATTCCTGGCTGGCCTGTCCCAGAGGCATGCTGCTGACAGTGGCTGCTTGCTCCCTCTGAGCATCATGCCTCTGATCTGCAGCCTCCTTACCACTGCCTCCCAGATCCATAGTGACAGCCAAGGGCCTTGTTAATGTCCCTCTTCCCCCAGGCAGATAGAAAAACAGAGGGTCTGCTGCTCAAGAATGCATGTTGCATTTGATCTTTTTTTCCCCGGTGCATAATTTCTTTTATTGGACTAAAAATTTACAAATTTGTGATAGCATGTGTTTTCTAGCTATGGCTCCTTAAGACTGTTAACCTAACAATTATCCTACCAGCTATAGTTGTAGAATCTTTTTCTATTCACATCTCTAATCTGACATTTAATCATCTCATTTGCTCCATTAAGACTTGATGTAAGTAAGTCCAGAAAATTATTTTTAGATGTTTTCTCACATTGGGATTCTAATGCAATTCTTTATCCATCAGTGGTACAATCAAGCTATTCCATTCTACAGCAGAAAAAAATTCAATCTTCTAAATACAAACATAAGCACATTATTCCATTCTGCTTCGTAGTGGAAGCAATTTTCCTCAAGATATCCTGGTGATGTTTTCTCTGATACCTAACACTTCATAAAGGTGAGCTTTTTGTTTTGAGGGGTTTAGATTTTAACTGACTTTTGGGGAATGCAGAGTTCATTCAGTACATGTAGAGCAGGACAGCAATAATTCACAATCAAAAGTTAATTTGCAGGTCAGGAATTGCTATATAAATTTAAATTTATTTCAACTTCATTCCCCTGAGGCAATAGCTTTATTCACCACCACCAAATGTTTTCCTGGTGAAGCTGCAGAAAATTATTTCCACCCTGCAACTACTAGGAGAAAATTAAAGAAAGATGCACAAAAGTGAAGAATGTAAGAATGCCATTGTGGATGCTTGCATTTCAAGAAAAAAAGGACAACAAAAATTGAACTATTAAACTCTCCATTTAATGTAAAAAAGCATACCTTTCCCCACAGGAGTATAGCAGGATTTACTGTGGTTTTACAAGCTCCATTTCACCTCTTTCTAAGGAGAGGAATTAATTTTTCAGCCAAATAGCCTGTTCCCTTCTCCACACCCTCTCCAAACGCATGGCTGAGTTCTCAGCAGCAGCACAGAGCTCCTGCAGCCTCCTCAGTCACTGGTATAATTCAGGCAATCCCCAAAGCTAATATGGAGCATGCTGCAGCCCAACCCTGCTGCACCCCTCTTGTGCCAGTGTCTGCTGCTTCTACCACACAGAGCTGATAATTGTCCAGCCTGTGCCAAGGAAGTTCAGCCTTGATGGACTCACAGCTCTTTGACTAATGCCCTACACTTTGAGCATGGTGTAAGAAAGGCTCCAAGGGTGTAAGATTATCACTTTTAAGTTCTCCACAATTAGTAAGCGACAGATAGCAGCAGAACAAGAACGCTTGCTACTCAGGGTGGATGAAGGGTTCTTTTTTGCCTCGCAAGAAACCCATGAAGAGAAAACGGCAAATGGAGATAAGCTGGGACTCCATGCAGAAGTTGGGTTGAAGTGTTTTTGAGGCACAGACCATGCAAGCACACTGTCAGCTTCGAAGCCTCACCAGAAATGTAGTCTGGGCTCTGCACGGCTCTGTTCCTTCCAGCTGGCCCTTGGCAACCTGCTTTCCTGCCTTTGTAACCCCTCTCTCCCCAGCCTCTGTGTCGTAACACACTGGTAACAATAACATTTCTGAAATCAAAATGTTTTGCAGGCCAAAAAGCTGAGCTCAATCAACGCAGGGGGAAAGCAAACCACGGAGAGCTATTGTTTCTGAAAACCATCCAAAAACTCTTGGCGCTTCAAGGCATTCCCAATGTCCTTTGCACTATTTCCAGGAAAAATGATTCCCAAGGCCTTGCATATTAAAAAAGAAATCTGGCTTATATCAATAAACATGATAACTGCTGTATTTTTTCTCTTTAATCAGAACACAGCTAGCATGTAGAAGCAGTCAGAGCTGAGTCAAATAGCCTGTTTTAAGTGTAGCATTTCAAAACTCTTATTCTTTGTTGAGGAGTGTAAATTAACTCCTGGGACTCCTGAACCTGGGCTTTGACTACATTTATGTCATGCAAATTCTTGAAGAAAATTTGTGGGCTGATGTTGGTGGAGTAAGTGGTAGATAAGGCAGAAAGGCAGTTTTTCTGACCAAATAAAACTTATTTAACTCACTGTGCTGTGATAAAAGCAGTACCTGCACCAGTGCTTGGTCTGCAAGCCTAGAAACTGAATTGCTGGTTCTGATCTCAAATCCCAACATGCTGACATCCAACAAGTCATTCAAAGCTCATTGGGGTTGCAGGAGGAGGTTAAAGGATTTGGAGGAGATAAGAAGTCCGTCTACGTTCCTGACACAGGAAATCCAATTTCAATTCAAATGTAAATGGAGTTAGACTCCACATATCTGGTCCAGAACAGTATCACGGTTAAAAACATTCAATCAGAAACAAACCATTGGCAATCACCACAGAATCACTGCTATATATTGTTTTAGTATTGTTATTGCGCAACACCAGCTGTGCGATATAATAAGAGTATTGCACTTATAATCCAGTACAGTCAAGCAAGAACTTACAGACATCCCTTATTCACGATAATAAAATATATTGTCTCATTTTAGCTATTCAGAGAGCTGAGAAACCCTTCTACTCACTAGTTTATAGCTGTTCTTGCAGTGTTACATAGCAAAAAAAAAAAGCTTTAAATGTCCCTGTTCCTATCCAAAGGGTCTCAGGTAAGTGGCTTGATGAAGAACTTATAAATGAAATGTTAGATGATCAGGTGTAATTAAGGAAAAGGAAATAAAGGACAGAAAAGGAAATAAAGTATAGTCTTTAGGATTAGCAAACGTGTTAAGAGATAAGGGGCCCAAATTGTATAAGCTATATTTACCCACCGCTTGCTCCAAGAATCCTATTCTGAAGATATAAGCAAGAGTCTAGTATCCCTATAAAAACAGTGAGAAGCTTATGACTAGTTTCCAGATTTCACACCACATGCTGTCTCTACCACAGTCTCGTAGAACAGCCACTTTGTGGGAAGGCACTGTGTGATGAAACAGTCTTTGGGGCACGTTTCATGAAAACAGATAAATTATGGGTTAGGGAATTTTGTTTTGGGAGTTTTTTCCAAGCAAATGGTGCACTTTATGAAATTCTATCTCATGTCTCTGTCACCTCTCTACCTATTACACTTTCCAATATTTCCAGATTTCCAAAAATAAAATTAACTTTATTGCAATATTCAACATGGGCATTTTATTTTCAGAATGACTGTGAAGCCTTTTACATGCCATGGAAAATGAAAGAACAAAGATATACTAACAAAAAACCAGTTTAATTTCCTCCAACCATGTGATTTCACAAATATTATTAAAAATACATAATCAATTCATTAGTCAGGGTCAGGGCAAAGGATTATGTCATGAGGTTAGATTTTGGTTTGTTTTAGTTTGAGTGGGGGTTTTTTGATTAAAAGCTTTGCAGCTGCTCTACTTCCAAAATTTCGGCCTCAAAAACATGTGACCAAGTATTGGGAAAACCCCATTTCTCTATGAAGTATCTGTGCATGGACAAGACAAGTTTCTTGATATAGCAGCTAATCCCAACATTGGCAATCCCTGTTGGTATTGCTGGGTAATGGAATTCCCATGCTTGAGGTGTTAAAGCCTTTGGGACATCTCAGTTACTGAAGCTAAGAGAATAAACTCTTTTCTGTTATTGCTTTTATAAATAAAGTCCCCAATTCAGTATTTTCATAATTTGTCTACAACAAAGTTAACACCACCTTTATGAAGAATGACATTAAGTTGTGAGGCCACTCTGAACCAATGTAGAGCTGAAGGGCTGAAAAAAACACTCCAGCCCTTCAGGAAAGAAATATGGTAGCTTTTTAATGACTAGGAGAAAGCTCAGTTAAGTGTAAAAGTAGATTTCACATGCATAATAAAGAGTTAACAGTGACAAAACCTTGGATTTAATCTCATTTCCCTCCCTCCACTGCAGAGACCCCTGGAAAAGCCGGACGGGCTGGATGTTTCAGATCAGAGCAAAGAGCATCCTCAGCATCTGTGTGAGAAGTGCAAAGTTTTGGGCTACTACTGCCGCCGTGTGCAATAAACCTTCCAAGTGGCCTCTTCCCATCCCCATCATCCTTAAAGATTCTCTGGCAGCATGCGATCCACAGCAACACAACAAATCAAGATAAAAGCTAAAATAATTGCCAATATTGCCTATCTAATAATATGCCTTACTATTAATAGAATGTAACATTTCTCCTGTGCATGTGCACACGTGCAACAGGTATTTACGGGACTATGATTTGTATACATATATATGTAAATGTATATATATATGTACACACACATATATAAAGTGTTATTGATGGTGTTCACAACAGAACTACAGTTACAGGTTCTGCTGATTGTTTACACAGACCCTCTATCACAGCCAGGTGAAATGAAGTACTATTCAAAAGGCAAGGTATAATATTCACAAGGAATATGTATTTTACATATGGCTTTTGCAGAGGTTCAATAACTGTGGGGCCACTAATTCCAAGCACTCGCCCACAACATCAACATTGTTCTTATTATATGACAAGACAAAGGAAGATGAAACAAGCCACAGGATAAAGGGAGAATTATTGTTTTCCCAGTTTTAGAAAGTCTTAGAATTTTGTGCTGCTGTTTTCTTGGACTTTTTCTAGTTGTTACCATCTCTTGGGCAAGGCTTAGGCAAAATCATTTTTGCAGAACATGGCAAAAAAAGTGAATAATTGTTTGAGGGTGTGAGTTTGGTAGAAAGGGAATACCATAATGGGACCCAGAGCATTGGGAAGGATTCCAAGAGGTTTTTGGAGGAGAAGAAACTGGCTTGCTTGTGCAACAGATCCTTCTCTTGTCATATAATCCCACTGAAATGGTCCCTGTGTGTGCATGGCTTGTTCATTAGGCCACAAACAGACTAAATTTTCTATGAACAAGGGGATAAGAATACTTAAAACTGTCTCTAAAACCCTTAATTGAAAGATTAGCCAAACTTACTATTTATAGTAGTTTTAAAGCCACTTTTTGGAAATATTTTTTCCTGTTTACTACCATAGAAATTTGTTATAATACGAAACTTGTTAGCCATAGGGGTGTTTTGAGACATGGAAAAACTGTATAACCCTCCCTCTTTCTGTCTTCCTGAAGCACCTACACAGTTGAGGAGAAATGTAGGAGTTATATTTTGTTGTCCCATTTTGGGTAGAACCTTTTGCAGGGGCATTCTGCTGCAAAGAAGGATCTCATCAGGGATTGGCAAATATGAACTGAAAGTACCTTGAGACAGTATCCTCTTTGTATGTCTACATAAGAGTACATTGGCAGAAGGACACAACAAGCAATTCACTTGTAGCATTCACTAAAAAATTACAGGGATAATGTTTGTTTGAGATTGGGGATTCTTTTACATCAACAATTTCTATTTTTATGAAGTTTCCTTTAGAGAGGTTGATTTGTGTGAGTGATACTTAGAGAAAATACTTTAAATCCTAAACAACTTGATGTGAACTAAATTTGTTCTGAGGACTAATTCCATAATGCAAAGACAGAGGGGAGTTTATGCCAAGTGATAGCAGGATGTTACCTGTACGTCCAGTCAAGCTCTTAAAAAGCAAGTTGAAAACTTACTGCAAGCATTCATATAGGAAATGGGAAGCTCTTTACAAATTTTCTCTAGGGTAAAACTCTGGCCATTTCCCTGCTTTGCTATAAGCAGGGCAGAATTGCATCTGCTTATTGTGGTGGGAGTGGCACATGCATATCTTGCAAATTCATAATTAATGGGTAGGCCAGGCAACACAGCCTACTGATCATAACATGGAGCAATGGATAAGCATTCTGACCCCCGGCTTCTGACCACAGCTCTTCCATTAGCTCCCTGATTTTGGGCAAGTCACAAGATCTTTCCGGACCTCAGTTTCCCCAGCTGCAAAATGGGGATAATAATACTTTAGTATACCTACCTCACAGGAGAGTTGTGAGGTTTACTTAATATCTCTAAGTATTTTGGCATCACTGGATGAAAAGTGCTATGTAATGCTAAAATAGTATTAACTAAATTAATTACTTGGAAACTACTTTTGCCCAGTTGGCAATTCCGTCAACTAAAATAGCTGCAAATTATATTATTGAAAGTAACACTAATAAACAGTTTAGTTGCCTCAGTGAAGACATGCAGTTTTAGCATTTTCAAATGCAAACGCATTCTTTTGCACAGATTCACAAATTACCTTAGAGACAAATTCTCTCAACAAAGATACTAATCTGTCTATACAAATAAGCATAAGAAAATACACAAGCAAATCTAGGGGTGGATTTTCTAAGCTTGACCTCTAGGATTAATCTCAATAGTTTGTTTCAAGCATGAGTAATTTTGAAAGAGCAGCATTCTAAACCAGATCTATTTTTCCTCTTGAGCACTTAATAGTACATGAACAAAAAAAAAAAAAAAATCATCTTGATGATTCACATCCAGCTAAAGGACGTGTAGAGAAACCCCCTTAGATGAAGATAAGGGAAGATGTTTTGTTTGGTTTTTTTCTCCTTGAAACTAAGATGTTGCTATCAAATGTTTTGTTCTGTATTGAAATAGTTTCCATGTTATGATAACCACTAGATCAGTAAAATAGCACAACCCTTGATATAGCTGTATCAATGTATCACACACCACCAGGTTGGACAAAAAGCTGACTAAAGATACCATTATAAGCAAGTGCTGGTATTTTCATGACAGTGCCCTGTTAAAAATTTTTTATCCACATTCAACACTGCAAGGCAATGCCTTAAGCTTATGGATTTTTAGATTCTACTAAAAATACACGTGATCTACTTTAACACAATTAATGCCTATAGGTGTAGCATAATAACTCTTAAGAGCATAGTTACAAGAGTTCAGTATTTATATCAGTGATACGTTCTTAGTCAGAAGACATATAAAGTATTTAAGTAATACTTAGCATATTTGTAATAAAGAGGAGAACAGACTTTCCCCTGCACTAACGTTGGGGAAAAGTAAATAAGGAACACAGTGTGAGGAAGAGCAAAAGCAACACTGCCGTAGTTTGTACTGCCTAAGTCGGAGACCGCGGATCCCTCCTGGAGCGGGATGCAGAGGTGATCAGGCCTTGGGCACCTCCCTGCACAGGGCTGAAACCTCTCTCCCTGACAAGCTGGTGCCTGGGAAAGGCAGGAGCACCAAGCTTATGCGAGGGGAGCATTCCTCTGTCCCTCCCTGCATGAGGTTTGCTCATAGGATTGCAGCACTGGGCCCGGGGCATTTGCTCCACACTCAAGTCTGTGTAGTTTGTGAGTTGCTGGAAAAATACATCTGCATAAGTCATGTATAACAGCTTATGACCTATTGGCTTTTAGCTAATGGCACAGAAGGGACATTTCTGAATATTCTGAATTTCAAAGGGAAAAAAAATTGGTTACAAAATGTAGATCTCTTCTATTCCCTCCCTCCCTTCAAAGGTAATTCACCTATAGATGTAACTAACTTTCCAAAACTTAAAAAGTCAGATTTTTGACAGGAAAAAAAAAAGGAGTTGATTTCTCTTAAGTTTTTGTGAATGCTTCCTGATGTTCTCTTTAACTAGCTCTACATTTAGAACATCAGCTAGCAATCCTTGAAGGCATTTGTAGACAGTCTTAGCAGAGGTGAAGCAAGCATCAGTAAAGAATTTTAAACCAAAACAGGCCTCCCTAAATTGCATATTCTTTAGGGATGTACCTGAGAGCAATCTGGCTCTATGCATTTATTTGGCAAACTGGATTTTTAACCTCAGATGCTTGCTGTTGACAGCCTACCAATCCATCCAGCATGCACTTTTTTTTTTTTAAATTTCACCCCTTTTTAGAGATTTTTTCAACTTTCATTTATTTCTTAAAAAAAAAAAAAAAATTTGTTTCATGAGTTGGTCAGAACATTTCACGTTGAATTGTCCTTGGCATTGGCACTGCTCTGGAGAAAAATACCAGTAATTTGAAATGTGTGTTGTAGGTTAGCTGCTTTAACTTGATGAGGCTCCAATGAAGTTGTTACAAATACTTCATTTAATGGTCATAAAGAAAAATCCCTGTAGTTTAAAGGACGGGCCCATTTTAGCCAGTTTCTACTGCTGCTACCACAGACAGCCACACAATGATGCCACACAAGCAAAGTTTGAGGCCTTTTTGTCTCAAACTTGCTTTTTGATTTCAGATAAATACACAAGAGTATATATTATTTCTGAAAATAGGTGTATTTTGAAGTTCCCCATTATATGGGACTTAGTTTTTAAACTAAAAATGTGAAGTTACGTGTGTCTGAGAGAAGCCTTATACCTAGAAGTATTATCTACGTTTTACCTTTTTGTATAACGTGAAATTTAGATTATACATGGGTTACATACTGTGACACTCTAGTTTGGTTTTTTTTTTAAAAAAAAAAACTACTTAAAAGATCAAAAGTTAACAGCTTCTGGAAATGCCAGACTTCCTAGATTAGTGCTCTTTGTCCTGAAGTCACGCAGAAAATTTTTTTTTTCCTAGTATGGATCCTGAGAGTTGTCTACTGAACAGTATGAAATAAATCACCAACACGTGTTTTTCAAGTTAAGTAGATTGACATATATTTTCCACTTGCCTTTGCCAACATATTTTAAAATGAGATGGAACTATCCCCATACAAAAATCATTCTTTCAGATATCGCTCCACTCCCGCCTGGGCTTCAACCCGTATCTCTTTCCTATCTGCAAAACCAGTGCTGTCCATTCAGTTTGTTGTATCACTCAAGTGCTCAGAGGGCTGTTTGAGATCTTAGATATAGGGATGATGGATTGTGTTTCTAGGATGAATTTCAAAGGGACAATCGTGTGCAGTTACTAGCTATAGATGATTGATATAAATGTTTACCCCTGTATGAAGTATTTTACAGTTTTACTTGCAGATGTGTATTTATCTTGAGTTATACTTGACATAGAGTTTCTTTCAATTTTTTTTTTTAATCCTATGTGTGTATTTTGGAAACCTTTTTAGATGTTAAAATTTTTGAATGGTTACAAATATTTCTTATAATACTGAATTGTTATCTTATCTGGAAACTCTTTGCAGTAACTTTTTTGTATATATTTGAGGGCCTTTTTAAAAAAGTATTGTTTGTTTTTTGGGCAAAGTTTTTAAAATTTGGAAGCTTTCAGAAGGGCCTTTCTCTCAACTAGGATACTAACAGAGGTAAGAGTTTTCTTAAATATTTTGCAGTATTTTGCAGAACTAAGGATGTATCCTCAAGAAAATATTTATGGAAATAATTTACTTTTTTTTTTTTACAATGCTTTTGTCTGTATAAAGTATGCAACAGAACTACATTAAGAAGGAAATATTGTCTACATAAAATATTATATGAAAGTTGGTACATAATTCTGACAAAAAAACCTTGCAATTCTTTAAGCCATATTGTTTTTGTTATCCTTGGATGAAAATATCAGTATTAAGTAACCAGTATATTATTCAAGTGCTTAGACTTATATGAAAATGCTTATACAGTTTATTTATGTATTTGGGGAAGGATTGCTAGAAGAGCTATCACTAGACATGTAGCAAGTGAGGAGCAAATAACAGTAAACTGTCACTTTATGGCCTTGTGAGAGACACAAAAAACACTGAAAGCACCGTAGAGACACGGCTTTCAGAAACTCCGAAGCACAAGTGTTGGGTTTCAAATGGTGGTTCTTTCCTTTCCCATAACCAGAGGGGAAGAAAGTTGGTTGGGACACTGTTTAACTTGACTTTCACAACTCTTTGCAAACTGTGAGCTCAGCTATGCAGTATCGGCTACAGCAATAATATCAATCAAAGGGTATAAGAGGAAAAAGATTGAAGTAGATTATTGTAGGGGTTTATGTTTATTTTAATTAGAACTCATAGCAATATAGAATATGCATGTGCACGTATTCAAAGCATTTTACACTTTACATTTCATGTAGTTTGATTATATTATGAAGGATTGAGTTTTTAGTTTGATATTTTACCATGCTAAAATGGGAGGTCTGCCCAACCCTGTACTGGATTCTTGTTTTCTTTAAAAGGTTATTTAGTACAGCACTCACTGCATTGTCTAATAGTGCTAAAACTAACACTATCTTATGAATTTCTTCAGCTTTAAAAAAATTAACCTAATGATTATTACATTTGTTTAGCTGTACCCACTGACCTTGTCAGATTCAGTTGGCAACTTGTGTAATTTCTTTTTCTGTAACTGTTAATAAACTTGTACAGCTAAAACAAACAAACAAAACCAATGGACAAAGGCCTCAGAGGTACCAGTTCTGCTTCAGCAATCAAGATGACAGCTTGCTCATCTGGTGACTGTGTTGCTAAAGAGACTGTAAAACCTCTGTTGTGGATTGTCCATTCAATGGCATTCCGACATGTGCCTTATTTGCTGGATAGTATACAGCTTTCTTCTAGTATTCTAGCAGTTTAATGCTGTATTAAAAGTACTGCAAAAAAATCAGCAAGTGTGGTATGGTTTTCTTGAACGTCCCTTCCTTCGACATTTTAGTACCAGCTGCACTGGGTTCCTGGTTATGGATTGGGAGCCACAGTCTGGTGCTCGCAGTGCAAACCTGCCCCGGCATAACCGTGACCCAGACCATGGGGAGAGGAGTTTCTCCACTGCAGGGAGTCCCTGTGCTGCAACAAGCCTGGTCCCATCCAGGGTGAGGGCTCTTCACTGCCAGTGGGACAGCTTGGGTTAATGGTGCCAGCTCTCAGTTTTTAGCAGCCTGGTGTTGTCTAGCATTATTCTTAAGGAAAAATCTTCTATAATCAAAGTACACCTGTAGCCTTTAGTTGGATAGGAAAGCTTAGGTGCCAGAAAGTTGCTATAATGAAAAATAACATTCATCATTCTTGGTGAACAGCACAAGTTGGCAAGAACTAGACCTATTGAATGCTTGTTGCTTATTAGCAATGCTCTTCTCACGTCCCCAGTCAAAGTTCAGTGACAAGCAGTTTTTCTACTGAGACTGCTAATACTGTAGCTCTTGAAAGTTAAAATAAGGGTGTCATGAAATTAACTTTGGAATTTAGGTATCCTGCCTCTAACATAAGAAATCCCCTTCATTTAAAACAAGCAGAGCATTTTTACTAGACACACCAGCACACAGTTCTTCTATGCCTGATCATCCCTCCAAACACTTCATATTTGCACCTTGAAGGTCATTTACTACACCATTTGTATCACATAGCACACCTGATTTCTGGGAAGGTTTGAGTCCTCTTCTCATTCAGTCCACATGAGAGAGAGCAAAAACACATCCACATGTTTGTTCATGGGTATGCAATGCTGGGGGAAGAGGTTGGCAAGGAACTGTACAGTTCTGAAGCCTCGAAAACAGTGACTATTTCATCAAATGATCAAAGACATCCCCCAGCTGAGACCCATGGAAAGGGAAAGCACATATTCAGAGCTAGTTGATAAACTTTTGTTTGAAAAACAAAACATACTGCTGCTCACTATAAAGTTTGTCTCTAGCACTGTTCCCATAGCATACACAAGCCACAAAGCCAAGCTCAGAACTGAAATACATCTTTCCATCAGAAGCCTTGGGGGCTCCCCAAACACCAGGGCCTTAGATTCAGCACTCAACTGAGACAAGAACAAATGCTGAGTAGAACAACTGCAAAGTCCTAGCTCCCTATTACCACATTTTCTACAATTCCTCAAAGAAATAACTTTTTCATATTTAAATCAAGAATACATTAACACAAACAATATGGCTTAACAAAAATGGCCAAACTACTCTTCCCTCATTTTTCAATGCCAAGGGCTTCGCCTTCCTGCTCTGTGTGAATGAGGTCAAGAGACAATGCAACAACCCACTTGTAATAGAAGGGCCAAATAATTCCCACTTAAGAAAAATAATAGTGCTTTCATAACAGGGATTTCACATAACATTAATTCTTTGAAATAAAAAGCTGTTTCATTATTCTTCATGGAAAACCAATTTAAACAGCACACCAAGGTTACCATTTTTCAAGTTAGTTACATCACACCAAACCCCCAGTCTCAGATCTGATGAGTTATACTATAGCAGGTATTATTAGTATATTAGCAGGTGTGCAAACTGGACCTTACATCCCAATGATGAATGACAAACTGACATAATCTGAATAACACTTGCATAATCTCACTCAGGGCTTCCATACACCAATTATTCACTGCCATATATCACAGTCAAATGTTAAAAAGGCTCCTCCTTTCTCCACACCCCTATGAAAAAGTCTGTACACAAGAGCCATGGGCAAGAGAAGAAGGAACCTAAAACACAAGGGGTTGAATGATGACAGTCAGGTCTTTCCACTAAGAACCAGAAAAACAAGAACTAAATAAATTCTTAACTGAAACATGTAGAATCCTTACTTCTGAGAAAGATGTAGTATGTAGTTTGTGATCCTGAAAAAACAATGCAACATTCAGCTTTGCTTTCTCTAGTAATCACCTTCTAATCTTTGAGAAACAGATCATTTGGCAGCTCCTGTGTGGGTAACACCAGCTATTGTAACCACACCTACTCACTGAGCACACTTTGTTTTACTGAAAATAATGCAATTCCTCTTCCTCGCCACCTGTATCTCAAATACACTTCAGATAGCAACCAAACCCAGAAAACTGTTCATGAGACAGCCTACCAAACCTGCAAAACCTCATTCAAACAACACAGATCACACAGAATGTACCTCTCACAAACCCGTGGTAAACTTCATGAGATGTTTTTAACAACTGAATGTGCCGAGAAAGACCTACCTCAGTCCACGTTTATCGTGTCCTTGTCCAAAGGGCCGAAACCAAAGCGGAGGCAGTCACATTTGTGAGGTGTTAGAGCATCCCTGACGTGCAGCCCGGGGTAGCAGAGGGAGCGAACGCTGCTCTGCAAGAGAAAGGAGCACCATCAGCCAGGCCTGTTTAAAGCACTGCCCAGGCACACAGCTGTGAGGCCGATGGGACCAGAAGCAGCAGTAACTCTGGGCATTCTTCGGAGACTTTTGCTTCTATGCCATGAACTTAGCTAAATAAAAATACAGTAATCACTTTTTTGCCTTTTTTTTTTTTTTGTAAGAGGTAAAAATGGAGTTTGTATGCCCAGCTAACCCAACCAAATGCCATGCCAACAGGGAAATCAAATTATAGCCAAGAACTTTATGTGTGTTTTAAGTGGACTAGGGTGTAAGCCAAAGATTTCCTTTTAATTTCTACTCTAGCCTTTTCACCAGCTGAGTACAGAGAAAGCCAAAATACTGGAAGAAAGCTTTCTCTTACACAATTTCTGAACACATCTAAGCAGCAGGTATGGGAAATCTAATTCCAGCCAGCTTTCCACGAAGTTTCCTTACAGTTCTGCAACATAAGCTCAAAGGACTTCCAAGGAGTCAGACATACATAAGCTCTGCTTGATTTCAAGTAGCAAACCTTGAAGGAATAATGCAG
This sequence comes from Pseudopipra pipra, assembly GCF_036250125.1. Taxonomy (NCBI): domain Eukaryota; kingdom Metazoa; phylum Chordata; class Aves; order Passeriformes; family Pipridae; genus Pseudopipra; species Pseudopipra pipra. Next base: position 12,300,258 of record NC_087556.1, read on the forward strand.
GAAAACACTGCAGAAGTAACAGGAAGCAAGACCTGAAAACCCACTGCTTGCAACCAATGATAAACAGACAAATACAAGTGGCATAGGAAAAAAAATACCTTTGTTGAGTATCATCAGGTAGAAGATCAGAGCTGACACTCAGCCCCTAGAAAGGGCCTCCTTTCCCTCCACCTCACTTATATTGGCTACTTGCCCTGATTGCTGAGGGCTCCATCTGTGCTGGCCAGCTGTGTCTGGGGGTGGGGAGGGGATGGAGGGAATTGGGGGTGGGCACCAGCTCCTTCCCAGGTGCAGGGGCTTCCTGCCTGGCTATGCCTGCTGCAGCACAAACCCAAGCAGCCCCCTCCAACAGGGTCACAAGAAAAAAGAGCAAAGACATCAATGCCACCAACAGGAATCCTCACTGGCTGCTGGAAGGGGAGGGACAGTACAAATTCACATCTAGGAGAGGCAAATAACTCTCATTTTAATGTTCACAATAACTGAAATAGCAACACAGCTAAGTATTTAGCAGCTGTAGAAATTTCACCAAGGAATATACAAAGTAAGCTTTGCTGGACTGAAACTTGAATAACACACATTGTAATGAACCAATTAAAACTGCTTTCCAACATATCCTACTAAAGTTTCTGAATGTCTTGGATAATTTTTGAATACACAGTAGTTGCACATAGCAACTATTACCTTGCCCAGCTACTAAGGTGTGGTTACTACTTTGGATATTTGGCTACCCCATGTGTTTGCATTACTTTAATTAAACTGAAGTAAAAGTGACTGAGTTAAATAAAGACAACCAGTACCCACTCACACAAACATCTGAAGGAGTGAAACCAGCTTTATTGAGTTAGTCTTCTCCAGGGTGATGGACAACAATTCACTGATTCAGAAATAGCAAAAGCAAAACCAAACACAAGTAGTGGCTGACAGAGTCCCTGATGTTCAGTGAAAGACATCCCAAATGGTGCATACTAAATAACAGATTTTAAATTAGCTGGTAGTAGTCAGGAATAAGTGCATGATATTATTTTGGTTTGTTCAACTTAATGTCATAATCATTTAAAAAAGGGTAGACAAACAGAGGATTTGGAAGTAGGGACAAGAAACTAAAGAGAGAACATCATTATATGAATCTTATCACTTTAAAAGGACAAGAAGTCAAAAAATTCTGTAATGATGAAAGAAAAGTAATTTTTTCCCTGTGAAAAGAGACTGTGCACTGGGCCTCCATCTCCTGGAAAAGAGATCACTGAGGGTGGATGTGATAGTGTCCTATAACATAATAAATGACACAAATAAGGGAAGAAATATTAATTGCTTCTACAATGCCTTCCTTCTAGAGTAAGGGAATTTTTGATAAAATTTTCTGAGGTAACATAATCAAAACAAAACTGTCCCACAGCAGACTGAAATACATAGTCATGGGATATTCTAGCTGTCAAAAGGATAAATGAGATCACAACCAATTACAAAACCACATTAAAAAAAAAAATTAAAAATGCTGCAGGGGTTATTAACCAGGAAGCTGTGACCCTGGCTCAGGAAGTCCCTAAGCACAGAAGCAGCCAGCAGTGAGGTATGACGCCAACAGAAGGCTGACTGCCTGTATTTCGTATCTTTTCCCTCACTAAACTGTTGTAGGAAAGAAGATATTAGAATGGGTGCTGGTCTGATTGTTGTCCTGGTCCTAAGGACTACTTTTTGTGTGGCAGTAGGAGCTGCAATATGTGAATGTAAGCTACTTCTAGCTCTGTGTAAGGCAACACTTGCGTGTCACCCAACAGATACCTGGTGGCTTCCAGGGCAGACTCACACGGACATGCCCAGGGAAATATTCATTAGTTCCCCAGCATTTGTGCTTTGGAAGAAGACCTCGTGACTCACCTACACTCACACTTGATTGTTGACAGGAAACTAATTGAAACTCTACCATAATTTGTAGTCTACAACTGAGTATTGCACTATGGTAGCTGGTTTTTTGGGTTTGGTTTTATTTTTTCTTTTCAAAATTCATTGCAGAGATTTCGGTTAAAAAAGCTGGTCCTAATTAGCTGTGTTTGAAGTTATTTTAAATGTATCTGTACCCTGCATTCCTGTTCACTGGGCCACGCTGCCCGCTCTTCTCTCCAAGTGGTAGGACAGGGTTTATCCCCTGATTAGCCTTAACATATGGTTTTCTGAGGTCACAAGGGAATTTACTGAGTCAAGTAAAATTTCTAAGAGGTGTTTAAACACCTCCTAGCATCCAAAAGGTCCAGTAAATAAAGCTCATAAGAAGGAGGTTGTAGGCTCTGGCTGAGCCACACGCCATGCCACGATGGTAGGCAGCCAAATTGTGTTGGGCTCCAGCCATGCCATACAATGCCCTCCTGACCAGCACCGAGCCAGAGCCAAGGACACAGTGAATTAACACGGAGGTTGCTTAGCCTGCATCCCATGTTTCCCCATCTACTGCTCTTAAATTATGCCTTTTATTCCAGGGGTACAGCTTCACACCCAGGCAGCCCCTGATGTTGTTCAGAGTCCTGGGGTGCTCTTGTATGAGTGAAAACACACACGGGAGCTGCAGAGAAAGCATGAGACGTGCAGATCTGGACTGAGAAACACTTTGCAATTTATCTTTTCTGCCATGAGTATCTCTGCCCATCTCTCTACAAGGGGAGGAAATGTCAGTCTGAGGCAGAAAGAAATATTCAGACCAAAGAAGTTACATCTGGAGGCTTTTGTGAAATAAATGTAGCCAAGAGAAGAAAGTGAACTTTTTCTCCCCCGATTTCCTTCCTACACTGAGCCCTATGCACCTCTTCACACAAATTTAGCACAACAGGAGAATAGTCTCAAATAGGGCTTTACAGTCCCAGGGAAGGTGAAGTTCAGTCTAAGGTATGTGTGATTTGCTCCCTCAAGGACTGCACGTGTGAAGTATACCTTAGATTTTATTTTTTTTTTTTTAGTGAGAATTTAATACACTTCATAAACCTGATCTTCCCTTCAACACCTTACCAGCAAACCTGGCTGATTTCAAACAGCTTTCTAAATATGAAAAGTAGGGAAAATTTGTCACCTGAGCTCCTTTGTAAAGACAGACAATGCAGCTGGTAGTGTTTAACTTGTACAGTAATGGGCATATAAACCTAAATTTCACCACTGGCATGTATTCTGGCTTTCTTAGGAGTTAAAAACTGCTTTTCTTTTAGCATAGAAACTATTTGGTCTCCAGCATGTCAACAATCCCTTTCAGGGATACCTAAGGAAAAAAAAAGGAAAAAGAAATCTGCTACTAATTGACTCCAAGGCTGTGCCCCGTTCCCCAGGCCAAGTGAACAAACAAACAAAAAAAATCACAAAACCTTATCTTCTAAAAGGCCCAGCTGGTTAAAATCTTTTCAGTAACTGGAATGAGACACATCTGTTTAGATTATAAAGTTGATGAACTTCACCAGAGGCTTCTTCACCTATAGATCTATTTTGTAAGTGGTTGTGCAAGAAATAACTGGAACTTTAAATTTCATGCCCCTCCTTGCCTTCTACCTTCCCTCTTTCTCCGGCCTCTCTCAACTCTTCCCCACTGCCCGGATTTTACAGTTGTTGGTCATTTCAAGCCCGAAGTTATATTGCATGCTTTGCACCACCTGTGGTTTTTCAAGAGCAATATTTGCTATCACAACAACATGCTGTCCCCTCCCCACATCCTCAGTAGCATTTTCACACACATCCCCCCAGCCCCTCATACTTTTAAGAAACTTATTTGTTCTGCAGAAGGATGCAGGCAGGTGACCACGGGCATCTCTCTGCCCTCACAGGAAGTAAATCAAGGTCTCTGTAATACAGCCACAATTGTGGTTTCTGATCTTTCTCACACAGTCCCAGTCTCAGCAGAGAACCAAAAGGGCCTCAGAGGAGGCAGACAGCACTACTTTGCAAGGGGCATGAGCTGAGGTCTTGGTTGCTCCATTAGTTCCCAGATGTGGCCAACTGCAGCTGGGTTACAGACAAATAGTTCTGGCCTTTCCTTCTTCCCAGAGCTCCTTCTGTCAATCCTCAGGTAGCGCAAGAGCTGCAGGAGGATTTTCCATCAGGGATGAATCTGATTTTTCTAACCCATGAATGGCCTGGTTGAAGCCTCTTCACCTGTCTGAGTGGAGCCACCAAACAGCTCCTCAGGGCAGAACGACACTGCTGGAGGAGCACTTTGCTCCCCTTATTGTTGGGGGAGACAAGTGACAGTGCAATGGTTTTGCAGCACAGCAAAAAAATCATCCCAACCAGAGTAAACTGAGTATGAAAATTATCTTCTTGATTTCTCCTTTCAGCACATTTTGTTGCCTAGTGAGAAGGAGCCCAAGATGGAATGAGCAGACGGGTCTGCAGGATCGGTGCTGGCAAATGTGGAAACTTTTACAGCCTCTGGCTCCAGCCCCAGCTTGTCCCCACTTTCCATGAATGCCTAATTGAGACTGTCTGGCTTTTTCCACAGAGGTGGGAGCCAGTTTCCAGGCAGGGCATATGGGTGTATTCTGTAAGTCTTTGCCTTGTAAAGTTTTAGCACCCAAAAAAGCCTCCTGTCTCCAGCATGATTCAGTTGGCTGGCGAGGGAGTGGCTGCCAGGCACTGTTGAAAGGAGAAACCAAGGGGTAGAAGTGGGGAAAGAGCAGCTCTCTTATAAGGAAATGATGCCATGACATTCACTTCATTTTATATGGGGCACAAAACCCACTCAGGGTACTACACCAAAGTCCCTGCAAGACAGAAAGCTCATGTACAACTGCAGCACACGTGTGAGGGTGTAGCCACTGTGGCTGTTCATCCCCTGATGGGACCTGTGGTGCTTCTGGTGCGATCCATGAGCAGGGCACTGTCACCTGTCCCATCCCCCAGATTAGCATGTGCCAGAGACCACCTGCAGCTGTCTCTGCCATGAGCTTTGCCCCTCACTAGTTTCCCATGGGTACCTGAGTCATTATTAACTTATGCCCAGCCTAGATAGGGAGCAATCGGATAACACCCAGCTAAGGAGCTGTCTGGGCTCCCCAGTGTGCTGTGTTCACACTATTCCTTTCTCAGTCAGACAGACCCTGCACCTGCCAAACATAACGTGAATGATGGAGTGGCCTGGCCTATCGTGGATGTTGAGGTTTTATATTAATTACATGGAAATGATTTTTGACAATTAAGCATAGAGATGAAAGGCCAACTGGCTGCACGTGTTCTGTGGGGCATGACCTAAAAGCAGTCCCAGTGATTGAGATGATGTAGTGTGAAAGCTGGATTAAACAGGTCAAGTAAATTTGGAGCAGCTAAAATAAACTGAACTCTCTTCCAAAACATATGTTGTGCTTGCTACATAATATTGCTGTACTGTGGTAGCATGTCCTACACATGCCAAAATTGTGATACGCTTGTTCCTGGGTCACAGTGCCAGAGGGAGAGAGCAAGGATGGTTACTTTGGAAAACAGCTGTTAGAAAAGCAGTTCTGAGATAGTCATGAACACTCCTGAATGAGCTGCCTGAAAAGGCTTTGCACATCTTCCCTGCAGCCAACCTGTCCAAATAGCCCGAGCCCAAGGAAGGGATCCAGTCTCACACTGAGCAATCAAACATGAATGAATGTTCTGGGCTTTTGGTTCCCTCTATAAACATTTTCTAGCTAGTGGTAAGCTGTTTTGAAAGCCCCCAGCAGCTTGGCTGGGAGCTGGAGACATTCTACAACATCTGGGAACGATTCCTGAATCGCTTTCCTGCATACACCTGTATTGAACTCCATTTGCAGCCAGTTTGCTGTGGAAAGCCAGCCTGCACTGCCCATCCAGAGCCATGGTGGGGAGGGCATCCCCACTGGCCAGGATAGCCAATTCCTGGCCCAGTGGCATTGGTGGGGGCTGTAGGGGTGGCTAATGGTGTGAACTGCTCCCCATTCTGCTGCACTGACCTCACTTTGAGCCTTCACCAGTAACACACAGAGACCAAAATGCTTTATTGGAGTGATACGGCCATGTAGGAAAATAAAACAGTCCTCAACCACTCAAAGGCAGATTAACTAAGCTGGGCATTAATCATACTTGGAACACAACAAGTCCAAAGTGAGTTTAAACAGGGATTGGATGAACTGCATCACATGGTCCTCCGTGTCAACCCTTGCCCAGGTCAGTGCTATCCGGTCTTCAACACTGCTCTTATTTTATTTTCTTACAATTTAATTGCCATATGCTTTGTATTATCTTTGTTTTTACTTTGTCTTGGTCATCCCAATCCTTTACTACACCAGATAACCAAGAGTTGACAGCACTAAGCCATTAGATAGTAAAACACAGCACTTGAAAGATAGGAAATGTTAAGGGTCAACTCTTCAAATTCTTCCTTGTTTGGAGCCCTGCAACATGTAAACGTTTTTATCCATCTTGAACTCATCACTGGAAAAGTGTTTTTAGCCTGTATGTGTGGTTTCAGTGCTGTTCTTCTGAATTGCTTTATTTTAGTATTGTTACTAGTTGCCAAAGCCCTTCTTGTTTGCAGGGCCCCCATGAAGTGCACGTGGCATGAAGTTACCAGAGCAAGAGAAGGTGGTAAGGACATGCTGCCCCAGAGACAGCTGGACAACATGCTCCTTTTTTTTTATTTCTCCATTAGAACTTGCAAATGCACTGAGGTTCATAAGTTTGCAATTAATATCCTATATGTGAAGCATATAAATCCATGGAGAGCTTTGTGAAGGAACAGCAAACTACTCAGAGAAGGTAAAAAAGCTGACTAGAAACTTGGGGATTCCAATTAGCCATGCATGATCTAAAAGAGATGTTTGCCACACTGGTTGGTTGTGTGCAAAATTCCTGGGTACCACAGCTGCCTGCTCAGAAGCAGAGGGAAGGAAAAAAGAAGGTCAAAAAAGGAAGAAGTTCTGAACCCCAGATCTGTGTGATTGTTGCTGGAATTCAGAAATATCCTCTGGAAATAGGAAACTACTGCTGATATTCAAACTTTTGTGTTCTGTGTCTTGTTTTCTATACCTCTCTTTCTATACCTATTTGCTCTAAAATCTTGACCTGAAGGCTTAATAAATAACCATTTGCTTTGTTTCAGTGCCAGACCCACTTACCTGACAGCATAATATAGAGAGGAGCACAACCTGCAGGCAGCCTGGTGCCCACAGGGGCATTTGGGCAGTGCCTGGGAAGATGCCCTGACTATCTGCAGAATCCCAGAGCAGGTTTTTTGTCAGCCTTTGACCCTTGGCTGACATGGGCATCCTGGCCATAGGGAGTGGTGACAGTAAAGCACAACGGATAAAACCCAAAGCCTTGCAGGGTTTGCCATACATTTATTAGTGGTTAGAAAGTAAGTGTGGGGCTGACTGCAGCATAACAACTCACTTCCCTTCTAAAGCTAAACATGTATTTGAAATTGTTCAAGTGCAGCTAAAACCTCAGCACATTGAGCTTGTTGGCTATCAGTTGTTTTCTCTGGGTGAAGGGCAGGTATAGTCACTATTCCTGAGCCCTGCAGACTGGTCCTACACTGGAAAGGAGGCTGTGCAGATTTCACAACATCAGGGTGAGCCCAGCCAGGCTTACTGCTCCTTGGGTACACCGCTGTGCACCCAGAACAAGGTTCTGGCACCCAGAACAGTGATGTCTGATGACTTCTGAGGAACTGCCTGCTGTCCCCAGGGCCAGCCCAGGGATTTGCCTTCTGGCTGAGGCTCGGCTCACTGTCATGCATCCAGCATGATTCCCACAAGTCCCAAACACCCTGGAACCCAGGACTGTGTCAGTAGTTTGTGCTGGTCCTAGGGGGCCACAGTGCTCCCTGCCCAGCTGCATTTCCAGCCTTTCCATTGTCCATCAGTATCATGGGACATCCTGCACCACCGACTGCAGCTGTTATTCACTGCAGCACTGGCAGTGAGCCAGTTACGTGTGTGTGTGTGTTCAACAAGGCCTATTTTATATATGTCCAGAAGGATCTTTTATAAAATCAAACATCTGAACTATGTCAGTGCTGCATGCTTATTTCTGAAGGCTGTTTCTGTGCTGTCTGTCATATTTCTCCAGAAGACTTTTGCCAGATGGCTACAGGAGGCTGTGGTGTTCCTGAGAGCTAAATGGAGACCTGATGCAGAAGCCCCTTAAAAAAGTTCACGTATTTAGTTTACCAGAAAAACAGTGATTTTCAAGTTGAACCAAAGCTTTACAGACAACTCTGGACTTTTCTAAACATGTTAGAGCTTTTCTCCTTCTGAAAAATAAATAAAGGCTGGTCAACTACACCGAGAGGCTGCCTGGCTTATGCCAGGATAATATCCATTATTTTGGTGTGGCTGTGACCTGAGAAGTAATGCTGCAGCGTGAGGTCAGGCCAAGGCTGAGCATGCTGATTTCTCATCCCAGCTGTCTGCTGGCCAAGGAAAGATATCCAGTAGGGAAGTCGGGGTATACGTTCAAGCTCTCCTGTGCTGTAGAAAGGAGGAGAGGGAAAGCTGTATGCTGCAGGCTGGCAGAGCGCCAGGATTTACCTGTGATGGACGCCTTGCTGTCTGGTCATCTTCACAGTGGTGGAGGCAGCAACAAGGGTGGCTGGAAGCACAGCATCCCTGACAGTGTGCAAGGGCTTTCCCAGCCCTCCTCAGGGGGTGCTGCTGGGGTCCCTGCAGCCCAGAACCCTGCACAACAAGCTGTCAGGTCCCCAGGGTGGTCCCTCTTTGCTGGCACTGAGGTGAGGCTGGCAAGGGGGAACTCCACTCTGGACGGTTGGCTGAGGCAAAGTCCCCTCCCATTCTGCTTCTGCTTCGCACTTCCTTTAGTAGAAAATTCCCACTCCCAACAGGCCTTTTGGTATGAATAAAGGACCACTGCTTTATGGCTGAGCATCTACAGCTCTGACAAAAACCAGATTGCAACCACAGTTATTTCCTCTTGTATGTAAAAAGGGAAACTGTGGTATCTCACCCACCTCTGGGCAGAAATAGCCGACAAATACCAGCTTCTTCATGGCAAAGACTGCTGCTAATGGCATCTGGGCCCCACTTTAACATGTCAAACTACTAATTTCAAATGCTGCCCTGCGATGTGAAACACATTTGTAATTGGAGGAATCAGGGTGTTTGGGGAAGACTTGCCCTCATAAATAACCCCCTGGCCTAGATGTTACTTTGGTTTTACAGCTGCCACCCAACTCCCAAAACTTGAGAACAAGATCAAACCACAGCTCTGCTCACTGGACAGCTACTTGGGCAACACAAACATGCACAAATTAACATCTCTGGACATTTCCAGGAGCAATGGAAACTAATAATTCTTTTGGACAGGATGGATTTCCTGCTGAATTTAATAACAACAGTTGGAGACAACCGTCTGGATACTTGCTGCTTTGAGATAAAGAGCCAGTTAAATAACTGCAGTGATTTTCCTTGCAGAAAAATTGGTATGTGACAGCCAGACATGTACACTCTTATTTCTAGTCATCAGTGTATAACATTTATAGAACCCCCACCAGAAAAATGCTTAAGATGAAGGAATAAAACTCAAGACAGCCTACTATCAGCAAGCTTGCTTTTTACGAGGATTTCAAAGCTACACCAAATTTTAGGACTCCGGGTTGAGGCTTTCACAAGGTCTATGTTTGGCACCCAGTTCCCTTTGAATTCAGATGAAGCTGGGAGACTACCTCCCTTCAAGGGCCTTCTAGACTGCCAGTTTTTGTCTGCAGGGGTATAATAAAAACAGAGAGAAAGAGAGAAACTCCTCCAAGAACAGACTGAGAACAAGAGTAGAAAGAAATGATGAGGAGTGCTGGGAAGCCAAGATTCACATCAGGAAAGGGGGGTTTAAATGCAGTCAGAGGCCAAAAGGGAGCATTAAAGCATTCATTCTGACAGCCCATATGATACAAGTCATTACATCTCAGCCAGTGACTCCTATATTTAGCCTAATAAGTCTTCCAGCACCTCTAACCTCAAAGAGAGAGCACTTATCCTCATTTCCTATATTAATTTGCACACCTCAGATTCCAGGTGTGTCTTTTTGTGCTTTCATATAGTAAATTAAGTACCTAGTATTTTTTCCCACATTCCACCTCTATACTGTCACTCTCAGACCTTTCTTTCCCTCTCTACCATTTTATTTTCCTTTAAGCTAAAAAGTCTCTTTTTATAAGTGATTTTCTTCTACTCCAAATAATTTCTGTTGCTCTTTTCTGTGATTTGCCTAATTTTTCAACAACTTTTGAAAGTAGTCTCTGAACCACACAGAACACACCTTTGTTTGTCTCTCCTGTTTAAACTTCCCCCTCTTTCTGTTTCCTACCAACAGCAATCATAGTGGCCCTTTTGCCAGAGCACCATAAGGGAAGCTCGTGCTGAGTTTTGGCTCCATGACAGCCCTTAACTCCTTCAAACATGCAGGTTTTAGGATGCCATGTTCACTCTATACATGCTGCCTCCATGCTCTCAGCAGTACAGTTTTGCAGCTGGCTATATAAACATTTTTGTAGACATGAACCCATCAAGTCACTCTCATTATTGTCCCTATTTTCCATCATTACCTGTTTATCTTCATTCTGTCCATAAGTTTTATCAGCAGTGATTTTATATTGCTATGGATGAAAAAGATTGATTGGGAATCTTTTTATATGTCCCAATCTTTGTAAAATGCCTCTGACTACACACTCTGCTGTACGTCCTGGCAGTCCCTGGGCAGGGATGCATCAGGCTGTGTGTACCTCAGCGTCGCCCAGTCCTTGAGGGGCCCAGGGTGGAGGTCATTTCCCTGGGACACTGCTATATTTTGGGTGGGTGTGAGGGGCAGACAAGCCCATCTAGTCCTGGATATGTGACAAGTATGAGTTCACTGGGAGAGACTGCAGTTACAGCCCAGCCTTCCTTCTCTGCCGAGACAAAGTCCAGCAGCACGATGTGCTCTAAGACAAATGAACTGGCTTCCCCCAGGAAAGCTTCTAAAACTAATGGTGTTTGAGGGAAAGCATAGCTTGAAGGAATTAAACCTGACCACAATCCAAGGTGAAAATTAATTCCATTTTAAATACTAGATTTCTTATTTCCTTTTGGTTGCTGAAGCAGGCCCTGAGCTGGATCTTCACGGCTTTTACTGAGCCCTCACCCACTAGTATCAGAAAGATTGCTTTTACAGTTTTTTGGGTTTTTTTTCTGACAAGGGTTACTTTACTTCCCCCTTTATTTTTCCTATGCTGCTCCTCTGGAGCAGATTATGGGGAAGAAAAAACAAAAGAAATATCTAGGACAGCTGGCAGGGAACCCCGGTAACAGACCAGCACATTTTCCTCAAAAGCAAATACTTCTGCCAGGTCATTTAGAGGCACCTTTGTCAAACTACAAACACTTCAGGAAACCTTTGGGTCCATGAAGGTTCTTTGGTCCATCTTTGGTACAAAAGAATCTCACGAAACGGGATGAAAACATCAGTACTGCAAATCAAGGCTTATAGGTGTCATTTCGATCACCTCAAACCCATCCCTTTGGTTTACAAAACTCTTGCAGTAATTCAGTCATATCTGTCAGTGGCTGCTTTTAGCTGAAGTCACTCATTTACCACTAGAGATTCATATCCCATTCATTTAATACTAGAGAACCCTATCTCTGCCCAGTCATTTATCACTAAAGATTTCTATCTCTCCCCAAACTACCACCACGTCAGTAGCCAGCCTAGAGATGAAGCCAGCAGCGGTGTGTCTGCAGGAAGAGCTGGCCACTCACCCAGGGACCATGTCCTCCAAGCCTGAGACTTAGCCCAGTGTCTAAACATGGGAAAAAAATGACAGCATATAAACAGTGAGGAGCTGCATTACCTCCTTCAAAACAAACTCTCTGTGGGAGTTGTAAACATAAAAAGCAGCCACCATTATGTGCTGTCCCAGGGACCATCTCTAACCTATTGGTGAGGGTATGAGCTGTGCCCAGATGGAGTAAGGGCTGTAACAGACCCTCCTCCCACATCTTCATGGAGGTGCCACCAAGAGCAGGATCCTGGCGACAGCAACCTGATGGCCCAAAGCTCACCTGATCCAGCAGCTCATGGGCAGAGCCCAGCACCCACCAGGGTGGCACTGCCAGTAGCTGGGAGCCAAGCGGCACAGGCAGCTCCTGGTTTGGCCACGTTGCAGTCCAGAGCTTGGCTAACCCCTGGCAGCTACAGCAGGAACACAAAGCACGAAAAAAAGCTCCCCAAAATGCCAAGTCAGCAGTTTTCTTATCGGAGGAGGCTGAAAACTGGGCTCTGAAATACTCTGGGAGGGTTTCCCACTAAACATCAACTACTAGGCCTTTATTTATAACTTATAAAAGTAATCGCATTTCAAATCTGTCCAAGGGAAAGAGGGACTGCTTCAGGTTTTTTAAGCTATGAATTTTGTTACCAGAAAAACTGCTGTATTAAGCATGAATGCTGATTATTAAAAAGCAAAGCCAATAAAAATGATCCAGAGGATAACATTCCTGAATAGAGACCATAAACTACAAGGACAAGGGAAGGACAATCTGGAGAAAAGTGATAGGAAATTAATACTTTTCACTGCCAGTTAGTCTTACAAATAGAACAAATCACATCAGTAGACAAAATAAATATATGTATACTTTCAAACTCAACACTGATCATATGTTCTTGAGAAGAGTTTCAAGTGGGATTGAGTTTTAATCCTGAGACATTGCTAAACACAGTGGGTATTTTGCCTTTAACAGTAGTAGGCAAGGAGTTACCCCATGAATCTAACAGGTGTGAGGATTTTTGTTCAAGTAGGCAACTAATGGAGGAGAAATGAAAAGCTGTTTGCTGTTGTGCTGGGCTTGGTTTTGTTTCAAGCATTAGAGACCAGTTTTCAAAAGACACAGGGCTTGGATGCAGCCATTCAGACACAGTCATGCAGAGGTTTAGTCTAGGTCCATTTCCAGTTTTAATAAACCAGTGGCTGTAATAAAGGACAAGAAACTTGAAAATGTGCAGGGCTAAGATATAATATTTTCATAGTTCATTCTGCAAGGCAGAAAGTTGATATCTCACTAATGCGTATTAGAGGTTGTTGGAGAGTTTCCAAAAATAAAGGACCTAGTTATTTTTTTTGTTTTTATTCATTCTGCTGTATAGTCTGTGGTTTTGTTTTTTCCAGCTTTCCATTGCTCTGTGCCAGGTAGTACAAAGTATGTGTAAAACACTGACTGTCTTCATTTATGCTGATGGTCTGCTGGTAGCAATGAAATTACCTCAGCACTGGGACCCTTACAGTGAGATGCCTCAGTGACAACACTTATTGATAAAAAGCTAAAAAATAACTGGCTATAAATTAAGTGCTTCACCAGGAGGAAAGAGTCTTGTCCTAATAAATTACACTGGATTGGAACTGGGTAAAAATTTCACAAAGTACTGAAGATCTATATCAGTTTAAGGATCATACCACATGGACACAAGTCATAGAATTAGAGAATCAAAATGGTTTGGGTTGGAAGGGACCTTAAAGCCACGAGCAGGGATGTCTTCCATTAGATCAGGTTGATCAGGGCCCCATCCATCTTGGCTTTGAACACTTCCAAGAATGGGGCATCCACAACTTCTCAGGACAACTTGGTCCAGTGCCTCACCACACTCATAGTGATTTTTCAAGTAATTTTTCCTGGTGTTTTTCTCCCTTTAGGACCACTGTCATTTCCCAGCACATCCCAGTTACACTACTAGATGGCAGGGAATGAGCCAAGGACACTTGGGCTGGGGACAGAATCCACCTCAGCACCCTGATCAGCAGGAAACTGGCTCACCAGGTGAATTATGTCAAGACAGGCAAGATCAGAATTGGTTTATCATCCAGACTCATATTTCTGCCAGGTTTTGAGAGAGCAACTGAAGAATACATGTTGAAGCTGTGACTTTGACCCAGGAATACTGAAATAATAAAATAGGGGAAAATTCAGGATAACAAATTACATCAGTGAAACAGGAACAATTTGGGGTTTTGTTAAGCCCAGGACCTTAGTCAGCAATGACACACTGGGGCAATATTATTTTAACCCTTTGACTCCTTGATACAGAGTTCAGCCTGCTCTTTGAGGGGCCCTGCTCTTGAAGAACAACAGGGAACAAACCTACATTATCTGCAGGCTGTAAGTAGCCATTGAAAAACTGTCAGCTTCATTCCTATGGAACAGAAGCAGCCTCTGGACAGACAAAGGTGCACAGGCCATGCTCCAAATGCCCCAAAAAGGGGGAAAAGAAGGAACTGAGTTCTCTTAGGCAGGATAACAATGGCTGCAGCTGCAAAGTCCCACTGAAAGCAAGGCAGAGCCCTTAGGCTGTAAGTTTAAGTCATATTTAAAGGCTTAGGAGCAATGCTGACACACACTAACTACTTCTGCAGAAGCCTGTCAGATGGGTGGGAACCACCAGCCCAGCTCCCAGGGTGCCCCCCAGTCATGCTGGAAGATCCTTGTTCCCACGCCTTCCTCCCAGCTCCAGTGGGAAGGAGAAAGGGAAAAGCTTACACCAGGTTTGCAGAGCCCCTCGCTGTGGGCAAGCAGGATTTCTGAGGCTCAGGCAGTGTGAGGATACCTGTGAGACAGCACTGGCAGAAGGAATGGGGGTATGGGGATGGGAAGATTTACAGCCCTGCAGCGCTGTAGGTCGCTGTGTACTCTGTTGGCATCTCCTCCCCAGCTACAGGCTCAGATATGCAGCTGATTTCCCAGCTAACATGTATAATTTTTTTCATTTTTGTGGCTTCTAAAGTACATTTAGGTTTGGTTTACCCCCATTTTTCTTTTTCTGAAACAATGTATCAACTCCTCTCCTATGATATAAAATACTTTCTTTTATATTCTAATGCATTGCATGCATGCTGAGTTCTTTTAGTTTCCAGGTTTGTGCTCCACTGACCCACCTGGCACTCTTCAATCTCACACCCTCTCTCTTCCACCTGTGTTTTGAGTTCAGAAAACAGTCACATGGAAAGTGGAAGTTACATGTTGTTCAGCCCACAGGTCGCTATGGAAGGAGATGACATAAAGCTCACCAACTGAGGCAAGTAATTAAATGGGAGTAAAAATATCATCAGCATCTGGGAAATGCTGCTGTGCTGTCCACAGGCAAAGGTAACCAGCCCCTGGCTCCCCCCACATCCGCTGCCTCCTCCACCTTTCTCAGGAGTCAGATCTCTCAGCAGAGAGGAGCATTAGCTGCAAACTGCAAAAGTCACATTTCTGAGCATGGCCAAGGGAGTGGGGTTGTACAATTAGGGACTGGCCACAGCTTTGAGTTTGTATGCAGCAGGACCCCACAGGAAGGGCATGTCAGCCAGCTGTCACAGCACAGTTTAGCCGTCCTCTCTTGTGAATTGTGTGCTGAACCAGATGCAGTTTTATAACTCTGCTTAAGGCGATCTAGGTCAGGAGGGTTTCTGGAAAATTATTTTGTACTATTGTGAAGAGAAAAAAAACCATTTCCTTTCATCTGTTCATGAACGGAATGATGCTGAAAAGGTGGAGAAGAGCAAGATGTAATTTTCTTCCCCACTGTTCCACATCAGTTTCTATGCCTTTTGTAACTAGCCATCATACAGTCCTTCAGTTCATCTCAGAAATGAAGTTGTCCTTACAACTAAAAGAAGCATCTAGTTTTCCTTCATTATTTGCTCCTGTATCTGTGCACATGAATGCTATTTTCCAAAATCCACAGGCATCAAACCACTTTTTCAGTGATTTCAAAACAACAGCCAATGAAACACAGTGAATACAAGCACTGGAAAAATGAACTGCTCTGCCTTAACCCAACACGACACAGTGAGTCCCAACAAGCAGTTTGTAACAGCAGCCAACCCAGAGGTGGCCAACCCACTGGTGATCACCCATTTGGTGCCTTGTGTTTTGAGTCCTCAAGCACTGTGTGATACTGCTCACCCTGCAGTCAAAGGAAAGCATTTAACAGAGAGTGAATTTTCTCCCCCAGTATATTAAATCCTTGCACATCTTTTATCTTCAGTGATTTGGGATTGACGCTTTCAGCCAGACAGGCCAGACCTCCCACAGAGGGGAGCAAGCCTGCCACCCAAAGGGATGTGGGAGCACAGCTCAGAGCCAGGGCAGCTGTGTCCACCTTTGCCCTCCAAAAGTGTGTCAGTGACAAGAGCCTGAGAGCTGCAACCATGCCAGTAGACTCTGCAGAGGCAGGTGGGAACAGCACAGGCTGAAGGCAGATGCCCTGAGCCCCCTGGCCTCCCCCATTGGAGGCACAGTAGGGCAGGGCATGAGGGGCATAAAGTGGTGATGATCAGCAAACATTTCACATGCCTGGAGTTCAATTTCTCAGCAACATCTGCCTTCACTGGTAGGTTTACTGGAAAGAAGGTGGTACTAAGACGTGATTTCAGGCAGGCAGGCAGCTCACAGGCAGTCAAGGGAATCGTGTGCTCTTGCTGCAGACTAGGGGAGTTACTTCAGTACAGGGCAATATCCAGCTGGACATCAAAGGGAGCACATCCTCAGGCATCCAAACGCCCAAGTGAGGAAAGCACAAGAAGCAGCACATGTGTTCACCATTCCCTGTGACAACCTGCAGCAGTGCCATCATTGTCACCATCACATCCCCCTGACCTCATCACCCTGCTTGGCTCCACTGCCAGCCCACAGCTGGGGAAGGAAAGGCAGCAATGGCCACAACCTCCATCTCAGGTTACCCCATGGGGAGCAGCACCTGAAGGGCTGATAGCCTGCAGCCCTGAATCCAGTCCTGCCCTGAATCCAGTCCTACCCTCAGAACCTCTCAGCTGTTTGTGCCAGGACTGCGAGCATGCTGCTGCATCCAGAGGTGGTGTGGAGGACAGCCACACTTTCAGAGAACGCATCTGGCCCCAGGAACTCTGCTTGGTGGAGGATGAGCACGTTTCCTCCTCACAGGGCATGAAAAAGCTCTGCCTGCAACCTGTTGCCCCAGGGCTGCCACAGTCATGGCCACATGTTTTGGCAGTGAGCTAAATTGCAGCTTCCTTCAGGTTTCCTCTGTGGGGTGGAGGGAGTAGAGATCCCAGGGGACTGATCTGTATGGCCTCACAGCAGGAGTCCAGGCAGAGTTGTCTCTGCAGCTCCCTTGCTCTGTTGCTTGACATCACCAGCTGTGTACAGTGGGTGGTAGCAAGAGCAAGGAGGGAGGCATCTGAGCCAAAGGGATATTTTTTCAGGCAGCTTTGGGCCAGGAACTGCTTGACCTGGAGCACGCACACCATGCTCTGCAAAGTTGGCCCCAGCTCTCGATCCAAGGTGCTGCCACAAACCAAGAGCAATCTGAAAGAGCTCTCCTGTCAGCTCCAAGTAAGCGATGCTGCCGGCACCCGGCAAGGCAGCAATCCTCACTGTTTCCCCACAGTGCGGGGCCAGCCTATTGTTAACATTCACCAGTGAGTCAGGGAGCCAAGGGTTAGTGGGTTAACAGCTCCGGAACGTCATGGTGTGCTCGGGGTGGGGGACCCCGGCTTCAGCCAGCGTTTGGGTGTAGCTGCGTGCTGGCTCCAGCTATGACCCTTCCTCTCTGCCCAGCCAGCTTGCCTGGGTGCTGCTGCACACTCCTCCCTCGAGCTGTACAGCCCAGTACCGAAAAAGAATCAGACCAAAAAAATGCAAAGCTTGAACTTCAGCAGTTTAGACAAGGAAATGTTCTTAAAAAAAATGCAGAAAAGCATTTATAGGATTCTGGCAGCATGAGCAAATCATGTGAGAGGCTGTGAGGCTGAGGGTGTGTGCTGGCATCCCCCAGTTTTTAATGTACAGAATCACGCAGCTCTCTCAAAGGACACTCCGCACTTTGTTTGGCCTTGGCAAACATCAAGTTAATAGCAACACTACTTCCAGAAAAATAAAATACTAACCAAACACTGACTTTTGGCAGGGGAAAAAACCTCTAAGACACTGCATCATTTGGAGCGTGCACTGTTTAGTACTAACGCAAAATTTATTGCTCTGGCAAAACCTAAACACTAGCAGCTGCTGCCTCCTCCTCACACTCCTCTGCATCTCCAAGGAACACCTCGTGTCAGCTGTGCCAGTGGTGGGGTCGGAGCAGTGAATCCCCCAGGGCCGTGGAGCCGGGGCCAGGGCTCCTCCTTGGGCTGGGGTCCCGGCAGGGGCAGGGCTGGCAGCTGCCACACATCACTGACAGATTGCCTTTGGCTCGGCTGTTGTGGGAGAGACACCAGCGACACAAAAACCTCTCTGGAGGAAAGTGCAGCCAGACGGGGATGAGGTAGGAGTAGAGGGGGAGAGTGCGAGCAGGAAAACCACAAGACACTTGTGCCTGCTAAAAATGATTTCCACCTAGTAATTTTAGCAGCTGTTGTGCTCCTCTGCCTACCTTCCTGGATAAATTTTAAGTAGGAGGTGAGTGAAAATGAGAACAGTGACAAAGTTTTTCCCCCAAAACCTCTGTATCCGCACATTTTTAACTTCTCCTTGATCCCAACTTAAAGACACAGTCGGTTATTTTCCCCAGTTATGTGCGTTTTGTCCTGGCTGGTCAAAAGGACCAAAAATTCACACCAACTTTTCTCAAGGGTAGTTAAAAATAATGACCTGTCACAGGAGGATGGAGCGACACCAGCATCCCTGGTACAGTCCTCCACCCCTCAGACCTCCAGGGCCAGGATGTGGATGTAAAAAGAAATGCAGCTTCCAGATAAGTAATAAATACATGAAGGTATTGCCCTGCCTCAGTATGGAGGTGACCCCAAGGAGCAGCAGCATGGGGAGGTCACTGTGCCCGTCCCCTCACCCTACTCACAGGTGCAGTGGCTGGGTTTGGAGAGGATGGGGGAGGATGCCTGGAGAAGCCCTGTCTGAGTCCTGTGGTTAAACAGGTGCTCTGCTGAAACAAACACAAAGCTCCCACAGCAAGGGCTGCTGGAGGTGAGCAGACGTTTACACACAAGCTATAATCTGTGTTTTAATCCCCAAAAATATATATGCATAGTGAACATAGGTTAAGGCCAAGTAAAGTGCATGATGTGCTCTCAAACCAGGTGAAGAACTTTTCCCTCAAAGGGGAAAAGCAGAGCAGAGGTTTTAGAGCTTGAAGCCCCATTACCTGCTCATTTATGCTGCTCTTTCTCAGGGCCTTTGGGTCCGGAACATTTTGCTGAATTCCTGAGAGGTGATGAGGTGTGCTGCTAAGTTTTCCTCCAGTCTTCTCGAACTCCATCAATCCTAGTTATGACTGAATTTTAGGATTTTGTTCATTTAACCAGCTAATAAATAAACAATTCAGAGTCGGTGTTATCCTCTGATATGATTGCATCATGGCTAGGCTTTGTTAACGAAGATTTGGGAAGGCTCTATCCACGTTTGTTACAGTATGATTGCATGAACTCAAGTCAAAACCACCAGCAACTTTTTTTCCAGCTATGCTGCAAGACATCTCCTTCACTACTGACAGAAAAAGCAGCAGGTATTGAAAACCTTCTGCAGTAAGACCCCTCAAACCATTTTCCTTTAGGCATGACATCTGCAGTCAAAGAAGCCTGTCCTCATTCAGATTCCATGTAACAGAACCTGATCCCTCTCCTGCCACAGGGAGGTTTCCTACATCATACAGTTGCCTCCAAGTCCCTTCATCTTCCACCATTTATAGCTCTCAGTGAAGGTCCTTCTGCACCCCAGCTCTTTAACCATGCCCTTGCCAGTCCCTCATACCCTTGGCCTCAGCTCTGATAAAAGTAAAAAGAGCACCACTTTGCTCTCTTTTGCCTCCCAAAGCTGCAAAATCAGGAGCAGCCTTTCTGTCCTACATCTTCCCCAAGCCCATCTCTCCACCACACCAGGGCACCATGGGTGACCTTGTGCTGGAGCTGAAGATCCTCTTGGAGGTTTCAGGGAGAGAAAAAAAACCACTACTGATCTTTGTCTGCCTCCCTCTTCCCTCACCCAGCTGGCTACTGCTGGGAAATCAGTTTTGCTCACAAGAAGCAAACCGTACTCATCCGTTCCCATGAGGACAGAAATTATGTACTCATCCAGCTGGCGGCACAGCCTGGCCCTGATGTGGGGCTGTCAGACCCCAACCAGTGTGTGGGGGAAGAAATCACATGGGAGAGGTACTTGTGCTTTCACAGTGCTGCAGCTCTTTTCTCTCCCACTGTCTGGCAGCTCACCCACAGCTAATGTAGGATGCAGGCTCAGAGGGGCAGCAGTACCCTATGGCAGATGTAGGGACCACATAAAGGCAGGACAGCATGGAAAAGGCATATCCAGATCTGTACTGGAAAAATTGGAGAGCTGGTACTGGAAAAGGAATGTCAAGGCTCAGGAAAATTGTTGCCAAGGTTCAGTTTTAAGTACAATAGTGTAACAAATTGATGTTTTGGGTAGTAAAGATTTTGGGCCAAAATTCACCTGCAATCAGCTGGTTCATACAATGTTTTCAAACAAAGTCAGACTCAATTAGAAAATCTGCAGTTCAAGATTTAAAAGTTTTTCACTTGAAGGTTAATGTCTTTTTAGCCTGGTTACTTCTAAATTGGGTAGAGCATGTCTATCCAACTACAAACTCTCAGCTAGCAGCAGGACATCCAGACTGTCCTTGAAATGTCACGTAAAATAATTTGTACTCTCAGTAATTCACTTCTTTGAGGTTCTGATTGTTGATATATTGCTACCAACAGAGTATACAGCATTACAAAAGAGAACAACACTTTGTACCTCAAATGTCTTGACTTCAAAGCATTTAAACTTTATAAACAAAGAGACATAGCCTCAGTGTAGCACCAAAGAAAGCAATTTATGTAAGCAGAAAGTCTGGAACAAATAATTAAAACATGAGACTAAACAAAAACATTTGTGAGTTTGTTGAAACAACTTTGAAATATAAACTCATTTTTTTGTGTATATTTATTTGCACTTTACCTAAGGGTGCCCTTTCTTACTTGTGTTGCATCTGGAAGCACATCAGTGGTAGCCACGCGGAGCTCACTTGTCAGGCTCTTTTTCTGGCGTGCCCCTGCCTCAATCCGGAGGCAGCTTGGATGTGTCAACCTCTCTGACAGTGTACAAACTCTTATTCTAAACATCCAGGTGAAAAACAGCAGTAGCATCCCTCAGCTTATCTCAAAGCCACAGCTCCACAGCAAGTATCTTTCTTTCTCTTCTGTTACCTATTAGAGTTTTGCAGGATTTCCAAACACTAGCTCCCAAAAAACGTGTTTTGGATTATATACTCCATTTTAACATCACAGTAAGCCACTTCTCATGGCAATGAGCAGTCGTGGTTGGGAAAGGAGTTATTTTACTAATTTGTCTTCTCATCCCACATCCCGCAGGAGCTGAAGCAGCCCCTCAGGGATGGTGAGGAGAAAGACACTCTAAGGCAGCTTTGGGGGCTTCAGGAGTAGGGAAAGGCAGCTCAGCGCATCCCAGAGCAGCGAGAGGAGGCTGCGGGGCAGTTTGGTACCAGCGCTGCCACGATGCCACCCGCGATCCCAGCGGCATTTGGGGCTCTGCCATCCCGGGCTCCCGCGATCCCATCGGGATCCCATCGGGATCCCCGCTCCCTGCCCTCGGGCTCCCGCGATCCCATCGGGATCCCATCGGGATCCCCGCTCCCCGCCCTCGGGAGGCGCCGCTCGGGGCGGCCCCCCAGCCGCGATCGGGGGGCGCCCCCTGGCGGGGAGCGGGACAGCGGGGCCGGGCCGGAGCTGCGCTGAGCAACAACCCCCGGGAGGGGAGCAGCGACCCTTTTCACATCTTTAACATATACATGAACAACATTTGTTGCCCGGGATCACTCTGTTCCGTTTTGGTTGGGGTTTTTTTTTTGGTGTTTTTTTGTTGGTTGGGGTTTTTTGGTGGTTTTTTTTTTTTTAGATCAATGTTTTTTACTAGCAGGAGACAAGGAAATCAATCCCAATGCCTATTGGGATTTAACATCTAACTGTATTTAAAAAAATTAATTTGGGGCAGTTGCTTACCTCCCAGCTGAATCAAAGCCCTTTTCTGTACGCAAAGACATGCGTTTACTGTAGCATTTTTTGCAATAATATTGCTATGAAGAGGTACAAAATCCCAGAGTAAGGAAGCCAGGGAGCAGCAGCACTGCATAACTCTTCCTGTGCCAGCCCATCAACTTGAAGCTAACAAAACCATCAAGCGAGGCTGCAAAAGGACAAACCTCTTCTCCCAGAAGCTGTTTGTGATACAAGAAGGTTAACAGGAGAGGGATGGGTACTTAGGATCCTGCAGAACATGAGATCAGCAAAAGCTGATTGCTGTGTACTTACTTACCCACTGAAATTCTGACACTGGGTTGCACACCCAAGACTGACAGCCACGGGACCACAGAGGGATAGGGCCATGCATCCAGCATGCTGAGGTCCTACAAGCCTTGCTGTGGTGTCTCGTGGCTCCATAACCAGCTCCTAAAATTACCTCAGGTGTACTTACTACAAGCTGTAGCTGTGCATTTCAGTATAGGAAGACTCTTGCAATGCTGCAGGATGCATGATTTATACTGCAATAGAGCTCTGTGCCTTTTCTTTTTAAATAAAAGTGAGAGGGGTGAAAAAAGAAAGAAGAAACAGGGAGAACTACAGAATAATCCACTTTGAGGAAGATTCTTCAGGTGTGATCCTTAGGTGACCTGCACAGGGCCAGAAGTTGGACTCAATGATCCTGATGGGTCCCTTCCAACTCAGCATATTCTAAAACACTTTAAAAAAGAAAACTTTAAGAGATTTATCTCTTTAATTTGTCAAAACATTAAGCCTCTAATTACACTGCTCTAAGTACTCGGGTAGCCAAGACCTTCTTCTAGCAGAGGAAGTATGCAGAGGCCTGGTATTCTGAAACCAAAGCTAGTCCCACTGAGACACTGCAACCAGTGTTAATAATCACAGTGATTTGTATGTCTTAATACCCCTAGTCAAGACTGCAAGCCTTGATGGAAAATTTTGGCTTTTACATTTCAGAAGTCAGAGCATAAAAGAACCTCTAAAAGCTACAGGCATATTTAAAAAAAATGCAAACAAAACAACAAAAACCCCACCTACAAATAGAACCACCAACCAACCAAAAAAGCACCAACTAACAAAATCCCCAAACCCCACAGCCACCAATATAATGTGTATAACACTGTTACTTATTTAAGGGTTAATACACAGTTCCGAGAAAATGGGCACGTCTGTAGCACAGCATCTTCCACTGGGCTTTCCAATCTACAAATACTGCTAATACACAGAAAGATGCTAGAGTTTTAATGTCATCTCTGATCACACAACAAGGAAGGAACTCCTTGAGAATCTAATTCGATTGTCCAGGAAAAAGCTGGAACTACCAATTTCTTTTTCAAAAAAGAAATCGGAAATTAAAAAAAAAAAAAAAGAACAAGTAAATTTTCATTTTCCCCATTATCTCTGCAAACTAATACACCGGACAAGAGAACAGTTTCATGACCTGAACACTATCCATACACCAGATAGATATTTTAGATTCAGTAGTGGGAGGCAAAGCAATGCATCATTACCCTGTTTCTTGCTGGCTGTATCAGAACCACAGCACAGCTGCTGAATACCACGAGATCAGACTCATCATAAAGTGGACAGAATAGAATAGCCCAGGTAAACACAACAAGTTTCAGCTCCTCATACTCCTGCTTTCAAGAAAGGACCAGACTTTTCTTTTTATGGCAGAACTGTATTTAATTAATTTTTGTATGCAAATCAAAAGAACAAACAAAACATTATTGTATCCAAGTGAAATAAGCCAAACCAGCACAAATTAATATTTAAAAAATACTACAAAGAAAGATGAAGCAGGTAGAGTGAAAAAGCTTTTCAATTCCATTTCTTGCAAAATTACATTCTGATACCTTGCACACACATGAATGCAGCCCTCAGTGGAAAAAAAGTCCAGTACAAAATAGTTTTAAACCCACATATTATCATACTGCAATGAAAATAAATTCACATTTGAAGAAAGCCATCACATTTTATTTGTCTCTTCAGTAACGAGATTATTGCACAAAACAATCATGTGATTTTTCTCACAATCATTAATATCTTAGAGCCTTAGTGATTCTAAAGGTGATGTTGTGAGGTTCCAACATTTGTTGCTGCTCCAGCACATCACATAAAACATACATACTAGTTTATACAAACGAAATGTGTTTAGCTGGTCAACTGAATTCTTTCCTTCTCATGCATCAACCCCAACAATAATGATTTTGCTGCACTGATTAAACCTTGTGATTCTCTGGTGACCAATTTTGACTTCTGCTGATGATACATGAGAATAAATTATAATCCAAGTAATACCCGAGGTGGGCTGACTTCATAGGATCAACACAACAAAAGAGCAATCAAACCTATTTCTCATTCAAGCAAGCTCACAAGTGCAAAAATAGGCCACGCATTGAGAACTGAGCTGTATTCTTCACAGAACCAGATCCCAAAACAGAACTGCACTTCAAGTTCACTGTTGCATAATAAAAATGTCCTGAGATCCTTTGGCTCAACTGAGGTCTCATTGGCAGGTAGAGCTCCAGGAGCAGCCTAACTCAACCTCAAGCAATTTACTTAACCCAAAAGTCAAATTGCTCCACTGAAGCAGTAAGGTAGAGTTCAGTTTGAAAAAATGGTCTGAGACTACTAGGAAAGAAAAACATTAAACCAGAACTAATTAAAAAACCCCACAATCGCTCATTAAATCTACTGGATAGACTTAAACTGAGACACAGAAAGAAATTATCTGACAGTCTTGTTGCAGACAGCCTTGAGAGCATGTTAGTAGTATTGTTTCAAAATGATAAGATGAACAACAGAATAAGCATTTATTAGCACCAAAGGCAACATGGCATTTCTCAATTTATATCTAACTCCCAACTACAGAACACTTAGCTGTCAGCTCCACCACCAATTCTAAGACCTGAAACATCCAAATACTAAGAAGAGTACCAACAGTACAATCAAAGACACTTTGGGTGATTGTACCACTTCTTGCAAAACACAGTGGAACTCTACCAAATCAGTGTGACTACCACAGCAGTGCAGTTAAAACATGCTTCACTTATTGTTTTATGTTTTTAATCAGTATTATTCAAAACAAGTATAAAAGTTGGACCAAGTTAAATAGAAAACATGGTTCCACAGGTGCTACTTATGAGATCAGAAATGTTTGGGTGTTTTTATGGTTCATTTTTCACAGCATCGACGTCGTGAAGGGTAGGGGCAAAACGTTAGGACAGCTGGCCACAGTCAGTAATGACAATCTTTTTGGAGGGCTTTCCACTCTTGGAA
This sequence comes from Pseudopipra pipra, assembly GCF_036250125.1. NCBI lineage: Eukaryota > Metazoa > Chordata > Aves > Passeriformes > Pipridae > Pseudopipra > Pseudopipra pipra. The sequence goes on from NC_087556.1 coordinate 12,325,528, forward strand.
CCAAAACTCTCAATTTTTTTCACGACATCCATTCCTTCCTTTACGTGCCCAAAAACAACGTGTTTTCCATCTAGCCTGCAAAACAAATACACAAGGGCAGTTTTACTTAAAACAGCACAAAGACTGACTAAACCAAGCTTTGTGAAGGGGTGTTAACAGTTCTTCACAGCTCTCACCTGCTGATCAACTCTATGGCGAAGGCACAAGTGCTCTACAAGTGACAGGAAATACTTTTAGCTCTGGACTTTAGAAGCAGTTTGAGGGATAGTGACCTTGTGACTCTCATAGCCCTTCCTCCCTCAAGTAGCACAAAATAATTTATTTCCATTGGAGTCAAGTAATTTGGAAATAAAAACAAACCAAACAAGAAAAATCCATCAATCCACAAACAAACAAAAAACCCCCTAAGAAAACCCCAAACTCTCCAGATTCAGGCATCACTTCAGGAGGCTAATCTGCAGGGCTGAGAACCTACCAGTCAGTTTTTGCAGTACAAATGAAGAACTGGGATCCATTTGTATTGGGTCCTGCATTGGCCATTGAAAGAACACCTAGAACAACAGAAGCAGATTATTAGATTGGTGTAACAAGTTTGCACCAGAGAAGACAAACTTCCTCTGCACCTTTAGGCTAAAGCTGGACAGACAGAAGATGTGATGATCTCACATTGCCTCCAAATGATTTCTAATGCCAACTTCTTGCCTTTCACTATTCTATTCCCTCCTGCCCAGCCTCCCTTTATTCCACAGCAAGAGTGTTAGCAATATAATTGGTTGTACGTGTCCTGAACATGACTAACACCAGATAAGCTCTACTGTGCTTCAACAGCAGCAGTAGCCTCCTGGGATGAGGAAGTAACAATGCCAAAAAGAGAGACTACAGAATTAGATCAGATGTTTCTCTGTATGGTCTTTCCTTTACTTTTCTGGCTTTAATTTGAGCTCTAAAAGGATGTGCCCGTGTTACCTAGTAAATAAGAAATCCCAGATGTCTTTGTTTTACTCCTGCATCTAAGTAAAAATTGAAGTCTATGACTTATGAAAGAAGAAAATAAAAGCAGTAATTTCACCTTTGCAAAATTTGTAAGCCCAGTATGGGCTGACATCTATTTGTACAACAGTCTACACAAATAAGAACATGGCAGGGACAACACATTGTTAAACCTCCTTGATGCTTCTTCAATTACCAAGTGCCTCACAAACCTAAAAAACCTTATTTTTTAAAACATGTCTTCATAAACAATGCTTCATTATAGGTTATAGTCATCAGAAGGCAGAAGGAACATGTTTATTTACCAGGTCCTACGTGCTTCAGTATGAAATTTTCATCTGGAAATCTGCTGCCATAAATGGATTTTCCACCGGTTCCATTATGATTTGTGAAGTCACCACCCTGAAACAGAAATGGTTATTAACTCCACAAGCACACATGCATTATTTTACATTGAAAATGATGCTACTGAAAATATACACACTCGTTTTAATTTAGAAGTGACAACATCAGCAAATTTTCTTCCAGTTAAGAATGAGTATGGCCACTCAGTTTAAAACCATTTAACTAGCTGAAGATAGAATCAGGCAAAAAGTAGGGGGAAAAAGCCTTTCTCCCAAATGTGATGCAACAAACAGCAGTAATTTTAAGACACATCTCAAAGGCCTCAAAACCAAATCACCCAAGTTCATCACCATTGCAAGACCTCAAAACTCTTTTGTTCCCCTTCCTTTCTTCCAACATGTATGAATATTGATCAGGATCTCCATTATTACTATTTGCTATTTCTAGGTCTTGTTGTTTAAGTGTTACACCTAGACTATTTTAAACTTCTCCCAGCTACAAGCTGCTTGCCAGAACAGATGACAGATACCTGTTTTAGGTTAGACACAAAAAACCAGTTCAAACAAAAACCCCAGCAACAGTGACTCGCAGAGGTAGCTCCTAAACTGGTTCCGGCAATCTGTCATCTCCTCTCCCAGGAGTGACACCACCCATGTCGTCAGAGAACTCATACCCAGCAGGTATTGCACGTGACACTCATTGTCCCATCCTCACCCCAAGTAATCTATTACAGGTGGTGTTACAGCCACTCCTACACAGTCCCAGAACTATGTTCTGCATGCCACGTGGAGACACCCAAACTGCCAGGTTCCGGATATGATGGCCTTCAATTAGGCCATACCCATTGCCTGAATCATATTAACACTCCATCTCAACAAGTGGAAAGGTCTCTACTGTCTTCTCTCAGTTGAAAATTGTTGAAACCTATGACAGCATTTCCACTTCAGCAATGACCTCCGAGTAATTCCTAAACATCAATTCATCATCTCACCACACCAAGGAATCAACCGTCTAGTATCCTCATTCCAGGTCCATTTGTGGGGACAAAGCAAAGAGAACACTTACACAGAACTTCACAAATTAGTGGCAGAAGTCAAAGTAGGATTCCTACTTTTTTTTTCATATTTATGTATTTCTGATCCCAGAAAGACTTCTAAACTCTGTCCCTTTGCCAGTATCACAAAACCTTAATTTGCATTTAAAAGGCAAGAAAATAGGTCCTTCACAGCACATCTGTCCCCTTTCTCTTCTGAGAAATAGGTCACACAATCAGGGCCTCTTGTTTCAACAGATATATTTTTTTGTTTAAAAAAATAATTAAGGATGGGAGACCATCACAGTCATCAGTTAATAGATAAAGCATGCTTACTATGACCTTCATGTTGGATATTTTTACAAAGCTATTCAACAATGTAATATTGTTGAAATGTTGCTTTTTCTAAGGGAAGAGAGGACCACCAGGAATCACACATTCCAGTGCACTACAGCAGCTGCATCCTGCTCATCTGCCAAGCACAGTAGATAAAAAGGCTTTAAGAAAGGCCTGTTGTTATTTTTGTTGCTCCTGTTCAAGAAAAAATTGTCAATGCACATGGAATCTTATTCAGAATTTCAAAAGATTCATGCTTTAAACCGAAACAAATTCCATCTCAAATAGGTCATCCCAAAAAATCGACCCCAACTGACTTCCCCTCCATATTAGAGAGACATTTGAAAAAAAAAATATTTAAAAAACATTCTCTATTGTGAAAAGATTATTCTACTTGGAATAACGAATGGACACATCGTTTTCTTAGCTCCCTTAGTTGATTGTCATTCTACCCATACATAACTGCTTCTCACAAGCAAGTGCTGTTTTGCCACCTATGCCCCACACTATAGTACACTGCTATACAACAGCAGAAAGCCTTCAGCCAGGCTTTTTTTTTGACAGTGTACACATAATTTACATTTATTTGTACAAAACAACAGCCACTGCAAAAAGATCAGAAATGGAAGTCACACTGTCACTTCTTTATTGTGTAGTTAGCGAAAACTAGAGCAGAGCCATTTCAAATGTTAGTACTAGTCTGTTTCTAAAATATACAAATAACATAAATAAATTTAATAGCAAAAGGAAAAAAAAAATTACCTGGCACATAAATGAAGGAATCACTCTGTGAAAAGTGGATCCTTTATACCCAAAACCTTTTTCACCAGTACAAAGTGCTCTAAAGTTTTCTGTGAAAACAAAGCATAAAGTATTATATTCTGCATCATATATGGCAATACAAACACACCTAGACTATGTCTCAAGTTTCTATGTTTCAAAAATTTTACTGTATCTTTAGAGTATTATTGATTTATTAGTTATTATGATACTTTAAAAAAAATCTCTGTTATAAAGCTAAGAAAACAAAGCTTATTTAGCTTCAGAACAGGGTACAAACACAATCCTTTTCCATCCCATCTCCCTTTTATTTTACTGTTATATCTTAACTCCAATACCCTGACCTCCCCCACCTTTGCCTGGGGTCAAAGGTTTCGTTTTCTGACTTTTATGCCTCTGTTCTCTATAGTAATTGTAAGGATTATGCCTTTTTTTAAGGACATTCATCTACTACAAACTGAAAGAAATATACCAAGTTTTTTTCAGAACTAAATCAGTAGCTGAGGAAGGAAACGTGATAAACCATGAAAACTTTGTAACACAAATGTACTAATCAGCTAGTGACGAGGAAAACAAAACCCCATATGCTCTTTGGAAACTCTAAAAGAGACCACTCCCCCTTTGATTTACCCTTCCCCACTTGCTCTGGGGTTTGATTTTAAAGCAAACTAGTGTGTTTTTTAACATATATATTCACCACTGATAACCCAATATATGAACTGTACTACCTCGGTGCAAATTACAAAATAAAACCATTTGAAAGAATAATGAATTCCAACTCCCCGCTAGCACTTCCTGTCACATTTCTTGATTAAAAAATGAAGATGGAAATAGTTCTAAAGGGTAAAAGAATATTCTTGTTCCTGCAAATCACAATCTAAAACTTAAATAGTTAAGTATGAAATTTTGGAGATGCTGCCTTACCTGCTGTCTTTGGAACCACATCGGCTTTCAGCTGTTAAAGAAAAATAAACCAACAAATTTATAGGTGAGCTTTTTCATATGCACATAGAAAAACTTCTACATGGGAGACTGGTAGAACTGAACCCTCTCCCCAAAGTGATGAGCTATCTGAAATCACAAGCCACCAAAATTACATGAATACCTTAAAACTTCCCAAGCATTTGGCTAGTAATGCTAAATATATCCCCTCAATGCAACTTTTAGCCAGTTAATGAAGAACACTTTGAGCAGTGCCTAATGATTTCATTGGTCAACATGGTATTTTAGCAAAAACTAAGATGAATCTTTATGATGGACTCCAAAGATCAAAGCCAGTTTGGATACAACTGGAGATACCAAAGTCTGCCCAGCACAGTCAGCTGTTGAAATTTGCAAAAGAGGCAGAGCAGAAACTGTATATGAAAATCAACTCATGAACTTACACAGACATTGTAACCTACAAAAACTTCTGATTTGGATTAATAATGATCTTTTTACTAATCCTAAAAAGGGATATAAAAGTGGCCATACCAGTCAGGCCAAAGTTTTACCCAGCTGCACATCCTGACAGTAGCCAGCAGCAGACACTACTGTGACATAGTGCATAGAAACAGTATGGCTGTGGCAAGAATTTAATGTTCCTTCCCTAGGAAACCCTCCTCAGATTGCTATAATTTGCAACTGAATCTAACCACAACTTAGCCAAAGATTCAAGGCAATGCTGCAATGCATTCAGATTTTCTGTCAACTGGGCACAGTAAAAATATTTAACACGGAAATTAAATGCTGCTGCAAGAAATACAGAAACACTTATGTTATTTTTTATAATACCATCTAGATATTCACTATATCTCACTGATGAATAAGGTACTTGCACAACAACATTTTTACCTGTGACTCCCTGAAACAATACCTCCTGAGAGCACACGAGCTAGGAGAATCCAATTAATTTATATGTTGCAACTTTGAATGAATAAAAATAAACTGGGCTCTAGTCTCAAATGAACCCCTTTTAGAGAGAACTCTTATGACTAATTTTTTTTTAAAAAATATCTCTGTGAATACAGACCCAGAGACGGTGCTAGAGGCAAAAGGCCACACTGAATTTCCTCAGCAGGGGAGCACTGGGAAGAGCTTCATTCCCTCTACAGTGCGTGGTTCTGGAGTGCAGCCCTCACTCCTTCCCATACTCAATGCATTTACCTGAACGGTGTTCCCGTTCAGGCCTTCTTCACATGTACAGAGTACAAAGTACTTCTTTACAGAGTACTTCAGAGACCGGATTTTTACAGGTGGAACCAGCTGCTACCTGGCTGTGGAGCCTGCTGCTCATCCCAACAGCGCCGCGCCAACCTTCCGCTCCACGTGGAGCGGGAAGCCCAAGGAGGCAGCGCCTCAGGAAACTGACAACCAAAAAAATCAAACAACGAGCACCATGGAAAAATTGGACGAGGCTGGAGGCGCGATGGAAGGGCTCCAGGAGCCGGCTGCCCCAAGAGCAGCCAAAGGCGGGGACCTCCAGTGCCCGCTGGGACCCCGCTCTCTCCTCTCGAGCCAGCAGTACAGGACAGCAGCAGGCTTATCCTTCTTCAGTATTTCAGCTCACACTCAATGGTTTAAAATCATCTTCCTCCGAGGCTCCCCACCACACCAGCCCGGGTCCGAGCTCTGTCCTTCCCGCCTGGAGGGGCTGTCCCGCCTCCCTCTCTCCCCGGGAGCGGAGCCCCGAGGGCGGCCGGGCAGCAGCTCCCATGAGCGGGCGAGTCCCGCCATCCCCGGGCCCCCGTCCCGCCCCCTCCGCGGCCCCGGCCCCGGCCCTGCCCGCCCTGACCTTGCGGCTCCGCGGCCGCCATGCCCCGGGCCCGGCCGCGCTCGGCTCGGCGGGCAGCGTGCCCCGGGCCCCGGGCGAGCTGCAGCCCCGCGCCCCTACCTCCAGCACCACGCGTCCCAGCGGCTGGTTGTCGGCGCCCACGTCCAGGTACACCACCGGGTTGGGCGGCCCGGCGCCGGCCCCGCTGCAGCCGCGAGCGCCGGCCGCCCACATGCAGGCGAGCCCCGGCGGCGGCAGCAGGTCCCCGGGCGGGCGAAGCAGGCGGCGGGCGGCGCTCAGCGCCAGCATCCCGCGGGCAGGCGACAGACAGTGACACACCGACAGACGGACACCGACACACGGACACCCGGCCCTTCCCCGCGGCCTTTATGGGCTCCGCCGCGGCGCCGCAGCGCCCGCTGGCGGCCGCGCAGGGCGAGAGGGGCAGGGGCGCTGCGGGACCGCGGAGCGGGCTCGGCCGAGGGTGCTCGGTTTGTCTGTTTCTCTTCTTTTTTGTTTGTTTGGGGTTTTTTTGTTTGCTTGGTTTTGTTTTGGTGGTGTTGTGGTTGTTGTCGTTTTGCACATTTCCTCACAGCCCCTCACCCCCAGGGATCAACAGAGACGGCGAAGTTTATCTAAAGTTCCGTAATTTCACACACGGCGCCTTCGGGCCCGTCCGCGGAGCACCTTGGCCGGGAAGGCCGTGCGGCCGTCACGGGTTTGGGATAACCGGGAGTCACGGGCTGCCCGTGCCGCGTTACTCACCGGCAGCATCCCGGAGCTGCGGCATCGACACGCGTCGGGACAGATGGGCGCTCCTGAGTCACCCCCGCACCGCAGACCCCGGGGTGCCACGGCATCGGTCCATAGCCCAGCCTCGGCTTTGGTGCGAAACCTGCCCCAGGGATTACAAAAGAGAGTAACAGCAATCCAGTTTACTATAGTTTCACTATAGTTTACAGTGAAATATTGTTATAGTTTTTATATGAAAATAACAACACCTATCATTTAAACTTTTCCTAACTTAGTAACTGAGATGAAATATGTACTTAGTACATATTTCAGTCATGTTCAGATATTACTTTCAAGTCTTCTCCAGTTCCCATCCTGATTCCATATATTAGTACTTCCAAAAGTTTTTCGAATTTGTAATGTCACAAAATGTCTTTTATAAAAAAAAAAAAAAAAAAAAAGAAAATCAAGGGTTATTCTAATAGTTATTTTCACATTCCTTGTATTATAAATTAAGTTATTCTGATGAAGGTTGGAGTAATGCAGCCATGCAATACAATATGACAGAATCATACAAAGACAGCCCCTACATGAGGAACAGTAAACTTTCAATCCCACCTAAATTCTTTGTGTCAAGCAGCTAAAAGTGCCTTCATCACTGACATTCACTGAAATGACAGAAAGCTATCCGTCAAGGCACTGCCCTGACCACAAAGACCAGGGCAGAACTACAACATGCAATTACAAACAAGTGAGAAATCCTAGATGAACACCGTTTTTCAGGCACACACCCCAGAGAGACCCACAGATCACACCCCTGCACTGCTGATGCTATAGGGATGACCATAGCAGGTATCATGCTTTGTAACTACAGAACCATGTTAAGTTACGTCAAAAGGTCCATCTTGTCCTGAATGTTCAAAGGAATGACTAAGGAAGAGTGAAAACAGGGAAGGGGTGTAATATAGGCCAATATGTTTTCAATCTCCTACTGCTTTCATTCCAGAGAACTTCCCAAGCTGGATGTGACTTTGGTATGTAGTAACCTTTTTTTTTTCTCCTGTGTACTTATCCACTCATTGGACCTATCTTAACTGTTAGCATCAGCAGTTCCTTGGCAATGAACTGGAAGCTGCTGTTCCATAGGCCTGCTGACCAGAGCATCAAGAATTTGTTTGTTTTGAATACTGCTCCTGTTACCTTCACCTACTGTACCCTACTTGTGTTGGAGGAGGCAAGTTGATTGGTGTCTATCTGTGTCATAGAGCAGCTCTCCTCCTCTCAGTCATTTCAAGACTGAAAAGTCATGGCCAACTCAGTTATTATTTAAAAGAAATCTCCTCCATGTCTTTGGGGTCATCTTTATTGGTTTTCTCCAAGCTGTTCCACTTTTATGGATTTTTTTGCGACCAAGTATCCAAGATAAAGATGAACAATTACTTACTTTGTACATACAGTGCCATGATGGTATTTTCTATTCCTTTACTAATAATCTAAAGGTGATTTTTTTTTCAATAGTAGCTAAATCAGTATGAATCTTCTACTTTGTTATATCCTCTCAGCTTCAAGTCCATTTTTGGACTTTCTCTAGTGACCATAAAAAACCTCACCCTCTTTTTTAATGTTTTAATTGCAGTAGCCACTAGAAGCCCAAATCAAAGTTAGGTGTTCTGTGCATACCTGTAACAACAGACAGTTCTGGCCCTGAAGGATTTATTATTTAATAAACAAGACAAAAGATGAGCAAAAGAAAATACCATCTTGTTTCACACTTGGGAAACACAGGCAGAACAGCTTTGAACTGTTTTTGTAAGAGTTCACAGATGTCTTTGGTAGAACAAACAATGCAGTTTTCCTCACTTGCAGACTTGGTGAGAAGGCAAAACAACTCTCTTTCACAGTGGTGATTTTTTTATTTGAGAATATAGACTGAATTATTATCTTTAGGCTTTGGCAATAAAGCTACTAAATCACTTGTTATGGCCTACTCCTGCAGAGTCAGATGAATTAAAACTCGTGCAGGCAGTTTGACTAGGAACTTGTGAGTTACAGAGGTCACTTTCCAAGGAGGACAGAAAAAGGTCTCCAAAACTGTCAAAGACCACTATATCACTGCCAAGTGAGGCTTAGAGTTAGCTCAGGAAACTGAGATTATTTTAGGGAACCTTAGAAAATAGCCATTTGAAGATATGTTCGTTGTTGGAATTCTGCAACATGTGGCTCGGAGATAAGTACATTTGGCTGGAAAACGAGCACACTCCGCACTAGATTAGATAGGCAACAGAGTGTGGTTGCACAGACAAAAGCCAAGATAAGGTGCTTCAGCAGAGCTGTCAGGGAGATGGGTACCTGCCCTACAGATTTCATCATACTCTCTCCCCCCATCTCAGAAAATGATATAGAAGTTACAGATGGATAAACAAGGAGGACCCTTTTGAAATTAGTTTCTAAGGAGATATTTTTAGAAACATACCTATGAAAGGACCCTTCCTGTGTTATAGCAGAGAAATTTCTGCCCAGGAAAAAGATCCTTAAATGATGCAATTGCAGAACTTCATACTGATACACTACTTACAAGTCTTTGTAAACAAGCCTATTGAGTAACTGAGTAAATATTACCACCATTGTGCCAAGATGGACAGGAAACAACAACAGTGGTTAAGTGGCTCTTCTAAAGAAACAGAAAGAATAAATGCTTGAAAGATGACCTGAATTTGAGAATTTTGATTTCAAGGGTCTTGAAATGGTGATATGCCTTCCTGACTCTGACTGTGTGCCTACTTGTTTATGACACAGGAGGTGTTGTATTATTCAATCTTTGATTGCTTCTGTTGGATTTATCTTGGCAGCTGCAGCAAGACCACATTTTGCAACCTGCTAACTGCAAGAGTGGAATTCCATGGAACTCACCTTTGTCTGTGGTGCACTTTGATATGCTCTTCATGGGGCTGTATCATTGGACCATGCAAATAAAAACTCAAATATAGGCTGCAGCAACCTACTATTAAGTGCATTTCACAGGAACATCACTTGATACTGTGATACAGGGAATTCCCATGGTATTGATTTTAACATTCATTATAAGAACCTTTGCACATCTGGGACATGGTTATCTCAAGGACTCTGCTAATCTGGACTGTTAGCTGAGGGAGAGGTCAGACAGGTACTCAGCTTGATTTTAAGTGAGGAGAGCAGGAATTTGCAGTGGGCATTCCCACCCCTCGCCTGCAGAGCCTGGTTGTGCTGCACTTCAAAAGACTCAGCCTAATTTTTTCTTCAAGGTTTGACTAAGATAGAAGATGATTTAAGACATGGAAAGTATCTCTATGATCTGTATCTATGATATGCATTTATTTATGAATGGGGACTAGAGTGGCGGAGATGGTGAAAGACCTTTCCATTTTACTAAGTGATTGCAGTGTGAAATTAAACTATACAAGAGCTCAAAGGGCACAGAGTAGCCACACAGGTACACTTACAGATATAAAGAAAAAATGCTAATAAATATTTCCCCCAATCAAGGTTTCCTCTTAGGAACTTGTAGTATCTCAGCTCACTATGTGAACCTTCTCACCAGCACACGTTGTACATAAAGGAGGAGTTTCCCCTCATGACTTCATACTAATTACCTGCAAATAGTCATACAAGAAAAACCTCAATCCACTCATGCTCTTTACAGCTGTGATTAGCATTTTCGTTTCAGAAGTTCTGAGTGACATTGCTTGCCTGGAATTCATTACTCCATCTCCCTGCATAATGCATGGAAACTCACTGCTAATATGTCAGATTACACAGTGCCTTTACACAGCACCCAGGGTACCTTGCAGCTGCTTGCAGCTTCCCAGAATTTCATCCATACACAACTACAGCTACTTGCAGATAGATCACAAAGCAAAACCAGAGGTGCACCAGACACTTCCTGTAATAACTGAATGCAAACAGGTGAAATAAAGGGAAGAGCATCATGCATTTAGCCTTTTAAGACTGACAGGGTGGTAATAAGACATTCTAGGTTGAGATGTAAAAAATTAATTTTACAAGTTAATTTTACTTGCAACTCAAGTGGGAAATGGTTGCAATGTTTACAAGAGGCACAGGGCCATGTGGGACCCATGGTCCCACGCAGCACATCACCAGCAGCACTCCAGATTTCCAGCTGTGTATTTTTCATTCTCCATCCCCACTATAGTACTTGATTCTTTAAAATTATTTTCTCGTGTGTCTTTTGTTTAATTTTGGTCCCTTTTTCTAATCTTCTCCCCTACCCAATACTTGTCAGCTTTCTACACACTTATTTTCCTTACACTGTCATGTCTTTATGACCTTTCTGCTCCGTACTATTTCTCGAGAGCTCTATTTTAATCAGCTGCCTGGTAAAGCCTTGGGTTTTCCTTGAGTTTGTCTTGTGTGCAAACCTGAACAATGACTCCTTGAGATAAACAGCTACCTCTGTACCTTGTACAAGATGAATCATCCTGTCTGCTCTAAACTAATTCTAAGAATAATCATAGACGTGTTTTTTAGTTGTAAAACTTCACAACAGGAGCTGAAAGCTAAAAATGATCAGATAGCATAAGTTTGAACAAGAATCACCTAGAAATTAAAAGCTTCACAGATATAACGAGACTAAAAAAAATCCCACCAGTTATTTTGTAATGAACAGCTCTGCTGGAACCAACCTCACCATACAGAATCTCTGAGATTCCTCTCTGCTTTTTTTGCAGTTTCTCTACAGAAAGGATCTCTTACCTTCAGCATGTAACAGCACTACTACATTAGCTAGCATGGAACCTTATGACACACTTATATGACATAATTGCACATGACCAACATCTGAATATACAATCTCCCTCCAACTGAGCTCACAAGTTTTCAGATGCAAATTAACATGTCACATTTACAATCAAACATAATTTTTGGATAATGAAGCATTTGGTCAAATATTTCAAAGTGCAGGGTAAGAAATTCTCTTAGTATTCAGAAGAGTCAGGAGTCTAGTTTTCCTTAACTTTTAATTCTGACTCAGTCACTTCAGCACATTCTGGCATCAGTTTCATAGTGGCCATAGGGAATTCATGCTTCTTTCCAGAGGGGGACCATCATTCATAACTTGGAAAGGGAAACTGCTAGGATTTCCTGTGAAGCAACATATTCTGAACAACTTTCTGAACCAGGTATTACCACCAGTCACTGGAAACTCATCAGATGGGTAAATGGGCAAGTTCAAAATTCACTGATTTTGCATGTCTTAAAAATGTACATTCTGAGAAACACAGAAATAAGGAAGTGAGCACTGTTTATAAACTTGAAACGTAAAAAAGTTGAATAAATGTAAATATGCATTAAAAACACAATAAGACTTCAACTCCAGAATTTCATTAAATAAGTGTGGGGAATTTCGATAGTTCTTGCAAACCAAATGAAGAAAACAAAAAGGATATAATCCTAACAACAGTTTGTATGTTTTTAAAAATATTTGGCTTTTTCTAGTGTTTAACTAGTTAAAATTTATTAAAATTAGCAACCTGTCCCTGTGTTTAAAATAACGTGTTGATATGAGAACAAGGTGACAAAATAAATGTGCCAGAATAGTCTAACAAAATCCAAAACAACTGACATCATAAACCAGCTGTGGACTAACTGGAAAGATTCAATTAAAAATGAAACTGGTCAAAACTCTTACCTAGGGGAAAACCATAATTGATAATCCCATATCTACCTCTTAGGATGTTTAATAAAGCCAAAAGGGTGTACAGGAACCAGTGTACTTAGAAGTGGTAAATAATGTTTTTGGAGAAGCTGACTTTACTGTAACTGGATCTATCAAAAAATACAGTGAGTTCAGTATTTGGAAAGGTACTGGACAAACCAAGCAGACATATTCAACAAACAGGGGAAAGAGCTTGATCTCGTCTAGTCCGCAAAAGAAAAGTATTTTAACAGAAGGCTGGACTTAAATAGCAGAAAACCAATTATTATAATCTAGGCAAGGAGTTTCTAGAAATGCAGATGAACTACCCAGCAAACCAACCAGTCAGTCCACCTGTGCCCTGCCGTGTGCTAACGCCTGTAGCAGTCATGACCTAATTGCTGTCTGCTTGCTTTATAAATGGAATTGCAGAATTGATTAGGTTCCTTGTGGACTACTTTTATATTCCCCTGGAAAATTCTGTAGACTGATGGAGCCAAGACATCTCAGCAGAAGCTTTCAGTGGTCTGTCTGATACAAGAAAAATCCTGTGTTCTTTTTAGAGAGAACAAGTCTGAATAGTGTGTTGAGACAATGACAGACATTAGTAGTAATATCCTACATTGAGTCAGTGGGATTTCAGAAAGTGGAAACCTGTAATAAGGTGACATACTGGTAATAATTCAAAATGTAAGAAAGAAAGGTTCATGACTGGAAGTTCACAATACAGGAAGACTTGTACAGACTTGGAATTTAAGCAGATAAAAGAGAAGTAGGTTCTGGTTAAATATACATAGAAACATAAGACTAGGTACCCAAACATAAAAATACATTTCTTAAAAGCAAACAGAGAAGGATAACAAGTGAAAGAATTCCATATAGCATATCAGGTAAGAGTTGTACAGCTGTTTTATATGCTGTCTAGCTTACTTCTTTAAAGGAAAGCAAGTGGCTCTATGCACAGGACTCCCATCCCCACTGTCCAAGTGGAAAAGAAACAAGGGGGTCCCTCTTCCATGTTTCTAACTGGTTTCAGTCTCTTACTCCTGTAAAAAGCACAATGAAGTGTATGGCAACAGAATACAATGGGCACAAACAACACAATTCAGAGATCCATACTGATGAGGAAGAGTAGAGAAAAAATGTAGGGAAATAGGATTGTTCTGAAGTTGTTCAACAATTGATTAGCACATGGAAAAACACAGAAGTCAGACAGATACTTGTGTAGGTGGCTGTCTGGAAGCACATCCAGAGTTCACGACACACAGAGCACACTGCCAGGATGTGGGACAGGAGATGGAGGAACAACTGGATACACACACTGTACCTGTCCTGAGGTCCTCAGGTGACATCTGGGAGAAACCCCACTTTCAGAATTGTTGTAGCCTCCTCAGACTTCAGAGTAAGCTTGAAAAATGTACAGTGCTTAGGAGATCACTCGAGCTCTTTGTACTTTGCTCCATCTGTACAGTGCTGAAGTGAGTTTGCACTATTTCTTGCTGACACTTCTGGGGAGCATCGGGGAAAACAGAATACCAAACCCAAAATATTTATTAATTATTTTCTGGAATGGATAAATATTTTTTCTGTTTCACTACTGAGTACACTATTTTATTATATTATCCAAAAAGTCCATTGTAATGGGTAGTGCCAGCAAGGAAGGCACAAATTGAGAGTCAGGAACAAATGATTTTTCCCAATTTTGAGAAAATAAATCCCTAGTCCAGATTTTTATATATATATGTATATATATACACACATATATATATTTATATATTTGTGTGTATCTCAATCAACAACAGGTGTGGAATAATTGCTATACATGCTTGCATAGATACTCATATTTTAAAAAGGTTAGGTTGTTCCTAGGAATTTGAATGCATTTCAAAGCTGGATTCAGAAAATGCCATACAAAAATACTGAGATACTTAGTAAACCTCCTTAAAGCAAGTTCTCAGATGCAAAGTGACTGGTGTCCACTGGGACAGGACCTGTGCATGCCATGGCTGTTGTTGATATGACCCTGTGTGTATTCCTCCTGTCAAGATTTAGTCTGCTTACAGCTGAACAGGTAGATAAATTAAGCAGACTTTGTAACTCAAAAGCTGCATTTAGAAACCAAACGCTTCAATGTTAAGATGGAGATGCATTAAGAAAAAAATTGTCTCATTTTAGTCATCTTCCAAGGTCACTCATTCCACTTTAATGACAGCTTCCAACTGAAAGAAAAGTATCAAATTTGTGAGAATGTAAAACAAAGGTGTCGCATGTTTAACCCCTCCACACATGCCAACACCAAAGAGAAGCCCTCCTTTCCTCTTATTCATATCACATAAAGATTTCATTTCAAAGTAATTATTACTTGTTTAGGAGACAGGCAGTGCCCTGCATGCTGAACAGCAAGTCACCAATACCTTGCTCAGCAGGGACTTTCTGCTGCATGATCCCATGCTTCTCAGTAAATTTGCATTCATAATCTTTTCTGTTATTCTCTGTCTCTTCTAGGGTGGTTCACACCTTACCTTTTCTGCAGCAAGTCCAGCTCGCTGACAAAGGCACATCCTGCATAACTGACTTCACACATTAACACAAACCGGGGAGGGCAAAAGGGAAGTTTGTGGTTTCAAAAAGAAACTGAAAATTTACAAAGCAGCTGCCAATTAGCCAGACCTTAATTTTGCAAATTTATTTAGGAAAAAAAATTTAACATGAGCAAATGAGAATACTTCAGTGTTACAACAGAGTATATAAATGTCTAGCAATAGTCAAATAATTTGATCTTTAAATACAAAATAACCACATGAACACCTAATATACAGGTTTCATCTGAATACATATTTATTAGATAAATATTAGGTTGTCACATCATCTAACTACATACAGTTTTGCAAGACTAAAAATCACAATTATTTTTTCTGACCAGTTTAAAGTATGAAATGATTGCATTGTACTGTACATACAATGTACAAACAAAGACAATGGCCATTTTTGCATGTTACCTCAGATTGTACTTTTTTTTTTTTTTTAATTCTCCCTCTGATCGTGATATCAAAAATTGTACAAAGTATGAATTTGGTTACAATTTTTTTTTAATCCCCGTATTTTTCTTCATTATTTCTGTAGCACCCTAAAAATACACAGGTGATAGACTAGTACACGTAAGCTAAATATTACATGTAGATAAAACAAAACAAAACAAAGGATCAGAGTATATTACAGAAGTGAAAGTGAAACAAATGCTGAGACTCCACAAACGCTAACAAACAGGATTCATTTTCCACATAAGATGGAGCTTCAAGCTTTTTATTTTCCTGCGAAATAAAAACAATGCACATTCCAAGGAAAATGAATGCATTTCTGTTAACATGTCTCTATTTGTCATTTACATATGTACAGCTGTCCCTTGAGTCTCCGCTGCAGACACTGGCGTGTATCTGTCAGTCCTATTAGTAATGTCTTGGCAGCAGAACTGTAGATCTCTGTGGGTTCTTTCCCAGATGAACTTCCATAGGGAAACGATTAAAAAGTAAACAAACAAAAAAAGAAGAATAAAAATACTACTGGAATCTCATATAATAATTAAGCTTTAAAAGAAATGACTGTGATTACCCTATTTGCTAGGTTTTTTTCTCTAAACTTTAACATGGCAGTGAACAGATAAAAAAATAACTAAATTTTCATTTAGAAGCTTTTTCATACTGACTATACAGTACCTGATTTTAGCTGACAGACAAGTTTTAAAACTGTCTCAAATGTCCAACATTTGGGTGATGGGTAAAAATTGTATTTTCTCTCTTAAGTTCTGCTTAGAAACCAAATGTTTCTGTAAGTTAAAAATGTCAACTGTCCGCTTTAATTATCTATTACTGTACAAAGCAGATGCCAACGCTGCTCCAAACATATTGCTAATATCTATGGGGTTTTTTTTTCCCTTTACGCTTTCCAACAGGTACTTTTAAATGATACATTTTAAATACTACCAGTTAGCAAAAGATCAATCCTTAACATACCTGGTTTAAAATACTAATGTTGTGTTTAAGAGAAAATTCATTTCAGGTGACTAACTTAGCTGCTCAGGAATCAGTGGAGAATGGAACATTAAATAGAATCAATTAAAAAAATCTGAGCAACCAGTTCCAACTAATAGTGAGAAATCTTCTTTATTCCCAAACCTATGGCTTAAGAAACTTACCCCCCAAACAAAAAAACCCGAACTCTAAGGGCACAAAGTCAGTTTATCATTAGCCACCCCTGCAAATGACCTCAATACCTATATAAAAAATGCAGGAAAAAACAGGGGGAAACTACTACAGTAAAATGGCTACAAAACACATCTGTATCCGCAACTGAAGAACGATCTTTCCTAGGAATTGTGTGATAGCAGGACCACACCACAACCATATTACCATGTATTACACCAAGGTATCTTTAATATTCTGCAGAGATCCTCTACAGGTTGTCAAGCCTACATAAGAAAAAAGACACTTCTAAGCAGAATAAAATATACTATACTGTTTCCCTCCCCCACCCACCAACATCCCAAAGTGTTACTGTGCCCCAGTTTCAGAGACCAAAGAACCAGTACAGTGACATAAATATGGTACCTTACAGATGTGCTACTTGCCTTAGTGCATCTTTACCTGGTCAGACAGCTGGTCCAAGGTGTTTTGCTCACTTGGGCAAACAAACAAAATCTCTGCCATTACCAGCTCACGATCACCCACAGCCAATGAACACAGGTCAGTTAGTTGGGCTTTCTTTTTCCCAAGGCAATCACTTATTATTATGTTTCCACGACAGAGCTGGGCCCTGACTATCCAGGTACTGCCTGATGTATCAATTTGTTCACACATAAATGGATATGAAATTTGGGCTAACTTATCAAAAGAAAACAAGGGGGGCAAAAAAAAACCAAACAAAAACCCAACTCCCTTATTCTGTTAAAGAACCCTCAATTTTCTTTTTTAAAAAAGGACCCATATTTTTCTTCAGACAAGGTATTTAAAAACACCAGCAAAAGTATAACCAGATCATGAAAATGTTGAATATTATCAAAGACGATACTAAAATATTCACAAAGATATTTACAATAGCAATTCTTAAAATAATTGATTTTGCATAATGAACAGCGCTTTTCTTAAAAAAACTTGAAAGAGGAAAAATATAAGTGTGGGACCATCTCTACATAATACGTTTGACAGATTCAATACTCCTACTGGAAAATAAAAGAACTAAACCGCCATTTCCTTTAATATCTACAGCAAGGTGCTGCTGACTAGCATATATATATCACGACGCATGTACAGCAGTAGTGGGAGACGTTAACAAAAAGAGCAAAATAAAACAAAAACCACAAAGAATTTACAAATGTGACTTTGGTGAGGAAAGCAAATCCAGAGTCGTAAGCACAGAGCATGCCATTTACAGCGTTGCAAACTAAACACAGAGAGGGCTAGGAAGCTATCTAGTCAAACTGACAGGAACAAACAAAATTTTGCCTGGCACTTCAGTTTAAAACGTATTGTGGCGAGCAAACGAAAGGTGTTTGATTGGATTTGGGAAGAGGAAAAGGAGCAGGGTCAAATTTGCTTTAGTAACAAAAAGAAACAAAACCAATAACTGTACAGTGGGCAAAAGCTGAAATGTTGCACCACGAGGGCAAAGTTGGCACACATGCACTTCTTACACAGCTACTGTACATCATTTATAAGAGAGAGAAAGAGAGAGAGAGACAAAGAGCACAGAAATGGGCACAGAAGCAATATGAAGCTCATGCAGGAGCAGCAACCACACGAGAAGCACAGATCACAGGGGCAAGACAGTGATTGTGGCAGCAGGGTCTCTTGAGGGCAGTAGCAACCTACTGACAGTTACTTATTCTCCCCACTCCCGGTCCTTCAGGAGAAAGAGCTCATTCCAGCAGCCAAAGTTTAAAAAAAGAAACTGAAGGAGGAGAAAAGGAAAAGGCTGAAGTATCTGTAACAGTCACGAAAACAGAACACAAAGCAAAACAAAAATGAAGCTGCAAAATGTCTGTCCAATGTCAATGCCCCTTCTCGAGCTGATTATTAAAAATAATTATGCAGATAGTGATATTACTCTCCCTCCATCCTGCAATGATTTCCTCGCTGCCTTCAACCCAGCTTGTCTTACTATGCATTGTGCAGTACAGACAGTGACACAAACTCTCGGGGCACTGAAGGCTGTAGGTAATAATCAGGAACAGTTTGGTTTGCATCCCCCCTCCCTCTCTTTTCCATTACAGATGGCATACATGGCAAAAAGATCTGTTACAGCAATCTCTACAGCTGGATGTTAATGCAGCCAGAAACGGTACTGATTTGAAATCAAAACCACAAAAAAATCCCTACACATTGCAAACTCTTTTTTTTTTTTAATTTTTCCTGGGTGTTTCCAATCTGTGTGCTTGGCCAGAGGAATCCTCTGCAAAGAGGTGGTTAAGATCCCTGCGCTTGCAGAAATACCCACACCCACAGCTGCAGCCTGGAGATGCTCAGGACTCTGCTACTGAAGTTGCATTAACTAAACTGCTGACTCCCTCTAACAGGCCTGTATGTCTTCCCTATCTTTGCCACTTGACTGTAGGATTTGTGCTTTTTTGAGCTTTACATATGTTTTTTTTATTTTTTGTGTGTGGCCGGGACAATCACTCCAACGCAAACCTGTGGCTGGAGGGGGGCAGAGGAGAGGTGGGGTAGAAGGAGATACAGTTTCAAAAAAATGGAAGAACAAAGCATTGTAAGGACACTCTGAGACTGGTCAATTAAAGACAGTTCCATTTTGTTGCCTTTTCTTCCCTTGCCAAGATTCGGTTTTGCCAAGATACTTCACACTATGTTTATCACATAACTCTCTCTCTCAAGGATGAACACCAAATGGGGTTTCCAATAGCTGCACAACTGTCTATGCTTCTTTGTCACATGTAGCATGGCAGACTCGGAGATTACTGCATTTATTTAATTTTTGTATTATTTTCTCCCGTCACTTTCGCAGTCTTTGAAGCTAACAAAAGCAGTTCTGAGATGAAGAAAGCAGGGAGTGCACCATTGGATCAAGTTGTGAGTTTTTTTTTTTCTTCTCTTGTGGAAAAGGAGTGTTAAGATTCCTTGCTGTGCAGCCACACACGTGTGAACAAGTGAAAGGGATGGGAGAATACATATGGTTTCAGTTGTTCTCAAAGAGAGACAGAAGGTCATCATTGCTATTGCTTGGCAAATCAGGAGGATCCAGGTATGAAAGCAGCTCATCTGGATTTGTGAGTTCTGGAAGCAGCTATAAAATACAAAGATAAAAGGAAAATTACAGATAACAGAAATAAAACTGAGAAAAAAAAGGGATTAAACACCACACATTCCTGTAAACTGGTTTTCATAACAATATATCATAAAAAATAAATCAGAAGGCAGAGTCACAAACCTAACACCCTAAGATGATGCAGTATCCACTTGTTTGTGAAAGTCTGTATGGCTCGGTTTTCATCTGTGCATTACCTTATCAGCTCAATTAGGGTTTCTCAATCAATCTCCCCATCACAAAGTTCATCATTAAACAAAGTATATTTCCTGGCTAACAATGCTGACAAAAACTTCCAGATAGATGCTCGTTATGTATGTTTTATATAAAACAATATTGAAACAGGCAGTCTAAGTAATACATATTTGAACTTTAAGGTAGATCAGCAAAGACTGGTCTGACTTGCACACGTCAGAGTGATGACCACCCAAAGCCTGCATCTCTACAGAAGGAGGCAGCCCTGTCCTTTCCTCATCTCAGCCACCCTGGAACTCCTCAGTGCACTGACGTAAGCTCTGGGGCAGAGCTGCAGAAAGGAACTCACCCAGGGTTAAAACTAGTCCAGGAAAAAAACCCCCAACCAACCAACAAACCAAGGAGAGTGGTAAAAAAACAGCTGAGGAGGAGTATGGGGAGAGGAATGGCAAGGCAGCTGGGTGAGTCCTTTTCCTTTATGGCAGGGAGTTTACAGTGGTTGAAGTGCTTACCTGACTACAGCATTACATGCAATTCCAGACATTTTAAAGGGTCATAGGCATAACACTCCATCCAACAGAAGATGCACTAATGTACACAATGCTTTAAAGGATCAAAAGGTATAGTTGTGGGGCTTCAATTTTTATTTTTATTAATACTGTATTTCAAGTAGGAAATTTTGTTTCTCCAACCATCACGCAGATTCTTTTTGATCTGACAGATGACAAGCACATCGTAACTCCTGGTTGTGCATCAATGTTTTTTGCTTTATAATGCATCTTGTCATTTCCTAGTCAGAAGTAAAAGTGTCATATATAAAAAATGGCAGGGAAGAGTTTGCAATAAACCCCTTTTATATGCTGTTTTGTGTTGAAGGCAAAAGAATACGGACTGCTTTAACAAACTTAGTAATAAGTACGAGAAATTAATTTTAAATTGTTCTATGTTTTCAAATACTATAAAACTAAAAGCATGACTGCTTCACATTTAGCATATAAATATTGTATTTATATGCTTCTATTACTCTTGTGCATACTCTTGTGCAAATGCAACTTCATCTTCTAACATTATATGGATGAACATATTTTTCAATTAGCTAAACATGAAATGCAGAAAAAAGTTTACTGCTTTTTAAGCATTTTGAAAAAAATGCAATGTCAAATTTACATAATAGGGTCTCCCAGAAGGAATGTGTTTCTTAAAACACTGCCTCCTTTTATTCATGGTAAAAATGCTACTATCATTGTACTAGACTAAAGATGTAAGGCTTTCAAACGTACTTCACCTCCTATCATAATTTTTTATGAATACCTAGTAGAGAAGTCCAAAAGAAAACTACAGCCTTACCAAGTGGGGAGAAAGTAAAAAATTATTGAATTTGTCCTACAATTTTACAACTCAATTCTTAAAAATTTAACGTCTCTGAGACTCATTCCTGTATACAGGGTTTTTATTTTAAATATTTTTTTTCTAAGAAAGGTGACGGTTTTAAACAATATGCTCAGAATCTGTGAAGATGAAGTCTTTTTAAGTTTTGAGGATGACCTCAGCTTTCCTCAGTCAGAGGGGCCAGGTGGCACAGCCTGCCTCCTGCCCACCTGGTGTGAGAAACAGAGACCTCAGGAAGGACTTGCTGGGTGCTGAGGGTGCTGTGCTGCAGCAGGGATGAGAGACAGAGAGACACCAGAGGCTGTGAGGAGACAATGGGGGCAGAAGCTGCAGGAATCTGTTAGACTTAGGGGCAGAATTTGGAGAGGTGTACCCAGTGCTCCCGAAGTGCAAATTCAAGAGGTCTAACCGGTGATTTGAGTCTTAAGACTGCTGTCTGAAGTACAAGTGCAGACCTCCTGTATCTGTATCTACAGGAGGTAGATAGGTTAAATCTTAGACTGCATCACATTGAATTCCTACAAAATTAACACAACTGTGTCAGTAGGGAGTGGACCAAGTTGCCCATAGTACAGTCCCCTGTTTGCTTTGCTGCATAGGACTTTATTCAGCCTGGTTCCAAACACAGCCACTGAGGTTAAACCGTTAAAATAATCCATCTGATCATGACTGAGCTCACAGGAATTTCCAGTAACTATATTCCCCACACTGTACAGCACTTGCCTCCCTTAAGAAATCAGCAATCAGTGATAACCACAGTACTGTGATAACTGTACATGTTTTTGTGCTTTGCTTTGCAGAGAGGAATGGGTGCCTGACCCATAACAGCATACTTTATGCTTCTTAAATATTTGAAGGAAAAAAAGACAAGTTTTTATTTCACCTATTAGTATTGCTCATACAGGGTCCTTAAGGGTTCAGGACTCTTAACTGCCACATGAACTATTGTTCCCAAAAGATGTGCGTGTGACCATTTTGTGTGAAATAGCAGAAGTTACTTTACTGATCACTGTTCCTGTAGCATCCTGGAGCTTCTATCTGTCCCCTAACTCCTTCCCTCCTCTCTGTGAAGTTACTTGCCTGCCCAGTGCTCCTATGTGACTCAGAAGATGTAAGCATACAGCAACAGCAAATACAGATACAAATTCGAGCACAGAAGCAAACATTTCTCTAAGAAAATTCACTGTGCAGCAGCAGACTTCAGAACAGACAGAAGATACACAAACAGGAATGCATGACTCAAACGAAAATCCAATCCTAGATGCTAAGGAATTTATATTCTGGGAGGAAGATGGTTAACCAGAGAGATACCTCAGATAATTAATTTCCAACTCTACTGAACAGATGTTAAGAGACGGAAGACTACCTTTGGCCTTAAAACTAGGCTTATCTTTATTTAGTTGTGAGCTGCCTCCCATAGCAACTGAGGAGGCAGAAGACGCCCTTATTTACTTTCTTGTGTGGCCTACTGGGAGGAAGAACTTGTGCTGCTGAGCCACCTGCAGGGGCAGATATGGATGGCACAGACTGTTTTTGGCTGCAGGGAGCAGGGACAGCACCACAGGGTGGGCCAACAGAGATCCCCCTCCCGCTGGCCAGGGCACGCCGCAGGGCTCGGCACACAGCTCGCCTGGCACAGCAATGCCACAGTCAGAGCCACACACAGCTGTGTCCTTCCTCTTAGTCAGGCACCACGATGGCTTCAGGGTCTAGATGAGCACAGCCCAACCAGCGATGAGGGGGAAAGGACGATGTGGCTCAGCCCGGTGCTGAGCTGCCGCCTGAAGAGATGCCTGCCTTGGTGCTAGGAAGAGGCTCATGGCTTGCACACCATGCAGCTGCTCCAACCAGAACCGTTCTCCCAGCAAGCCAGGAGCGCCCTGTCACCTTGGCTGCAGCACCTGTGCCCATGTACCAAAGCATGAGAGCATGGCATGTGCTGTGGAAGCGGCTCCCCATCCCCACGCCCACCCCGCCCTCCCGCCGCGATGCGAAGCACACGCTATGGCAGGCAGATGAGAGTATGACACAGACTTACATCCAGCGAGGGCTCCGGCATGTCGGGTGCTCCCTGTCCACCAGCCTGACCCTCTAAGGCTGAGGAGGGATTAAAGGTCAGGTCACTGTGTGGATGGTTGCTAGAAGCGGCCGGGGGTGGCTGCCGGGACTGCTGGGTAGGAGGCCCGCTGTGATGTAATGGCTGCCCTGACTGGCTGCTGGGGTGAGGGACGTGCAAACCTTGCTGCATGGAAGTATGGGACTGATCAGTGCTGCCGGGATGAGGGATCTGCGGAGGAGGAAAAAAGCAGGAAAAGAAAGTGAGGCCACAAGGTACAGTGCTCGCGTGCCTGACTCTGTAACTGCATGTTATAAAAAGAAATGAATTAAAAAACAACATACACAACAAAAGAAACCAACAAAACCAACGAACCAAAAAAACCCCAAAAGAAATGAAAAAGCGCAATCGGAAAAGAAAACTCCATATCCCAACGCTGGAGGAAGTGTTTCAGCTTTTTGGAGGTTGTCTGCAAGGGGGAAAAAACACACTGGATTTGTGCTGTTGGTTTGCTTCCTTGTAATGCGGAAAACTGTGCTTGAAGATGCAAAACAATGAACTCCAAAGAGGAGGGAAGGAGGCTTATGGGTGCTGCTCAGCATTAGCAAGGCAGATGCTTTTGCCCTAAAATATTCTGTGAATGAATGGAGAATTTGTTGAATAATGATCCCTATGCCAGGAAACTCATTAACCAAGAAAACGGATAATTTCTGCTCAGCTCCCTTATTCTGTAGCTTCCTGACACCGCAGCCTATTCCTGTTTCAGCTCATTACAAACATCTTGCAAACACCGGCCCTTCCCCACTCCTCCCCTCCTTTTCTTTTCAGAATGCAACACCCCTTTTAAGGGCTGAAGGTTTTCCTTGCTGACATTCATGGGTTCTGATGGCTGACAAAACCAAGTCAGCTCAGGTAGCGCACTCCCCACCATCAGCCAAGCTGCTGTAGGTGGCTGCACACCTGCTGACTGCCAAGTACACTGCCTCGGCTTACACCGACCTAATGATCACACTGCTCTTTTGTATTCATGCCGTGGATGAGTCCTCCAGCAAAAGCTTAGCATTCTTTTTTGTTTCCTGTGGGGAATAAACTACCAAACCACATGCATCTTCCAAACCCCGTTATTGAAGAATGGGGGGCAAAGTCTTTCTCACATGACAGAGAAGCAATAAAAATGCACAAGCCCAATTTTTCCTTCTGCTGCATGTCATATTTAATGCCAGTGGATTCTCTGGGGCTTGACCTTGGTGCCGTGAGAAAGAAGTGTCTGAACACTTCAGAATCAGATCTCTCATGTTAATTGGGTATATGGAGAAACAAAAAATGTAGACATTTTTTGAGGAATGCTACATATTGCCACAAAGTGGAGCTGAAATAAAAGAACAAATACATACAACAACAGCATGAAAATCATCCAGCCAAGCCAACAGAAACCAGCAAAATGCTATGTCAGTATTCACCCTCTCATATCACAGTAAACTGCAAGGTTATCTTAACCTCAGTCTTCAGTTTTAGAAAGCAAAAGGGAGGTTATTACAAAACTTAATTAAAATGTTCCCACAAAAAAAATAGAGAGAAATAAGCATTTAAAAAAAGACATTTCACCACTCTTAGAAAAACTGAATTGTGAATATTGATCCCTTGGGATAGTCAGTACTCGGCAAAACAGGGGTCCTTTTCAATACTTTGGTATTACAAAGGTTTGTGGAAAGAGCAGGATTCTATTGGCAACACGGCATTTGGGTCTTAAGCACTGATACACATCTCTCCATTAGAGTTTGACTACTTGAAAAATATTCTACATCATCGTTGTTACCTTAGGGGTAAATCTGTACGAAATCTGCCCACAGACTATACTTTAATTTAAATGAATTTGCAGCCTAAAAACTATACAAAAGTCCAAGTGTAAGCAGATGTCTCTCCAAATAGTACTGTTTCCTTCCTCACTCACTGAGGATACGTGCAACAGAAAGTGTGGAAATTAAGAAAGTTTATAATAACGAAGAGTAAAAAACAATTTAAGACAGTCTCTTAAATCCCTGAATGCACAAAGGAAGAGTAATACTGGCACGTTTATATCAATAATTATTTAAACCAGGAGGCAGTAATATGTTCTCAGACAAATTTCAAAACAAATAAGGAGGTTAGAAATTCTAGTTTATACAGGCAATGATTTTATATATATATATACACACACACACAAATATTTAGTCGATGAGACAGTCACTTGGGTACTTGGATAACTGTTGTTCCTAGTATTAGGGCCACCATAATCTTTAAAGAGCCACTGCAGGTTCAGAATCCATCTGACTTTGGCCACCAACTACACCAGCCTACCTGGAAAAAGCAAAATGCTCAGGACCACAACATCTTTGCATTTGCATTCAGTAACTAATGATAAGTTTGCTGTGGTGCAAACACATTTTAAGCAACATATTTTGTGCATATTTAGCTTGCAGCTGCAACTCCCACAATTTTATTTTGAAAACACTAACCCACACTATGAATGCAGAGTCTAACAAAGTTGCCTTGGCTTACATAGGTTACAAGGTTAACTCCAGAGTTGTTTTTAGAGGCATAAACTTTGGCACTCTTAAAACATTTACAATCTATAAAAGAAAAGCTTATAGCAGACAACTACATCTTCAGCTTAACAGCACAGATCAACACAACTCTACAGCCCAACAGTGACCTCTAGGAGTGCTGAGATGTACAGCTCAGAGCAACAGGGCCTGCCAGCTGCACAACAATATTCTTTCTGTGTCTGGAGAAAATTGATAGTGGGGGAAAAAAAAATCACCAGCTTAAGTCGATGGTTTATATATCTCTCTCCATTACCAGGGTCATAGCTTTATCAACTTTTTTGCTGTGTTAGCCAGCAAAACCACTAAAAGATACCAACCTGCCTACCCTGATGTTCCCCATCCTGCCCCTGATTTAGTTTTCAATCACATCAGTATGTGGGTCCACATCACTTCATGGCTGCAGTAACACTCATGCTGGTGTGAAAGGAAGGAAAAGTGAAAATAGAAACAAGAGCGATGACTTTTTAGTGGCACCAGCTCACATCACCTCACTGTGTAAATGAAACTATGGTGTGATCATCCATTGCTCAGTCGTGTACCTTACACTGTCTGCAATGAGCACTAAAGTAGAGCTAACTTTGAATTCTCCTTTGTCTAAAACTTGTTTACAATTTCTAAAAACAAACACGGTACTATTGTGGCAGCTATTCTGTAGCAGTCTTGCACTGTTGCACTGTAGCATCTGTTCTATAGTTCTCACAATACTCTATATGCTGGTATTCCTTCTGCTCAGGTCTTGCTTTTTTCCTTCTTCCACAGGAGTGGAACAGCAGTGTTGAGAGAAGGAAGTTCTGACTGATTCAGCCAGGGTTACTTAGCCCAACCTACACTGAGCAAACATCTGCATTTCCTGGAGTGACCTATGGAGAATGGAGGGATCAACTTTCTCTGCCTACCATTATGTAGGGACCACCACATAAATCTTCATAACAGGAAAATTAGGAACTTTCTCAGCAGCATTCAGCTCCAGCAAGAGACACGTCAGGTCTAAAGGGACCAAACATCTGATCCTGACTCACCTTGTAAACATGTAATGGCCGAAGTGAATAGTATGTGCAAACTACTAAAACCTCCTAAATGTGCAAAAATGAAAGACAGAAAGCCAGTCAAGAGCACAGGTAACACCTTAAAACCTTGGTTCAATCACACAGCGTGTTCATAGTTATATTTGTATGAAGATGTGTGTCCAAAGACATTTAGGAATGCGTTAATGGCATGCATTTCTCTAAAAGCAGTGATTTTAAAGATGCCTTTCCTGACTGTCTACTACAGACAAACAGTTCATTTTTGTGAGAGAAGAACAAAAGCAAGAGAGTAAGAGAGAAAGAGGAAAGCAGAGATTTCATACACTGAAAAGGCTGTGTGGGAGCACTAAGAGGCCTCAAGCATGGACTAAAGGCTGCACAGCCACAGTGACAAGGTCAATCTAATTCTCCTGTGCTAAAAGGCTTGAAACCTGATCCTCGTTACAGAAAATCAGCCACTTCCATCATCTAGGTGGAATCTGCTTTAGCACTGCTTCCTCTTCCCAAATGGTATAGCTTGAGTATCATGACAGATGAGGGAGAAGTGAGGCAAAGGTTTTCTTTAATTGTCAGCTATCATAACCAAGCATCAGATTTGCTGCAGATTAGCCCACAGAACCATAAGTCTATTAACATTTGCCCAAATACACTCCCACAGCTCTGGAATATGCACAGCCTTGAGAAACTTCCACCTCTGCTATCATCTGTAAGCAGTCCCATTTTCAGAAAGCCACAAGTTCTTCACTTTCATATTCAACCACTTCAGGTAGGGGCAACTACTATAGCAGAGGTATAGCAGTTAACTGATGAAGTCAAGAGGTACAGGTGTTAGTTAATGGGAAGCAATGAATGATTCCACGTGGTTTTGATTCAAAGCAAAGCAGCTGTGAGTGGCTCAGGTTGGTAGTATTTCCTCTCACTACTATATTCTAATACTGGATGTTGGTTCTGATGTAGAGAATTCAGACCAGATAAGCTGGGTATGTGGAATTTGCCAGTGTGAAATTAAGTTGACAGCATGTTTGTTCTCCTTTATTATCCTGTGAAGTGGTAAAGTCATTACAGTTCCCGGACTCTTCCTTTGCAGATAGTCTTGATACTTGGGCTCTCTCCAAATTATACTAAGAACTCTCTTCTCCACTTTCTTCTATTTCTCACCATCCTCCTTGGAAAACCCACTGCCAGCTAGAGGAGACATTGACTGAGTAGGCTTTTGCTGAGCATCTGCTACCACATTTCCTCATTACATTCTGAAATTGTACTTTCCAGGATTCACTAAAGACACAGCACAGATGACTTGTCAAGTTAAACATCCTTCCTGTGCAGTAACAGCACACTTTAAAGCCCCTGCCCTGTAACTTAAATGAACATAAAAGGATGTATACACACCCCACACACAGAGTTAAAATAGATGACTAGCTATGCCTAAGAGCTAAATGCTGCTGGTAGCTTTTCTATCACCTAGCTACTGCAGTACTGCATTTTCTGGAGATATATAAAGTTCTGTACATCAGTGCTCTAAGCAAGCTGCTTTTCCAAGGCACAGTTCTGCCTCACCAACGGAGACCCGAGGAACCTCTATTTTTTAGTCTCTTATATTGATACTCTCAGACCAGAGGCAGCATCTCTCCCTGAAATCTACAGGCTCATCCTCTTCCCAACAGCATTAAGGTGCCTTTCATGCTACTTGAGGGGTAGAATTCCCTCTCAAAATGCTTTCATGCAAACTTTGCCCTCAGGGAAAAAGCCAGGGAAGATATTGTCCCTGCTTTGAAGTCAGCCAATGTCTTGCTTTAACAAGCTGTCTCCTGGAGATGGATATTCACAGACCTGCTGGCCTAGGGAAAGAAGTACAGGTTTTTTCATGTGTCAGCGCACAGCACAATGATTAATACAAACACACCAAGCCAGGTTCTTTCTTCCAGCTAAACAAGCTTAATTGACAATTCAAAAAGTGCAGAAATGCTTCTCCAAAAACTCAGAACAGCCGGAAACTAAAAAACAACATTTCCGGCATTTCTCAGGACTATTCTCCTTCACAAACTTCCAAAGTGAGGGATCCACAAAAGTAAAAGCAGTTCATAAGAGAAATCCATTAGGTGGATGAGAGCTCCTTATCCCCACAAAGGCAAATCTACGTGCACAGCACCATTACTTACAGATTCCTGCATGGGGTGACTGAGAGGCTTGTCGAGAGCTGCCATGCTGCTTGGCATGTCGGGGGGATGCGACAGCTGTGGCCCATGCATGAAGTCATTCATAGATGTGCCACCAGGATTCCCGTGTGGGAAGTCAAAATTGCCATGACCTTGGTAACTGTTGCCTGAAAGAGAAACAGATGTGATTTGTTTCCCAACATCGATCTCTCAGAGTATCCTCTAAAAGCTGTGTGGTGCGATGTTCTCCCTGCACAGCACAGGGCAACCGCGATGCTGAACGTGACCACGCTGTGCTCCCCACTGCCAAGAGAGCTGGGGGAACAGGGAGGAGAAAGGACACTCAGCTTTCAAATACTGGCTCCTACAATAACCCATGTATGTGTTGTAACTAACTGAAAACTGCTGACATTTTGAAAAACTACTGTCAAGTCACCATGTAAACTTAACCATGCCGAGAAGTAAAACAGGATATTAAATTCTATGGGATATTTGCATTTGGAAGCACCTCAGTGTAACTGAGACTGACTGCCCAAGTCCCAAATTAATTATAGGACACCTGTCTTATTTATGTCTATGCTTCTACACACTCAGTAAGATTGTAGCATTGCTTCAGTTTCTGATGAAAATAATTGACAGAAGTGAACCTGGAAGATGCCACAGTGGCAGTTCATAGTACAGCATCTATTTTACCTCTTCTTCTGTGGGATAAACAGGCAACTTCCATTAAGATAGCACATCTAATTGGAGTCTGTGATGTAATTCTCCTTGCTCCCACAAACCCCAATAAAATTCACATGACTGTCTGAATTTACACACACATAGCCCCATCTACCATCCTGAAACAAGCCACACCACCTCAGCCCAATGATCTTCATTTAAATTCTAAAGCAAGCATGTATCCCAATACAGGCATTTTACTCTCCATATTTTTTCTGTCAAGATCCCTCTCTTAACACTTCCAACTCAGATATCAGTGGCTTATTTGCTACGAACTGCAAAAAAATGAAGTAAAACCACTTTGCTATTTCATAAAAGCAACTGAACCGGATGATACTGAGCTCTGAAACAACAGAATAGCTTTGGAGCTTGCACAGAGAGCCTGCAGTTTGTCAGCTGAAGTACAGCAGTTTTAAATATTCAACTCCAGAAGGGAGTTTGACAAACTGAAGTAGCTGCATCATTTGCTCTTCAGTACAGCTTCACAAGCAGAAGTTTAATCTTGGAGGAATAGAAGTCATTAGCCATGTAAGAGTACTCCTCAAAGATATCAGGACTTTGATCTATCATGTAAATACTGCAGAGCCTTACTAATTCTCATTTTGTTAATCTGCAAACTGGATGAGTCTCACAGAATATAGCTGGTCTTGCCTTGCATCAGGAATAATTAATTAGCAGACAGCTGGAATGTGGTCTTTTATTACTGAGTATTTGTTATATTTGCAAATTAAGCTTCGGTATGCTTCCTGTCAAACTGAAATAAACAGACATAAAACCACAGTAGTAGTACTACTACTACATTGCTTTAAAGAACAGTTATCTATTTGCAATCACTAAAGTGCACATATTAGTGGAGAATGAAGATCTAAGGCAGCATGCTCTTCTCTGTGGTAAGAGTTGTGCCACATGCTGAGGGAGAGACCTGTAAGACATTTAGGATAACCTGGTGTGCTGCACTGATATGCCTGTTGCAGGGGAAATAGGAGAGCGTGGGTTTCACCTGCCATTGATGACTCAGGGCCCTGAGAAGCAATGACTGCCTCTGCTACAGGATCCACAGGGGAAGGCAGCAAAATAACAGCCTAGGCAGCAATCATTACACAAACCCTAAACCCCACACTGTACGTGACTACCCTGCCCGCTCCTGATTATGAGCCAGAAACTCAGTGAAGAAGAGATGGCTCTGTTCTCATGCTCTGACTGCACTTCACTCCTACCAAACAAGTGAAAAAATTGTGATTCTGTGCTCTTGGCTTTGTTATAGTAATCATTCATCTGTTTGAAAACCTTAGAAGTTTTATCATCTGTCACCAGTTTTGAGTCATTGGAGCAAATTAACCGTATTTTGCATGTAATCCATATTTTTCTTCAATGCCTGCAAAAAGCACATGTATCACCTTGTAATCAATTTGGGGATTCTGATGGTGTGAACAGTTGGTCTTTTCCCAGAGCTGAACTGAGTCATATTACTTGCAAAAGAAACAGTCTCTGGTTTCATATTTTCGGAATTGTCACTATAATTGAGTTATTCACAACATACCAGTAATTTGAAAACCTATCTCCACTGCCTGTGTTCAGTTCCCTGTTTCTCAATCTGGTAGCACATGGGTAGAGGAACTAAAAAGTAATTTTCTAATGCAAAGGTGTTTGCAAAGCAACTAAAAGGTCTTTGAAAGTCATCCATTTTCTGGGTTGCCTACTGGATGTCACCCACATGGCCATAAGTTAACCTTAGTGGCCCAAGTAGCTGGGTTAATGGGTCAGGTCTCTACTTTCTAACTTATGTAGTACTGGGAGTCTTCACTTCAGGGTGGAACAGAAGGAAAAAGCACAGAAAAAATGTGGAAATATGTATATTGTGGCAGGCCATGAATATATAAGGTAACATACAATGTTTATTGATTCAGGGAGGGCTACATGGCTATAAATATGACAAGCACCTAATACTTAAAATATAAAATAACTAAATACTACAATATATTACTAAAATACATTACTAAAACATACTACTTACTAAAGTATATTTTTCTTTAAACATATGAATTTTAACTGAAAAGACTAATGCAGAATTTCAGAAACGCAGCCGTATGTTTTTCCTCATGCATCTCTGAGAAGATGCACTGACATACCTGAATCACAAGGCTGACTGAGTGACTGATTTCTAGAGTGACCACCTGGGTGCATAAATCTGTAAAACTAACCTTGGTTACCATATTCAGTGGAGTTGTTGCCTCCTGGAGGAGGGGGTAAGGATGGATAAGGTGATGGGCCAGGACCCAAAGCTGCAATCATCTCCATTACATTTGGCATGATCATCTGGCTTGGACTCATGGTCTTAAATCTTTTTGAGGGAATGCCATCTGGGTCATCTTTGATGTGAATATCTGACTTTATAGGGACCGGCCTCCAACTGCAAGTTGGATCAATGGTAACTTCTTCAAACTCGGAGCTGTAAAATAACGTGAAAAATTTAGCATATGAATTGAATTTTTTGAAATCAATTCTGCTGAAGTTTCCATAAGAAACCGCATGGTCACCAATGTTCTGAAATGCTCTGGTAGAATACAACCTTAAGATCTTTTATTCCTCAAATGTGTGCCGAAAGCAAGTCATAAAAAAGGCAACTGTGAGAGCACATTTCTGTGTTTATCCACACAATGAAATCCAAACATATTGATGTGGTCTGCCACCTGTGAATCAGAGGGACTGCTTGTAAATACAAGAAAGCAGTAAATCTTCCATTCTTGCTCTTCCCTCTGCTTCATTGGTGAGGCTGCCATCAAGAGACAACCCGAACAAGACCTATGAAGTAGATGGAATCTGATTCACTGTATCACCAGCTCCACCAAAGAGCCATGCAATAGAACATCCAAGTTCAATCACCAAGATTTATTTTGGTGTGACTGTCTCAGTACTCATTAACATATCTCCTAGTTGCCTAGTCTGGGATATCAGAAATGAGTAGGATCACTTACTTTTGTATAGCGTTCAGAATACCCCACATATACTGGTCAACCTCCAAGCCCTCCAGAAGAGCAGTTTTACTAAAAACGAAAAAAAACCCCCAAACCTCAGGTTAGAATATCGCTAGGGATGAAAGAAGGATAGATTAGCGATGAAATTAGCAGGCTGATCATGTAATTTATCATCCAAGAATGATTTTGGGCAAACAATTTTAGTTCTGCACTTGCATTATCAGGATAATAGTATTTACATCAAACAGATGAGATAAGGAGACATCTACTTGTATGTGTTCACAAGCTGTTCACAGTCTGTAAGTAATTTTTGTTAGTGAAATACATTGCAAAGTTAAAGTCTTTTCAAACATAGCAGATCTCTCCTGTGAACATCAGTTAGCACTATTTTTTAAATTACATCTTTCTCTTTTTTTTGAGCTACACAGTACTATGGCTTCAAAGTAACTATGTATTATAGCTGTTTTACTTAAGATTGGCACAGAACAAAACAAAACCAGAAATGATTTATTTATGTAGGCACTTAGATCTGAATGCAGGTGCTCATGCTTAGAGAAACAGGACAAAAATTTAGCCTGGATGTATGAATACATGAATTAAGAAAGCAAGACATCCAATTCTTGTGATATTTTTAGCCAAACTTAGAAGACAGAAAAGGTTTGGGTAGTTCAGAGAAAGCACCTGTATGTTAGGATATGTATCAGTCATGGATAGCCATGGAAACAAGCTCATCTCCAGCCTGTCATGTCCACAGAACTGGAGACTGGTGGAGACCAAGTACAAGCTGTTACAGCTACAGCTGCTCGAGCTAAAGAGCCCTGGCTTCTCAGCTGAGGCTGGCACACACTCCTAACACTGAGGACTGGGCTCAGTAGGTCACAGACACTGAACTGGCCTCCAAACATCCCACAATTTTTTGTGCCCAGTTAAACATAAGGATGGACAGTCTGTAACCACTTCAAAGCTTTTTGTTCCATTTCCTCTGCGTATACCAGCTCTCTGGTCAAAACATAAGGTTGAAATTATGCCAAAGACATGCATCCTCTTTTCCTTTAAGCAACAATTCCAAACTTCTGTTCTTTGGAAATTTTTTTACCTTTTTTAAAATCAGCCTTATTCTGAATAGCATCCTTCCTGCTTTCTGCTCTCACTTTAATTTGCACTTGAT
This sequence comes from Pseudopipra pipra, assembly GCF_036250125.1. Taxonomy (NCBI): domain Eukaryota; kingdom Metazoa; phylum Chordata; class Aves; order Passeriformes; family Pipridae; genus Pseudopipra; species Pseudopipra pipra. Next base: position 12,359,768 of record NC_087556.1, read on the forward strand.
GCTGATTTTTACCTTGGAGGATCCAAATTAATTTCCTACTTAACTACTACTGTTGCAGTCTCCAAAATTCCCCTTCTCCTTGAACACTGCTGTTTACTGCATATCTATATGACTCAAAGCTCAGTACCTGAGACAGTTATTTGGCATCCTTACTGAATGTTTAGCTGGATGCTGAACGCTATGTACATATTTGAAGTTCAGTAATTTGGGGATTACAAATTAAAATTATACAAAAATAACTCTAGAATAGACTATCCTTTCTTTTGCCATGGCATGTTGTTGTCTAGTAGTTGCTTATACTTCATAATCTAGGAGAAGACAAACTTGTAGTTCATTTGTTTATGTAGGTATCTGCCTTACCAATGTAAATATTTGAGCCTCTTTTGAACTCTACACAACCCACTGACAGCCTGTAATGAGAGCCTGCAGGTTACATATTTTGTGAGAAAATATTTCATTATCTCTTTTTAAATTTCTAATAATCAAGGGTGGTGAAATATTGCAAAAATTCTCACTGGATTTGATGCTCTTAAGTAAATGTGGCATATACACCTTATTTCCTAGCACTTCCTTTTTCTCCCCTTCTTGACTTCTAAAATTATCTGAATTTGGTCAAATTGTGTACAACTGCATTTCATGAAGTATGGTTGCACTTACTTGCATACTGGACACCTCCAAGTTCCTCTTTCACAGTTCAGTTGCAAGTAAGATTCCAGATCAAAGCACTAGGTAGCAGAAAGTAACAAGGAGAAAAACAAACAAAACAAAACAAAAGGAAATAAAGGGAGAATACTGTATTAAATGAATCAGTTAGACAAAAGCAAAACTGACATGAAAACTAAACCAGATAGCTTACTTTCTTCCTCTACACTAAACATATAAATACAGTTAATTATTTAGGCTGCCAAATATAAATGCCATTTCATCAGGCACTCTCACATGATAACCAAGCTAAAGGTACTGTAACAACATGTGTCTCAGGGAATACTGCCAGGCCACTGGCACCTACTCACTTGTACATGCTTGCAATCGTGACCCCTTGCTGGGAGCTGAATCCGCCGGAATGTGATCGGACACTTCAGAGACACTTTAATAGCAGTTTGCTCTACTCCATCTTCCCCATTTAGTGTTGCGTTGCCAGAGGAAGCTGCCACACTACTGAAGTTCCTCTTTACTGTTTAGGAAGAAGGGTATTTGTATGTGTGAGAAAGCACAAGCACACTGTAAATTCCAACATACAAATCTGAAAGACCAACATTTCAACATTGAAGGGACAATTTAATGAACAATTTATTGACAGGGCTGTCTTCTGTGTAATTCAGAACTTTCTCCTGAACAGACACATCATCACACACATGCATATCAGCTATAGCCTCAAATAAATAAAGTGCCACACAAGCACTAAAAGCAGCCCTAAAATAGAAAAAGAATAAATCTATCTTTTAGGTAGGTAAAAAACAAATATGGGGGAAAAGCAGAGATTCTCCTGGAATAGGAAGTAAGCTTGTGTTCTTGGAACTTTGCTACCCCCACCCAAATAGCCCTTAACATTTGAGGATACCAAGGATGTCATCTACCCACATCGTGTTTTGGAAATTCTAGACAATTACAGCTTAAGGTTATCAATAAACAAGTAAATCTTGCGTAGACATAGCTTATCACAACTGAACACAGACATTTTACAAAGTCATCACCCACACAAAATGCAAACTCACTCTTGGTGATACAATGTTCTGCTGGGAGGAGGCGTTTCTTTAGTAGACCTTGAAGTACGGAGCGAACTGATGGCCGGTGTACCAACTGCAACACGAACAAGTGTGACTGCAAGAGAACACATTCTGTTAGGAAAAGAAACAAACACACATGCTAAATACACTCCTGAACAGAGCTGCACTCTTCCCTTGGACACTTGGCTTTCATGAGAGCTTAAATATGAAAGCTGGTTCTGCTCCTCTGCGCACACGGGCTCCCTTATGGATACTCTGCACACTGTGCAGGATGTTGCCCCATGCTTAGGGTATACAAGGGCTTTAAAAAAGTAAAGATTTTCTGCATTTTCTCCCTCCGTAATATTCAGAGTACATAGGGCTGACATATTAATCTCTGACATCAGGGTTTATTTTAAAACCCTGGCTTGTTTGACACAGTCTAGCCTACCTGTCTGCCCTCAGACTACGCTGGAAGTTACGAAAACAATCTGCGACTGATGTGCCTGGAATCAACTGAATCTTCTTCCCCAACACAGAGCTCGTTGTGGATTCACAGGATGCTGCTCCTGCTCTCAGCCATCAGATAAATGATATTATGCAGGGAAACATCAGTGTGAAGTAAAGCAAAATGAGTGGATGGCTTTTTGTCGCTGCCTCACACAGTGACCTTGTGAGAGCTTGCAGCTTACTTTATTGTCAGTGACATGAGGACAGTCAAAGGCTCAGACTGGATGTGCAGAACAGTCTACATTAAAAATACAGTACTCATCCCCAAGGGTAACTAACCCATGGAAAAGGAGAAAGGGGAAAGCTGAATCGTCTAGAGAGTGCATCATAGAATATGAGTTTTTAATCTAAAAAGGTATTTGAAAAATCATCACCAACACCAACAATTATGATGTTGATCTTTTCATGACTAATCAAACACAGTTTAATACCTTAAGTTAATGAAATTAGTACCATCAACAGTCTTCATCCCAGTAACCTACTTCTACACTAATACACGTTAGCCACCTTGTTACATAGCACACAATAAATGGTAGGAGATCAAACTCCCTTCCTCCCCAAAACCATGAACATTGTCAGAGACACTGGAAGGACACCACTACATTCTCCAATAATTAAACAGCAAAAATTTTCATATTAGCACTCTGACTGTTTCAACATCATTAAATAGGAACCTTACCAGAAAAAGATATGGTAAAAAATGAGAGTAAGGCTCCTTCAGCTAAGGCAACATTTGCAAACTGTTCTAAATAGCAAACTCAGCATCAGCAGCTGCAGCCGTGAGCTCAGGGTACTTACGCAACAACATGCTGTGACTGTAATTTGAATCGTGTTTCTTCCTGGCTGGCAGACGTGCTTTAGGTGCAGAGGTTTATGAGATGTCTTGTTGTCACCACGTTCGATGGTAAGTGGGGTTGCATTAACGCTGACCTGGACTGAAGCTGGCCAGTTTGTGTTCATTTGTCTGTCTTCATGGTGATAGCACTTGAACTGCAACTCCAAGTCAGACCTGTACAACAACCAATAAATCTTCCTTTAACTTTGCTTTCACATTGCAGAGGGAGGTCGTTTTGATGCTGGGAACGTTCTTTCTTTCCCAATCAGATTATTTTTCTAGAACTATTGCCAATAAGGAGATAACATGCTTTCTTCATAAAAGCCCTTAACAGAAGCAAGTCATGATGAATTAATGATGGAAGCATGCCCCAAAGTTGTTCATATTTTACACTTATAAAGGACTTTCCAAAGAAACATCTCAAACCTCCTTGCAAACCTAGACCATGGAGTGATTCTGCAGAAAGAAGAATGTCAACATCATGTATGTCCTTTGTGTGTTAAGAAGAAGAAAACAGTATGCAGCAGTGGAGTGTGCTGGAAAACTGGATTCTTCACTACCAAAAGAGCATTTGAATGAACGCTTGACAGACAAAATACAAGTACAGCTAATCCTGACTTAAAGGTAAATCAACCAAGCTAAAATGACCCCTATATCTCACTCCCCACTGAAACTGCAGTTTCTGTGATTCCAAATTAACACAGCTGTGGATTAAATCTACCCAATTTAGACCTTATTTCAGGGCATGAATTCCTCCCACCTCTCCAATAATAATTTCCACACACTATTTAGCTCCTCAGAAATTAGTTCTGTAATGCCTCCAAAAAAGGAAGAGGCTGAGATTACGTTAATCACAAATTAAGTGGGTACAGACTATGACTTCAGTTTCATAAAAGGATGTTAACCTTGTGTTAGGAATGAGTAATTTAAATAAAAAATCTAAAAGAACATGGAAAACTGAACTAAAATGTCAGGATTCTGCGGTTCATGACAGCAAAAGACAGCTGAAAGTTTATCATTCACACTTGAAAATCTGTGTGCTTATTTCTTCATGTTTCCTGAAAGAAGATATCTTTGTAAGATCCAAGAGGAACAGATCATTCAGGAGATCATCACCTTAACTGCCATTTTCCTTACTAAGATTTCAATCTGACTCAACATAATCTTTCATGGATTTCAAAACATCAAGATTTAGCACTGGACACAAACATGTTTTTTTTTAAAAAGAAAATTAGGGAATACAAATTACCTGACCTTTCAACATAATCCATCCATATGAAGCCTTTTCAGGCTTTTTTTTCAATATTTTATTAACCATTTTTTGAAAGCTTTCTCTGCGAGTTCCACTCAGATTCTCACCTCACAAGAACACACCACAGTCATCCAAACTTGGAGGGAAGCAAGGTTTGGTACCTCTGACATCAAACCCAAGCCGACTGGGTGAGCAGGCCTGCTCAGTGTCACAGAGCAGTGACAGGGCTCGGGAGACCCTCGTGTTCTTAGCACGCAGTGTCTCCACCACGGGACGTTATTCATAAGCGAGCAGTGTGAAGGCTGAACCAGCTCCAAGGAGACATTTTCCCTGCCTTCAACCTTTCTGTTTCTCGTAACCATGAAAAGTTCCCAGTGGGGAGAGAAATAGTTGCATTGCTATTCATTATGTGTGTACATGTGAGAGGTTCTGCCGAATATTTTAACTGGCAGAAAAACATTGAGAATTGGCTCGATTCCACCATTCTCTATAAAAACCGAAATCCATCCACACATGTGACTAATTCATTTTTCTGGCATCCATCCAGCCCCCAGTTAAATGTGGAATGACTTCATTACAGGACCATCCGTTCTCCCCACTATTAACAAGCTTTTCAAAACAGCAGACCTGAGCACAGTTTACCTATGAGTCTTCATTAAAATAAGTTTAAATAAAGGCTATGTGTTTGGTGAGCGAAAGAAGAAAGAAAGAAGAGATATTAAGAAACAGCCTCATGCCTCAGTGCAGCACTATAAATCTACTGAATGAGCCAGCACAATCCCCAGTAGTGATTACTTATTAATAAGAACTGGCAAATAACTGCCAAAACTCCCTCTGCTGCGAGTACTCCACGATAATGAAATGCAAGCAAGCAATAACTGACCTTAAAGTTAGGTGTTAATTATTGGATGTGGTCTGCCTGCAATCTGCCTTCCTCCCAACCCCCAGGCTACCTCGGGGCAGAGGGGGCACCAAGGCACAAGGACTCCTGTACTCTACATCAAGCCTCAGAGCTTTAGAGCCAGAATCTGTCCCCAGGGCAGGGAAGTGAGTGCACCTCTCTGCCCACCTCTGCCCTCCACACCATGAGAACAGAAGTCTCAAGTGGATTCCAGTCAGTGGGAAGAAGATTCTCACAGGGAAATAACTTCCATGAAAGATCCCAAGCAACTAACCAGCCTCCACAGTGCACAGAGAAAGGCTCAAACAATGTAATCATCAGGCAGGATAAATACTGAGATACTTTCTGAGAAAAACAGAATGAGGAGACACAATTATTCTGTAGTATTTGTAAATATATAGATTAAAAAAAATTAAGGGTCTGATTGTCATTTGATCTAAGGCACTTCCATGAGCATGGAGGAACCAAAACATAACCTGGAATCACTTACACAGATCTACATTAAATGCAGGAAAGTACCACCAAGGAAAACTATTCTGCGCTGAAAATAAGAACTCACTAAGTGAAAACCAGAAGTCTTTGTATGTGGAAAGCTATGTTCTGATATTTCTGAGCTGTTTTTACTTGTGGAGTAAGAAAATAGGGGGAATTTAGGAAGTTAGTTTCTGAAGTTTGAAGAATTTAAATACTTGTCTTTCCAAATGATTTTACCAAGCCTCTAAATCAGGTCCTTCATTAGTGGGTTATTTTTCATTATCAGATAGTTTGCACCATTTAATTTAAGCATAAGCTGTAAGAGCCCTGCATAGCTACTCCTGCAATTAACATTTCAGAGGCCACAAAGCACCTTCAGAGACTCCGAAATGGAAGTTCATACTCGTGTGGGTCGGGTCACATAAATTGTGCTCCTGTTCCGCACAGATCAGAAAGGATGGAACAGCTGTAGTGATTTTTTTGGACACTGAATGCTATGTGCTACCAGCAAGGAGATACAGTATATATTATGAAGCATTTCAGAATGTGTTGTCTCTTGAAAATGACAGGTCAAAGTACCGGGGAGTCAAAAGGACATCCTCCCCATCCAATCTACAACTTTTGAAGCGAAATTCATGGCAAACCTCCATGGCCCTGAAATTCATGGCCACTCCTCCACCACGGGATGCAAGACTTCTTTGCAGCAAGGCTGAGCTTACCTCCACATCAGCGTCTGATGGACAGTCGGCCGTAAGTGAAAGACATGGTTACTGACTGCCAGGTTGTGTTCCAGCCGGAAGGGCTCCAGGACAACCCCATCTCTCACGGGAAACGTCAGACGCAGCTCATCGTTGTGGTTGGCTGGGATCGAAGAGGGAGAGAAAGCGTGAACTTTCCCTTTAGCATCTGCAGTGCAATAATAATGTGTATATTTATACAGAATAGTGACAATTTGCACAGTGATCTGCTACTGGGTCTAACTTAGCAGGCTTACACACACAAAAAAGAAAATCACAAGTGACTACGTCATCTAAGTGATGCAAGTGACAAGGCTCAAACTCATGACAATGGCAAAGCAGTCTTCTATTCTCCCATGCTTAACATTAGGACCTTAGCATTCCAGCCACAAACCAGGCACGGCAAGAATTCTTGGTTTTTATTACAGGATAGGTTCTGTGTCCAGGCTTACTCTGTTGGCAGAAGACTGACAACAAATCTCTTTATTATGTCAAACTGTGATAATGCTTGTTTTCCCTGCTTTGAACTGGGATCAACATTACCCAATTTGTTTCAACAGTTTCATCAGCTGAAAGTATCTGATGACCAAAGACACTGTATACAATTACTACCTGAGCCCATAAAGGAGGTTTTGTGGTAACTTACAGCTGATCTGTGAAGTCCAAATGGCTTTAAATGCTGTGTTCTTGCCCAAATAATACTGCAGGCCACCTTCTTCTACTTGATTTTTCAGCTATCCTGAACTCCAAACAGAGCTGCAAAGTGCTAATGCAGCAGCAGTTATTTTACAGAAAGCATAAAGGTTTTCACAGCTCCCTAGTAAATGATATCCCCTGTTGTTCATCAGTCACTTCAAAACCTCAAACATCTCGTGCTAGCATCTAGTCAGAGAGATCTTGTTATTCCTGCCCTGTACCCAGCCAAATGTAGCTGTGATGCTGAGTGGCTTTGAAAAGAACATATATCAATTTTTGGCATACTACTGAATATTCTTAAGAAGCCTGCACGGATTACAATAGAGACACCGCTATAAATATTCACATTTTACACTATTCTGCAGTGTTGTTCAATGAATAGCTTTGCCCTTGAACAAAACAGACCACAATGAAAGTTCATACAATAAACAAAGCACTCATAGCACAACCTGAAAACAACTGTTTTACCCTCAAGAAGTGTATCAAAGGAGTAGTTCAGGAGCAAAACCCTTACAAATTTGACCTAGAAGAACTTTTCTGATATTCTGTTTTAGGAGGGGATGGCAATCTTTCTCTTTTCTGTCCCCTGGCTCTAGTGAGCCTACACCGCACGTGCCACCTATTATAACTTACAACTTGAGCCTCTCCCAGAGCAGCAATCAGAGCTAGTTTCCAGACTTTGAAGGGTATGGGGCAGAGAACAGAGGAACAATAAATGACTGTGGGGGCATTCTGTTTGCTACTCACTTGGAGGCGGTGGTAAAGCATTGATATTTGGTTTAATATCAGGTGGGAATGGCGGTTTGACATCCTGGTTAGGTGACAGGTATGGAGGAATATTGCTCCCTGGTGTCATAGGTGGTGTGGGGTTTCCTGGAACAGGTGAATGAGGGTAATTTGCCACAGGTACAGGCCTTGATGGCTAGAAAATAAATAACATCACATTGTTATTGCAGTCTTAAAATAAGAACAATAAGCCTTGTGAGCAGCACTGTTATCAAACACCAAAGACTACAAACAAGGGAGGGAGGCCCCTCTGTTTCTGGACAAGAAACCACAGGATGTCCCATGAGGCCTTCAGGGAAGAGGCCCATTAGGAGAGCAAAGCAGGAACTGAAACCAGCAGACCAGCCAGCTTAACTCAGGCAATGACCAGATATAAGAAAGGCTGCCAAAAGCCTTTCTGCATTCATCTGAACACTCCCTTTCCAAAACCAACCAGCCATTCACTTCAATTTTTCCACACCACCACAGCCCACCCAGCCCTTTATATCTCTTTGCCTTCCTCCCAAAATAGCCTCAGGGCACAGAAGCCTACACAAAAAACAAAATCCAAAGACACACAATTAGACAGTCTGTGTCCCTTTTACTTCCATCTATCCTTTCTTCCACCCCTGTCCAAGTCATCTATTCAGAATTAAAGCTCTGGGGGTCAGGGGATGTTTTTTATTCTGTGTACCTACAATTTGATTCTGTCCCTAGTCTGTTGCTGGATAAGAGAAACTAATAGAAAAAGGATAATTAAATATAAATAGTAGCTACATATTAAAACACTGTTGGTTTTGTTTCTTGTAATTAAGGGGGTGGCTGCAGTTAACAGAATAAACCAATAACCCTGATGTGAAGGAAGCTGACATTAAACAAAACTGCAGCTGCATGGCACTCTCCTGTAATAGTTCATGTACCATAAGCAGAAACACATAAGAGTGTCAGAAGATGAAAACCTTTACAGACAGCCAAAGCATCCTGACTTCAAATATGACTCTGTAACTAAGTGCTGCTCTGCTAGACTAGGATACTTGAAAGTACCTAAGAAGAAAGGTGCCTTCTAAAATCTTAAGCATTTAAATTCCCAGCCATCTTTGTTTTTTTCCTTTAACACATACAGTTACTATCTCCACAATCACTACAATTTAAATGTTCAGGTTCTGTCTGTGGCAAACTGGAATTTTCCCCCACCCAGGATAATCTCCCTTATTAAAAAGAGCTCTTTTTCCCTAACTGTTTCCAGAGCAGTTGATATTTGAATACAAAATAGGAGATACACTGGAAAGACAACAGATTCTCTGTTAAAACTATCCTGTAAATCAAAAAACTTAAACCCATCTAATATAAACACAGATAAAATGTATTTAAAAATCTGCCACTTATAAACTTCAGAGATCTTCTGCTGTTATTTTAGTGTGACTGCACTGGAATTATAGTATAGAGGATCTGTCTCCTGCTTGTGTTCTTCCTGGTAGTGTGCTGCAAAAGCTTCCATGATGCAACAGGCATTCCTTTGGGTACCACAGTGGACAGTGTGGATGCACACAGAACAGATGCTCTCCGGAAAATGGTTTTGCTTTTTTTTTTTTCAATGGTGTTTTCTTTGTGAATCACACCAAACTATTCCAAATCAACACCAATCTGCAACTTAGATTCTTCCAGCCTACATTCAAAATCAGAATGTAGTACAAATACTTCAACAGCTAATGCTTTAAGCAGGTCAGAACATCAATGGTCCTCCCCATTTTATACTCACTGGAGTACCTGTGTGCAACAGGTCACTTTTGTGTGCATTTCAAAGGCAGCAAACCTCAGCAGGCCCTCAGTACAACCTTAGTTTGGAGAATACACAGTGCTCAAGATGTATCCACAAACCGGTTTTAGGCAACATTTTAAGAATTCTAGTTCTTGCCCAAAACAAGCAGCACAGAGGGAAAAGACTGAGGAAAAAAGGAGGAAGAGGTCGGAGAAAGTAACAGAAACTTCAAAGATGAAATCTACAACTGGAACAGCTTTTAAGTTTGGCCCGGCTTAATCCAACAGCGACCACTGTAGGTCCAAAACCAGAATGCTGCAATGTGGTACATGTTTATTACAAATTTTCAAAGCTGTATTCTTGCAGGGTACCACGAATAGGTAAAAATATTACACCTGAATCCCATTAGGTACTTTTTTTTAACAAGTTATTTTTGAAGTAAAACCAACGTTTTCTTGTAAAACCCTCTAATGAGCTGCAGCAACATTCAATTTTCTTTATGAACTGCTCTGAAGTCGCAATGCAACTTGGCTGATTGACTTGATTCTGTGATAGCCAAAACATTAGTAAAAACACTGTGGTTTTTTTCTCTTTCCTTTAATTGCGTAAAAGCGGTATCTATGAAGTCATTAATGTGACTTCATTCAACAAACATCCACCAGAACGCAACAAGATAATCTAAGAATTCTTACCTTGTAATACTGCCCCATGTTGACTGTTGGAGGAGGGTACTGCCCTGTGTTTTGCTGGTTTGGCATCCTCTGTCCAGGATAGTTGGGAGATGTAAGGGGTCTTGGAGGGTTGGGAGTGGGGTACTGACCAGGCTGGTTTGGAAACTGGCTATTTGGTCCATATTGCTGGTTTCCATAATTCGGCTATTTCATGACAGGGATAAAAGAAGACAAAAACATGTTTTATGCAAGCAGCTTTCTTGTACTGATGCCTACATTCATTAGTGGAATCAAAACAAACAAAAACCTCAATACTCCTCAAAAGCATAAAAACCTCACAAACCAAAGTGGGGTAAGAACAACCATGTACCTTAACACACACACACACACACACACACACACACACACACACACACACACTCTCAGCCTTGCAGTGTTGTCAAAGGGCACTGTGTTTGAAGAAACCAGAATTACAACCAGATGGAATGTTCACAAAATTTCTGTGTTTCTGCTACCACCCCCAAGCCTGGGACTCCTTTTCCAGATGTAGAATGGAAGCACAAAAATAAAAAGTAACAAAAAAAAAAAATTCTGAAACAGTCAAGAGAATAGAAGCTGTGTTGCCCATGTCTGTCTTTTCAACCCAACTGCTATGCTGGCGTCGTGCTAGAGTATTTAGCAATACCTTAACAACTAAAGAGAAGTTATTACTAGTCATAAACACTTTGCTAGTGCTAGCAAGGACTGTGCTGTGCTTTTGGAATCAAAGTCATGAAAACTGGAACTTTAAAGGTAATAAAATGTTAATTAGAAAAATTAACTTATTGATAAGAATTTTCCATAAATGAAGCTTTCAAAAACCGATAGGCAAATATCAACTGCAGAATTCCAGGCCAGCAAGTATGTAACATTTATGGATGGCATGGTTCAGAACTGACTCGTTGGAAACATGATCATATTCACTTACAACGAAAAACCTGCTTCTGAAGCAGCAAAAAGAGATTTAAAGTCATCCTTAAAGTATTAAATCTGAAGACAAAAATTATCAGAACAAGCCACATCCTGTGTTTTCTTAACTTAGTTGTGAATAAATGGCAGTATCTACAGAGTGAAAAGCCTTCCCAGAGTAGCAACTCCTGCAAAAGCACATCCCTTTTTTATTTCTGAATAAATTTTTAATTAGAAAATAGTAGTTTGCAGATCAGGAAAGAAATGTAGCTCAGTAAAAAATGTTTTCTATATTTTCGGTATGCCATGGTACTCTTTGTTGTTGTGTTTTCTATAAACTCTTACTACCATAATTATTGTCAGTGCAATATCACAATATTCAAAGCTCTACACCTGTTGCTGAAGTCTCAGTTGAATATAGAATTTCACAGGAAATGATCTCTAAAGTTACTAAGTGGTGGCTAGATTTATATAAACATGTAGGCGTACACAGATGCTGAGAGCTGCTGGGATTCTCAAAAACATCTACTGCCTGATGCACACTGATTTGAAGAGTAAAACACATTGGTGCTTTTTAATTTCAAAAGCTTGTTTGTCTACATATTTGGTTGTCTAAATTTCTTTAAAATTTTGACCCTGTTTTGCCCAAGGTCATATTGCAAGTCAATTATAATGTAATTTTGCCTACAAAGTTATTCAGATCTCCTGCAAGAGCACAGGAACTTACCACACTCCAAATAAACTTGCATTAGACAAATGCTGACAAACAGGGATTTGAGTTCAACATTATTTATATTCATCTCAGTGACCATGAAAATCAACACTCAAGAAGTTTAGAAAGCAATTGGTCTTTAAAATAAATGTTATTACTATTAATAAATAAATAAAACTTTCCTGAAGTTGCTAAGGTCTCAAACGTGTGGGAACTTGTAATATGAAAGAAAAAAAAAATAAGAATAAAAAATAAAAAAGAAAAGAAAAAAAAGAGTTCAAAGGCAGCCAGGCAAGGTAGAAAGGAAAAGATTGTGCTTATACAATGTCTGTCCTGTTATTTCTTTAGAAAAATAAAACCATCCAAGAAAACACAGATCACATGTTGGGCTCAAATGAAGTATTTCACCTTCAGTGTCCTTTTTAAGTTGTCATATTAAATGAATCCACTTTTGTGATGGAAGTCTGTTTAAGGTCTGCGAAGGCATCATGAGAACCTTATAGTGACATTTTGAGTGCTCAGCTGGTTTGGGGCCTTTCTTGAGTTGACTGTCACCTTGACTAACATAGCAAGGGCCAACCTGAATACTTTAGAAGCTAAAAAGGAAGAGCTGCTGCTGCTTATATTTCAATGGCTGCACTCCTACCAAGGCTGGAACAAAGATGCACCTATCTTAAAGGGATGTGTACCACACATCACCCACGTGTTGCAATTTCAGTCAAAATAACAGTGTACACAAAATACAATTTATTTTATTACCTCTCCTGGGTAGGGTCTCTTTATGCCCTGTATAGGCAAAGACTGGGGGCGAGGGCCTGGGTAGGCTTGCTGAGGCATCCTCTGCCCATGGGTGCTGAAGGGACTCATTCCAGGAGGCCGAGGCTGGTTCATGCCCATGGGTGGCCCGCTCATGCTGGAAGGTGTCATTCCAGCTCCCATGCTTGCTGGGTTCATGTTGCCTGGCATAGAAGCAGGACCACGAGGACCAGGCTGGTTCATAAACTGGTTGTTGTAAGCCTGAGTTGGACCCATCTGGAAAGAGGAACAAACCTTCAACGGAAGAAGAAGAAAAAAAAAAAAAGAATAAAATGCGACATGCATTTATAAAATGGGAAGAGGGAGCTGAACATGCTTTTTGGGGGAGGGAAGAAGGCAAGGATTTATGTCGCATTTTCTTTCAATGTTCTCCAGCATTTGATGGGCAGTGATGTTATTTATAATAAAAATTCAACTGGAATTGTAGAAGACAGACATAAGTCTAAAGTGAGAAATTAAATCTTTTCAATTGGTTTGTCTAGTACTGCAAGGTAACAGGTTAGGAAGTTGGCTGTGTAAATACAGCATAACACTACAGTTTCTAAGACACTGTGCTTCACATCACCTGGCACATGGACCCATATACTTCAGAACTCAGAGAGGTAAAAAAGCTAAGGAGGAAAAAACCTGAATTGATCAAACCTTTGTTTATTTTAAGAAAAAAATGGTTACATGACATGCTAGAAGTTATCACCAGAAACGCATGTCTTGCATAGCTGCTCTTACAGACAATATTATTATAAGCAAACCTCTCTTCTACTGTTGTTTTCTTGTTTGAAGGGAAAAAACCCCAATCAAACAACTGTAGTCAGCAAAATAAACAATTATCCAAGCATTACAAAACCTATTTCAAGATTCTTGAACATTTCACTAGGTTCTCAAATTTAGAGGGCTGGCAAAGGCAGCAATAATATATCATGTCAGATGCAGCTGTAATTTTGGGTAATCTTCAATTTTTTTTTAAGGGGCAACCCCTAAACTACAAAATACAGTTAGGCAAGATTGATCATGAAAAACACAGGACACTGACTCATACCTACATACACACATTCCAGCAGTTTCTCATAAGCATTTATAACCATGCTCATGCACAAAAAAATAAAAATAGAGTAGGCACCCTAACAAACACGACAGTAAGAAGGACAGCCCAATTCCCTGTAATGGTCCAGATCAGGCAGGTATGAAAACATAAGGGTTACTCTCTTACCGGTCCATACTGGTTCATGTCCTTATTCTGTGTTTCCTGAAGGGCTGCCACAGTGGCCGTGGCTGTAGCTGTTGCTGTAGCAGCTGCAGCTGCAACTGCAGCAGCGGCAGCAGCTGCAGCTGGCTGGGTGAAATCAGCTGGTGGCCTCGTGTGGGGGGGGATCCCCATTCCTGCAGGGGTATTTGGGCCTCCAGGGTAACTAACAGGGAAGAAAAGGAAAAAAAACGGAAAGAAAGAAAGACAGAATTAAGATGTGCCGGTGGATTTTGTTTTGAATGGTGGTGTGGTCCTCACCTGGAACTGTTCCAAAACCACCTATGAATGACTAATGAAAGCCAGTAGGAGAGGTAACTAGGTGAGTACAGGATACACAAGTGTTGTCCAGGTGCACCAGTCATAGGGGCTGCCACTGGAATTGCAAGGCACTGCCATCAGTTGTTTTGGGGGCAGTGAACTGCTTCACAGGTCCATAGCTTACTGCAAAGTAGAACTGAACTCCTGAAAGTTAATGCTCCATTTCCCAATAGTGTAGGGGCAGATTTCAGAGCAGCATGAACAGAGAGCTCCCTACACTACAGCACGTTCATCTGCCTCAGTGGTGAATTATGGCAAGTGTTCTCAATATAGCAAAAGCATTTCTCCCTGAACCTTAGCAGAAAGGCCAGGAGAGACCCAACGCAATCAACTCTGCTGGATCCCACACAATGTATTTCACAATTCCTACCCATCTCCTCTATTGATCATAAGATAAACTAAGCTAAACCATGCATTTCCCACTCCAAGATATCAAATATCTTTATAAATATGGGCCAGTATACTGTGCCCATTTTAGAGATGTTAATACAAAGCCAAAGAAACTTTCTGACTTGTTCAAGGTCACTCAACAGATTGGTGGCAGAGATGAAAGAAGAGGCAAGTTCCCTGAGTCCTGGGCTTATACTCTTCACACTAGACTGACTATACAAACAGCAGCAGTCTTTTCAGCAGGCTTTGTAGTGGGACCATAAACAGTGGTTTCAGTTAAGTGCCCTTATCACTTGTATTTACAAAGTACAGACACAGAAAGTCAAAATGTAACTAACCCCAGACTATTAGTTTTTGCTTATTTGACTAATGCAGCATTCATTTCCCAAAATAAATACACAGTACGACCATCTTTCTTAACAAACATCTTTGTTCCCAATTCTTTTCAAATTCCTCTTGTGGAGTAAGTCTTTGGGCAGAAATATTCTGTTGCATAGGAACCTCCTTTGCCCAATGCCCAAACTTAATCCTCCGTATGCACGAAGAAATTATACCATCAATACCTTTCACATCCTGGCCTTATTAAATGTTAATCATTCCTAAGCCTGTGGTCTGTTTAACAATCTCCCTTAATTAAAACTTTATTTTGGGGGTTTATTAGAGCTAATTGATTGACCTAAGCCATTTCCATTTACGGTGATGAATTTCTTTGCAGTTCAGGTAGCTGATTTCCAAAGCTGTAAAAACAGTATGTACTTCACTTAACCAGCATAAAATAGCTACTGAGACTTTATATAATTAAAATAAGCCCATGACGCTTCTGCCAGGTCACTAAAACAAGCTTCATCAACTACTTAAATCCATTTTCCGCCTCACACAAGTAAATCTTACCTGCCACCAAAGCCTCCACTCCCAGGATAATTGGGTCGCCCATACATGCCCTGCTGTATGTATGGCTGAGTGGAGCCTGCCTTGGCTGAAAACTGTTGCTGTTGTCCAGCAAACTGAGGGGAGTTGATTCCAGGGTTGCTGGTTGTCATCCCAGAAGCCATGGGATTTCCTGCTGGGTTCATAGGGTTGTTAGCATTTGCCATTGGATTTCCCAGCACCTGTGAGAAGAAAACATGAGAATAAGGGGCCGTATCTTGAATTACTTCAAGTAAATTAAGTTAATTTGCTGTGGTAGTTAAATTAAAACATTAACAACCCTGTACTCTGAACTCTTATCGGTATAAATCTCATTGATGCCTAGTGCACATACCTGGTGATTTCTCCTTTTCCCATTTCCAAACAAACCCAACTGGATGGAACCCTAACATGTTTATGAAAAGATCTGATGAAAAAGATCTGCCAGAACGATGATCTGACCATTCATTTGACTATGAGAAAGGACATGACTTTTCTTTTGTGGTATGGGTTTCTTCAGGGGTTTTTTGTTCGGGTTTTTTTCTCATGTATGGGTTTTGTTTGTTTGTTTGTTTGGGTTTTTGCTTTGTATTTGCTTGTTTGTCTGATGCAGGCCTTTGAAATACCTGGAAGTATTCAGTTCCACTACCATACTGCAAAGGCTACTACAGATGTGAAAACTGTGAAAGAATCTTGAATCTAAGTCTCACTAAAGTGTACAGAAGTCTACTGTTTGTTTTTATTGCTTCTTATAAAAGAGTCCTCTGTTCTGTTTTTTAAAAGGACTTGTTTTGCTTGCTTGAAGAATTTTTTTTCCCAAATTGCTATGATTTCCATTGAGATGTAAGCATGGTTGTTCATGGATCAACTGCACAGAAATGTGCCTCCTACTTGAAAAGAAACTTAGTGGTCACGGTTTTTACAGAAGACCAAGTCATCAGCTTCAGGCATTTGTGAAAAGAAATTGGTGAGCCCAGCTCATTCCTTTCCCTCGATGAGAAGGAAGACTTACAGGAAACCCTGACATTTATTTCAATCTGCTCTGAATAGCTACAACCAAGAGTCACATTCCAGAGTTTCACTGCTCCCTTGCAGTGACTCTGAAGAAGCATTTTCTTTCTTTGTGCCAAAACACTTTTTTCCTTCTATTGCACATTCCTCTGAAGTACCATGAAGAGTTCAAGTAATATTGCAGTTTTCTTATAATAGAACAAAACTCTGAGTAAATTTTTTTTATTCTTTCCTTTTGCCTTTTCAAGTGTGAAAGATTTCCACAAGAAACTACATTTTCATTTTCTGGCCAATATATGGACCAATGTGCTTACTCAAGTGTTTCTCTTCCAGATGGGATATCTTTCCTTTTAATGTATTAAAAGAAATCAACAATAATAAATCATGTTATAGGTCCTGTAACTGTTTCCTCTTGTTATTTTTTGGAAGAAAGATTATGCCACCACCAGTGCTTACATAACTGCCATGTGAGTATCTGTATGACTTGGCCTCTGAATAATTTCTTTTCCAAACAGCTCATTCCATAACCATTTTGTTTTCAAATTTCTTACCAAAATTAAAATAATAACAAAAAAAATCACTGGAAAATTTTGTATGGGATCTACTGTCACTTGGTTTGAAGAAAGCAGAAAAGACAGGTTAGAGTTATGTACAATTTGCACTCATTAAAGATGGTGTTCTGTTTTGAGCACTTCATCTATGGTGTAAGAAAAGGCCAGACTGTCTGAGAGCTTAATTTGTGCCACATCCCTCAGAGTGCACACTATCACAAATAATTGGCAACTTTTTCATAAAAGTTGCTTCTTTTTGTATGGTATAATTCAATATACAACACAGAACAAAAAGAGAGTTAAGAGCAGAGAGAACCAAGTGAACAACCAGGAAGTATGGCTCTCACCTGGAAGCCAGGAGCTCATGCTTCTGTTTCAATGTATATTGAAATATTTTTGCAAAGTCAGGCAGCCTTAACAGGGAGAGACTGCAAAGAACGCAGCCTAATGCTGGTAGTTAGCAACCCAGTGTGGGGGTAGACTTGGTACTAAATTTCACCAGCCCACAAGTACAATACACAGCACCATGTAAAATCAACAACTGTCATTTGGTGAATCTAGCTAATTTTTTTTTTAACATAACAATTCTTCACGTGCAATCTGAAATTCCCAAGAGCTTTGGGATTACCCCAAAACCATGCTTTTAGTGTTGAAATCACATAGAGCAAAATTCAAGCTAAACCCAAGCATGACATTTGCATGCAGCTAAAGGAGTAACTGATGCAAGCTCTCAGACACCTCCTTTCCGATGCCACCAAAGTGGACATGACTTGGAGAAAAATGCACCATGTACAACAAAGAAGACAGACACTGCTATTAATCCCAACAGGATTTTCCAAAAAGCTTTCCATTTTACAAATATTAGCAAAAACGTGTAGCTAGAGGGGAGGGAGCATATAGATGAAGCTTACCTGGCTTTGAGAGGTGTTAGTCACACCCCATACTGTGGTGACCACTGATAAAGAGCCTGGAGGCTGGTTGGTATTTTGTTGCCAGGGAACAGAATCATAAGGGAAAGACCCATCACTGCAAAAACAAACGTTCAGGAGGGTGAGATTTTGGAAGTTTAAACAGTGGCAAGCTGCTGGTGGGGACAAGGGGATTAACATCTGACATTACCTTACCTCTCCACTCCTCTTTCCATCATTAGCCTAGCACTCTCAGAGGCATGAAGTTTCTTTAAGAGCAACATGATCATATCAAACCACACAGAACTAATGAATTCCTTAACTATATCGAAGCATAGGGCTTTCACCATAAAAAAGGTCTGTTAGCAGTGGAAGTACAAATAAACTCGGGGCAGAGTTTCAAACAAGGACACTAAGTTACTCAGAAGCACGTATTTCTGCAATTCATCTCAAACTCTCCAACAATCACTGCTTCAGCTGCCTTATATCAATTCAATTAGATTTTGAGACCAGACTGCAGTTCCACTGTCTGCAGTGGGTCCCCAAATGACCAGAAAAGCCTTTAAAGCAATAGCAGTTCAACATCATTTTGAAAAGTAAATTGAAATTCAGATAGTGTTCTCCCACACGATGGATAAGCTGCATGCCAAAAACAGTATTAGCTAATCAGCATTCTAGAAAATCAACTGCAGATATACAACACATCTTTCAGATGAATATGTGGATGAGAGGATTGGGTTTTTCCATTAGCTTTGTCCACAGATACAAGCAAACATTTCTTACAGTTCTTTTCATTAAAAAAAACCAACGCATTGGTGGTTTCAAAATGAACACAGGATAAGGATGTATCTAGTGTAATTAATGAAGTATGTTAAAACCAGCGAAAATAACTATTAATCTTATAACCATAAAATATATGCCACTTGAAATCTGCTCATTCTCATACTATCAACTTGTAAATTAGATTTCTATTTGTGTATATGTACACATACACACAGGTGATCTTTCCTCATCTAGATATATATACACCATTTAATAGACACACATTGCTCTTTCATTTTCAAACACTATTAACTTGTATTTCATATCAAGAACTGCATTTTTGTCTGGACTACCAGCTATCACTGAAATTCTATCCAGGGCTATTTTGCCTGAAGAATCCATACAGGCTCTACATGTGCTTTATCAATGAGTTTCAAAGCCTGCTGACTCTCCCATGTCCCCAGACAGTACTCCAGGCTTGGACTGTTTCTCCTTCCTTCTATGCTGTGAGCCAAAATCAAGGACTATCTATGTGCTCATTCTTTAGCCTGTACGTAAAACATAGTGTAAATAATTTAAGAACAGGAAGTGCATTGCACAGAGAGTACACATGTATGTGACAAAACCTGCCTCTGTCCCAAGGAACAAATAACCTAACAATAAAAACAGCAACTGTGTAAGGCAAAATGAAACAAAGAATACATTTCACAAACAACTAGGAAATTGCAAACAAATTCCATAACACTGGGCCAGCACAACAGCACTGTATCAGAACATAACTGTGCATTTGAACTGACCTATTTGTTTCAAAATACCCTAATTCAATTAAGCAATAATATCACACAAAATATTGAATTAGGGATAACAATAATTTCCCCTAACAAATAATTAGAGAAAATTAATGGAAAACAGTAATTCTCTGTAAGATGCCTGACATCTAATGTTTACATTGACAGTATCCATATAAACCAGTGTGTGAATAAGGGGATATCGAACACCTTGCAACCACTAAGTCCTAGTAGCCCATGTTTCTTTAAAATATTTTCTCTTAGAAAGCTGAAAATCTTGCCCCTCTCATTCAGAGGCTCAGACAATGGCTTCAGTGACTAATATTTGCAAGTGACGCAATGCTTCAGCAAGTCCCCTCCACCAGCGTGGAGACAAACGATGACTAACCCAGAATTTGTGACTGCTATTAAGCCTTCCTCTTTTATCCTGCTCTGAATGATGCCTCCTACTTTACTTCCTTCTCTGACTGTTTCTGATGATGTCTGCTCTGTGATTTGTTTGGATATTTATGGCACAACTGAGTGTTCGTATACTTGAATGACTACAAAGAAGCTCTCTCCATGACATAAGCAGTGAAAGGACTCACTGCAGACACTCCTCTCTATTCCCCACTGATGTACTGTGGACAGGTAATAAAACCTGAGGAATAAGGCAAATATTTTGCAAGTGTATGAATAAATAAGAAGGGTAATGATAGACAGGAATCAAACCAGTGAGACAGTCAGTGAAGATTCTTCTAAATGCAAATATACAGTTTGTAAACATACTCAAACTTTGAGCTAGCCATGCTTCAGTCTGCTGTTAACAAGTCATAACTACTACTTCACTTTCTTTGCCTCCAAAGCATGTTTCTCTCCTTTACAGTACACAGAAGAAATTTCATATATCATTCATCCATAGCTTCCAGTGGTAGAGTCAGAGCATTTGTTCAATAGAAGGCTACACTGCTTTCTCAAAGACTATACAATCACTTCATCCTAATTATAAATACAGAATAAATCACTCAATTTTACTCTATTACAGTTAAAATGGGTGACACCTTGAGAAACCATATTGTTGATATATGACGAAAGCCTCCAGCACAACACATAAAAGCCAGAAAAAGAGACCAGGTACAGATTTGTTGAGAAATACTCACTGTGCACATTGAATAACATGACTCCCACATTATCCAACACAGGACTTAGCTTTAAATCACAGACACTACTAATATCAGAAATTATAGCAACACTGAAATAGTGATAGATGTGCCTTGCAGAACATGAATTTACATACCCTCATCAACACTTACTGCCCTAGACCTCATCCCTTAAACTTCACCTTAGCTGAGAAATACATGGCAATCTCATGGTTTGCATTCCCCAGGATGATACTCTGGCCCATCACCAATTACATGAGTGTCTCAGGATGACTTGTGCCATACTGAATACAATACCTACCCTCCCCTCCATCACGTGAAGGTTTCTTTGGTTTCAAGCAGTAGGAAGTGCTAAAACATGTGCCACTCAACTAGAGGATTACTTGTCCCTCCACTTCCCTCTTTCAACTTGTGTTTCTGTGCTTAAAACAACCCAAAGGAATACTCCCACCATCAAAGGAAAACCCGTGTAAGTACCGTAATGAAACGTGACCAATCCAATTCTCATTTGCAAACGAGCAGTGGCTTTCCACTGTTATTATACAGAGCTGTGAATTATCCTGAAATCCCTTTCTTTAAACTTGAAAATGGCAGCCAATGGAGAAAGAAGCTTCAACCTCTTCAGCCAAAGCGAAATGCTGCCCATGACATTGTTCCTGTTGAACGGTACAAGGGTAATTAAGTCTCTCACTGCACCCTGGAGGGCAGTGAGTCAGTTTAGGCTCAGCTGGAGTCCACTAAAAGAGTATTGACTAAATTTATAATAGTGCTAATGAACCTATACATACTACTGGTCAGCATTAAAGGCCAAACAACAGAGGAAGCCATAGACCAAAGAAGAAGAGATGGAGGGAAATTACTTCTCCAACTATGATGTAGCAATACTGCAATCAAGCAATGAGCAAAGATTTCTTAGCTACTGGCAAATGTACTGAAACCACCAGTAACACAACACTCATGCTGGAGAAGTACCTTGATAGTTAGGTCTAAACAGCTTCTCTTAAGCCCAGTACTAGGCAAACAGAACCATGCAGACACCCAGCCTCTTAGGAATACTTACAGACTTCATGTCAGACAGATTGACAGCTAATTCCAATAAAAGTTGCTTAACAACAAGTGACCTCCGTAAATTAATACTAGTGAATTACTGTAGTTTATACATAATTTGTGGCATTATTTGCTGTATTTTAAATACGTTTACGTTGTCATTAAAGCAATTTTACATGTATCTGATACTCTGTTTACATGTCCTCATTGCTTAGGAAGGAGATGGTTTAGTGAAGTACACATCCCTAGAGCATTGATACTTTACATGTTGTGGAGGAGGGTGAAAACTGGAATTATAATTTCCTGGTGATTTTCCACATCGCTTGTTGGGAAGGCCAGGTGTCTAAAACACTACCTTTATAAAGCACCTATCTCTGTTTTAAACATTAAAAATCTATCAACTACTGCAGAAAAGCACCAGATGTTGACTTTCTTAAAAAACCTTTTCACTCCAAGCACTGGTATCAAGTTTCCCACAACTGGGCTTTCAGTGGCTAGTTTCTGTTGCTTACCCTCAAGCCAGCTTTACAGTTTTGTCAGGGTCTTTAATGTTTCTGAAGCACAGTCATCCCACCTGATGGGTAGCTGACACACAGAGAGTTCACACAATCCCTTAAATCTCCTGACTCTATCATAACTTCCTCAGCTGACGCCAAGATGGGCAGGTAATTGCCAGTCTAACACTGACTGTCATTTCTGCCCTGTCTCCTTTTGTCACCCATGGACACCTAGACAGGACACCTCATGACAAGGAGCGAGGTGTCAAAGATCTATACAGGCCAAACACCCCTTTGCAATTACACATGGCCAAAAATCAGAACAGTCAAAATACAGCCCAAAACTGGAGCTCCTGATCTGTTCCTGCCCGACGGCATCTCTCTGTGTCTGCACCTTGCTCTGCCTCTGGGTGCATGTGTGCTCAGGGTGCTCAGCACCCCTTGGCTGTATTCTTGGTTGGAGCCTCTAGGTGACACTACTTTAATACAAACGAAACCATAACTGTTTGCAAACAAGGCTCCTTGCTCCCCTCTTTTCTCCCTAAAACCTCATGCATCTGTATAGCAGAAAAATATCACAAATCCCACAGTCAGAACGGGCAATAAAGCCCTGGGTAACTGCAGCACCAATACATGTATTTCAGACCCATACTGTCTCACAAGTTAGGCAGCTTTAGCTTCTTTCACTCAGGTTTAGTTTTTTTTTTTACTTGGACTCATTGTGTGAACACCACTCACATAACTCTAATTGCAAATATGGATTCAGTTTGCAATCCTTCTTGATTAGGCCACCATCATGAACCTAACACTAGAAACTGGAAAAAAAATGGGAAAAAAACTAGCTTAAGTCCTTTCTGGAGTATTGTAGTGTTTCACACCAAAAAGGCAGTTAAAATTCAGTATTTGCACTGCACCATACAAACCTAACAATTTGATAAGCTAGGAACCCCCACCAACATATTCATAAATAACAGATCAAATGGATTTTTTTTTCTTTTCTGTCAAAGGTCCACTGAAAATATCCTTGGCCTTGACTATTAATTTGAAAAAACCCCACTGTGACAACTGAAAATCAAAATTCATTTCTGCTTACTGGCAATCAAAAATATTTTGGAGATCTGCTTCTGTTTACTTTTTAAAAAAACCCAGAAATTTTAAGGGAAACAACCGACTTCTCATTTTTCATTGAGATTTTTTATTCAAGGGAGCAAAGCCAACACCTCCCCATCTGAGATCCATGCACCATCTTCATACACCTACAGTGTTTGACCAAAGCGTTTGAACTTGAACACCTAAAATAAGTTTTTAGTCTAGTTGACAGACTACTATTAAACACATTACTATTAAAAAAACACCTACAAAATTTGACCAAGTTGTCCCTTTTGTGCCATGTTTTCCATAGACTGTGTACACCGCTCTAAGCTATTAATTCTCTTCACATAGAGGAATATGGCAGAGCAAGGAGACCCCCTTGTAGAAAGGACATGAAGACCACTTACAGTCAGCAAGGAAACATGAGGATATATTGTAAAGGAAACAAACAATAAGTACCCCTGTACATCACACACTGACATGAAACAAACTAAAAGCCAATGTTGTGTACAGGTATCCTTAGCTGTTTACATTCAAGATGAGGAAAACAAGAAGGTGGTGTAGTCAGTCTGTATAGTAGTACTGACTTTGGATGGCTAGCAGGAATTCACTTTTGACTGATGCTATCTATGTGATTCATACCTTCCTGAAATATATTCCCCTACAGAGCATTATTATTTGAAGAAGTTTAAATTGTATTGGTAAAAATTAAGACTCCATCCCACATTTCACTAAAAAAACCCCTAAAACACAATCCCATCCAAATCACTGGGTGTTTTTGTGTAATGTTAAAGTGAAAAGCCAATTTGGAAGCATTCTGCAAGACTTTATTTCCCTCAGTTCTTAATGGCATGACTACAAATATTCAGATCTTTCAGAGAAAATACACAGTTCCAAAATATATCCCATCACAATTCTCAAGTCTGTTGCTTCCCTCCACTCTTCACAACTAGATGAATATGTTTCTCTAAACCTTTGGAAAGCTTTGATTCTCCCAACTCTAAATGCACAGAAGATCCACATCTACTCCTTACCTATCAAGAAAGAATTACCTCAAGTGCTGTTTCAGTACTGGATGCTGCCCGTATCATGAAGAGGAAGACTGAAAAGTGGTTAGAAATTTCATAATTCACTGTAAAAAGAAGGATGCTGTTTTATGACAAACTGTGTGAGAACAGAAGCATTCTGAAACCATCTAGGTGAGCAGATGCAGGTGAAGCAGTCAAAAGGTGAAAGCAGCTAGCCATTTATCAGCTCAGTAGTTTGGATGGCACCTGCAGCTAGCAGGTGGCTATCACCCCCTGCCTCTGCTCTTTTAAATATCCACACACACACATCTGTAATAACCATTCATGCAGCCACACACATATGCACAATACAGCCGCTTGCATGGACACTGAGACGCCAAAAACGAGCTGGCAGTTCAGCAGGTGATACAAAGTACCTCTGGAAGCTGAAAGCCCTTAACTTTTTCTTTATAGTTCTGACAAGGCCTGTGAGGCCTGGATGACTTATGACTGCACAAGGCGGGAACACTGCCTTCCATTTCACATTGGGTTGCTACAGATCAGTCTGTGACACACTTGCTGGTGTGCTTCTTGGCGCCCTTACTCTACAGACAGTGTCATCAGTTAGAGCCATGCCTGCAAGTATCACACTGCTCAGCAAGTGTTACTGCATCTGAATTAAACTCCTAAAATTAGAAAAATGCATCAGGCCAAATAATTAGATTAATTCATAAGTTTTTGAACCTGCAAACACCCACATCACCCCTGCATGCACACACAGTCCTGCTGCACTACGGATTTCATATATGTCCACGCACACGTGTGTGCGCACGCAAAGATACAGAGATAACACAACTTATTTCTGCACATGTGGAATAAATGATCACAGCTATGCAGGTAAGAAACACAAATGCTACTGAGACCCACTGCTGCCTCAGAAGAAGCAGAAGGGGTTACATTGTCTGACATGGGGACTACAGCATCCATCTGATCAAAGGAAAAAAGATTAAAGCATCACACCCAGTTCTATTGTCACACAAGTAGACCATGCAATGCATTACTACAGCCCAGATTACAGTTACAAAATCCACCGGTAACAGCCCTGTTATTAACATGCCACCTGTTACCTTTTTCAAAATGCTGAAATTATCTTATGATCGTTTTCAGCTTGACAAATGCAGTTTAATCTTTATTGCATCTCACAGCACAGACCTGCTTCATCCATGTCTTATTTATCTCACGTGTGTCGGAATGCAAACCCGAGCCCTTAGTCCCCCCCCTGCCACCAGGCATTCCTTCTGCTCTGCTTTATCAATGTACCTGGGTTTCCATATCCGACTGCTCCTTTACAATAAAAAACACACCCACCCAGTATTCTACCATTGCCCGTTGCCTTGGTAATCCAAATGCCTGGGTACTCGCTGATTATCGGCGAATGAGACTCGCATTGTTCACACCGCAGCGCGTCTGCTATGTTAATGTGAGATAATGGCAGCCAGAAGACTCCTTTTGTTCCCAGCTTTGCTGTTTATTCATAGTGCCTGGAGGTCAGCGACTGCTACAACAACCGGGGAAGGAACCGCTGAGAGCGTGAGCAGATTCCACTTCTGCTTTTGCCTCTGAGACAGGGGGAAACACGAGCAGCCCCGCACAGCGAGAAGGGCACCGGGAGCTCTGCAGTCTGACTCACGCAAGGTGTAGCAGGCGGCTCGGAGGAAGATGTGATGGACTTGCACTTCCGAGATTTTAGATGAAGCTGATTTACGCTCCCCGACAACAGAAAAAAAACCCGCTTTCTTCGAGAGGCACGGCGGGAAGGGAGGGAGAGAGGGAGGAGGGGGCAGCACAGCACCGCCGCAACTCACGGGAGCGAGCCGGGCTGGGGGCTGCGGGGCTGGCCGGGCACAGGGAGCGGGGACAGCCCTGCCGGGGCAGCGGCCGGGCCCAGGGCAGCGGCTCCCGCAGCGCCCGGCGGGCCGAGGGCGGCGGGCCGGGCCGGGCCGGGCCGGTGTCGGTGCCAGGGGGCGGCCGGGCAGCGCCGAGCCCACGGAGCGGGGCCGGGCCGGGCAGGGCAGGGCAGGGCAGGGACCCGGGCGGTGCGGGACTGCCGGCGCTCCGCACACACAGGGCAGGTCTGAGACACGTCTCCCCGAGCCGTCTCCGCACTCTGCCTGTCAGAGCGGTTTGGAAATGCTGTCGGTGACACAGTGACACGGGCAAACAGACCGTCACATCGCATCTCCCCTGACGCGGTAAGTGGGGACCGAGAGCACGAACAGGCTGTGGTACCTTCCGCGCATTCCCAGCTCGGTGGAGATGAGGACATTCAAGAAGGTGCACCGGCTGGTGCGCTGTTTCTAATCCCTGGAACAGCCCTTTCATGGGAAGAAACCACCGATTCCTGCTAAAGGCACTACCAGTATCTAATTAATGTCACCGACCCATCTGCCCAGGTTGCTGATGTGCTCTGTCTCTGGAGTAGGCTTTGTTGTCATCTGCAGCGAAAACCAGTCAGGAGTGTCTTAGCACGAATCGCTAACCCATTTTATTTTAGGGAAACCATTAGAAAAGCCCTCCATCACTGCAAATAGTAATAACTATTTCCTTTTCTTTCCATTGAGATTCTGAGGGACGTGAGAACCCAGATGCACGGGAACATCAGGAATATAAAAATTGACAAAATTGAGTATAGGGAATTCATGCCTTTTCTAATCTATTTACAGAGAAATCCTGTGGAGGGTGACATTTTTATCTAAGTGAATGAATAACATACACGTAAAGAAAAGGCATCAAGACAAATTACAGGTTTTAGACAAAATACACATCTATGTTCCTGTTGCCAAATTATCCAAAAAAATCAAAAACCTTTTAAAAAGACAAGGTATTTGCCATAATTTACGTCAATAACGATTTTTTTTTTCACTCCACTGAAAACGTTGCCAGACTGTAAACTCCCTCCCTGCTTAGAAGCCATGTCACCTCCTGGCAGGCAGGCTGGAGTGCAATGCTAACAGCGTGGGTACCCAGAAAACAGCTACTCACACTGAACTCACCCTGTGCTGAACCACGGGCTGTCCCCTCCCCCAGCCCTTCTGCGTGTGGAAAGGACTGCTAAACCTCACACGTGGACCTGATGCTGCAGAGGTTGAAGGGCACTGACCTAGTTCTGATGTTCCCTATCCAAAGGTATTCAATCCAGTTAAAAGACTCCCAATGATTTTAATGAGTTTTGCAACAAAGAGATAGGCAAAATATAGCTTTCAGTGTCACCATGCAGTTATCATGCTGACAGCCAAAACGGTAAAAAACCAGGGGTGCTGCCACAGCTGAATGATTTTTAACTCCAGTGCCACACAAATGAGTTGGTTTCCTTGAGAACAAGTGACAGAGGGAACCTTCCCAATACAGTCAAAGAGGATAATCATGTAGACTAAGCACAAATCATCATGTGCTTTTGAGAGCAGACCTCATGCAAAAGAGCATGATACTGTTGTGATTATTACTACACAGTAAATCACAATCAACCAGACATTTTCAGGAATTGGATGTTCAATATGGCCCAAACATGGAAACGATACCTGTCTGTTCAAAGCTGTTAGTTACCATATTTTAAAAACTAACATAAGCACCATGAAGCCTGAGAAGATCAGATTTTGCCTCAATCAGCAGACATACTTTAATAATATTTGCCTAGTTTTTGTCAGGATTTATAAAAATATCAGCTTACACTTTTTAATTAAAGTAAATCACAAACCAAAACCGTAAAACTTTGTCTAGTATATACAACATGCAGAGGAAAAAATTTCTTGTTTCTGAACTTTTCCTTTATTTTTTTCTGATGGTGAATTTTAACGTTGAAGGACAGAAAGGAAGACAGACAAAACAGTGAAGCTCCTCTTGCAGAAACAGAAGTAAAACAGGTTCCTTTACTGGGTATATTCTCTTATATTAGGATTTACCATCTGTTCAGTCCCTAATTATATTTAGTTCACAACTTCACAAACAGAAAGATGAAAAGGCTTTGAAACAATCCTATCTTTCACCTAAGGAGTTATGAATTCTTTTGCAAAGATTGTCCTTGTATGCCACAGCCACATGACATAATTTAGCAATCCCTATTCAAATCGATGTATAAAACATGCACACGATGCTTGTTTTCACATAAGTCTGTATATGCTCCACTCAACCTTTCACTTTAACCATTTTTCTCATCCAGACATTTTTAAAGTGACTATCACTGCTGGTCAAAACCACCTATGAGGGCAAAATGGAAAAGGCAGCAGCCTTTACAGAAATTCTGACACTGTTTCTACCGGTATGTTATAACCAGTTCACTTCTGGTTCTTAACAATGCAAGAGCCAGTCTCAACCACCCAGTAAAAATTCAGACAGAGAATTACCATTCTTTTTCAAGAGCTCCTACCAATGTTTGAAAGTTCAGCTCTTAGTAAAGTTTAAATTGGAAGAAAAAAGGGACAAAACACTAAAAACAAGCACCTTTGTGAAGCAGATCTAGCCAATAAAAGGTATTTATGACGATTGCCTGAACATGAAACAGTAATGATAATAAATAAAGCACCTACCATAATATTGAATTACTACTTAATTTGATCTACTGTTCAATTTTCTCTAAACCTCTGGCACTAAGTAATTTGTGATAAAAATAATTTTATCTTTGTATTTTTCATCAGTCTTGACTGCCCTATTACAGACATTACCACCCTTTGGTCACTAATTGCATGACAGCTGGCAATTAGTAGAGAAGACCGAAATTTGGAGGAAGAGTGAAGACAGTAAGAACCCTACAGATGCTCATGACAACATACCAAACTGCAAATAACAGCTGTCTCTTTCCAGGTGGTTTTGTTGACAAAGTAAGCTTTACTACAAGCTGTGCAAGGAACGAGAAGGCCCCTAGGGCTTGCCTGGGTCAGATGGACCTGAAAATGAACTAGGGTGCAATTCCCACTGGGATTGACTGAAACTGTCTTTCAACCAAGACTGAATTTGATCCACATGTAAAGGGCCACAACTTAATGCAATAAAGTGTTAAGTAGGAACTTCATCAAAGCAAAGGGAGGTGTGTAATGACAATAATTTGTACTTACATAACAACATTTGCCAAAGACCTTAAATTCATTGAAAAGTAAAAAATCATCCACCTTGAGTAGCATCTCTTATTACAGACATTATGTCAGATTGGAAAACTACAACAAACAGAAATTACATTACTCCCTGCAAGCTAGAAAGCATGAAATTTCAATCCTGTGCAGTAGGGCTAGCCCCAAGACTAATGGCTCTCCTTAAGTTCCCCATAAATTCATTAAGTAGGACTTTAATTAGAAGTTACACAAGATTAAGGAGATAGGTCTTACATGATCCTTCAATACAGGAGTGAAGTTCACCCATACAAATCAGTAAAAAAAGTCTAAAACTAAAGTAAATAAAAATCTCACATTCAAGTTTGAGCCAACTATTACACTGCACTGACTTTAAAAAACTCCTAAGATTGGGGGGGGTTCTTTTTGAGAATCCAGTGCTCATTCTGTTCATAAAACACAGGCGTTTGCAGTCCAATCAACTGCCCTACATAAAACAGCAGGTATTTAGCTGATTTTTTTTCCTATATGCAAGACTTGATCATTCTGTTAATGAAAAACTAAATTTAGAAAGAAATTAGCACAATACAGTCTCTACTCTGAAAGCATTTGTTGCATGTGTGCACATCCTTGTATGGTTTCTATTCTGCTCTCTGTAAGTGCATTTGACCATTAGTAACACTATCAAAGCACTCCCTAATCAGTCTATTTCAGATTTTTCTCATAACTCAATTAACTTTCTAAAAATCAAAGACTGTCCTTAAAAATAGGCCAGACCTGAATTCTCAATAGTTTAAGTGCCCATAGTTTATTAAATATGAATCCTCAGATTTAGATTCTTGTGATGCATTATTGAGTCAGAATTTATTTTAAATAGTCGAGCCCTGTTTCAACTTCAGGACTAAGCACTGTGTTTCTGTAGTGCCAGGTACATCAGGATTCTAGTCCCTGACTAGAATTCTGGGCAATTTTGTTGCTAGTAAAAGAGCAGAAAAATCTCTCTGTGAAGTACTCAACACTGTCTGATGACAGGGGAAGGATTTATTTGTGTTTAGTGATATTCAGCAGCTAACATATATCCTACACGGCCTCTGTTAAGTAACGTTCTTGAATATGCTCTTGATTGTTCTACTTTAATATCTAGTTCTTTTACAAAACTTGAAGTAGCTGGCTACATTAATTTTTTGTAGGAAATCCAAAGCATACTTTCTTTTGGTTTGAATTAACAGAAAAGCCTTGTGAATTAGAGATAAGATACTGTGAACTTTAATACTAAGCTTTTGACCGAAATGTAATCTAATGCAAATGCAAATGGTGCTTCATCAACAGCTTCATCACTGGGATTGTACTTAATGGCTTTTCATCTTTTGTTTAATTAAAACAAATAGAAAACTCAATTCTTCTTCAGTGCATACTTCACTTACTGTCTTTTAGACTGATTATAAAACATCCATGAAAATAAGCAGTTCCAGGAGGAAAAAGAAGTTGGAGAGTCACAGGATGTCTCATTCTAATGTACCACCTGAGAGATATGGCAGTCATGGTTATGGCTAAATTACAGACAAGACAACAGCACACACTAAAACAGTGATGCAGGTATTCCAAATCCCTAAGAGGCTGCTCAGCTATTGTAGATAAGAAGTTATGCCAAAGAAATTCTGTTTTTTAGAGGGGCATCTCATAAGTGAAGAGTAGTAATTTAGAAATTATTCCCAGTGCCTTCCCCAGTAAAGGATTTCAAGGTCAATACTCAAGAAAAACTTGCAGGAACTGCTTGATACTGGGCAGGATGTTCTACTACGAGGCAGAATATTGGGCAACCTAGTATTGCCGGGAATGCTGGTATTTAGGTTTAGCAGAAGAAAGTATTTATTTCTTGACATGTGACAGTTTCAGTGAAAAACTGCCATGAAGGAAGTGAGTTGTGTCTATCTTATCTAGTAATGTAGCAAACAGCCACTGTGAGATGGTCTTACTTTAGACTCTAGGGGAAGAGAGGCCAAATGAGAATCAGGCATCTAAAAACTACACCTAAGAGAACATATACACTGAACCACACTTTCTCTGCACACTGACCACTCATTTCACTTTGTCTTCTGACAAGCTTCTCCCAAGTGTAAAATTAGGTTATTTTAAAACGTCAAGTTTTCTGTTTGTTTCTGTTAAGTGTGTTTACAGTCGGTCATTTCATAAGCAACTGAAAAAAGAAGCAATCCAGGTACTCTGAAAAGTCAGTGATTTTATATTAATTATACTACAAAAAAAAGGAGTCTGTTCTCAAGGGCTAAAACAAAAGGCATAGTGATTGCATGGTTTTCCCATAAATGCAACAAAAATAATGAAAAAGAATCCCAACCCCAAAGCCAAAAGTGGTTTTCAGACAAATTCACACATGCAAGTGCACAGGTACAAATATGTCCCTAAGCTCCACTCTAACACAAAAGTTCAAGTTATTTATGCTACCATGGAATCTAGGTACAAGGAATTTAGCCTCATCCACTCTCTTGTCATCCTTTACTAACAAAAATACTCCACACTAAACCAAATTTATACTATTTCTGGTTTCTTTAATGTGATGCTGAGGCTTGGACAAAGGCTTGGACAAAACTCCCAGAAACATAAAGCATGAAATGAATGCTTATCCCTGTCTACGCTTAATCTCCAGCTTTTGCCCTGACCTAGGCTCTGCAGACAAGAAATACAAATAGTGCTCCTCCACCTAATTTGACAATCAAAGGTTTTGCATCTTCAGCTTCTTATAGTGTCTTTTAATGTTCACATTTTCTCTAAATCAATACAAGTGCTTTTTGATCCTCACCTGATATAAGATTATATAGGACATTCTCTGATCTATGGCTACACCCACTGTACACCTGCTTTGTATGCAATACATTTCCAATGATGATTAAAACACAAAACATCAGTGAAATGTCTTCAACAATCAAGAAAAGCCAGTTGTACATAAATAAACATCAAGCGTCTGATGAGAGACATGATATAGAAATTTATCTCTAGGGCACAACTTGAAGTTTGAAAGCCCACTTGAGCTAAGCCCAAATCTGGAGATGGACATGTTACTTCACTATGCACTGGGCAATAGCAAAGACAAAACCTGAGTTTATTTAGTACTTGCTGTAATTACAGATACCCTGTTGTCTGTAGTGCTGAGTAGTGCATGAAGCAGCGTAGCTACCTCTGTCAATGGTAACAAACATTTCAATTAACAGACCTGTCATGTGATGCATCTGTACAAACTGCTGTGGACTGGGCCCAGACTCACCTATGAGAGAGGGTGGGTTTCATGGAGCTCATAGAGTTCATGGGGGGTTGCATGGGTAGCTTCCCTGGAGGATCGTTCTGCCGGCTTTTCTGGTGGCGAAGCAGCAAGAGCCGTCCCAGCTCCTCACACCAGGATGAAAGCAGTGCTGTGCAAACAGAACAAACGACAGTGAGCACACATCTGAAGGACCTGCACAGCCGAGTGCAGGTGAGAGCCACTGAAACAGGAGTCACAGTCTGAACAGACAAACCCCAGGAGTGAAAAGCTTGTCCACGAACCACCTCGCACATTATTATCCTATCAAACTGAGTCTGTAATTGCCCTACACTACCATTACAAAGTTTTTACACAAGTTACAAACATTCTGCACAGCCCAGGAGACATGAGAGGACTTGTCTGAGCTGAGCAGCATAGACACGAAAACATGGGACGCAAGGACATGGGACTGCTGAAAAAAGATGCAGAAGAATTCATTTCACACTAATAGAAACATAACAAAAACATAGAGAAGACATCATTTACAGAGGGGAGAAAAGAACTCTTTTCTGTTTAGCTGTTTTTTTGCAAAAGATTAATTGGAGAGAAACTCATGTGCAGGAATTAATTTCCAAAACTGCTATGAGCTACCAGTCTTGAATAGATAAACAGGAGAATGATGCATGGATACAAAAGTTAGGCACTTAAATCTATATTTGACCCAGCACAACCCCTAAATGTGAATCTCCATTATGTGCCTAATCTTGTAGTCAATGAGGGTAATTCCGTGCTTATAGGAAAATCACGCTTATGAACTATGAAGATGCAGAGATTTCTCAGAGGGAAGCAAAGCTTGCAAGTCCTTCTGAAGACATGAAAGGGGTCATTATCCCTGAAAACGTGGCCTCTCCCGTATGCACCCACACTCAGAAAAGACCAGGTCCTGTCACAGAAACCACCTACTCTGCAAGTAAGCAGAGCCCCAGAAAGTGACTGTGGGTGAAACCTGGCTCCCATGAGTGCACCCAGCCAAGACACCCCACTGAAGCCTCCAGCAACACCTGACTGAGCCTCAAAGCTACCTATTTAATTCCAGCATCAGAAGTGGCACCAGTAAAAAGTCAGCCAGGTATGATGACACAGTCAGGAGTTCAACTGGAACAAAGTGCAGACTAATTGAAAAATCCTGCAGTTGAAGGAAATGTTCTCAAGTGGAAGTGCTTGGGGTTTTTTCTTCTTTAAAGGATCCTTTACAAAACCCTCAGAACAAGAAAATGCTTCATGTTTAATTTTTAACTAAGTGCCTTCCTGAGGTGTTATGAACCGAACACAAATCAACAGATTGCACAAGTAGGTGAGAACCAGAAGACTACTCAAAACCCAAGCTGCCACAGCGGTTTAGCGTGGAAGAGCTCTAGATGTAATTTTAGGCTTGCTTGTTTAAAAGAGAGAAGTGCAGAACTCTCTAAAATTGAGGCTTCTATTTTCATTTCTTAATTTTCTAATGGTTGTCTTTTCACTTAATAACATAAACATAAGCAGTAGCAAACTATCATTTCCAGGTACACCGCCTCCTTTTTCCAGTAGCTACTCACAGGTACTGTTCACACATACTTAGAACAAATTCCAAAGAGACTAATCATAAAGTCGTATTTGTAGGGGAGAAAAAGGAACCTGCTTTACAAAAAACACCCACAAATATGATTTTTCAGTACAAGAAAAAATTGGATTTTCTCAAGTTAAATGGCCACACAAGAAAAATACGTAGAGCCTGGACCATTCCTGTGAATTAATCACACATTTGGACAAAGAAGAGGTAGCAATTTTATTGCATTTATCAAGCGGAAGGTCAAGAGCGGTGTTCAGGGAGGCATTTTAGAGCTCTGCTGTGACAAAAAGGGGACACCATTTCTTTATGTAACTAAATATGGTCACTCGAAAATTGTCAGCCTCACATGTAGCCTACAAAAAGCATTCCCCGGAGCTCTGTGAAATGTTCCAGCAACGTGTGTCAGTCTAAGCTGCTTCTCTATTAGCCAAGGAATCTGTCAACAAGCATTTGATCAAATTATACTCACCTTTTATCCCTGGCATATCATTACTAATGTGCCGGTGACAAAGGCCCCCCTCCCCCTTTTCCAGCCGCCTGGAGATACAAATTCCTGCCTCACAGGGTTTCTTCCCCTGCACCACAGCCACTTGAGCTCAGAGAAATAGGAACAAAGTGTTCTGCCGAACACTTAAGGCAGCCGTCGCAGAGTAATAGTGGATGCTGAGCACTTTCACAGCCGAGTGTAATTACTACGAAATCATCCATCTTAGACGAGGCTATGATGGGAGAAGGGAGTTGCTCCTTCTGCACACCTATGTGCACTTGACAAGCAAGATAAAAAGCAACAACCCAATGGATCTGAGGGCATGAATCTGCAAACAAAAAGCCAAACCCTTCTGGAAAAAAAAGGAAAGTAACTCCCAGAAAAGAAATATGCCAATGAGATAGCATTGCTTTGTTGAGCTGGAGATAAGAAAACATCTCAATGAGTTATTATTACCAATATCCAGTAAGCACATTTATAAAGGTGAAACATAAACTGCCAAAGAACAAAGAGGTCCTCAAGATAAGCTGGACGGTTTCATTCTGTGAGTTAAGTGGAGAGGACTCATGTTTTTAGAAAGTAAGAGACTGCAGCTAAAAATCCTAGCAAATTTACTCATCCCTATCACAGCACTCATTATGGAGAGGTTCAACCTTTCCTCCCCCGGGACATTTCGACTCATGTACCATGTATAATCATCTCTCTCTTCCCTGCGTTGGTGTTTGTGCATGGAATGAAAACAAAGCTGTTTGTAGCCACCTTAGGAGTTACCAGTTCCCCTCTATCCTGTTCAGAAGAAGCAAGAACCCTCTAAAGGAGTCTGCTCTCCCCTGCTGGAAAATACGGGGTGGCCTCCCCTTCTCTCCTGCTTCATCCACCTCCACTGCTCTGCTCTCTGCTTGGTAAGATGAATATATACCCCGCCAACACACATCTGGTACAGCTGGCTTCTGGAGAACATCACTTCCTGGGCTATTCAAGCAAGATGAAACAAACTCAAAATGAATTTACAGATTACACTATTCATCTTTAGTGTACTTAGTTACTGCTTTTTATGCTGACAGTAATAGGCGTATCTCAACTCATTTACACTCAAAGCACGAGAAATTCAGTATCATACTATAATGAACAGATAAAGCAGGAAGCACAAAGGACAGCTACAGATGGTGCCAACAGTCAGTCTCACCCTCTCATAGCACAGCCAAGCAGCTGCTTTTTCTCCCCCTCCGCCCCTCCTCCTTGTACAACAGGAGCACAGATTTTGCAGATGGACCATCCACACCGTCTCTCGCAGCCTCTTGCTGCGGCAGTTTAATGATCAGATTTAAATCGTGTTCCTCTGCTGCATTGCTACAATGTCCCTTGCATACAGTGATGTGGCTTTCCTGCTTAAGTTGAACTCAACTGTTGCAATGAGGGTAAAGGAAGAACCTTTAAATGGGCAACCCCCCCCATGCAGCCCTTTATGCAGCCCAGGTGTAAAATACAACCTGGCTAATACATCGAAATTGACATTTTCAATCCCTGTTCAGTCACAGAGGGCTCTGCTAGCTCATGCCAAAAGATGCATAATAATGGCAATCAAATGACGTACTGACAGTTTAAGTGTATTCACACATTTATTTGGCTTAGAGGGATGCACTCTGGGATGATTGGTGCAATATTTGACCTACTTTTCTCCATTTGTAAAACCTGTATCATTCTTAATGGGATTGCATTTTACTTTTAGCATTGATCTATTTTCATAGGAATAAATCAATACTGATTTGCTAATGACGACTGCGTTAAGAAACCAACGTAGAAATGAGCAGCCTCGGCTTTCACGTTTGTGAAAAGGAAAAACACTGACTTAAAAATAAGAGAAATTTCAATTACAACTAGCCCAAGAGGTTTCCCTAAGGAAGCAAGACAAAAAAAAATCCACTCAGAGATATTCAGCTTGCTGCTATCCAGTCCCATTTTTGTTTCTCCATTCTCTGAAGAGGACTGGACATGGCAAGAGTGTCTCAGCACAGAATGTGACTGACCTCTTTTTAAAATACTCATAAATACTCCCACACACCCAGAGTTGGCCACACTTTATGTCCTGGATGCCTCCAATGGTTTTAAATGCTTTCACTGAAAAAATCATAAGACATCGCAATGTGTCCACACTGGGATCCTGGGGACAAGGAGGAGAAAGAAGGCTGGAAGGCAAAGATTTTTTTTTTTCCCTTCAGCCCGAGTCACATTTCAAGCATTTCTCTGAAACCACAGAGCTAAGTCTTGCTTGAAAGAGAAAGGAAGCAATTGTTATTTAATCCCCTGTCTCTAGGAGGCAAGTCTTTAAGAACATGCCAAATATCACAAGATTTGCGACACAATTATTAGGACCGGCCACATCCCCTGGTACTGTTCCTTTCCTGTAAGGGCCCTTTTGTGCTGAGAACCTGCCAGGCCGTACAGAAACAAAAGCCTCCACTGCCCACTCTGTGGCACCTTCCCATCCCTCATAGCCATGAGTGCCCATCGCCCAGCAGTAGCATCACAACTGCTTTGTAAACGCTGGGCCCTTCCATTAAGAAAACCAAGGAGCTCGAGCTGGGGGATATCATGGATCAAGCCCAGGCTGCCCACACCACTCACTACTTCTTGACAACAAATGATGCTGGCATATCTGCAAATATTACATGATGGATGCTGACAATGCAGCTCAAAGGACATTTTATAGCCATGGCATTGAACAGCCCGTTACAGCCCTTTTCTGGCCAGGGACCAGAATGGAGAAAGAAAATAGGGTGCGTGATCAATGCTACCCCATAGATTCACTAACGCATTTTATTAGCTGCATCCACAGCAGCTCTGAGAGCTGCAATCCCATAACTGACTGGTTTCACTCAGCACGGTGCAAAGTGCCACAGTAAGCACCTCCGAGTGCACGAGCCACTCGGCTCCCTAGAAAGCAAAATACAGAGAAGCATAGTGCTAATCTATTTACCTATTATGATACCCTAGTATTAGTTACAGCTTATCACCTCAGTAAATCGCTGCCTCTTGTTAGGGAACGTGCTTAAAGGTGCAGCAAACTGCTATTTACAGGCAGACACTATATTTACAGCCACAAAGACAGGTGAGGAGGGGATAGGACAACAGCTCAGTAATTTCAATGCCTTCTGCTTCCCGGGAGACTGCTGGAAGAGCACAATAGGATTACAGCTTCCTTGCTGCAGTTAAGCTGCAGTAGATAGTTCAATAGGCAGACTGGCAGACCCGTATTTCTTATTCGCTGCAATGAAAATATTAGGAAAAAAGGAGGAGTTTGATTTGGAGAACTATCTGTTCAGCACCATCTCGCCAGTTTGGTTTCATGCCTCATAAGGAAATGCATTTGGCTGAAAAGATATTTACAGCATAAGTAAGAAAATACATAATTTTTCATCAATCATATCCATTAATTTTATATTGCCTTTAGAAACAAAATCATATCTTTTACATGGAGAATTCTAGATAACCAGAATACAGAGCTACTTTCCTCTGTATAGAATGCAATCTAAATACAGTTTTCATAAAACATCCAGTGAGGTAATTTGGTGAGGAGGGAAGGAGCAGAGCAATGAGAAGCAAAGGAGAGAAGAGGAAATAACTATTGTCTTGGTTATTTAGGAGAGTTATTCTTTTTATACAGAAAAATGAAGACTATATCATGTTTGGAAAATACATTGAAAATGTTAACTACCTAATGCTCAATGTGCTAACAGTATTAGAAAAACAATGTCAGTTGCATTAAAAGGATGGAATCTCTGCTTACAATTTTGTGAAACTGAAAATTGGATGTTTTCCTTGTGTTTTAAAAACCATCTTGCTTTTAAAGAGCTAGGAAATGCAGAAAGAGGGAGAAACCAGCCACCCCAAATTATTTTGAGGATTGATTTTCCTGCAGCTCTCCTCCTCACCCACTCCAGCAGAGCCTGGCAATGGCTACCTAACCTGTGGGTCAGGGCAGGAAAGCAACGCCACAAAGGAAACAGGATGTAACTATCCATTAGAAGAGATTCAGAGTCCATGTGTTTGTCCCTCCTCTTCAGTCCTTTTGAGGTACCTCTACATGCCCTAACCTTGCAACTTCTGGGCCCCACCCCTGTCATTACACAAGCTTCTGCTCAGTGTCTGCCTCAACGCTGAGAGCGCAAAAGGAGTACATACAAAGCCAATTACAGAGCAGAAGTATTAATTTCTCACCAGTCTGGCTGTTCAACACGGACTGCCAGCAGTTCCCAGGGAGTCCACCCCTCCTCCCAGGCCTACATCTCTGGCTGCCAGCACTTGCCCACTTTGCACAGAGAAGCCCATGGCAGAGCCAGTGCTTATTCCCAGGTGTTTGCTTCCACCTCATCCTGGGAGGTTTACACCCCAGCTGGATGCTTTTTTGGAGCAGCTGAGGACTGTAATTGCTGTTCTCCATCAGGTGAAATCAGTGATGTTAGCTTAAACAGTCCAAGCAAATAAGTTGGATTAAACGGACTGATTTTATCCAAAAAGTACCAACACAAACCTGCTCCACTAGTAGAGTAGTGAGAAGTACCACCTCCAAACTCACAGAGATTTAAAAAGTGTTATGTTAGTCCCAGCAACCTCACAGCAAACTGCATGGAACTGAATTCCCCAGCAGAGCCAATGTGGCAGCTGGCTCAAACCCTGCTCTGGGAGGGTGCTGATCACTGAACTGCCCTGCTAATCACAACAGGAACACAAAGTCAACAGCCACGGCTCAACATTGTGAAACATGGTATAATACACATTTCTACCCCTAATATCCAAGTTATGTCCTTTATCTCTAATGCCTCCTTCATTACTATATCTACACCTGTGTCCTGCAGAAATTTCCAGCTTTGCTCCAGTAGGATCTATCATGCAGTTACGTATTATTAAAAAACAAAAAAAACACACAGGTTTGTAGGAAAATAGATAACAC
The DNA here is from genome assembly GCF_036250125.1 of Pseudopipra pipra. Lineage (NCBI taxonomy): Eukaryota > Metazoa > Chordata > Aves > Passeriformes > Pipridae > Pseudopipra > Pseudopipra pipra. The sequence goes on from NC_087556.1 coordinate 12,399,611, forward strand.
AGGGAATGCCTGAATGTTATATCACATAATTAACAAAGGTTTTATTCAATAAAACCCTTTCTGCAAACCTGAGAGTTATCTAGCATGTGCTTTCAAGACTGCTGCGTGAGAGTGGCACCATGTACCAAGTCTCGTCTTGAATATGGGTTCAGCCTGCCTTGGCATATTTTCAGCTCTTCACAAATATCTCTCAGGACACATATATATAGGCTTCCCCAAAAGCTCTTGCCAGCTACGTGTTGAAGACACGGATTTGAATACCCCGTGACTTCAGTGGAACTGGGATTCCCTAATTTCCTTCTACACTTACCAAAACTTGGCAGAGCATCTTACCAGATTCACTACATTAACTTTGAAGTAATACATTACAAAACATAGCAACAATGGCTCAATTTGGCAAGCACAAAACACTCTGCACAGATCCAGATAAAATACGTAAGCATCTCATTTAGGGTTAAGCTCTACCCAAGCTGCTGCATCTAAAAACATGGTCCATTACATAAAGAGAAGACAAAGCTGGTGAAAGGCCACGAGCAAGTGAATCTTGAATAAGGCTTTCCAAAGGAAATGCACTCCAATAGCATTAGACTGCCTGTTTTCCTACTCATCCAATTATTGGTTTCACTGCTTAGATTTCAAACAACAGTGTCTTTCATTACTGCTGTAAGCTTTTATTTTGTAATGTCAGTTCTAGTCATTAACAGATTTCACATATGACAGGCATCTGAAAAATGGAACTGACACACTTGAACCCATCGTTGGCTACAGTCAGACCAGTGACCTATAGGTGAGAGGCTCAGTTTCACTTAATCCATCCTTAGGCCTCCAATTACTACTGTAAACAACTCCTGAGCTAACACCACCACTAACATCCAAAAGTGCTAGGAAGAAACCCAACAGATGAATTTAACTAGAGTTTGAACACAGGGAAGCCATGCACACCCAGGATGACAATGGAAGTCTGGAAAAGGGAAAATCTAGTGTCTGTCATTAAAAAAAGAAAGGAATAAATGTAAAATTGGAGGTCCTATCATGGAAAAATAACCCAAATTATTCAAAAAGACCAAGAGGAAAGTAAAAAATGAGTAACAACCAAAATGGATTTGTCAGGAACAAATCACGCCACACTTCTGTACCTTCTTTACATTAGCAGACAATAGACCTTGAGCATAGGTTAGTTTGATTTTAGCGAGGCTTCAGAGCTGCTTTGTGTGACATTCTTACAAATGAACAAGGGAAATAAGGTCTAGCTGATTACAACACAAAATGGCTGGAAACTTAAGCTTACCAAACTATTAAACCAGCAGTCACTACGAGAAACAAGCTTTATCAGATGGGGTTTTGCAGGAGTTTGCCCCGGGTCTGAAACTACTGAACGATTCATTTTCAGATATTCATGTTGCAGATGGATAAAGGGTTAGAACATGTTCTGGGTCAATTTACAGATGGCACAAGCTGGAAAGAAGCATCAGTTCACTGCAGAAATCTGTTCCTTTCTTTCTACCCCACCACAATGTACAACCACAGAAGGCAGAGAAAAGTCATCAGAATGATTGGAAAAAAGACTGCATGAATTAGGGATTTTGGTGGGTCTAGTTTGAGCCTTTTTTGTTTTTTAGAAGAGGAAAGACTGACAGCAGTATTCTGATTTACTGAGTAACAAAGCGTTAACCACACCCACAGCAGAAACATCAATATATAAAGAGATAAAAAAACCATAGGTTAGATATTAGGAGCATCCTAATGCTCCTTAATACCCTAGGGTGTAAGTTGAGGAATTTCCATGAATGGAGATGCAGAGGAAAGGTCAGATAAAGATCCAGGGAGAACTGATTCTTCAGGCAAGGGGGCATGGCATAGATGAGTCCTTGAAGTCTTTTACGATCAAATGAAATCTATGATTGCGAACAGAGGAATTTCAAACAGTCTGCATTGGAAAAGTATTTAAATCTAGCTTGTATTCATAATTATTCCAAAAAGACATCTCAGCTACAGCGCGGGGAGCTCCTGCAGAGACTCCTGAAGTGGCCATCCAGCTACACAGCTTGCTGGCTGAGTTTTAAAGATGAAAGAAACTGAGAGCAGGTGATGTGCTGAAGGTCACTCCATTTGTGACAGAACAAGTCCCAGAACAGAGAGGATCATACACCTTCCTCTCTCTGCAAGGAAAAACCACAACCACCACATCAAGGGGTTACTGCTCTGTGCCCGCAGTCTCTGTGCCTGCCATGGAACATTTTCAAACAACAACTGTAAAACATCTGGAGAGGCTTTCAAGGAGGGAACAAAAAATTACAAAAACCACACAACCAAAATTTATAGCAGAAACGTGTTTCCAAAGTTAACATTGCACAGCCAGAACTCAGAAGGACCAAAAGCTATTTTAGGATCTTTTGCTTCTTGGTTCTGCATTCTTACTCTTTGCTTTAATTTTATATTATTTTATATTTTTATAGGAAAATAATGTTTTATCAGGTGTCCTCAATTTTTTTATTTTTATACGATTAGTGTAATACAAACTTTGCCAACTTCTTTAGAACTGCTGAAGGAAAAAAGTGTTAGTTTTCAAAGCTGGGGGTTCCAGGACTATTTTTCATACTATACAAACTTTGTACTTGAACAGAACTAAGCTGAAAGCACTCTAACCCTATCATTCCATCTCATTTTTCATTCTGAAAGAAAAATTACAACTACATAAAATAATCCCTATGTGCTGAAAATGAAAACAGTTAAGGACATCAGGAAAGAGAAGCTCAGCCTACAGCAGTTTTAAACTTAATCTGATTTCTGTTCAAACAATACAGGGCAGACAGCTGTGAGCACACACTGCAGTTTCAAGGCAGTGATGTTTCCCATCTCACTGCCCAGTTAATGAGTTAGTTTTTTAAAAGAGTCATTACTTCTTTTTCCCCTTTGTGTCCCACCAGCTCCACAAACCTTGTCATCTTCCTTTACTATCAACCTGCTCTGCTCCTCTGATACCAATCACCTTTTCTTGAGAACTGCCTAATTAATTAACATTCAATTAATATCCCAAAGTCAAATGCCAAATAATTGTTCCCAAGCTGCACTGGGAACTTGGTAACTAATCTGAGCAAGAGAAGGGCTTCTGTATCCTGAAAGTTCCATTTTTTCTAGCTGTGTCCATTGGGTTAATGGACGTTTCTCACCTCAAACACCGTTGTATTAAAGGAGCAGACTTTGTGAGCCATGGATGCTCCTGTTAAGGCATTCCAATACCCTCTAACACTCCACACGCACCATGTTTATTTTATTTATTACCAATAAAGCAAAAATGCAAATCATCTATGCTCTGTTACAATTAGGGCCACATAGAAAACGGAAGTTGGTGTAAACTAAGAAACATCTAAATAACCCTACCCTGATCTTCAGATTATTTTAGTTGTAGTTTCATGATACAAAATGTTCAGAAGCAATACTGCCTTCAGGTAGCCCTATCTTCTGCTGTCAGTGCCCGTGCCCTGATGTAGCCTGTATGCTCCCAGCTACGCTGAAGCATTTCTTTTTATGACTACCCTGTAAACCTGACTAGGTTTTTTCTTCTCTTTCTTCCTTTTTAATGTTTTGGGGGGTTTTGTTGTTTGGTGGGTTTTTTTTCTTTTCCTCTTTTTTTTTTTTTTTTTTTTAATTTGGTTTTCTGTTTCTCCCTCAGGTAGATGAAATCCTTGCTATGGCTCAGAGTCTTGCCCCAGCAGCAAGGCTGTGGCACTCTGCAGAGGTGGAAATCAGGCAGCTGTTCCTTTGCACAGGCAGTACCTGAAGACAGGGCTCCAGTGGACACGTACACACCTCAGTGCAGTCAGCTGAGCTACAAGAACACATACGGAGGTTTGGAACAAGAGACTTTTATTTAAAAACCTAACTATGAACATTAGTTTCAGACAGATTAGAAACTGCTGTTTCCTTGTCTTCAGGGGAATGTTTATCATTCTACATAGGTAGAAATAGGTTATCTATGGAATAGGGGAGAGGTATAAAAATGAACGTGGCTAATTGCTTTTTACAAGCACCTAGGGAAGAAGCCAGTAGTAATCACAGCCCAGACTGATTTTTCAATACCTTTCTTTTCTCTCTCTGAAAACAAAAAAGAACTGGGGAAGAGGGAAAGGATTGTTTGTGACTCCCTCATCTTATGGACGTTTGCAGAAGAGCAGCCTGACTAAATTCTCACAGAGGGCATCTGACCCCCTCTCCCTGCACACAAGTGCTATAATTTCAGGACTGGAGTGCTACAAGATAATGCCATCACTGCTCTTGCCATCTATAAATAACTACATTTGGATCTAGCCGAGTCACGTGGAAAAGCTGGCCAGCGACACGTACATGTGTGTGAGCATGCCTTTGGAAACCCAAATAATTCTAATAATCTTGCATGAAATAAGCTTTAGCTTTCCAAATTTAGCTCTAGTACATGCATTCACTGTGGCTCACAGAGGACTGCTATTATTTTTTTTTTTTCCAGTACTGTTCTTCCCTTGGAAGCTGCTGACTAGGGCATTAGTGGGGTATTGTGCAAAACCGTATCATGTGCTGCTGCGCAGACAGACTGCTCGGAGAGGCAGACAAGAATCAATTCCTCAGGCAGCTTCGCTAACCCTCCCGCCCCTCTCATTGACATCTTATCTCAGCCACTGAAAAGGCGAATGGGCCCGGGCGCGGCAGCCGAGGGAGCGGTGGGCGGGTGAGAACGCCAGCCAGACAGCACAGCGTGGATGCCACACGCTGGAACAGTTTCCCGATCTTGCGCCGAACTGCAGCATGAGTCTTCCCAGCCTCCTGTGAATAGATCGGGCGGAGGACTGGGACGACAGAGGAAGTAATACAGTCTTAATGACACGCGGAACCAGATTTTAGCACCAATTTTCTACAGCAAATCTGTCAGAGCAGTGCAAAAGGATGATTCAAAACCTAAAAAATATATATATATATATATAAATTTGGATGATTAAACAACCCCACAGCATTAGTAGCAAACACAAACAGGAAACCATTTCAAATGAGTTGTATGCAACTCCTCGGGGCATTTTCTGGGGAAATGACTAGAATACAACCCTACATGACCAACAGAGCCTACAGTTTATCCAAGACTGCAATACCCACAAAACATTATGAGGGGTAAGAACATAATTTTCAGAAGCTAAACCTGAAGGGATCATGTACTAAGGAGAAGAGAAAGGAAGAGGGAGGGCAGCAAGGGACCCAGAGGATTTCCCAAGGCTTCAAGGCCCCCGAGTGTTTCACAGGGGCAGGGATTCTGTTTCACTGCTTGTAGAAAAGCAGCAGTTTATAAAAAAGCACTGAGCAAACATCGTATCTAAATAGCAACCACATCTATTTCTTTCATGTTCCCAGAACATCTGGATAAGAAGAATCAAAATGGACATCAGAACATCAAATATTACAGTAAAACACACAGTAAGATGCTATCCAAGCAGATGGAAAATAAAATTCTCCGTTCTTGATCAGAACCATTTTGGATTAGCTCCTGTTCCTACTGAAGTTGGTGGAAAATACTATAAACAATTTTAGTGGTAGGGAGGCTCAATCTCTTACATTATATTTACACAACCTCTACCAATATGATCTTTTCTTTTTTAATACACCATTTTAAGTGTATGTTACAACTTCTCCTTTATACATTGATAAGTACTTTTATGTTAGTCTAGGGGTGTCAAAACCAAGAGAAATTAGAGCAAAAGATTAGATAATATGTTAAAGACAAGATTTCTGAAAGGTTACAGAAGTGCATTTATTGCATAGAGACTGTGCCTGGCTACTTACTGTCCGGGGACTATATAAATTTCCTTTCACAAACACATAAGAACTAGCTCCTTCCACAACTTGAAAGAAGTCCAATAAAAGTTCAATACCAAGACGGCATGGGCAAAAATTTCCCAGGGATACTAACCCAGGAATGTTTTCTGGAAGGAGCTGGTTACTTGAAGGGCTTGAAATAAAGAACAAGTTTGCAGTTAGGAAATTTTCTCTAAGGGGAATAGACTGTGGTAATTTTGAAAACATGAGGGAGGAGGAAGAGATGAGGAGAACCCTCAAGAGCAACAGAAACCCAGGGAACAGGGACAAAGGGAACAAGGAACGGACCTGAGGGTGCTGTGTGTTTAACGAGAAGGGAGAATGGGTAAACTACCTGGGCTCCAAGAAGGTGGGATTTTATCATGTACTCCCACCTCCCCCTCATACTTTTGGTCCTGTATTTTAGTCTGAGAACAAGTATCTACTACATTTTCCTCCTGATTAGAGCCTCTCCAAGTAAGAGAACCCCTCAAAAGCCAAAATGTCCAAATTTGGCCCAATTCAAATAATATCTTTATGCAGTACTCAATCTAGTCTTGTCTACTGCAATATAAAACAATCTGCATTAGCAACCCGCAGTTTGGTGCTATGAAAACTAGAAACTACAGCATTTCAGAATTTCATATGCAGTTGAGAATATCTCATTTGTTCTCTCTAGGATTTCATATTGACTGTTAAGATCAATTGAGGATACCAGCTCCAGTTTTACTGGCTGTCAAGAAGAAAAAAAACAAAACAAAACAACAAAAAAACAATAAAAGAAAGAAAAAAAAAAAAAGAAAAAGAAAAAAAGAGGCAGCTTGGCTGTGGTGTTGGCCAAAAGAAAATGGTAAAAAACCTGATTTTTTAACTTCCTACACAACACAGTCGCTCTCCCTCTGTCTTCTGAGTCATATCTGTTCATGTTACTAAGAAAGCCCCACAGAGCCAATATCGCTAGGGAAGAACAAGATGTATTTTCCACAAGACTGTCAGCTGATTCCAGCTGCTGCAAAACCTTTATTTTCAGAAATTATAGAAGATGCAGAAAAACACTGTGAATTTCAGGTTCCAGCTACTATAATTCATGAACCAGGGATATTTGGTGTGGAAAGGTAACAGCAGACATTGTCTGCCTGTCTCACACGATAACTCTTGAAGGATGGCATTGTGTTTCCCTCAGAGAATAAATTTATACAGTACTTACAGTCATTAGGCCAGAAATATTGTTGACATTTCCAGAATGACCACAAAAATCTTATGTGTCAACACTAATACAAAACATTTTAAAGATAGCAATAATAATTACAAAAGGAGAATAGGACAGAATATTTCCAAATTGCAAAATGCTTTTTAGAGGCAGGATTCACTTCTAAAAATACACACACCTTTGTAACTGTCTGTAACAATTCTATTGTAACATTATCCTAAATCAGATGTTTTTCTAATGCAGACTTGAACACTGCCAAGTGATCAAGACCATGCAGTCTAAAAGATATACATGTAAACAAAGCACTTCTTTTATCTGCAAGCCGCTGATAAACACTAGCTAATCCTCACCTAATCCTGTGAAGAGAACATCATCCTAGCTTCACAAAGAGGGAATCTAAGGTAGTGAACTAATCCTTTGGGGAAAACACTCAGGTTAGAATGCCAGAGAGACTAGTTATTGTCTAAAGTTACAGTGAAAATGCATTTAGTTGCTGCCAGGGTGAGGGACACTGAGGCTACTGACTGGTGGGTCTATGTGACAATTTCTGTCCCATCTGACACATTTTTGCTGCCAAGACTATCCCCACTCCCTGAGGGACTTTTCAGGATAAATGATGACAAAAAGACCGAGAAGGAGAGAATGGGTTTGGACATCAACTTAGAAACAGGATTTTCACATTCATAGACCAGGGTCTTGAAAGGAGAGAGGAACTGCTCTGGAGCAGGATAATGCCAGTCATTAAGGACATACATTCACAGTCATCCATGGCATCCTGAGGAGGAGAGGATCAATACACTCAGCATCAGATGTGGGATTAAAGGCTCTTTTCCTAGCCTGGATGCAGACCACTAGACCATGCTAATCTGACAGGAGGAGTTCCTGCAAGGCAGCTGAAAAAACCAGCAGAGATTCACGTAGCAGAAAATAAAACAGGGATTCTAAAAACTCATTGCAAATTCTTGCCCAAGCAAATGCACTACTGAGTGCTAGAGAATAAACAATAGCAAAGTGGCAAAGGCTAAAAATCTTCCTTTTTAAGTGGACTTCCATGCACATGGATGTGCTGAGAACATGCTCGACTGCAGCCAGTTTGACACCTGGAGCAATGACTGCAGCACCAGTCCAGCAACCTGGGCCAGATCATTAAATAGAGAAAAGAGGGTTCAAAGCTGAAACCTGCGATCAAGCAATCAAAGCTTTAAAGTGAAATAGTCTAGTTCACTGCAGTATTTATAAAAGGTAGTATCTCAAAGCCTTCATGGAGTACAGACTAAGCCCCTGCTATTACAGACTGGAATAAACTAATAGAGAAGGTACATTTGAGGAAGCCTTGTAAAGCAAAAATGTATTTCATCCTGTAGAAATCTAGGAATCAAAAAGGATAGCAGAACACAACATGGGTAAGCCAAAATGAACAGCTCTGTAAGATAAAAGGGACGCATTAAAAGAGGTATAAAGACTTCATAAGCAAAAACTGGAAGAATGTTACATGACTTACAGCAAACATTACTATATGTATCATGATGAAACAAATGACAACTTTCTATCAGACAGGTTCCTGACTAACAAGTTTCTGCACACAGATACTGATTTAAAAAAACAACCAGCAAAACCCACAACCTGGACCCCTGTGCATTAAGGTGAGGGAGAAAGAGTAGATAAAAGTACAGGCACTGTACTGATGAGAGGTGACAACAGGGCAATTAACAAAGACAGTTGTAATCTCTTGCAACTGATACTGCTGAGTTCCAGACATTCTATGACTAAAGTCATAAGGTCTTTACTAGAGATCTCTTTTAGTAAAGATGAGAAACTGCAGTGGATCTAACCAATGGTCTCCTGAGTTCACAGAGTATTTTCATCTATCCTAGGCAATGGAAAAAGCATTTCCAATGTGCTTATTTCATCAGATGCACCTTACAGGGGTCAGAAAAGCCCCTTCCAGTGTTCAGACAGGCAACATCAGCTCAGAAACTTAAGATCAAATAATAATCTTCCACACATGTAGAACTGAAACCACAGCAATCTCAATCCTAATGTATGCGCAGGCAAGTTAATGATATAATTATTTATATATAAAGTCATTAACTCCCAATTCTAAACAAAGCTTCAAAATACAGGAAACATTCCTTTTTTAGACAGGACCACCCAGCAGTGTCTCATTGGACACCGGAGTCTTTCAGTGTTTTTGTCCAATTTGATGATACACTGGAATTTTTTTTTTTTTAATTCTTTGGGAACTTGCATTTGATCCAGATAAAAACTGGCTATCTAATTATCACTACTATTATTACAGAGAAGCACAAGTGGCATAGATATCCATTAGATAAGTGTAACTGAAGTGCAAAAAAAGCAGCATTAAGTAGTAAGGTGAAAGAACTAAAGTATAAATCTGCTCCACTCTTTGGAGCAGAGACTGTCTCTTCAAAGATATTTGCACAGTGCTTAGCACAACGGGCATTCTGATTTAGATATGAGCACTAACCAAATAGTAATGGCTAATAACAGCAAATACCTTAACCTCAATAAAACAGCTCCTCTGTACCTGGCTTTAAAGTAATGGTGGAAAGAATGAGGATCATACACAAAGCTGCCTCATGAAATATTAAGAGGGATAGTGCCTAAATCTGGTGAAATCATATAGCATTCTAAATTACTATCAAAAATATTATGTTATCATGTGCTGGTTCACAATTTGCACCATGGGGACTCAGCAGTTCTGCATTTAGCTTATTCGATTTAAATCTCCATATTAAGGAATGCTTTGGCTAATAATAGTAAAGTACACTCAGAACAAGGCAGAAGAATCCAGTGACAATGGCTACAAGAAAAAGATTAGCTGCTTGATACCTTGCTTAAGACATGGCACATACATCTGGATAAACCAAGGACTTAATCAAAAAAATGTGCAAGAAATATAAGAGTAAACAGAAGAAAGGATGGATCAGTAAGTGAGGGCATGATTCCCATGCACGAAAAACCCAGACAGGAATGGACACAAAATGTAGGAGGGCACTCTTTAACTTGTGTTTGGAAACAGAACACAAGACGTACCAGACCTGCAGATTGGCTCGGGAGAGAAGAACAGAAAAGGGAAGGAAAAGTGGGTGAAAAATGGGTGTGAATGGGCAGTGGGAACTGAAACAGTCTTATATTTTATGACCTGTCCCATTATTCCCCTGCACACCTGCCATGTCCCAGTTTAAGAACCCCTTGTCTACCAAGGACCAGGAAGAAATGAGCTTCCAACAGGCCCTGGCACAGGAGGATGCTCAATTCCCAAACCTGCTAACTGCTGCAGCAGGCTGCAGGCTGAAGAAAGGCTTGGATCAACTCAGGAGGGAATGTAACAATTTGGAACATTAACTGCCCGACTCCTAGGATTTTATTTTAGTTAGACCATGGTATTTTTACATGTGTAGAAGTTACCTATGGTGATTTCTTCTGACAAAGAATAATTACATTGGGTTGTTTTGATGATTTACAATTAACCCAAATTTTCAGTTATAAACAAATTCAAATCTAACTGGTGATGACTGAACTTTAGAAGATTTATGTATAAAAACACAAAACCACTTTGGATACTTGGCCAAAAGCTGATGATACAAGCCTTCTTCTCCCCTTATTCTAAGCAGTTACTGTAGTTCAGAAAGCAAGTGGACCACATTTAGATTTAACTTACACTTCAGTAACTATAAGTCAAGCCAGAAGACAGACATACCACAGACATACCCGAGCTAACCCTTAGTGCCTGTGTAAGAATACCAGCCACAGCCTCTCTGTGTGCACACTTCTAACCACTTAGCTCAAGGAGAGAACAGGGAACTGATGGAATAAATGGCATCACAAATATTTAATCTTCAAAGGAAAAACCGAAATGTTGTTTCATGTTATTCAAGTAAATTCCAACATCTCTATTGCTTACAATATGGTTTCAGATATTACAGATTGCTTGTACTAGAAAAATTAACTATGAAGAACAAAAAAAAAAATAAATCCTATAACTGAACACTTAGGCTGTGTACTACTCCACTACTTATAAATTAGTATTCAATTTCACACAGTTACAGTAAAATATCACATCCTTTTGACAGCAGAACATGCAGATGTCCTGACAGGCACCAGAGGACAAGGGATCTGAAAGGGTAAATGCTGTGATTTTTCTGATAGATATAGTATGCATATGAAATCTAAAGCATTATGACTAGACACTGATAATATGACCAATTTCTGTTTTCAGTGTGAATTGTAATAGCTCCCAAAGAGCTCTGGTGCTGCCTGGGTATTGCCTGCTCAGCTGGTAAGTCGAGCCGGCGCCTGAACATGCTGGTTAGTAGTCAAAGCTGGGAGCAGTTCAAACATGGTCAGCCACGAGGAGGTCTTCTGAGATTTTCTCTTCTACAGCCGAGGAGATCCCTTGTGAGTACTTGCAAACCACAGTTATTCAGCTGTGTATCAACTCAGCCAACTCTGTGTAGGTTTTTTTTTTTAATGGCAAAAGAATCTTGATGACTTTGCTACTCAAAGGCCACCATCTTGCCAAATGGGAAACACTCTATCTAGAAGGAAAAGGTCAACAGATTTTTTTTTTTATAAACAGCCTAGCCTGCTCTCTGAAATATATATATAGTTTTATATAAATACATATACCCACAAATTACAACATATGGTAATATTGCCACCACTCCTCACCAGTATGCCAAAACCAGACTGATTTTATTCCCCATGGGCTTTTCCTGCCTAGTGCAATCACTTATTGACCAGCCTAGTTCACAGAAACCAGCAGGGTCAGAGATCTTGAGCATCTCCCCACCCACTGAAGCCCAGTGCCCTTAGCTGGGCACCAACAGTTCCTGGATGTTACAGCACATCCGGCTGAAAGTCATACATCCCGTCCCCTGCCAAGGGGAACAAGGTCAGTGTCTCATTTGAAAGGGGGTATCAAACTGTTGCCCCAAGTCAAGGGACATCTGACTATGAAGCTGTAGCACTGTTAGTCTGCTAGTGATCTTCCCTTAGTACTTGACAAGTAACCCAGAGAAGAGGTGGGACCATATTAAACATCCAAGTACAGATCCTAAACTTACAGCTGTTAAAACAAGAATGTAATTTCCCAAGTACTTTTAATAGCAGTGCTAGCTTACAACCTTTCAGTACACTCTGCTCCTCCCAGCACTTGCTCCCACATGCATGACCAGCATAACTGCAGAGACCCACTGACCAGAGATTTTCTTTTTTTCATCTGCCAGTGATGCCACCAAAGGATACTTTGTAAACCAAAGAGATAGTTCTTAAAGTCAAGCACAAGAGGGGTCTCTTAATTTTATTTTTTTTTTAAAGTTGCCTCAACTTGTTGAAATGCAATTTTCACTTTTAACAAGCTATTACAATTTTTCATGAGACATCTTTTCATTTTTACAGCTCTGAAAACCGGACTTTACAATGCAGATGTCTTGAGAAATGATCAGTAAAGCTTGTAACATTCATTTGTTTTAATAGCTATTAGAACACCCTGTAGTTAAAAACAGATTACATCAGAAGTCTTCTATAAAGGCCAGTAAATTCTGTCATCTCATTAGATTTTACTGCACATGTGTTCTTAAAGTCAAAAATAACGAATTCTCACAAAACCTGCAACAAAATTGGTTTATTCTCACATGAAAGTCAGGTTAAACCACAAAGACATCAATTCATATCTGGAATAAGTTGTAAGATGAAACAACCAAAGCCAAGCAAGATGACACCCTAAACTAGATCTCCACTGGCCTCAGAAGTTAAAGTTAACATATTTCAAATTGATTTTTCAAAACAGGTTCTGAGGTCGCAGAGGTCCATATACTCATAAGAGACAAGCATGTGTATTACATTAATGCTCTTAATTCAGGATGAAACTGTAAGTTCATAGCATTATTTACAAGGTGCAGTAAAAAGTAAATAATAACAGTCTGAAATCCGAATTTGATTCAGCTTCTGACTTTCTCTGCAAGCATGAGGCAATTCTCAGTGGAAAGATGAAAAGCTGGACCACAAAATTTCTGCTAGAAGAGAGACACTCCCTGCTTGAACAGCTCAATAGAGCCTTGCTGCCCAGAAAGATGATCTGCAATACAGTTACAGTCAAGGCTAACTGGACACTTCATGTTTGACTCAGATCACTTTCAGGCTACCTATCATTATATTTTTAAAATAATAAAAATAAATAGAATAAGTACAGAAAGTGTGCTTTGGAGAAAGGCCAGTTGTAGCAAAAGTTGCTTTGTCTGTGAGTCCAAAAGTACAGCCTCACTCACTCACAAGAGAAACTATTCATGGGCAGAAAGAACACTGCATAATTTGTAGGTCTTTGCAGGGTTCCCCCCTCTCAGCCCCAAGACTCCCTTTTCCTAGAAACAGCATGAGCCAGACAGAGCTTTTTGCCCCCCTACCAGTCTTGAATATTTTAGGTCTTGTATGAGTGAATCGTAAAGAGCTGTGACACAAAGTTCAGTTTAACCAACTGCCAAACAGGAAAGCACTCATTACTCGTTTAAAAGCATTCTTTGTGCAAATGACTACAGTACAGCATGATGAATTAAAAAAAAAAACCAAAAAAAACCCCACACAGGCAACATGACCGGAGTCCATCTATCCAGCACAGTGCAAACAGCAGGCAGACAATACTGTCTCCTTTATCTGCTTTCTCAAACTGACCTTGTTGATTATGATGCCCTGTACCATATTTATAAAAACAAAGCACAGGGGCAGACAGCTGACTTGCACTAGACTGTCAGCAAAAAACCCCTGCTTTTACTTTGCCTGCAAGGCTTTTATTGCTGACATGAAATTTGAGTCTTATGAACAAGATATTTGAAAAGCTTGTTCAAGGAGAGGTGCAGCAATTAGTATTTGTTAATATGGGCAGTTACAGCACCAGACCAGAGCTCCATGAGTTTCATTTACCATGTGCCTTACAACTACAGAGGATATGAATTACTTCCACTCTGCACTGGCAACAGAAACAAGTACTGTCCTTCTCTGCAGTGCCCAGAGTCTAGCTGGCCATTTAATCCCATTGCTCTCTTTAACAGTGAAACAACTGAGGTGTGCTGAGTCCCAGTTTAAAGGTTTTCAGATCAGTTAACCTTAAAACATGGAATTGAACATACGGGAGAGGTAAACCAGCACAGTTCTCCGAAGGTGTCAGTGAAGACAGGCCTGAAGTGAAGCTTGTTCATGTAACTCAATTGCCCTTTTGAAGAGCCTTGGACAAACCCTCTGGCAATAGACTATCAAGAAACTTGGTGATCATGGGATCTGCAACAAACTCTGCTGTCATCCCCTGGAAACTGCTGAATGTGAAGACAAACAGGATCAACGGTTCTGAATATGACAAATTATTAACATGCGAGGGGGGATCAAAATCACATCAAAAATTAAAGGCGTTTAATGCATTCATCCAGTCTCTGAAAAAAGAGTTTAAAAGCAGGATGACAGAATTTGCAGATGGCACATTTCTGGGTTAAAGAAAGATAAGACTGGGAACAAAAAAAAAAAAGTGTATGGACAAGTGGACACCACACTACATTTTGGTTTGGTGAAAATGACCACTTGTACAAGATTAAAACATGAGAGGGTTCTAAACCTGTACAACATTTCAGGATAAAGGCCTAGCACTGTAAAAACTGTATGAAATCATCAATATCTGATAATAAATAGAAAGATGCAACATAAGAAGGAAGTGGCAACAGTGCTTTAAGCATTGTTACTTAAGTCAAAGGCTCATTGTTCAATGAAATAATGGTATATAGTTTTGGTTTCTCTGCCTTAAAAAGCTAAGCAAATACTTAAAAGATTCAGAGATCTGCAAACACAACTGAAGAAACACAAAGATACCTGATTGAGTAAATGGTAAAAACTGTATTATTGATAAAACAAACACCAAGGTTCCTGAAAGTTACACTTGACAGAAAGGTTTCAGAATTATGGTACTAATATTCAGAAATGAATACATGGTTTTTACTACTGATAGTTTTCTCCTTCACACAGTCAAGTTCATTGAAACCCCTATTACAAAGTATTTATGGAACCAAGAACAAAGTGGAACTCAGAGTAAAATTAAGCATTTATATGTAAACATGCTTACTGACATTGGCAAATATAAATGACATAAATGGACAGTAAACATTACCTTATACTTAAAAGTATAGCACGTTTCATACATTTGTCACATGTGACATCTGAGATCAAAAGTGGAAGAAAAAAAGAGTAATCTTCTGAAATGTAGGATACTAACTTCAGAAAAGGCCCAGAAATTCTTCTTACCTAATGATTCTATTCAATGTTTACCTCCACAATGAAAGCAACACACATAAACTTCATTATTAGTCAAAAAGGAAACAGGCTTAGCTCAAAATATAAAAAGACAAGCTGGAAAATCAGGATTAGCAAAACTGAAGGCCAGAAAATAAGAACTGAATCATACAAGCCTGATGCCTATACAAAGCACTGGAGCAGAGCATTTTAAATCAATCTGTTCATCCTAGGCAACATGTGTATTGGGACAATTATTTGTTTTCTTTTCTCCAATGTTTAGTCACCATAAAAACCATCTACATGAAAACAGCTTGTGCTGTACAGTTCTAATGAAGCTCATAAAAAATTAATAGAATGTGAAGAAGGAAACCTGATGATGCACAGAGATTATATGGCCAAAAGACAAGAGGTATGTGCAGGTCTCGATAACATGCTTAGTTTATGTTTGCATCTGAGGCAGCATTTTAAACCTAAAGGATGAATTATAAAATTCATATCAGGAGTCATAAGCTATCATGTCAAAACTAAAACACATATGAATTGCAGAGAATTTATTCAATAGTTCCTCTTTGATGGAGAATGGAAGAAACAAGTACAAGACAATGAACTCCCCGGTGAAGTCCTGAGTGTGCTCAGAAGAATGGCAAAACTGACACCAACTACTGCAAGGATAGGATTTTATCTGTTAAAAATTCCAACTACTTTTCTAGGGCCATGGATGCTGACATTGCCCTCTCTATCACAAAAAACCCCTTTGGTTTCTGGGAAGAGTAAAAGTTACAGATCTCTCAGTCAGGCTTTCAGCCCCACTCTGCACTCCCAGTCCCACACACGTATGTTCCTATAATGGGCAACAGAACTTGGGGGGGGGGCAGTAAACCACTGCAGCTCATCAAGGAGGACATGCCAGTGCTTCATCCCAGAAAGCCAAGTGGGTTATAAAGGAGAGAATCCCATCATAAATTCGCTCCAGAGTATTCCCAGCTCACCTGGGATTTCCTTACCTTCCTCCAGCAAACTTACATAGGATTGTTCTTTCAAAACTGTGTTGAATTGGGCCAGTAGAACTATTTGCTGTCTTCCTAGGAACACATGCTACGGTTTGCTAAGGCTGAACTGGCTTCCAGTGTCTTATTTATGATACACTATTTCCTCCTAATACCTTAAGAAGTGTAAATACACAGGCAGCAGCAACAAATCAGGTTAGAATCTGTACTGGAGAACGTAGTTCAGAACTGCGTTTGATTCATAAATCCTTAGCTTATGTTATCCATGTGGGAATCAAACTCTGATAAGCAACTCTAAAAAAGGTTTTTTTAAGGTTCCTCATTTATCCTCCTTAATCTTAAGATTGCCTATTCTAAAACACATTATGAGAACAGGAAACTATTGTGAACTAATGCTCACTAACACCAAAGGCTGGGGAAGAAAGAAATCAGGTGCAGGTAACAAATAATGAGAATCCCATTCATGTTTAAGAACTGTGTTTGTTCATAACTAGATGTGGTAAATTGCTGACAAGGAAAAGGAAGAAGATGATCAGACATAATAGTAGGCACTGTTTTCAAAGATGCTCTTCTCTAAATGACCAATACCCTTCTAGACTTCAAAATTCAGGATAAAAATCAAAATCAAAGAACTCCTCCCTGACAGGAGAAACGACATCTCTCCACCGCATACACAAAGTGAAAAGTCCTACCCATTCCACTAATGTCCTACTGACACACTCCCAGTATCTTTTTGAACAAAATCTGTGTAACTCAACAACATATCATGTAACTGCTTTTGGATTTCTTGCTATAAAGTAGCTGTCTACATGATTACATTTCCAGATGCCGTTTCTCTGTAATTTAATGTTAATTCCTTCATGTTTATATTTGATGCTTTTAATACTATTGTTTTCTAAGGCATTTCAAAACAGTATTTACCTCAATGAGTCTGTATTGGTGAAATTAAATTAAACAAAACAAAAACAGTTGCATGAGCCTCTCTGCTGGTGAGACTGACTAGGCCATCAACAAAACTAATCTGCAACACTCCTGAAGCGTATTAGTAAGCAACAGACAAGTTGCTAAGCTCAAAAACGATGTAATTACAAACACTAATGAGTCATAAACTGACAGATAGAAACTAAAATTATAAGTTGATTAAAGATACCCTTCCATTGACAGGGACAGTGCAACAAATTGTACAGTACATACTAATTCAGTTCTACTATAAACTAGTTAAGACTACTTGTGTCAAGATCAATCATTTGAGTCTTGTTCCAAATCATTCCTCTGCTTAAGCCATTTTGCTATTCACATCTGTCCTAACTATTATACACCTATTTATTTAAAGAAAAAGAACATATGGCACTAGAGATACTGAGACAGCAAATGCAGACTAATGGGTACAGCTGTCACGCAGGAAAGTCAGGCAGGTACATTCACCCATCTGCCCGTGCACAAACAGTGACCATAACATTAGCCAGCCCCTTCCCTGAGCAAGAGAGAAATCTTGAAAACCTGTTCTTAAAACTGAGACAGAGTTTTGATATCACTTCATACATCAACTCTTCATAGGTTTTGTTAGCTGAACTTTCCAAAGTAAGTCATAAACACTCTTGTCAAGTATAAGCTTGCAAAGCAAAAAGTACATCTGAACTTCAATATTGTTATTGACACTTGATTTCCCCCTCACTCATACCTAGTATCTTCTTTAACTTAAGGAGTTCTTCCTCACCCTGACTGACATCAGATTCTGGTGTGTTGCCTACCATGGTTTGCGTATTGGATTTTGTTATTCCTGTGTTCAAGGACTTCTGCTATCCTGCTTGTTTTGGATGTTATAACTCTTTATTTAGCTGTCTGTATTCTGAAATTGGATTACTAACAGCACCTTTAGTTATGCAGCCCAAAGAGAGCCCATATCATCTTTCCTGCTGACATACAGAATCTTTCTGCAGAGGGAAAACTCACTATTTTTGGAGGGGGTGCATATGGAGAGTCATGTCAGCAGTGTGCAGGGATCAGGACAGCAGCACTGTTACTTGCACACAGCAGGTCCCAGACCTGAGTGCATTTCACCCAAGCTGAGCTTTTTGTAGGATTGCAGCTGTTACAGTTTTGCCTGAACTTACATTCTCCCACTTTTTTTGTTCCAATGAAAATAGAAACTTTTAATGATCATTAATAAAAATTATAGAATTCAGTTTGTGATAACCAGATGAATTCTACAATTACTAAAACCAAGTCAAATTACTGATTTGTTTTTACTGTACATTGTCATTTCAATTAACCAGCATGCAGATGAAAACACAATTCATTTTCAGATGGAAAAACTACCTACAGCAGTATAACCAAAGTCATTGTGGCCACCTGCCTGCACGCTTACAGTGCACAGAACAGGTCAGAACTGACATATGAGTTACACTTCTGAGTTCAGCACGAGCTTCCTCAGGTAGAGAAATGCACTGCTCTGCAAACAGGCTCCACATGGGGACCAATTTTAGCCCCACCTTGGGTAACAGGTTGGTTTCTCTTAACTGCTGCATCAACAGTCAATTACTGCTGGATTAACAAGATATTTAGAGAGGCTAAACATGATATCCCAGACAAGCAATTATCAAATGCTAGAAAGAATTATCACACTGAAATTGCCAGAATATAGAGAGATGTCTCATGTTATTGTCATTTGATCCAAATACTGGTTTATTTGTCAAAACCTAAAAGATAAGAGGGAAAAGAAGAAATGATCACATTTCTACAGAAGCAAATCAACACTGTAAAAAGAATTAGCGGAAATATTTATCTCTGAACAGATCTTTCAAACATAGTTAAAGACCATTTGGCTGGAAAAACTGGAGCAAGCACATCAATTTTGGTGTAAAAGGCATAACTGCATTTTAATTCATTTACAAAAAGCTTACAGATGTGGTTTAGACAGGAGTTGCTCAAGTTGCAAATATGCCTTGCTCTGGGAAGTCCCAATTTCTTTCCAAAGAGTAGGTCAGTGCATGGAAGGCCAAAATAAACACCCCAAAACAAGCAGCCTTGGGAATAAATGAAAAACACTTTTCACTCATTGCTAGAATTGAGTATTTTTATACTGAAACCAGGCTAAACTGCTTCTTGAGGAAATTATCACAGGAGAGACTGTTGAAAGAACAAGAGGGGTTGGGATGCATTTTGGTCAACACTTTTAGGCAACTGCAAATTCAGTGAACGTGGAAGATGTTGCTATCAGTAAAGTCAAACCCACTTAAATTGAGCTCATAATTTCTATTTGATAGTTCTTTGAACCTGAAACTCAAACTGAAACTCAGCATGGGATCAAGTTCTTCTGGACTGAAACCTAAGAATTACATACAGGTCTGCACCAGACCGATCCTAAAAAACCCTCTCAAGGAGTAAAGCCTTATTTATGTATTTCCATAATGCTGAGAAGACTCTCCTGAGTGAATGAACAACATTTTGATGTAGTTCACTGATTACCAGTATTTAGAAGCCACCCTTTTTTACTCCCTACAGAATTTGTAGACTAGGCAGGTTTACTGTTACTCAGGGATGATTCATGACAAAGAAAAATTATGCTTTGGGGAAGATGACTCTTTCAGAGAGATATATCAGAAGAACATCCAGGAGAGAGTCTTTGGAAATAAATTTGTTAGAACACACACCTTAACAAACCTTATAAGCTGTCAATACATTTTCATGCTAACTACACTGACTAACTAAACACACAATCCCAGTTTGAATGTGCAGTATGAGACAGCAACAGAGCATTATCCACGACACAGCACTTAGTGAAAAGGTTGGAAAGTTCAGATAACCACTGAGAGATTTAGTTACTTCCAGGAGTATGGTTATTGCCTCTCCTACTTCTTGCAACCATTTCAACAGATATTCTGCCAGCACAACCACCCTCAAAAGGTTTGATACGTGTGCCTATTGTAAATAGTTCATATCAGCAAAGTGATCTTGCTAGTTCATAGCCTATAGTGATTTCTTGAGCGAAACAAGCAGCATCAGCAAAACACCACTTTTATTGTATAACTATACCTATTCTAGCATTTTTGCCTATATTGAGAGTTGTAAATAAGCACAGTCTTGAACGACATTTCCAAGTTCACACAAGTTTTATGTGCAGATCTCACTCCAGGTGATCTCATCCTCACTCCAGAAAACTCCCTATCGTTGTAGCTCAGTGGCTTTCTTCCAGGTTTCAGAGAAATCTCTGAAATCAAGTAACTATCTCCCAAAAGACGCATGCCTTTCACATCATGCAAAAATGAAATTCAGTGGAGAGCAGATAAATTTTCAGAGCTCAGACTATAAAGGAAGCATATGCAGTTGTGTGGAAAAATGCACAGGAGTGATACAAGGTAGGCAGAAGTTACCAGTCCAGCGGCTAATTTATAGCAGTCAAAGTTTAACTTGAATTTAAAATGTTAAACTACCAAAGAATTGTTGGTGAGGTGACCTTTTCTTCCCCTCTCTCTTTTTCCTCTTTTCCCTGCTTATTTACAATATGTTAAAGCAGAACACAGGTCTATTCTATCCCCTACCCAGGTGGAGCTATGTTCCTGCTTTTAAGAGAGAAATTACAGCCACTGGAGGAAATCTGCTTATGGATTATTTCTCTGCTTGAGTCAATACTTGTACATGTAGATATTACTACTCATGCAGTATGTAACACAACCTTCAATCTCTAGTGTAATTAGGAAGAAAAGGGAGAGTTAAGGACAGACCAGAAATATCTTAATCATCAATGAAAACTGCAGGAGAAACTTCTGGAAAGAGCTACTTAAATGTTTTTTTTTTCCCGTAGGATCCCTTGATTCTTGCAAAACTGATCTCAAAACAGATTAGGAAAACAATGAAAATACATATGGGAAAACTCAACTGTAGACTCCAGTTTTAGAGGGTGACAACTGGTAACATTTCTTTAAAATGCCTCAGTCTGTTAACAATCCAAAGTCCTCTGTAGAAGACTTTGAAAAATTTGCCAAATTCTATGAGTGAAACAGTACAACAGCTTGAAATGGCATTAATTAGAAGGATGGTTCATGGTGGTTCCACTGATAGAAAACTGAAAGCCACAACAAGCCTTCAGTTTAAGGTAACAAGCACTATTTAAAGTGAGACTTTTTAAAAATTATCAGCTGTTTGACACGCTTTGTGAAGATCAACAAATACAGACACATTTCAGTGTAAAGACAATGAATAATAAATATTACTTTCACATTAAGACATGAACTTCCATATTGCAGTCAGACAGACATTTTGACAGTCAGAGTACTGCACAAAAACAGGCACAGAAGCAAAATGTTAGGGGAAATGCCATTATGTGTTAAACACAGAGTTGAAGGTAGGCAGAACTGAACTGCAGAGAGAATACTCAGGCTATTACTTAGGACTCCACTGAAACAGGAAATGTTTAACTCTCATACAGTATTATTTTATGATCAGCCTCTGCGTCATTCAAATAAATTCCCTCATTTCGATATGCTTTGGGTCACCCTGATCCCTTTTGCCATTTTCTACATCCTTAGAGCTGGAAAACCAAACGTATATTTCAACTAAAGTGTCTGTCACCCACTGTTTTGGATGACTTGGGGAAACTGAGTGGTCACATGAGCTAGGCACATGTCTCTGGCTACAGGAGATATTCAACTGAGAAGTAGGATACTCAAAGTAAACAAAATGGTAACAGAAACCATTGCAACTGGGAATCAAGACTGAGAATTAAATAACCTAAACAATGAAAGAGGTCCCAGTTCTCAGTGCATCAGTTTTGCTTGACTTGACACTAAGAAGAACACAGCAGAGAATCAAAACTGATGAACCTGGCCACTGTGGAAAGCTGCTTGTCTGACTGCATAAACCACTTTTTCCTTGCTGTTTACTAAAAACATATTAAAAAATAGATATCTGATGTCTTTTTGTCATCCAGCTAAATAAACAGTAAGTACTGAGAGGAGACATTCATTGCTCCTCATTTTTTTCACACCATTATCATGTCTTTGCCATGACAGTAGAAATAGCAGCAGTTAAGGTACTTCCTCTTAGAACACATAGCTATGCAATCTTTAAAATATCAATTTCCCAGGAGCCAGAAAGAATCCCAAATTTTCACCAACAGTCAGCTGCTGCCTGAGAAGGGTCCTTCTCCTCTCCCTCCACTAAGGAATTAATTCTAATCTACTTTGCACTCTTCCAAAATGCTGTGGACAATTTTATTCAAAAAGAAAATTGTCATTGACATGTCTGCCACTCATATCTCAAGACAAGCACAGAAAAAATATCTGTCTTGCTACCACAAGCTCATAATTTTTGCATCTGCTAGCAACAACTGAGGAGATCATTCACCAGACTGTCATAAAGTAAAAATATTAGCCATCAATACACTCAAGCTCTTGGATCAGAAGAGACAGCCCATCTCATGAGTCTGTCCAGGGCTGCCTGATGCCTGGCTTCATTCCTACATCTCCATTTCTTCTGCTTAGTGCAGTGGGGTCCTGAGAGGTTTTTTGAGATTTTTATACAAAAAAAAAAAAAAAAAAAAAAAGAGAGAGAGAAGTATACCTGTATCTGTAGGAGGGTCAAGATTTTGGAGCATTCCAGCTCAGGACTTAGTATGGAGAGTATGGAGTGCAATTACTCTAAAAAATGTAACGAGAGTTACTTTTTGTGGAGGATGGGTGTTTGTCTATCTGTCCTCCTTACTCAAGAGGCGAATCTATTCCAGCATCTATTCCAATTAATGTCACCTCAGACAACCTCAGACAAATTATTTTTTTTTTAAATAATTTTATTTATGGGACTAATGCCTATACACAGTTTAGCAGCAGGGACCACATTTTCTTTTACCTTGCTTGATTATGCTATATGAGAAGAATGAAGACCCAAAAAGAAAAAAATCTCTGTAATAAAAGGGCTTTTCCTTGCAAATGAAATGGCTGCTCTGTGTTTCCCTTTATCACTTATGTATGAAGTCTCATACAAGACATCATTTTATTTGCTTTACTTTGGAATAGCATTTTATTGGCTTTATTCTCTTTCCTCACCTTGTATCACCCAGTTGGTGCTAAGAAACTGAGTCAGCATGGCACTACTTCAGAAGCCAAAGTTGGCTCATCATTTAAAAAGGCTCACACACAACCACCTCACAAAGACAGGAAACTGCTCTGAAGTGGGACTCAGGAATCAGGCTCGGATAAGGTGACTTGCCAAACTTGGCTACAGGCTGCATGTGACACGCTCAAATTGCCTCCTCTACCGCACGTTTCAATTTCTATTGGATATGACACATGTAATAGCTCTGTGTTAATTAACTCACAGTGTTAATGACCACCAGTCACTGTCCTATAATCGCAGGGAGAACCACTAAGATGCTACGAAATTACTTCCAGCATTTCCCACAGTTAACTGAAAACTAACTAGCAAATAGTAAACCATCTCAAAATCTAGCACTGTCCTCTGCATAAAGGTGGTAAATATGAGTAACTGCACTGTTATTGTCCTTCCCACAGTCACTCTGCAGAGGACATTTGTTTCCATAGGTTCAGCACCTTCTGTGAGCACTTAGGTGAGTCTGACCAACCCAAATCAAGCCTTAAATTCCCTCCTGACTTGTATCAGCCCTCAGTGCACACTCACTGACTAATGCACACAACAAAGCATCCTTATTCCCTTACTTAATGGAACAAGTTCCCACAGAAATACCCGCAGACTTTAATCTACAAGTGCAAGAGAGCGAAAAAAAAAAAAAAGGAAAAAAAAAGATATCTGGGACAGAACTGAGGAGACTCCTCATAAAGATGCCAAAGAAACTAATTTTTTTCCTCCCCTCATCCTCCCCCAGTTTTAGAAGTATTAATAGAATGTAAAAACAAAACAGGCAAGTAAAAACACTTCAACCAGGTCAAATGGGTGTCCAAGTGGAGGTAAGAAACCACTTAAAGCTCTCACAGGATTATAAACCCCTCTGACAGGTCTGATAATTTTAAAGGCCTAATTCCATTACAGTATCTGGCAGCCTGCAAGGGCACATTTTACTAACCATAGGCCACCAGGTCATGATAGATGTTGACAGAAAACACTAAAGGTTAAGTAGATGTAAGACCATAAAACATTTCAAGCTGTACAGTGCCAACAATGTTAACTAGCGACCATGGAGCTGTTTGAGAGGAGAAAAAAATGGTTGTCTTGCCCCCAGCTGCAGTTCCAGGGAGCAGAATCAGGTGGTCAGGATGGCCAGCACCAGGCACGCTCGCATGACATGAAAGTCCTTTGGGCTGTATCAACCCCCAGAGTTCCTATCTTACCTAAAGCTCAGAGTGCAAGATCAGATTAATTAAGGTTAAGAAAACACACCACTGATTTCATCAGTCCTCTTCATCTGGGAAGCACGGTCAGCAGCTGCACGGCCGGCGGCAGCAGCGGTGCCACGGAGGAGCAGGGCCAGGGACATCCTGGTAGCTCAGGTCAGGCAACCTGCAAGTGCCTGTGTGTAACAGTGTAGCACTCTGACTTTGAAAAGTAGCACTCAAGTTCTCACCACAACGAAGATCCAAGCCAACAGTTAAAACAATTTAGTAAGACCCAGCAATTTTGCCTTAACCCCCCCCCAAACCTGTTCAAGCACACCAATGCACCACTCACTTCAACTCCACCTAAGAGTATTTATGCAACACATATATGCAGCTGAAACTCCAACATGTAATTTGGATTGCTTACTCCTGAAAGGTGTGTAGATAAAATGACAATCACAGAGTTCACCTTATTTCAGCCATTAAATATGAAACCTAATATTTGACATTCCAAACTAATGGAAAGGAAGGTATTCCATAGATTATTGCCTCTGTGCACAGAAAAGGCTTGAAAGCTGCTCTCTTCTGCATACTCTCTTTCTACAAGGCATTATGAGAATAGTCACAAATAAAGCTTCTGTTTTTTCTTTCTTCTATGTAAAAGAGCTCCTCTAAGTGACATCTATATGGATAATAAATTGGCAATACCACAAACAATTAAATTAAAAGCTGTTCAATATGTAAGGGGGTGGGAGCTGACTACTGACCAAATCTGACATACAAATAGCTTGCTAATTTGTCAGCAAGCCAAAATAAATGGAATGGGCTGGCTACAGGTGCAGGTAAATGCCTCAGAAATAGACATCAATAAATCATTTAGCTCTCTATAACATTTTAGATTACAGTCATTTAACAAGAAGGACATTTTTGCCTTTGCAACATGATTCATGAGTGCTTCAAGCAAGTCATTTAAAGTCAATACTTAAGATGGGATTTTAAAACTTCCTTCTTCTGATTTCTTAAAACCTACTCTTACACTTAGCAGAAATTATAAACTGTATCTTCTGTTCTGCTTATTGCAAAATACAAAATCCAAGATTTTGGGGTATTACACACTAATGATCAACTAACTCTCTAAAGTCCCAAACTCTCTCTATGAGAGAATAATCACCCCTGATATTTTTTGTAGATACAGAGACAAAGAGGAAGTTTGCTGAATGTCAGGCAAGCCAGACAGCCAGCATCCTAACCTTACTAGATGTGTCAACACAGAAAGATGGAAAGAGTGGGTCACCATGTATTAAATCTGTTCCTTAGAAGTAAAAATCATTTGGTCCTCATAATTCTCCATCTCATATACTTCTTTAAGAAGCCAGTCCATGACTAGCTGCTCTGTCAGCTCAAACACCATCTATGGGGCTGTATTTCTATGAAAATGATACAAGGTGTCACAAACAATGACAGAAGCTTAACTGCATGTTCAAAAGAAGGTCAGACATACTACAACCAGAAACACGAAATACACAAGGACCATCTATGCTTCTATTTTGCAAAGAGCTTGGAAGTATATTCACATGATGTAAAGTCATTTAGTAAAAAGATTAAAATCTTTTGTAACTAGTGGACTAAGAACATATATAAACTTACATGAATGTTTTTGTTTTTAACTTGATTCTAATGCAACTTCTGTCTAATGAAGCATACTCCTTGACAGCCACAAATTATTTCAAGGACCTTCCAGGTAAATCGGCCAATTAAGGAATTACAGTATTTCCACCCCAAGGAATAATTAGAAAACATATATAGCCATTTGGAAAGCTGACTGGAACAGGACAATTTAACAACACTTGTCTATGTGCAAGATGACAACATGGTTCATAAGTTTCTTCCAGACTAACCTCTCAATTGCCCTATTGCTAAAAAAAACAGTAGGGATGCATATGGATGCAGAGGTGTGTAAGAACATGAAGAACTGGTGGTTACTTCCAAAAATATGCAATTTTATTACACCTAGGATAGGAGGAGTTTTTACACACTTACAACCTAACATGACAGCCAGGCACACTGCCAAACACGCATCATAAATCAGAGCTAACAGTCAAATCAGGACAGAACC
Source organism: Pseudopipra pipra (assembly GCF_036250125.1). Classification (NCBI taxonomy): domain Eukaryota; kingdom Metazoa; phylum Chordata; class Aves; order Passeriformes; family Pipridae; genus Pseudopipra; species Pseudopipra pipra. The sequence goes on from NC_087556.1 coordinate 12,426,341, forward strand.
CCAGTTACAGCACCACAGTTCACTAAGGTGCCTCCAAACTTACCGAAAAACACAACGGGTGTGACACAACTCTATGGCATATCTGTCTGAGCAGGAACTTTGGAGTTAAAACTATTGACAGCAACAAAATGAAAATGCTGAGAAGTATCCATAGCAGACCCCGTTAACAGAACCAGGGAGACCTACAAGCTGCTCAAGGCAGTCAAATAACAGCCTGTGATCAATAGAAGCAAATAGTGCTGGCAGATCAAGCAGGATCAAGACTACATAAGCCACTGCAATCTGTATGAATAAGTAAATCATGACAGGCTCCTCTGAAAGCTGTGCTGTTAGGCTGATGCTTGAAAACCTCAACTTTCTAAAACAGTTGGATAGTGTCAGTAGATAAGACAGTAAAAGTACTGTTAACACCCTTCTTTGATGCCTGGCCTAGAATACGGATAAGTAAGTGGCACTAAGCAGCCAAAAAAAAAAAAAACAACAGTATTTTTGCTTTTCCTGCTACATACTAATGCAGCAAGAAGGTTGTTAATAAAATGTTAAATATATTAAACAGCAAAAGCAAACACTAGGTCAGTAAAACTGGTTAGCAGAACTAACTGAGAACTGAAGAGAGTCCTGTGGCAATCTCCTGTTAGCTCTCTCTGTTACCTTCTTGGGCTTGACTAAGAAAAGGTAGTCAAGGAGTGATTTTTATGAGCATCCCAGTTCTTCCCATCTGCCCTAGTTCTACTTCTGCTGAAGCTCTACTCAGTTCATTTGTAACTAAGTTAGGTCAGAATGATTTTGAAACTCCAGTACAAATAGTTTTAATGATAAGCACAGGAAAGAATGAACCTGTCCAGGTACTACAACATTATATTTAAATAGCATTCTAATGAGCTTGTATTAACCAACAATCGTGGGATTTTGTCTGCTTCCAGGATGTCAACACAGCTTGTCTACCTCCTGAAATTTAAGGGATTTAAGAGATACAAAGGGCACTGGGGAGGTACAAAGAATACCAAGTACTAACAACAAAATTCAGTTTGAGGATTAGAAGTTTATAAACAAACAATAACCGTTATTCATCAAACTGGTGAGAGTTGTACTTCAGTTATAATAAATAACAAAGAATTAGGAGCTTATCTGGGTGTCAGAACATTTTATTGGTGTTAATAAAAACAACTGAGAACAAAATTAACTTTTTTTTTTTCTGAAACAGGTAAAACTGTCATGGGTTGCACTGGATTACTGTCAATAGAATGAATATTGAATATTCTCACAGTGACTTGTAGAAAGAGAGTATGCAGAAGAGAGCAGCTTTCAACAAGCTAAGACTCAGGACTAGCAATGCACTCCAGGGAACGCAAGATTTTTGAGAATGATCCAAGTCAATAACTGGAGAAATGTATAGTATTTATTATAGGTAGGCTGAGTGGTAGCCTTCCACACTGCTGAAGTAATTACTGTCCTAATGTCAGTAATTTTATTTTATAACTATACCTTGTCTTGATTTTAAGGAGAAAATTCTTCAAGTAACTTCCAATTAAAAATAGAAATAAAAAACCTGTCTATGTTCATTCTGTGTTTCTCTTGTCTCCTTGCTGTATTCTCAGTGAAAGAGCTACATATGTGCCAGACTGGCTGGCTGCTTCCTCCCTGATGATGAATGGATGTGCACTCTACACCATGCCTTGAAAGCTATTACTGCTTTGCCTTATTTTGCATTGGTGTGCCTCTGATAATTACTGAAACATCCAATTCATTTGAAGGCTAGCTCATTCTTTCACATGCTGGTTTAAAAGGCTTTGTTCAGTAAAGTCAAATTGTTCTGATATTGAAGAAGTTGATTTTTAGTTACTTCTCGAACAACTGTTTTATATACCTAAACATCGTTTTGCTACAGAATACCCGGGGGTGTACCCGGGGGAATTTTGATTCTTATCTTGCTGTTAGAAGAGCCAAGTGATATTAATACATTCTTTCAAGTGTGTTAACTTTTAGCTATTATAAGGATTTGTTTGTTTTGGTTATTCCAAAGAAAACATCAATAATACCACACTACAGTGAAACAGATGCCATGTCTAGTGTTTTCTTGCAGAAATTTCTGGTTTTTTTCTGCAAAGGCAGTAGTACAAGGAAAACCGCCACAGCAAACTCTAGGAAATTTGGAGGACAGGCAGTGGGGTCATCTGCTACATTTAAAACCCTCAGGATACGCCTGTGCTGCACCACGTGCTGTATCCTGCAAGGTATCAGAGGCAGTAAACCATCCTCTCAGCCTGCACACCTAATCCACATGCTCAGCCAGGCTTCTGAGACTTCGACTGTATCACCCAGCTCTAGCTGGATAGCTCTGAACTACAATGCAGTAATAGCTAAATAATGCGGGGAGGAAGCCACTTTTCCCCACCTTTCATTTTTCCTTGAGCAAAAGCCTTGCTCTCCCAGCTGCTTACAAGCAGTTTCACGGCAGTCTGTTAAGAGCAGCTTCTTTTGCTTGTTCCACCCAAGAGAAAACAGAAGTTCCCCTTGCCAGAGCAGCCTCAGAGGAAGGTATTTCCTGTGGCAGTCTCTGTTCTCAAAAAGAGAGGAACAAAACCAGAGGGCATCTTCACTGAGATCTCTGGAACATCATTTTAACAATGTTCCACATGATAAGGTTTTGGGTTTGTTTTTCCTTGGTGAGCTCCTTCCCTGATTAGCTCTTCTGCTGTTTGTTAATATAATGTACAGTCTATTCTTTTGCTGTGAGAAGAAAAAAAAAAGTTACATTTGTAAAATCCCATGGAGTGACAGTTTCCTGTTGGCTGCATTCTAGTAAGATTTTTGGTTGCTGTTGGTCAGCAATATCCCTTTTGCTGGTGTAATGCTCATGAGAAAGCAGCCTCTCATTGTCACAGTCCCAGTGACAACTGAGGATAATGTGGGAACTTCTGTGTCCTCAGCTTACCTTGTGACACAGAAAAACACTCTTCTCCTGTCTTAGTTACACATCTTTTATTTGGGGGGGGTTGGGGGGGTTGGGGCATTGGATTCAGAGATTCTCTGAAAATAATTGCTATACTAACTCTTACAGCAACACAAGGCCTGTTTTGCCAGACTATTCTCTGTGAACTATCTCACCATAACTAATACAGTACCTGTTACAATAACAACAAATTGTTAATTGAGCCCAAAGTATCCTCTGTTATTCTCTCATTGTTCATTTACATGCTCTGCTTCTTTGCTTTGTAACCAACAGCTGTCCCCTGCCCACTGCACGGGGACAAGCTTTCTTGGGTGTTCCTGGAGCTTTCATCCAGCATAAGGGCCCAAGGACTGAATGCTGCTTTCAGCACAAGTAATATCAATGGAGTGCATGTGTTTCACTGAAATATGAAGAGAGCAACATTTCTGCCAGGATCACAGAGACATTGACACAGATTTGACACCTGCACCCAATTCTCCTGCGATCTACACAGGATTAAAGGCTTACGATTAAGTTTCAAACCTCTCTTATGACCAGTATTTTCAACTGCTAACATGAAACTCTACCTTGCCCATTCTGAAGAATTCTTTAGTAGTAAATTTTCACTGCATTTTCAGACATATTTCCCTATGGATCTTCTGATGGCTCCACCAGAAAGGGGTAAAAGTGGGATGGGTGGGAATCAAATGAACGTTAAGTATTTTTTTTAATCAAACTTTAACCATAAATTCGAAATTGAGCCTTTGGTAGCATTCTTCTGTTAACTTAAACTGAAGTGTTACTGAGTTCTTCTGAAATACATTTACATAAAACCAAACTTTTGTTCACAAGTCCTATTGCACTTTAGCTGCCATCTCAATTTCAGTGCTAAGCAAAAAGAGGAACAAAATCCTGCTAAGCAGATTGGTGACAGCATGGAGGAAACATGCTTTTGCTCAAGAGGAGCTTCTACTTTTATGCATGATTAGATGCTGATAATTACTTTCTTACCATTACACCCGTAATAAACTTCCAACTGGAGGAAAAAATACAGGAAATATTAGGTAACTTAGAGCAATTTTAGCTGAATTTTAATTTTATGTACTTCCATTTCCCTGTAGTGTTTCAGCCATGCTAATTGCTCCTCTTAGGTCACCCCAGCCTAATGACCTGATTAGCTTCAACTGACTGAGACACAACTTCTTGAAAGAAACTGTCTCCACAGTAAGTTTTCTGTCCAAAATCTACAGATTTGCACAACAAACATAATCTCCTGCCAAGTTAAGTTGTTGTCATAAATGTGGGTTCAAACTGAGCAGCTCACCCCCTGAGATGTCTACAGAGAGCAATTACTTTATCAAAAGTTGACAGATAGTAAGGGTTTTTCAACTGGATCTTATAACAGGCTCACCTGAACTCAGGGCAAGCAGTTTATATGACTGAAGTCAACACTTGTTTTGACAGTGGCTTCAGTGGACCTGGAATCACCCACGCCACTTTAGGCAAAGTCTATTTCACCTCACACAGCGATTTTACTGATTGAAGAGCTGTTATCTACAATAGCAAGTCTCTTCCCCCAACAGACTGTGCTGTCAGTGTCTGACTTGCAAACACTGAAGCTGTATAAATCCCTTGCATTTTGGTTTTGGTGTACGTTGATATACGCTATTTTATTCAGTTTTAAGACATTACTTGCATTAATGCAACTAACTAAACTAAATAATAAACCAACGTCTTGAGAAGTCTGACATCACTAGTTTGAAACTTCCTGAAAACTCCAGAAATCATATACAAATTATCTTTTTAGTTTTTATACAGGAAAAGAAATAAACAAGACACTTGTTACTGCTCAACACAAGGGGCAAAAAACTTATCAACTGGAATACCTGAGACTGCCATTGATACCAACACTTCTTTGAGATCTTCTTCGAAACCACTTGCCACAGATGTGAGTTCTGCATGGCAAGGTCTTTCCATAAAGACAGCAAAAATGAAATGGTGGCAGCAGTATTGTCACTGCTGTTTGCAGAACAGCTTGTCACGTTCTGACAGTGCCAGACAGGCTAAAGTTGCAGGAAAGGCCCCTGATAATTGCTGTTGCCTTTTGGTTTTATGACTGCGGATACAGTAAGCGAGATTCAAAGGGTTCAACCCCCCCCCGAAATGAGGACGCTTTGAGCCCAGCCCGGGTCTGGGGCGGGCGGCCGCGATGGCCCGGGCAGGGCGCAGCCCCGCTGCCATCGCTGACAGCGCCGCCGGCCGTACCCACAATGCACCCGCTGCAGCCGGCACACACACGGGCACACACAGCCGGGTACACACAGACGGGTACATACACACACACACACACACACACACGGGCACACATACACACACACACCCCCGGGCACACGCCGCGCTCGCCCCGGGGCGAACACACCCCAACACGCGTCCCCGCTCACACACGCACGGCCCCCGCCCCCCCCGAAACCAACTTACCCCCGAGTTACATCCCATTCACAAGCCCGGGCTTCCTCTGCCGCCCCTCCTCTGCGCGCCTGCCTCTCCTGCTGCAGAGAGGCCACATATGTCTGCAAACACTTCTAGGCAGAAACCAGCCAGTGCAGAACAAAGACAGCCGGGGTTGCCTTCATCTCAGCACAAGGCAGCCAGTAGCTATTTTCAAGCTTGTTCGCTCTCCCCCTCAGAGGGCACCCTGCTCTGTTTCTCCCTCTCTCTCTCCTCTCTTTGCCTGTCCAGCTACTGCACAACACACATCAATTATTCATTGCTTGTCTCCCGGTTTCCAGGCAAAACCAATCACAGATGGAGTCTTGCTAATGGGCTCATGCCGTACTTGCCAACAGGCTATTTGTGCTCAAGCTACAACCCTCTAGAGACAATAAAGAGAATCAGGTTAAGCTTTAAAACTTCACACGTACGCGAACAGACCTAAAACGGCGACAGACATGTAAGCATCCCTATGACATTGCTCAGAAGTACGTCTTCAGCATACAGCATGGCAGAAGGCTGCTTTAAATCTTCTGAAAGGGTTTTAAGAAAATCAAACACTCAGAAAAATCTCACCTCAGCTGCATGTTATTGATATTGATGGTTCTCTTTTCTGTCTCTAGTGATCCATGTCTTGCTTTCCCATTACACCTCTCCCTCCTTCTCTCATACTCGTGCACGCACACATACACACACACATACAGCCACAGCCACTTTGCCAGAAGGAAGAGAGAGAAAGAGAGAGGAGGAAAAAAAAAACCACCCAGGCAGCTCACATTTCAAACTTGCAAGGAGGGGTGGTGCTTAAAACGCTAGGACAAAGCCTCTGTCTCTGGCACCCAGCCAAAATACTAAAATAAATCCCCTCGATCAATTAATTGGAAGCAACACTTGTTCGAGCCCGCGTAACAAACCATTAAGGGCGCCGGGGCTGAAAAGTCTTGATATTTGGGAAATCTTACACCCTTGTTTCCCCCCTACCCTGTTTGCTGAATGCTGTTGACTAAATCCATCAAACTAGTCATGCTAATTAGCGTCCAGGGCAGCCTCGGCGGCGAAGCAGCGCCCGGGGCGGGCGGCCCTCGCGGTCCGGGAGTTTCCTTACGGACCGGCCGCCGCCCCGCCCGGGGCAGGAGGGACCTGCGGTCCCGGCGGCGGTGCCGAGGGTGCCCAGCGGCGGTGCCGAAAGTGCCCAGCGGCGGTGCCGAAGGTGCCCAGCGGCGGTGCCGAAGGTGCCCAGCGGCAGGCGCAGCGCTCCCGCTCGGCGGGGCCACAGCGCGTCCTTCCCTGCCCGGGGGAAACTGAGGCAGGAGGTACCAGCTGGAACAGCTGTCACCTGCGGGACAGCCTCGCTCGGGCTGTTTGCTCGGGGTGTCTTTAGGAGTTCAGGTCTTCACCTCTGCCGGCCGCCCACTGCTCCCAGCGCATCACCCGTTCCCACGCCACTGCCAGTTCAGCGCTGCCCATGAAAGAGTTTTAAACAACTTTCACATGTCCAGCTGTGCCACAACGCAGCCTGTGGTGGTCAGCGTTTCAGCTGATAGTGTCAAAGGAAAAAAAAAAGCACCAAAAACAAACCACCAAAAAAATCAGGAAGCTAATGTGACAATTCTTTGCTCCCTCTCAGAGGGAAAACTGGCAGTTTAAGTTGTGGCCAGCCGAGCACCAGCCTTTTCCTGCCAGCCTCCGCGGTGCAGAGCCACTTCCTTCCCCGCACAACCTGCACAAAGGCACCTCCACCTCTTAAAGGCGCACCCAGCACTCTCGCAGGGAAGGCAGCCGGCGGGCTCCAGCAAAAACCAAACAAAACACAAACAACAAAAAAGGAGGACTTGAAAAAATAATGGCTCTCCAGTAAAATTCTTTTCAGTGAAAAAATGGCCTCAGCTTCCCTTGCCATGCTTACAGTCGCTTAACTGTGCTTCGCAATCACCTTAGCAGAGAGAGTCGGCAACATGACAGATTGGAGCAGCTAACTATCACAGATATCAAAGAGCAGCTCTTCTCTGAAAAATGATTCCACAAAAAAGCATTGTCAGATTTCATGTTCGGGTTTTTTTCCCCAGGGAATCCACTACAAACAGGTAAGAGGTATGTGTGCTTTCACCTAACTTCACTCCTGGCGCAGGATCTCAAGGTCAGCCTGTCAGACAGGCTTTGCTTTCTCTCCACAGCCAACAGACCAAGCAGAACTGCAAATCAAACCCTCCACAATATTTTGTGCAATCTCAGAGCTGCACAAGCGTGACCAAAGGAGCACTAAACAATATGGCTGCTTCAGGTGGTTCAGGACTCAGCGCTGGGCCAGCGCCCGTAGCAGACAGTCCGTACAGCACAGGCGAGCCTTCAGCTGGGTCCTCAGAGATCCAGGTGGACCCACAGGGCTGCTGGAACAAACTCCTACACAAAATTTAGTTTCCACTGCAGTTGATCAGACTTGAGATTCAGTCACACAAAAGAAAAGTACAGAACCTCATACAATTGCCTTTCAGAGTGGACAGAAACTTTACAGAGGTGTAAATTGTACAGCTAGCCTGGCAGAATAGATAATAGCAAGTACAGGTTTTAGAGGACTGTCAAAGCAATTATAAGTATGTTGATAATCCAAAATAAGGACCAAATTCCCTACTAATGTAACTGCACCAAGTTTAGACTTGGTGGATGTGAATGAAATTTATAATTGATTATAATGCTACATGAACTCTAGATAGACACAGAATGAACGTTTCTGTGCTTGTTTCAGGTTTTACTGCATTTACAGAATTTTCAAACTGTTCATAAGCTATCATGGTATTATTTCATATTTTGAAAAAAAACCATAAAGCAGCAACAAGAACATATCAGGCAGTCGCGAGGTCCCAGATGTTGAGACTGGCTCCTTCCTCATACGAATTAATGAAATTAATTTCTCAATGAAATTATTTCTGAGGCGTAAAAAGTAATTTTATTGTTTCTGTATAGAAAACATATACCCCAGTATCCCGGGGTAGTAGTTTTTCTAACTACAATCATAAGTAGTACCTCTCTGCAATTAAATTGCTGTTTCTAGTGTAACAGTGTAAGTTTCTCTTTTAAGCTGCCTGTCTTTTCAGAGGAAGTGGTTTAGATTAGACAAATCACTTATCTAAAAATTATGTACTTACTTCTCCTTTGACAAATCTTCAGCAGGTTTCTAATCCCACCCTGCCACTTGAAATATCACTTTCTGTGATGACATTTGAGTCACAGTTGTCAGAAGCATCAGGCTCTGTAGTTAAATGGATTAAATCACACTTCATAGCATGCAGTATTTTGAAGAAGGAGTGGTTTATCATTTGTAGAAATTAATCATAACAGTTTTTTCTCTAGGGCAAATTCCCAATCATTTTTAAAGATTACTATGTTTAAGCCCCTCTGACAGCAGTATGTCAAATTACATCACAAGGAAGGTTATCTCAGGCAGTGATAACTATTAACAAGACTCACTGAAGACATCTACTACTGGGAAAAGCAGGTCCATACTGGGAGGTACCTTTTTTGTGCAGGAGTGGGAGAGCAGGCTCTTTGGCTGTGCTTTGTGTGGCTCTGTTGAGGCCTCAGGGATCCCCCTGTCTGGTGGCATTCCTGGCTACTCACATCCTGAGCAGCCACACTCCCGGGGCCATCGGGACACTCAGCCCACAGCGGAGGGGAGAGAGGGTGGGACATCACTGAGTTTTACAGGGAGGAAAAAGGAGACGCTTATTTGGACCACCTCTAGCTGAGTAAGGAGAAGAGTTGAAAGAATTTCAGAGAACTCCTGTTTACCTCAAAACAGGAGGTAACGTTTGTCTGTTTAACATACACTGTCAATGCAAAACAATATTACTGATGAGAAACTTCCTGAATCTCGATCCTGTCAGTCACCACTTAGCATAGAAACAAACCACATTCCTATGGTACTGCTCTTTGCTCTCCATGCCAAGACACTTCTTCCTGGAGTGTATTCTTAAAAAGTCAGAAGTCTGTCCATATTAAGTAGTGATGATGCAACAGACCTGCACATCCATGGAACACCAATTTTTTATGGTGAACAGATAATGATGTGAACAGATTCATATGTTCAGGTGCCTTTGATTGCTCAACATAAACAGCACGATGCTTATCTCCAACCAATTCAAGTGAGATAGCCTTTGGGTGTAATTATTGCTTCTCTCCCGCCTTGCCCCTCTTTGGTGATACTGCAAAAAAATGAATCAAATAGATCAACACCCATAATAAAAATGCATACCACCAACATGAAAAGAAGGAGAGGCTGAAGAGAAGTGGAGATCAAATCACCCATTTAGATGCTTCAGTATCAAGCAGGCTGTACAAGGGGGTACATCACCATGTTCTACTGTAATTTCATTATGAGAGGTGTGTAGAGAAAAGAGCAGACAAGTTGTTTAGAGAAAGAAAATATAAATGGGTAAAGAAATTCTCTTCAAATAGTGTAATACCAGTTATTGCCCACTGAGTCATGATATAATCCTTTAGCAATGCAAATTTTCTATGGCCAAAGATTTAAAGGTTTATCTTGGGGACCAATCTTTATTCATCGGAGTTTTGCTGCACTGCTGAACACAGCAGGGTAGTTCCTTACAACATTTGTTTAGAGCAGGTTATTTGCCCAAGAATTAGTTCCCTGGATAGGTATGTATTTTACTATTGATTCGAAGGATTCAAAAACCTCCTTAGAAGGTTTACAATTACATAGTTGAAATACACGGAATACATGGATCAGTGGCCTTGTCGATTTTTCCTAGTGTTTCACAGTAGGTTGAGTCAGTTGAAGCTTTTATAAATCCAAGGGCTGCATCCCAGTCAGAAACCAACCACTTACTTGGAAAAATGAAAATTAAAATCCTTTGACTCTGCATTAAATGTGTTTCATGCATAACCCATTTTCCACGAATCAAATCAACTCCATCCAGAAAGAGGTGTGAAAGGAAAACTCAGTATTTAAAAGCAAACTAAAAAAGAACCTTTCATGTGGTTTAGTCCTATCTTATTTAAGTCAAAGATTACTACATTGCAAAGAATTCTATTACTAAAGTGCATACCCTTTGGTCCCCTTCTGTGTCAGGCTTTATAAAATAAAGGTCGGAAAATTACAAAATGTAACAACACTGCATTTCCTTTTCTCCTGCTGCCCATAACGACTGTTTGCTTATGCCTAAATGTTTTGATTGACCCTCTGTTCTGAACTACACATCTGGAAACACCAAATGCTGTTTGAATGCACACAGCAATTGGACCAAAACACTCAGAACCTTCTGAAAGAGACTTATACCCTATTTAACTTTAAAGACCATGGAAATGCTCATGTTCTTGTTACCCCAATACAAAAAATTGTTCCTTCAAGCCTGTGCAGAAGCTCAGGACAGACCTTTGGGCACTGCAATGAAAAACACCTCTGTCAGTTGCCATAGTATTTGTCTTTACCACATGCAGAAAAACAAGATGACCTATAAGATTACAATCAAATATGGGGGAAAAAACCCACCTAGAAATACATAGCGAAGCCACATTCACTATGTTTATATCTTTGGTTCTCTTCACAGCTATACTTTTACAGAAAACTGATAAGCAAAAGTAACCAAAGCATGCAGAAATAAAGAACAAAGTACACTAAGGAAAAATCACATCCACATAATGTAGGATGACAGTCAGAAGAGAGGCTTCACAGAACTAAAATATTTCCAGCACTATTTCACCTCCAGCAGAGCTACTGCAGCTGCACCCTCACAGTCCAACACCCTGATAGATTTGTCCATCAGCAATTCCAAAGGCAGATGCAACATACCTCACCTGTGATGCTCTGCCCTTATTTGACTGTATCTGTTTTACTACAAATACTAATGAATGTTTTAAAACCTACTTTTCATGACATAGGAGCTTTATTGTTTTTCCAACTTTTAGACACTTCTATTCAAACTCCTTGGTAAACTGGAGTATGGCACAAATGGCACTTTCAGTTGCCTCTTTTGTCACCTGGGCTAGAGCTCATGACACCTTTTCTAGGAAATCAGAAAGCTATCAAAATTAACTGGAGACTTTTCTATACTGTATTCAATCTTTCAGCATGATCAAGTGGATTTCTAAAACATCCATATTTTTCAGTAACTTTTGATTAAATATTTTTATACCACATCTTGCAAACTGCCCAATTCTCCTTTATGTAGTTGAGACATTTTTAGCCTTCTACTACTTTGGGGGGATCTGATGAACTGTTCTTTAGATTTCAAACCAATCTTTCAGCATTCATATGTTCTGTAAAGGACTAAAAACATAGTTACACGTGAAGCAGGCTTTCAAATGCAATGAGGACTACTACCTCTCTTTCTAAGGAAGTTTTAGCATGCACTTTAATAAAACATATTCTGCTGCTTTTTGAGACACTTATTCTCAGTAAAAATATTTGTTTCTATTGAGCATATAGCCATTTGTAGCTGAAGCCCCACCTCTGGCAAGCTGTTGGTTAATTACAGCTAAGCTTTCTCTCTCTCTGATTAACTGTTCAAGGGGATAAGCAGTCAGCTCTGAAGATGGCAACCTAATCAGGTCTCTCACTGAAAGAAGACAGAAAACTAGCAGAACAGGAGCTTGTGAGGCTGTATAGGGCTAATACAATGCAAAAGAGTAAATGAAGCTGAAGTTTGGAAAGCAGAAGCCGTGTTAGGGCTTCTGGACTGTTCCTGGCATTGTAAATCCAGTCTGAGCTGTTTTGACTGTTCACAATATTTTCCAGAAATATAAACTGTATGAATATTCCTCATTAAGATCTCAAAAGAATAAGCCCTCCATGAAAATAGTCAATCCCAGTGACTGTTTTCCTTTGTGTTTTCCTCCTAGGTTATACATGCCTTCATATCCAGTTGACACTTCTCCCAGCCCCATCCAAGTGGTGCTGTGACCAGGGCTGCTCTGGGTTTCTGGCTCAATTTGAGTTGTCCTCCCCTCTGCATGGGGATTCCTCTTGGTCCTGTTCTAGTGAGCTGCCCCTAATCTAAAAATGGGTTGGAGAGGAAACCTAGGCTATTTGCTTATATCCTTTTTATTATTACCTTTTTAAAGCAATCCACTAAAATATGGAAGGTATCAGCTGTGAGAAGGAATATGTGATACAAACATCCTGAGTGGGACATAAATGAAACATGAAAAGATTTAAAGAGAATACATGTCCTTCATTACCCATGGTATACATTCTATACATAGGAAAGTTCATGATAGAGCCCTTTTTCTGTGCTGTGAGTGAGCTGTGAGAACATTCAAATGAGAAAGTTGAGAAAAAAAAAATAAATCTATAAAACCAACGCTGAATGTCGCTTTCTCCAAGTCAATTGTGGAGTGTAGAAGACCACTGAAAGTGCGTACAGATGTTTAATGATACCATATCAAACATATGAGAGGTTATATAAATAATCAAATAGATAAAAGTCCAATGTTACAAATTAAAAGAAAAGTTACAAATTGGTGGCTATGCATCACTGTCTTGGAAAGCTTCCATTCTGGAATACAAAGACATTCATCATTTGGAGGCCAGCTCATGCTTCTAGCTTTGTATTTAAACAAACCCATGTACCATCATCATACACTTTTTATATCAATCTGCCAGAAAGCCATACAGAGTTATTTTTAGCGGACTGTGAGATAAATTGCAGTTTAGCTTGCAAAGTAGCCTAATAAGGCAAAATGCTCTTGATGAAGACCAAATGCAGTCACTGTCATTCTTCCCTCCCCATACTCTAACCAATTTCTAAGAGCATCCCTTAATTTTTCCCACTCACTGTGGAAGATTACTGCATTAGCAACAACAGGATAGAACTAGAGGGATTCTTTATGGTTTTGTCTGTTTTAATAATCAAACATACAGTGATTGCAGAAAAAAGGAAATTATCTGAAAGGAAAGTGGTTTTGCCTAGATTCATTAAAGAAACCTTTTGGTAGACAATAATTTTGAGAGAAACAACAGCTTAATATCAGTTTTTGCTTTCAGAAACCGGCAAACTCTTGTCTCAGTCAACTCCAAATACTTCAAGGCCTCAAAGCTTTAAAGTGGATACAAAGGACTCTCAGAGGGTATTGGTATGCTTAAATATTAGCAAAGATCTTCTGAAAACTAAAGAAGTTCCCAAATCTACTAGATTACTTGCAATCTGAGAAAAAATACTCATTTTGAGATGTTGTTGCTGAGAGGAGGGGGGTGATTCTGTTACAATTTATTAGAACAAGATTAAAACCAGCAATTAACACAGGTTTCTATCTTCAGTAATTATTCATATACCTGTTCAGCTGATTATAAGTCATAGCTCCAGGCTGTCTGCCTGCATTGCTAGGACACAGACAGCAACCTTTGCTAAATTGACTCCAGTGGCTATGCTCACGCTGCAAGAGCTGTTTTCAAGGACAGATGTACAATGTTATATGGGGAAAGAGAGGAGCAAATTAAAGATGGGTGTTCTGTCAGGAAAAAGACTGAAGAACTTGTGTCAGCACTTCTCTACATTAATAGGACCTTAGATTTTTAACCCTTCACTACCTATTACTTAGATTTAAGAAGCACCTTCCTTATTATATAGATAGCATAACTGCATCTGCTCAAATAAAATCATGAAAGTACAACAGCTGAGAACAAAATACGAGGGTATGCACTATAGATAACCATATATCTATATATAGAGGGATTCATGAAGAGCTTTTAATCCTTCTTAAACTGTGATTCACTTTAAAGCATCATAGCTTGTGGGTTAAAGAAGCTGAGAACAGTAGAGCATGAAGTTACCAAAACATGTTATTGCCACACCCCACAGAAGAATCCTGCAATTTGAGATCATCAATAAATATCTGGCACATTCCTACCAAAAAACTACACTCACATTATTTATTTTTCTTTTGACTATCTTAATTCCATATATTTCTGTTTAAAGCATTCTATGGTGCTGAAAGGATGCTGAAAGTCTTTTAGACCTGAAAAATATTCAGTAGTACAACCATAGAAGAGAGCTGTACAGGCAGCTCCTACCAAGCACACAGTTCATACTGGCAAGAAGCTCTGTCTCATATTGCCTTTATTGGGCCCTCACTGAAATTTAATTTACAATTGAGGGTTTATGTGGCATCGCTAAAAGAGGGCTTCTGGCATGCATATAAACACATCCTATTTTAATAGAGGATTTCTAGTACAGATCTAGTCTACTTTGTGACTAACAGCAAGTCTACACCTTGCAATGTTCACATTTGCAGACTTTCTAATAACTACATCCCTCTGTTAAATAATTTACATTCTGATAGAATATGCAACAATAGTATAGCTATGAAAATATACATTTCCATAACCTGGAAAGTAGTCATCAGTATTTATCTCTATTTCTTACTTCTCTCCTGCAACATCACATGGAGAACTTCCACAAAAGTTGTTCTTTAATGATGTACAGGCACCAGAGCAGAATCTTGTCCCAAGAGATGCTTTGAAACAGCTTGATCAAGTCAGGAATCCTTGCACTGTGAGTGACAGGAACTATCCTGTTTTTAATCAATATGCATCAGATTAGTCTCTCTGTCCACTAATTCCTTGGTGGACTGATTGTCCACAGTCAAAAGACTGAATTTTGAGAATTAAATAGTTCAAGGCAGAAGCTTTAGAATGGGAAGTTTGACAGCCAACTATTTTTAATGAGGCTTTCAAAGTAAAACCAGGAAACTTTTGCATGTTCCCTTAGGCTGTAAATGGGGTTTTACTTTTTCTTTCATATTTAAATCCACTGTTAAGTAAACCTTAGAGCTGAACATATTCTTTGGAAGCTTAACTAGACAACTGTATTTTTAATCACTTAATTACTTTTAATTACTTTAAGTACTTAGAGAATACACACTGAAGTATCTCCTTTAACGCATAAAATGAAGTGAAAGTTCAGGTGTAGCGAGACTGACTTTAATGAGAGATTAAAATCTGGAGAAGACACTCAAATGGAAATTTTGGATACTTCAACTTCAGAAAGTGTAATTGGGTCTGATTTTCTAAAAATGCTAAACCTCCTTCTGGTAGAAGTTAAGCATCTTTAACATATTTTCAGCTGAGCATCCAAGAACTAAGAAACCACAGGTCATTACCACAGCTCTTAACTTTTGGCCAAACAGTCACTGTCAACTCTCCAAACTATTTACTGACTACTGCACCTTTATAATCAACATTTTGAATTGAAAAGCGCTGGCAGATTATTTAAGTGAAGCTTGACACACATTAGTGTTACTCTGTAGGCCACTTGTCTTGGCCTGGAGGACTGCTGCCTGGAAAACACTGTGCAGCTTTTAGAATGACTCACATTGAAAGTTTCCTTATAGGAGATGTAATATACTTTCATACCTGCCAAAAAAAATATTAATAGATTCAAAGCAAGTTGCTTTTACCAAAGTTAAAAGAAATAAAGTTACAAAATTTACATTTCTTTTTACTTTGGGAGAGGCAATAGTAGACATAGTTGCAGAAATCTATATCAATGGTAAAAAAGATTCTGCCTTATGCCTGAAGATAATTTCTGTGGTAAGGGATTAGAACAAACCTTCAAGAGGCAGGTACTTTCCAGAAAGAATGACAAAACTCCTACAGTGCCTTAGATCTCATCAAATCCATTTCTATTTTCTAATGTATAGGATGGATGTCCTCTCCAAATTGCCTTTCTCTTGCTTTGAATCGCCATTACCTCTTTGAGGACATTCTTCTGGGTGAAGGCTATAATTTTAATATTTATAGCCCCGACAAAATTAGGGTTTATATTCTAGTACTTACGTGCACTCTCACCTCCCATATCTTTCTGGGATTTAATGGTAGCTCTTATCTCTGCTGACAGAGCGAAGTTTAGTGAACTAAGTCTCCTCACTTCGATCAGATCAGAATGAGAGGGGTCTGCCATAAACTCCTATATCAAAATCAGAGAGGGGGAAATGGAAGCCAGCTTTACGAAACCAGAACAAAGAAGTTAATGAATACCCTTCAATACCACTCCTCAACAGCTTCATCTTTAAGTAGAGAGAAGTCTGAGTAGAGCAAGCTGAGTAGACTTATATGCCTTCTAATGCTCTTGGAAATCTTCTCATGAGTCTGGGACTATAGGGGAGAAAAATGAAGGGAAAGACAAAATCAGTTCCTCACTTTTTTTTACACTGGTGGAAAGGGGCAGATGGGAGAGGGATAATCCTAGTTTATCAAGAACTCTCAATATATCCCTTCTGTGCTCCTAGTGGTATGCCACTGACTGCAAACCATCTCCAGGTACACTATAAGCAAACTCTTTCACGTCTACAGCACAATTTTATTTTTCCACATGAGGAAACCAGACTTTTTCTTGGGTTCTCCATGAAAGCAACCAGGATTAATTTAATTTTTGGTAGTAATTCCTCTACAAGATTCCTCTAGAAAAGGTGTAGGAAGGATGGGTGTAGGTGGTTACTCTTGCTTCAGTTTTTCCATTGTCTTCCAGGGAATATCATATATGATAACACTTCTAACCCAATGCATGCCTGTTGACCTGGACTCACTCCATTGGCCTCAGGATGAAAAAAAACTACACATACACACACATTCTTGGTTTGTTTTTTTCTGTTGCATCTCAATTTATGCTACTGAATACATTTACCAAAATAAAGTAACAGAGCAATCAGGGAAAAAATACACGTCTTTAAATCTGGAGTTATTTAAAAGCAAAAGAAGCAAGCCCATGCAAGTAGTTTCTATACTCTGGGAATAAGCATGCAAATCCTGTCAATTTATGATGAGAAAAAAGAAAAACAAACCATTGATCAAATCAACATTTTGTTTTGTCCTAAGTATCACCAGTGCTACAGGGAGAGATTAACTAGACTGAAGATGTATGGGTTCAATGTAATTAATATTCTTATGACTAATCACTGGAGTTACACTATTGCCCAGAGACCCAAGGAGGATTAGAATATCATCATAATAGAAGTGATCAGTACTATTCGTTAACTTTTACCTTTAAAAATAAAACTAAATTCTTAAGACTTTGACATTGCCTCATGTAACAGCAAGAATGATTTATGGGCATTCAGCAACAAAAAAAAAAAGGCATGAATCCCTGCAGAATGCCACAGGAAAGCAAGTAATAACCCTAAACCTACTGAAATGTGTAACATAATTTACATGATTCTGATAAAATATTTATATTGCTTTCAGACAAAGTATTGACTGAGATATCTTATTTCATCAAAAACTTGAAAACATTCTCTAAATAATTACATCAGATTAAAGAGCTGATATTTAAGCAACAATGCTCTTTCAGGGTAGTCATCTTGCAAGCAGAGGAATGCAAAGGTAAGAAAAAAAGCTGTGGGAAAGCAACATGTACTGTGGTTAACATGACTGAAGATGACTGTCAATCAACTGCAAGATAGTAAGTAAGCTCAAACATGGACTGCGAATCTGAAGGAAAATCTGTACACTCTTTTAACTCTTGCATTAACTCCCAGAGCAGCAAGGGGTGCCCTTGGAAGGAGCAACTTAAAGGGAGCAGCCACCACTGTAGCTGCCTTCTGGGAGACAGCAGCATGGGGAAAGAAGAGCTTTCAAGACTGAGATGTTCTTTGGGGAGGCAGTCACACTGGGGATTCCTCCAAATCAGATGAAATTCTCCCAAGCATCCTAGCACACTTTCCATTCTGCGTTTGTAAATGAAAAAAAAAAAGAGACACAGAAAAGAAGGAACTTTTGCCCAGCAGCTTATGAAATAAAAGCAGTACCTAACCCTCAATACAACTGGTTATATTTACAAAGACAGTAAACAGAGAAGAGAAAAAAGAAAGAAGTCACTGTGTCACCACTTGAGCCTTGTTTGGGAAGGATTCAACATATTAATGGAATCGGTTATACTAGTGCTTAACAGCAAATCCACTACTTGCCTCCTATCCTCACTTAGGGAATAAATGAGTGACGAGGCTGTTGGTATTTCCCATAGGCAGGAGGTGAGGAGGTCACCATTCTCTAAGGGGCACAGTGTCAGGTACTGATACAGAACCTTCAGTCCCCTGTGGCAAGACTGGCTCCCTTCGGTCACTGCATTGCCCTGAACCAGTCTCATAAAAACATGATCATTACATTGACATGTTTGGTTAAACTGGGTTTCTGACTGCTTTCAGACAAGACCTCACTGTGGTAAACTGCAATTAGTCTAAAAGCTCTTGTAACTGAGTTAACACTGTCTATTTCCACAGGAGGCTCATCACTTTTAAGCACATGATGTCAAATCCAGGAGGAAGCCTCGTGACTGTAAACTCCATAAATTCTTTATCTTCTCTCTCAAAAATGGCAGTAGCAGAAAAATGATGGTGTGATGAAGGAACAAGACAGCAGTTCCCAGTTCTCTGACAGGGTTAGCTCAGTTCCCCCATCTCTTCCAGCCCTTGCCTTCCTTTGCTCTCTTTCCTGTCTATCTCAGTACAGAGTTATTCAAAGAAGGGACACTCAGACTGTATGCAGAGTTTCTTGGCACAAATGACCTTGATCTCATCTGAGGTCTTTCAGAGCACCAGTGAGTAACATCAACAATACAACCAACCAACGCTGCATCAGGGCACCAGGAAAACAATGGATTAGATCCTTTGAAAAGTTCTGCACTTTCTTCCTTGGTGACTGTGGCAGAAGATGTCTTCTTAGGACAGAGAGTACTTTGACTACAGCCAGTACTTGGTATAACATATATTTAGCTATCTAATAAATTGATTGGGGCAAAACTAAGGTTTTCAACAACTTGTTTAAAAAGGTGGTATTATACATCTAAGAAGGCCAGGAGTTATGTATTTCTTCCTTTTAAAAAGACGTATCATTATAATCAAGGATGGGACTATAACAACTGAATTTCAGAATTTGTTCACTTGGTTAAGTGGCCTTTTGCTATGGTTTCAGTTGTGATAAGGCCTGGGTTATCTTGTTACCATCAATAGCTGTTCAGCAGCATATACACAATGAGTACACCGGTCACAGTTCAGCTCACACGCCTCCATTGCTGAATTTGTCATCTTGAACTCAGAGAATTTCATGCTTAGGGATTCCGCTTTGAGAAATGTTACATGTTTTGAAAATGTTTCACTTTACATTTACCATCTAATGCTTAATCAGTAGGCTACATTCCTGAAACATTATCCCTTACCTGTTATTTGGAATTCTTTCCCCCCCACACACTAAAAATACTTAAAATAGCTACTAAGCAGCACTGATGCAGCAAAGTACATTATCCTTTCACCACCCGTTTGCACCTCTGAAGACTAAAATGTAACAAAAGAAATCACACACTACATAATGCTACTATCTAACACCACAACAACATACACACAAACTGCCCCCATACGTGTCCTAATTTTAACTTAAACTGATGAATTTCCATCAGGAAAGTTCTTTTTTGCTACTCATTGCTTTTTGTTGGTTTCTACCCCATGACATAAACCCAATATTATTCTCTGACATCTTCATAAAGTCATTTCTTTTAATCTTTTGTTACCTCTACCTAATGTCATCAATATTCAATATTCCACCTCTGTCAATTGATTAAAAAAAAATTTCTACTATTTTCTCCATTCCTCACCCAGATGTAGAACCATTATTATCATTTATTCACAGTCATTTTTGCTCTTGCATCTACCCAGCTGCCATTCCAGGCAAAGACCACTAGGCATTGAGTGTTCAAAGGATGAGACTGGCTACATTAATCCTCATTTGGTACAACAGCCATATTGCAGCAAGTTTTAAAAAGACAATAAAATAGAGGGGTTTTTCCATATTCCTCCAACTAAATAGCAAAGTCACCATATCAGCTCACATCACTGCTTTTTATCTAAAAAGACCCCAAATGGGCAGCAAATAACCCTTAGACAGTAGAGCAAGTGACATCCTTGAACAAGAAATGTCTAAAAGACTTACAGAGAAGATGCAGCACATTTTTAAATGCATACTTAAAACCAGCACTCAAGTCTCCCCCATGGAGTTCAATAAACAGAGCAATTTCTCACTGCCTGTGCATTAAAAGCCGAGGCAAGGGAAATGTTTCTGTCATACCTACTAACAAAAACTGTTTGTGCATACATTGGCCTTTTAGATGCATGTGGTCTTCCACTTCGTCACTTCAGAGCAGATGTTTAATTGGGAGGAAGCGATTTTAAACATCTGTAGCCAACATCTGAGAAGCTGGATGAAGACCACACAGAGCCCTGAGGAAATTAAAAGTCTATGCAATTATGTCACTTCCTAATATATGTATTTAGGATAATTTAAAAAATAAACAAGACCAGAAGTTTCAATAGAGAACTTTCAAACTCCTTCCTCTCCTCTCACTTGCCTGCCTCTGCCTTAGAAAATAATTGCTGCTTTAGGAGATATAAAGTCCATTCACTGAGTAACCAAGGTTTGACCAACAAAAGATACTACATTCCCTGAAGGGGAAAAAAGCATGTGTGGTGGTTTGAAAAACCTTTTCTCTGAGGTAGAAATGGTTTGCCCCACTGATAATACTGGACCAATCAATAGTCCACGTGCGCTCTACGGAAATTACATACTCACAGAAACGGAAGAGAAGGTGGTGAAGATAGTTTAGAAGGTGGGTAGCCATGATCTGAGCCACGAGGAAGCAGGGGGCCAGTGAGCCCCTCTGGGGGCCAAGGGCCCCCAGCCGAGGGGACTGGAGACCTGGTATAGTGTCAAAGCTGGACCAGGTCCCGTAATCAAGAGCTGGAAAAATTTCCTTAATGTCAGCAACAGCAGAAGACACTGAGCAGAGACAGCGATGGCTAAAAGCCAAAAGATAGCCAGTAGCAACGAGATAACGTGAAGCCAGCTGAAAGACCCAGAGATGTTCCTGCAGGAGGGAGAGCTGGCAACAAAACAGAGGAAAACTCAACAGAGCTGGTTTGGGGTAAGACTGTATTACGTTCCCAAACCCCAGAGACTCCTTGAAGAGGAGGGGTGGACTTCCAAACCCTTAGGGAGTCCTGAAATGCAGCAGCAGCTAGAGAGAGAGGGAGAAAGGAGCTGAAAACCCAGAGCTTTGGTAAGACTGAACTGAAAGCTGCCTTCAATGTTCTAATCCAAGAGGAGTGAAGATCTACAAGGAAATTTTCACAAAGTAAGAACAAAAATCCTGACTGCCACACTTAAATCTGCTGCCTTGGGAAAAATGAAGGATACTAGCCAGTGCCACAAAAAACTGAAATGAAGGAACTGTGGCCTGAAAAGTGACAGAAAGACTTTTCTCTTTTCTTCTTGGACTTTTATTGAAGAAGAAGAGAAATTTAATTTAATGTAAATATATGTGTGGGTGTAAATAAACCTTTGTAAATATTTTCCCCTTCCCCCAATAACGAATGGTTGTGTTTTATCTGAAAACTCTCCACATGAGGTGAAAAAGATATCAAGTCCATACCATCACTAAACTCTCTCACAGGGGCAAACTGTGGGAGGGGGGGCTTGAACTTAAAAATTAGATTCTTGGGTGTTTCAAACCACCACAGCATGGAATAAACCCCAATTGAGTATCAAGCCTTTAATCCCTTAGGGAAACAAAACAAACAGAGTAAATATTTAGAAGGTGAAACATTACTCAGTTTTAGCGGGTCTCAAGTGTACTGGCAATAACTCAGGTTTAGCAAATACACCTGCAGTGTATACAACAGCAAAAGTCTTTCACTGAGAAGACCCAGGGGACAGTCCCTCCAGAATCCAAGTCTCCAACTTGCAACAGCATTCCTAGTGGTACCCCTCAGACCTGAGCAACTGGATGCCTCCTGATTTCTAATTACATCATTTAGAAGCCAGGTTCACAGAAGAGCCTAGATGACAAAGAACATTCAGTTAAGGTTTTACTACTTGGGTAGATGACATAGTGGGAGAAAACGAGGTGGCCAAACAGATCAGTTCCCATGAATGTGAGTGGATATGGCTATGAGATTCAGTTTCAGCAGTCATTCAGCAAGACTTGCATTTTTCAAAACTGCTTTGGTGAAATGGAGCATCATCTACAGAAATCAGAGTTGCTAAATTTCTGAAATTCTAATTTAAAACTGCAAACCTCAACAAATCTAAGAACATGTTTAAATAAAAATACAAGTTCAGCTTGGTTTTGCTACCCTCTTTAGAAATCATTTATTACTGTACTGTACATAGGGTAGCATTCTATCTCAACTAGAATGTGAAAGTCAGGATTTTTTGCATTATCCAATATATAAAAATAAATGCTATTTTTCTAGGAAGATTATTGATGGAAAACTTTAAATTTAATTAGGATCAAGACAACAAAATGGTAATGGCTCAGCTCATGCACAGTTTAAACAACAAGAGGAAAATCCCAAGGTTTCACAAAAATTACGTGACCAATAAGTATTTCTCTAAGTCCACAAAATCAACCTCTCAAAATCTTCCTCAAGGGGATGCCAAACTTCTCTGAGAGCAGAGAACTTTTATGTAAAAATCTATGCTATGTAAAAATCATTGTAAGTAGCACTAGTAAACTGCTGGTTCTTAGGAATATCAAAAGAACTTGTCATAATTTTAAACCTATAAAACTGCCAGAGCAGCTCCATGGCAGAAGTGAAAGACCTGGAAAAGGCCAGTATGGCATGTTCTGCCATCTCACATTCACTCATACAGCTGACATGCTTTGGCTTGACAGTAAAAATCTTCCTTTGATTTAAGCTACAGATTTTGGTTTTACAGAAAAAAAGAAAAGGGAGCCCAAAAGAGGAAGATGCATTTCACAACATGCACTGGGGAGGATAAGACTCTGTAGTGTTTTCAGTTCCCCTGGTCTTAAGCCTTCAATGATCTGTTCCTCTGGAACAGCAGGGAAAGCACACTTGACAGTTTTATGAGAGTTTTTTGGACCACAAGATTGTCTGGAAATTTCTATGTACAAATCAATGTGTAAAGATCACCAAACCTGCACACCCTGAGCATCAAATACACACACCACTTCAAAGCACTGCAGTGTCTTTATTCCACAAGTACTAGAACTGGAACATGGTCTTCCTCTCCATGGAACAAACCTTAACACAAGTAGCAACATTTCCAAGGAAAAAATATTGTTAAATCTCCATGGAAAACTTACCTCAGTTCATAGCACATATTTTTTAATTAAAAAAAAGTTAAATTAATAATTGCTATTAGTGAGCGGCCAAAGACAGAAACAAGTATGCTCTCTCATCTCAGATGAGTTATGAGGGCCCACTCAAATCTGACTCAGGAACTAATGTAGTTGTTTCAAGAAACAAAATAGCAAAAGATTCAATTTTTGGCAGCTTTTAAACCATCTGTTCAACACTATTTTAATCACTTCTGCTCAGTACAGAGATTATGGGTTTCAGTTCGTTTGTAATGGAAAAACAAAGAATGCTGCATTTTTTGAGCATGTGGGGGGAAATTCAGAATCCTCCCAACTACTCTGAAACTGGGGTATATGAAGAAAGCAAAAGGCTTACTGCTTGTACGCTTGAGCATGATAAAACAACCCTCCCCCTCCAAGAGGGATTCCTCCTGTGCTTTGAAGCAAACAAAAATTGGAATGTGCCACAGTGACCCGAAAAAAAGGGGGATGTGGGGAAGGATCTCCTATTAGCCACTTTATTACGGCAAAACAATTAGTATCATTCTTTCCAATGGAAGAACCCAAAAGTTCCCATTGCTATTTGTTGTGGGAAATTGCTTATTAATGTGAAGAATGCGTTTCTTCAGCTCAAAAGTTATAGACTTACAATGACTTCCTTGTAATACTAAAAGATCAGTAGAGCAGAAGCAGTAGGTGGGTTTGAAGGGATGAGACCATCTTCTCTGTAACACAGTCATTTCTTGTCCCTTCTCTCCATCCCCAAAAGAAGAGAAAACAGTTCTCCAAGATGACAAGCAAACACAAAAGTTTGGTCCCATAGTTAACTTGAATAGATCTTCACCTAAAAGTGTCCTCCCTGCAGGTGACTGGTGGATAACACAAGCACTTGTGTTTACCTACTTGAGCTACAGGAATGACTATTCCCCTATACCATTTGCATTTTCCCCAAGGGACTATATTGTTACAGTTTCTGCTTCCACTGTGTCCTCTTACCAGTTCAAAGTGGATCTGACACAGCTCTTTGTGCTGCAGTTGAAATGGTGTCACAGTCCTTTCCCAGGGCACTGAAGGGAAATAAGTCTCCCCCAACATCAATCAAAAGCTAATGTGGTCTTCTTGAAAATACTGAAAGACTTACCTAGACATTAACTGATTTAGTCTGTGATTTGAATAAGATGTAGGTAGCCAAACAGATGCAGTAAGAGGGAACTTGAACTCCATCTAACCATGTCAGCTTGCCCAAGCTGAATGTCCCACTGAAAGAGTTCTGTTGTAAAGATTAATTCTTAGTATATCCATGATCAGTAACTCCCATATGTTACCATTTAATACTGATATTAAATGAGCAACTCAACTACATGAAGGTCAGAATGAATTTGGCTAAACAGGATTGGTACATTTGTTTGCATGGCCTTGAATAACTGACAGTGTTTGTTGGAAAATAAAACACATTATCTAATTTTTTATTTTCCTTACCATTTTTCAATCAATTTGCTGTAAATTCACATTTAGTACCTTTTACAGTCATCAAAATTAGCAGGAAATCGAATGCATTCATAAAAATGCCTGATTTCCACATATGAGACAAAGCATGCCCAAAAATAAAAATATAATCAACAGTTCACCCTAGAGTGTAAAAGACACACAAAGGTTTTATTATGCTTCAGAATACACCCATATGTTTGTAAGACCATTATAACTCTTAACTTTGAAAATCAAGGAGATAGAAAAGATCCCCTGGTTTACACAGATTTGTGCAGCCACTTTCCATTGCTGAAGGATCCACTAAGTGGATTAATCATCTCTGATCTCAGCAGACTCAGATTATGCTGTAGGTTTCCACGGGAAACATTTTCTGTACTACAGCAAATGAAAACACAGTGAAGTACTTTCCTTCCTCTTTTTTCACCCCATTTTCCCAGTTTGGAGACTTTAGCATTCCATCTGGCATATCCAGCTACTAAAAACCTGTAAAAATTGAGATCTGAGTGAGTATCATACACCCATAGAGGGTGCCGGTCTGAACCAGAAAGGGATTGTAGTGATCTATTTTTAGGACAGAAATGTCACAGTCAATAGTGAGGCACATATCCTGCTTCACTCTGCCCTGGAGGTAACAGCTTTAAAGGTCAGAAAGCAATGCTTTCTGCAGATACTCCACTTCAGCCTCTCGAACAAGAACATGCGATTAGCCTTTTGAATGAGAAAGTTATCTACTGATAGTGGTAAGACTTCAAACTGCACACACCCTGCATGTATGTGCACGTTGGACAGTTGTTTGCCACTTATGACAGGAGACTTGCATTGTTTCTTAGAGTCCACAGGATGCCTCATGCTCTTGCTCTCTGCAGTGTGAGTATGAAAGACAGATTGTACCACTTGCTCTTAACTGTCCCCTAACAGCTGCCCCAGGAAAAGAAAGACAATATAAGGAATGAAGCAGGGAAATGCTCCTCAAAGAACTCTCTCTAGTGGCTAGCAAATGACTGTTTTCTCTTTTCAAATGATTGTTTTTATACAATCTCAAATATTGATATTTGAGATGCTTCCAAACAAAGATTTCAAAGCCCTCATGTAAACAAGAGATTGCATGATGTCTGTAACAGCCAGCTGGTATCCCTCTGAAGCACCTAAGGTAACTGAAAATGGAAATCCAGATGGATGGCTGTGAAGAAGGGAGACAAATCTTTAGTGAAGCCCCAGTTGAAACTCAAGACTTCCAGTAACACGATCTAATCATAACTAAATCTGCCCACTTAGGTGATTTTATGACATGTTCTACTGTAACTTGTTATCCATTTAGACAAGTTCTATGTATAAAATGACTGTGTCCCCACTTTGATCCTTCTGTTATCATGATACAGTTTCAGATACAGTTTGAGACTTTAATCCTGCTTGGTATGCAAAGTATGGAGATATGGGGGAAAAAAACTAAGAAAATTGGTAAAGGAATATCTTGGTTTAAATTAATTAAATCTTCATCCTAGGAATACACATGGGATGCAGTCAAGGAGCACTCTACATAAAAGGCAGTCCAAAAAATCTACCATTCAGGCTTGAGCTTTCCTTCTATGCTGGCTGAGATGATGTCCCACAATAAAGACAATTTATACTACATTAATGAGAAGGCTGCTTGCCTAATAGGCTGCTTCCTTCCTCTAACTCCATGCTCACAACTTCAGCAGCTGCAGTAGCTGAAGAGGTTATACTCTTGAGCTGGGGGAAAGAGAAGGATAATGTGGGAGGTACCCAACTGAAAGCTGATGCTTTGTCACTGACAGTAGCCCAGCTTCATCATTAAGAACAGTCTCTCATTCACTGTTCAAACAGCTACTCCCCCTCTCCTTACTTTCCCTCACCAAGCAAAGGGAACTAAGCAAAACTGAAGCTCTGACTTGACTTAAGCCACCTGTTAGCCCATGCTACCTTAGATTGTGAATATAGCTGCTAACTGGCATGAAATAAATTACATAATAAAGACAAATATTGACTAAAACGTCACCTATTCTCCATCAAGGCTACCTGCACAGTTTCCAAAATTTTTAATTTTTTTTTTTTAAACCACGAAGATATCAATACACAAATGAATACATGTAATTTTCTGGTATCTAAATGAAGATGATTAAATTTAAGCTTTACACTCATGCAATTACCAGGTAATAGTGATTAGCAGATAATGTACATATGAACACAATGTAGAATACCTTTTAAAACACAAGTCTAGATTTATTTAGCTCTCTTACCTGCTTTTCTTTTTTGAACTTATTCCTGTTGATAACTTTATTAGCTTCCTTTGCAGACCCTAAGTCCCCATGGCGTGAGTTTTACCAAGTGGAAGAAATCTGATCTTTTGCAGTGCACCTTCCTGATTAATCCCTTGCTAGTACATCAGGGTAACTCTACTGTGTTACTTCGGCAGGGAGCATAGGTAAAAGATCATAACCAGCCTCAGCTCATTTACAAAATGTGGCTGAAATTCCCATGTGTGTTTCTGTCTAAGAAATATAATGTTGTCCTTCATATTCCTACTGGGGAAAACTCTTATTAGGCCCTTAATGATTCAAGGCAAACAAATAACAGGTTATTTATTTATGACATCATAAATTAAAATAACACATGAAGTTAAAGGAATCAAAGCTGCTTTTGTATGACAGGCACTCTTCATTTAACACTTTTGTCTACATGCTTCCTTCATTTCTGGTTTTGTTATGAAAATGAGTTACTAATTTGTCTTTCAGAGACTGGACAAAGGGATTCATTTCATACAAGTGGCGTCAGAAAAAACAAAGCTGAAAAGATTACTATGCTGGGCATAGTCCTGCCATACTGCACAGTATACTGCATGGAGGATGCAGTATAAAAAATACCAGAGATCCAACTGTCACGTTTGAAGTATTGTTAGCAAACGCTCTAAGAAACTTTAACATATTGACACGAGTCTTTACCACTGGGACTCAGATAAAATGCCAGCAGGCAGACCTCAAAAGAACTGATGGAGTAAAGGGGGAGTTTAAACTCTTTCCCATCCACAAAAATCATGCTTTGGACCAGCAACGCTGTCCTATTATTCGTTGGCTCAAAAATACTGATTCAGCAAAGAATTTAGGCATGTGCCTAAATTTAAGCAGTTTAATTGACTTTGACGTCAGTGAGCCTACTTCTGTGCTTATAATTAGATATGTGCTTGCTGAAGCAGAGCCCATCTGAATAGAATCTCGTTGATTTTAATTTGGCCCTTTGTCTTTGCCCCTCATTTATTCTTTATAGTGACTGAAGGATTAGTGCTAAGGTTCTGGTTCAGGAATGCACTTAACTCATCTTCACTCCCAACATGCAAAAAGAAGCTAAATGTGTCTCAAAAAATAAGCATAGACCTAAGTGCTTCCCTGAATCATGACAGTTTCATGACCAAAGAACACATGGTGGTCCACTTTTTCTTTTTGTAAGTCAGATTTTTTTTACAAGATAGAAAATTTTTTCCATTTATATAAATAAAGAGCTAAAAGTTGTGTTCCACATGCTATAAATGAAAGTTTACAAGTAAGTAGCTACTTCTTAGAGAAATTAAACATATAGAAATCCTTTCTCAATGTTGTTAGTTCTTGCAGTGTGAAGGAGCCTGCTGTAAAAGTCTTATTTGTTCATTTGAATGATGGCTTCTAGGTCCCAATATCTGGGATATTTTAACATCACGTAAAAACAAGCAGGAAATAATAAAGGATTAAATTATTTTACAAAAACTCAAACCAAACAAAAGAAGTCCCCACACCACATCAAGCAAACAAAGCCAACAACCAAAACTGCATAAAGAATGCAGAGAAATGAACAACACTCATCAACAGAAATAATGGTTCAAGCCCCAGAGGCCAGAACACAGCTAGATGTCTCCACAGCACACACACCAGAGCAAAACAGCAAGATCAAAGCTCCAACTCCTGCCTTGCTACTCTGCTAAACACCTCTAGAGGAAAATCTGATGTCTTTTAACATGCCCATGAATTGTATTCAGCACACAGATAGCATCTTGAACAAGCCTTTTAACTCAGATACTTCAGCCCATTCTTCTGTGTTTATGGCCTTTTAAAACCTGGAATACATGACAGCCATTATTAACTGGAAGCATTCTACAATTAAAGGTGGATTTAGAAGGATGCAGCAGTGGAGGGGGAAGAGGAAAACACTAGGAAAACCAAGAAGTGAGTTCACTATGAAGAACACTGCAGAAAGAGTTATTCAAACAAGGAACCTTGAAGAGTACTTCTTTTGAAGACACTCTACCATCTATCACAATCCTTCTTCAAAGCTCACTGCAGGGTTCCCTGAGCCTCTGTCCCATAACACTGGGTGGGATGACTGAGCTGCACTGGGATGCACCAACAACAGGACCCCTGTCAGGTGCTGAACAACTGGAACAGCAAAAGATTTTTTTATGCAGTTTGCATAACTGGTATAGTCCTTCATTTACTCAAAAACTGTTGGCACATACCTAATATTCTGCTGTAAAAAGAGCACTGGAAGAAAGTTTAAAGAGGTCCAGCCTCAAATTACACTGAAGAGAAAGCTGATGATATAAAGAAATCGACTATCCATCTACTTCATGAGGTATTTGGAGACACGAGAATAGAATAAGAACATACCAGTTGGATTATTAAAGCAATATGCTCTAAGTGACAACTATTAGTTCTTTTAAAATCTACTACCAATTCTTTTAAAGCCATTTAGTTTGTTAAGATAGGTTGACATAATGGGGTTGAAGTAAATGTAGGAAAAAACCCATCTAGCTAGTAATTTTAGTTTTGGGGGTATTATTTGCTTATTAACTTGTACATGTCATAAAGAGAACCACATTATTACCTGCAGATATCATAAAATTTCATTATCCCATTCCCACTACTTTGGATTTCGCATTACCATATGATTGGGTTTCCCTGGATACCTCAAGATTTTTTCATCCTAAAATTTCTATTTTTATCATAAGATTCAGCCTCTCCCACAGTAACTCATTTGTCTACAGTTTGCCAGCTTTGCAGGCAGAACAGGCATTCACTGTCCATTTCCTCTAATCCCATACCGTGATCTCTCCCTTCTTTGCTCTGTATCTTTTTGCTGCATCAGTAAAAGGAGTAAAACTATTTCAACTCCGTCATCTCTACTCTTCTACTGCTTTAAAAACATACAAACTTAGCTGCCAAAAGAATGGTCACTGTTTAAAGTGCAGGACAGATGATGTTTGGTCTGGGCCCACTGAAAACACAGAATATGCAGTTGCTCGTCATTCTGTGCAGACAGAAATCAAGGCTTTCTCTCCAGGAAAGGGGAGGCTTAAGAGTTCATCGCTAACAAATAATGTTTCTAAACAAGGAACCTTAAAAAGTTATTCTAACACTGCAATGGAAGACAGCTATTTCTGCATACATGAGCTCTCTCAGGCATAATTCTGTTTTTTTCAATCTCTTTGTGACCTTTATAGCTTTACTGACCTCATGATAAGTAGAGTTTTGGACTAGAGATGAAAGGCAGATAAAAATATCACCTATGCAAATAAATACAACAATAGAACAATGATCCTGTATAGACTCTTTTTTCACCTTTGTAGACTAAATGGCACCTGCAGAATAAAGTTTCCTTTCATGGGGAAAGGTATATAATTAATATCTGACTATTCCAAGATTCCAGTATGTTTTCAAACCAAATATATTTACTTCACAATAGATGCACTGTATGTTCACATTCCTTCCAGATCCTCAGTTTAGTTTTTTTTTCTTCTCTACAAAATTCCCCTTCAGAATGATTTGTATCACTCAGAGACTGTCAGCTATGTATGTGCTATCTGTTTGAAGACAATCCTTAAAGGTCATCATCGTTCTACAAGTTTAACCCACTGATTAGTTTAAGATTTAATGGAATGTGGGGCAAACAGACTTCCTTCCTCCCTCGATTTGAAAACATAACCCTCCCCAGAGTTGGAGATTGTGGCTCTTCCCCTCTGTCTCAATGAAAGCATACATTTGTCACTGATGCCTGAAGATGTGAATTCTAGCAGATCAAGAAAATAGGAAGAACATAAGACACTTTCAACTGCAGAAGTCTGGCAGTCTGGCTGACTGAACCAAAGGGACTGTGCCAAGTCAGACATGGTAGTTAGGATTTCCCCTCTGTTTTTCTAACATTACTTTCAAAGTTTGCTACACAACACATTACAATCAAAGAAAAAGGGAAAAACGTCTCTGTATACTTAGCTGTTCTTAAAGAGATGCTGAAAACCACTCTGCTCTCCTTCGTAAGGACAGAGGTCTCTTTGAAGCCTAACTCCTACTAAGGATTTTACAGGAAGACTGGCTGCTGAACTCTGCTCAGCTGACTTCTTAGCCCTGACACATGGTTTGGGTTCTCACAGTAGCAATAAATTCACTAACTGTTTGAATTTTGGCATGTGTCACATATATCCTCACAGTATCTTTGGTAATCTATTACCAAAGGATCCCATTGAGCCTCCAACAGTGATTTGATGGTCCACCAGCTTGAGGACTTAGCTCTCAGACATTACTCTTGTTTCCTGTCACAGCTTTCTGTCTCTTTAGAGGCACTGATTGATTCTGCATGGGGGCCAATCCTGCTTACACAAAACAAGCAACACAACACTTCGTTCCACCCTTCTATCAAGATTCTCTAATCATTCCCCAGATCCCACTCCAAGCACACAGCTTCACACCACTGAGTTCATGTAACTGAGTGGTTCAGAGACAGGAACTCCTGGAGTGACAACTACCATATTCTACTGCCACTGCCCTGGCTGAGGAGCCTTCTTTCTCTACCACTGCAACTTGGGAGCAATAATTGGCTGCAAAGAATCAAATGAACACAGAATTTGCCCCAACCAAAGACTCTGTGTTTACCTATTAACTTTTCCACACACTGAAAGAAGGAAAAAGTCTCTCTCTCTTTTGGAACAACATTTTTTTTCTTTCCTACATTCTTACAGTTGCTAGCCCTCCTCCAGCTTACAATGATACTCATCCTAGGTATTGAACGTATATTTAGCTAAACTGAGTAAAATTTAAAATCTGACTTTTAAAACAATTTGCTGTCCTGTAAGACATGCTAGATGTTAGAACAGAGAAAGGAGGTTTACGCAATTTTGGCTCTAACAAAAACCTACCTGAAGTCTTTGCTTCTGCTCTCAAGATAGCTCAGTGTTGACACAACTCCAGTACCTTGTTGCTTTTGCTTTGGTCAAGACACAGTTATTGTAGGTACTGCTAATTATTTCAAACATATTTGGCTGTAATACTAGAAGACCTCCAAAGCAAAATCCCCTTACTGCTTGCAATGGTATCTGGCTTTTTGAGGACCACTAGGTCCACTCCAACAGTCCTACTGGGAGACAGCAACTGTCCATAAATTTCCAACAATTAACATCTCCCATCTCAGTTTAGACCAGTAGTGTGTAATTTTTCACACTGAGACCTTAGAGGTCTCTCTTGTTCTTTGCCTTAATTGAAATTGTATCTGTAGTAAATACTCTAAGTAATTTAATTTTTTTTTTTTTTTTTTTATCATGGAAAGACAGTATCTTCCAGAGTGAGCAAGATTAATGTCTTTTGGGTCTGACCAGGCAATCATAGGGGAAAGTATCACACACAAAACAAATACCCTGCTTTGTACGCAGATGTTTAGTGTTCAGTTTATCTCCTCAGGAGC
Source organism: Pseudopipra pipra (assembly GCF_036250125.1). Lineage (NCBI taxonomy): Eukaryota > Metazoa > Chordata > Aves > Passeriformes > Pipridae > Pseudopipra > Pseudopipra pipra. The sequence continues at coordinate 12,459,065 of NC_087556.1, forward strand.
AGCCGCTCTTCAGCCTTCTATTATTGAGTTAAAAGCCAAGTCACTAATACTTGCCTTTAAAACTGCTTAAATTCATGTTTCCTGTGACTACTTTCTTTACAAGACGTACATTTTAAACTAGTGTGTCAACCTGAAACTAGGGATCAGTGTTTGTGTCTACAGGTTTGAATCTACAGAGGCCTAAGCAGGACTTTGGGAAACAACAGCACAGGCAGGCAGGATTTAAAAATCTGTAATTTTTTTCTATTCACTAAAATTAGTTGCTCCAGCACACTTTAAGTGCAAGCATTTCTCAAAGAAATAAGGAATATCTTGGAGGGGGTTGAATTAATCATTAGTTTGATCACATATTTCACAGAAGCTACCTTTCTGCACGAAATGCTACTACTTTAAGTTTTGCTGAGAGTGAATCTCTAAAGTTGAGTAGACACTCAGTTCATACAAAACACAAAGAAACACTGATTCTTTGTAACAGTGCATGTAAGAAATACGTATTCATAGCAACAAAATAGAGGTACAACCAAGATACCTACTAGACAGACAGGTAAGAATCAAAGAGATTTGCTTAGGACTGTGCAATATCCAAGCATCTCAATGCTTGATAATTTTTTTCCTTCCAGAACATTAGGAAATCCTATCTGTGAACCTCAGCCCCAGCAACAACTGCACCTATGGAGACATCTTACAGGAGCAGACACACTCACCAACATAGGTCTGTTTCTTGGACTTGACATCCAGACTTTCCTAAAAGCCTGTTTTAAGTCATAGAAATGAAATCCAAACCCACTTAAGTTTCTAGTTAGATTCACACCTTTTGGAGTTTATTACTGTTAAGCTACTAAACTTCATTACTTCCTTTTATTGTTGTTGTATGAGTGAAATCTTATTTCTTCCATTTATTCCTCAAGTCAGGTGTTACTGATAACTGTTACAAAGCATGATTCTATGATATATAGAAGTGTAAGGAATAAATAAAGTCTGGATTTATTAGGCTATTCATAGAAGTGTCTCACAATGAGACAGAAATATTGTTGCAGTTTTCATCAGACTACCAAAAAATACAAAGGGAGTTGGCATCCAGAAAACCTGCAGAAGAAAGCAAATTTGATGCTTTTCTTTATATGTGTTATTGAAACTGAAGTAAACTGAGACAAAAACAATCCATAAAATGGAAACAATCCAGAAGCCTTATCAAACACAAATATACTAACTTCTACTGAAGTTCATGGAAAAACAGTATACGTTATAAGGAACAATACTGCATTTGTTTTGGGAACTTAATACTTAATAGCTCTCTTCAAATCCATTTACTTTTATTCTGTGGTCTTTCTTCTTGAATCCCCTTTTATGAAAGGCATACACTAATACAAAGTAGAACTATCTACAATGATGAAACCTTATGATTCTTTGATTATTCTCTAACTCATATTTAAATGAATGTATTGCACCACACAGCACTTATGTAAATACCTTTCTCTCAGCACACTTTTAACAGGTGTACTTTAACACAAGCATTAGAAAAGATGAAACACAAATTTCTCTTTAAAAAGAGAGACACTACCTATAACATCTTGTCCACTAAGCAGTGTGTTTCACAGGGTGTTGTGTCTAGAGTATCCGGAGCAAGAACTTTTCTTAACAGGCTGACTCCATGCTGCAGACAAGCCTGCAGGAATTAGGAACGCATCTGAAATTTTAAGCAGTGGAATCTCAACTGTATTTAGGAAGTGAACCTGCTGTCCTGGAGCTTGATCTGATCTGTTCATACAGTTTATGCTTTCGTTGTTCAGCCCTCCAGCAAAAAAGCTACCAAACCCCATGGAAGTTGCTATGTTACTGTTCTCATAGCTGGACTCCTAGTGAACTTCTCTGAATGCCTCCAAGACACACAGGCTGCTAAGAGAGCACTGGCAGTGAGGTACATTTGGATGCACTGCAGCTCAAAAGGGAATAGGTTCAGGACTGATCGCTGTAAGCTGAGAAAAGGTAACTTGTAAAGGGCAAATGCCATTCTAAGAGTTTGCTTTCTTCTCTCCCATGAATATATGTATGCTTACACAGCTGCCTCTCCTCTTACTCTTCATTTGTGACTTACCTCATGTCCAGAGGGACAGGTAATTTACTCAAAATAACAACAGAAAATATCATAATTCACACAGAGACCAAGCTTTAAGCTGTCTTTATCACCAAATCTCCTGTTGCTCTCAACACATATGGGATCCCTGAAGCAGAAGACAGGAAACACTGACAGAGATCAACAGAAATCTCTGCAGAATGCCAGTTCCAGTCCAAGTGAAAGTGTGTTGTGCACTTTTAGGAAAAGATTCTTCCCAGGAATTGCATGATGAGTTAATGCACAATACATTCAAATCTGCAGCAAAGAGAGCATCCAAGTAAGTACCAGCCTCACAAAAATCCAAGGTACAAACTAAGAAAACAGCAGAATAGGCTTGTTGCTATAGTTCAGTGTCTGCAATTTTCGTAAGTGCTCCAGTAAAGACATTAGTGCAGAAATGTTCCAACCTGGCAACAGTTTTACTGCGACATCTCTCAAAGTCAGAACTGGTACCATGGTAACAAGGACCCAGTCAAATGTCAAAAAGAACAGGCCAGATACACCACCTGGTATTTTGACCAGACAGAATGAAGAAGCAGCTCAGCCACGCAACATCCCTTGCAAACATAGGTGTTCAATGTACAGCAGAACAGTGAATGCCAAAAAGGAAGGGAATTTCCATTCCAGCAAAATAATACCCATCTACATCAATATGTCATGAACTCCTCAAACTCATAATAAAGATGAAGAGGAATTGCAAAGCCAAGAATAATGGAAATCTAACACAAGTATGATCATGTTTCCCATGAGTAGAAGACAGACCAAATGCATCAGGAGCAAACATCTGGGAGGGCACAGGAACAGCTCGAACAAGTAAGGTCTAGTGGGGAAAAGCATCTGCTTTTGCAGGCTCTTCAGGTGCTCCATCCCAAGATGTTTGAGAGCTGACTACAGACAAGTCTGCCATATGCCAAGCCAACCTAAGAGGCTCAAGATACAGGATACCATTTTCCAAACCGCAGGTTTTTAGAGTTTTGTTCTGAGTAAACTCATGGGCAAGAAAAATGGGCAAAGCCTACTATGCCTTTTCTGCAGACAATATAAATGTGGCTGTCACAGAGTACAGACATGAATTAACGCTGCTTGCCACTAAACAGCAGTACTGACTGTGCTTCCCTTTGGTCAAGGGAAGTTGCCAACTTCATTAACAGAAACTAACGAAACTAACCTCATAATCTAAATGAATTATGAATTAATTACTCATTCATTTGTAGTATCCACACTATAAATCTTTAGGAAAGATTTAGTTGCAAAAAATGTGTATCCTGCCAGTATATGTTCCAGAACAGAATTATTTTATCTGTACAACAACAAAGATAAGTACCCAGCTGAAACCATGGCTCCACTGCACTGAAGATCTACCTACAGGGGAAGAGGTAGTTTCTGTACTGCAGGATACTGAATTTAATTAAACCGCATAAATAAAAGTGAGATGGAAGGTGTATTATTATCCTTGCTTCAAAAATATAAAACTATAAAACAGAGAGCAAAGCAGACAAGGGCACACAGTGAGAATCTGTGCTAACAGCTGGGAAGTGAACCTAGAGATCACCTGAAATGCACTCAGTCTTCAGCATCAAAAGCTGTTTCAGAAGGTAACAGCTAAAAGAAAATAATGCCTTTATTTTAATGAGGAGTGTCAAGTGGACAGTTTCAGGATATCAACTCTATGTACCAATGAATCAGACATCTGCATGGATCTGTAGTGAGAATTTAGGACTACACAGACAAAAGGTTCTTAACCAGTTTCCAGCTACATCAAGAACCACATTACACAATTTCATACACTGAGTTTTATCTTTAAAAAGGCAGTTTGACTTTTCCATTTGCCTTTACTCTGCTCCATCCCTCTCCAGTGTCATTCTAACTGAAAACATTTTTCCAATGCCACTGCCCTAACAATTCTGAATTCCCCTCTTATTTATTTTATTCAATTTACACCTATATGTTTTGTGCCAACACCGTACTTCAGTAGCTTCACAGCTCTTCTTGTTCCTAAGTTATTTGTTAGTATTTACATACATTTCATAACTCTGCTCAGCTTTCATTTCATGACCAACCCAAGCCAGCATTTTCTACTCTGCTCTCATTCTTATCAGCCACCTTCCCAAGTACAGATACAGCATTTGTATTTCTTCTCCAGTCATATAAGACCATTTTGACTTCACTGATTTGCTGAAAATCTTTGGTGTGAGGCACGAGACTGACAGTTCATATGCTATTTCTTTCCAAACGCAGGCACGTCCATCATTTGGTCCCTTCAAGTTGGAGGAATCCCTTCAGCCCTGGCTGGAGTAATTTCCATTGAATACTGGTAATCCTTTTAGCTGACTCTTTTGCCTTGTCTCCACAGATAATGTGAGCATTATTAATGGAAACTTAGGCAAAGTGTTAATCTAGCCTTGTGGTCCCCTATAATCTAGAGGTTATCCTTACTTTCTACCTGTTCCTCATTCACATTGCAGAGTAATTTCTTTTCTCATTTTATACAGTTTCTTGAAGTTTGATTTGATAATACACCCAAATACTCTTTGCCCAATCTGTACTATTGCTTTGAAGATTTATCCTGATCAGGACATACCTTAGGTCTCAGTATCTTGTCCAGTAATGTTCTAACACCACCATTTGCAAGTGCTCTCACCACATATACCTTTGTTAGCCCGGGGTCCAATTTATTCACAGCTTTGGTATCATACTCTCTAAGAAGAGTCCTATTATATTAGAATTAGAGTACAATGATTAAAGCTAAAGAAATAAACAAAACAATGTAAAATCCTCAAACACCATGAAGCTTTAGTTTATGCTTCATATTAAGTACATTTTTATGCTTCAAGGTTATTCAGTAATACTGCTCTTGAAAAGTAAAACCAGAAGCACACCAAGCAGAGACTAAGGGGCTGAAAACAAAGCAATATCAAAAAGGGTTGCTATTTCTGCTATTGAACAGCCAACACTTAGCTGCCCATCCAAGCTATCACAGCGTTTGTTTGCTGTAGATTCTCAGTGATCGCTGAAGTACCTTTTCTGCACAGTTCTGCCCTCAGGCTCCTGCCTCCCTGTCTCTCTTTACAGAGATACTGAACACTGTCCTTTTCTGACAAAGCTCCCTGTATGATCTCATCCTGTCGTCCCCTTGTCTGGCCTCAGCTTGGCCTCCTGACAAAAGCAAAAGTAGAAAAGTAGCTACAAGAGCAATGAACTTCAGTAGCTCGATAAAGTATTTTTTCAAAAAAGTATTTCAGAGCAGAAAATTGTTCCCTTTCTCTCTTCCTTCGCTGCCCCTCCCTTTTTTTTTTTTTTTTTAATAAACACTTTAATCAGTGAACTCTATTTTTGTGAATAGGAGACCTTAAAATAAAGCTACCAAATGACTTAAAATCTTCTACAGGAAGGACAAAAGCAGGATATATGCTCAGAAAAGGTCCAAGCAAGCACTATTCAGAAAGAAAGTCTTCGGGTTTAAGGAAGAAAAAATGGAATACACAAAGAGCCATGCACTCACATACTAAGAGCAACTCAGGTTACTGCGGTATGAAAGCAAATGAGCAGGCAGGCAGCCAACCTGCTGGGCCATCCCCTATAGGTGTCACAACAAGGCAAAGGAATTTGCAGTGGAAGGTCTGGGGAGCAGCTGTCACCGAAAGAGACACATATATTTTAAAGGCTTTGTCATTTGTCTTCAGGGTGGGAAATGCTGTATTTGACCTCCTGCTGAGGCAGCAGCCCAGTTGCAGCAGCATGGGCCAGGAGAATAAAAGGCAGCAGCTATTATTTCAGGTACAAACACCAGAAAGCAGAGACAAAAGGCACAGTCATTAAATCATCATTTCTATTTAAAAACACACACGACAACTTTTTAATACTTTTCATACTGCATGAGCCTCCCCTCCAGGCATTCTCCAAAACAATTTGTATCAGCTAATTATTAACCATCTCAATGGCCAAGTAAAACAGGACTAAAAAGCACAACATCAAACACTGCCTTGGCAACACCAAATGGTCCCAGTCCCGGATGGGAGAAGCTGAGGAACTGACAGCTCTTGGTCTGTTCCCCTGAGTTCCCCCAGCTGAGGCTGTGCCACCTGAAAAGGTTGCTGCCCCACCTGGCTCCAGCCTCTCATCTCTCTCTGCTTCCCCCATGTTTGCCTGTACTCTGATCTGCCATCTGCACCTCCTGTAACCACTCCCCAACCTCTTCAGCGTAGCAGGGAGAGGGAGCTACCACCAAATCGGCTTAAACCAGCAGAGATGAAACATCGTGGGGCCGTTTGCATGAACCAGGGGTGTGGATTTCCCATAGAGCTGAGCCAATTTGGCAGCTGGCTGTTCTGCCCTCTAGCCTCAGGCTACAGCCCTCTTCCATTAGGGATAAGAGATCCTCAGGCACTGCCACGGGGACTCTCACTCTCCTATGGCCCTGCAGAGGAACAGCTCAGGGAGCCAGTCAAACAGAACAGAAGCCATACCAGCAAAACCTCTTCTGCCAGTACAGGTCCCTGAGCAAGCTTAGGGTGGGAATTGCTGGAGAACAGGAGCAAGACTACTGACTGCACTGGTTCAGCTGTTTCTGCAAACCAGGAGACTTGACAGACATCAGGCTGGGGTGGTCTACCTGCTCCACACAGCAGAGCTGCAAAACCTGCCAGCCACCACTGCCAGGCCACTCTAGGCTCCCAGCCTGCAGGACATCAGTCAACAAGCCTTGTCCTAGGCTATAAAGAGGTAGTAATAGTGGATGGCCCTTGAAAGGATTTGGGGCAATTATTTTCCCCAGTGTTCACCTACTCAAATGTGTTTTAATTAGAAAACGTTTTTTTCTCCTCACATTTCAGAATGTCAGACACTAAACAACATGGATTAAAAATGTTTCCAGAGTGATCCCGGTGGCAGCATTAAATTCATACTTGGTGGAATGAATTCAAACCGTTGTAAATTCCCCTTAAGCCTAGAGGAAGGGAAAAACAAATGCTTATTCATTAAAATTAATGCCATTTGATATCTACATCAGGGGACTTCTGTAGGAAAGTGACTGGAAGAACTGTTGAAGGTGTCTTTCAACAGATGTAACAGCAAACAGAATGAGTTACTCAAAACAACCTGCAAGCATCCCTGACAACAACTTCAGCAAATCACAAAAGGCAGCTTTCAGTGATCCACACTGTTTGCAAAAAAAACAAAGGACAATCTCAACATTTTTACAAAAATTTAATGAGAGAGCAGAGCCACTGCTACATTAGAAATCAGAAAATGTTAATGCACTCAGATGTGGAAATTAACTCTTTAAAGAAGTCCATGCGTTCTGAAACTACCTCACATTTGTAACCCTTGTCTGTCCCTCTTTCAAGCTGCCCATTCAGTGATGTAGCTCTCATAGATTGCATGTGAATGTGACATCCTTAGAGTAGGAGATATATGTGGCATTTCACAAAATATGTTATGGTATGCCCCAAAATATTAGTATTTAACACAGACAACAAGAGCACGAAAACCATGGTGTAGATGGGCATGATAAAATCCCTGCAATAACTGGTGAAACAACTGTATACACAGTAAAACTTAAGTACTTATGAAACCAAATATTTAAGATCATTGAAAATAAATTATTGTATATGCAAATAGGAAATAGGAAGAAAAGCACAGGACTGAGAAGGATTTTAGAATATACTGAGAGAAGAGCACATGATTTACCAGCTTTCCCAGTATCGTATCAATTAACAATGGAAAGACTGCACCCTGTACAGACTGCTAGGGTAATGAGTTGAAAAAAAAAGCATATATTCCCAAAAAAGCAATTATTGGCAGAAATCAAACACTGACACTGGGCTTTTGTAGGACATGACTGACCAGCACTTTTCAAGATTACCCCCTCATGCAAGCCCTAAAGGAAAAGGACTACAACATGAAAAGATACAGAGACTCACAACCTCACCTTCACCAACATACTGATAAAAAGACATGTCAGGAAGAATTAGTAAGATGGGAGGAATAGCTATATTTTTAAAAAAAATTTGAAAAGTTTTAATATATCACACAATGCACTTATAGATGGAGAGTCTCACTTGACAAGCATTTTTTGAAAAACAAACAAACAAACAAACAACAACAGATGTGATAGCTAGCTAATGGATAAACTTAATAGAAATTCAGAAGAAAGGGAGACTGTGCCTGGTCAACAGAATGTTTTATCCTCCACACAGTTTTTCCGGATGAAAATCAGACAGTTTATTCAACATTTAGTAAGATTAATGATCCCTTCCCATACAAGAAAATAAAACAGTAAGTCCAATGAACATGCTTTGATGTGAAAGCCACTTTTGCACGAGGAACTGCTTAGAACACTTAGAACAAAAGGCAGCCATGAGTAAAGATAAAAGGAACATGAAAAGAAATGTTAACACCCAACCAGTTGGCTACAAATCACTGTTTTGGAAGAAGGTAACCTTTCCTGATGTTCTAAAATGGGGACTGCATACCACTTTAGTACTAAGCAGAAAAGTTATCCATGTTCAGTCTGGAATGGAACAATTATCTTCCTGTTTTCCAAGCCAGTGCACATTATGTTGACATTCATCAGCTAAGAAAAGGAGAACCAGAATTAAATGCTCCAGTTAAATTGAACATGTGAGCAACAGAAAGACCCTCAAGTGCGTTTTCTGCTTTTACTATATAGAGAAACAATGGCCATACATCATGATCAAATACTGCTACTTGATCAGAACCCTGTAACAGGTTATTGCTGTAAAATACTGGAAAAATGGCTACTTAATACTACACCAATAGCATTGCTAACTACTCTTGGCTCAAAATCCTACAGCTAATGACTAGATGTACGAGAAACCATGGTATTTATTTGCACAGACATATAAAGTCAAGGAACTACTTGCAATAGATATATCAGAAGTGCAGAATGAATGTGAAAGATTTAGAGGTTGACACATGACAGAAAATCAATGGTTTACCAAGATGGAGGGGTCTGAGTGTGTTCATTCCCACCACAAAATTACTGAACATCCGTGCTTCTGGAAGCAACATTTCATCCATAAGATCAAACAGGGCAGTGAACAGCACCAGTTGGGGAAAACATAAATTTCCAAAGTCATGTCTCCTCAGAAGAGCATGTCAACAAAATGCTAAAAGCAACAGCACTATTACCACCAAATACGTGTTTGCTTTTGGTTTTGCTTTTTTTTGAAGAACGCAAGAGAGTTGCAGGTGGCACTTATTCAGAATATGACCATCCAAGACTCAATAATACACCAAAAAAAGGCTTTTCCTACCAGCTGATTTTGGAGTGAATTTGTCCCTGTTGGCTGCACATACTGCCAGTAGCCTGTATCCAAGGTCCAAGTCAAATCCTTGCTGAGCTGCCACTCGACTAACCACCTGCAGAGGGAAAGAGAGAAAGCTTCATTAGGGGTTACTTGAGTTCTTTGCAAGGTTACATCAACCTGCTTATCAGCACTAATGTTAGACAACAGAATCTGCTGCAAGAGCCACAGTACAAACATGGTATGAGGCACTGCTGTCCAGTAGTTTCCAAAGCAAGCACAGCAAACTGAACACAGGAGTATTCTGATGATCCAGTTATTTGACCACTCACCAGAAGAAAGGCCTGGTACTTCTGTGAAAGTTGGAGAGTCAAAGCCAGAAGAAATAATGCAAGAGCAATGTATGTAAAGATTGTACAGAATACATTTTACTGTACTTGAGACCTGAGGATGAGAAATCCCTTGGTCTCTGTCTGTGTTTTACAGTTCCTGGCCCTGTTCTCAAAGGCAGTGCCCAGGTCCTTTAGGTCAAAATGCCCTCTCTGCACTGATGGATAGTGTTCTCCCACACCCTGATCAGTGCCACAGTTGCTGCATTTCAACAATACCATATTGGGAAGAACATTTACTACAGTTTTAGAATAAATAGGCCCGTGAAAGAAGCATTTGCCAAACACATTAAATTAGGGAAAGACGATTTTGTTGTTGTTGTTGTTGACTGATCTAGAAGAACTGGCAAAACTAGGCAAATCAAAGACTGGAGTTAAGGATGAAAAGCAGTCAACTATTTCTCCAAGCCAGCAACTCAGCTATCGGCCAAGAACGTATCCTCATGAAAATCTGCACAGTACAAACACAATACCACAGTCCTTCTGCCAAATGATGCTGAAGTTACACACAGCAGAGCTTTTCTATTGCCTTCCTGTGGCACAGGATGACTTCAGACTCAGAGGCACAGATAAAACAGATTATTCTTAACACTGCCATTATTTCTTTGCATTGAAAAAGTGGTCAAGGAACTGCGCAAGAAACAGAACACCATTTCCTTGTGTGAAGCAAAAGAACAGTTTACAATACAAGAAAATACCCTTTTGCCACCCCATCTTCATCTGAAAGCCTCTTTCTTAATTAATGACACTGCAACTATCTGTGTCCAGGACTGGATCCCAGCAAAAAGCCACAGTATAGCATAGAGTGAAGAATTAACATATGTGATAATCTACAAACATTATTCTGAACTTCTTCCAATATGTACTTCTCTAATTTACAATTAAGAACCAAATATTTCTTAAAAAAGGATTAGCATGAAATGAAGTTCCAAGGTAGATTTTTTTGTTGTTTCTCTTGCTCCTATTACTTTAGAAATTATACATTTACAAGACTCTACCAGGTGGGAGTGTCCCCTCCCTAAATTTAACCCTCTCAACCTTAAAACTGAGTAGAGAGCTTCAGGGAAAAGAAATGAGAATTGAGGATAATCAGTAAAATAATACAAAACCCTAGAACACACCTATTGTTTTATCTCATTTCTTTACAATTACAACTTCATATTTCAGCTAGAAAAAATAAAAAAAAGGTAGAAGAAATAATGCAATTATTTTTGAAAAACAAAAAAATAGTTCCAACTTGGCAGATCAGCCTTTAATCCTTTACACCCGAAAGTCTGGCTGTTGTTAATATCATGGCGAAGACTGTGGGTCCAAACTTGCAAAAATAAGATTAAAAACAACCCAAAACAACAAGTGTTCACAAGAAAAAAAAAAGAGAGCAGAACAAGATATCTCATGTTTCATGCTAAATTAGCAACAGGAGTGAAGACTGGTGGGCTGCCATAAAATCTGGAAGACACTTACATAACTTGGAAATGTAACTGTTCCCCTTTCCTATTTCCAATATCACTGTATTTCAGCTACCAACAAGTAGATATTATGGGAGGCATGAGCAGACAGCAGATAAAAAGCTCTTCTAAAAAACCATCTTGTAAAAGGCTCCTGAGAACAATGTCTCATTAGTGTGCAAACATTAATTAAACTCCTTTAGCCATCATCTATTGTACCATCACAGAGGAACAAGTTTCAGAGTGCCAATCAGGTCTGTAAAACAACAGAGAAAAGGTCCTCACATTTTCTGTTTTTAAAAAGCACATAATCACTAAACTATTTCTTTTGAAACTGGACAGGAATGAGGGCAGATACACCTGACAATCAGTGAGCACACAGTAACTTAGGAAATGCATTGCCTGTTTATATGCTTGATTCATTTTAAAACATGAAGCTACAAATACAAGCTACAAATACTGAGACCCTCCTGGCCAGAGGCCAAATCACCACTTTCAACTGACATCTTGCTAATTATGGAAAAAATTCTACTAGGTAACTCAGGAACTACAGAGAACTGTAGAAACCACAAAAGCCAATATCTGCTTGCGATGTCTTCACTGAATAGGCTGCAAAGCCTTGGTCAGTCTGAGTCCTAAGCACAGGCTGAGGCCTTTTACACTCCACTTCTCATGAGTTTCCTTAATTTCCTGCACCTGAGGAAGCAGTGCTGTGTGACTCAGCGTGGCAGAAAGCAGAGCTTTTGAGTGCCAGGGTGCACAGCCCAGGGCTGAGTGCACTGATGGCCATGGCATGGCCTGTGAACACCCACCTCGGAGAGGGTGCAGCTGGACCCCAGCAAGCATTGCAGAAGACTAAGCATGAAAAGGTGGAATCTGAATTTGTGAGTATACAGAAGTCACCCAGTCAAACTACTGTTCTACTTTTTCAAGCAAAGTGCGAGGCAAAACAAATTGCAAATTCATTTTAGTCAAAAAAAAGGTAAAAAAAAAATCTAAATTTGAAAGAACGTGCTTCCACTGACAAACTGCAAAAACACTCCTTCTTCCTCTCAAAAGAACAACAAAACCCACAGATACTTAATGGAAAGCAGACATTTCTAATAAAATTTCCATTTTGCCAAGAGTCATTTTCCACCTAAATTTTTCTTCTATGCACTCTGCGGAAAGGCTCTATAAAATGAACTGGTGGAACCGTGCTCAAGAGGGCTTTCTCTGGTCCCTTCTCCCTCAGCTCTTGGCTTTTGCACACCATTCCTCAGCGATCTCCTTGGTCAACATGAATAGGGCAGTATACGTTTATTTCCAGTTTCTTTACAAGCTTACAAATTCTTGCATTAACCATAATGAAAGTTTAAAGCTTTTCTTTCAATTGTGACAGCTAAAGACTTCCTTTTATTTCAACATTAAAGTTAATGGAATAGATCATATATCCCTCCAAGGATCCTGTTCCAGGTTGTCCACCACTGAAGTCAGACACTGCTCACTTGGTACTTTACTTGTAAGGCTTTCCTCCAGTGAACCTTTATGCAAGGGACCTCCTGGCCTTTTAAATAAACACTGAGAATTCTCAGAAACAAGACGACAAATGCGTCATAGGTGCATGATCCAGAAAACACAAAGAACTAGCTACAAGACATTTGGTAAGTTTAATATATTCAGGTCAGCAGACCCTGATGAAATTTACCTTAGAGGGCCTCAAAGGAGCTAGCCTGGGCAAACTTTGTAACTGCTAATGATTAGCTTCAGAAATTCATTCAAGACAGAGACCTTGAGGGCACATCACATCTCTGGTTTTAAGACAGTAAAAGGTGATTTCAGAAAGTACAGGTATCCAAACAGATAAAAACGATATTATTAAACAAATATTAGGTGAGTAATACCGAACATCATCATGAATCTATCCACACTGTAAAGTTTCCTTCTTTGACAAGTTAACATATCTTAACTCTAATATGCCTTTTGACATTGCCCTATATAACACTGCTGTAACAAAGGAACATAGCCCAGATGACAGCAGTACAAATTTTATTCAGATTATTAATTAATAGTCCTCAGTCAATTCATAACTTGTCCTGGTTACAGGTAAGTTCTATGTATTCAGTCCTGACTTGGACAATGAAGCAGAGTAAACTGCAAAACCTCTAAATGGTTTTTCAGGCAGAAAAGTATGCAAACACTTAAGAGGACAGGGTAAGAATTCAAAATAATACTTATAAACTGGAAAAATGTTCCAAAAACCAGACCAAAGACATATATGAAATACTATATATAGGAAAGAAAAATCAAATGTCCAAACAGAAAATCAGGAGCAGATATTCATCTGGTCAGTGTACATGTGACTTAGGATAAACACTGGGAAAATGCTCGAGGCATTAAGGATCATCAAGCACCAGAATGAGCTACCTATCAATCCCTGGATTTTGGAAGGTAAGGGGATTTACAGCAGACCAGACAGTAACTATATTGCATTCCAGCTTGGAGAAAAAGAGTAGACAGGCTCCCTTAGGTCCATCCCAAGCCAAACCTGACACCTGCTGCTGACGGGAGCCATGCAGCTCAGTCTGAATCCTGTCCCAGGAATCCCACCACGTTTGAAACCTCCTGTGATTTTGATCTTACTCAGGTAATGGTGCTGATCAGATGGAATCAAGGCAACACAGTTTCAATAATCCATTAAACGTAACAGCTAAGTGATGTGGTACCACTTGCAAACATATTAAGTCCTTCTCTAACTGCAAATTCAAATTGAGCACACCAGCAAAAATTCAGACAAAATGCAGCTGGCACCACGTGTTCAACCATGACTTCATTCTGCAATGCTGTAAGCATGTATCTTTGTCGACCTAAGCATACCTAACATAAAATTCCATTGAAAAGTAGTGCATTAAAAAAAAAAAAAAACAGACATAGTTGCCAGTACCACAATCATAAACTGAGATCATCATTCTTTATCATGACTGAGAGAGGTGCTTGGCCAGCCCAAGGTTCAACACTTAATATTTCTCTATGCTATATTACAATAACATTTCAGACAGTTAGATCTTAGAAAAGCTAGCCTATTCCCTAAACACACTTGTAACACCTAGCTTTTATTTAAACTTAGATATGGCACTGGTAACTATTTATTTCAACCTATGTCTTTAAAGGAACATATACCTTATTTGCAAACAAACATTATTATAACACCAACTGCCAATAAGAAAAACAGATCACCCCAGACCTCTGAAATCTTTAATCTGAATAATTCAGATAAACAGCATTTATAAAGGAGACATTCCATTCACCGCCTGTGACACAGCTCTGCTGAGTTCCAGATGTCTGAACTCTCAAGGTCATTGACAGCGAGAAGAAAATCATGAGAGTGAGGTTTTAATTGCACAAAAAGCAAATAAATTCAGCTACCAACATATTTTTTTTCTGCTGAATTTACCTGCAATATTTCTCCCTTCTCTTTTTTCGCCATGGTAAGCTCCATTCCTGGCCCTGCTTGTCATCACACTACAAAGTACTAGAACAATGTACCTCTCAACCTAACAGGCCTGTTAATCAAGAGAGCTATATGACTGCTTATTTCTAAACTCCCTTCCATTATGTTGCACTTTCAATGAATCTCTTAACTAGCAGCAGTCAAGAGCACCCCCCCCTGCTGGCATCAGAATGAATTTTACGAATTCAATTTGCTGGTTGCTCAAAACTAAAAATGCCAGCTGATTGCTAGTTCAGACAGCTCCTTGTTCAGCCACTTGTGCACACTTGAAATTATCTGAATGCAGTTTGAAGACTACAGCAGAAATTTTGTAATTAGAATTCTGCAATGTAGATGGTAATTTTTCCCCCTCAGTAACACACAAAGATCAGATAAACAGGAGGCAAATTGAGGAATTTTGCAACATGAAGAGCGATCTGCCTCAAACAGGAAAAAAAAAAAGGGGTGGGAAAAGGAGGAAGAAATCTGTGATCTGAAGTCCTGATCTGATGAGACTCTTACACTCCAGTTGCAGAAGGGCTGCCTCAACAATACAGACAGTCAAAGCAAGTCAGGGAAGTTATATATCATTAAGTAGTTTCTTGCCTTTGATGCTTGAAAACAGACATTAAGTAGATTCTGAAAATGTAAGAGACTTTACGGAGGCCTTGTATTCAAACTATGGTTTTCTTAAAATCTATTTTCCACCCCATTAGGTGGATAAGAATCATATTTTCAAAATAAAATAAACCAGTATGCCTGCCATGTACTTCTTGACACTTCCTGCAACAGTGACATAAATCATGCAGAATAGGGGTATCTCCTCCTCCTTTACATCCTCTTCCCCTCCTCTGCATGTCTCTAGCAACCATAAACATCAAAGAGAAGGTCACTATATGCAACCCACTCCATCTGAAATTTTTCCCAGAGGAAAAGAGGGAGGGATTGCGCTTTAATTAAGCCAGCTGATCACTGGGTCACTGCAATACTGTTGCCACCTGAGTCCTGGCACACTTTGAACAATGATTTGCATGAAGCATACAGTGGCCACAGGAAGAAAATGATAAGGGAATTCCAAAAGCATTTTACTTTGGATAGCAGCACATCTCAAAGAAATATTTTAAGGCTGTAAAATAATCCATTGCTTGACTAACAAAATTAAGGTAAAAGGGCTTTAGACCACCATGAGGTCATAGGACAATGAACAATACTGAGTGAGCTATTTGGTAGCACTATGAGCTGCTCTGAAGAAGCAGAGTGTTCTGTGCCCGCTGGTTGTACTCTGATGGTACAGCACGTACACAGCCCTGGCGTGCTGTGATGCACTGCAAACACAAAGCTGTGTGCTTGACAGATGCATGGAGAGGATGACGGAAACAGAATTTCTTCCACGTGAACTTTGTGCTCTGGAAGCCTTGGATACAAAGACTAAATGCAATATTTCCAGGGCTCTCGTGGGCACTGCAGCCTCCCATTTTCTGGGTAGAGAGATGCTGAACCAACTCTTCCATCTGTAATTACACACGTTCAGATCTCAATCTGATTTGAAATCTGATTTTTTGAATGTCACATGTTGATTTTTCATTACATACTTTTCTGCATTAAACAGAATGAACCCAGGCAAGTGTGAAGTCAATGCAGCAGCAGATACCTTGTGAACATATTAGCATTAGCTCAACTTGTTGCTTTTGCAGTCTGAGGCATCCTGTTGTGGAAACTTTACATTTCTCGAAGATGCCATTCTTGTATTTTTTTTTACTTTTTTTAGTATTTATGTATTTTTAAAATCAATTATCTTTTCCACAACATATCAGACAAGCTAAAATAGATTTCTGTATCATGAAAACTGAACAAATAGCTTTTTTCCCTTAAAATGATCTAAAAAAATCTCAAGTCTCAATTCTAGGATTTCCTAAAGAGAAATGCAATTCAAAAGATTATTGTACCAGGTACCAGTATCACTAAAACATGAAATTATAGCAGTTTATCACTGATGATTGTTATTTCAGCAACTCTCATCAGCAGTACAGAGATCTAGTAAGAAGTACAAGCAGCACAACAAATTTAAGTGTAATCCATAACCCTTAAACAGAGTACAGCTAGGACTACAGCTTTGTGTGTTATTTTTTTAATTTAAAAAGAAATATTTCTCTCACAAACACAGGTGGAGTTTCACACATTTGATGACTGACGTAGACTTAACATCTGGAGAGGAAAATCTAGAACATTTAAGATGGGGGGGGAGGCTTTTTTAATAACTATTTCAGCATAGTTTTTTGTGGACAAACTGGGGTAGGAAGTGCCATCTTTTGGACGCAAAGAGAGACACAGATCCTAACCACAGTGGTCAGAGACCACAACTTTCAGTAGAGAAACTCTGTTACATGCAGTGCTTTGAGCAGGAGTCAGCTCAGGTAAGCACACCCCGCATACCTGAATTCCTCCCACTGTCCAAAACTGTTGTAGTGTTGGATTTTAATTTCTTAGACTAAGCCCCTAGGTACAGTTACAGAGGAACTGCACACAGCTCTGCTTCTCTCACCCTTTTATTTCTTTGTTGGACACACTGAAGAGCCCTAAAGAACAATAAACTCGGTGTCTTGTAACGCTGAAGCACAGGAAGAGAACAAGGCAGTGCCTTTACTGTCGTTCACTGAAGACAAGTCTGTAAATCTGTCCATTTTGCTCTCAGCTGTCCCCTCATTTCCATTTCTGCTGCAGCACCAACACAAATGTTAGCCAATGCCTCCAGGAAGATCATTTACATGTTAAACTGCTTCGCAAGAGCAGACCCATGGGACGAGACTAGAGTGGACCTGAGAAGAGGCAGAAACAGATGAAACAACCTTGTCCAACCAAAATAGGTTTATTTTTTTTCAACTGCTGTGTATAACTGAACCTGTTTCTTTCAGGAGACCATAAGGTAATGCCATATACAGTACATTTTTAGAGAATGATAGCCTTAAATTTATCAAGACTGTCAGCCTTGCCATAATGTAATCTAGTGCTAGAATCAGAAATTGTTAATAAAAACACAGCTATATCTGGTTTGTGGAAAGTGGAGGCTGTTTTAATTAGCTCCCCATAACACTATGCAAGAAGTAATATTACATACCAAAGAGCACCATATCCATTGCAGTTTCAATAATTTATAGAATCAATGATTTCAATTATAATTTAGTTTCTGGCCTACAGACTGTTGTATTTGATTTGAAGATAACTACTGTCAGAAAATAACACCTAGCTTTTCTTGGCCAGTCAGAAGAGCTTTTATTGTCTCTGAGAAAGATCATAATTCATTTGCATGACTTCAGTAACAGCTGTTTAAGGGAACCTTTCTGTAGCTTGTAGCTTGCAAGGAACAAAACAGATTCAAAGCTTACCACTCTCTCCTTGACTTTTTATTTATCTGTTGAAATGTGTTTTCTTTATAAACTTTTATTACCCACTCACTTTGGTGATTTCCTGTAATGGGTAAGTACAAAAAGTTAAGCTCTAGAATTGGTGTCTGCTAGAACTGTTTGAACATAATGACAATGCATATGCAGTTACAGACGTTTTGGCCAGAAGTGGGCTCTGCTTTTAGAGCTCAGTTCATGGAAAAATATTTTCCTTTTATAGCACAAGCCATTGGCTCACCTGTGTACCCTAAACCTTTTCTCTTTGACTGTTTGCACTGCAAATTACTGAGAATTACTCCAGTTTTATTTGTAGGCCTTGACAGCATTAGCCTAATTTCCTTACCATAAACAGAAATTATTTCACCTCTAAAACAGCAATCATTTAAAGGATCCTATATAACAAACACAAAGTATTTAACTAGTTAAATGAAGTTTACATACCTTAGCTGCTGTAACAAATCCTGAGTTTGTTCTTGAGATAAGAAAAATCACTCCTGTTATGCTGCATACAACATCACTGGAGCCCCATAGTAGCAAGTGTAGCTCCAGTAATATAAAGCTATCTACTGCTAATAGCCAGTATGTTTACTATGCACATATTATTCTAAAAGAGAAAAAAATGACCAAGGAAAACCAAACACTAGAGACATATTGTTGTTCAACACTTGCTGTTTGGCTCATGCATGAAACTTTCAAGTCATCGAGATTTCCCTAAGTGCTGGCATTTAAGAAAACCTTCTATAACAGCCTATATATATATGTGTGTGTGTGTGTGTGTGTGTGTGTGTGTGTGTGTGTGTGTGTGTGTGTGTGTGTGTGTGTGTGTGTGTGTGTGTGTATTATCAAACCCAGCAATTCCATAAATGAAGCTGGAAGCTTTTCTGCTAATGCCCAGGCAGAATATTCCTAAGATCAAACTTCTGCATCTATCCAGGGTGTGTAAGATGCAGGCAACAGGAATAAAAACATACAGGTGTTATTAAGTGAACCAGACATTACTTACAGTCCCGACACCAAGATGGGACTTGGTTGGTTCTGTTGGGTAAACAGAACAACTTTCTAGGAACCAGCTCTTAAAGCATAATTTCAAGACTGTGAGCATATTTTTCTTTTATTAATAGGATTAAATCTAATTGGTTAATTTTTTGCAAAAGACTACAGATAAGACTTAAATGATGCAAAGAATTGTTATACCAGAGGTACCATTTAATTGGCTATTTGTAACAAAACAGATCAGTTTTGATGCTCTGTCATTACACCTGATGCATTTGAACTTTCCAGTGTGTGAATGGATAGCCTGAACATTCCTGAGAGAGCTTGTCCTTCTGCAGTCATGACATATTAATATGTTTCAATTTGGATTAGTATATATTGTGTTATCCACTCATAGGACATGATGATTTCATATCCCTTGATGGTTCCAGAGCAGTTTAGCATACCACTTTTTCCCTGGTCAGAGAGTTAACAGAACAGAATGTCATAAAAAATAAAAAAAAATATTCTGAATACTACAGAAGGGAAGCCTTATAAGCAAGCAAGAATTTTTAGTATTTGTAGAATTCCAAATAAAATGCCTTTTGGAACCACCCAGCTCAAATGTTGTAGTGATGGGAAAGATTACTTGCTTTAAAAAGTATATCCAAATATATGGAATTGTTAAGGGAATTTGGTTTTGAAGCCCATTTCAAAGACTGGCAAAATAAAACAATAATCCTGTTTCAGTGGTTGAACACACTTTCATACTGATTTTTCATTTTTCTTTTAGCATAATCCTCACAAAGAAGGACACTGATAAACCTATTCAGCATTAAAGAAAACTTGTACCTGGTAGTATAGAACAGGCATCTAAGCAAGCTGATGTTAAAGTTACTCATGATATTCCAGTATTTCAGCTGTCTTTTACTTATTTGCAACTTTCTTAATAATTTCTCTGGAAACAGGCTGGAGTTCTATCATGTTTGCTAAATAAAATACATAAACTCATTTTCCTGTAAGAGAACAACAAGCCTGAAAATATACCTTTCAGAAAGAAATTACATACATGCAAACTCAGATAGAAAGAATTCTTGTTAGGAGTAAAATGAAAATAAAATAAAACAAAGGAGATTTTGCCCACTGCACTGCTATTGGATTAAGAAGATACAGGAAGTACCAACTTGGGGTACAATCACACAGTTAAGCCTGTTTGAAGGGAAGCAGGAAGAGGGATGTCCATAGTGAGAAATTAAAGAATATCTTCCCTAGAGGAATTTTAAAATTAAGAACAAGAAACATGCTCATCACAGTTTATATGCATTCTGCAAATCCCATGTATTTATCTAAAACAGAACAAGCCACCTAGTTAAGTTCCTGTGTTATTTCCTCGTCAGGAATATAATGAGATTACAAAATGTGATAAAGATGCTGCTGCCAGTCAGTCCTACACTGCAGATAGTTCTCTCCCACAACAAGCTTGGGAAAGGGGGACAGGCCACCCTGTTCATATTTCAGGGAGAACTATGAAGCAAAGCAATACATGAGGTTCAAATATTAACAGTATTTAGATAGTAAGATTTTTTTTCTTTCCTTTTTGTTAGAAGAAAGATAGTATTTTCATTTCAATACACTGAAAACAAGGTATTGTGTGTTTTACCTCACTAGTTTTTATGGAGCTTTTCCTGCTCACTTTCTGTACACTCCGTGAACAGAGTGAATCACTGGCAGTCAGACCTTATTTTGACCCTGCATTTGGGCAGGGCTGCAGATCTGCTTACGTAGAAAGAAAAGGTTGAAACAGCAAGGAAGTCGCAGGTCAGATTTACACTGTTCTAGCAGGGGGCTGCAGAAAAATACTGTGCACAGGCTGCCTAATTATACTTGAGGTGAATGTCTTCTTTCCCAAATACTACCCTGAAAAATGCTAGCAAAGTTTTAAAAAAGCATAAATAAAATATAGGTATGGTCATATCGGATATTATGATCTTTTCCTCATAATTGATGTTACGGATAACTTTTACTTCAAACAGAATTGTTAAATATCTTATCTTTGGAAAATATTAACATTTTAACTTCCTTTATTTCATTCATTCTCTGACTGGCAGAATGATATGCACCTACTTATATCACTGCATTTATTCTGAATTTTTTGACATAGAAATCTGAGGGATGCTATACACCGGAGCACATTAAGATGGAGCCATTCCTTAACATTTGGATTTCTGGCAACTAAGTCTCAGTCTTAGTGTCTGCTTTACATATATCAGCTATGTAGTGCATGAAAATAATCCACACACTTCTTCCCTCCAAAAAATACGATGATGGTTGCTTCATTAATCATTTTAGAATTTTGCTTTCCTTTGTGGCTATTTATTTATATCAACTTGTTTGGCAAATTGCAGTGAGGCTTTTGAACACTCTCGCTCCAGTCACAATTTAATTCTTCTAAAGTCTTGACTCCATGTAACAATTTTGGACTGCTGCTGCTAGGTGTGCGGGAAATAAAATTTTCAAAACAAAAAATGCTGTTGTGCGCACACAAATACGTATTTTAATGCATTATAACGAAGTTGCTTTAGGAACTACAGTGGTCTTAATAAAAATTGAATGGAAAGAAAAGCACTGAAATCAATAAAACTGTTGGAATTAGTATGTCAGGATTAGACCTGCAGTCAATATATGTAACAAAGTAAGCTGAACAGGCATGTCAGTAACGCTGTTTAGCTGAAAGCACAGCTTACTTAGAATAGAAGACAAGTTCTTCAGTCCTACCAAAAATGTCAAAGGAAAATAAATACCTGAAAAGTCCATTACCTTCATAAGAACATGGCTCACTTAGCAATTTCAAACTATGAAATAAATGTTGTATGTGCATAACAAGTAACCTAGCCTGTGCATTTGTAAGTAATCTAACTAAAAAGGTTTATCCCTTCTATGCTTTAGCTTCTTGTTACTGCATCTTGCTTCCTGTTAAGCAATGGAGTCAAATAAACTGTTGTTAGGGTCTGGCTTCATTTGTTTAGGGTAAAATGAAAAAAAATCCCACAAAACACAGATTCTGAAAATCAAGTTCCCTTGGCCACGACAGACTGCACACAGTATAAACCACAACCAGAACGGGAACCACCGTCACAGTGGAGTGGACATACCGTCAAACAACCCATCAGGCTCTGCTCAAACGGCCTCTGGAAGGCTCTGGGGTCTCCACACCAGTCCAGGAGCTCTGTTGCTGCATTATGGAAGTTTGCCGGGTTCTGTAAGTGCTGGAAAGGGAAGACAAAGCAACACAGTAAATAACACACACAAGGGCTCCCATGTTCCTTTCTACATCACATTATTGCAAAGCTTGGAAAATAGGAACACCGTGTAATTTGAAAGCAAGACTTTAAATTGCACTGTGAATGCAGAAAATCCTACTTCATTCTTGTTAACAC
Source organism: Pseudopipra pipra (assembly GCF_036250125.1). Classification (NCBI taxonomy): domain Eukaryota; kingdom Metazoa; phylum Chordata; class Aves; order Passeriformes; family Pipridae; genus Pseudopipra; species Pseudopipra pipra. The sequence goes on from NC_087556.1 coordinate 12,481,565, forward strand.
AGTCTTCTGACATGAACTCATTAATTAGAGGCAAGCTGTAGCTGAAATACCAGAGCTCCCCAAATTCTTTCCTCCATAGCACCACCTCTCCCACCTGCAAATCATAAGGGATTCTACTTGGAAATCAAAACTGTCTGAGCCCAAACTGAGCAAAATTTCAGTCTTATGATCAGTATCTTTGCTGTGGGCTAACGCCCCACTGTGGGAAAATGCCAGCACAGTCATACCTTCCAATAATCAGCATTTCAATCTTTGCTGCCAGTCGATGAGGCAAATATGACAGTGACAGGGAAAAGCACATTTACTATACTGATCCCTTCTAGGAGCTTTGGTTTCAGTTCCTCATAACATATCATCATGAGCAATTTGGCTGATCAACTTCAGGATGATGAAAAATGGAGGATTATTTCTTAACTAAAGTGTGGTGGGATACTGCCAAGACAAGTGTTTTCACATGCACAGAAGGCACACAGAAATTTCAGAGTGGAACCCTACCCCTCCTGAAGAGGGTGGCAGGATTTTGAGAGAGGAAAAAAAAAATCTAGTTTTGTTCTAAAATTTGAGTGGGCAAAGGAATTTTTTTAACTGTCACATTAATCTCTGCCTTTGTACTGAACAACCTGTAGTCCTGGTTTTAGAGGCATTTAGTAAACTTACCTGATACCATTATTCCCACTGTTATCCCTCACTGTCTACATTACCAAAGTATTCCAACATTTTAGCAGGAGCAGAGGGAGGGCACAGGAAAGAAGGAATTCAATTTACATCAGTTATATTGCTACTAAATTCTCCAGTTCTGGTGATGCTAGACATTTCAGTGAAAACTCCAGAAACAAGAAGAAAAGAGAATATTTATGAATTGTTGGTATCTTTTTAAATAGTAGTTTTATAATTCTTGGAATTGCTGAGAAAAACATGAAAATGATATGAGCGTTTTATCCAGAAGGCACAAATCCCAAAGGCATAATTTTTAAAATATATCATTATTTTTGAATCAGTTGCATAATTTGGGAAAACATGACTACTCATTCCTAAGCATTTGGATAAACTATAACGTTCACAACCTATTTTTTCCTCCCCTAATCCGCTCATGCCTGAGAAGCTGCATATATTAACTTCAAGACAAATGAAAGAAAAAAATAATTCCTCCCATGCCACGTTTTGAGAAGTTCCCGGTTTGTGAGCTTTTGGATCACATTACGTTGAATAATTCTTATTCAATGAAGGCTCTTGGTCAGAGGCCTTGTTTTAACAAGAGATGACTGACATGTGGGGCATGGATTTTTAAAACAATAGCAGAATTTGAAAAAGCATACAGGCATTGTGCAATGCAGTTTCCATCCTCTGCTCTACCAACATGGACTACAGCTCACACTACCATCCAGTGACAGCTTTAGCTGGGCTGCATTTCAGAATGACATTTCTTTGCCAGCTGATCATCTAATTGTTGGAGGAGTCAACCTGTTGTGCATACAAATTAAAGAGAAGAATCCAAGTAAATAAATTTAAGAAGTCATATTTTAAGGCTCCTTGAAAAAAAAAAAAAAGGTCCCATGAAGAGCCAGCAGTTTGGGTTATGAATCGTACAAGTAAAAGGTAAAAGGATGCCTTTCTGAAGGCTTCATTTAAACCTCTTGCCTGACACCAAATCTCTCAGTGAATGCTGCTCCTTCTACTTGCCTGTGCCAAAGCAGGGGTGACCTCAATGACTTGGTGTAACTGTTTGTTCTGTAACCCTCCATAAAGTTATTTCACTGCATCACAACTGAGCCCTGAGGCACAGTATCACAACCCACTTAAATACAGAGGGGATACTGAAATCCTGACTTCTTAAATGCAACTACCCAACTGAAACTCATTTAGAAACTCATTGGGCAAGATAAGCAATTCTGTTAGTTCCATTATAGGCTAAAAAACCCTCAAATAAAGCATAAGAAAAAGTTGTCAGAATACCAGTGGATTGTGCCTCTGTGGAGTGGATTTGAGTAGGTTATGGGATGAGAGAAAAGCCAGTCCTGCAGGGACACTTCTTGCAATGTCTCATGAAGCCCTGTCTGGGATATATTTCTCAGATTTAATGATTTTAAATTAAGGTTCTTCTCCAGCTTTTCTTTTTCACGTTACAGAGGGCAAGGTTATTTTTGTGGAAAACAAGGAGAAGATCCAGCATGAATCAAAGCATGAAGGCAGGTACAATTCCTTCGCTAAGTTTTGCAAGAAGACATTCCAAATGCCTACTGTGATTTTTATTTATTGACAACTTAAACACCGTACCTGTGGCAAAAAAGCTCCAACGTCATTCATATCCTCACAACAAAAAGCCTGCCTGAGAAGTATATTACATCTACTATATTCATTGAACAGGAAATTAAAGAGATTTTCTCAGCTCTCGATCCAAGAACAGAAGCACAAAACAAAGCTTATGCCAGATCCATCCATCAGCTTTGTTGTGAAGCATTTCCCATGCACAGCTCTATCCTCTTCAATTGAAATTATTGGCAGCATTTTGACAGAAGCAAGGCATGTGCCTGAAGAGTCTAGTCTGAAACTGTGCTTCATGTAAACAAGGGGGAAAAAAATCACCTCATTAGTAGATGGTTTAGAAAAAAGTGACAATGAACCGGATCTGGCTATGACACATCTTGGTTTATCTTCAAAGCTACTAGTGAAGGGCCACCTAACACCACCATGCTTACAAGCAGTCATGTTTTCAATAAGTGGAAAGAATTTGTATGAATAAAATCTGAAGCAGAGATGAACAAAGCCAATGAACTGAACAAAGGAGTTATTTACCAGATTGCTTTCAGTATCATCTGCTTTTTAGAAGGCTATTAGTGAAATATAACAATTTCTATAATGGAAAAAATTTAGAAGATTTTCAGTCTAATAATTTATAACACCCCAAACCTAATACTCCCTTAGCCTGAATGGAAATCACAGAAGTACTTGATGCATGTGAGTGTATCATTATTGCAGGGATCACAAGGGACCCCCTCTGAAGGGACAGTCTCTCAGAGTCATTTATTTTAGATGTAAGAAATCTTGTGTTCTTTGTAGCTCTTCAATGAACGGTCTGGTTTGCGGAATAGAGAAAACAGCAGAAGATTTTTGTCAGGGTTGACCCTGGCCAGATACCAGGTACCCACTAAAGCTGCTCACTCACTCTCTCTCTGCAACTGGAGGAGAGAGAAAGAAAAAAAAAAACCAGCTAGGATTTCATGAGTAGAGATAAGGGCTGGGAGAGGTCAGTGACTGATTACCTTCATGGGCAAAACAAGACTCAAAGGGGGGATAGTACTTATATTTATTACTAAGAGGATAAGAGCCAAAGAGTGAGAAAGAAAACAGTCTTAAAAAACACCTTCCCCCCCATCCCTCCTTCCTTCCACATTTTCCCTCCTCCCCCCCAGCAGTGCAGGGGGATGGGGAATGGGGGTTGTGGTCACTTGTTGTTTCTGCTGCTGCTCAGAGAGAGGAGTCCTTCCCCTGCTCCTGTGGGGTCCCTCCCACGGGAGACAGTCCTTAATGGACCTCTCCAGCGTGAGTCCATCCCTCGGGCAGCAGCTCTTCCCAAACTGCTGTCCCATGAGTCACTCCTCCATGGGGTGCAGTCCTTCATGGATGAGCTGTACTGATGTGGGTCCCTGACAGGGGCCACAAGTCCTACCCAGGAGAAACCTGCTCCAGCGTGGGCTTCCCTCTCCACGGGCAGCAGGTCTCCGGCAGGATCCCGTTCCATCCTGGGCCTCCCACGGGGTCACAGCCTCCTTTGGATATCCATCTGCTCCAGCACGGGCTCCTCCATGGGCTGCAGGAGGGTCTCTGCACCCCGATGGTCCTCCATGGGCTGCAGGGGCACAGCTGCTCCACCATGGTCTGCACCAGGGGCTGCAGGGGCCTCAGCTCCAGTGCCTGGAGCACCTCCTGCCCCTCCTTCGGCACTGGCCTTGGTGTCTACATTGTTATTCCCATGTTCTCACTCCGCTCTTCCCTCACTGGAATTTCTTCTGCGCAACAATCTTCTTTTCTTAAACATGTTATCACAGAGGTGTTACTATTGCTCTTAATTGGCTCGGCCTTGGCCAGCAGCAGGAAGTCCATCCTGGAGCTGGCTGGCATTGGCTCCAGGGGACAGGGGAAGCTTCTGGCAGCTTCTAACAGAAGCCACCCCTGTAGCCCTCCTCGCTACCAAACCCAGCCACAGAAACCCACTACACTCTCCATTTTACTATGTCCAAGAAGAGCAAACTGTACCACCAAACCCCTCTTCTGAGGACTGGGCTGACATTTGGCGGTGGGGGGGGATTCCAGGGAAGATGGGAACATCTACTGCTGCTTGTGACCACCTCTGTTCTTTATTTACATAAAGAACAGACTATCTTTGTAAATTTGTGAGGACATAAAAATTTGTGAGGCAGAGGATGCAGGTACATTAGGTCACAAATTCATCAGATTTTGCAGCAACTGCCTGTGCGCCTGTTCCATGGCTTACTGCCCTGTAGTTGCCTGGAGTGAGGACAACAACAACACTCACATTGAGAGTTACACACAACAGCTGACACGTGGCAATTTTGGTCCAAACACTTCAAAGTACAGCCACCACTTGAAATTGTTACTCCCTTCCCATCAAACAGTGATCAAAAAGTCTTAACATGCAATAAAAACTCTGCAATGGGCCCAAAAATATAACCTTCATTCCACATATGAATTCAGACTGCTATGAGTTAAACAAGCATATATAATAAAGATCTTATTTTTTTAGAAGGATACTAAAGCACAATTGAGTACTATCAGTCATCACACCCACACCAAAGTGGGTGCAAACCACTTCCTGCAACCAAAGACTCAATATGATTTTAGAGACAGAAACCAATTATCCACATTGAAACATGGCAAGGACAACAGCCTTATCTCCTCTAAATATAGAAGACTGCAACCCACATGTACACTTGTGTATCTTAGAGCAGTCTAGTAAGTAATGGAAGAATATTAGTCAAAATTAAGAGCAATTACAGAGGCTTAACATTATCTCACACACATCAAGAAATGCTAACATGACAGCAATGGTACGGAAAGTGAATCATTTAAACACGAAATCCATATGTTCCAGTTTGTTACTATAGAAAACAAATGTAGAATTTCAATTTACAAATGACATCTCTGAAGGATTTTTTTCCTCTTTTCTGTGGAATACATTAGACTGAAGGCACAGACCTAATTTGCCACAACTTAACCTATTCAGAATGAGATGTCATGCAAATAAGTTTTTGAGCAGCAAACTGCTTAACTATGCTAAACAAGTTACTGCATTTATTTACGTGATGTCGCAGCAAATTATGAAGGCTGACTCAAGTTGTCTGTTTGTTTTGCCGAGTTACGTCTGCTCTGTGTCTCACTCCTTGATTTAATTGAACTGCTGAAGATAATATAACTTATCACACAGACACTGTGCCATGTTGCTAGATTCTAGGTTAATTAACAGTAGCCTACAGTCACTGAATTTCTCACATGGTTAGCTACTTGGACCCTGTCTACTGTCTAGCTTCACTAATCAGCGAGTCTGGGAATTCTGCATTAGCGACAGAAAACACTGGCAACACAGGGAGCTTTTCAGTGCACAGAAAAAGAAAACACACAGAGATGGTAGGTAGCCTTTTCTTTGCTCTGGAATTAACCCGTTCCTGCACACCATGTGGCAAGGCTGCACGCTTGGCAAGCGTTCTGGTACACCAATTGGGGAAACTAAATCCAGGAGGCAGCTGCTCTCCTGCAGGACAGAAAGCTTGGGCTGCTGTTCCTCAAGCACTGCCAGCTAATGCGAGCAGTGGTGGCTGCCAGCCCTGACAGGCTCCTGTCTCCCACGGCTCTGCCTTCTCCTCCTGCTCTCCTGCACAGCACAAGAGGACACATGGCTGCATGGTGAACTAGCCCCATCCTACATAACAATTTGAGCTGCACTGGCTTCCCAAAAAGGCATGCAGCGTAGGTCCTTGAACCCGAGCACTAGTGGGGGATACAGCAGCAGTGTGAGCTGCTCCAGCAGCAGGCCATTCAGGTGCCCATAGGAATGGGCACAGGTTACAGCACATAATTTTTTCATACCAGTGCTACACTGAAGTTGACCTAAAACTAAGGATACATTTCCTTGATAATGCTTAGCCTTATGGCAAGCTGCCATGAGAGATTCTTTGCCAAACCACGTACTTCCACCACTTTCAGTGCCTCAGACCACACTTACTGTTCTGACCATGAACTAACCCCCCAAATGCTGACTTTCAGTCATCACTTACAGTGAGGCTCCCCACAATCATGTGACCACACAATCATTAGACCTGACTCAAAGGAGGTGGCAGCAAACAAAAGGTAGGGCTTGGAAGCTACCAGGACCCTGCTCTCAGCAGCCGCTTTGGATTAAACGCATCATGAAACTTCTCCCAAAGGTGGAGCTATACCATCAATTTAAGAGGAAGACACAGTTAATACAGCATAAATACTCCTGCCTCAAAACATCCTCCTTTTTTTAAAAATAATGGTACTTTCAGTTATTTAAACCTAGAGAAATATTTTTGTTTTTAATATTCCTCATTATTCTCCATAAAATACAGTGCATAAAAAGAAAGGTGCCGAAAGGAAAAACTGACTTTTATTGTTCTGATATTGTACATATTTACTCTTGGGTTAATCCTCAGCCAAGTTTAGACAACAAGTTAATCTATGTGTTCTCAAAACTTTGCAACAGGTCCAGAATTTCAAGTGATATAAAACTCAGTACCAAGCCCATCTTTTCCAAATGATAAGCCAGATATTCAGATGACGTAAACTTTGCATAGAGCTCATGACATTTGAAATCCACATGTATACAACTCTGAAGTTCACAGGATCTGCTTGCCATTTTCAGCTGCGAGGATGCAGGTTTTCAAGCCTTTCTCCACAACAATGGAAATTAAAATTCTCATATGGTTGTAAAATCTAGGAATTTAATAACAAAACAAACCATGCTGTAGCTATAGAAATTTTTATATAAAAATAAGGATGCTCAAAACTGTAAATGCAGTAACCATAGTTCCTTTGGAAAAAAACCAATTGGTAATGGCTAATGAAGGAGCAGACCCATGCCTACACGACTTTTCTAACTCTGGTGTATATCTGACTCTGATCCTTGAGACAGGATTTTGTGACTAGGTGCTTTGGTAGATTCAGACTATTTTTTGTTTATCTTAATATTCATCCATGCATCCATCCATTCATCTTAATATACATGCCTGCAATCACATGTAATGAAAATACACTGTTGTACTGAAGGGGGGTGAAGAGGGGAGTAGGAAAGAAAGGGACCTGGAAAGAGAAAGGGCGGAGAGAACAGAAAGAGATTACATGCCCTTCAACTGAAATAACCCAGAAGCAGAATTATGGTGGTCCTGCATGTTGGGCAAAGGGGTTCAGCTCCCAGACAAAAACTAATCACCTTTCTTAAGAATGCAAACAGGATCCCGTCAGATGCCCTTGATACAGCATAACCGAGGGGAGACAAGGCTGGTCTCTGTGTATTACTCAGTGCACAAGTATGTTCCCACTAGACTTAAATTTGATAGCTCATTCAGCACCATAAGACCTGCAAATCAGCCAAGGCCATTTGCTTTAAGACATTAATAGAGCCTTTAGTACTTTAAAATCTGAGCAAGCTCTGTGAGTGAGCCCAACCACAGGCCTGTCTCCTCCTCCTATGCACAGGTCTCTACTCCAGATCCCCATCCATCAAGAACTCTCTCTCTCCCTGGCATGCCCTCCACTGGCTGCCACAGAGTTTGGGGGAGTTACAGAAATACAGGACACTAACCAAGGATATGCTTTAAACACTGAAAATTATGTAACCTGAAATAGGTGGTTTCTCTATTTTAATTTTTTTTACAGTCAATTGTGATTACACACACTTTGCCTTATCCACAAGCAGCTATACTCACTATATTAAAAACTCATCTTCAATGAATATTCAAAACAAATGGTCTTTTTCTTTTATAAGAGCATAGAGGGGAGTATTGAGCTATTTTCTGCCTTCTGGGAGTGTGATTTTTGTTTATCTGGATATGGTTACAGATAGTTCAATTCTCTACAGTCCCTTTCAGTATCAAAGATTCTTTTATTTATCAAAAAATTAAAAGGCTCAAGCTGTGCATTTTGTATTCAGATAATCCCCCCCTCCCAATTTAATGTTTGTGAGATTGAGAGATCTCTAATTAATAGAATTATCTTGCACTTACATGGCTCATTCCATCAGAGGCTTTATAAATATTTTATTAAGCTCGCATTTTGAGAGGCACTAGATACACTGAGAGAGAGATTAAAACCATGTTAGCCATGCCTACTTATGAAAAACAGAACAAAAGGGAGTCACCTTTGCCCCCTTTGTCCATTGCAGCTTCTTTTTCAAAACAGTAAATACTGAGCAAAGACCAGCAGACTCTTAACATGAAGAAACACTGGGCAAGATCACATGCTAAACACATGAGAAAAAGAACAAATAAAAAATACCAGCATCACTGAACTGCAAAAAACCCAAGCTGTCCTGTTATGAGCTATAAGGGAACAAAATGTGAACTAATACAGATTTCCATTGATGCTTCTCTCACACACTTTTAGTATAAAGTGTGTATAAATCAGTACTGGTTTCAGAAAAAGTAAATGCCTGGTAATTGAATAGCCTTGTTCTGCTGCCTGACTCTCCTATACAAGCTCTGTGAGGAAGATTGCACATCTATGTGAATATGCTGGAGCAAAGGAAAGATATTGCAACCTTGGCTTGTCTGTTAGTTTTACAAAAGTGTTAGAGATAGATTAAACATCCTGATCCTCAAGCACTATACACAGAAGCTAGAAGAGCTAAAATAAGAATCACTCCCTAGATCTGCTGATCAGAATTACATCTTCCTGCTCTGTACTTATCATATCTACATAACTGCAGTACATAGATTTATGATACACGTAGATAAAACTTTATGTTAAATAAGGGAACATGCAGAAAATTAAACTTCTTTTGTCAGAAACTGCTGTTCCACTCCACCCTCACCTGCCCAAGAGAAAACTGTGACTTAGAGGTGTAAAGGCTGTGGTCCAGATCTGACTGAAGATGGAAATGGGGCATGCTAGTGGCAGTACAGTAACCTATCGATTGTTTGTCCAGTCTTCATACTTCTTTTACCACCAGCACCTGGACTGCTACTCTGTCAGCTGAGAGCATTGGGAATGGTGTGGTTTATAAAGACTGAAAGTAAAAAGAGGGGTCTGAATTATTTTTCCTCAACCACTCACAAACAGTGATTTTACAGGCTAAAAGCCAGAGGACAAAGATACAGCTGTTTGCTCTTTCTCCAAGGCCATGCTCAGTCATGCAAGGCTCCAACCTATCTTTAAATTTGCAAATACAGCTCAACCGAATTACGAAATTGGTTTGCCTAACCAGTTCACTTGCTCTTCTTGGCAAGTGAAACGAGCCATTTTCCATTAGTATCTCCCTATCATATCATCCTAGCATGAGATGTCTCTGTATGTGACTACAGCAACAATGTTGAGGCTTCTTTAACTTTATCATTCCAACAGGCATTGCAACGATACCAGAGCTTTCTCCTCTAATGCCCTTGTGATTTTCAGTCAGTAGTTTCAGTCCTAAATATGTTGACAAATCAAGGAGTTAATTTTCTTCTCAAAGCAGTGGCCATACTCTTTGTTAGAATACTATTGCACTATTAGAATAATAATATTTAATTATTAGAATAATACTTGAATTTTTAATGGTTTTTATTGATGAAAATAGGCTTATTTGTTCTAGACTTGCTTAACAGTCACCCTTAAAAAAAATCTGCTTTCACAATGTCTTTCAGTAGAAGATTAAGTGAAGGATTCAGGCAAAGTGGGGTGTCTACATAAATAATTCTGTGTTATGGACCATTTCATAATTTGAGGTACATATGAGAAGTTGGGGTTGGTGCTTTCCTTTCATGCAGTTCCTACCTTATCAAGGTGTTTTAAAGACATTAATGAAGTATTACATCATCCCCTTTACTGGAAGATTATTGTCAATAGCGCATTCTTTAAAGAGAAATAACACCACCCAAGAGTATAAAGTGAGCTGATGGCAAGGGAGGGGGGGAAGCACCAATTCCTCCAACTTAGGTACTGTATAAACTTTTAAAATTTATTTTAAAGAAATACACTTATTCATTTTCTAAATTTCAGGAGAATAAATTCACTGATTTTGAAAAATAACTAAGTCTTCAGTATACCCAATCAAACAGCAGCACATTTGCTGGACATATTTTGTTTCCCAGTTAATTTTTTTTACTCATTTGAGTAATTTACTTTCTTGTATTGTGCTTTTTATAGCACTTTTTAATCAACTGACTTAGTCTTTATTATTTTAATCTCTTAATCTTTGCAGAGCTAAAATCTCAAGGTGACTACTTAAAATGGCCACTACACAAACTGATAACCACTGTGGAAGATGCAAAATTCATGTAACCTATTCTCACAGGTCCTACCAGCCAGCTAGACATTACTGAGATATTTCAAAGTCAAAAGGAAAGATGCTTCCCCATCTGTCTTTTTCATTTGCATGTGCTTACAAAACCGCCCACAGCACCTGTGGCACCTCTGTGACCCACCCCTGTACAACATTTAGGGCTCTTCTTGTGTAAGCTACAGAAGCAATACAGAGTGAACACCACCAAGGAGGAGATATCTCCTTCAAGAGACAGTGGTAGAAATCTGCATAGCTGAAGGTCTTACTATTAGCAGTACTATCACCACTGCAAACAAGTTTTTTGAAAATACCTCCTGCTTTTACGAACAGGTCCTTTTGTGCAAACGCTGTGTAAGTCATCCCACTATGGATTTGCTGTTGCACCAATGCACACAAGAGCAGGAACTCGAGTAGAAAGTGCACACGTATGAAGGAAGAGCCAGAAATGGCATGACAGAAGCTAGACATGTGTCACATGTTCACTGCACAGTTTGATCCAGCTGCTGACAAAAACGACTCCTTATGCTCAGCTGACACCAAGGTGACACCATGGATTCAACTTACAGATTTCTAGAATTTTCACATATTCATTCTTATTTACCAAAAGACAGTTTTAAACAACAGGCCAGATTAGTTAGCTGCACAGAAAAGAAAAAAATTATACCAAATATTGTGGATACTAGAGGTCTTCAGTGTAAGTTTAAGATGTGTATCTTCCATTTTCAAATGGAAATACTAAGAATAGTAACAAAACTAATATTAAGAATACTAATACCCCAGGGCCCTTGAGGACAGGTGCTGCAGTAAAGCAAGCAACGGAACTGGGGATGGGAAAAGTGAGCCCACCACAACTTTATCACTCTACCTCACAATATGATGGCTTATATTCCTCCCACTGGAATCTTGTCAGATAAACAAACCAGCCAAATACTGCAAACAACAAGAAGGTGCTTTCTTCCCCCACCCCCCTAGAAGTGCTTCTAGCAAATCTCCTCTTTGCTCTTTCCCTTGTGGCTTCCCTACAAGGATGCAGGATCTAATAGGGCAGGAATGTTGACTGACAAGTCTCTAAATGGACTAGAGGAGCCAGGAAAGCTGGTCTGCTGTCAGTTTTTCCTACACATACTTCACTCTAGCAGAGGGATATCCCAACAGACTGAGCACAAAAGAATTTGTGGCTATAGGTCTCAGAAAAAAAACTCCAAAAAAATACAGCTACTAACACGGCACTGATGGACCATTCAACCAAAGAACTGTAAGACTTGAGGCCCATCATATGTCTTTTTATGGAAAAGGTCTTTTTCACCATTAGCCTTATTGTTATATGTTATTTCATATTTAGCTGCTAAAAACCCCTGTAACATTTTAGACTACAACCAAAAAATGTGTATTCTAAATAAACGTGCTCTTCATAAGAATACTTCTCATTTTCGAAGTTCTTCAAGAGTGAAATTTTCATGAAGTTTTATTAAAATCTTTTCAGCTGTAATTTCACAGCAGCCCTTGTTAACCAGTCCAGAGTATACTAAAAATGACATGTTTAGGACTGCTGAGCATTTACATGAGTCTGCAACAATAACACTGAAGAGCAGAAGAATTAGTTCAAACATTTCAGCACGTAAAAACAGTTATGCAAATATACAAAGAATTCTATTTTCCTCTGAATTGCAAGCGACCAAAAACCCAGTTGCTGAATGATGAAAGAAACAGGCCTGCTTGCTTCCAATTTGAGCAAGAAAATATCAACAAAAAACCACACAGCAATTACAACTTCTAGCATATCTCTCTGAACGGCTGGGTAGGCATTATAAAGCCTTGCAACTGCAGCAATTCAGCAAGCTTTCTGGAAGGAAAGAGGGGAGAAATGCTAATCTGTTTCTAGAAATCAGCTGTGTGACGTGTGCCTCCAATTAAGTGGGGTTGCCTGAGTGATCCAGCATCATTTGATGATATTTCTCAATGTGTCCTGATGTACTGTGACACAAGCAGAAGAAACAACTTCCCCTGTTTCCACCACAACCTAATACTTTTGACACCAGAGAGCCTTTTCATACTTCCCCTTAAACTGTTACTAAAATTTCAGCACAGCTTTAGTACAGGGTCTGATAACTGTGCTCAGCGTGGCAGGAAGGTATCACACAATCATTCAGAAAAGGGGCAGTTTCCTTGTAATTTAAATATAGAAAGATTTTTTCCTTCTTCCTCTTTTCAAGAATTTCAGAAGAGAGATAAGGAAACCTTACAAACTGACAGGAAACAGAAACACAAAAGGTAGAAGTCCCTAGATTTAAAACAGCTATAAGTTTTTCAAGTGGTAAGAATAGAGAGACGTAACCCAACTCAGTGATTTTGCCTGGTATTTGCTTACAAAATACCTTACAAAAACACCTTACAAAAACAATGGACAGTGTTTGGTTAAAGCCACACCTGTGGTCTGTTATGAAGAATGGTTTAAGAAACCCAGTCCCTTCTTTTTGGGATTTTCTATGCTCCTTCAGAAGGCTGTGCCTGGGTCCTGGGCAGCAAGGAAGCTCTCAAAATCAGCTCTGTGCCCATCTGAGCCAGCTCCTACTGCCCTGAAGCTCCATGGTGGACACCGTACCAGAACTACCCGAGCCACAGATACTCAGAACATAAACAGATTATTATTGCAGCCTCAAACAGGGCACTTCTCAAGGGCTATCAGACCTTCACTGTGCACAAAAATCATTCTGTGTTTTTGTTTGTATGGACAGAGTTAAAGAAAAAAGCCTGCACCCTGAAGATCCAGCTTCCTTCAACATACCCTGAAGAGTCTCCTGTGCCATGAGAAACTAATTGCATGTATTAGGAAAGCCTGTAACTTTGGCTTTTTCCACTGTACATCAAAAAAGCTATGTTTGATTTTAAAGCACATACACTTACAAATACTGAGGGAATAAGCTACAAACAGACCACACAAGCTGTTCCAGCCTTCCACAGAAGTCTGGGGTTTTTTTAAGCATAAATACACAGCCACCTCTTCGGTTTGCCCTTTCATCTATTCTGGAACACTTCTTAACACACACTTCATTTCCTAACTAGCTGATCATATACAAGTTTTGGGTTTGTAGCTTTAAAGCACTAAAAAAGATGAAGGTAAAACACAACCTTGATCCTGGAACAGAAGTCAGCAAGGATATTGTGGGTGTCTCACAAGTCACAGAGCTGGGAAGAAAGAAGCCTGTCCTGACCCTGTGTTGAAACCTGATCTAGTTAAAGAGGCACATGGATTACCATTTATAGCATTTCTCTGGGGCTGGAGTGAGGGGTAAGAAGGGCAGCAGACAGCTCTCAGTCTGGTTGCATGAGCCACTGGCTGCCAACCAGGTTATAAAACATGCAGATGCTGGGCACCAAGGAAGGATGGCTTTCCTCCCCAAAACAGTGTACCCTCTACACCACTGCTGTGTTAACCATTCCAAAAGTGTACGTGCCTTCAGGAGAACAGCTGTACTGTTTGTTCACAGGCTGGGAAAAACGGATAAAAGATGAGACCAGGAAGAAAAGGCAGACAGATTTTTGTCTAACCCTTCAGTTAAATCCCAGAATTGGTGAAGATACATTTACATGGCCATGCAAGGTACTGCTTTGCTCCCAAAACCAACATGTACATAACAGTATGCAGTCCAGTTCTCAGTGGGTGAATTCATTGAAATTATTCTTTCTATTACCACGTTAACTTTGCCAGCTAATGACCTGTCTCAAAGAACAAGGTAAATGTCTCCAAGCTGCAAATTTATGACCCTGTGACAGACAGGTGAATGTCCTCAAAAAAATCTAGTCAAAGTAAGTTTGTCTCTTTCTCCACTATGGCAAAGGTAACAGCACCAGATTTTAGAACTATGAAAAAGCAAATAGCAGTTTTGATGCTACCTTCGTCAACAAAACAAAATATTAAAAAAATAAAATGAGTCATTCCTCTCCAACAAAACTACAGATATTGCCACTTTCACAAAAAAAGCTTTCTGTGACATATTTTTGGTGTTCAGCCACTGTCTTGGTTAACTACACTTTGTCATGAGCTGAAAACAAGAGTATCCCTCTCCTCTTACTGGGCCTAAACAGAATGGAGGAACCATGCATTCACAAGCAGTCCCAAGCAGGATACCTCCTCATCAGGCATCCTTTGCACTCTGACAGAACAGAGCAGCTTACACAATCATGCCCCTGGGTCCACTAGAAAATCCTGAGCTTTCTTCCAGACAGATCAAACAAAACAGAGAATGCTACACAAATGCTAGGCAGTCTGACCTTCCTCCCTCCCCCTTGGCCTTCATAACTGAAGAAATATCCTAAGCTGCACATGTAAACCAGCACTTTGTATAAATGAAGCTAGTGGTTTAACAGACAGAGTACCCCTTATATAGGCAGAAATATCTCTTTAAAACTGTAAGAAGTGTAATATGATATTCTCTTATCTAATTAAAATAATATAAATTGTGTACAGAAACCAACAGCTCTAGAAAAAGGAACAGAATGGCATCCTCCATTTGTCTCCACATGATGTAAAGGTCTGTTCTTAGAGCTAGAAGGTTAAATTGGTCTGCAATTTAACATTTATTCTTCATTCTATGGGCTAGGATGGCCAAAAAGGACACCAATTTGTGCCAGTCAAGGGCACTTTTTCCTGAACCAGATAGCTGTTCATAAGAAACTGGTATGAAATCCCCAAATTCGTATTTCCCCCAGGCCTCTAAAGGGCCATTAGATGCATTAACTTTCATCATAGAGGGGTGAAAGAGGGAGAGACACCACAGATCAAGGCTGGACTATGACCAGCAATTCTGCAGGAACAGATTCCTATTTCTGCTCTTTGACTTATGAACTGCCTTCGTTTGATTTATTCTGAAATCCTCTCATATAAAGGAAATATATATAGAAAAATTAGCTGGGTTAGGTGTGAGCTATATTTTTTTTATATTACCCAAAGTATCTGCATGGCCAAACTTGTAAAAACCCCATACATTTCTGCATCACCACACATTCTAGAAAATATAAACTTCCACTAATATCTAGGCAAAGCTGGCAAAACATAAGGATGGAGACTGATGAAGCTAAGAGAAGAGAAACATACAATCACAGAATCAAAGAATACCTGAACTTGGAAGGGACCCACAAGTATCAATAAGTCCACCTCTCTGCTCATCAAAGAACTAAATCATATGACTAAGAGCATCATCTGGATGCTCCTTGAACTCTGACAGCCTTGGTTGTGACCACTTCTCTAGGTGGCCTGTTCCAGTGATTGACCACCTTCTCAGTGAAGAACCTCTTCCTAATGTCCAGTCTGAACTTTCCCTGATACAGCCTCATTCCATTTTCCTGTGTCCTATCACTGCTCACCCTTTCCAAGGGGAAATTAGCACCTTCCCCTTCACTGCCCCTCTGGAAGAAGTCGTAGATAAAAGAAAAAAAATAAGTATAAAAATCTAGACTGATACAGTACCATTCCCACGTTTATAATTTATCAATTCCTTTGATTTAGGGTGCTTGTGTCTACAACACAAATCTATGAACAGAGAAATGCTGTACTCCCTCAAGAAGCAATATGCACCTGTCCCAGAGCACAAGTAGGCAGGTAGTTTTTTAACTTAGTTAATACAAATGAAAAACTAAAACAGCAGGACTCTGCCTCTAAACATGTTGTGACCTGAACTGACAGAGAAAACTCCTCAGACAACAGGGAAAAACTATTTGGGAACATTATTGCATGGAATAACATATTTCTGTTTTTCCAAGTAATTCAGAAAATTTCAGCCAGTCTGAAGAGATGAACTTTGGAGTTCATCTCCTGGATCCAGCTGGGATCTTCAAAATACCTATGTGCAATTTGCATGCATGAATGCTGCATGCATGCATTGGTTTAGGGATAAACACATGAACTATCAACACGAGAAATCATTCTCTTGCTCACCTCCTCTACAAAGGACCACTGCTATGAAAGTTCTGTTAGGATTCTTGTACGTGGGTAAGAACATATGTAGGGGGGAGGATACACACTGCCTGCAACCCCAGAGAGGAAAGCTTACTGAGAAGGGTAAAGCAGGGAAAGATGGCCTCTCCCTGTTCCATCCTTGCCTTTGTAGATTCACTACGTTATAAAAGCATTTGCAAGCACAGTTACACTGAGGAAATCTGTAAGTGAGACTTAGATCTCATTGCCTTGCAGTGAATTATAAGGGCCCTTCAGAAACAGATGCTTCTGAAAATTTCACCTTGCAAACACAAGTTTTTACAATCTCCATGCAAACTGATTAGGCAGCACTCTGAGCACTTGGAGCCATGCCAACCGTCCAGGTTCTGAGTCTCCAGGCAGTGCAGGTCTCAGGTCAGCTACTGGATTAAAATCAAAACTGGCCCATCAAAATTGTGGATTCCTGTGCTCAGAGCACTTGTGTGATGGCTGCCTGCTGTGACCCCTTCAGGATAGAGCTGGCAGGACTAGCAACACTCTGCTTCCAGCTGAGACAGATTTGTTGACTCTCCAGGCTGAAGATTTCTTAGAAAGGTGAAAGGCAAAGTTTGGCTTTTGAGGTTTATACACCAGCTCTCGCAGCAGATGTTCCTGTCTTCCATGAGACTTAATGTCCCATTCCTACTGCTCTCCTCCCCTCTAAAGGGCAAGGATGTTCATTAAGCAGTAGGTAACAGTAATGCACAACACCCTGCCATGCAATACCCAACACTCATCTGCAGCAATGACCTCCACCTTCAGCTTACCTGTTTTATGCACTGCAGCCGGTCATTGGTCTGCTGTATGTGCCTGTCCATAGAATTCATTTTGATTGTCTCCACTTTCTTCTACCTGAAAGCCATTAAAATCCCTCGATCTGCAAGACAAAAAGGACAGTAAAGATCACTGAGCATAGTCCATACACACACTTCTACCACCTTAACAGTTGAACCGAGCCGCTTGCAAAAAACCCCTGAGCACACTGGGAGATAAAATAATAGTAATCCAAATAACAATGACAGCCTGGCCTTTGCAAGGACAAGGGCATGGGGATTCTTCCTAATCTTCCTCTAAGAGAAAATACCTCCCATAAATATTAAATGAATCAGATATGGCAGAGTATTACATAGCCAAAAATAGCACAAAATGTGTGTCGTGAAGAATCTGGATTTCCGTATTGAAAATAAAAGCAATGGGTACACTTTGGACTCTCCTCCAACTAGCAGATCTATTTCATGAGCCCTTGAAATGGCTGAGATGACAGTGCAGGAAGGACTGGGATTCACAACTCAGCCCAGACTTTCAAAATGACTAATGGCCAGATGCACAAGCCAGTATATATGGAAGAGGCCTGACGTTCAAACCAAAGGGATGAGCGGTTCCTGCCTTCTAGAAAAATTGTGTTCTTTAAGGTAACTATAGCCAAACAAACTACTTGTTACTTCTGGAAAAACATGTCCTGCAGTCTTTAGGTCCATTTCTAAAAAACCTCTGTAAAAAGGCAAATTAAAGCTTTCCTGTGACTTTAAAAAAAGAATCTAGAAAATGGAAATGAAGGCTCGGAGTGGTGTTTGGAGTTTTAATTCATGTTGCTACAGCTGTATGAAATCATCAAATGAAAACTGGCAGCAAGTTATAATGATCTAAAGAGCAAACTCGCAGTCCTCTGGGTCCACCACTGATGCTCCTCATGCCGAGCAATGTTTGTGGACACAGCTTGGTACACACCAGTGCCATTGAGATGGGCCCTGCTCCACATACTCATTAAATCGTTTTCAGAGCCATGCTTTACATCACACTCCACGATCACACCTAAGTGGCTCTTTGTCAAGATAACAGTGTGTGTCTGGAATCTAGAACCAGGCCTGCGAGATGAGGAAGCGATAGGCGCTAACTCAGCACACACACATCCTGCCAAATTCGCCATTTCCCTCTCTCTTATCCCTTCCTTCAGATTAAGGTAAAGGGTTGGCCACGGCACAAACAGCTCTACTGATCTCAAAGGCAGGGATGGCCAGAATGCCCCTCAAACTTGGACCAAGAACAAGACACTGAAAGTTCAAGTAAGTGTAAGCAAGGCTCTCAGTGTGGGCATGGTTTGCATTTCCCCCCTCTTGCCTTACCCTGTGATTTTCCTTTAGTGGCAGAACAGCAGATCATAAAGACACCATAAACCAACAACTACTCAACTGTTTCGATCCATAATTCATATTACTGAATGGTTTGTAATGTGACTTCTACTTATGTATGTCTTGAGTAGAACTGCATGGGACTCTTGACTCTACCTAATAAGCTGACCAGATTCAAGTGTTTTTTTTCTAGAATTCACTTCTCCAGGGCACAGAGATGTTTCACACATATATATGTATACTCTGCTGTTTCAGTCACTTTCATGGCATCTAAAATGCGAATTAGAATGTACATACTGTACATTTGAAACTTGAAAAAAAATGCCTAAAAATTCCCATATCCTTTTACTGGACAGACTGGTACAGTCTAAGAAGTTGTATCCTTACTTTAATGAACAGTGAGCGGACACAGATTCAGAAATATATACCCAAATGCCCTATTTATATAGAAGTCTATACCAGCACAAGCAAGGTCCCAGACTCACACAGAAACCTCTATCTCATGAATCTCTTCAGGGGCACTGAGCGGTTTGTTATTCAGAGCGCTGTTCATGACAAAACTATTTTCCACTCCCCCCATACACATAAGAGACAGCAAATTTTTCAGATAGTTGTTCGATTAGAGAAGCTGGCTGCTCACCACTCCTGTTACACAACTCAACATCTCTTCAGTTAAACAATTCCAGGACTACTCAACCCCCTGGAGGAAAAGAGTGTTCCCCATGGTGGGAACCCTGACTGCATGACTCTCACAACAAGACAAACTCCAGACCACAGCATCCGTGTGCATCCCAGACACCCAAGCCGCCTGAGATTTCTGTACCTAGCTGATAATGTTCTTCCATGGCTTCTGCTGGATTAGTCTCAGGGAAAGAAATCTTTTCTGCTAGACAGGTCTTATAACAGCAGCTCAAGCTCCTCACCTCCACACTCTAGACACAAGAGGGTTCAATAAAGCACTCCTGTCAATAAATTATAATACTTATGAAACAGAAGAGCCAGTTTCACATACAAGTATTATCTTTTGATTATGCCACTGCCACCTTCTCAATAGCAAATGCCATCCGAAGGTCCTTCAGCAAATATAAATTGATACATTTTATTAAAAGCCAGTAACACAGTCTTATCTGCCTGTAAGACCCCCAAACAGACCCCAGTAGTCATGAAGTTTAATCTCTCAGTGGACAGCAGAGGTATTTATCAGGAGATAAAGCTAGCCTAGACATGACACCACTTCAGCAGTGATCCATCTTACAAGCCAGGACACATTATCTGCATTTTAATTGAACATCAGGACAGATGGAGAAGGGCATGCTGAAAACAAATATATATACATGCACATAGATTTCTCTTGAAATATTTGGAGAGATACAAACTGAGATACTTTTTTTTTTTCTTAAAGAAAGTAATGGATTTTTTAATTGTACATGTAATGCCATCCCAACTGCCTGCCCTCCAGTTAACCATAAACAAAATCTAAGGTTGCTATCAGCTACCTGAACCACAGCTATTGTATTGCTGTACTTGTCCAAATTGTCATTTCTCCCACACAGCATAGCTTCTCAAAGCCCATCTGGAAAACCAGAGGGCAGACTGCACAAAAGTAACTCACTTAACTGAGCAGGAACCCGACAGGGCTCTTGGAGGCAGGACTGAGAACACAATCCCCTGCTCTCCCACACAGACAGGCCATAAATTTCTGTAATAAGCTGATCTAATTTAGTCTCCAAAATAGTTTTGCTTTTAAAACCCAATGGCTCCCATTGAAAGGTGCTCTCTGACTCTCACCCTTCCCCTAGTAGCTAGAAGTATTTTCACTTCCATACTCAATTCCACTTGTTCTCACATCACTAGCACTCTACAGCTCTATCCTTGCCCTGCCAGGCTCCCTCTGCCTCTTCCCCCACACAGCATGGATGGACGGACACCCAGCAGCCCTTTACTGCTGACAGTTTGCTACTTTCACAGCCCAATCTCATTTATTCTCTTCTGGTCAGGAGAAGCCCCTCAGTCCACTAACTCCCCTGGACAGTAAACATTTGATGCATGAACCAAACAGCCAAAATTGTACATGTGAAGCCTCACCACACACAATGACATAACACGTGGTATTTGAAATTCCCCGCCTCACCGCCGCAAGACTCATCATCTTTATCTTTCTCTCAGACCCATCATAAGAGCATCAAATAGAGTAATTTTTTTTTCAGTGAGCATACTGGCTCTAAGTAATTTCTGCTATAAAAAACGCTGAGCCTATTAGTGGAAAACCATTATTATCTGGAAATTACTCTTTCATGGGCCTCAGCAAGAATTAAAAGATTAAATGTGGAAAGTGAAAATTATCATATGGATCTGAAATTTCACCAAGGCAGAATAAGCATTTTGACACCAGACCATTTTGGCTGGAAGAAAAATAACAGCAGAATTAAATTTCCAGTAACTATACCTACTACATGGGGATTGCTGTACTCTGGCCCGGTTCCCCACATGCACATCCACCTGCTGAAATTTAAAAAAAATGCCCTTTCTGTCGATCTCATGCTATTTTAAAAGTAGCAGCAAGATCACCTTACTTGAAAATAATGGTACTTAAGATACAGAAAGGCCGGCAGGGCCAAGTAAGAGCAGACTTCCATTCGGTTAAGTGCTGTGCACTTATCAGGTCACAAGTGAAAACGACTTTGCAGGGTCTCTCGCTGGCCTGTGGTGTCCCTGCATTAGAACCCACGCTAAGATTCAGCCGCTGTGAGCAGCTCGAAAGACAGCAGGGGATGTTGCTGATCAGGATTAAGGGTACTGGCAGAGCGGGATAGAGAAGGGAATTTTACCCACTGCTTTGTAACAAATCCCCTCTGTTTGGTGCACACATTAGCTGGGAAGGTTGTACGCTACTGCTTTACATGCTAAATGCATCCAGTAGGATAAACAAAAAAAGAAGTGTTCCCACCACCTTCTGGTTAATTCAGTAATAAAAAGCCCCACTCTTCTACTATCTTTTCTGAGGCAAAGACCCAATCTCCCTCTCTTATTAAAAAAAATATAAAAATTTATATATGAATTATTCTTTGACTTCCTTCTTCCCTCCCCTCTAGCATTGCGAGTTTATAGCCCTAGGCAGTAATTAAAGAGGCCTCATTTACATATTTATGATGTCTCAAAAATGGAGAATGCTTTTTTTTTTAAAGGAACAGATGTATCGACCTGTTAGCCTTTTTTTTAACCCCAAACATACTGATTTTTTTTTTCTTAAACCATTACAACAAAACCCTCTTCCATATTGAAAATAGAATTAAATCATGCAGTGGCTCTATGAAGCAGAATTTCACAAGCTTCTGCTACACTCTGTGTTGGTTGAAAGTTCAGGTTAGAAGACTGCAATTATTGTATCAGAAACTGAACTTCCAACTAACACAATTAAGAAGAACAATTTAGTAAAACATGTTCCCCACCAGTTCCTAAGGCAGCATGAAGAGCCTTCTAGGGGAAAAAAAAAGTAAATAAAAAAAAGCCCAACATTTCAGCACTGCTTCAGAACATGTCTAAAAATGCAGTTTGAAAGTTAGTGTGGATTCAGTTCTGCTCTGCGATGACCTCTCCTCATGGCCAGAGCTGCCATCCACAGCGAGAGCTCTTTCACACTAGGACCAATGGACCACAGAAATCTGCTCACCTGCAGCCAAGAGAGACCTGAATCACCACTGAAACAGGCCCAACCTTCTCCCTGACTTTAGAGACTATTCATGAAGTGCTTTCAGTGAGTGCCCTCAACATCTGGGCAGAGGTGGAGCTGAAGTGGAACTCACTGGAAACATGTCAGCTGCTGCCCAGCCCTAAGCACTGCCACCCACTCCCTTGCCTCAGCAACACCATGCCATTCCTTCAGAAATCAAGTTTCTAGCAAATAACCTTCCCACCAGAAATCCATTTTGAGGGCAGAGGAGGAAAGGCAGCCCTTGCCAGGAAGCAGGGTAGGCTGCTGTGAGCAGTTCTCAAGGTCAGCAGCACAGCATTACTCAGGTCTCCATTTCCACAGGGGACCAGCACACTCCCAGCCACTTTGCGGCTGCTGGACCAGACAAGATCTAATTTGGAGCCACTTCGGACCACTCAGTGGGAGAAGGACGTGAAAAAAAAGACACAGGAAATACCATTATCGGTTAAGAAATTCTTTTTTTAACAGCAGGTGAGAAGGGGAAATGAAGAGAAACCATTCCTTAAGCAGGGATTCAGCATAGCAGCTCTAATCACCCGCATCCCCTCCCACCACAGCGCACAAGTCGGTTAATGCTATTTATTCAATCAGCTGAAAACTAACAATTTCCTGCATGTCTCCAGCATGCTGGGGGGTCCTAGGAGAAGGCAGACAATCTGTATCTTCTAAGTGACTTTGATCAAGCCAGAAGCCAGGCGGGAGCGGGGCCGGGAACCGGGAACCGCCGACCTCCCGCCCCCGCGCCGCGCCGCCAGGGGGCGCCGCAGGGCCGCGCCACCGCCCGCGCGGGGCCGGGGGAGCCCGGAGGGAGCCCGGGGCTGAGGGGACACAGGGAGAGGAGAGCGGGGATGAGGGGACACGGGGAGAGGAGAGCGGGGCTCAGCCTGCCCGGGGCTGAGGGGACACGGGGAGAGGAGAGCGGGACTGAGCCTGCCCGGGGCGGAGGGGACGCGGGGAGAGGAGAGCGGGGCTCAGCCTGCCCGGGGCGGAGGGGACGCGGGGCGAGCAGAGCGGGGCTCAGCGCTGCCCGGGGCGGTGGTCGCCGCCGGCCCCTCTCCTGCCTCTGCGGAGGCTGCCGCGTCCTGTCGCCTGAAAGCATGGAAACCTCAAGGAGCCGGGTCCGAACCAGCCCAGCAGCTCCTGGGAGCCTGTCGCCTCCAGTGATGGATTTAAGAAACATCATTTCCCTCAGCGCCCCGTCCTGGTGGTAAAATGTGGCTGTCCAGAGACGAAAACCCATCTAAATCCCACTTGACATTGTTCTTATCATTAAACGTATTCGTTGTTTTCTTGAGCTATCGGAACATATCTCCGGGTGTACACACAGGTTTAATGCTATTAATTGCATATAATTGCATCAATTCTCCTCCCCAGCCTCCGCCGGTGCCCTCCCGCGGCACAGCCCCGACAGCCCGGGCACAATGCAGCTCGGCACGTCTGCACTCGCAGGCACAGGCACACGGCTCACACAGCACCGAAAGGGCTCTAAGCCCGCTTTTCAGTGCGAGAATTCTCAAAGATGCTCTCAGAGATCATCTGCTGAGAAAAGTTTAGTATCTATCCACGACAACTAATTTATTTCCCCTACTAGTTATGAAACAAAAACAAAAAAAAAAGAGGTATAAAATGTCAGGTGAAAGGCTGTTTTCATCATTAAATACTTGAAAAAGGAAGCTGTTTTAATAAAGCTTTATTTACCATTAGCTGCTAAATAGCTACAGCCTTTGGCTTTCAGCTATTAAAAAGGGCCAGATGTGAGACAAAGCAGTGTTTGTTATGCTGGGTGAGGAAGAATAGATATTTGTGCTGTGCTGCTTTCCATTGTTGCTCTACAAATGTGCAGTAATCCCCAGAAGACTTTCTATCATCTTTGATTGTGAGAGGGGGGAAAGCGAGCGAGCGTGTGTGCGTGCGCACACCGCCCGGCAGGCACAGCTCCGCCGAGGTGGGAGCAGGTTCTTGTAATTTATGGTGGCTTGAGCTGCAAGGGCTGGCAGTTTTCTCGGGTTTAAGGAAGCTGTTTCCACAGCCGTGTGCTTGGGAACGTTTTCATATACAGAGCCTATTATATGCAGGCATGAACAGCCAGCCGGATACACACAAAAGCAAACCCACACATGCTTTTGAAAAAAAAGACAGCATGACAGCTTGCATAAGCAAGCCTGCTGGACTCCTCTGGGAGGAGGAGCGGCGGTGCACACAAGTTGTTCAATCATGAAGCACATCTGCACCCTGATTACAAAAGCAAAGGTGGTCCGGGGCTAGCTGGAAGCAAGCACATACACAGCATTGGGATATGACCTATACTTAAAGTATAGACATAAAAATATTTAAAAAAACCCTCACTGTATAAGAATGGTGTTGCAGAAACATAAAAATATCACACCTCTAGCTAAGGAGAGTGCTCCTTTGAGCCTGGACAAGTTGGTCTCTAGCCAGCACTAACCATTAAGCACATGAACTGCCTCCTGCACCAGCAGCCCTCACCTCAGCCTGCTGGCTCAAATGAGTGGTTTCCTCAGACCGAGAGCAGCATCTGCAGATCACAGTTTCAGGTAATTGCCCTGCTGCATGCTTATATTACAAGGTTGGTTTCCCTGCATTCCAACTAGCTCCTAGTGTCATCAGCTCTGTCAGCTTGTTACCTTTAGGGAGAGCAAGGAAAAGGGACACTGCAGTTTAAAACAGCAAGAGGTAATAACACAAAATTAAAGGCAAAAGTGTGTAGAAGTGTGCTACTGGGGAGCCAGGGCTGACAGACCTGTTATAGTGCTCTCAGAGGCTTTGCACACTCCAATATAGACAGATCTGCTAGAACAAACATTGACAGTTCCACAGCAGAACCCACTGATCCAGTGGTTTATTATATGTACTGTAGCTTGCAGGTAAGAAATACTAATCCTCATTGGGACAGCTGCAAGTAAATGAGCCATCCCTAAAAGCTTGCAGGGTTGCACTCAAATCATTTCATAACCAGTGTCCCTGATCACTCATACAACAATGCTTTAAAAAATCCCTCCCTGATAAACTGCCGATCTCTAAACCAAAGCAGAATCAAGCACCTCTTCCCACTTTCAGGGCTCAGTGGCAGCATTGCAGAATAAGTCAAGTGAGCCTAAGAACTGAAAAGGATTTGCATTCTAGCATGTGATGCTTGCTTATTTACCTAATGAAAGCCTGTTTCTTTCAAAGGTTCTGTGGAAAGATGTGAAGTATTTGCTGAAAATTGTTTGTGTTTGCCTACCAAATATTGCAACAGGCCTGTGGTGTTGCTAACATTACCTGGCTTACACACCCTTCTAGGGGCTGAGTTTATAGAGCTGCAACAAAGAATGTGTATGAACTGTCAACTTTTTCCTGCTCTTGCTAGACTTTATCAGCTACTAAAGACAGCCAGCCGGTTTGGACATATGTTATTTGCTTAAAACCTGAAAGATGAGCTACAGAAGACAACCTAATATAAGCATTTCCTAAAGGCTTAGAGGAAACAGGAATGACCCAACCAAACCGTACAAAGATGGTCTCAGAAGGAGGAGAAAAGAAGGACAGAGATGGCACTAGCAGCATATATTTTAAACAATTTAACAATAATCTATCAAAAACTGAAGATGCTATTTTGTATTTGCTATGCTCTGATAACATCTCTCTTGAACCAGACAGCCTGCTATATAACAAACAGAGGTCAAAACCTCTTGGGCCAGCCCAAAGAAATGCTCCTAGCAAGAAACATCTCAAGCCCACTGTGAATTAGAAATGAGAAGGATTTACATTCTGACACTGAATGCCCTCTTACTTATCTGATGAAACCAGGCATGTTTTGGAAGTTGAACTGTAGCATTTGAAGGAAATTGCTGATTTCTTCTAGTGATATTGTGCCATCACAACTTCTATTCCTCATTACTGGGTGGCAACAAAAAAAACATAACAATCCCCCATCCCCAAACTATATTGCACCAAATAAAGGAATGAGCACAGATTTGGACTCCTTTTTTTCAGTAAGTTTAGCCTTGTAAAAAAGGCATATAGTCCAAGTGGATGGTAATTTCTCTTTATAGTCTATAAACATAAGATTTATTCACCTTTGCTTTCATTCTGTGAGAATTAAGAAACTCCTCCCAAGACCAAGGATTTCTGATAAGCCACAAGGGAAAGAATCATTCCTCTGGAGAAAATCACTCAGGGAGAGGGAAGGAGTGAAAAAAGAAAAGCAGCATTACCTCAATCAACAAATTCTCTGGAGAACAGAGCAACTGAATAGCTGCCTTGGGAGACAGGCTCTAATAACTTTTACTTCAGCCATTATTCTGGTCATTTTGAGAAAATTTAAATATTTACCACACTTCCTCAAACAGAAGCAAAATAAATTCCAGGAAGACCAGCAAAACTTGTAAAGACTAAATACAGATGAAGTAAGGTTGGATGGCTGTGAATTTTTGTGGCCAGTGAAACAGCAATCACTGGCAGCCAATTATATTGTTAGCACTGCTTTCAGTGGCCACCCAAATGTGTCTTCTCACAAACTCTCCAATTCCTTTGAATTATGACAATTTGGTGCTAGGGGGTGCCATTTCTTTAATGTAATTTTAACTAAAGATACTGGGCATCTAGACAAAACAAAACTACAGTTTTGTTAAGGTCTATAATCAATTTTATTGTCTTCATTTTAAGGCAAATTCACCCATATTAATATTTCTGGACCTGTGGAATACATATCAAACAACAAGGTATTTGGTTTTATGGAACTGTCCTGCAGACAAATGTCCAGTATTTCAAGTCACCACCAAATCCTAAGGTATAAGAAACCTTGTTGACAGTCCGAGTAAAACAATACCAGATTGAACAAGCAAATCAAGTGGTTGTGTGTCCCTCAAGGAATACTCTCCTGTACATATGCAATGAAGCATTGTGTGAATACAATATATTGGGAGACTTGAAATGTGACTGCTATTAATATTACTCTCAACAGCTAATATTCAAGTACCTGAAACACAACCAAAGGGTCAGATTCATTGCTACTGAAACTTTATCAAGGAGCCCAGAAATATTTTTGACACCCTAGAGTTGATTTTGAAAACAACGTAATTTAAAAACCAGTTGCAACTGCAGCGCCTTCATTCCAGTACAAAGCTGCACACATCCCTAGTGTTTGACCATCTGTAATACAGTCATGCTTTTCATGCTAAGTGCCCATAATTCCACTAAGGCAGAAATTCTTCTACACACCTAGAAGACGAAACACTGCAGGAGCTTTATACAACAAAGCCTGCTGCCTTCAAGAAAGATTTAAACTGAAATATCCATGATCCTCTGCACTGCCCCATTCTGTTTTCTCACTATCTTATCATTTGAGAGGACCTTTATATCTAGAAACTGGCCTCTGAGAATTGCCAGTGTCCCGAACCTACTTTACAGGCAAATAAAGAGAATTTTACCTTTACCATGAAATAAGTTTCTCTTTTACTAAGAATCTTAAGAGACAACTTAGTTTTCCAAGGTTTGATGAATTCTATGATTAAAGATCTTGCTCAATTCACAAACAAACCTCTTGGGATAGTCAGGAACAGGTTTCAGTAGCATTTCTTCTGAGAGCACAGATCTCTGTTAGCTGTACCTCCACCGTCACCCTCAGGTGATAGCACGAGCAAAGCTGAAATGGCATTTGGCAGAACACAACACAGATCTGGAGCAGATTTTTTAAAATCCTCTCAAGTATTTGAAAGCAGCAACTATACAAATGCTAAACTGGGCCTGAACAAAAGCTACTTCAACCGCAAAGACTAGGAAGCAGTGTGGCATCCATCCCCTCTTAAGAAGAGGAGGCACAGTTCCCATCATCCCCACTGCTGTTTTGACTGGAACAGGCCAGGAGCGAGCCTGACAACTTGTGAGCGACAACTGTCTTACAAACTGAAGCAAGCAGACTTCCCGTTTATATTACAGACAATGTAAACAGAAACACTATTGCTAATGAATTATTTATAGTGCAGTCCATAAATTAAGACACTTAGACCGTCTTGCATTTTTCATACCACCGTCATTATTACAAAGTATGTGCCCAGAAGCTTTTTCCCATAACTGCAGGACAAAGCTGGCCCTGTGAATAGAGACCTGAGCTCTTCTCCACCACCAAAGCTTCCTTTCTTCAGCTCCTCTGGCTTTCCAATTACATGGAGAGCTCCTCGGGGTAGATGCTATCTCCACCAAATACACATAAAGTGCCTAATGCAAATCACAATTCAGACTGGGGCTACTACAAGCTAGTTTAATAAGAACAATGAAAAGTGATGGAGTAAAATCTTTAATGTATGTATTACTATAATTTAAGGATAAAACATCTATTACCCTTCCTGAAATTCAAGACAACATTTCCAACATTCAGCCAGACTTCAAAATACAGAAATAACATGATAAACTTAGACTGTACATCCAGGCGACATCTGGATAAAAGCAGTTTAAGTCCAGATGGTGTTTTCTTCTACTCACATCCTTCCTTTCTTATTTTTTTTGTTTAAATGGTTATTATGACACAGTGGAACAGACCTCAGAAAGCTCCACACTTCTCTTCTTTGCTCCCAACGGCAACACTACAGACTCCAGAGGTCAGCTTTATAGCCTTCAAGTTTTTCTGAAGCCCTGCCTGATTAGATGTACTCTAGAGTGACTTTCATTATGATCAAACATGATGTGCTGGCGACACGCATACAAAGATGGCAGAGCAGCCACAATGCAAAGCCTTCAGCAGGCAGAAGTCCGTGTGGCGTCTCATTTGAAACAACACTCAGCTCCCCTGAAAACGAAACAAGTATCTCCTTTAAAAAGGTTCTGATGAACTCGAGAGACATGTTGTTGTGACAGTTTCAAACCTTGCAGAGAATAAAACTCTTCTATCCAACATCTCCTTGTCTTTTACTCTTGATTTTTGTCATCCTTGAGCAGCTACATTTTCGCACCTTTCTCCCCCCCCCCCCCCCCCCCCGAGCAACTGGGGTTCATTAGACCTGAAATTTGGAAGGATATCTTTTGAAAGATGGTTCATGTTTTATAAAGCCTAGCTGCTCAGTATGCCACATTACAGGATTAAAAAGGTTCCTTCTTATCGCACAGCTGATCCAGGCAGGGATATAAAAGGACAGGATTGCAAGAAACAAGCCATGTTGCAGGAGGAGCCCATTTGCTCCCTTCCTATCTGGGACAAGGGAAACAATTCAGACAGTACCAGATGTGAGAGTGTAAATTTTTTTTTGGTTTTGCTTCACTTGACATACCCCAAGCCATGAAGAATTATACAGTAAAGAGCAGCTCTTCCTTCCCAACCAAAAAGCCATGTCACTAACTTGCACTACTTCAAATTAAGGACTTCTTTGAGCCATCCTTTCCTACCTTTCCCATAGGTCATAAGTTGAACCTGGCTCTGCTGTCCTTTACAATACATTTAGACACTCACCTGTCCTGAGTAAGGAAACTTCTACTCTCTTAACCAGCTGACAGACAGCATAGGTAAGACCTAGGTACTCACAGTTTTTCCTCCTAAGGTGATGGTGGTATTCAAAACGGCAGACAGTAAACTACTAAATAATGCAGTGCTCTGTCTTTTATCTCTACACTTCCCAGCTTGTAATTTCACCGTTCTGACAGTACAAAGCATAAGAAGCAAGCAAACACCCATGTAAATGTCTTCCTCCAACAGCTGACTTCTTGGCTATTGGGAAACGGCAAAGCAGCAACAATTAAACAAGTCCTTAAGTCAGATGCGGGAAATAATAATAATTTTAAAAGAAAAGTCTAAGAGAACAAAACTCACCAACCTTTTTACAGGTTTGCACAAATGCTGGAGAGGTAGAGGTAAATGGGATAGCCATAATACAAGACAGGACAAAATACTTCTATGAAATATCACAGGAGAAAGTATGATTTCTCAGTTCTTTGTAACAACTACTTCTCTTCTTTAGAAGAATAAGAATTATTTGACACCTTTCTCTTAACAGCTCAAATACAGATATATTATATACTAGGTATTATGACTAACTGTATGGCAGGACAAAATCAGGGCATGCACAAGATTTTGTTTAGAAAGGAAGCTGTAAGCACAAACAAGAAGAAAGCCATACCATGTATAGACAGAACCCTAATCTGAAGAATTGGAGACCCGGGCCTGCTCAGAAAGACACAAAAAATATGTGGATTGAATGTCATTTGGGAAAAAAAAAAAAAAAGACCCTGCTACAAAGTTTGTAGAGTGTAAATTAAGCAACATTAATCACTTTCCTTTGCAATCATTAATGCACTATAATTATCTTTGTATGATTTTCAATAAAAAGATCAGTATTTATTAAGCATCTTCATGAATTCAATCGTAAGTTCATTAAGAACAAAACAAAGAAACAAATAAATGGAAACTCTAAAATGCCAGTTCTCTAACTGTAAAAGTATTATGCGTTAGCTCCTTGTAAGATCAATTCAGTCCCTGAATACATCCCCCGATAACAGTCAAAAGACAGTAGACCTTGGTTCCCCAGAATGATGA
Source organism: Pseudopipra pipra (assembly GCF_036250125.1). NCBI lineage: Eukaryota > Metazoa > Chordata > Aves > Passeriformes > Pipridae > Pseudopipra > Pseudopipra pipra. The sequence continues at coordinate 12,512,417 of NC_087556.1, forward strand.
TGTTCTACCACCTACAAGTGTCACAAATCCATTGAACATGCTGCCTATTTTCAAGCTTCTTTCCATTTTACTTCTCATGAGAAGGGACCTAGTTTGCACATAAATTTCTTTTTTTACTGGCTTCGATAGGCCTGAAAAAATTTAGGGGGATGTGTATGACATTATATAGCAACATTCTGACTTACTTCCACTGCTGAGCAACAAAATCATATACTTTTCAAAAATGGTAAAGGGAAAGCTATTTCAGTCAAAGGTCAACCTTATTCTAGGGACCCAAACTAGCTCCCTACTACAGCAGAGATACACTGCAGGAGCCTAGCTGCATGTTCTCTAGGTGACTTGTCCAAGGTGACAACATAGGCAATTTTGAACCTTTCACATAAGCCCCAGACAGTGTCCTAACACCTAAGTCTTTCCTTCCTTGTCTATTACAAGAAGCACATGATGTTAAAAAATACTGTAGATTGTCCTATTCTACTTCTAGGTGATATTAGGAATACAGATTCATTCTCTAAAATGGTTTTAAACCAATTTAGAGATCTGCTTCCTGGGATGACTCTCATTTATTCAAGTCTCTCAAGTACATCTAAGGTTGTAAATTAGTTTTTTGCTGCCACCCATTCAGACTCAGTCTATCAGAGCTGCCGTCTTTTCTTCCCCCCCTTGTTTTAGACTCTGCTTTGGACTTTTTTAAAACTCTAGGAAGGACTGGTTTACATTACTTTCAAATCAAGTTTCTTTAAACCTCACTATCATAATGCAAGTGCTTTTAATACATCACACCTGCTATAAAGTCAAGAATTCCTAATGGACTGCATAGCACCTGCAGTGCTATTATACAGCTTTGGGAAGAAAATCTCTGAGGGGTCCTAGCAGCAAAGTTCCCAAGAGCTTTCTGTCTGGCCCGTGAAAAACAATTCACCAGCATAAAAAATTTTAATAAGCCTCTTTCCTTCTGAAAGCCAAGTGATCTGCTCTTTATAATGCTTTGATTAAATCAACACATACAAATACATACATAAGCACACATTCACCACATGTAACAGAATGAAATGCTAGGGGAGAAAGAAGTTCTGTTACAAACTCATGTAAATGCTTTCTTGCAAGATCAAAAAACAAATCCCAAGTGTTATGGAACACAGGAGAAAAGTTGACATAAGTGATACTTAGCAGATTTGTTCCAAAAACAGGGATTTTATTCTGCAGTTTAATTCATCTATGATGCAGAACATGCCTAAGCTTTGACCTAGGTTTTTATGAATCATCCCATGAACTAAATTATAAGGGGAAAATACAGGGAAATATGATACATTTTGTTTGATACATCATATTGCCACGTCTCTACCTGCAAGAAATTGAATTTCTAAATTGGTTTAAAACATTCATTTAACAAAACATGTCCAAGAATTGAACAAGCAATTTAACACTCAACACAATAAAGCAGCATTTAGCACTGACAGTGACCCAGTGGGCCCCCTCACAGGTTCAGTGGAGCACGGGCTGCCTTGTCAGTCTCCAAGAACGAAGCGGGGCCGATATGTAAAAGGGAGTCATTTAGGACACACACTGGCAAGGAAAATATCAGAGTTGGAAGGTCATATAAATTGCTAGACATGGAGACAAGATCTGTCAAAAAGACAAACTACCTAACAATTTTAACCTATTGGCTAGGGCTGTCCATGTCAGCATAATGTTAACATATATTATAACCTCATCGCAAAAACATCCACATGGATGGAAGAAGACTGCAGCAAAACTCCCTCCCTTATCTTCTGTTTAGGCAGGAGCTCATTCTAACAGAGGCTTAAGGATGTATTTTCTCTGTTTTTTTCATTTGGCTTATAATATATATTACAAGTGAAAAAAAAATGGTTAGTATGTTAAAAACATAGCTGTCAATTCCTCTACAGAGTTTATCAAAGCATCCGTCACAATTTCTGCACAATGGGAGAGGTTTTAAATTATTATTACTTTTAAATAAAAGCTTTTCTGAATAGTCGCTGAAATATTTAAACTAGAAAAGTGAGCATTTGCTAGACAGGAGATTAACTTTTTTATGTTTTAAATCATCTGCATTTCTCCCAACTGTTACAACTAACTCAATCATAATTAGGAGCTGTGATTGTTCCATCTAGTAGAGACGTTGATGATTCTCCATTTTTAATGTAAAATCAATTCATGATATTGCTTCTGTTCAGACCACTGCAACTTTTCTATGCCACGTGATTTTTACTTGCCACCTCAAAGCTCCACTGCTTTGCAATATATTGCCTGTGTCATCTCTCCCCTGGCCTTATTTGGACTGGCATTACAGAGAAGGCCTTTGGGAAGGCCTGGAAGTATTCATCAAGTTAGTAGGTGGGACACTTCCCTGGGAGAGAGTATTAAGTTAAACCTCCAGGAATACTTTCAGGGAATCCTGATATTGTTAATCCCCCAGGGTTTATGCATGAAATGTGACATTTGAGATTAGTTCAGAAGCATCTGTTCATAATGCCTAGAACTGAACCTCTAAGAACGTACCACACATCCTTTTCAAAAAAAGACACCTCCCTAAAGCTTCATTTCCCTTTTGAGCCACTAAAGCAAAAATCCAATGATTATAAAACTGACCTGTTTCTCACATTATGACCCATCAAGTGACACACGAAACTCAAAGGACAAACCTCCCTCCAAGTTCCATTAGGTGAGACTCCACTTATGGTGCATACCCTACTTCCAATAATTTTTCTTATTCTTGAAGAGTAACTCAGGATGCTAATTCTTACATTTTGATTTTCATAGCAGTTAGTTTGTTGAGCAAGCTGATCAATGAAGAAAAACGTAGTCAGCAAACAGAAACCAAAGAATTCTTGGTTTCTGATTTTTTGTATGTTTGTTTTTCTGGCTGGTTTTTCAGTTTGTTTTTGTGTGTGTGTGTGTGTGTGTGTGTGGTGTTGTTTGTTTTGTGGGCTTTTCTTTTTCCTAAACACAGTACCAGCAGAAGCCAATTCTGAAGGATTTGTAGGGGCAATGTATATTCCCTCCCAGCTATTCAAGCAGGCAGTAGGTATTCATGAGTACTGAGAGATGCACATAATTATGCCTGAATGATTATTTATCCAGAATGAAGAGTAACTGTGAAGCATCTATCACTCTTTGTTCCAGGTCAGAAGTTTCAGCTAGCCATTTAAAAAGAAAAAAATAGCATCATGTGGATGAAGCAACCAACAATATACTGAGCACCATGAATACTGAATACACAAATCAAAGCGTTTCAGAAGCAGAGGCTCTGAAGTTAGAGCTGTTTGTCATGTATTGCTGAACACGAAAAATTAGTTTGGTTCGCAAAAGAGACATTAACAAAACTTATTAATTCCTTTAAAAGATGCATTATGTGCTTAGGGTAGCCATTTCCTACTGATTGTGACATATATCCTGTTTAATTTCTTTTAACCAAACACTAAGCAGGATATATCCAATAGTAGATCAAGTCAACCAAGCAGCCTACACCGAAGCACTGAGCACATGCAACAGCATCCGATACACTGGCAGGGTCTGGTTCCTGTATTGCATCACCTTCAAATGGTCAGAAAGGTGTTGAAGACCTCTAACACTTAGTTTCCCATGGCCTCAGGGTACAGAGCTCTCCAAAATGTGTTCACTTCTACTTGAAAAAAACCCAAACCTTTGGCACACTATGTTTGGTACCATTTTAAATGGTCCTTTCCATCGAACAAGCACAGTCTGAACCAGGGCAGAACAGCCACACCTACACTGGGGATTTTACTTCCCTGCCATTGTCAACATAATTTCACATGGAGATAGACAGAAAGGAAAAGGATATGGGAAAGGACAGGTCTCCAGCTAATACTTTGGAAACCTGCAGCAGGACAGGCAATTTTACTGATGTGCCACTCCAGATGCCTTTGGCAGCGCATGATCAGTTTGCACGAGGGCCTTCAGCCTTAGCACCACTGGGGGGGTACCACCAACTGTGGGCAGTTGCTGCAAAAAATATTTGTTTGAAGTAACTGAACTTAAGCCTTGCCTCATTCTTCCTTGGTTCTGATAGCACAGCACAAATCCTCATCTTCCTTAAAAAACACAAATTAAAAATATAAATCAGCAGAACAAAGGATGGAGTTGGTCTGACTAACTTTGTTTCACTGACTTGATGTGAAGAAAAAAGATCATGGCAGGAAGCTGGAATTAATTCAAACTAAAAAGCTGTTGGTTTCACGCTACCCTTCTATGCACCAGGACAAGAAAGGAATACTAACCAAATCCTAATCTCAACCAGAATAGTTTAAAGCTAAACCACTGCTAATTTTTAAATATGTCATCTAAGAAAACAATGAATAAGTTAGGCTTTAAATTTGTTCTTTCTTCAGGGAAAAGAAATAGCAAAGGTATTTAAAATTAAACAGGACATTCACAATTAATCTGCTTTTTAATTAACTTACTTTGCTGCTGTAAGTGATTCTGCATTTACCCTCATTCTTTTGAAAATTCCAAAGTGCTACTTCTGACCTGTGATTTACTGTTGCCGTACATCTTTATAAGCAGTACTTTAGTTTAAGTGGCAGTTGCATATTAATTACAAAGTTAATTATGTGCTATGTAATCATGCTGTAATTCATTAGTTTACTCCACAGTGTGAAAGGATAATGCTAAATGGAAGACCTGATGCAGAGTATTTTAGTAATTTACATTTTTGCATCAAATATTCAAAATATTACCCAGAAAACATTGTCTGCACTTAAAAGAAGCCTATAAAAATGCTCATGGTGATTCTACCAGCAACTGTGCTAGAACTTTTTCTCCTTAAAACAGTTGCAGAAATTTTAGCAGGGTAAAGTATCTTGTCTATAACCAAGTACACATCTAACTGCTGCTCAGACCAGGGCAAAAAATCAGAAATACTGAACAAGTTCAAGTATCCAAATTTTTTACCATGACTCATCCTCAAAAGACAGGTGCTCTCTGCTTTCTCAAATCAGTGTTTTTAAGATGTTTCAGCTTGAAAACCTAAACACTGATACATCCAGTAGTCTAAACCACAGTCGAAGACACAGGCCACAGGCTTTTATGATTCTTAATTAATGAGCTTTGCATGAAGTACATATAGCCAGATAATTTACTACTGGTTTCTGTCCAAAATCTGCAGGGAAATGCAATTCTTGTTTGCTTGGGTCTCAAAATAACTCAGTTACTACAGATCTATGTTCCCCAACAGAAGTATTGAACATAGGTGTAAATATTTATTTTTAATATAATGATTTTTGGTGAAAAATGAACTAGGAACAATACCATAAAGCTGCCTCTCTGTCCCAGGTTTAATTATCCCTAGAACTATCCAGCTTACTCTGATCAATAGAAATACAAAATCTAATTTTTACAAAGATGCTCTCAGTCATGAAGAATTCCTCTTCTGCTTTCAAGGGCATCTCCTCGCCACCCCCCCCCCCCCCTCACCCCCAGTATTCCAGCATTTACTATTCTCCATCAACCAACATTGTTTTTTCAACACCAATTCTTCACAAGTTGTAATCTTTTTTCCTTCCACTAGCTATCCCTGTGATGCAAATGATGCTCTTCATCTGATATTTAAAAGTCAGAGGTAGGGGTATCTCCTCCTAAAACTAACACCAGAAAACGCACGATAAAAGAGAACTATAAAATCCATGATGAAAAGCAGTTCTGGCACTTAAAATTTGAGAAAGACAAATTACTAGGCAAAGGGCCTATGTTTTTCAGCACATACTTCATCTCTACACTGCAGCTGTATTCACTTACAAAAACAACAGCAAGACTTCTTTAACTATTGATACCTCTGCAGAAAATCGAGACATGTACCATGAACAGAGTAGTTACCTTCTGTGTGGTGTTTTTGATTGCACAACCTTTATTATCAGGCTGATTGCATCAACAAAAAAAAAAAAAAAAGCCCTAACTCTCCAAACAATCATCAAGAGATTACCAAATCCATGACTGACTTTCCAGCACCTCCAAAATTCTGTCTCATGGGCTGGGCAAGTTTTCCTTTGAAGTCATTTGGGAAAAATAAGGAATCCATATTTTTACAGGTGAATTATGACAGTCAAACTACTAAAAGCTTTTCATTCCTTAAAATTCTAAAACCTTTGTTTATAAAAAATCATAGGAACCTCAAAATATAAATAAAATGCACATGGAGTAACTGAAGTTCCAGTGGAAAAAAACCTGAAATAATGGTATGGTTCTACTGAAAAATTAAATACAGCAAAAGAGCATATTGTTTTATGTTACTACAATTTGAGTACTACATAGATAATTATGTAAGGTTTGAGCTGGTTACCTAAACTTTTTTAAACAGTAATCAAGGTATTTGATTACTGCACATGTGCCAGTAGCTTTAAAAAAAATAAACCTGAATCTATGTAAAAACCTTTATGTGCTTTGTAGTCTCAGAAATAGTTCTCTTTCTCTGAGCAGTATGACCATGGATTGTGCACTGAGAAATGGAGTTAAAAAAATTAATTTCAAGCATTACTAGAAAATGCAAACAATAAATACTCTGTCCAATACAAAAGGAAGAAAAACTAATCAGTAGCAAAAGTACTTTTACTTTCACATTTACACACAAATACCACAACAGCTAAAAAATCCTAAAAGCTACCCTTCAGAAGCAACCACAGGACATCTAACTTGGTCTGTAAAGCTAGTACTTGCTGAGCTGTGTAATTAATTTAGTTCTGTAGGGACTGGGTTACAGAACACACAGATCTACCATCATCTCTGGCTTCTATTTTGGAACAGGCATCTAACACGTGTTGTTAAAATGTGTATGATATGGATATGGATAGATCCCTGCATTTTGTGTTCTATAGAATCAAAAAACATTTTTTTTTTTTTGTAATGTATGATGACACATCCAAAATCCAACAAAAATTAAAAAAACTAAACAAACGCAGCTCAAATTCTCAACATTTTAGCCCATGGTAGCCTTCCATTTCCATATGGTGGTGTAAAAAAAGCTTTTAAGAGCAAGTAAAGCTTTCAAAAATATTAAAAAAATTTATTTAATTTAATTAGAATATAGCTATATGGTTGACTCATCCTTTTAGGTTCCTTGGAGATTTCATCACAGAGAACAAGCAAATAAACAAACAAACACCTAAAAAAAAGAAAAAGAAAAAAAAAGGAGAGAAAAGAAACTTCTAGTTTGGTTAGTGATTTTTCTCCTACTTCAGCAAAAGGACCATCGACTTTGGTCTTGATTCTTAGTATTAGCCATATCCTAGAGAGGCTTTAGCCTAAGCTAATTATCCAGGTTCCATCAACAGTCAACACTGAGCAGTACTTTCAGAAGGCAATTTGTCCTATGCTAAGACAAATGCCAAAAATGAGTGGCACAAATGGCTCTCTGAAAATACCTATTTCTGTCCATTGATTATAGAGCAAGTCTAGATAATTTCTTAAGAAGCCAGTCTTCATTAACTTGGAGGATGATGCAGACTCTTTAGTCCCAGCCTCATTTTTGAAAATGAAACTTTATTTCCTTGACATTTCTGAAATTGTGGGCTAATGTTAAAAAACGCATTTACTTTAATTTGGGCAGAATTAAAAGGATCTGAAATGAGAGTCCTTAATTCTTACATGATCCTTGGCTTCTCACTACAAAAATATGATAAGTGTTTCCTAAATAATTAATAAGACCTATATTTAATTGTAAATTGTATGTAAATATGGCACTGCACATTCTACTTGCCCATTAGTAAAATGTAAGAACACTCTTCCAAAAATCGTTAAAAATAAATATGAAGAGACCTTTCCACAGGCTTGAGTTTTGTAGAACATGGATAATTTATGTAATATATTCAGAAATTTATATAAGCCTCATTCTCTACACTAACATGTGCAAATGCACACATGTTTCATACATAATAAAATGGGAGAATTTTTTCCATTATCTGGAGCTCTACACAAGGGATTTGGGAAGGTGCATTCAACTTCCCAGTCACTCCTCCCATGGAAGCCTGGGAAAGTCATAGGTTCTTCTATGCACTTGTGTAACAGCAATGGAATAAAATACACTTTCCCAGGGTGTTATGTTATGAACTACTCAATTAGACCAATCACACAGGTAACGTAAAAGTATCTACATGAAGTATATTGTAATACAAGTGTTTTCTTTAAGTTAAATACATCTCTCTCAGCCATGCATGAAGCCAAATTACAAAAGCTCACTAAGATGAATACCCAGAAAGAATACAAGCCTACAGACCAGTATAATGTATTACCAACTTTAATTATTAAAAAAAAAAATTACGAAACTCTGAGATTACTCAGGCTCTTTGTCTTTATCAGAGATTTTATTCTAAAACAAATTTTTAAACAGAGCACAAAACCCATGACATTTTGAGCAAGACTATTAGCACGTTCTTGTTTACCCTGGTATGGCCTTAATGGAGGAGAGTGATAGTGATTTACAACTTTGAAAGTAAACAGAATTGCAAATCTCTTGCACACACCTTCCTTATCACCCTTCCCGGGACATGCAGGCATGTCATGAATTCCCAGGAACAACATGAGCCACCACCTCGTCTCACCTTTGCTACCATAAGGCTTGCAGTTCTCTTTTGCTGGGGGCTGCCTGGTCAGCTGTCCTTGTGCATCTCTGCTCTTCAGATGGCTCGGGGCTCCTGCACAGGCAGCCTGCAGCAGAGAACTGCTGCTCACAAAGCACTCCTCAGCTTTGCACTGATCACCAACCACTGGGCAATCAAGGTGATACAGTTTTACCTCATCACTGACATCTGGATGAACTGCATTATTAAACCAGAAAAAAAAAAAAAAGGCTCCATTGTTTATCAGTTCCTAGTGAGTCTGAAAGCTCAAAATTTGTTTCCAAAAAAATTAGTATCTCCGCTAATGGCACTCTAAACCTCCTGTTTTCCCTTAGTCATGATTTAAGATGAGCTACAAAATCGGATCTGTTCCCTCCAGAATTTAGCAACTTGGTCTCATTCTTCCATGAATTTCTGTCCACTAAGACCAAGTTTTGGTTACTCCCGTTATGAATTCAACTGTAATAATTATTAACAAAGTAAGAAGGCTGAGTCCTTGCTCAGTGCAAACATAACAGTTCAGACAGCATGCTCAGTGTGAGAAATCATAAAAAATTCCCTTATCTGTTATACGCATCTCTATCACAAATATAGCTAGTAATTCCAGATCTCAAATTGTTTTTTGGAAAAAAAAAAGGATCACAAAATAACATATCCAAATCCTCCAGCTCGAGATGTCTCCATACATTTACACTTACAATCTTTTAAGGCTCAGTTCTCTTTTTCCTATGAAAGCAACACCCAAGACCTCCTTGTTTGTGAGACAATTTTCTTTCAATGGTTTATCAGTCTCAGTGGTGGAGTCTCCAAAGCCACTCAAGTAGCTTGCCCCAGTACCAGCAAAGAAAATGAAGTCGTTAGGAGAATTTTTTAATGCTAAAACCGGGAGTGCCCTCTAGTGAGATTCCACAGGGAGCATGTCAGGCTAACATTTGTGAGCGAGCGCTTCGTCTTCATAGGTGGTCTGATCTGCTGGGAGTATAATTACTGCAACATTCTTACCATAATGCAACATCAAGTGTGGGACAGCATGAGCAGACTGCGTGTGTTTATGCAATGCCGAGGGGCCAGAGAACCGGCACTGAGTGGCTGGTCAGGGAAACCCCAGAACTCCCACAAAGCCCCATCAGGTACCCACTGAAGCGCTACAGGAGGGGTGTTTGCTCAGCAGGGGAGAACACCTAGGCTCAGACACAGCGTTAGTTAACATGAGCAAGAGTTTAATAAACAGACATCAAACAAAAACTCATCTAACAATATTTGCCCTCTTATTATACGCTTTGAAATGCTCGCCTCTCATCTTACAACCTGCTCTATTCTGTTTTTCACATTCAGAAGATTAAAATTACTAAACTGGAAATGATACCTAAATGAAGAGACCCAGACACCACCTAAGCAGACGAAGTGAAGTACACATGATCAAGCAGGCAGTCTGAGAAACTCTGCATCCTCTTGTTTCATACTATAAAACTGATCCATCAGCAACTCAAAGCAACTGTGAATCTTCAAGTGTGCCTGGTAGCAGTGCTTGCAGTGTAAGCCTCAGGGTAATTTCCAACTCATTACAGACCTTTTTTAGTCACCTCATGATGGCAGTTCTTTGTAGGGATAAAAAAACTTGCATATCCATCTTTGCTACATCTAAAGAGAAATATATCCATACTTCAGAAGTCATGTATTAGTAGCAACACTAGTTTCCACTTCCCCCGAACCTTTTTGACTGAGGTTTTCAAGAAAAAAGTGGAAAACCATAATCCTTTGGCCTTCAAAAAATACACAGTTTTTCAAATAAAGAGAAAAGGGACAGAGAAAAAATTATATATTAGAGGCCACAGAAAGTAGTGGCAAAGTACTGAATATTGATAGTTACACACACACACATTAAACTTGAAGAGATCAATAGGTATAAGTCCACCAAAGAAAAAGTCATGTGCTGTAGGTGTGCATGTCAGAGAGTGCATAACAAGAGAATCACAGGTGTCACTTATTAAGAGGAAAAACCATCTCTCAGAAAAACTGCTTACTAAATCTGTGAGCAAAAATGACAGCAACAATATGAAGAGCACAAAAGAGAGAAAGAGAGAGAAGGGGAAAGATTGTATTTTACAACAGAAAAAAAAAAAGAATTGTTCCTGAGATGGGATCTTGGAGTGTGGTTTTTTTGATAGTTAATTTTTACTAACATGATACTCTTTAAACAAGAGGCTGCTAACATGAAGAGTTGACAGAGTTAACTATAACATAAAATAATAGAAGAAGGAACAGATAGAGGAGAAATGTCTTCCTGTCCTTCACATATCTGTGAGGTGTTTGACTTCACACACATCCTAGAGCTACATATCAAAACTAAAACTAAATTTGATGGTTCATATGCCTAATAAGATACAGTGGCCTTCACCTTTAGGTCAAGAGTTCAAATGCAAGCCCAATCAGTGGTGACCAAATGTTGTTACCATCTGCCTGTTTAGTGGCCTAGATGAGAAGAGAAAGATTGTTCAGCTCAGTCCCATTGTTAATGGGCAGGTGTCTCCATCACAGGAACAACCATCATGAGTGTTACTAACTGGAAGTTGAGTCAGAGAGGTCAAGAACTGAATGGACATAAAAACTAAATTAACAGATTAAAGAGTCTGTCTAGATAATGTCTGGATAAAGAGCATTTCAGTCTTCAGGGCTTGCAGTCACATGCCTATCACTGAACCAAATTATTTTTTAAATGGAAACAGAATTGAATGAAATTATTTATAATTTGATTTAAATTTAGCTATTAGACTGCTTCCCATTTTCTTTAGCATCAGCTGGAGCTATACAGAAGCATATGCACATCTTGGGCTTATGCAACTGCACTGCTAAATATCAGTATCCTAAATGCTGAAAAGATTTCAGGTCCTCCAGCTGGACAGGTAGCAGACGTGGCTACAGCCACACCAGGATATTTCACACAGTGCTAGTGTGTGTCATGCAATAGGCTTGAAAAGTCATTTGGGCTCTAAAGCATTGAGATTAGTAGTAACAGCCCTGCAAAGGTGCACTGGGTTTTACTGATATTATCATAAACAAAAAGGAATCGGCATTTTTTTCTCTTCTTGCAGAATTTGATATTTGCAAATAAATAGTGTTAGTAGAGCAATCTTAACTATACTATTTATACTCATAAGAAATTCTTCTTAGTTTTTATTCTGCTGTTGAAATTCCTTCATGTACAATTGTATTTCTTAGCTCAAAATGCTTTTCTTCCCAGTACAAATACATATACTGTTTACTTCCGCTTAGGTCCACTGAAATCCAATGATAATTACCTTGTTTTGATTCTCACACTAAGTGTTGTGCTGGAGTCAACAATGAAGCAGGAATATGTCAGATGCACAGAGAAGATAGCTTGAAGCATCAGCTTTGAAAAATTCTGTACAGATAGTAACTCATTTCTCCCTGCCAGAGAGATAATCTGGGCTCCATGCAATTTAAAGCATGTACGTGCATATGTATCTTTGGGAACATTAACAGGAGCATGAGGTTTGTCCAAGGAGGAGGAGCTAACTCTGGCTTGCCCAACAATTCCCATATTACAATTGTCACAAATCAGATATTTTCCAAAATCAGATATTTCTCCTTGTCATCGTACACAACAACACCTTTCAACATCACTTTGGGAAACACAAGAGTGCTCTTTTCTACCCTGCAACTCCCACTGTTTCTCACTGCTATCTTATTTGGAGCATGCCTTTGGATGCTTTCCATAATTCACAAATATGAATATTATTAAACATGAATACTTAAAACAAAAAACAAAGCAAAAATTCTTATTCACAAAGTTGTTTGAAAAAGAAAAAAACTAACAAAACAACAGGAGAAGGACACAGGAACTTGTTGTTAGTCTCTTTACAAAGTCACAATAAATTGCAGCTTATGTAATTCTCACCCTGCACTGATACACACCCAAGTAAACTATATTTGCTTAAGGTAGAAAGAAAACAATTCCTACTCCAATTATTTTCTTTCATCAGACTTGAAGGCTGTAGTGCAATTGATGGGAAATAACTGTCCTTCATAAATTGTACCTCGGTTTTGCATAAATACATCGGGGGGGTAAAGGTATGAGTCAATATACTAAGTTAGAAGAGGTCTCAGTAAATAAGAAATTTTTTTTAAGTGTTTATCCCCAAATACTATTTACATTCCAAAGAAGACTGAGAAATAGCAGCAATGGGCAACATCTTCATTCTGATAGTGTCAAACAGTCTCCAGGATGAAATGGGCCATTTCAAGGAAATGGACAATTCCTGTATTCCTTGCTTGTTCAGACAACCACTAATTCAACAACAGCATATGTTCATTTATGCCTAGGCCACACCTACCACGTGGCCAACATGCAATATTGCTTTCCTTACAGAAATCTTCCTTTCCATTCGAAAGGCATTCCCATCCCCTTACCCTCATCTTGTCTCATACAATCCACATGTCTAGTAGCTTCTTAACAAATAATTGTCTCCAAATTATTCTCATTCACCATGATGGAATTGATATGTTATGCTTCTAGCTTCATCTCCAGGCTACAATATAGTCTTAGAAAAAAACACTCTTTCTATACACTGGTTATTCAGACTGCCCCTCTGGGACAAGAACAACCCAGTATTTCAAGGCTATCAGATGCAACCCGGTCACAAAATTTTATGCTCTAAACAGAAAATTTATCCTAAAGTTCTCTACTAATTGTTGTATTAGAAGATAAATTCTGTTTCTGCAGAAGGTTAGTTACAATGATCCAGATTATCTCTTCCTATTACAAGGTTCCCGGGGACTGGACACAGCAGTCTGTTTTGAAGAGTTAGGAGCAACTTTCTTCCATTTCAACTACAGTTTGATGATGATGCTTTAGCAGGGCCCCCCTCTTCTTCAGAAAGGGCTTCTCTCTGCACACTCCTCCTAAGTGCCCACAGGATTGAGTGCACTGCAACATGGAAACCACTGAACCCTACAGAAGCAGCAAGGCAACCAAATGAGAATGTCACTGCAATAAGGACATAAAAGTGATCTCACTGCCATGGTTTGGATTGTTTTGCTTGCTATGCCTTTTGAAACATACTCTGCAAGCTTTGCTAAAAAGAATCATTGACTTCATTCTCCAGGTCATATTTAGCAAAAGAAGAAAAAACTTCTAACAGTCATAACTGCTCTAAGTATTCCTTTTTAATATTCTTGCTGCTCATTACCTAAAGCATTAAAACATTCTAAACTTTCTAAAATCTGGTACCTAATTCCCTGTTAAAAACTGAAAAAAGGAGAGTACACAAATGCTGCCCAGAACTATTTTATCTAGTCAAGTAATTTTTCAGTGAAGCTACTGAATTACAAGCTCCACATCTAAGATGCCTCACAGGAAAATGAAATATCTGTCTAATGACTACTTCCAAGGCACACATCCATCATCTTACCCAAGTGCTCAACCTATTACACTACTTCTTTGCACTCTGCCTTTGTATTAGATGCTGCTTAATCTCCCTGAGGTACTAACACCAGAAAACACAAGTAAAAAGCATGAACTGCTGAGGACACAGAACCACATGCTGAACCCTGGTAAGCATGCATACAGAAGGCAGAGGAAAGCTTTGGAAAAGGAAGGCTCTAACTGTGCTGTATAAGCACCATTGCTGAGGTACCTTAAATGTTTCCAGTTTCCAAGCTCACATCACGAGCAATGGTGTGGTCTAGAACAGAGGACAGCCAGCCCATGGATTTCACTTATCTTCCGTGACTACATGTGTAACTTCTCCCAGGATGTGCAAATGATGATGAAAGATATGAGGTATGCTGGTTCTTGGGACAGCTTTGTGACAGGACCAACACTTTGTATGAGAGGTGTGGAGACGAGCCCCAAACAAACCCTGCAGTTATGCTGAAATATCTGAAAGCTGTAACCCTGGTCTAGTAATCACAACTGACTGAACCACAATTCCACATGCACCAACTTACACATCTTGCCTCTAGAACCTGTTAGGTAAAACTTACGTTAGAAGTTAACTTAGGTTAAAAACCAACTCTTAAAATCACTGTTAATTCCCTGAAAGTAGAAGAGAAACACATCATTAATCACAGCCTAGGATAAACATACAAATGTTTGCTGATAAACACATCAAATCCATTCAAACTTCTCATAAAATATAAGTGGAAATATATGTCTGAACTGCCCATTGCCAGTCCCCCAAAAGTCTCATGAGGCCCAGTGCTCACTAGACTGCTAATTGATAACACTGTAAAACAGGGCAAGTCCTAGTCTGTCTACAAAGCTGCACAGATAGCTGTGGATCACTGTGACATTAGATAGAAGGGGATCCAAAGCCTTAGAACACACTGTGCTTTCACAGAATAATAATAGTAACATCAACAAGAAAACAAACCCCTTCATTTATGTGTGCCTCTTGGCAACTTCCATAAACAAAATCAGAAAGAAAGGTCTTGCAGCATTGTATCTTCAGAGCAATCAGAGCCACACCTATTGAAGGTTACAGCTGACAATCCACTAATAGCCTTCCATTACAGAAGTGAGAAACTTTTGCTATCTAGATTTTAGACACAACTTCATTATGTTTAGTGTTTTGCTAAAAAGGAGAAAAATCTAATAGAACTAATGTGGAAACTTAAATTGGTGTGTGTATATAAAACAAAGACTTACACACATACACAAATAAAATTAATTGCTACTTTCTGAGTCTGCCTACCATCTTGGCCTTGCAAAGACAGCATTTTCTATATTGTTCATCACTTGAGTTAGATGTGTTTGTCTTTTGCCTTTCAGTTTCAGCAAATCCATCTTTGTTCTTATGCTATGAAGAGAGACCAAAAGATGTATTGACCTCCATACTATTCCCTACTTCATATTCTCCCCTCCCTCCCATTTAGTTGTCTTCTACACTCTATATGTTGATCTTTAATTTTTCTTCCTCCTTCTGACTAATACTTTTGTTGCCAGGATTTAAATCTTGTCTATTCTCTCTACTCACAACCAGACAGAAAAAGCTTTTATTCAAGGTGAGGTGACCTGTGTTTTATCTTCTAGTGTTTCAGCATTATCCTCCAATATTTCCTCGGTCCAAACTCATGTAACTTCTACGTGAAACACCCTTGTACTTTAAGTACTTTTCCCCATTCTGAGAATAAAAAAAACAAATACCACAACACCACCTAAATTCATTGTATTACCAGAAACTTTACTAGTTAGATATTCACCTTGTGACACCGTTCCCATTTTGTAAGAGTGATTAACACGGGAATATGCCTTTGTGAACAACGTGAAAATACACTATATTGTCAGTGATACGTATTGCCAGTATTACACCACTGTTTAAACGTCTCCTTGACATTTGCAACTGATCACTAATTACTATAACCCTTCCTTCACAGACACAGGGTAGTGTAAACAGGTGAAGTCTGACAGACTCCATCTTCAAGACCAGCTTCCCACGATAACAATTTTCCTATTATTAGCGAAGGGTTTGCTCTCTCTCTCACAAGGGCACCGTGGCTCCAACTCCCCAGCTGGCACAGCACACAGTTTACATTATCACACCACTAATGTGCCGAGACAGTAGCAAGTTGTGGGTCTTATGTTGTAACTAAGTTGCAACTTGCTTTTTCTTTTTTTTTTTTTTTTTTTTTTTTTTTTTTTGAGCTACCTAACATACAAAAACAAATACACAGAAGAATTTTCTCCAGGACCTCCCAGAGAGGGACTCAGCAATCCAGCTTGAGCCTCCAAACCAGAGTGCTCATGTAGGTAAAAGCACAGCCTCCCATAAGCAATCCCACTCCTGAACCTGCTCCTGCCCTTTCCCTCCCGTTGCTGTGTGGACTGTTTGGCACACAGCCTCTGCACATGACATTCATTGTCAAATCCAGTGCAGGGGCCAGGAGAGAGCTTTCCATCGCCCCACCGCTCTCAAGACACCTTTATGCCCACTGCCAACACAATAAGCAACCTGCACGTGCTCATTTTCTTGCCTCTGCCTCTTTGTGTCTCTACACGTTAGACAACACTGAGATCAGAAACAGCACTTTAGTCATAAAATTATTACTTAAATTTTTGTGTAGGACTAAGGAGAAGGAGAATACAATTACACATACCAGACAAACTCACACACACACGCCTCATCTCTAATTCAAGGCAAACATTTTACAGTCAGTTTCTTGGCATTTTATGTGAATATATATTAAGTCTAACCGGGTTTTATGTTGAATATGTCAACCATGTCATACATAAAGCTGCCTATCACAGTCTTTCAGGAGCAACAAAATGGTGAAACAAACATATCAGGGCTCCTGACTACCTTCAGGCGCTGCTGAATCATCTGTGAAGGCTCATGACAGAAGTCATTTAGCTCTTTGATAGCGGCCTCGGACACACAAGACACTGCGTCCCCCCTTGGCATGAGCTGCCACAGCAGAGCATTTCTCCTGAGTGGGAACATGGCCACCTTTGCCACGGGCACTCCGGCCAGACCTGCCCTGCCCTACCCGACCTGTCCTTCAGGAGCTTGTTGCCCAACTGCTGGTGCTGCAAACACTCCACACATAAACTCCTAAGACTGACACTGCTATCCCAGGTTGTGGGCAGCCTGGGGTTTGCCTCTTCAGCTCTAATTTTTTTATTTTTTTTTTTTTTTTTTTTACCTTAAGAATCATCTTTCACGCTATACTACCAGGCAGGAAAGTTTAAGATTATGATAATTTGCTGTTATTCTTCTCTGGCCATGTCTGATACTTTCTTATCTGCATTTCTTTTGCTAAAGACATTTGCTGATCTTAAACCTGGCTTGAATGAATAGCAATTGTTCCCTTCTGGTTTTGAAGGTACTTTGTTTGTCTACCCCATTCACTGGCCTGAAATCAGCAAGGCCTCAGATGGCTGTTGCTATGGCAACTCTGTTCATTCAACACTGGCATATAATGAAGACAATGTGTTTTCCATTTAGATGAGTTTTAGAGCAAAAAAGAGAAGACTCCTGCTTAACAGTCCCTGAGAATGCCAGGGTAATATAATCAGGGTTTCTGTAGTACCAGTAAAACCACCATGTGCGACTAAAAGAGGGAAAGAAAGAAAGTTACGTTGATATTTCACAATAATTACAGCACTGGGCTAATTAATCAACAGTGTAACTGCATTTCTTTACTCTTTAAGACCTTCTCCACCGAGAATAATTTAGAAATAAATGTCTTGCTCATACTTTTTCCTAGCAGAGTGGCAATTTGGACACTACTGCCCTGCTAATAAGACACTGAAAAGCTTCTCTCTCTCCCTTGACTTCCTTAACCAAAGGGGCACTTTGAAAGCACAAATAAGATGTGTGGGTATGTGCTTGTTTTTAAAACAAGTTTTCGTGAACATTGACAGGCAGAATTACTAATGCAACAACTTTCTCTACCTCCTCTCATATGCCAGGTCCTGGCCATGCAGGCTACAGTGATGCTGTGGATCCACGCTACTCACTAAAAAAAGGAACACAATTACTAAAGAAAGAGTTCTCTGAATACAGATATGAGTCATCACATCTATGTCCCAAGTTTTTTTTATCTACCTCAGTTACGTTAAAAACAAGTGTAACTAAGCGTGTGTTTGGAGCGAGGAAGAAGAAAGGGCTCTTGGTCACTGGAAGAAGGCACATAGGGAAGGGCTGCTCCTCTCACCCACGGGGGCTCACCGTGCAATTACATGTGTAGTTACTGAAGGCAACTACTGAAGAGGGTGTTTCAAAGAGATTCTTAAACACACAAACATTTCCAAGAGACATATAGCACAGAAATGTGTTTACTCCTTTGATTCATGAAGTCCAAACATTTCCTCTCTCTCCCTCTTCTCATTCTTTTTCTTTCCCCACAAGCCTTTTTTTAACTTTTTATCTGGTCACCTTGTGGGCTTCACTTGGGAAAAGAAAATAGGGATTCTTGAGATCCCCAGCAATAACAACAGAAAGGAAAATGGAAACTAGTTCTTTTTCTGTTTACAGTGGAAACGTTGACTTGAAAAGATTTCTCTTTTCCACTGTTTTTGCAGAGCAGCAGGGAGGGAGCAAACGCTTCCTGAAGGGAAAGCCAGTTTTCCATACTTAAATGAAGTCCAATGTTTTAAAGTTCTTCAAGTAGGAAACATCACGTTTTCAACTGACATGTCCTTCATCTAATCAGGTTATCTCCTCCTTATTTCACCCTAAGGAGATAAGTGGGTTGGAACTAAGTTCTCTTCTTTTCTTTTAGGAATCCCACTTGTGTAATTTTTTTTTAAATGGCAAAGTGAGAAAGACTAATATCAAGCTGGAGTAAAGATACAGGACCTACACTTATCTACCTTCAAGGTGGTGGAGTTTTTTACCATTGCTGAAGTTAAGATTTCCAGGAGTAAGGAAATGGCTTGTTTTAATACACAGGAGACCCTCTTCACACATGGAAGGGTCATGGAATCAAAGTCAAGAAATCCTGGGTGTTACTGGTGATTTCAGCCTTTGCATAACAGCAGTTTGCAAAATCGTGCACATTCACTGCAACATGCAAACCACCCCAGAATTTCAAGTAGCTGTGCCACCAGCTTACTTAAAATTTCTGACAACAAAACATAACATTCTCCACTTAGACAGCCACACTAAGTTTTCTGATATTTCTAATTATCTCCCAAATAAAAGGTTTACACAGTTGGAGCCAACTAATATTTCTCTGTTATCCAACTGAGCTGGGCTTTGATGGGTTATAAAACTTGGTGATTACTCATATATTTTGTAACTATCTATGGAGATCTGTGTTTGTTCCTTTGCACTTCTACAGCTGAAGAAAGCAGTCATGTTTATGTCTGTCAGATCTTTTCTGGTTTTTCACTTGTGCTGACAGCCTACAGCCTTGCTTCAGTTCCTACAAAGCTCAAAACCTGCAGCTGCACTAGCTGGCATGCCTTTTCTCGTTCCTCCCCTCCACCCCTTATCTCCCACCCTTCATATCCCCATCTGTATTTGTAACTTTTTTTTTTTTTCTAGATCAAAAGCACATAGTCACCAAACCTGACTGGGCTCCATGGGGAGATTGAATTTTAAGGCATGACAAAAATACATTGTATATGCACTCATGCTTTCCTCTTCTAATTTCGAACAGTCAACCCCCCTTCTGAAGACTGGCTCTTGGACTGATCTCACTTATTGCCAGAACACCAAGAAAACAGCCATCATTTATGCAAGGAAGACAGCAATATAAATCAAGACAAGCCTAGGATACTTGAATGTAGATTCATTGTCACTTCAGACCTTGAGACACAGCTCTTTGGCTCCTGTCAGCTAAGTCAAGATTCAAGGTTATGATTCCCCAGATAAAAGAGACAAACCCATTTTGTAGTGTCAGCCCAAACAAAGGGTAGTTTTGTTTAAATCCTGTAACACCATGTTTCTTAAAAACATTGTAAGAAATAACATCAGTTTTTACAGAAATCTCTGTATCACCTACGAGATACAAAACCACAACCAGCTTTTTAACTGCCACAAAGTCTGCATGAAGACCTGTACTGCAGGGTAACCTACTGGCAAATGAAGTTATGTTGAAGCTTTTGAAGCATTAGAGTTAATCATCACAGTAACATTCAGGTCAAATTTTTCACTAAACAATTAATCTGTTTTCTTTCCTCATCTCTCCTCTGGAGACTGTAGAAACAGTGGAGAGCTGGGCAGAGCTGTAAAAACTCAAGACACAAACCAAAAGAGCAGACTGTGCAACAGCAGAGGGTACAAAAGGGAAAATTTGCTGTTTTTCCTAGATCTAAATTTCCTGGTTAACCCACACAGACAAGACAGCGTCAGTAAGCACTACTCCCTCAGAAACAAAGGCAATTTCAACAAGATTCAGCAATGAATCTGCACTGTACTTCAGCGTATCGCTTGTCAGTGTTTGTACCATGCTGGCCTCTCAAGGCTCTCAGCACAGACCAGCACAGAGGCACAGGAGGTGCTGCAGGGGCCTGACTGTAAATGTGAATAATCCCACAAGCATCGAGGGATTATTCTCCACGGTTCAGCCATCTCAGTCTTTGCACGCAAGGTGGGGGAGAGGATAAAGTGGCTCTGCAGCCTGTAACGCAACGTGTACACATCCAGCCTCCAGCTAGGACCACATTCCCTAGTGTGGTTAGTTTAGGTGCAAGCAAGCCTAACCGAATGCAGAGCCTAACCTTGTGCACAGAGCACCCCCTCCCAGGCAGCTGAGGACCCTGTGGTGTGCAGCACAGCTGCTGAGCCAAAGTTTGCAGGGCAGGTTCTGTGCCAGCGAGAGCTCCCCGTGCCACGCTGTCAGCAGATGAGCAAAAGGGAAACAAATGCCAGTAACATCTTCTGGGCTCATTAGCTTACGACCTACACAGGAAGGGGAATCACTGGAAGATGGGGCACAGTAGGGTTGCTGCTCTCTGAGATATTCCAGATTCCTAACTCTTTTCACCTCTCCTAATTCATAAGTTTGTGCCTTGCTCAGCAGTGAACCTGCTTCTGCAAAAGGTGCAGCACGGGTGCATCCCCTGTGCCGAAGGAGGAGGGAGGGGAAGCCCCTGGTACCAGGCTGGCAGTGGGAGATGGAGACAGAAACATGATCTGAATAAACAGAAGCCCCTTGCAGAAGAGGCCAGCACAGAGCAAAACATGCAAACATGGAGAGCTGCTTAGAAGGAAAAGTGTCAGTGAACCACTCAAACATACACTAGGAATTCCTGGTGTAGAAGACACTAAAACAGAAAAAAATCTTACTTGTACAAACAAAAGGAAGTAATTTATTAGCTCATCTTTACTACTTTCATTCCATCTACTTCTATGACACTGTGATTCATATATATCGGTTTAGGATCTGTCTCAAAGTAGTAGGTTTTCAATCTGCACTGAAACACTGCAGGTTCTTGAAAGAAAAAGTATTTTCTTTATATTTTAAAAAGTATTTTTCCTTTTACCATCTAGGTATGCACAGCACTTTGCAAACTGCAGTCAGATCATAGGGGAGGTGCCTCCTGGTAATACCATAAAGAAATGAAAGAATTGTTTCAGCAAAACCAGTATGAACAGTGAAAATAAATTTGTTCTAATTTGCACTAATAAATGGCAACAACAACAAGAACAGAAGCAGCAGCAGACATTTGATGATTCAATATTTACAAAACTACACTGTTTGTAAAAACTGCCAGGGAAGGTTTAAATTCAGACAAGAATAAATGTTTTAATTTAAAAAATTTCAACTGTCTATAACCAAACTGCTCAGCCCCTAAATGACTGGGCTCACCCTGTGCTGGTTTTGTTAGAATGAACTGCTGCATACAGAACACTGTCAGACTGAACATCCACTCAGAATATGACATGTTCAAGGAAAATTAATTAGAAGCACTTTTTCTTTCCATCATATTCACAAACACAGATGTCATTTTCACAACACAAATTCTTCCTCATCTCAGGAACAATTAGTGAGCAAATTGAAAGCTGAGATTTTCAACCAAACAAGAATTTTCATTTAAATTATACAGATACATACAAAAGTCAACAGGATCTAAGTGTTCATTAGGTAATTAAGTAATCTAAAAATTAAGCACAAATTTATCAATATTCTACATTCTTGCTAAACATAACATGCGAGTCACCACTATAATGAGAATTTTGAGCAGAAGATAATTTTTTTGTAGGGAACAGGATTTACTTGGGTAGACGTAGTTCTGTGTTATTCTTTCTGTGCTACAATACAGTGCACTGGCTCACGAGTGCTGTCTAATAAAGATATTACAACACTAGCAAACATCATGGCTAAACTAAATCCTAATGTAAACTCCTGTTAGAGGGGTATTACACTGTTTTCATTTGCTCTGTGAGTTGCAAACTTTAGGATAATAATATTGTTCGGTAATAGCAATAGCTTAATTTCATGTTGTAACACCCTAATGACTTTATTGTTTCACTCCCATTCCAATTCCAATAGCTATTACCATTTAAACACCTGTATTATCAAAGTGCTGTGGTTGAGTACCTTCTGGATAATTTACTTATGTTACAAAAGACTAATTCAAAGGAAGGCTGTATGTTTCTCTAACTCTTGCACCATTTATCTTTGGAGCATTGGCAGAATCCACCAGGAAAGTATGTGTTGATTAAAACCACCAGCCTACAGTTATACTTTGTGTGCAGGATATATCTCTTTCAACACGATGATGAGGGGGAGAGGGTAAAAAAATCTTTATTGGAGGAAGAATGTCTAAAAAATTTCCAGCACAGAAAATTCTTATTACACACAACTAAGAAATTAAATTTTCTCAGACAGAGTTGTCCATGCACTACATGTAGATCAATGGCTTACCCACATAAGGATTAACTGCTTCCTCCATGGAGACAGGCAACAATATACAAACCTTAATTTCATGAGTGACTGTTAAAAGTTAAATTCTTCTACACCCAGTAATTTGAACACAAAAAGATTAGGATAAGTTGTTAAGAGTAGTACACAACTTATCAGATAAAATATACCATTATCAGTCTTCAACAACATTAGATGACCAGACCTGCTCTAGAAATTTTACTCTACTTGCCATTGACAAATATATTCAGTTAAAATGTCTTATCTCCAACCTTTTTCTAAAAAGGTTTTTCAACTTTTTTGTTCTGTGGTTTGTTTTTTTTCTACTTCACCTTAGTCAACAAATATAGTATCTTGAAGAAATGGTAAATCAGTACTAAAAAAATCGCCAATGCTTAAAAAGCGTTTTCAAAATCAACTATTTTCCAAACTACTAATTCATTGAAATTGCTTTCATCACAAACTATGTAATATGGAATGTCTCATGGGAGCAATGTGGCAGTTTAAAATATTTGCACATCAGTGACTTCTAAAAACCAGCTGGTTTGAACTCTTTAACGCTGTGACCCCCATGCAGGTGAACATCCAATACCTACATAGCAATATATACTATTTAGCCTTGTTGAAACACCATGAAAGCTCTACTGTACTGACCACATTATCTTCTGACCTCTTAAAAATTTGGGGATTAAGATTTTTAACCTGTGTTAAGTTGGTTTCCTGTAGTGGTCATGTTTGAAAAAATAAGCTTACCATAACCCTTTCTACTCGATTTTGTAGTTCTTGGTCTTGCTTCAGGACCAAATATTTGACTGTTATCCATATAAATGAACAACCTGCAATTGCTTTCTTTGCACATTACATAAAAATATTGTTCAAGACCTGCAAGGTACCACAAGAAAGCTTTACACTGAGATCTAACAGTAAAAGAAAAAAAGAAAAAAAAATCTCTTTTCCAATACAAAATATTTCAGGCAAGTCTGATAAAATACTGCTCTCTGCTACTTTTCTGAATTTTTTTTCCATTCTGATATTTACCAAGAAATACATACTAAAGCTCTGTGAACTTACTCTGTAAATTGTTACTTATATGCAGTACTTAAACTTTGATATTAATTAGTCAATCAATAGTAATTTCTCTGATATATATTATTATTGCTATAGTATAAAGTATAGTCATTATTTCCACAGTCCAATACCGAGACTTATTCTTAAAACAGAAAAATATTTACATAACATTTTTGAAGGGAAAAAAATTATTTCAGCCTCTTCTAATTAATAGTCTTGAACAAATCATGATGGTTCATTTGTTCTCCTACACAGAAAGCAACTGGCCTCTTGTTAAAAAAAATAAAGTTATATTAGCTTTTAATTTCCATTTCCAAAGGTATGTTTATGAAATATTTAACTTCGTAATAATTTTTCCTAGCACACACAATGACTACTGTGTGTTCTCTCTTGTGCTCCCCATTTGCCTACTCCAACTACTCTCCATCCTGAACCTGCATTACAATTAAAAATATAAATTTACCTTATAATTTAGGTACCTCTGTGAGTGTCCATGTATAATAAATGTAATCACTAACTTACCACAGAGGGAAAAAAAACCACTGAATTTCTCTGCTTGTTCTAAGAAATGCATGATCTTGGTTTGGACCATATGAAAAGACCAGGATGTTGGATGCAGCCCAAAGCTCAAACTGGACAAATGGCTTTTAAAAATACTATTTATACTATTTTAGTAGAAAGACTAACACTGCATTTTTAGAAAGATAACTTGTTTAATAAGGATTTTGTATTTCATTAGAACATTACAAAGGTTCTTAAAGAAATTCATATGCACAGAATTCATTACTTGAAGTGACCAGCACTTAAGCAGGAAACTTCCTAAGGATGCAACAGCAAAGTATACTACCATGTTTAGTGTGCCATGGAGTTAGGCACAAGCTCAGTCTCAAGAATTATTATTCCCTGTGCTGAAATAATTCACATCTTCATGATACATTTCCAAAGGGGGGAAGGGAAGAAGCTCTTGGACACAACACCTAAGCAATTTGGCACCTGAAACCCAGCTGGGATTCAAAAACTGCAAGTCCAAACAAACATCTTCATTATGATATAAATCTAATTGTGAGACTAAGACAGCAACATAAAAAACTAACCCTGATTTGTAAAATTACTTGATGAAAGCACACATGGTATTTTCCACTTCCTGATCTTCAGAATAAACAGCAATACTATAGCACACACCTCCAAAGGAATACAGCCAGACCAAAACCTTTGGGGTTTGTCATTCTCACACACACTCTTACAGCACTTCAGCTCTTGCAAGGTTTTCTTCCCAGCTAGAGCCAGCTATTGCTGGAAAGGAGCCGACAGCTTTTCGTGCCTCAAAAAGCAAAGCAAGTTACCTGAGCTCTCATTAGTAACCAGTCTGATAAAGGCAGCACCGAGGAAACCATGTTCCTCTCTAAAGTAGCAAGGTAGAAAATTTACCTCATGTATACCAGCCAGGGAAGATTTTTGAATACATATTAGCAACACCCAAAGAACAGTTTACTATAGGGTTCAGCGAAGTCTGAGACGACAAGACACTTAAGAGCGCAATTAGTGAATACGAGCAATAGAGCCCAGCATGACATCTGCAGATGGACAGGCCAGTAACCACATGGCAGCTTACCTTGCAGCAAAACAATGCTGTCAGTGAGCTGAGTAACTTTGGGCTCCCAGACTAACTGCACCCTGGGGTGAGGGAGTGCCCAGGAACTCCCTCATCACTGCCCAGAGCAGCCTGGGCAAGGAGCCCTGACCAGGCAGCACATCCTTATCTCCTACTAACAGAAACCTTGTTTGGGGGCCACCAGGCATAACAGAGCTCAAATCTCACTCATGAAGTATTCCATGGTTTCTCACAGAGAATAATAACA
The DNA here is from genome assembly GCF_036250125.1 of Pseudopipra pipra. Lineage (NCBI taxonomy): Eukaryota > Metazoa > Chordata > Aves > Passeriformes > Pipridae > Pseudopipra > Pseudopipra pipra. Next base: position 12,538,272 of record NC_087556.1, read on the forward strand.
GTATTTAGGAGATTCATTTCCCCCTTGATGTCCCAGACTGTCACACAGATTAGTACCTTCAGTGAAATGTTGCAGTTAAACACTTTTCAGTCCAGCTGTTTGTTCCAATCCAATTCTCTAAAAATCACGTGGAGAGTTTTCAGCTGTAAGCACCATTTCTTGCACTCTGTTATTTAATTACTGTAAAGGATCTGGTCACAGACCTGATAAAGTACTGCAGTCCCTAATTCTCAACTCATATCTGGCCTTCCAAGTGAAAAGCTAAATAGAGGAATCATACTTGGTGGTAATTTCCATGATGTTAACAGTTTTGCACAACTTAAGGAATAAAGTCATGATTTTGCAAAACTATGCAACAACATGCAGTCAGCAACAGCATTCACTCCCTACTTATGTATCCTCAGGTTGATTTTACCAATGTAACAATAAAAAAGTCTAAGACCTCTATTTGGCTAAGACTCAAACTAAGATCCACTAGTTTACTTAATTAAATTATAAGAATTTCTTTATTGCTGTTAGATAAAGAGGGCTTTTTTACCAGGAATCACAAAACTAAACAAAAAAGCATTGAACTACTTTAATACTGAAAGTTTTCACTTAACCCTGTGGGAGAAAAGTAACTTAATTTCTCACTGCCTGGTAGTATTTCCGCAGGATATTCAATCTTAACTTCACACTTAGCTCAAAATCTTTATTAATATTGCCAGAAATCAGAGAGGTAGGGGGAGATTGACTTTTTCTTATTTATTTCTCATTCCCAAAGAAAAAAAGGTGGTGACAAAATGCATACCTGTTAAAACAACATGATTTAAAATTTTACAACAGAATGAAGCTCCTGTTGTACCACCTGGTTAATAAGCTGTCAGTTCATTTATTAAGAACTATAGAGACCTGATGGAATTTGGGCAAGCAGCTGACAGCCCATTATATTCCTAATTCTAAGGTACATCCTGTCGTTCAGTAAAGTTTGAATAAAACAATTCCACATGCCAGGTTTGCAAGTGAGCTATACAAAGAACAAAGGCAGTTGGGAGGAATCTTGTAAAGACCTAAAGCTTTGTAGAGTATCTAGAGAAATGTATCTATAATGAGACACTGAATCAGAGTCATTTCCACTGCTACACTCCCCAGTGCATTTTCTCCCATCCCTCCTCCATCCCACACAACATTCCTCACCACAAGGAGGTTTTGAAGCAGGCTTACAAAAGGTAATCACTGTTGGAGGGAGGAAAGGTGGGAGGTTTTTCATTTCCAAGGCTAAACGGATGAGGCTGACCTTAATGGATACCATCTACAACTGTTCTCAGGGTGAGGAGGGGGTTTGGGTGAGCTGAAGAACAAAAACAAGTCTCAGCTTAAGCCTAAGAAAAAATGGTGGGGACAAAGGGAAAAAAAAAAAAAATCTTTAAGAGTTGTGATTCTTAGCTATCCAAAACACCCTTTCCTACCTTACAGGAACTGAAAGTGACAAAAACATAACTTTAGTACCCTTATTGGATGTTTTACTACATCCTCGCCAGGATCTTCATTAAAATCCTACTTAAGATTAAGTCAGTGGCTGGTTGCAATGGTAAAGTGGCACCCCTGGGATGTTGCCCAATGTGATTAAAAAGCACACAGAACTGTGCCACACATTGTAGCGTTTTCAACGTGGATATCCCTGTGGTTTTGTTTGCATTTTTAAGTAGACTTCAACAAACCTTTTGATTAAAAATATACCAATGGCTAGGAAACATCTGCTAGAAAAGGTGTGCAGCATTAGCCTGTGGGACCAGCACTTGCACAAACAGCTCTTCTGCTGTGACAAAACTGCATCAGAACCAACAACATGACAGGTGGAATCAGGGGAACCAGTTCTGTTTCTGACTGTTTCAAGTGCAACTGCAACATTTTTTGAAATACAAGAAAAGCGTAACAGAGTCTTCCTCGTATCACAGCAATGCTGGAAGACCACATGTGAGTAATGTTCAGACATATTTAAAAGACCCAAGTCCATCTGCTGCTGAAATCTTTACAGGCCTCAGCTTTATTTTCAAGATTGTCAACTGGTAGGAGAGAAGTAGTTTTACCTCTTGTTTGTAGTCTTGCCTCTTGTTGGTAGGACAAACAGTAAGTCACAGAAAGTTCCAGTGACTTCCCAAAAACCACATAGGAGAGTCTGATAGAGCCAGAACTGAACATACATATCCTGGCCAGAATCAATCACAAAAATACCTACTTCTGACTCCTGTCACAAAAGACAGTTTTGCCAAGATCCTTTGATTTACAAGCCATTAAAACCTGGAGTTGTAAAGATGGATTAATCTCCATGTCATGACTAGTCCTTTTTTAGTTACTTGATTGACATTACAGCTCTGAGTCAGGACTGCACTACCATATGTAATTAGGTTCACACTAAGTACTCCACAAAATAACATCAGACTTAAGTTAAACACACATTCATGTGCTTTTCTAAGCTCTATTCTTAACAGTGACACATAAATAAATATTTTTATAGCTCAGAAATCTCAAACCCTTTACCAGCTCTTTTAATCCCCACTGTTTTAGGCACTATTATTTAAAGGCATCAAATCTAGTTATTTTATATAAAAACAGAGCATACTGATTTCCTTGTTATCATAAAGATATGAGTATGTTTCCATTTTCATGACTGTAGGCAATGCACCAGGGATCAGAACTTGCAGACATTTTATCACTAAGCATTATACAACAGCACTTTCCAAAATTGCAGTTTATTCCTTCCCTTAAAACCAGAACAAATGCTGATAGAACAAAAGGGAAGATACACCTGCTCTCCTTGAGCTGTTAAGTTTTGGGGGATGGACAGTTTTCAGATGCAAGCTCCATTGAAGAACAAGCTAATTTGCAGAAACATACTACCTCTCAATGGTTTGAGCTTAAATATAAACAAACAAAAAGTGACTGTAAATCCCAGCATAACAGTTAGAACATTTCTTTTGGTAAGTCACTAGCAAAACTTTTCTAAAGAAATGCTCATCAATTGCAAATTTTCCCAAAACAAACAAGCTTGCCAAACAATCTTTAAAACCACTCAGAGGAAAAGGGTGGTAAGAGATGACATTCTTGGGAGTTCCTGTTTTCCTTCTACCTGCTGGGATCTGCAGGATTCCTGCATGGATAGCCCTTCCAAAACAAGGTCAGGTCACACAAAACTGATGTTTCCAGAATGGTTAAAACGGGCCCATGGGACCCTAAACTAAATGGCTTTAGCTTTAACTTTCTGAAGATACTTTTGACAAACTCATCAGAGGTACTGAACCTTCATGAAAATTCCATACAGGCAGGTTCCTGCTTGCATGCAGCTCCTTGTTGGATCAGGACCCAGGCTTAATGATTTGTACTGGCTTTCATGATGAAATAAAAATTCCCTCAGAAAACACTCCTTAAATACGAAATATTTTTAAATACTATGGCTCCCTGCCTTAAATACTGAAAGCTTCAGAGGTCCAATAATTATTGATATCAAGACTTGTTCTTGAGTCAGTGACAAATTTGGAAGACGTGGAATTTCCAGTTCATGTGAGACAGAAACTCAGACTGCCCAAAAAATCCTATTTCTCATACATTTCTCAATTACAAAATAAAGAATTTCCAAGGTCTTAAACTTGTTCTGTTAGGATGACAACATACGTAAGAATAATCAAAACACACTTTAAACATGTTATCATCTCTTACGATATTGAAGTGCTAATGGAGTTAAATGTTAAAATAAATACTTCTTCAAATAAGAGAGGAGAATAGTCTTCAGAATCTTATGCTTAATATGTCTGCTATTCACATGAAAGTGTGTCACCCAGTCTTCTCTTCTTAAATCACTTCCATCACTTCAGTGTTGCAGATTTATTGGAAAATATAAATGGTGTGGGGGAGGAAGACATGGTAGAATAAACCAAAAAAATCATTCTTCAATTCTCAAAATGCTTTAAAATACATTATATTTTATCTATCTCAGCAAGTTTTCCTTTTTCAAAACCCAAAGTGTGCATCTTTTTCGGGGCATCACTGACTGCCACTAGCACTGTGCAAACCTCCAAACTTCCAGAGGTTTGGGCCAGCTTCCAGAAGCTGACATATTTACCAGCATCTCTTTGGTCAAGAAATCTTGGGAGAGTTTCAATTCATCCCAGTTTCCAAATGGTCACAAATATTTCAAGAATAGCCTTTTCTGTGGTATTTCTCTTTCCTCTTCCAAACAAACCCAGCAGGACAGAGGTATGTGAAAAATGATTTAAAAATGCCTCTTGTACCTCCCTTAACCACCTAAAAATGATCAGTGTTTTTGGATAAAGGTTTGCTTTTTGAAGCAGGATACACAACAGTAACCCATGACAAGTATTATGAATGCTCTTTGCAAAAGTTCACCTCCTGTTACAGCCCAAATGGGAGCATCTAAATCTCATCTTCCTGGGGTCACAAAATCTTGTTTGCACTTGCAACTCTTACAGCAAAGGCCAGAATCTACCAGAGGCACACACTATGTTATCTCATTTACAAAAAAAGATATATATTTTTCCATATTTCCCTCACAGAAGTCATTGGAGCCAATAGGTGATTTGTACCTTCAACCTTTTGATAACCTTGCAACAATGCCACTGCCCTGCAAGCAACTGGGCCTTGCTCTCCATCGATTTCAGCAAGCAGCAGGTTTTGCACCAGGATGCATTATCTTCCCAAGACTGAAAAAGATTTATATAATGAAACTTTGATAAAAATCAGCTCTTGAGAGCAGTTACAGGATAAACTCAAAGGTCTAAAAAACCCCAAGTGAGGCAACAAATAGGTTTAAAATTATGTTTGATACAATACCTACCAAGGCCAAAAAATTTCACTGTATCATGACTAATTTCAGTGGATTTATGTTCTTATGCTTGGCCTTCACTACAGACCCCTTGTATTTGAGAAATTAGCAGATAACCTAAACTTTTTCTGACCTCCTAAAAAATCAGCAAGAACCTTACAGAGATGAAATTTGAACAAAAAAAAAAAAAAGCTGCTTAAAAAAACCCCACAAATGCAGAGGCTTTTGCTGCCAGTGGCTCACAACATTATTTTTTTTCTGAGCTGTCCACAAAAAATTCACGTCAGACTGTAATTGTTTTATCCTTTGCTGAAACATGTTCCCACTGAAAACCATCACTGCATCATCATCCTTCTGTAGCAGTTTCAGCTCAAGGCTTAATATATGAGTTATCACAGACAGACCACTACCACAAAGTCTATTCTGTCAGCAGCCCTGCTTTTGGTCTACCTTCATATGTCAAGCTGTCATTCATAGCAGGTCAGCAGCTGCTTGGTGAGCAGCTCTGCCAACCCCACTGCAACAGAGCAGGCTTCTGAGAAAGGGACCAGACAGCTTGAGGTGAAACCAGCTCAGCAGTCCCAAGACAAGCCCTGCTTCCTCATGAATCACAGCCATTAGTCACGCTTACACAACACAAACACCAGTATTTGAACAGCAGCCTGCCTTGCTGGGGACAGCTGCATGCTAACTTTTACAAAGGTGCTCATTAAAGCCCCCCTTTCCTTTTGTCTTTCAGATCTCGTAGTGCTCCCGTGCTCCCCTGCTTCTGAAAATTACACTTATTGCTGCCATGAAAGCTTTGGTTTTTGGAAGAATAAGGTGTGTTGTCTAAGCAACATTTGGGGCCTTTCTGAACAGCTGATGATGCTGAAAGTCAGTGTAGCTGCAATATGGCACAGCCACACTAATACAGACAACCCACAATGGTTTTGTTCCATGATGACAAACATGTTCTAAACCTGCCTGTATTCCAGTAACACTGTGATCCAATGACCAACCTTTTATTTATAAATATACCAAAACCACCCCCACCTATGCTTAAATTCTAGAAAGACAAGAAACAAAGGTATTGCTTCTCTTTTAAACAGAGGGACTGAATGGCTTCCCTGAGGTCTCATAGCTGTTGAAGAAGTATTCTGCTTGTGCCTTAAGCACAAAGACCCCATCCCCAGTGCGATACCACAGGAATCCTGCTTTGCTGGTTTCGGCAACTGGATCGGCGGTCCCTGCTGTCGAAGAACTGCTGCACCAAGTGCTCTCATCTACTTGTTCTGGGAAAATAAAAAATCCCAGGACTGTTCCTAAGCCAATTAGCATCTTGCTAGCACCACCTTCATATTTAATTATATTTAGGAAGTAATTATCAGCAAAGACCTTAGTCAATACCCTCGCTTCTATTAGCAAAGTCACGCCCAAGGAACAAACAGGAACTGCATAGGAATAATATCCAAAGCAATTTGGACCACATGCACACTACATTGTATTCATGTCAGGTATGTTCTCTTTCTACTGTCTTCATTTTTCACTTTTTAAATTACTACATCACATGACATCTTTTAAAGGCTTCAACAAATTAAAGAGCTTGACAGAAATATTACTGGAAAGGAGACTCTTGGCTGTATGCAGGAGCATAGATTAGAATTACATATTTATCCTTTCTGACATTACAAAACAATTAAAAAGCAGTCTTTCTTATGCTATTTTGAATTAAAGTGTTATTTTGTAATTAAAGAGTCAAGTCCTAGAATTAAGTGACTATCACCTGGAAATCTTAATCTCTCTCTGTTTTAAAAATTTGGTAGTGTGTTGGTAGCAAAAACTTGAAAAATGTAATTTCAGTGTCCTGAACGGCATAAAAGAAAACCAAATAAAACACCTCAAAACCCCCAACAACCCAAGAGCAAAACCAATCAAAAATACTCAAAAACTCCTTAAACAGAAAAAAAAGCGCTCTCCTGTATTTGCACGCCTTTCTAGAAAAAAATCTGACAGAGTTCCAACCAGAAGCATGTCAGGTTTTCCTCCCACCGACATGAAAATCCATGAAATTTCTACTACTGAACCCTACAAAAGACAGAGCTGAATTCCCACAAATCAACCAGACTGCTCATCAAACTTATTGTAGGGAAAGAGCTCAGTCTGTGGCCAACCACCCCGGCACAGCCGCCGTGACACGCGGTGTTACACAACGAGCTCTCCTTCCACACAGACCAGCAGCTTCTCCGCACGGCAGCATCTGCAAGTGGCTTGGATGCAAGTCAGTGAACTGGAAGGGAGAGTCTCCCACGTGAACCTCCTTTCCAGCGTCAACGCAAGCATGAAGGATATCAGCTCAAAACAAGAGGTGAACTGGAACGGGAGTTTCATCACATGGAATAAGCCAGTCACTGTCCCAGAGCAGTGTGAGCTGTGCTTGTTAGCATGTTCATGGGTTAACAGTTATCACACTGACTGGCCATTTCTGAATGACAAGTCTTTCCCCAAGGAAACAGATATTGTGAACCACAATTAAAATACACAATTTATACAACAATGCCACAGAAAGGTATTTAGTTTAATCAAAGACAAAATACTGCAAATATTCATGTACTGGGGTTTTTTACATTTTAGAATGCATTTGCAAAACCTTCCAAGGACTACACAGTCACTCAACAACATTATTTAGCTGAATATATACCAAATTTCAGTTTAGGGTTTGGGGTTTTTTGCTGCTAGGAAGACAACAGAGTGAAGGAACCTTTTTGCAGCTGAGTGGGCACCAGAGCAAGGTTAAATAGAAATGCCTATCTCCACCAAAGGCTAGTGTTCCAAAAAAAACCCCCTTTTATCCTTATTTCTATTATTTGTTTTACAATAATATCTAAAAGACTCTTTGCCAGATACAAAAGCAAACTGCGACAAGCATTCTCCCAGCAGAGATTTATAATCTAATAACAGGATATGGCATAGGTGAAGAGACTTGTCCAAGGTCACATAGTAGATACATGCCACAAATAAGAATGTCAATACTTCCTGACACTCTCTCTAGTCCCTTGCCATCTAATTCACATTGCCTCCCTACACCTTTGATGACAAACAAGCAAAGAACCTATTTAGGGTGGCAGGAGGGGGATGTGTGTGATTCTTCAGATGACTGTGAGTCCATTTTGCTGATTAAATAAAAGGTTTCCATTTATCCTTAAATGGAATAGTTGCAGGTACAGTATTTATTTGCTATTACCACAAAATCAGTACAAGTTAAATCAATAAATTCAATTTCTCAACAGACATATGTAAAAATCCTTTTATTTAAAGATTGATTCTTAAAAATAGAAAAATCTACACCAATCTTCCTTCTGTGATATTTGTTGCTGCTAATTTTCAACAGATACTTTTTGAGGAGATCTAAAGCATTAAAAACATAAGCTTAGCTATCTTCCTTCCCTGCCTGCCTTTATTTACCATGTAAATTGCCACCCACACACTTTCCCATATAGAACACAGTGGGGTACTATTCACCAACACAGAGTTTCAGCAAATGCAGCTCCTGTCCCCAGCAGGAATAAGGTTGTGCTGAAGTTCACTCTAAGTCACATAAATTTATCTGGGGGTAACAGGAAAAAGAGGTCTGGTAAGAGTCATCGAGCTAATCCAACTTACTCCTAATGGACTTGAGGGTGGGGGAATGGAGGGAGACACAGAACAGAAAACATATAGAAAATAGATAATTTCAGGAAAAGCAATTTTAACCCCGTGAATTTACATTTTACTGGGGTTCCTTCATGACACACACAACCTACATGCTGTACTACACATCCAAAAAGGTGTCAAAATCAAGAAACCAAAAAAAAGCCCAAGAACTCAGAACTGTGCAGGTTTAAACTCTTCAAAACAACAAAAAAAATGTTGACAAATATGGAGGGATCTTGTCTTTTAGAATATTATTTTCTTCCTTTCAAGAGCCTTAACAAATGCTATGCAATCTCAAAATCCATTTATGAAGTGCTGTCCTACCACTGTTCGCTCAGTGAAGGCACACAATGTTTCTTAGATAAGTATCAACATTTGTATTTTTATGCACTCAACGCCCATCTGCATGTCTGCAAACCAGAGGTTTGTCACAGGGGAAAGGAGCTCCAAGGAGCAGCTCACTGCTCTCCACTTCCTGCAGGAGCTGCAGGAGGGAGAGGAGGTAGGGAAACCTTCACATGCCTCAGTCTTTTCCTTTGGGTAAAGTATTATTAGCCTCTAGAGAATAGAAACTGTGAAATCTCTACATTGCTGTGTACCACAGACTATGGGAGAAAAAACAGAAACACACACACGTGCGAGCTTTGCACAGGGAAAAATATTTTATTCCGAGACCTCAATGCAAGGTTACTGCAGGGGAAGGCAGGTTCTAAACCCAGCAAAAAAAAACAAGGAAAGAGGAGAGAAACAGAAACAAAATATTCTAGCATTCCCATCTGCCTTTTATCTCCTTTTAGAGGTCCACATAGACACATATGCACAATCAAAACCTCTCCTTTCCATGAGAAGACAAGAAAATGCATGTTTTGTACAAACACACATAGCACTACACGTGCACTTTTATTAAAATTATGTTCTTACATTTACAGAGCAAGAAAAAAACAAGCAACCTTGCCATAAAACACACAAAAACTTAATGCAAAGTGTATGCTCGAGGATTTTCAAGTATCACTACTCCAGTTACATCAGTAATAACTTTTGTAATTTTGAATTTCCATGATGGGGGTATCCCTTGCAGGTTTCAATTAGTAGCCTTTACTGTCTGAAAGTCTTTACTTTAATCTAATTTTTTTCTTCCCTCCAGTGAAATGTTTTGCCATTAAGCAAAATGGAGGATTAGGAATAATCACAATTAATGGAGTAAATGTTTGTATAATGAAATCATGCTTGTATCAGCAGGCAAAACGAGAGACTCAGAATAGCCTTTCTCCACTCATGATTTTAGCCTCAGATATTATAGGAAAACAATTTAGAGCAAAAGATTATCCTCTGGCTCCTAATATGGCATTACTAAGGACAAACAAAAGCAATGCTATCCCAAATGATGTGTTAGGCAAGCTCAGAACTTATATTTTGTTTTCCTTCCCTTAAAAAGGTTTTGGGGAATATGGGGTTTTAAGAGGTCTGACTACCAAGGAGTTTTGTGGCTAAGGAATTAAGAAATTAAGTTTCTCACTGTTTAGATACCATATTCTTTCAGGGAGATTGCAGTATGCTTTTAGGTCCCCTTTCTGAAACGTCTTTTAAAAGCTATTTCTGATTGTTCTTGTCTCAAAATGTTTTATTCTAAGCACCAGAATGGATCTACAGATTGGATTATGAGCCTGCCACCCATAGCCAAAGTTTCATAGACAGGATACAGCAGTAATGGCCACTTTCTCACTTTGATGTAGAGAGTTACATAGGAAATACCCAGTGAGACTGCAACTGCTGAAAAATTTTAGTGCTCCCTCCAAACCACTCTTCAATTACTCCCAGGTTAGCTTTGCCCCCAAAGTGCCATCCCCTGCATACAATGTCAAAGCAGGAAGCTGCAGAAACTGCTCAAATCCCCACAGGGGCAGAAGTAAGGAAAGGTTGGTTCTCACTGAGACTTTAAAGCTGTTCTTTTCATTAAGAATCAGTCCTCACAGAATGGATGGAAAACAGCCCGTGCTGTAAGTATCAGTATCTAGTAAGGGCTTTTTTTGTAGTGCCAAGATAACCATCTCTGTATGAAAGAAGCTGTGCTTGGGAGTTTGACTGTTAAAATAAAGATATTAATTTTGAAGGGAAGGAAAAGTCAATAAAAAGCAAATTCAATCATCTTCAAAAGAATTCAGTGCATAGCTCAGAAAGCACTGGCAGAAGATAGATGCCTTTAGTGCAAGAGGAAGACAAATCAAAATACATATTGGAAAGGGCAACAGGCTTTCTTAGAAACTTTAGTGAGAGTCCTTCAGGCTTTTGTTGCCACTTAGTCAGAAGCTGACAAGCTTCAATCCAGCTTGCTACCACTTGAGTTTTAAAACATATTCCAGCGGTCTTTCTTTAAAGGTTAAACACAAATGGTTTTCAATAGTTAATTTCTGCTACTTTGACAGACTAGTAATACGCAATATTGTAAAGTGTGTCTAAAAATAGTATTTTCAAGAGTTCTGCTGGTTTTTACTTGTGAAGAGCCTCTGTCATTTCATTTCTATCCTCTCCCTGCAAGTGAGCAGGTAGCCAACCCAAAACACTGAAATCCAAGGAGACAAACTGTGTGCACTTTGCTATATTTTACTTCTCCGGCCAATGAAGTGAGACCACTGAACACTGCATTTATATAAATATTTGAGCACACTACATTTATTTTAAAAAAATATAACCAGGATGGACTTAAGAGCAAAAAAAACTCCTCTTCCATTCTCTTACTTCCCAAGTGCCTGAAAAACGGGTCACTATGTAATTTCTTCTTGCTGTATTTTCCCAGGAGCTCAAAGGCATGGTATACACTTGGGTCTGTATTTTTCACATGCTAAAAAACTCCAACAAATTTAAGACAGTATGTGTACACATATGCATGCAGTATGCTTTTTTCATTCCTTAAACTATTTTAAATTGTTTTTCTTTCAAGTCCCAAAGACACATCTAGTTTAGTTTACTTCTGCCAACATGTCTGTACAATGTGTTTATTCAAAGCAGTATGTATTGTGAGATTAGGGTTTGCTTATGCTTTTACTTAAGACTGCTAACAGAAATCAAGACTGGTAATTCTGGGGATGGGTACTAGGTTACCCTGCACCTTTACTGACAGAGTTAGGGTGTCCACAAAGGTAAGGTCTCTCCCAAATCCTGACAAATTCGCAGCTGAAGCTTTGGTTTGGACCCATTATATTCTAACTGGTAGCAAAAAAATCCAGCTTGCACACTAGTACACTCACAGATGTTCAGCAGAAGGGTTAAAACATGGACACGTTGACAAAATGAGATCTGTGATTGCTCCACATGTGGGTTGACTCTGGAGCACATGCGGGAAGGTACCAGCCTGCAACTGACCCCCCCACAAAGAGCCCTCACACCCAGCCCTGAGCAGGCAGGCCAACAGGGCAGCTGCCTCCTCTGAGCCCCTCACCCGAGTGAAACCAACTGAGGAAAGCAGGTAGCCAGCTGCCACGAGCTTTTCTACCAGCAAGGAAGCCCATCTCATGGTCCCCATAACAACTTGGCACACAAAGGTTTCTGTTCTATCTTTCATTCACTAGGGTTCTCATGCAACTTCCACAACAAAGGACTTTGGAGCATTTAAAGAAAAATGAAGAGGGCAACAGGGTCTCTAGGGACACCAACTACAAAACTGACTTGTGATAAAATTAATTCTCTCAGCTATACACACAACAGCCTTTCTTTAGCCAACAATGTGGGCCACAACAACATGAATTATTTTTATGGATGAATATTGTTTTATAGTTCGAGTCTTCTGAACAACCCATTGAGTCAAACTATGCAGTGGAAACAAGTTCTTTCACAAATTCTGGCCATATTATGTCTGGTTCTTCTTGAATGGTCCAACTAAAAGATTCATCATTCATAAACACACACTAAAGAGGTTACAAATCCATTCCCAATGGAAGTCTGGGGGCTGTTTACTTTTTCTATGTGCCATTTCCTTACTTAAGGTGTGTGACTGGACACAAAACAAGCTGTTTCTATTGCTACTCCAACTTCATTGCCAGCAGAGAAAGAACAGTAACTACACTGCTTATTCTTCAATTCCCCTTCTCTCTAAGAAAAATCTCAAAACCAAAAACGTGTTTCAACATACAATTTCAGGAAAGCCTCTTAGGCTCAAATCTGCGGGACTCCCTCAGTCCACTGACACTATAACAAAGAAGCCCTGCTCATCCATGTACTTCAGAAAGTATCGTGACCCTAAGCATAATTTTATACTCTAATTTAGTCAAAATTTTTGCATTACTCAACAGCTTTTACCAAGCTAGAGCATATTCTCGAGCACACATACATAACAATGTGTTGTTAATTACTCTGTTGGTGGGAAAGTCTGTCAGGTTTCTTACCTTTTATTTTTAGCCACTTCCAAGTACTTTTTATCCAAGTCTGAACGGGGGAGCAGGGAGCATATATTTCTATTAATCAATCAACGATGGCAGTGGTGGTGCACTCTAGTTTTTCATTCTGACTGCAAAGCAAAATTAAAAGCTATATTTTGCAAATTTACGCATTATAGATTGTAGCGGCAGCTGGTGGACTGCTGCTGAGACAGACCGTCTTTTCCCTTCCAGTCCCCTGTGACCGAGATGGAAGAATTACAGGACAGCACTAGCAGCTGCTGCTGCTGCCCCAGAAGCAGCAAGCCAAGGTCTCTGGAAAAATAATTGGGGAGGCGGGGGAAGGGAAGAAGGGGGACAAAGAAGTTGGGGAGGGGAAGGCATTGCCAAGGCTGGCTGCACAAACAACACACAGCACCTTGCCCTCAAAAGAAACAATTGAGCTGGTTGGGGCTTCCTTCAGTAGACACAAGACTCTTAAACTATTATGAGACTTGAAAACACTAACAATTTTTGATAAGGATTTCTAGAGAATTAAGGAATAGTAAGAAAAGGCAATATTCCTTCTAGTTCGATGATTACAGCAGTTTGCTTTTGAATCCTCCAAAAATAAAGTGTAGCACAATGAACAACACCCTTCCTTGCAGCTTTTGAAAAGCTTTAAGACAGAGTCATTCTGTAGAGCACTCTACCATAGCACAGGCACAGTCTACAAGTCAATTTATGCCCTATCTGTCTCCTATAAAACAGGGGTAATCAAATCCTTTCTCACACACATAGCCATGCAGATAAATAATTAATGACTCTAAGACATCATGTGCAAACACTAAAGATCACTTATTTTTAGATAGATTTTAAAGTGGAACTAGTGGGAATTATGTCCATTTGTGAAAAAACTGCTGAGTGCAAAAATCAACTTGTTCCTGTGTTTGGTCACCTAAGCAGTGGCTCAGTGCAGGCAAGCAATGCTCATCTATGTTATGCAGCATTTAAATATAAAGCTCATCTCAACAGGGTTGAAATGCACTCAGTGACTAAACAACATCTGCCCACACCTGAAAACCTAAAGTTCACCCCAAAGCTTTCACACTTCCTAGCAGATCCCCTGGGTTCAGGCTGACCTCTGGGGCCCTGGTGCCCCACTGGGAGGGACAGCAACATGCCTCCCTCCCTGTGAATGAAGAGAACCCCTTCCAACAGTGACTTCCAGTTTAAACAGAAGAAACCTACAAATGCTCATTTTCAAGAAAGACAGTCTGTTATACACAAACCCTGTAAGGGTCAGGCATGTGTGTCTTGCTCTTCATTGCAACAACAGACTTCAGTGCAAGACACTGGTTGGTCCAGTGAATGCTGCTTCATTTTCACAGCAGTGGCAAAGACTGCCAGATTAGCCACAAAATAGATTACTTGAAGAAACACTGAGCTACTTCAAAAGAAAAAAAACCCAAACACTACTGCCACCACAACAGATGAACCTTTCTATGCCCTCTTCAGAAAGACTAATTAGAAAGACATACAATCACAGTTTTACTCCTGTACGAGAGAATATGCTTCATCTTAAATATATAGCTTATCTTTTAATTGGATGATCTGTTTTCATCCAGTATATTTGGTCATTAAAAAAAAGGGGGGAAAACAAAAGAAAATACTGAATCATCTTTAAATTGATCTCATACACATAAAACAAGAAATGTGCACAGTCAGAAGAAAGTACTGCTGGCTGAAAAAGTTTTCATTGGTTTTGTTGTGTGTCAGAACCCCTTTCAAGATAATCCCAGAACTCTGCATACAAACCCAGCACCATTATAAGCAGACACAGCCTTCTCTCCACGTTAGAATTCCACATTCATTTTGCGAAGCTAAGTCAGTGATTGCTAGCTGAAGAAACAGCTTTTGATATATCATCAATTTCCTGAAGAACACATCAGTTTATTGAGTGGGGGTTTTCAGACTCTTATCTCATTCGATAGCATTATGCCTTACATTTTTTAAAAATTTTTTAAAATTATGGTTAAAGTATTGAGACGCCTGCAAAAGACACTTACGTCCTCAAAAACTAACTAGATACTAACTGATACTAGAGGTATCAGCTGCTTTTGAAAAAAATTAAATAAATCCTTCCTCCTTGGCATATTAGGTCCTACATTGTTTCTAAATCCAGAGAGTATCTAGTCAAAGTACTTGTACATGTGTCTGGGATTAAATCCACCACTACTTTGATTTTTAATGCATTTAGGAAAGAACTCTCAGCAACATTAAACCCTTTCTGCTGCTATAAACACTTCATAACTTATCACCCAATCCCCACTCTTCAGGCCACACCACCTACAAAGCTACCTTATCTTGCAGCAACAACACTGGCCTTACAATGCTCACTATGCAATTTCCCTCAGATTTCATTCTGTGGTCATCTTTGAAATTATGAAGGTCCAAGTTCACTGAAAGCCATACCTACCTAACAGAAAAATCAGTTGTTTACCTCCGTCTGAGTCCTGCTGCATGAGAAACCACCTCACTGAAAACATGTCCAGAGCGACAGAACAGCAGAACGGGTGATGTTTGTGCCCACTGCCTCTTGTCCTGTCACTGGGCAACACTAAACAGAGCCTGGCTCCCTATTCTTTGCACCTTCCCTTCGTGTATTTTTATACATGTATGAGATCCTACCTGAGCCTCCGCTTATCCAAGCTTCAGCTCTCAGCCCTTCCTCTTATGTGACATGCTTCAGTCCCTTCAGCATCTTTGTGGCCCTTTGGTGGTCCCTCTTCAGTATATCCATGTCTTACTAAGAAGCCCAGCACTGGAGACAGCACTCCAAGCATGACCTCACTGGTGCTGAGCAGAGGGGAAAGATCACAACCTGCTGACAATGCTGTGCCCGATGCAGTCTGGGATATCACTGGCCTTCTTTGCAGCAAGGGCACAGTGTCAACTCATGTTTAACTTGGGTTCCACCAGAACACCCAAATCCTTTTCTGCAAAGCTGCTTTCCCAACAAATACTCATCTCTGGGGCTCTTCCTCTCCCCAGGTGAAAAACTTTGTGAGGTTCCTGTCAGCCCATTTCTCTAGAGTGTCCAGGTCATTCCAGATGGCAGCACGACCCTTTGGTGTTAACAGCCATTCCTCCACGTAAGCCTGCTGAGGGTACACTGTGCTCCATCACACAGGTCACTAATGGAGATGCTGAACAGCTTGAAGACAGGGAGGCCCTGAAGAGAGACCTTGACAAATGAGAGGACTGGACAATCACCAACCAGATGAAGTTCAACAAGACGAAGTGCTGGATTCTGCACCTGGGATGGGGCAACCCTGGATGTATGGACAGACTGGGGAATGAGATGCTGGAAAGCAGTGCCACAGAAATAGACTTGGGGGTCCTGGTCAATGGCAAGTTGAACGTGTGTCAGCAGTGCCCTGGCAGCCAGGGGGCCAACTCTGTCCTAGGGGGCATCAGGCAAAGCATCACCAGCCAGTCAAGGGAGGGGATTGTCCCGCTCTGCTCTGCACTGGGGCGGCCTCTCCTTGAATATTGTGGCAGTTTTGGGCACCACAAATATAAGAAAGATATTAAGCTCTTAGAGAGCGTCCAAAGGAGGGCAACGAAGATGGTGAAGGACCTTGAGAAAAAGTCGTATGAGGAGCAGCTGAGGGCACTTGGTCTGTTCAGCCTGGAGAAGAGGAGACTGAGGGGAGACCTCATTGCAGTTACAACTTCCTTGGGAGGGGAAGAGGAGGGGCAGGCACTGATCTCTTCTCTGTGGTGACCAGTGACAGGACCCGAGGGAATGGCCTGAAGTTGTGTCAGGGGAGGTTTAGGTTGGATATTAGAAGAAGGTTCTTCACCTGGAGAGAGGCTGGTTGCTGGAACGGGCTTCCCAGGGAAGTGGTCACAGCACCAAGCCTGACAGAGTTCAAGAAGGTTTTGGATGATACTCTCAGGCACATTATGTGACTCTTGGGGATGGTCCTGTGCAGGGCCAGTAGTTGGACTCAATGATCCTTGTGGGTCCCTTCCAATTCAGCATATTCTGTAACTGTGATTAAAACCAGTTTTGAGCCCTGGGGTACACTGCCAGTTACTGGCCTCCAAATAGACTTGGTGCTACTGAACTGGCATTCTTTCTGGCAAGCAGAGCTGAGGGACGCAAAAATAATGGTCTAGAAATCAAATTACTCTTTTACTCCCACTAGAGGCTCTGCAGATCAGAGTTGAACAGTGTAATAGTAAGGTACAGCTGGAACTAGACGTTTCCTAGCTGGTCAGGTTCTACCAAAGAAAAAAATACAAATCCTTACATAACATCTAGTCCTAAAAGCTGCCACATTGACATTTATCTCTAAGACAAGCATTTCTTACAAGTTACCCAGGTTCTTACTCAGCTTTTATTCCTAGGGCAAGAAAATTGGTAAGGTTCAAAGAGTGTAAATATTCACAGTAATATGAGATAGCAATATTTTCAAACCAAAAGTTTCAGTTTCTCTTAGAAAAAGGTGTTTTGACTTCAGTTTTCTGTAGTTTGACTTGAAAACTCTTGTATCCTTACATTACAAAAAAAAGTTCAGTCATGATACAGTGATGATAAGGACTAGAGCATACATTCAACATTCATGTCAATTTAGAGCTGTGTAAGTGAGGGCACAGCTGAGGACAAGAATAAGGGTTAAATTACACAAGAGCCTTCACTGTCCTCCTAAAAGTCTAGCACAGGTTTTTTTCTCCATAATTCATGAAGAAGGATTTATAGAATGGCTTGGCGGATTGCCACAAGACAACCAAGGCATGTGGCCTCACAAGTCCCAGCATCACACACACAGAAAAGAAGAATCAATAGAAACCAGTAAATAGGGTATAATGACAACCTGCACCCGGAGCAGCACATTTCTGGTAGTGCTATCATGTGTTTCTGTACTGAAAATATAAGCTAAGGCAGGTCTCTTCCTAAGCAGCAGTTCTCTCTATGACATCACAGACACTCAAACGTTATCTGAAGTTACTCATCTCAGTAACTATACTGTCTCTCTCTCCTCCCTCCTTTTTGACCTAGAGCTATTTTTGAACTCGACCTTCTTTCAGTCTCTCCAGTAAGAATGAAGCCTTTGATTTTTCTAGCATTTGGGATTGTGATGGAGAGGTAGGCACCATCCACTGTTCTTTGTGTATGAACACTTTTTGCTCTCCTTATATTATCTCTTTGTCACACATATTTATTCACCCATAATTCACTTGTTTAACTTATTTAAAAGATACCTGTATGTTTCTTCCCCTCTTGGCTAGGAGGTCTCACAACACAGAAACGTAAAAGAACCACTTACTTCATGAAAATTAATTCAGCAGATGTTTCTCCTTTGCAGTAAGTTACCTTCGTGAAAGTGCTTTTACACCTACTAAATATAAACACATATGGAGGTATTTAAGGTATTCTGTCATTCACACTACTTTTAAAGACTGAGAAGTCTAAAGTTCAAGAACATGAAAAGTTTGTTTTGAAGACAGCATGGACTTACCACACACACTTTTTCATAAGACACTGGAAATCACAGGCTGTGCCTGTCCTTCACGTTTCATAAACATACACACAGCTTCTACACTTGAGCCATTACTTCACATTTCATACGAAGGGCATTATATGTATGACACTTGGGCTCACACATTTAGCCTGAAGTTTCAGTCAGGTAAGCTTTGTGTGTGTATGTGTGCACACACGTTGCCCAAAAAAGAACCCATTGCAAGCTTCCAAAAGTAAGAAAGCAGCCATACTGCAAAGTACAGGATCTCCATCAGAGAGCAGCATCACATCTACAAATATTCTGGTGGCTTGCACCCAAAATATTGAAGAACCAGGTAGTTAATTGTTACTCAAAGTCTTTAATAAGATATTATTTGAAACTAACATCTACAATCCTGCACCACACTGTGGATGAAGGGAATAAGCATGGAAATGAAACTCCACTACAAACCCTATTTCTAAATTACCTTCAATTCATCATTAGGATTCATTCTGAGCAAAGGATTTTCATTCTACAAAGGACTGGAAAGCGAACCTGGTATCAGTTCAACTTTAAATAAACACTGCTAATACTTAAAAATACTTTGACAATGACTTAAAAGAAAAGTTCTATTTTTGCCAGACCTATTACTGAGGTTCCCTACTGAGGAGCATAATAATTTGCTGGATGATTACTTTATTGTGTAATTATTCAGAGCTTATTATATACACATCATCTCATGAAATAATGTGGTTTGCCCTACAATCTTCCTATTTTCCTGACCAGTCCCTATAGGAAGCTAGAGGTCCAGGTTGGTAAGTTTCTGGATCAAAACCATAGCTGGCAATGCTTTAAACTGATAGCAATCAAAGGAAGTCACAACAGATGGAATGGCCAAGGACAGTGAAGACTGTACTCCAGATGTCTGCCTTCAGTGAGCTGGAAGGAAAACAGGCTTTAGCAGTGTACTACCAGTGAGAGCAGCACAATTATTTCAGTTGAGAAAAGCAGACGCTGAATTATCTAAAACTTGGTGCAAAAAGTGTTGCAGCATCAGCAAATACACTGAAAAGGCAGTACAAGTGGTGTAGTAACACAAGTGTCAGGCCACTGTATATTGCTAGTATGCATAAACTATAGTGAATACCTGGTACATTTGATATACAAAGATCTCTCTCATCCTAAACTTCACGGTACTGCTCAAGGCTGCACCATGATAACAAGCACATATCCCTTATTTAGGAAAAATTCCAATGTTACTTTGTTCAACAAAATAGCTGGAATAAAGCTCTCTTCACAAGCTCATAGCTTTATGGGTTCATACATACTTCCTCAAGAACAAAACTATTACTTGTTGTGCCACATTAGGAGGGAAAATGTGACTGTAATCTATTTTTATCAACAAGCTTCTGGAGAGCTAGTATACAGATGTACATTTCTTGTACTTACATATGTAATCAATATTTTACATTTTCTATTTTTACTGTAAAATGACAGCTCATAGGAGTAATTGCTAACTGCACAGATCAGAAGAGACATGCTCTGGAGAGTTCTTTGTCTATGGACATTTTTCAGGAAAGCCCACTGCCTTTAGCTTGAAAAAACACCCAGTAGAAATGGTGGGACAGAACTGGCTTCCTGCTGTACATTTTAAAACAAATCTGGAGACAACCAAAGCAATGTCAAGATCAGGAGAGAACAGTCCTCAAAATCTAAACAGAAACTTTATCCTCAGTGAAAGTAAGCTATATATATGAAAATAAAGGTTTAGTCTTTTCTCAGTTTAGCCTTCTCTCATGTAAAAAAAAGAAAGAAGCGGAGTGAGGAGTATTGAAGTAACTTAAAATACAGTGTGAATAATGTTTGAAGTATTGTTATATATGTGAAAGCAACAGAAACAGAAGACATGCTATACTGGGTTAATCCAGTCATCCATCTAACTCAGTATCTGAGCAGAAGATATGATGCAGGCAGGGTACATGAGCCCAGCTATTATCTATAGTTTATTGCCTTTACTCCTCAGCAGCCACAGTCAGATGTCAGTAGGAATATAAGCTTCCCTTCATGTTTGTTTATGAACCTGTTGTCCATAGCCATATTTTACCTGCAGATCTGCCCCAAAGCCTCCTACAGCAGCAGGTCTGCCAAGTAAGGCAAATCTCCCATTCCCAACGCTTCTCTACAAATATAAGTCTTGCACCATTCCCTAGTAAGATGTTAAGGCTACTTTTGGAAAGACCTGTAAAGATAATTTCCGGTATCCTCAGCACACCTTGCAAGCACTGCTATGCAGCAGCAAGCACACCTCTTGCCCCCGAGACTTTTCTAATATTTCCCATCACATGGAGTGCAGCAAGAAGAAAATGGGTATTACCCTGTGACAAATTGGTCCATATTCTAGACTAGAGGAAAACAAACTCTTCAAATATGCAGACTGTTCTTGGGGGTCCCTCCCTTGACCACTTTTGAGCACAGAAAGATCACAACCATGTGTCCTGTTTTCATGATGGCCACTTTGTTGGTTGAAAAGTTAATCAACCCCTGACCAACTACCATGTCACCATCGCCATTCCCATCCCCTGAAGTTAGACATCATTTAAATTCCACTTGCCTCCAGTGATCCGTTTTTATTTTCAACAAATGTTTGCATCAACCCAAAGACAAGGGAAAGACTCTCATGGTGAAATTTGCTGCCTACCAGCCAGCTAGGCTACTTCTGTGATAATTATATGTTTCTTGCAGAAAGAACGATCTAAAGCTATTTACATGTTTAAACTAACCCAGCTCAGTTTGTCTCTAATGGTGCACAGAATAATCATGTGAACTATCTAGCTAGCAGATTTGAATGGCAGCAACTTCTGCCAGAGGCAGCAATGAGCTGCTGAGAACACATGCTTTTCACAGCCTAATCTCTCTCTCTAAATTCAACCAGAGCTGTCTGAACGATGAGTACATTTGAAAAGAGGTATCAAAATCATTATGATGGGCCACACATATGAATTTAGAAGGAATTTCTAAGGCACAAAAGGGAGAGAGACATCCATTTGCCTTGGTACATTCAATTGCAAGAGTGCCCCTGCTTCTTCATAAGGTTAGTGTTAGGGATCTGCTCTGGAAAACACTCATCTTGGGACTCATCATTTTTCATCATTCTGGACGCCCACTGACACCTGCCACAAAAGCCAAATACTTTGGTTTATGCTTATCTATCAATTGCTCTGAATCACAGAGAAAAAAAAAACAACACAACCCTCAGTACACTGCTTTCTCCACTTACATCACCTGCTATTTGAGCCATCTATATCTATTGCTCCCCTTCCCTTCCTCTCTGTTTGTTGACTGTGCAAGTGGTTCACAGGTGATACAGTGGGCAGAGAAGGAACACTGGTGAAGCAGGTGTAATTTATTTTTTTTAAACCCTTAATCTACATATTTGGAGAGGCAAAGAAACAGAGATTATATGATTCACCCTTGACATTCTGCCAGATAACTTCAATCCTGTAAAATGCCCCCTAATGACCTGAATATAATACCTTGGTGTTACAGTGTCATTTAAATACTGCGGGGTTCTTCCTCTGGTAGTGCAGTCTGCAGACTTAATATGTAATGTACAGGATTATACTGCCACTAAAATATTACTTAGTGCTGCTGAAATTTCAAATTAATTCTGGGAGCTAAATCATTATTCAGCTCTGTCTTTGCAGAGATACATTCCCCTGGTTGTTTTAATAACAGTGATTTTAGAACTAGAAGGTTGTTACTGTCTCTTTGAGGCTTGCTCAAAAGGAGAAGTGGCCTCTAACCTGTCAAGCAAGTTAATGCAGCGATGCATGGATGTTTGTGACTAAAAAAATAATTTGAGGAAAATGGGCTCAAATATTAAGAGAGCTCATAGTGATGTGGCTGATTAATCCTTTTCTTATTTCACAATAAATGGACTAACCCAGTTTTCTCTATATTTATATAATACACATTCATATGTTCCCATCCACCACCACCCTCCTCCACAGACAGAAGATTTCTTAATAATTGAGGGGATGAATTTTGCTGAAGTAAATAACACAACTGCTGGTAACTGATGAAACTGATCTATGCCAGTTGAGGATGTGGCTTTCAAGTAATTCCGAGCTCTAGTTTTTCAAACCTAAATAAACAAACTTGAACTTTTTACAGCTCTGGGTTTCTTCTTCCTGTATAATTCCTGTTACTAGTGAGTATCCAGTACCTTTAGGAAACTACAAAATTTCAACACTAAGGTGGGCCAGTCCTTGACACTTTATTATAGTTAATGGACAAACTAACTTATTAACAGATGAAGTAAGGGAAGACAAAAAACAGTGCATGGGCTAATCATAAAAGCAAGTTTCTCTCCTCTGAAATTTTGCCCATATTTGCTGTTAACATTGTGTTTCCCAGTTAAAATACCAGGCTGCTCACTTCTACAATGAAGTTTCTTAAATCCAGGAAACGTTCCCAAGGCATACTGTAACAAGAAAAAAAACAACACTGCAAAACCAGTGGTAAATGAGGAACAAGACAGGGTCAAACACAGGGGCTGAAAACAACTTGGGGCTATGAGTCTAAATTTGGAATAATCAAACCTTCTCCTTATTAAAACTGTTACCTACTTCCTCGTTCATTAATATTGTCCTTGTTTATGTTTGCAGCCAGGCCAAAGATTTTCCCCTCCCTCCAAATATAATTTCCTGCTATTGACAGACACGTTCAAGTGCTGGATGTGTGTATGTCTACATGGCACACTGCAGGCAGAGGCGAGCCTTCCTGGCCACCATCCAAGCCAGCTGTAAATGAGCCAGCTCCAAACTGGAAGCTGTGTAAGCACAATTAGCACAGCAGTAAGCCTGATCTAACACATCCTGCCAAGAGACCGAGCTTATTAGCTCGAGCTCAACACAATGCTAACGATGGATATGGGGCTTCTGGTTTGGCTCCACACAGAACGTGGGCAGCTGAAGATGAGCAGCTCAAGCTCGTATCTGCCCACGAGACTTGGTGTAAGCACACCTTCTCTTGGGGTATATCCCTCTACTGCAAGCACTATTAATTTCCCTCTACCTGAACTTCCAAAATGCTCTGACTGCAAACCAACATAACCTGAGCATTCTGAGCAGATGGAGGGAAAGGGAAGGTCTCCAGGTGACAACTTCAGAGGCAGTATAAGAAAAAAGACACCAGACAGATCTTAGGCACCAGAAAGGCAAAATGTGTGAGGGAAAGGCAAAGAGTCTAAGACTCTACAAACTGATAAAGAGCATTCCATCTCTAGCTTCTCAGCTTCTATCAGGTCCAGGGCAATAATGACCAAAACACTCCCATTACCATACTGTAGATGTTAAACAGACACTCTGCACAGGGAGGCATCCATCCCACCAACCAAGAATCCGCTCTGTTTGGTGGACATTTGAACAGTACAAAAGAGGAATGTGCTCAGAGAAGGAAACCTGTTATCAAATTGGGACCTGAGAAAACAATGCTCTTCTGATGCCATAGTTTGCATTAAAGGAGCAGTGATGGTTTGGTGGTTGGCAATAGTATGTAAGAGAAAATTACAGATTCAGAGCAAAATGAGACAAAAATCAAAGGGTAGCAGTGAAAATCACCAGGGGAAAAAGAAACCATGTTGTAAGAAGAGCGCCTGAAGAAACTGAGAATGTTTACATTTAAAAGGACAGTAATAAAATGGTCATTGCTAGACTACATTTAGCAGCAACCAACCCACAGAAGTTAGTGAGCTTCTGCCCACCCAATAAAAGAGCAAATGGGTAAGACAAAATTCTATTAAAGGGCCCCATTCTAAGGCAACAAAAGAAAACACCTTAACCAACACATAATTATTTTGCTGAGTTCTCTGTCAACAGACTGTTGCTGTGGCAAACACTTAGCGTCTTTGAAAGGTGGTGTTCATGCCTGTGTTCTCTTTTCTCCCACTCCACTGTAAAGGAGTATTTTTAGTTTTCAGTTATTTGAGCTTTCTGCTGTATGGGACAGGTAAAAGCAAAAGAGAGAAGGAACCCCACAAGGTGTGGTAGACACACTCCACATACTCAGATTCTGCAGATTAATTAGGTTTATTTTGACTTCTCAGATTTTTAGATTACATTACATATACATGGATGTTTTCCATTATTTGTTAGCTTAAAATCTTGTCTTTGAAAAGCCTTAGTTTGATCTGTGGAGTAGATATATATCCTATACATTCTTAGCAGAGTACAAGTAGTTTAAATACTTGCACGTGACCATCAGTTTGGGCTATACACCTGCTGGCATTTCACACTGGTAACACAGATCTCAGTTGTACATATCTTTGTGATTCAAGGCAGCATTTCAATCACTGATACTTGCTTCAAAGGAATGTTTTTTCTCTTTTTTCCCTATCCTTTCAGAAATTTCTAAAAACATGACCAATTAATCATACCAGGTTAAGAGATACAGACAAAAGAAAAACTGAGAGCTGAGATTACACTTGCACTGTTCTTTTGTCTGGAGAAGGAAACAACCTTCTCTTTTCCTACTTGAAGGCCTGAAAAAGAAAGCTGTGCTGTCAGAAATATCAAGGCCTAACAAAATGTGTGAAAAAACAGTTATACCTTGAACTTACTAACTTCAATAAGATTAAATAGAGGAATTCAGTTAAACACTATTTAGTAGGAAACATGTCTTAAAATCCTCAACACTGTTATTATTGCAGGTTAATGTAACCTTATTTAAAATTTGTCAGTCATTTAAAAATACATATACAATTGTCAACCGTTGACAGACTATTCTGAAACAGGATCTCAATTTACACACACATCTAATATATCCAAAATATACAATATACATATGTGCAAGCTGTGTAAGTCAAATAACCATTCAGTCCTTTTCCTTACACATGCTTTCAGTGAAAAGATACAAATTCTTGGCTTGTAAAGCAGCTGATCTAAAATACCCTAGAAGAACATATTTCTAATAGTCAGAAGAAAACACTGAGGAGTTAAACAAGATTAAGGAAAAAAGGGAGGGTAGAGAAGTAAAATATTTGCCAGTTAGCTATGAATACTTCTGTATTGAACAAAAATAAATATTCAATTTGCGTATTATTTCTTTTGGAAATACTTCTTTGCAGAGAGGAATGCAAAACAGCATCCTTTATAAGGCCATAAAAATCCTGTCCATATCATCATAAAGTAAGTCTAGTATAGGATACAGCAATCTTCCATGAAGTCACATGATAAACAGAATACTTGAATATGGATTTTATTTGGTCTCTCTTCAAAGCAACACTTACTTTAAAAAAAAATAAAAAAATCAGAAGCCATCTGCCAAAGGAAGTACCTCAGACTGAAAGGCCTGTTTACACTCAGTATGTGTACACTGCTTTTTGTTTAGACAAAATAAAACCAGGATAGTCTGCAATGTGTCTGCAGAAGGACCTTCTATTTTTGACCAATACTGTCCTGCCAGTATCAATTCATCCAGACAGAGAAGCCTTCATCAAAAATATAATTTATTTGGGTTGCTTTTCACTATGCTGAAGTGACATCTTTCCCAGCCACTGTCAAAGGCCATTAGGAACACAGAGCTTTGAGAGCAAGTTTCAACCATGATTCCTGTTGGTCTGCCTAAGCAAGTTTCCTTATAAAACCTTGGGAACCCTTAGATGGCAAGGGGCAAAGCCAAATAGTATGAAAAGTATTATTCAGATATACATATTATCATTACAAAATTATAAAGTCTTTGCACTGTCTCATAAAGACATTTTACTAAAAAGTACAACACTATAGACAACTCAAGCAAGAAGTTACTAAGATTTTACTCAGTTATACACATCTGTGTGCTCACCTGGAAAAAACTTCCCACATACACAAGCAGATAATGCTCAGCTTAAAACACAGTTTACCTTTGGGTCATGGCTTACTTTTACAAAAGATAACTTAAAAAAATTGCAGGGCCTTTATATTTAAGCTGATCTTTGAAACTGTGTTTTTCTATTGGACATACTATAGTCCAATAGTTTCAGGACAACTTCTCAACTTCATCCCATTCCCTCTCAATCAACTGCTCTAGCTACAGGCCAGTAGGTACCACTACTCTAGGCCAGACCAATGCAAAAGACTGACCAGTGATCATAGAATGTCATTTATGTCACAGGATCCAA
Organism: Pseudopipra pipra; assembly: GCF_036250125.1. Classification (NCBI taxonomy): domain Eukaryota; kingdom Metazoa; phylum Chordata; class Aves; order Passeriformes; family Pipridae; genus Pseudopipra; species Pseudopipra pipra. The sequence continues at coordinate 12,564,783 of NC_087556.1, forward strand.
GAGTTTTCTAACAATAATCACCAGGTGAGCAGTGGGGAATAAATGAAGTTTCCATGCCCCATTCCCCTGCCCCCCAGTACTGACATGAATGAAGCAGAGCATCCAGAAAACAGTGGGAATGCTACCAGTTCAGCTGGCTACCTTCATATTCCAAGTGTGTCTGAGCTCAGCTTTACAGATCTGAAATTGCAGAAATGCAAACAGAAGTGACCCAAGCATCAGTGGCCTAGATGGCAATTGCTGTACCTGTCTGCCCCTACAGCATGGAAGCACTTCCAAAATTATCACTACAACCACCTCAACCAGTTCTTCCCATCTTCTTTTAGACTGTAAGATGTCCATATTTTCTTATATCTATTTTTGTCAGCAAAACAGAGGGACAACTTCCCTTCCTCAAACCTCCACCCTTTCTTCCTACCATGCCTTTGTTGTACTCTTCCTACCCTAAACACCTCGACAGCTATTCAATTGAATGATTTTGCTCCTCTTCCTTCTTTCCCTTCTTCTATTATCCAACATTTGTGTTGCTGTGTCCACACAGGTATGCGGGGAACCCACAGAAGTCAGACAATATAACAACTGTGGCAATCAGATATTACATAATTGATTGTAACAAAACATAGACCTTTATTAAAATAAATGATTCTACACTTCATACGCTTCCACACTAGGAGAATATCATTAAATAACTAGTCACACCTAAAGATAGCATTCAAAATGTTTGGAAGTGGACAGGAAGGATAAGCAAAGAAGACCTGACAATAATGCAGAACCCAAGCCCTTGCTCAATTCCAGATCTACGAAGGCTCCAACTCAGTGTGCCCATTCAGAGCCTGAGCGTGGGAAGGGGGGAACGGGGAGGGGGAAATCTACTGTTTCATACTAAAAGGAAAGCTCTAAGACAAGCTGTGCTGCCTTCTTGTAACTTCTGATGCAATAAACAGTCTGACTCAGCAACAAGCCCATTTTGAGATGGTTATTTACCTCCCACTGACCCTGTCCTGAGCAGCCTCATGGAATACGCAGCCACATTGCTGGGGTGATTTCTCACAGAGGCAATCTGGAACAAGCAGTTCCTATCTCTGGCCACTTGTTACCAGCTCCTGTTGCTCTGCCCTCTCCCTATCCCCCCAGTAGTGCTAGGACAGCTTTATGGTACTGTGTAGAGAATGGAGTTGGTTAACCTAAAAATATTCCATTCGTCCTCCCCCTCCCTCCCCATTTTTGCCAGGTTATTTTTAAAACAGATCAGTTCTCTGCCCTTGCTCAACAGGCAGCTAGGCTGAAAGGGGAAGGGAGAAGGATAAGATGCATCTCTGGCAGCCCAGGGTGTAAAAGGGACTGGAGGGTCCCTTCAGCCCACCTTGCCACTAAGATATAACATATCCATGGCATTACAGGCACACCGAGGTCCTCATAATCCCAGTTTGAGCTGGTGTTTGCAAAGCCTAAAAAGGAGCACATGCTATTCCTACAGCTAGAAAGAAGAGGTTTGCATAATCTTAACCCTCATATCCCCAGGAGCCATAACTAATTCTGTGCTTTTCTGATTTGACTTCGGGATTCTACGACACCACAGCAGGACTTAGGAAATGGCTCTTCACTGTGACCTCCTCTGAGTGCCCATCTTCTGTTTGCATTACTCTAGCGTGCAAGATGACAGCTATCAAGTCAGATTCCTGAATGCCACTAACAATGACACATGCCAAAAGTAAACCATGAAGACCATCTAAACAACAGAGTTAGGCTTAGTATGTAGGTTGCCAGGTGTTACATTTAGTAAGAACTAATTCTAGACAAAATCAGCAATTAAAAAGTTGTTGAATATCATTTAACTTTGTTCTTTAAGAAACAGATTAATTATTAAAATTCACTGGACTGATCAAATAAAAACTCTTCTGAACTCCTAAAAAAACCCCACTTTTAAAGTGCAATGAACTCAGCCTGCAAAAAAAAAAGGGGGGGAAGAATATAATAATTTTTTTTAAAATCCTCCTAACTTCCACTGTTCTTTCTGTGTGTTTATGAAGCCTCCGGAAATACCATGGCAAACATTCCAGCTCTACAGCAGTGAGGCCACATGACCCAAAGGCACAGCAAGGGACTTCTTTCCCAAGTTTCCTCACAGATCAAAAAGGTGATTTTTATTTTATTTTTGAAAACCAGGATTCAAGTCTTGGGAAATGTCCAGGAAATTTTCAAGAACACAGTTTTAAAAACAGTGTATTTCTTGATGTGGTGGGGTTTGGTGCTGAGTTTTCTTTTTGATAATTATTTGCTGCATTTCTATGCCCGCACATATTATTTTCTTATTATCTAAGAGCAGCACAATAGACCTATATTCAGGGGACATAAATACCGTATACTTTCTAAGGCATCTCTAAAAACTATTTGCAATGTCCTATAAATCTACTATTAGAGTTAAAATCAGTGTTGCAGTATTTCTTAATATAATCAAGATTTTATATATAAAATTATGGAACTTAAAACCTCTCTTTCTTTTAGTCTTCCAGGATTATTTCAGTTAGAATTATTAATGAAAGGATTTATGCAAATAAGCTCTGTTAAACATTATGAAAAAATAAAATACTCAAAATGCGAACTAGAATCACAACCTCGTATTTTTACAAACAATCATGTGTAAGTACTTGGAAGTGATTGTTTAAAATGTAAGAGCATGGATGAATCATAATGTAATACGAGAGTATCAGATGAAATTTGTGATTGTCTGAAAACAAAATAAAAGAAAGCATCACCATACAGTCCTGCAGTACAAATGCACAGCAAACGGCAGGCACACACCACTAACTTGCTTTGCAGCCATGTCAGAAATGCTTCTAATTATCAGAGGTAAAAGAGGGATGGCATTTCTGCTGGAAGCAAGTTTTACACTTTAGTCTTTCCTCTCCCATCTCTTTCAGCCTATAAATATTAGTCTTACACATTTTTCTCCCATACAGCTCTTGAAAAGGTTGAGTTTTTCAAGGCTGAGAGCAGACAGAAATGTTCATCAAGAAATGCCTGGAGGTCAACTGTCTGTAACTCATCAAAGTGCAGCACTGAAAATATGGATGAGGAGACTTATACGAGCATGGTAAAGCAGATTTAAAAAAAAATAAAAATCTATGTTCTGATGATCATTAATTTTTTTCATTTCGGAAATGGGTTCAGTTATCGTCCATGCACCCTCAGTGCTGATGGTCACAGGGTACAGACACCCTGCCTTACTCCAGCTGCATTCAAAACAACTACTGATACACCAAAGTGTCTTTAATGCTACTTCCCAATATAAGGAAATGCCACGGGGATGTGACAAGGAGTGAAAGCAGAGATGACCCACATAGCAGTTTAAGGAGAGGCAGCTGGTCCACAAGAAAATTCGATGTAGGCCAAATTCTTGAGAAGCAATGAACTTCACTGGAAATAAGGCAAAGATGAGCTTACCTATGGCTTTATAAAATACTTAAAATATTAAAAATAAAAACCTAAAAGCAAAGGAAAAGCAGCAACAGAACAAGTCTGCAAAGATTATTTTTCTTAATGAGGGAGGAAACAGAAATCCTAGAGTGGCCACTCTGCTTTTTTTTAAATTCTGTACAACAGCTGGACATAAGATATTGAATGCATTATTGAAACTACTGTTCATTTCTACTCAGAGATTTCTGCTTTGTTTATTATAAATACACATTTATTGGCAGCAAGTAGAACATATTACTGCTCTGTTTTATAGCTCGAATGGCTCATGCAAGGAGTAATTTGTTTGTATTCTGTATCAGGATCAATACTGTACCAGGGATAGCCCAAGGAATGTTTATGCTGAGGGCTTTGCTTGCAGCGTTTTGTTGTTGCAATCAATTGACCAAACAGGGCTTCTTCTTAAAACAACAAATAAACTCTGATAGTGACCAGATCAGCCATTCAAGCATAAAACACGACATAGCATCTGTAAAAAGACTGAAGCCCCACAAGTGTTTTCACCCCCCTGATGGTACACACAGCTTTCCTACCTGAATATTTCCTACTGGCCTTTCTTCCTCTCGGTAGCTGGGGACTGTTTCCTCAACGCCCTCACATAACAAGATCCATTTTCCTGCAATAAAAATACAGACACATCATGCTTTTGTTCTCCTGCATAACATGGCAACATTTGAAGTAGCTCAGTGAACAGACCTGAAATGAATGAAGAGCATTTAGGAGTCCCAGGACCAAGCCTGGAAGACCAGATCTAAGGCTGGGTTGGAGTTCCAGCCCAGCTCTGCCACCCCCAAGCTTTTGAGATTTGGTCCAGGAGTTTAAGTATTACAGGTTTTCATGCCTGTAACAATGAAATGAGAAAAAGATAATAAGAATTCTGTTGAGGTTTATAACAAAATTTCCTGGGCCAAATGCTAAATTTTGTTTCAGTTAAAGGTCATGCTGAAGTCTCTTTTATCCTCTTTATAAAGGGTACTCTCCGACTCTTGTGAGCTAAGTGCCATTAAAAAAAATAAACCAACCCCCAAACTTTGCTTAAGAAAATACACCAAAATACCTCAAAACCACCGTCCTGTCTGTAGCAAAACAAAGCAAGTTTATGGATTACACTGGCACAGCACTGTGACTTCTAGGAAATGCTTTTTAATTATAAAGAAAGACTGCAAAGGGAGACAGGGGAATGTTTACAGGCAGTATATATTTTGTTACATGCTGTTTCAGCAGGCAGACAAGGTGTCCTTACAGGCTTATACTAACCAGGCTCCAAAACTCAGCAAATATTGATAAAAGTAACACAATGACTACATTTTGCCTCTCTTTTGACTAACTTCCAAATAACCTCCATGCGAAAGAATTTTCCATTAAACATGAAAAAGCAAGCCCTACTTTGGAAAAAAAAAAAAGGCACACAATTTGCAGCCAGTTCAGGTTCCTCCCCAAGGACCACCTACAGGAGCAGACACTTTCATAACAACACATATGATGCAGAAGTCACAGGTGACTTTAAAAAGTGCAGAAGAAAAACCTCAAGTTATTACAAATAACTTGTTAGTCATATTCAGTGTGTGTTCTGCAGTCATATTTATTTTGTTCAATGATAATTCACAAAGAATAAAAACATGACTGAAAACCCTAAGTTAGAAACAGCCATCCCACCCCATCACATACAGTGTCACCAAGGGACTGTCTGCTTCAGACAGGAACTCTGCTGGTTTTCTTGTCTCACAACAAAAGGCAATTTTACAGAAGTTACATATTGACAGGCACCCTGGGTGAATGATTCGCTTTTAAGGCCTCATTGAACTGTGAATGTTTTTGCCCAGAACGTGGATTTATTCTCATCTACAAGTTTTCCCCAGTGCTTTTGTTCTGCTTATACGAGCCAGGAAAAACATGTTAATTGATTCAGATTTAGTATGTGTTAACATGACTTTCTCAGCTAATGCAGACTGGTCTTTAATGAAGTTGGAATTAGTTATTTTAGTTTGTTCCTCCAAAGGATAAACTTTTGTTGTGCCTGCCTCAAGAGCTGGGTACTATTCCAGGTGTAACTGGATGGGGCTTTGGCAAACCGGTCTATAGCTTTTACTTGGATGCTTAAAACTTTACTTCTCACTCCTCTCTCCTGGACTCTTGCTTCCAACACTGCATTTGTGCAGCTGCATGGTTAGCTGGACTAGGGGAACTAATTTCCTTCAGCATGTTGTCTCATAAACAGCTGTGCCAACACAACACAGGGAGCAGGCACAGGGCAGGAGTGATCAGCCATGATGGCAGAGGGGAGGAACAGAGGCTGCTTAAACCAGCTTAAACTGCACTGCTGCAGCACACGAAGCCAAAGCTTTGCCCCCCTCCTCTGTGCTTTATTCTGCCCATCTGTAAAACTGGCACCACAATTCCTACTTTGTTTTATAAAGCATCTCTTAAAATGAAAGGGTTATCCATTAACATTTCTGTGAATTCACATCACAGACCACCCACCCCCTTCACAAATCAGGTCCAAGCTGATTCTAAGGACACTGGCACTGTCCCCACCAGCATCTGTTCCCTGGTTTCCCCACACAACCTGCTCAGGGGCTGTAGCATGTCCCCCCCACCACTCCAGCCTGCTCCTGTGCCCCCATGCCAGCCACAGCTCTGCCAGCACACTCCACAGGGTCCTCCTGGGAACTGCAATCAGCTTCTAAAAATAAAAGTAGCTTCTTATTAAAGCCCAATCCCTTCTCTCATCCTATTTCTAGGAAGATCCCCAAAACAGTCTCACTGGCGAAGTTTGTGGGTAACAAGCTACACCTGAAAACGAGAATAGATGGGCAGGGAAGAAGCATCAACTGGAAAGCCCTTACAGCTGGCTGGCCTCAGCCACCTTTCCAGGTCTGAAACCATGGCCTTACTGTGGCACAACTGCTTTTTATGTCGCACAATTTCCACCCCTGTCCACATTCACCCCTGGTACACGGCCCGTTGTGCAGCTGCACCAGCAGACTCTGGGAATCACTGAGCCCTTTCCCCAAGCACCGACCGATGACCAGACTGGGAGCTGTGGGGTGGGAATGGGGGAAGGAGGAGAGCCAGTGGCGCTCCAGCTGGGAGGGTTTCCTGCTCTTCCAGATCCAGCAGAGGGAGCACAAAATCGCAGGTTTTTGGCCAAATGCTTTTTTGGCTACGAACCGCTCGATGCTCGCAATCCCGGGCACTCGGCATTAGGCTATTTCTATAGTAATGCATATGTGCTGCATTACAAGTGCATAACAGACAAAACTCGTGCTCAGTGCAGATTACACTGTAAAAATCAATACGGTGAAGGAGACGACCAACACAGGCCAGGAGGGCTGCAGGAGCCGAGGGGAGGAAGGAGAGGCTACATAGCAGGGCTGCCAACTCCAGTGATTTTATCGTGTCCCCTGCAGCAGTAGGAATTTTTCCTAAAGCCAGCTCTCCAAAGTCTCATCATCACATAAAAATTCCAGCTTTCAGCTCTTTGCGTGTTTGTTTTAAAGGATATATTTTGTCTCTAGGCTTCCAAAGTTCAAAAGCAAAGCTGTAAAGGTAAACCCCAAAGACTCAAATAGGAAAAAAAATACAAGAAACCCCAAAATCTGTTCTCTCTACATCGTGGGCAAAACAATCTCAACTCATGGAATTTCACTTAATTTTACTGTATTTAGTGCCAGTTAGCACACTGCTAGTTAGTGTTTCTGAAGCTGAAGGGGAAAAAAAAAGGAGACTAAGCAGTTCAGCAAAGACTGAGGGGAACTCTCTTCCTTCACCTTCCCAAGGCTCAACTTGACTCCAACACCTTTTCTCCCCCTGCTTTATTAGCCTACCTTCCCTTGTTTCTGCCATGCCTGACCCAGCCCAACGCCTTTGGCGAGGCGACAGGCAGCACAGGAGGCCTCAGGTTGTGTGTGCAATGGTTTCTGTCGTTGCTTCTCATTCATCCTTCAGCTGCTCCTTGCTGCTTCACTTCATTTCTCCTGTCCCAGCCTGGACTCCTCCTTCCCTGGTCCCATTCCCTCAAGGAGACCCTCTCTTTGGCCTGGGGTGGCTGGAGTCCCCCAAGGGTGCCCTCATTGCAGTCTGGGGCACTCCTGAAGGGCAGCCCAGACTATGTCCCCCACCCCTGCAGTCTCTGCTACCAAACTCACAAATTTTGGCCCAGTATAGTTGCAGCATTTTTTTCTTTTAACGTGGTGCTCTATTTTTTAGTGATTTTGCCAAGATGAATCAATGGAAAAGGTCAATATACATAAGGGAAACACCCAGGGCAAACTGTGCACTACAACAAGTCTTAAAATCAAAGCATATAAGAAATACTGTAAGGGGGAACTGGAAGACATCCAATAGGGAAGTAACACAACAGTTCATCTTTAAACCTCCTAAGTCTCAGCTGTATCACTGCAACAGACTTGGGTCAAGCACAAAGAACTTTCCCTGCTTTCTCATCACATCCGGGCCCCAGCTGGTGGCTGCCAGATTTGAGAGACAAGTTATTATACATCTTTTTGGGCTATCATAGATCTTCCTGGAGCCCTGTTTCTCTTCCTCAGCCTTACCCTCTGAGAAAAGCAGAAGAGACCCCAGGGTATCTCACTGTCTACACCTCAGCACTCAGCCTGTGCTGGACTTAAATAACTGTAAATAAATCAATTTCTAAGGGTAACCAAGAACAAAACATTCAGTTTCCATACACAAAATATCACTTGGCCTCTATGTACAGACAAAAAAGAAGAGATAGCAAATAGGAAACACCCACACAGAAATTCCTGGAAAACAAAAATACTGCAAAGATAGACATTTAAAGTATGTTGTACAATCTTCCTATGGAAATATATAAGGCAGGTGCACTTCAGGGTATCTTCCTACTTTGACAAATCATTTTCAAGTTCCAGCATTACTCTCCTTGAACTGCAGAATATGTTCTAACTCAAAATTCCTGTAAAACCACAGCATGTCAGCAATCCCAACTTCTCATTTATCCAGGGCTGTAACTGGGTCATAAGTGAAGAACACGAAGTGCTGCTCTTCCTAAATAAGCTTACTGGTCAGCAAGCGTACTTCTGCTATGCAAAAACATTAACAAACTTCTACAGAGTGCTTAAGTATTATATGCAGTCCTTATTAGGTATCGTAGCTCTCTATCAACTCAGGAGTTTTTAGAAACCTGGGCCTTTTTGAAATTCTGAAGCAACACAAAATCAACACTGAGTGTATGACTGACGAGCATCAGACACCATTCTCACTGACTAAGGGATAGCCTGCTAGTTTTATAAGAGAGACACAGAAAATGTTGTTGAAGTAAGCAATGCAAAATAGGTGACGATTTTGGACACGAAAAAAGAGAGGCAGAGAGAGACTAATGTCAATGCAGGTTTGTGTGCTCCTTCCCTGAGCAGAGATGGGATAAGGGAGGGAAGTAAAGCTGGGAAGATCGGGGGGGAAGGAAGCAGAACTGCAGCTTCTGGCTGACAAGTTCCAGTTTTGGCGACACCTAGACTTGGTCCTCAATAAACCTTATTAAAACAAGAACTAAAAAGCACACAAACACATCACACCAAAATGCAGCAGTCACATAGCTGTAAAACATAGACATTCATCTGATGGAACAGACAGGATGAACACTCCTTCCAAACACAAGCAGAAGAAAGTCACAGGAAGCATCCAAGCTGCACTGAAACTCATCATGTGCCTCACCTGGCACTACATAACACATCCTCCTCCCTGCCCCAGCAAGCCCCAGTGCCAGCCTCCTGCTTGCATCCTATTGGGGCTTCCCTATGGTCCCACAAAGTCCCAGGCAAACCCTTGGCCAGCACTCCTGCACTATCCCATTTCTTCATGATACAGTTTGTTCCCAAAACAGAAGCAGGTTCCCATCGGGGGCTGCGATGGAGAAACTTGCCCACACTGAACAGCACAGACACTTAGTCTAACCTGTGGCTCCTGTATCACCCACTTACTGCAACCAGTCCTCCTGGGAGATTTCTCAGGCTCACTCTGCTAGATAGAATGCTATCAGGGTAAAGCAAAGTAAGAGAATCACAGTAATTAGTATTTCCATTTTGCTTGTGTTTTTCCCCCCTTCTTTTTCACTGGAGTAGAAGCAAAAGTTTTGCTTGTTGTCACCATTTTCTCAATTAGTTTTCCCAATTCAAAAAAAAGTTACCTTTAGTTTTTTCTCTGCATAAACAGAAATGAAATCCTTCTCACACTTGTATTTCACATTATTTAAAAAAACCCAAACATAACTGGAGTACACCTTTTCTCATCTGTAGAAAGCTATGAATTTGCAATTTCCTTATTTTGAGATGGAAGGGAACATCTGGGTTGTGTCATACCCTACCTATGTAAGGCCTAACAGCAGCAGTTCACAGTATCATGATCTCCACAACAATATCTTTGCTGTCCTCCTGAGCTGTTCCACAAAAATCTAATTACTGAAAGAACCACTTTTCCAATCCTGCTCTCTTTTTCAGGCTGTATCTGAATTTAAGATGGGTCCAGTCAGTGCACGTAAAAACACCACTCCAAGATTGCTATTATCCATGTCTCTTGCCACAGCCCTGGAAACCCTCAAGTCCCTGGGGCAGTGCTGCACCCCACCCTCCCTCCCACACCTCAGATTTAAGGGGTTGCATGAGAGTCAGCAGGCTGGATCAGGGATCTAAGCAGGAACAGGGAAACATGACTAGGAGAACAAGCACTTCAGCACATCTTTGTGAAACTATAACCCGACGCAGGTGGCTTTGGCCCGAGCTGAAATAAGAAAGATTTGCTGTGCTGGCCGTGTGCAAGGGAGTCAGTCCAGGCGCAGCTCCGAGCCCCCCACCAGGCTGCTCCTCCTCCAGCGCCTGCTCCAGCCTAACAGTGCCCAGCCAGAGATAGGAAAAAATCAGCCTGGGGCAGGTGAATCCAAAACAACTAAAGTTTGCGATTCCTTGTCATTTCACGAGTGCCCATCATAGTCCCGGCTCCTCCCCTGCCCGCAGCAGGCAGCAGCACATCAGACTGCATCCCTTTAGAGCAGAGGACTGAGTTGCCAACTCACAGGCATAGGATAACAAGCACTATTAATCTTGGCTTAAACTGAACCATTGTTCTGGAGATTGGACATCTCTTGTAAAATCCCATTATTAGAGACCATTTGCCATCTACTTCCGTAGCAACTTTTTTAGTTTGTTTTGTTCTATTTTAGAAAAATTTTCCCCTTCCCTTTTCTTTAAGTCCTATTGTACGTACAGAGCCTTAAACAATAATCCACTCAAGCACAACCATGGAAGTGGCTTGAAGGAACAAAGGCTGCTTCTGGCGCAGCCAGTGCATCTGACTCTCCCTGCGTACAGCTGCCTTTATATCCTCTGCAGATTTGCAGAGCACCAGAAGCTACAGATTTCTCTCTGCTTCTCCTGTGTGTTGGATGCAAAATAAACCGTAGGCAGGAGGAACATACTAAAATTATACTTGAAGCATTGGCTAAGGGTGCAGGTAAGTCACAAGCAAGTTCTGCAGCTAATCTTGCTAAACGAATAGGGAGAAGACTGACCTGAAAAGAAAGCAGTAGGCATGAGTAAGATGAATAAATAATAATAATAAAAAAAATCTAACTAGAGGGAGGTGAAGCAGTGGAAGCAAAGCGTCTCAGGCTCTGCTAAAGAAGATTATTGCCACATCTAGCAGTTAGCACCCACCCAAGTAGTGTGCCATCAACTTAATTCTCAAACGAGACTAGCAGAACAGCAAGACAGGATTAGACATGCCTGTTTTTAACCATTCTTTGCTCTCTCTGGTGGAATACTATCAGCGCTGCATTGGCATCAAAATTACCACCCTTCAAAATGCACAGAACACATTTTTAATTTTACATGTCGCAGTCATGTCATATGAGGTTATTTATTTTTTAATTTAACGTGGTAAAACATATTTAATCTGTTTTGAGAAAAGAACAAATTGATTTAGCAAGCAGTTCAGGGCTCTCCCTGGAGACACTCAACCACATTCAGCAATCTGGATATAAGTTGAGACTTCACTAAAGTAATTTTAATTGTAGGTCATAAGAAATGTCAAGATATAAACCACCAAGGAATACTAAAAATTAAGCCATCATCTCCAAGAATAATAAATGTCATATATTTGGCAGCAGAATATTTTTTAAATCTTTACAGCATTACTACTTAAGGACAGTAGCAGAGCAATGGGCTTAGAACTACACATAATATGTGTGCATTATTTTTGCTGGGGGGCAGGGGAGGGGAGTGGAACCAAAAACCTACATTAAGCCCAAAAGTACTGGGGTGAAGGAAACTTAAACCACTACATTTGTATTGGTGGTGGTGTATTTTTTCACTTTGTTTCACTACACTAAACATCTTTTGTTAATAAACAAGTTTTGCTTTGTCTTGGTCTGAAAGTGTTCCTCCCTAGTGCAGTATGGAACAGGGTTGTGTATACAGCACTGCACACGTGCAAAAAGGGAGCACAAAAGTGAGGAAAGCTGTTTTTTAAAGAAAACGTTAAAACCAAACAAACATAAACCCACAAAGCCTTAGAACACTTTCAGGGTCTTTTGCCCAGGTTTTACAAGGAAAAACTCTTCATTTTTTCTTAGCAAAAAAGTACTTTTAAAACAGGTTTTTTTCATGTAAAAGATACACCCCAACTTGTGCATTTTTGAGCTGGATGCCCCATTTACTAAAACCCTTTTGCAGAGCTTAGCTGAAATCCCCAAAATTTTCTTTTGCACACTTGCCTCAAGTAACAATGATAAAAGAGAGCTCTGACCTTAGCAGATCAAAGTGAAAACCCCTCCAGTTTGACTTCTTAAAACAGAGGAAGTTAAAAATTAAGTGCAATCATTTTCAAAACCAAGGAACAATACCTGAGAGCTCTCACTAAAGTATCTAAAGAAAACATATAAACCACCTCCTTCTCCCACATTCTCTGATCTGAAATAAAGCTAAAAGGTCAGCAATGTAAAATCAGGAGCAGATTTTTTTTACCATCTCTGCCTAATAACCTCTTAAACTTGATAAACATACAAATTTCCATTCCTACCTTTAACTTTCACTCATGGGAGTGGAGATGAGAAAGGCATTTCCCTGCTTTTAGTTAAATCAGAATGTAACTCACCAGTAAACAGGTATTTGAACAGAAAGCAGTTCAAGTGATGTGCTGAAGACCCATATTAAAGAAAACAAGTTCACGAGTGGGGACGGAAAAAAAAAAGTAATTTAACATCCTATATTGCTGCCAGTCAACTCATCGATTAAAAATTACAAACATCAATTTTGTTGGTTTTAGCCACTGCCCCCAGCAGGTGTGCCAAAACCTAGGGGTGAAATTCTGTTTCTCTAAATGTGAGGCTCGGCATTTCACACAAGATCAAATCTATCCTCCACCACGCCCGTTTTCTTTACTGCCTTCACATCAGCTCCCTGAATGCTACTATACCCTAACCACTCTCTTCTGTAATATTAAACACCACATACATGCAAACCCCTGTTTGCACGTGGTGTGTGGGGGGGTGGGCATTGCCTGCTTTGCCTGTGTCAGTGGTGCTGTGGTGGCAGGGAAGTGAATGGCAGGAAAGCTGCAAAACCGTGACCCACGTAAGATGCAGGCAAACAATTTCAGAGATCCAGGCCTTTAATGCAAATTAACATCACAGAAATAAAAGCTCTGAAAGGAATAATTGCACAGATGTCTCAGAGAAAGAGTCTTATCTTGGGATTTAATAGCTAGAAGCAGTCTTCCCCCCAGCTTCTCTTTAGGTCATTTGGTCGCAGCAGACAGTGCTCCTTGCTGTCTATCACACAAGCCATTACACAAGTACTGTCAAACTGGTAGCCCTGGATCCTGGTTTTCTGGTGCCCTGGAGGGCTGCAGGGGCCTTCCCTGATGCCAAGCCCTGCCAGGCTGCCCACACTAAACTCGAGGTCATCGGCAGTTCGGAGAGGCAGCGTTACACAATTCATGTTCTGCGTGGACATCTGAGCTGGAAAGACAGTCATTTCAAAATAAGCTGAAGTTTGCCTCAAGATCTTCTAAGTTTTACTGCAGGCTGTTCTTAAACTCTTCCACTGATAGCATTTGTAAAACTCGAATTAATTTTCTGTGACACTGAAAGAGGGAGGGAGAGACTCTAAACAAAACCCCAGTCCTGCCTCACTGACTTCACTCCTTATATCTGCACAAATATTCACTTGCTTCTCTGTTGTCCTCAAAAGCCCTTTCTCTCCAACACACCAAAAGCCATATGAAAGCCACTATCATCCAGCCCTAGCTCCAAACAGGCACTGCCAGGGCAAAGCCACTACTCCATAAGAGGTGAGCCCTGGAAAAGCTCAGACACTTGGAGATGTGGCTGCCACGGACCATCTGCTGTGTCCCTCCAACAGAGACGAGGCTCCCTGCAGCAGGGCTGGCCAGGGGCTCTTATCCACACCTCTGCTTTACACACACACGGGGTGCTTCGGTCAAGGAAAGTGTATTTTTTACAAGGAAGTGGACAGTTTCAACAACTGAGGCAGAGGCAAACATTGCCTTCTGGCAGCTCCTCTCCGGGGGTGGGATGGACATCCGAGGAGGGGTGAATTAGAGGGAGAACAGCTGTTTGCTCAGTGAATGAGTCACAGGACTCAGTTATTAATTCTTCCTCTCAAGAGAATATGCCCCCATGCCAGCCCACCCACCATCCTATAAAACAAACAAATATATAATGGAGGTCAGGGAGGGGGAGCTCAGTAAGAGGAAAGGAAAAAAAAAAAAGAGAAAAAAACAGCCAAGCATTTAGTATTTACATAAGAATGAAATGTTTCATTAATTACATACAGAATCAATTTGCAGCTATTTTCCTTAAATTTCTCAGTCAAACCCACAGATTTGAAGCACTTTGAACTGTGCTGTGCCAGTAATTGTGGATGAATATTTTAGATCAGTCTTGAATCACTGTACTGCACACACCAAATGAACTAATAAGCTACTCATGTGCAGACTACTAATGTATTTTCTTTCTTTGCTAGACAGATGGAGTGCAGTTTAAAATCAGTTGAATTGGCTACTGGGAAGCTTCAGAAAGGCTTAGAAAAATCTTTAGTTCTACTGTTTTATTAAAAATACCACTCAATAGCCTGCATGCATTTAAAAGGAGCCGGGAAGATGCAGAAAAACCCAAACAAGTTTACAAAGATACGAAGGAAGAGTCTGCCATTTCATGCAACTATAGCAAGCTTCAGAGAATGACAGTGCATTGTGAAATGTTATTAAAGAACTACTGAAAAGATGGACACCCTTGCCATCTATATGATATTTATCACAATACAACCGTTTATGGGCAGTCATTTTAAATCACATATAGCAGCATATCAGTTCTGTAATCTGACAGATGTGTTCTAGTTTACAGAAGCATCTGTTGAGTCATCAGGACATCAGAATAGTTAATTGCACTTTGGGGATGCTTTCAGAGATTAAAAGTTGCTTTACTTCAAGCAAATTTTAAGTGTCCTTATAGATTAAACTCCTTTTTCATATACAAAATTAACATATGTACCCACACTCCAGAGAAATTAATGTATGAAATGTAAAGCATAACTTCCCTTAGAGATCATCTGTTTTCTTCCGCCTCCTGTGCATTGCCTCACACTGTGCTCAGCAATATGGAACAGAAAACAAAAATACAACTTGAATCATGCATGATTCTCAAATATAAACTAAGACATGGCCTACACTGTCTGGGCAAAGACTACAGAGCCTGCTTCAGGTCAAGAACTTTTAAAAAACATCTAACAGCTATAAACTACTGGATGATGTCTGCTTCTCTTTTTGGCAAAATGCTTATAATTATATTTCATAAGCTTTTATTACTGTTTATTCTAAAAGGAACACTGTACAGGCTGTATCTTTCACCACCACAAGAAAATGAGACAAGCCAGGAGAACCACCCACAAGATTAAACATGGGCTGAAAGACATGGAGACATCCCCCAGCTGAAGATGCACCAATTGCATCTTATACCCAGCTAAGGACTAGAAGCAAACTCCATTCATACACCTACTTATCCAAATATTTGAATTAAAAATACTAAAACACTTGTGGAAAACTCCTATGAGTTTTTCTCAAAATATGTGAGCAGATGAGATCTTTCCCATGCTTCCAACCTGAATTTCCTTGCAGCCTTCCTGGCCTCCACAGCGGTAGGAGGATTAAGAGGATTATTTCTTAGGAAGAAAGATCTAACATATAAATTTTGATTTAAACAATTTAGCAGTGGAATTTTTGTTTGGTTGGTGTTTTACCAAAAAACCCCAACAAAACAAAATGAATTAGTCAAAAAAAGGTATAATTGGCTGTTTCTCAGACATGATTGAATCCATCTGGTCTGTAGCTCACGAACCACAGGGATCCCACGATTAATTCAATGAACTATTTGATTTCACTCAAGGAGCAATCATAAAGCTCAAGTGCATAACCAAGAGCACCATACAAGAATACAGACACCAGCACTGCATCTGGGCTTTGCTTCCTATAAATCCTGAAGCGACAGCACACCTCAACCTAACTACACTGTTATTCTTTAGTGCAGAGGAAATCAAACTTGAAGTGAGAGTGTAAAACTTGAAACAAGCACTGCAATCATGACCATGCTTTAAAAAGGTCCCATACTTTGGAAGTTATAGCATATTCCCTTGCTGCTAAACCAAACTGAGATTGCTGTCTCAGTGGCATTAAATTATTAGCTAATTAGCCCTGAGTAAGGACAACAGTATGTTGATGCTGGCAAGCTGTGAAAAGAACACTTCAGCAAAGAAGATCAATAGCATTTTTGTCTGGCTTACAATAAGAAAACTGCTGGCCCAGGTTATGAGTTTAAGCCATTTTTCATTTGGCAGACAAGACAGCACTAGTGACAGATCAATACAGTAACTTTATGATAGGCTGCTGCTCCTGCAGATGGCAGGACCATAAACAGGCATCATTTTTAAAGCCTGGAGTAATCCATTACTTGGACAGAAACCACCTGACCTTTCATAATATTTAGACATTTCTACACAAAAAGGAAAATCAGAAAACAAAACACAGGGAAAATCAGGAGAATTAGCTGTCCTGTAAGACAGAAGGGAATATCAGTTGTCTGAAATTCAGTATTTAAAGTAGCAAGCTTTGTGGTATTTGGGAGATCACAGGTTGGCACGAGGTAACTACTCATCTCTTCAAAGAGAAACTGTTACTGGAGATCAATCTAATGATGCAATTTTCTTATCTCTAGGTAATGTGGGACAGGAGAAGAGCCTATTTATAATCTTTGAGGAAAAAAAAAAACACAAACCAATCAACCACTTTATGTGTCCTTAAAACACTAAATGAGTCACTTTTAACACCTGCAATTAGCATTCATTTGAGAGAACACAGCTACAAATGGATGGTTATTTTTCCCATTTTGCAATATACACACTGTAGCAATTGGTTCTGTACCACTATTAGGATTGCCTATAGTGTTCCACTGTTTCAACAAAAGCAAAGTAAAATCAGAGGAAGGTTTTAAAATTCTAATGCTTTTATGGCAAGACCTCCCATTGAAGAGAATGTAAAGGACAGCACCTTAATAAATTATTCAGGCCACATCTTCAGCTGAGGACACAGGTGGAGCATCTGGCCCTACAGTTACAGTCTTCTCTTTACTATAAACATGAAATAACCACAGAACATGGTGAATCAATCATACAACCAGCTTGCCTCTGCCTCCCTGTCTGAGGCTGGTTTGTGTCAATTACTACAGAAATATCTGCTTAAGCAGGAAACTAATTTTACAAAAGCACATTGGGTTCATGGGCTTTCATCAATACTTTTTGGCTGCTGCAAGTAACTAATTAACATTAATGTCAACATAAAGGATAGAAGAAGGAGGAAAATATTAACGAGCATAGTATAAAAACTGAGCTGGCAGCTTCTTCCCCATACAGTACTGCCATGCAACCAGCTCCCAGTCCATGCCTGAAAAATGAGTTGTTATTATTAATTTGGTCGCTAATTTTACTTTGCATGATGTAAGCAAACAGCACTACATTTTCTCCTTAACTAATGCCAATTATACACAGCATTAGTTTAAAATACAACAGAATAGCACACAAACCAGAAGTCTTTTGACTGGGCTCCACTCGTGCTAAGAATAACTTGGCACACACGTACACGATGCTAAATCTGCCAATGATCTGCTTTGCTCCAAAACTCCCCCCTCTGCATCTTCTTCAAGATCCTATATACGTCAAGCTGTGTTAAAGCAAGAAAACTAAGTATTGAACCTATTTTTAAAACAAATTGAATTTCTTTAAACTCAAATGCAAAGGACAGTTTCAACAGTTTCACATCTATAATCTCCTCCGTTTCCAGCATGCACAAGGGCTCTTTATTCCCAGCCGTGCATAGACATGCTGTCCGCCACATCTGCCAGCCAACAACGCTTGGTTTCAACCCAGAGACTGTCAGCCTTCTGCAAAATCACTGGTGCAAACACACAAAGCAGCAGCCCACAATTCTGATTCGCAGGACACAAAATATCCTTAGAGATAACGCTCCCGTGACCGAGCTAAAAAGACACTCAATAAACTCAGTGCCTTGGATTTTGTCATTTCGTTTTGTTTTGCATTGTGGCTTTGTTTATGAGGGGGTTAGTGTTTTTGTTTTTTTTAAAGCAGCATACTAGGTTTCCGGTTGCAACGCCTCCCCAGCCCCCCGGATTCATAAAAAAGTAAAAATTGCAACACTCAGAAATAAATACTGATGCTTCTTTTACAGTGTCTCAATGAGACTCTTTCAATTTTAAGCTAATCCAAAGCATTTCATTCATGTCATGGTGCATGGATGCAGGTAGCAACCTCAGGTTGGCTGTTCCAGAATACCCATTCCAACTGACTGCCACCTTTGGGAAGGAGGGAAGGGGACTGGGTCTTGTGGAGTTTAGCTGCAAGGACACTAGCTAAAAGCAATGTTAGATGGAGTGATCACATAACATGGCATTGGACTACTCCAGGAGTGCTTTCCAAGGGAGGTAAGGGCACATGCTCAGAGTAAAGGGGAAGAGAGCCCCCCGCCCTCAAGCAGCAAAAGGCTATGCTCCTCCTGTACCCTGTGGGGTTATTACTTGCTTTTTGGTCCAATGACTCCTACTCCTTCACTGATTATGCTCCTGTATTTCCATTTCTTATGCTTTTTTCTTCTTTTCCCTACCTTCTATTGCATTTGAGTTTCAGTACTCTAATTCCTGCTCTGCAAGGTCCTCACAACAATGTTGGCCTTTTGTTATTTTTCCTCTATCACCGTTAAGACGTAAACCCTTCAATCCCAGACAGATTCCTGTTCCGTCCCTTCTTCAGTCAAATTCCCTGGACTTTCTGCACTGAGAGAGCTTTAGTCAATAATGCCATTAACTCTCCTTATTCCTATTGTACTATTAAAATGGTGTGACTCTTGTTGGAAGATAGCACCACGTGATCAGCTTTACAGACTTTAGCATCAATGAGACCCCATTAAGGACCTCCACAATTTCTTGTTGAAGAAAGTGTACGGAAGTGACAAATCCACAAACCACCATGGAGCAACTCTGCTACTGTTCATGAGGTTAATTAAGTTGAAGGGAAAGAAAACCAGGCTTCCAATATCATACCAAACTTCCTCGTCATAATGGTTCCAGACTCTACATTAGCTACAAAAACCATAAACAACATCTTATTATCTATTTTTCCTGCCTAGAAAAACCTTGCTTGAGAAGTTATAACTTAACACTTGCTTTACATCCATTCAGGAAAGAAAAAAAAAAAATCAGCTTTGTGTTTTGGAGATTGAATTCATGTGAGATATACCTATTTCAGTATTTCCTACTGTA
Source organism: Pseudopipra pipra (assembly GCF_036250125.1). NCBI lineage: Eukaryota > Metazoa > Chordata > Aves > Passeriformes > Pipridae > Pseudopipra > Pseudopipra pipra. Next base: position 12,584,131 of record NC_087556.1, read on the forward strand.
ATAGAAACATAAACTGTAAGTTGGATAGTAAAGCATTTGTGAAAGGCATCAACTCTTCATTATGTATAGTGCCACAATCATATTTAACTCCATGATGGTGACCACAAGGCAAGATCATAATGCATATAATAACAACACAAATAAGGAGACTTAAAATAGTGCATTCACATTACGCATTGTTCATACCACCATCCACCAGAGCCAATCCTTTCGAGCGTAATAAAGCGAAGGTATTATAATTAGAGAGTTCATAATGCCATTTAATCAAGTGTGGAGCTGGAGCACAGTGGATTGTATACCAAAGACAAAACCACATGAAGCAGTACAATGCCAAGTGCAAGAAAGGGCACACACATTCTTCAGGGAAAATAACAAGTTGCTACAAAGCCATGTTTGTTTTCGAGTACTCAATCAAGAGTTTGCATACTAGGTAATTTCACATTATGAAAATAAGTTGTTTCATAAACTGAAAATGAAATAAGACCACAGAAATGCCTTTTGATTCTCACAGACAGAAAACCCCAGTTTCAAGTTCTCAGTCTGTGAATTAATTCTTCTTAGTTTTACTGGAAGAATTAATTATATTTCAACAATATTATAATGATTTTTGTACTACAGTTTATTATTTACAAAGTGGTTTATAATAACTAACCTGTTTCCGTGACACCTCTAGAAGTCTCCATGTAGTGAGGTTGAGAAAGGAGTACCCTGAGCTATTAGCAGCGGAACAGCAAGGGCCAAGTGAAATCAGGAGTAAAACAGAAGACTTTTAATAATATAATAATCAGGCCATTTTTAAAAAAAATCACAATCAGGCCACTTTCTCTGGGGTCACAGTATCCTTGCCACACGTAGCCATGAGAGGCTTCTTACAGTCCAGAAAATGATACAAATGCTCCTTCCCGTGTCTCAAAAGTGGACTGGGAGCTACCCTGATCCTCTCCCATGAAACAAAAAAATGCCTGCTTAAAAAAAAAAAAAAAAAAAAAGGTAGTCAGAACTCAGGAAATCCCCCCCTTGCAAATGAGAGGGATCAGCCACTGACTTGCATGCTTTAGATCAGCCTCCTGACCAACCCAAAAGATCCTGCACATCTGCCTGCCCAGGACTCCTGTCCCTGAAGGCAGGAGGGAACACACCACACCAGGAAGGACCCTCATGACAATGGTTGAAGCTACTATTTACTTCCCTCCTGATACATCAAAGATGTCCAATGCTATTCTTTACAGAAACAGAGTAAAGAGTACTCCTGTCCTAAGCAGCCCTTATTTTAATCACACCATAACATTTTTAGGAAAACATGAAAAATATTTTCCGTTTACTGTACTGAGAAACTTACTTGACAAACACAGTAAGTCAGGAACACAACCAGCAAATGTTCCAGAAAAACATGTGGGATTTGGGACACAAAGTGCTACAGGCCTTAGCTTGATCTTGATTTGGGGCCTTCAGAGCCCAAATGTAATTTTTCATTATAATACATATATAACAATAAATATACTTAATGTACCCAACATACCAGGTATGTGTAACAACACACAAGTAAAATCAGAAAAATTAAAGCAGAAAAATTACTTAGCAGCACAGAACTTCCAAAATTACTTGTGGGCAAGCAAGTCTTCAGACTGAAGCGTTATTTAAAGATTTATTTCATATATAACAGCGCATTATCAAATGACCTCAGATCAAGAAATGAAAAGGTCTGAACTAAAATGGGGTCTGATTTAAGAGCCATTAAGGATGCAAAAAAGATTTCCATTGACTTCAGACAGCACTGGGTTGTAGTCCAGTCACACTACTATGCAACTCTCCTGCTCCTTTCAGCTTAATTGTATGACAGTCACACTGTCAAGCAATCCCAAAATAGCAAGATTCGACCTTTCGTCTGCCTGGATATTCTTTACAGACAACAGCACGACATTCCTAATAGCTAAGAAAGGACTTGCCAAACTAGGAGCCAATTTTACCATACACTGTAGAGTCCCACACAACCTTTGCCATCTCTGTTGAGAAGCATTGGATCAGGAGCCATTTATCTTACCATATTTTCAAAGTTTTACAGACCAGTGTCTTCCTTCCCTGCCCATCATACTCAAGTCCTTTTTCATAACTGCGTGTTCAAAGAAAGGAAGTCATGGAGATCACAGGCTTTTATCACTTATTCCCGAATAGCTCATTAATTTAAGAACTTGTATTGATTTGTTGGGTCATTAACACATTTAAAATACTTAGGTGCTTAAATTCTGTAGGAATGAGCATTCCAAAATGTCTCCTGTTATCATGGAGAGGAATTGAGATGTTTGGTTTTTTTCTTCTTTGAAAGCATTAATTTATGTAAGATATAGGAAAACTTTCCCCTCACCTGCACTCTAAAAAGTATTCCTTTAAATATGGGAGAATGCTTAATATACAAAACAAAAATACAATTTTAAGTACCCCCCCAAAAAAAAGGCAGAACAAATATTTTAATCCTTGCTTAACAGATATATACCATAATTCACAGCACTGAAATGGATGAAATAAAAATCTACTCTTTATTAGTGGAGATAAATGTTTGTCACCCTTATCTCCAATATGCCATTCTTCTATAACTATGTGGTATATTCCCATTTAGTCTGAGGGAGATTCAGGCAGATGATGTTAACCCTAGCACAAAACTTGAGGAATGTGAATCACATCAAAGTGTTGCAGAACACTTTAGCCACAAGCAGTAACTCCTATCAAACAGGACACAGTCAAGATAAAAATCATGCTGTTCTAATATCCTTAGGGCTTCATCCTGCCAGCACTAACTGATAGTTTTGCTTATGAGAGATACTGGCAGAACAGAGCAACAGTAAGGACAAAAAATGTACCTCAAATCCTCTGTTGAAGGAGGTAAGTTAAATGAATGCTTCATCTGTACTGCTTTTGACTGAAACTGTGCCATGATACTAACATGTTTAGACTCCCACTGTTTCACTCTGCTTACATGTGCAGTGTTGATTCCATAAACATCCTAAAAGGCCATTTACACCAAAGAGTACTGATTACAGACTTCAAGTGCCATTAATGTATGTCTTTCAGAAAGTCTGGAGCACCTTGGCTTGAAAGTCAAGCTTTCTACAAAATGCAAACTGGCAAACTCAAATATCAGCACCCAAATCCAAACCTGAAGGTTCCTATTTTATGTATGTTCAATAGAAAAATTTCATTTTATTATTTTCTCTTGCTGTATTAATTCATACCTAAAATATTGCCCCTTATTTGCACCATAGGTTCTTGTTAGTGCTTCAAAGTGAAAACCAAACACAATTGTTTGATATGGACTAAAACTATTTGCCATGCATTTCAAACCAATGAGCATTCCACACCTAAATGCATTGCATCACAGCTCTTAATTTTTTTTTATTCCAGACATTCTCATTTTCCCTAAGGCAAGACACTAAAATAATCACTTTATTGTTACAATTACTGACAATGACCCTCAGAAGGTGATAACATTTTGATCCCATTTGATTACATTACTCTTAATAGATCCTAATGGAAACACAAATAAATCTTCTTTGTTATCACTCATTGTCATTAACTTCAGCAGTCACTATAACTTAACTGCTCAAAGGGCATTAAAGCACACACACAGTACAAATGATAGAACTTGCACTGCCTTTCACATACACCTTTTATCTTGTTCACAGAACAAATTTAGGTAACTGTAAAAACAGAGACCCAGGATAGAGTTGTCACAGTGCCACTGGGGGTTAACACTGTACAACAATGACAACACAGCAGCAGCCCATGGGAGACAAGACCCAGGAAGGCATCCCCCCAAGAGCCCACATTCTAAGCAAAATCAAACAAACAGGATGCTCCTGGAAGCCCATAAAAGAAAATAAATATGACTATTATTATTGACTTCTTGCTGACACTGCATTGAGTTGTTAGGTGGAATTTGAACAGAGCAAGCAGGGAAAGGGACTTACAGGGAAGCGTGTCCCATTTGCAGGAGGTGATGCCAGCAAAGGTGTAAAGACTGTCACAGGAGAAGCAGGTGGCCAGCGCATCAAGCCTCACACTACTGTAAGAACAGCCTTCTGGCAAAGATGGTCACCTACAGGTGCTCACATCCACAGTGCCCAAAATCACTCTGGCAAGAGAAAGAGAAGTGCACAGCTCCAGTGGGTAGCTGTCATTTGTATTTCCCTACCTGATGTCACCTTTAGAAAACAGAGGTCCTGACGTGAGAAATCAGAGTAGCCCACAAATGAGCCAACTGTGCTGAAATCTGGTTTGACTGCAGAGGTCAGGACAGCTCATCAGACAGCTGCTCTGCTATGTAAGTGTGACAAGACACTCGCAGCTTGCTGCCCCTCCAGTGTAATTGCACATCTTGTTCTTTGTAATCATGCTTACCACTTCTATGCTGCTGCAGAGACACAACTAATCCTCCCGGATCCCACTGAGAGGCAGGCAGAAAAGTATTAACGTCCCCATTTTGCAAATGGAGAGAAATATATATTACCTACAGGAGTCAGTTAATGACTGGAATAACCTGATGCACTTCCACAGGCCTGGGAGGATTCGGTCTTTTGCACACCAGTGGCCAAGTTGGCCAGCAGAGGTCAAGACACTTGTCAAAAGCCATACGGTTTTTCAATGAGATACAGGATGAAAACTTAGGGCGCTAAAGCCCAGCTTTTTTCTCAGGCCACTGTACAAACCACACCTAGTAAATACCTGTGGTGGGTTGGATTGGGACTTTTTTGGAGGAGGTTGGTGGGGTGGAGGTTTTCTTGTTGTTGTTTTGAGGTTTGTTTGTTATTAAACCAACCCACAAGGTATTCCTATTAAAAATAAGCCCAAATAAAACTAAAGGTTTTGCTACAGTTTTTCAAGTGGTAGGAAAGAAATTCCCCATAGTTTTATTAATTCTGAAAATAATTACAATAATTATTTCTTTTCTGCAGCATCCAGAAAATACCATGGTAGCTGCTGCCAGAAGAGAGACAGTTACTTATAAATGAAATGCATAATATGTGAAAAACAGAGGGAAGCAAAATACAAATGATGTGATGTATATACAGTAAATAATAAAATGAGGAAGCAGCATGATATATTTTTCTGGCTGTTATTACTACACTCTACACTACAAATGCCCTGGAAGATGGGGGAAAAAATTCAATTGCCTTTTTTTTTTTTTTTTATTTTTAAGCTCTCAGAGTTAAAACCAAGAATGTAATTAGCTATTTCTGTGTTTAAATCCAAACATGATCAATAATAATCAACCAACCATCCAAACTTCCATGGCAATCATGAAATGACATTATTTGTTCTTTATACTCTTCTGAAATACTTGATTTACATTTCAAATCTCTTACATATTTAGCATTGCTAGGAACTTTAGGAACAGAAAAACCTATCATCTTGGTTTAAATCATCATCATCTCACTCTAAAAAGCAAAGTTTTAAATACAATTATCAACACAAGGCCAGGAGCTAGGTTGGGAAATTGACCCTGCCATTATTTTCAGATCCACTGCTATTGCTCAGTCCTTTTCAATGTACAGTGTCCATCAAAACAGGAGTTATATACCTTACAACCCTGCACTGAAGCTGCTTCTCATTAGCAGAAAACATTCACAAAGCCATTTTAAAACACAGACTGATGTTTTAGTCAGGTCCACAGACAGAAACATCAATACAGTGGCTAACTAGATAAACTTTCCCCCCACACTGTCTTTATGCTGTTGAGAATTTTCCCATCCGTTGATAACATTCATTTTTTTAAATCTCTGCTTTAACAAAAAGTGGCAATGTTATTTTTCATTGTCCTAAAAGGAATCCTCTCCAACCATTTTAGGCCTGGCTAAGAGGTGAAAGGAGAGGATTTACCTCAAGAACTAAGCTGAGCAGCCAGGAACAAACCAGGAACAAACCAGAACAGCACATTTCCCTTTCTCAGCAATGAATAAACAGTTCAATACCTGCTCATCTCATGTATCTGTTTTTTTTTTAAAAAAAAAGAAAAAAAAGAAAAGGCATGATGCTTGCTTGTTGGTGTCTTATTTCCAGGACCTCTGCTGAAGGACACACTTAGGTTTCGTGGAAGGCACCATACTGAGGCTTATTTTCTGTTTGAGGATGCCAACAGGATTCATTACTGTAAAGTTTGCTCTGCCTATATTTAACAAAAATATATTTTTCCTTGCCTTTGGACGTGGACATAGGGTTGAATACACCTTACACAACTGAACTTAGAAGACCTGAAGGTGAATTATGTGATGCTATATAACCGAAATCCAACATTAGCGTAAAAAATAACTTTCAGATAATCAATCAAATTGTTTACTAAACTACCTGGCTAACTGCCAAAAGACAGTGATTCCAAGGGGTTTTTATAGATTCACTCAGAAAAACAAAAATCCATTTCTAGAATAGGACTCACAATTCACCAACTCCTTAAGACAAAATAAATGCATCGGAAATGTGCCTTTTTTCAACATTCAGTTACATAGCTTTAAAGTCAAAATACACATCTCAGGATAAACCAACTTGCCTGTTTACATTACCTTTCATGTTTCCACATGCACGATTTGCCTACCAGTTTTTAGGGATTATGTAAATAGTTATTAACGTCATGTGGTTTTAACTACTAGGAGAAAATCCCAGATAAAATTGCTCACCAAATGACCTTTATAGCTTTCCTTTAGCACGCAAAATTAAGCAAGAAAGTCCTGTAATAATTACATGTGCTTTTTAAGTAACATTATTTCAAAAGGAATTTCTTCTTTTTAAAGAAACAAAGCTGAGTTAGCACAAGCCACAAACGCACTCAACAGACAGATCAGAGGACATGCTCAAAAAATCTATTATCAAAGTGCATAAACATAAAATACCTCCACACACTTTAAGGTCCCCCCAAAATTGTAATAGCAGTCTTCTAAATTGATCTCTCCACTCCCACTAACAATCATTCACTACTGCATGAATCTCTGAGCCATAGTGCAGTTGGGTCATTCTTGGATTATATAGCACATAACACATTTTATAAGCTTGTTACAGATATAAGTATATGTATACTACAGGTAATTAGAAGTCTACTAAGATGAAGTCAGAAAATATCTTTTTTTTTTTTTTTTTTTCCAGCAAGCAGAACTATTTTTGGCCAAAAACTGATGGGCGGGGGAGAGGGAAGGGGAAAAGGAAGAAAAGCAAGAAGGCAACCCAAACTCTCACGGAGACCTTGAGACAGCTGATACACATTTTCCAGCTGCAGCTACCATGTAATACCACTGGAAGTTTCATGCTAACAGGATGTCAGACCCGGCAGTATGGCAGGAAAGGGCCAAACTTGTATCTCATCAGGTAAGGTGGCTGTGATGTGAGCCCAAGCAGGCAGCAAGGCAGAGCAAAGCCTGCGAGCTGGCACCCAGCCACAGCCACGCAGGAGAACGGGACACACAAGCCTTCTGCCTCAGTTTCTCCACCTGAAGCAACAACATTTACCCACCTCACACCAGAGCACTGAAAAGGTTAACTCATGTGTGCAAAGTGCCTTTAGAATGAAAACACGCTTTATTTCTCTCCTTTCAGCAGTGGCAGTCAACCTCGCAGAAATCTGAGTAGCCGGGAGCTTCCTATTCAGCCAGTTATAAAAGTCACGGTTCTCTTGATAGCTCTGCGTGACCCAGTTCTCCACCTCGAGCCTGCCGCAGTACTATTTAAATGTCGAGGAGTTTATCAGTATATAACTGAAATGTTAAGGGGGAAAGCGTATTAGTGGGGACAGGAAAAGGCGAAATTTATGACACATAAAAGGCACTGCTTATTCAGATGAAATTTATTATCGTCCGTTTGAGTTAAAATATCACATATGCATGAGACCTTAATGAAACTGTAATCCAGACAGGAGCGCAGCGAGGACCGAGCGAGCTGCGCGCTTGTGCAGAAAGAATTTGCTCCTGGAGCCTGGCAGGCAGAGGCGTAACCAGCTGCCTGTCTGCCTGTGTGTTCAGGGCCAGCAGCAGCAACGTAAAAACAAAGATCCCTACGGCCCTGGAAATTAATGGGAGGAAGTGAATTGTGGAAACAAACCAAAGGAAGACATATCAAAGGTTTCAAATCTATTCAATATTAGACATTGTGGGGTAAAGGCACAATGAATCACAGCTGATTAGTGCTAAGCCTGGCTCTTATTGCCTGCATGCACAGCAAGTAGCAAGACAGAAACCTAAACCCTCTGGGATGCTTCAGGCATTTCTAAGACAAAAATGTGAAAACAACCATTTCCATAGAAAGGGCTCTTCCACAGATTGGTTAAACAAAGTGAGTTTAGTCTATTCCATCCCTTACACAGTGCAGTAATGGAGGCTTTCACTTACCCTTCCTGTAACTGAGGCACGGATACCTTGCTGCTTATTTGCAAGTGAAGGAGCAGGAGGACAGCAACCAGATTCCTGTTTAGTCCCATTAAACATGTAGTGGTATAAGCAGAGTGCAAGCAGTCTGGCCACTGCCCTTTCCACTGAAGCTGCCAGTGACTCACTAGCCAAGACGCATGTACACATACACAGCTCTGTAAAAGATGCACTAGAACTGGACTTCTGTGTCTCCTCTTCAGAGATTTCTTCACACGCTGCTGCCCCACTCCCTCTTGTCCATCTCTGACCAGCACGGGACTGTACAAGGTTACATACATACAAGGTGCATTTACAGCCTGCTGCTGGCATCAGTTACAGAAGTAAAAGCAGCAACATCCAAAGACATCAGCCTAGCTCATTTTAAAAATTTCAAATTCCTGCAATACCATCTTTCCCCCTTAGTTCATTTTGCAAATACAACATATGCTGCACACATCTTTGGTTCAGTGCGTACTGCTACTGCAAGAAGAGTATCAGATACTGAATTAAGGAAGTCGTGTTTCAAGGTGCCTATTATCAGTTGACTTATGTCATCAAGAAATATCATTACTGAATATTTACTTGCTAGATTAAATCATGATTAAATATTTCTGGAAAGCAAGATAACTGTCTTAAGCACCAGTTAACTAGGAAGCCTGAAAGCAGCATGGCAACAGATGTAGAAGCCGCTATTTTGTGAACTGTTCATGCACGATGCTACAGACAACTGAAGCTCAGAGACCAGCAAAGGCAATTGTCGTGGTGATGACCCCATCAACTGCTGTCCTGGTAAGGCTTCTCCTAGAACTCACTGGCATGCTCTACCTCAACTCTTAAAAAAAAAAAGAAATCTTCCTCTATTTCTCAACTTTATTGAGACAATAATTAAACCACAGAGAGCTAGGACATAAATAAAACAGGACATACATTCCTGCAGAACACAAGACAGATGGTCAAGGATAGACAAACTTAACTCTTATTTCCCTCATTTTGAACAAGTGAAAGACTTTCAGAAAATCCATATGAGGAGAAGTATTAAATAAATACACTGCATATGTTTGTCTTAAGTCCTTTTATGAGCCTCATACTTTGTTAAAATTGTAAGCTGATACTAAGTGTTACTGTTAAATCGAGTAAATATATGCATTATTCTTCAAACAGTAAACATGTAGCAAAGTGAATTAAGAAATATATTGTATTTCTAAATCGCATAAAAAATGCCGGAGACATATTTCTGGGCATCCAACATGAACTCTCAGTTCAGAAAGACTCATTTCTCCATACATACACAGATATGTGATTGTAGGTATGGTTAGAGCTCTGTCTAACACACAGGACAGCATTAGTAACAATGGGAGGAATTTAGCAATTGAAATAAATGTGTCATACAAAGACTAGAATGTTGACAGCCAAAGCAGATAACAAGCCTTCTTAAAATCCAAGTTAACAACAGCTAAATTGTATTAATGCTTTACATTATTATTTTCTGAAATATAACATATGCCCCCTGTACTGAAAACATAAACTTTTTGGAAAAAAATTAAAATTCAGCCCAGTGTCAGTGAGTATAACCCAAGAACAAGAAAAAAGATGTCTTGGCATGGGAAAATATTAGAAAAATCCACCAAAACATAACAAAAAGAAACCCAACACCAACCAGCATTAGGCTGTTTTTATCTTTAAGTTCATTAATTCATAATACTTGGTTATAATTGCTTTGAATTGTAATTCCAAATGTACGATGTCATCATGAGCTTCGTTGTAAGCAATGCTTACACCTCCTGGAGTTTGGTGGTTATCTGAGAAGTGCTCCTTTCACTCTCCATTGGTTTTAAGGCACATTTTTACCCTTTCTAGTCACAGACATTGTGTTAAAATGTAACAGCCAGTAGACAGAGTATTTTCCTCTAGATATCTTTCTTGAATTAGCTTGACCTGCTATATACAAACATCTTACATGGTGATACTATTTGGTAAGCAATGCTGCCTCTCCTCTAGTCAAGCACTAAGGTACCATTTCAAAATGCCTACGAAGAGGCCAGGTGTCTGATTCCTGGCCAGACAGGGGCTTGGTGGCCCTACCTTGCGCTCTGCAGTAAAATGAGCAGCTCACTACTGGACTTCAAATTTTCAGCATCCCTTTTAAACTCACTCAAATAAGGAAGTGCCCCCAGATAAGCAAAGGAGCACACGCAGACTCGCAAAAAGTAGACGCTGTGATTTGTGCTAACGAGACAGAAATAGCAGCATGACCGAGACCCAAGTACACGATATGACACGTGCAGCTGTCTAAATAGCTCTGCTGCCAGTGTCACTGCGTGCTAATGGCATTCCCTTCTGCTTGGCCTCGTCTCTCCACTTTACACAAGGGCTTAAAAATTCAGGCACTTCTAGCTCCACCTAGACTGAACTACTTATTCACTTAAGCAAATAGGAAAAATAGCCACACAACTAGTTAAGATTTCACTCACTTTGGAAAAGATTCAATAAAGTTTGGATCACGTGGCAAGAACTCATAGAATTATCTTTTATTTCTGGAGTATTACAAAAATTGTAGCAAATTTTTGTGGGTTTTCCATCCTTATGAAGGTCTTTTCCAAAAGAAAAGTAGTAGGAAATAAAAAAGCATTTACATCTCCTTTATATCAATAATCAAAGCAATATTGTGAAAATATCAGAAGAAGAATCTCTGTTTATCTGCCACTTCCTTAAGATGTTTTACTGGAGAAACAACTTTCTGGTGAGGTACTGCCATGCATTTTGTGCGCTTCTTTCATGTCTGAAATGTCTTAGAACAATTTCAAGCACATGAACACGAGTCAGAAATATCCACAGCAGATGTATGTCATGGTGGTGTATTGTCTCCTAATTTTAAAACCTTAATTTCAAGGAATTTCAAGGGAAGAAAAACACACTTTCTTTATTTTGATATTTATAATCTAATCTAACTCTAAGAGCATTGTAATCCCAGCATAATGTGTTGGATCCAGCACCTCTGCCCCTTCAGTTCCTACTTCATAGAACCCATGCAACCAATAAGATATCAAGAGCTAAAAATACCAGCCAGGAGACCTTTCTTCTCTAAGTGATTATGACAGACATTACTAATTGCCACCAAAATCCAGATCAAATAATTTTGGGAGATTTTAGGAGCATATGTTATTTTGTAAATTCTGGATGCCATCATATGAACTTGGACCTAAGACTTCAGTTTAAGATTCTACACCAGAACAAAATTTTAGATAGACCAAGACAAGAAAAAAAAAGAGAAGCTTATTTGTGATTGGATTGTGGCACCAGAGTATTACAAACTAGCTAAATACAGTAAAATACACACCTCTTCTTTACTAACCAACAAGAAAGGAGCTATAACAGAAAAGTGTTAATCTACCTTGCTAGCGTAAGACGTCTTTAGTGAAAAACAAGTCTTGTCTGGGTCTGTCATCTGCCAAATGGACTCTGCTGGGCACAATAAACAGAAGAGCTCACACCACAGGCATCAGTGATCAGACACTCAGAGCAATCAGTCACCAGGCACTGCTGTGCCTTCTCCTAAAATGTCTACACAGCCAACAGAAAGCATCTTCTCACAACCAATATCATTTTGGGCGTAGGGAGCACTGACTCCAGTCCTCCAGTGAGCTTTTGTAGATGTGAAAGAAAATAAAGATGGTCATCCCTGTACACCAGTGCTTTTGACTAGCTTTAAACTCTCTTCAGAAAATATCATTGTTTCAAAGGAAATAAAACCTAGACATCGAAGTAATGCAGAAAATCACTTACCAAAAGCAAGCACCTCTTTGCCAACATTTTGATAAAGCATTAAATGCATTCAGAGACCACAGAAATCTAGAAGGTTGAAGGTTTAAAGACTCTTTTTAAAAAACAAAACAAAACAAACTACCTTATACATGGCTTAAAAGGGGACTACATATATAGGTATGCCATCAAAGACTGAGACATTCTATGTCAGGCAATTAGGAAAAAAAGGTCATCTTGATGCCTGCCTGCCTGCCTGCCTAATACAGAGCTGAGATTCCTGCTTGGCCTCAGCTGCAGGAAGAGTTTATTTGCCATGCAAGGAGATCCCAGTCACCTGGTCACTGCCCCGTTTGGGCTGCTGGCAGTGCCACTCACCTGGGCAGGAAGGCCAGGGGAGAGTGGAGAAAGACAAGTTTGATGGAAACATTCAACATCTGTACAAATTAATGAGTTCAACTTAATTATCTCCCAACAAAAAGATTAAATAGGGTGCAACTAGTGATATGAAATCATCCTAATGGGTTCCACTGCTTGAATCCACCACTCATCAAGTTGAATTGATTTTTAAACAGTGGAAATTCAAACAACTCCCATGAGAAAGTAACACAATTCCCATCTCAATCAAATACATTGTAATAGTTACATATAAAATGTGATTTTTCAAGAGGGAGAGTCGATTATTTCTTCGCCTTTCTTTTCTATAGGAGACCTGTGAATTGATGGTATTGTCAGACAATGCTGCAATAGCAGCACAAAATGCAGATGGGAAGTGTACAAGCACACTATGAATAGTATTTTGTAAATAACTCAAAAGAGCACTTTTTAATAAAAGCTGTAGCCAGGAATCATGAGTACTTGTATTTCAAGCAGGACAGGTAGCATATTGGTAAGGTCTTTATAATCCCAACCTTCCAGAAATAAATTTGCAAGTATGCAAATGCCCCTAAAGTAGTTTAAGATAGTAGTTAATTTATATTTAATAGTATGTTCCCAATGCAAATATTCCAAATTTCGCTGCTAATTTTGAGTATTCAGATGAGCTACTTCAAGTGTACCTGAATTCAGAATGTGTCACAAATCCTTTACAAAATTTCTACTTGGGCATGAACAATTTTTGAGCAAAAATCACTACTGAATCCAAGGAAGTCATGATTCCAGAAAAAAAAAAAAGACTGTATTTTATTTAGAAGACCTCCACTGTTGTACAAAACTTTTCACATGCATATGAGAAGATTTCTACATAAATACACAAAATATCATACAACTTTTTGAAGAAGCTTTTTTGCCATGACCTCTGAAAACAGACTCAACTTCAACTATTTACACCTAATTTCATCAGAAAAAGAAAAAAAAAAAGATATATCTAGAGTTGAAAATAACATATCTAAAACTGAGATGCTGCCTAACAAGTCCTATCTCAGAAGCGATTAACGTGCTGACAATTTGCCAAAAAAGGGTCCCATTTATCCTCTCAGTGGGCAAGCAAACATTTGTGAGAACAATTGGTATCTATGCAAGGCAGCCACAGACTGAGTGGTCATCAGGTGTTAAGCAGCAACTGACATTTTAAATGAAATCCAAGGGCATCAAAGGTTCACTGAACTGGAGCAACTGAAAGAAAGGCAAAGGGAAGGGGGCAAATGAAATAGCTGGATGTCTTCTCAGTGGCAGTTCTGTCTATTTAATTTTATTGTTGCTAATCAATACCATAACAATAAAGCATTTCCAATATTGGTTTTCTGTAGTAATTCTTCATTAAATCATACTTGCATGAGAGGAAATCAAACCTGCCCAGCTTTAGAGTGAGGGTCTATTCCAGGTGACATCCAAGACTAAAACAGGAGGAGGGGGAAAAAAAAAAAAAAGAAAAGAAGAAAAAAACCGCCCTGCACAATGTTAAATACCTAACAGGAGATGACAAATCAAATGGGAATTACTGTGGTAAAAACATAATTAAAAACTTGATTGAAGTTAAACAGAATTTACATAACACTGCAAATTAACTTTATGCTGAAAGTATTCACTGGGAAAGCAATAAAAAGGCATTTCATTAGTAATCTATATTTAAGCAATATGTACAATAGAGTTGTTCTAATGAGAAATGTAGGGGTTTTAATAACAGTAGTTTCCAATGGCTGCCAAGAGACACTGCTATCATGGAGATTTCTGCACATAAACAATCTTTGGCAACACCATGTGTGGATTGTAGCCCTGAAATGCAGCACAAGTTGGTGCCCCTACAGCTTCTTATTATAAATCAACTGCCTTAAAAAACACTGGTACATCGCCCTGGGCTGTCCATTTATATTGGGCCTCCTCACTTTGTGTGAAGGCACAGCCCAATTCCAGCAGAACTAGGATTTATGTTTTTAAGTTTTCCTTCTTAAAAACGTTTTCAGAAATACACATCTGTTGCTATGACATTTCATTCCCATTTCTTTAGGGACACAAACTATTTGTGATAGCAATGAAGAATCACATTGCCATAATTAACTAAGTCACATAACACTGAATTGCTGGTAAAATAATAATTATGAAAACAGTAATAAAAGCACATTTAAATATAAACTACCCAAAGGTGTAATATTCAGCTACAAATGCTAATGACAAAACACATACATAAGAAATGAACTACTAAAATCCCCAGATGGGAAATTCCTACAATGCATGATGGAGAACATAAATACAGTTTATCCAGATTTCAGAAGGAATCCAGAAAGATCCCATTCCCTTAACCATTTCTCACTTCTTCCTTATATCAAAGATGTTTGGGTCTTTTTCAAGCCTAAGATTCTTCAAAAATTCTGTTGAAAGTTTAAAAGGCTTGTGGCAACAACCCTGTTTGGTCATCTTCTATAAATAATCCTGTTGTCTCTTCAGGTCACCCAACCACAACCTTAAACACATCATAAAACCAATGGGGTAGTTCACATCAGTACTGCTTCCAAATTTTTAGTTTTCAAACTAAGTGGCAAAGTCTATAGTTTAAAAAAAGGATTAAGCTGCCTTCAGGTGCAGGTAGTCACTCATTGTAATTTCTGACTAGAACTGGAGTTCTGACACTTAGATGGCACCTTGTTGCCTTTCTCTACTGAAAACACTTCAGAAAGTCCAGCCCAGGCAACAGTGACTCAAAGAAAAATAATCAACCAAGAGAAGAAAATTAATCAAAATCTTTGTCAACAAGAATGAAACATAAAAGCTTCTTCTGGCATACTTTTTGACCCCACACAACTATTTTTATACCTTTCCTGTAAATATCTGCTGTGTGTTCTGATACTATAAAGTAGTATCTAGTAAAACAAAGTAAAACCTACAAAAGCAAGATTTGTTCTGTGTCTTCGCATGATAAACATCAGAGAGCTGCACATGAAAAGGGGGACTGGATACTATGAAACTATGATGCTGAAATCAATGCTACCTTTGAATGCACTCCAGAATATTCAGAGTAAAAGATTTGATTTCTTTGACATGTTTCCACCTTATAGGGAACTTAAAGGAAATGGCTGTAAGCCAAGTGATTTATTTCCCAAAGTGCCCCAAACACAAGCCCCATAAGCAGGAATCAAGGGAGATGCTCTGCAGTCTAACCTGGAGCCTTTAGAACAAGGAGCTCTTCTGAGACATGGGAATTGGGCTGCAGGCTTTCTGATTACTGCAGGACTACTGCGTTCACTGAGAGACTGTCTACACACACACCCCCCAGGCTTGTGGATCTGTGTTTTAGGAATCAATATTTTTATTTTTCTATGCCATTAAAAAGAAAAAAATCATTAAACAATATAAGCGCCTAAGACATGTTTCCTTATGAAATTGAGTTTGTTTTGGTTCTTATGTCAGTGAAAAAAAAAAAAAAAAAATCAAACAAGCAAATGGTGTTCCATCCTGTTTTGGCTGCTGAACTGCATTAAAAAAGATACACACAGAGATTAATTTCCTCACATTTGTAGAAAGTTTCATACATAACGTTTGCTGAACACTTGAACATCATGCCAGTTTTACTTTTCCTGTCCAAACCTCGCCCAAGTTTTAGAATTATTTCTTTCTCCAAAACATGTACTTTTTTTTTTTTTTTTAAAAAAAAAGAGCAAAAAGCAAAACAAACCAGACCACTCAATCTTGCCTAAGGATATGAATACCAGTGTCAGCTCCACAAATGGTTTTTTCTGGAGTAGAAAGGAGACAACCAGCTTACAAAGCTGATGACACTTGCTAACCCATGCTAACTATGATGAAAGGCAACCTCAAATAAAATACCATAAAGATAAAAGAACTAGCTAGAAGAGAACACCATGTTTAGCCTAGCAGTCACTGGGAAAAAGTATGCATGACATTAGCCCAACAACTGCACAAGTGACTTGAACTGTCAGGTTATGTGTTGCTCCTCTGCTGAAGGTCACACACAACTTCCACATTTAAAATATTTCATGTAAATAGTTGCATTCAAAAAATATCTGACATTATGCATTTAATATGTACATATCCCATAGGTTTTCCATGGCATTGAACAAATTAAGGTCATCCTCCTTCTCATGTCCTGAGACCTACACTCATTCTGCTGCTACATCAAATAGCAGAAATTGTCACAAATTAAATTCCTTTAAAGGTGAGAGGGAGTGGAACACAAATCTCTCAAAGTAGATGGCAAGTCAGGAAAGACGCACAGCGAGTAACATGACAAACCTCACCAGAACCTCTCTCCTGGTGGAACAGATCCTCCCCAGCTTTTTGTGCCAGGGCTGGATTTCTCCAAGTGGTAGAGAAGGGTGGGAGGAGGCACATTGTCCTCGGGCTCACCCAGGAGCAGTGAGCTCAGGAGAAAGGAATTGCCCCATCAGTTCCGAGAAGAGCATCGACACAGTAGAAAGCAGGCTGCACTCAGTGCTTTTCCTTTTTTAACATAGTGTATTTATACTCAGGAGAATGCAGCTCGCATGCAGTATCGACCCAGGATGGAGAGACTGCACTTTCACCGCAGAGGACATAGAGAAGGCACATGTTTCTAAAAGCGTTTTCTATGCCAGTCTTATTTTGTACCCCACGGACAATATGCAGTCTACAGGGGATGCTGGATTTTGGGGCAGAATGACTTAACTAGAGCTTGCAGTGGGGAAAAAAAATATTTAAAAAATTAGTTACAGTAAAAACTACAGGTCCAGCCAATTCCAATGTATTTTACACTGTGCAAACACATGAACATGAAATGGTATTTCAAAAGGCTTGTAATTCAGTGAATAAAGAGAGAAGAAAAATAGTATTTTTTAAGGCTACTTATAAAAATATGAATGCCCAGAAATATACCAGCAGATGGGTTTTGGTAAAGTTGTTGCAAGTTTTATATTTTTCTTTAGATAAGAACTATCAAATTAATTATTCTTACCCGCTCTTTGAAACTGAGGAAGGCTGTGACTTTACGTACTTATGTTAGGAAAAGGGATATTGGAGGAACACAGGCCAATGATGAGTGGAAAACTGGATCTTCAAATACACTCTTAGGATTACTGATTATAAATAACTGACAAGGCAGAAAAAGCTTCCCAAAACCTTTAATGCCTGTACCACCCCAATGTCCACAAAGCAAGTCCATTCTGTTCTCCCCAATTCCAAGGGTGTGCCACGCTGGCCAGCAGGTAACTGCAGTAAAGCCAATAGCTCAGAGCTGAAAACAGGACAGCTGTGGTGTACAGCACCACTAACCACTAGCTCAGGTTTGAAGAGCACCAAGGCAGCTGTGTCTGTATCATGGTACCTTTCATTTCTAAAGCTGGATTTGTTCACACCAAATCAGCTCAGCTGCATCTGCAAAGGCATTCTAAAAACCATAAGCAAGCACTGTTTCCCGTACATCGACAGTCAAGACAGTCCTATTGTAAAATTTTTGCTTCCAAATTTGAGCAATCAACACTAAGCAGTTGGTACGTAAATCTACACCAAGTGAAATTGATGAAGAAGTGGGTAATAACGATAAAATTGCTTGCTGAATGAAGCAAATAAACAAGAGGACATGATGGGCTACGTCTTACAACTCCCACCCCCTTTGAGGTGACATTACTCAAGGTAATTGAGTGATGTTAATTCAGTTTCAAATTCCATTGGAAGATCTCTTTCCCAGACCAGACCAACAAACCCAAATGATTAACAGAAGCCAAGTGTGCCCCAAACTTCCTACTGGCAAAATTTATGACTTCTGAGAAGATTCTTAGCATATGCTTTTTTTTCCTCTCCTGAAGTTGTCTTGTCTGAAATGGGGACAGGGATAGCAGCACAACTTCTTCAGAAGATTCCAGTGCAGCTAGACCTGCTGCACACAGCAATAGCCACTACTGCAAATTCTTAAATAGAGAAGATAACAGAACAGATAAAAGGTAATATGAATGAATGGCTCATCCAGCAAATTGGGAAGGACCCAAAATACAAGTCCTCTGCTCTTCCTGAGCTTGAGCACTGCTGCTGTCCTCATATTCAGTTCAGCTCAAAATAGTGAGCATCTCCAGCCACGTGCCAAGTCCTCTTGGCATCAACTGACTTCCAGAGGACCTCAGAGGAACTGCTCAGGTCTCTGCAGTGCCCAGCCTGTAGCAGTATCAGTGCTCATCCATTCCTGCTTTACCTTGCCCATGGCTCAGTTCACACGACCACTTCTTGTCACTGCAGGGAGCTCTTTTTGCAGTCAAAGTTCTCTGCAGACAGTAGCTGGCAACTAACTCTACACGTGCACTGGTGACAAGGCTAGGACCAGCTTTCACCCAGATATAGCTGTCTTTACAAGCTAACTGAAGTCAAAGGTAAGCTTTCCAAAAGTGTAGAAGAAGTGGAAGTCTAGACAAAAGGTGCTCCTGAACTGGTCCCTGACTGAGACAGGACTGAGAGGGACTCTCTCCTGAAACATGGCCAGGCTCAGCATGGCATCCTGGAATGTAACGCAAGAGCTCAGCAATACTGCTTCAACCCAGCAGCCATGGCAGCCACAGACACAATTTCGGTGAAAAACCAGAACGTACATAAAGAGCAAACCAAGCAATTTTGCATTTTTTTCACATGAGGAGGAAGAAGGCTTTAGCTTTCAGACACGCAGCATTTAGAAATACACTACTTGGTTTAGAGTCACTTGCTGGATGCTGTTGGCAAAACAAGCAAGCTGAGGGCAAACCAATCTTGTACAGTAAATTTGTATTAAAAAATTTTATAAAAAACCCCTCAAGTTATGGTTTGGAAGTAGTTACCCAAAACCTGTTCCTTCAGAAGTCACAATCTTTCTGTGGAGACAATCTATACCCTCATTTGATGACGTGTTGCACAGATAAGATTTTTTTGCAGGAAAACTCACTTGCCAGATTTTATATAAGAAAACCTAACAGGAATCTGTCATCTTTGAAGCTGCTAGTCATTTTAAGAGAGAGAGGCCAGTTTTTTCAGCTGAGAACAATGCTTTTGCTGTCTCTCTCCCCAGCCCAGCCCTGAAATCATCTCGTGCCTACAGTCACCTCCAAAACTGTACCATGACCTGCCATTAAGTTCTTTACTGGTTACGAATTAGCTATGAAACTTTTTTTACTCATACTCTTTGTGCATCTATGCAGTGCATGCATATTGTGTGGATTTATTTTACACAACACCTTCAAATAAAAATATGTGTTAATGATGAGGTAGAAACATCTCGTAAATGCCCTCTTCCCACTTCCAGCAAGCTTTCTGGAAATAAAAGCAACTCAGCAGTCCTTGGCAAGTGAAAGTATGAGTTAGTACATGTTAACTAATTCAAAAGGTCTTCTACAAATCTAATAATTATACTTAATTTTGTATACAAATGTCAGCATTAAATTCTATACCGTTTTCTATTTCAACAGATTAAAACTTCAGTAATAATTTACTTAATATAAGGAATAATACTACAACATTAATTACCTGCAAACAACAGCACTGCACAGATTTAGCACTGGAAGCTATACAGTATTTTAGCTAGTCCACACACACTTCAGCCATTTTTAGACCATGTCATTAAAATGAGAAAAAACTCAACCCCCAAATTCTAAACCTAACAATTTCTTTCGGTACTCTAAGTCAAAATAAACACGATCTAGTTGAAAAGCTGAATAATTTCCAGTTGTGAGAGAAGAGGAAATGAGAACTGTAACTGAGGTTGCAGCCAGCTTAGAGCAACAACACAACAGGCAGTCTGCATAAAAACTAAGGCTCAGTCAAAGAATTCCTATGACACATTACTACACAATTATATCTCAACAGTGCACTGCCATGATGTAGTAAGAGGTCCTCAAGTTTAAGTATGGGTGTGACAGAAGAAGGGGCTATTTATCCCCTAATGATCCTGGTTTCCCCACCTCTAATCTGCAGGCCAGGCTGACAAACCAGAACTGACAGAAACGCCACACGAGATGAAGCAGATTGGGTGACTACAGACCACAAAATGCTGGCTTCCTTATGAAAAGGGGGGAATAAAACCCCAAACCTCAACTCAATGTGTTAGCATCATTGCTAAGACAAAAAAAAAAAAAAAAAAAAAAAAAAAAAAAAAAAAAAAAAAAAGTGCCTGTGCCATTACATGTAAGGTATAAAAGAATACCTAGACACCCAAGAATGCAAGATTAATTTAAAGCAAAACCAGGAAAAAACAATTGCCTCTCAGTCTCAAGTCCAAGTGTTTCAAACTTTGACCCTCTGAGCTCACAAAGTCATACCCAGATCCATTCGTTTCTGTGTTTTCATTGACAGGTTGAAAACAAATACATCCCTTCCCTCCCATTGATCTGAAAAATGCATCCAACATGAACAAAATCACTCAACTTTGATCCTAACCTTCTGGAAATGGAGGAGAAAGTCCCCTAGCTGACATACAAACAACAACCTGAAAGAGTATACCCCTGGCACAATGCTGCCATATCTCTGTTCTCCCTTATGAAGCTGTCGTAGAACTGAATTTTAAAAACCCCATCATATACCAAGCAATTGCTAGCAATGGTTTGATTTTCATGTAGGACAATAATAACTAAAAAAAAAATAATCCTGATTTCACCTTTCCCAGTTGCACAGCAGCTAGACAGAAGGAAGTCTCAACCCCAGCAATGGAGGGTGCAGAAGGTGCACATGGGCTGAGGGTGAGCGGACGGGGCAAGGTGGGATGACAGGGGACATTCAGGAATGGGGAGAAGAACTTGGCTTTCACCAGCCAGATGGGTTTACCACACTGAGATCAGGTCTGGACAGCACAGCTGCGATTTATAAATGTTGAGGCAGGCCAAGGCGAGTGGCATTCCCTCCAGGCTGCCAAATTCCAGGCAACTAGAGCCACCGGCGCCCTCGGCTCCCTGGTGGGTGCCCAGACAGAAGCACAGCATCCAGGAAGAGCCTGTCACGGAGGAAGAGAGAGGAGGAGTGCTGCTTTATGGCAGCATGGTAAATCAATTGCATTTTTTATATCCACTGCTGAATATTACTATGCTCTCTTCATGGTTTTTATGAATGTTTGCCTTACACCATAATCTATTTGCCAGAAATCAATAGTCTCTTGTCCTTGCAAACTAGTAACCAATGTCACCATCTTTCCAGCTTGCAGATCAACTAGCGCTGCCCACTGCATCCAGAACAGGAAAACTGGTTTCCTAATTGTAACATTTCATCCAAATCTTCAGCTAGGAAAACAGAGAAATACACCTATTACAAGGCAGCTGCCGACAGCTTTTAAATCAAAGCCTGTGTCTTAAAATACGCTTTTCCATTGAGCAACTATGGAGGTACCATTACAGACCCTCATTAAAGAAACAGCTCATACCAGGAATACAAGCATTTTGAATAGCCTCATCAGGATGTGCTAGGGATGGTTTACTCTCAAGAGAATTGGAAGGAAGGGAAAGATGCTCTTATACAACTGAAAGGACAGCAGTAAAAGTTACTATTCTGACTGTAAGTAAGATATAGAGGACCAATTGTGAAAGGTGTTGCACACTTACGTAACAGTTTTAAATACAACGATTTTTTAACTCACATGAGGGGAAAGAAAAAAGCAGAAGAGACCCTATACCTGTAATTAAGACATTAAGAAAAAGACATGATACTCTACACATCTCATAGCTATCTATACAAACTCCCTTTCTTCCTCTATCAGTCCTCTGCTGAATCATCCAAATTCCAGTCTCCAGCCTTTGCTCCAAAGTTCAACACAAGTTCCCTAGAAATTATTGTTCTGATTTAAAAAAAAAAAAAAGAAAAGCAAAAAAAAAAAAGCTTGTAATTGTCTTTGGTACAGAACCTCCCAAAGCAGGAGTAACCTTTTCAGGTAACATCTACATATCCCCTTACTCTCCATATTCTTCTCATTTTGCTTGGTTTAAAAATGTTCTCTGCTGTAAAGGGGTTAACAGCTGTCTTTTCACCTTCTCTAACTTATCTCCATTTACTGTTTATCCTCCTATTCTCTATCTCCCAGCAGGCAGCTGACCCCCTCCTGACTCATCTGCAGCTGTGGGGGTTGTATGGAGGAGCTCCACTGTGGCTGGCTTTCAGAGCTTCAGACTGCTCCCTCTGACCAATATTGAAATAAAAATTTATTGTCCAGGTGATGGGCCTCAGGGTCTGCCAGAAGAGCTTTAGCAACAAGGGCTCGCTCATCATGCAGAGTAGAAGGGTATCTCCTGTGGAAAATGGCAGCCTTTACTGGTATGTATGAAACTGTAAGAGGTCCCCTACTCTATGCATGCCAGTAAATCCCTTTTTCTTCCCACTGACACGGACTATACTTTAGTACAAGTTCCTATGACTAACATCAACAGTGCTAAAAAAACTCCAAAACTTAAAATAGCCAAGAAGTCCACACGTAGTGCAGTAGAAACTTCTTTCCTCTCTGTAGCACTGAAGAAACAAACCAAGTGTGGATTTTACATACAACTTCACCTAGGTAGTGCAGCTACTGCAGTTTAATCAGAGATGAGCTACAGCTCCTGCATGCATGGCTGCTGTACCCCCAGCTGCCTCGCTCAAGAACATCTGCCACAAACCCAGTATGGAGGTGACGGTACCCACCAAGCACTGCCATGCTCACTGCCCCCCTTGAATCCCCTCCTGAGGACATCACTCAGCTAGAGCACAAAGGATCACCTTGTGCTCTTGCCCAGCTCTGCAGCAGGTTAGAAATCCATCTGTTTACAGGAATGCCTTTTCCTGTGACCCATCTCTGAACACAAAGTGCAAAATGCAACCTTGCTACTGCACCAGGCAAACATGGGAGGGGATGTCCCGCTTGCTGCTCTTGTGAGCAGCCCCCACTCTTTCTCCTAAAGGGACTCTCTGTTGCTGTCTAATACTCTTCTGCAAACGGGCAACTGCCAATTTCCACTCTGTCAGGACTAGTAAATTTTATGTTTGTAATTCCTGGTTGGTGAAAAGAAAATAATAGGCTTGTTCGTGAAAAGCCCAGGGTTGGTCGTGCAAAACAGCAAACCAGGAAGCTGCTTAGAGCAGCGCTGGATTCATCAGGCTGGGCTCAGATTTTACCTCTGCAAAGGCATAAAACAGCTTCTGTGGAGGAGAGCCATCATTCAAACAACAGCCTGAGATAAACCACAATCTGATGACTGTCACAGTCCCTTTGACACCAACACTTACCATCTCCTAGTGTTTACAGACTAATCAGTTTAGCCTTCCCAACTGGCTGCATATAAGGCAGCTGCTCATCATGACTTGCATTTTCTTAAAGCCTCCCAGAACAGACACCCAGGGCTGTAATTTCCTCCACTCTTTCGTCTCAGACTGCCCGAAAGGAGAAAGAAGAAAGATACATTAATCTGTACAATTCTTGTGTCATTCTCACTTCTATGGAATGCTCAGGATTTGATTAGCTATTTTTTAAAGAACAGCTGTTCATATAAACCCAAAAGTTAACAGCTACTACAGTAACACTTAGTTAATTTAAAATAAATAATTACAGAAAGTATTTTAAAAATACTTACAGTACTAAATTTTAGAAAGGTTTTCTCAGACACTGAAGTTGATATACTTGTAATATATACAGTCTTGCTTAATGTCTAACTTTTTTTTAATAAATAAATTACATAAATAGGCTTCTTTTGATTGCTCAGAGCATCCATCATTAAGTACTGGGGCATAGCTTTAGGCATAATTGTACAACTGAATTCATCAGCTGCCTAATCATCATTCATTTTGCATCTATTTCTGCTAATTAATAAGAGAAAAACTCCTAACAACTTTCCCATAACTACTGTATTTGTTCTTTACAAAGACACAAGGCTAATTTACGAGTGATTACCTGATTATCTAATTTTACAGCTGTCACACTGCAAAGACCAACACCCAGAGCCACCAGGAAAGGCCAAGCGAAGTCTGTCGCCCCTTACCTGCTGTCACTCGCGCCTGTCTGAGACGAGCAGCAAGGGTGACAGCCCTGGCCATGGGCTGCACATGTGGGCTCTGCTGGCCCCACAGATGTGGGGGGTAAAGGACAGGTCCTCGATGGAAAACCTCTCAGCTTCTGTGAGCTCTCAGCCATGTACTAAATGGTGGGAGAGCAGAAACGTGCTGGCCACAAAAAGTATGTCAAGGGCGCTGCACAGAGCGAGAGCTCAGGGTGGTTGTGCAGCCTTGCAAGACTCTCTGCTGCAAGTTGGAAATTAACTTCAGTGTGTTCCCTCTGCCCTCATCCTTTCACCTGAAGTCCAGTATAATGCAGACTGCAGCAGCATCCCCTCTGCTTAAATCCCTGCTAACACCAAAATCTTTCGCTTTCAAAGAACAGCTGTCAGCATTTAAAGATCTGTGATTTTCTGAGAGGGAAACCCCACCAGCTCTCAGAAACAGAGGAAGAACTGCCTCGGGTACCACCTAATTCCTCTAGGCACACGTGCCATGCTGAGAGCAGAACCCAACCGAAAGAACATCCCCATCAGCTACCCAGACCCCAGGGTGAACTGCAGTGCTCAAGAGGTGATGCAGAACAGCCCTACAAGGAGCAGCTTTTTTTTTTTCCTCCTAATCCAATTATGCTTATTTGAGAAATCAAATAACTTGATAAATAGAACTTTAACCTGTGCAAGTTTCAGGAATTTTCACCAATTTCCATGCATAGCTATCGCCAACCTTGTCCTGGTTCCAGAAGTACATACAGTACAAGCAGCTGTTAAAGCAAGAATGAGCAAGGGTAACACCGCCAACATGAATTTTGTAGGCAAGTGCTGTTTAGCCCTCCATAAATTTTCTATTAGAGCATTAATTAGAGACATTACCACTCCCAAACCCTCCACTCCCTGCAGGTGACAGCAGGATAGGCAAATTATTTCCACAGGCAGGGACAGGCATTCAAGATCATTCTGGCACCTTGGATTTTTGTCACTACGTACTTCAGAAGCAGAAGAGGAAAAACCAGCATAGTCATGTTCACCTCTGATAACAGATGAGAAACCAGTTTTAAATAATCCTTGATTGACCAAACTTAGTAACAGCATCAAGTAGGAGAGGAGGTAAGAAGGAGATGTGTTTCAGCTTTGGAGAGACATGAAGTCATCTGCTTTTTTAATAAACTGGACAGAAAGAGACAACTAGGTATTATTTCATGAGGTGAAAGAGACACTCATTTCACTATCAGCCTGATTCCTGGACTGAAAACTACACTCTGTACACAGAAAAATATGTTGTAGCATGTATGCCAAATCTATAGCCATTTCTGAAAACCTTCTTCCTTCCCTAGTTATATTGCTCTTTTTTTTGAGAAACTCTAGGGCGAGCATCCAGACTTGACCTACCCGAAGAATTGATTCAGCTTTCACGACTACTTCTTGTCTTCCTTCCTGCAACAGAGACTGTGCCACCCCACGCACAAATTATTTTGGACCTCTGCTTTTCTCTTCCGAAGCTCCAAAACATCTCTTGCCGTGACTGAGAGCAATTCCCATCCCTGGGACTCAGCACATAAGCACCATGCCTGAGGCATGGGTATAAGGCTATGACCAGATACATTTACTGTGTGATAGTGAACCAAAACACATTATGGTCAAACAATAACCCTAATGTGTTTCCTGACCAGTACTGACTCAAAACATGTCATCCTATACTACTTTTGAAGGCATTACAGAGTCTGTCCCAATTGCAATTTTCATTATAATCCACTAAATTACCCACTTAGGCATATAACAGAGACAAAACAAATAATTTACCTTGGTAGACTTCTTCGGAAGTGGGTAACCAAGCTGAGGGGATGATGTTATTTGAGGAGTGGGAAAACCATTTATCCTAAGAAGAGAATCCTATGAAGAACTGCATGTATACACAACTCTAACTTGATGCACCAGAAAAGGTGCAACTCGGCGTAACTCTCTGAGGAGGATCTGCCAAACAGTGCATAAAGCTAAGCATAAGCATGACTGCACCCTTAGTGGACTACAGAGGAAACACTATTTACAGCAGCAATTTATTGTTCCCTAGTTAATACAGTTGGTGAAAACAGTTTCACCCTAATAGGGAACAAAACCAACTGACACCCCTTCTATACACAAATACCAGGAGCACTGAAAAGCAGAGCACTAATTCTGAACTTCATTAAAACATGGAATAAAGTGGCATGCTATTCATAAAAGCCAACTTCTTTGCCTCCACTTGACACAGAAAGCACTTCAATGCAAATTTAAATATGCAATATTAACTGAAAGTAAAAGATTTTGGCAGCCACCATTTATTTAACACCCCACTGAAATGTGTTCAAAAAGACAAAATGTAGAAAAAGTAAGTACAGGTTTTCATCAATATTTACTGAAAAGACATGCTACAAACATTTCAGACAATATGTATCTACAAAACATGGCACATTGAGCTGACTGTCTAGCCCAACTAAGGATAGATCATAATCTTACTTTAAAACTTCAATAAAAAATAATATCTTAGATATTAACTGAAGGAAACAGAAACAGTCCCGGTAAGTTTATGGCTGAAGGAATAATGACTAAATTCTCATCAAATGAGAGCAGATTGCTTATAGATTTCAAATTAGATTTTCTCCACACAATTTGTTCTATGAATATCCAGTGCATTTTTGAAACTTTAATCTAGAGACATAAAACAACAACTGATACGTAACTTCATACGCTATAGCCATGCACTGCATTTTAAAGATACTGATGTATCTGATGAATGGGATATATACATTTTTGCTCAAGTAGTTCATGATGATTTGTAGGTTGCAGAGCCCTGTAGAAGTGCTCGGCTGAAACAGAGGAAGAATAGTTTTGGTCCATGGATCAATGGAACTGAAATTATCAGGGTCAGAGATGTTTTTCTAAATTTTAAAGCTAAGTCAATGAATGGTCTGGATGCAGGAAATGGGGATGTCAGACTCTAGCTCTGCTATACATTATTACATAAATTACAGCACATTTTTGCACCCACAGCATTCATCCACAAAAAAGCAATTGAATCATTGGATATTCTTTCCCAACTTATTCTGACAGTGAACACTGCAGGCAAAGGCCGCCTGTTCCTGGGTACTACTATGGTTCCTCGAATGACAGAAATCTTGAAGCTGCTGGAATATAAACCACAGTGTTAACCTAAGATTGTTTACATCAAAAATGTAAATCTGAGAGATTGGCTTTATTGCCTCTGGATTAGCTAAAGTGTGTATTTCTAACTGGAAGCAATTTGAGAAGGTGTGAAGCAAATATATTTTACTTAATATAATAATATACTTAATATATAAATTAGACATCAATTCAGACCTGAATTTCAAATCACAGTATTAAACACTGTGTTAATGACCTGAACCTGAATAATACAAATTCTTAAATTTTTGCTGTTCCTCTTTATCACAAATGTTGTAATAATGGCTACTTAAAAAAAAAGTTGTCAGTAAAAAGATACATGCTTATTGATGATGTTAAAATTATATTTTAGAATTATGTAAGATATCTGCATATACACATAGTTGATCAAAAGTAATAATATTCATGAATATTTTATTATGTTATTCCTTAGTGGAAATAATTTCTATTTAATACCATTGTACAATTACAAATTGCATAACAGTGTTGTTAGATATTATAACGGACTGAAAAGAACAATTTAGACTTCAAGAATTTTTGCTGTAACACTTCATGTCACAGCATATTTCTTAATATTCTCATTTTACTACAACTATAATGTTAAAACTCTAGGATTCCCCAACAGTCATGTAGAAAAAAAAGAAAAAAGGAAAAAAAAATCTGAAAACTGTGAAAGAAATAAAACACACACTGAATTTAGATAAAGTTTTCTTCTCTTTGCTATAGAAAAGTGAAACGTACACAACTGGAGTATCTACTTCATCTCACTTATTAAGCAATGTTTTACACCTCTCCCGTCAACTCAGAGGGACTGCCTGGATCTTCTTTTGGATGTTACATTTGTTAGTGAAATCACTGATGGACTGAAGCCAGTGGCAAAATTCCTACAGCAACTTAATGGGGCCAGAAATGTGATTCTTAACATTCATAATCTCCTCTCTTAACTTTCTAAGTGGCAAAGTCATTCCCAAATATGAACTTCTTTTCGAAAGTGGTTGACATCCTCCCACCCCAGCAGCAATAGAGCTTACCACATGCAATCACATATGGTGCTCAAACCTCCCTGCCATCTGAAATCCAACAATTAATAGTCACAAAGGAACTGGAAGGGTTTCTGACAAGGAAACATTGTTGAAATGCATTATTGACTCAGATTTTCATAATCCTTTGAAATGCATGTTTGAATTGCGAAAGAGAGCCACCACAAATGCATACATTTTTCATGTCTTGAAAAACTGTACCACACTGTATATTTCAAATTCTTTACATTTAGCAGGAGAAAGCAATTAAAGAGATGTGGGGAGTAACAAGGATTAACATGTATGCTCTTTATTTAAACAGACTGAATCCCTGTGAGGGTTTTTTGCAGCAATTAGTTCCAGCCTATGAAAGGCTAAGACACCGATACCACATTTTCATGTTCTCATTGCCAAACCAGATACCATATTCCAAGTTCTTCATTTCTAAATCGAGTTCACTTCCAAATATGTCCCGTCATGCACACACACAGAAGACACACACTTGTAGTCCTTTACCACTGATTAGCTCCATTCCTGTGCCAGAGAAGGGTAGCTGCTGGTCTGGGACCTGGCTGCACATGAACACTTCCAGTGATGGGGGCTCATTCCCAAATGCAGCCTGTGAAGAGCACAGACTCATAACAGATGGACAGAAAAGGTCCCTGCATGGGGTGGCTTTTCATTCTGCCTGCTGGCCTCAGCAAGAAGCCGCTCAGTGCTCCTTCCAAGCTGACAACACAAAGTCGTGCAAGGCCAGAATAACCCACTCCCGCAGATTCCCACGTCCACCTTTTCTTACAGACACCACCACCACATTGCAGGAGAGCCCTGTGGCAGCTGTGAACGTGCAGGGAGGTTTCCCTCACACTGTGAGGAGGCGTTACATCGGACTGCATGTGACTTGGCTTCTCTGTTGAACTGCACGAGGGGGAAACTGGAAAAGCCCTCAGATACATTTGGACTGGGTAATCCTGCTCCTGGAGGCCTCTCCATGCCTCAGGCAGATGGCAAAACCAGTTTCCAGTCTGCAGGTGCAGGAGCAGCAAGCCAGAACTCTCCAGACACACAGCAGACATCTAACATCCCTGAGTGGACTTTGTGCTCCGACTGACTGCATGTACCAATAACCCTGTGTGTGCCTCCCCCAGGGCTCCCACTGCCACCCTGCTGGTGCTCAGCTCAGCTGGCTGGAGATGCTGCTGCCCCCAGTTAGTACAAGTCATCAGCTGGAGATCAGCAAACACTCACCCCCACTCTTCTGTGGGAAGAGAAAATGCAAGTACTGAGGCAGACATGCAAAATCAGACAAATTAGCTGAACTCCACTACCAGCTTAAAATAACTTGACTGCCTCTGGAAGAGATTTGGGAGCATTCACAGGACTCCTGCCACATGCAGGCTGTGGGGAAGGTGATATGCAGGAAGAAGAGTGCTGCGCAAAGTAAGTTCCTTCATGTCATCTGTGTTTCACTCTCCTGCAATCTTTGTGCCATGGCCAACCATGCTTCTGAGGACCATAACGCACATATGGGGAAATATGGAGAATGCATACTGTGAAGCTCCTGTTCTTAACACTGCATGCAAAATGAAGCTGAAAGAGTGAGGCTTTTGCAAATGAGACAATCGAATGGCTCACTGCTGTCCTAAAAGCTGGTTCCACTCCTGGCCATGCTCTTCCGCTGCCAACCCTGCGTTGGCTCTGGCACTCGACAGACTACAGACACCTATTTACTTTAACTCAACAAAGACTTAGAAGAGTGGCTGGTTTTGGACAGTTTAGTGAGCTGATTCAGCTGAATACCTGCTCAGAAAGATTTAAGGGTGGGTAGCTAAATACTTGCCCAACTAAGAGAGCTGAACCCGCTCAAGGGACACAGTGCAAACACAGGGGCGGGAGTTCAAGCTTTGTCTTAGTTGGTGGCTTCAGTTATCTCACAAAACTTCACTCCTACGTGCTAGATCACCACCATCTCACAACTCTTTCCTTTACCCTGAGCTGAGGTACTTCCACTACTGAAAATATAAATAAGAATTGAAATTTACATAGGTTTGCTGCCCTTCCCTGGTTCATCCTACACCTCTGCTCAAAGCAGAGACCTGTATTAGAACATCAGCTAAGGTATTTATCTATGTTCTTGCACAACAGTACCCTATTTTTAGTCACATAAAATGACTGACAATAAAGCAGAAAATATTTTCCCATCATTAATATGATATTTTGCAATTATTTTAACCTCTCAAGTCTTCTCCTGTAGACCAAAACACTTAGAAAAGCCACAGCCTTTCTGTACCTGATATTTCCTAACTTGCAGCTCTTAAACTCTGTCAAATTTTGCCCATCTCCTCTGCTGAAGTGGTTGACATCTCAGCTTTTATCTGCAACACCTTTTTTTTTTCCCAAGTAACAGTCTAACCAAACTAGTCAGAAACTTGCTTTTTACATGTCTTATAGATCACCACACAGTCTTCTGAGTATGCAGATTGATAAGAGGGACTGAAAAAAGTCTCCTGCCAGATCCTCATGTTAATTCTTATGAGATTCTGATTTCTCTGGGCACACTGAAGCTCCTAACTCTTGGGAACACCATGCAGACACTGAGGGCAGGGGAAAAAAAGAAATTAACAAAAGTCAGATAAAAATTCACATTTTCTGTAAACTTCTCTATGTCTTTATGTTCTTTCATTTGAACTTTATGGTGAGCAAAATCAGAAAAAACATTTTCCTCCTTGTTCTTTCAACCCTTCACACTTAATCTCAGCAGAAAAACAATTATTGCACAATCCAATACTTGAAACACTAAAAGGTGGCATTCTAACAGATAGTCCAGTGATTTTTAAAATTCTATGGTATTTCAACAAATATTTAGTTGAGAACAACTACCGATTTCAACGGTCCACTATTAATCTTCCCGTGCTGCCACAATTATAGCTTCCCCTTGTACAACATACAATATTGCATGTATTATTGCCAGTGACAGATTGTCTGTACCTTTCCAGTAAGGGTACACCAGGCTTCGAAAATACTGTCACGCTCAGAAAATCTAGCACATAAAAAACTCAGAGCATATAAAAGTTTGACATATGTGGGTAATCGATAGTAGACAGCAAGCAGTGGCCAAAAGCAGGCCAGGCTGCTGCCAGAAGGCACACGGCTGCCCCACTGCTGCTGCAGCAACTCTCCACATTGGCTAAACAAGAATAGTAGTATCAAAGGGAATGGCAGGCGAGGTGGGAAGTTTTCCAGAAGGAGATTTACAATCCAGCTATTTAAATACACCTTGCATAAGAGTAGATGAAAAGGGGTCAGTGCAGGGACAATACTCTGCCAGAATCAGAATGTAAAAATAAAGCAGACAGCTTGAACATGAAGTACAATTTACACACCACTATGGAGGGAATTCTTACTTTTCCAGAACCGTGGGGTTTTTTGTTTTTTCTAAAAACCCTTAGTTCGTTTCCAACCTTCTGCCCCTGGAAAGAGTTATAAAAATCCATAGCAGAGGAGGAAGAAGGAAAAAAAAAAAAAGGAAAAAAGGAAAAAAAAAAGGCAATCTGATGCACCAATTATTCTGACTGCATTTACAGAAGCGAAGTGGTGGGATTAGGCTGTGAGCAGGGCATCAGACAGCCCTGCTTTCTCACCCACCAGCCCTGCCACCCAGAGCAAGGATCTCTGGCAGTTTTGGCAATGATCATGCCCTGGCTAATGGGGCACCACTGACCCCAGCAAGATTATTCTCTCCATCACCATGAGTGCTGCTCTTTCTGTTTTCTCTCATAGGTTACCACCAAATTTCCAGGCTTCTCTTAACTAAAGGACAGGCTTAATGGAAAAGGTTTAGAGAAGCCAGAAAGGAAGGTGGGGAATAGCTACAGCTACTCTCACCAGTCACAAAATTAGTGTCTCCTGAGTCTCTCCCAGCATTATTCATCAACTGTGGGTTTGTTTTTTTTTTTTTCCACAGGGCTGTGAAAAATCAATGAGATTTGTGCTGCAAACTGATCATTATGACAGGGAAAGCTCTGCAATGGAATTGATTTGTGTAACCCTAACACCACTGCTTACACTCCTGCACAACTTTAGGGGGCAGATGCTCAAGAACTAAGACAAAAAGGTATGAGGGCTAAACCTCCTTGCTATGCCGAGTCTTCTTAATTAAACGAAACTGGCTTCCAATCAGTTCAAATGAAGGTAAAACAGCAGAGATGTAGAGTGCAACACAGTTCAGTAAATGAATGAAACCAGATTGATACATTTTATAAATTACATGCAGCAGCAAAGACTAAAGATTCTGATCTGTCCCCTGTGTTTTGTCCTCATTTCACCTCCTCACAAGTGTAGCACTTGACTAGCAATATTTCCATAAAATCTCAAACACTAAATATGGAAAGAGTCTAACATGAATATGGAAAAGAGAAAACCATAATGAGAAACAAAAAAGCTGGCTGTCAGTTTAACCCCCAACTAATAGTTCAGTAGCTCATCCCAAAAGAAATCCACCCTGGAGTAAGAGCCTTGGTGGGTTCACCAGACAGTAGACAGCACTGAAGCAGGAATGGAGAGCTGTTTTCTGTCCTTGACACTTCACTTTTCAGCATGACTTGTGACAAATCACGTCTCCTGCGAGTGTCTGGGTCTCCTTTCACAGCTGTTGATTCAACCAATCAAGTTTTGGGGCACAGATCACCTGCTGCTTTGAATGAGCAGAGTGGGGGTCTACCCACAGGTGAAGATTAATCACTGTTGTAATACCACAAGTAATGAGGGTCTTGTCATCTTGCTTGTCATCTAAAGCACTCAGAGCTGTGACCTATCCTTCATACAAGAAAGTACTCAGGTCCCAGCTCTTTGAGGGAAACAATACATAGGTACCAGAACTCCATGGCTTTTAATATCTGTATTTGTAGTGACATCAAAGAGCAGACATCAGGTAAGACCACAGACACATACCAGCATTTGGAAGCAGGACAGTACAAACACAGAAGTGTTGCACCTGATTAACACATACAGTGTGTATCTGAATGGCATCTACCTATCTGACTTACAGCAACAAACAAGTCCAGACACATGTGCAATTATAGGTACAAAAATCCTCAAAACATCACACAAGAATCACACATTCATTTTACTCTCTTCCACTAACACTATTACTAAATCTCTGCAAATCCTCACCTGAAGCAGTAGAAACTTTACTACTAAACTAAGATACTGTGTAACAGTTAAATAATAAAAGTAATTAGTTATACAAGTTTTTTTAAAAGACCAAAACAAAATCCATCCAGTTTTGAGGTTAAATGACCTTATCAGATAAGCTTTCCCCCCACTACCATTAATTAAGGAGATTCAGAGCACATTTCAGGAACAAAGTGACCAAGCCCACCATAATGGTTTGCTTTGCTCCCAGTCTGTTTATCTGTCCTTCATTCTGGATCAATTTGCACTCATTCCTAGAGAGAAGCACAAAACAGAACCAGAAGAGTAGATATTATCACATGGCATGAATGTCTTTACTATAATTTTTTTTCCTCCTATTACCATACTAGTAGAGCTCAAAGATCGCGCCCACCACTCCTCAAACATCAGGAATGTATTGTGCAAATGTCATCAAGTGAAGAAAAGAGTTCGATTTCCCCAAGAGATACTTCCACAAGAGAAAATGATAGACTTCATAACAAGTTTGCAATGCAAATAAGCAAGTTAAAAGCTTTAATGGTATGACTCAACACCATTTTAAGTGGGCAAAAGTGTTCTGTTGCGTCCCATTGCTAATTTCTTTTTAAACATTAATTATATTCTAGTGAGAGGATTTCTGTATTTGCAAGCAGGTATCAGTGGCCTGTTGAAATAATCAAACTGTGGTACATTTCTTCATAAAACCAGAGGAATTCCTGTTCTCTGAGACCATATTCACTAGTACAAGCACATAATGTATAAATGTATTAATAAATATACAAAATGTATCATATAGACTTTTTGGTCACAAAATTCAGGAACAAAAGAAACTACAGACATGCATGATAGTATTTAATTTCTGCGTTACACATTACATTTCTTTCAGAAATGACTGGATTAGTGAACTCCTATGAAAGAAGACGATTCATTTCCATGGAGAGCTTTTAAGCATATTTATGAAAGTGAGGGTTTAAATACTGCATTTGCAGCAGGTAAAAGTTATAGCAAGCAGCTTAGTGCCTACAGCTCAAGAACAGACTATAATGAGGAACAGAGTGCAAACACAACTGAGCCTCAGAGGCAACGTAAGGAGTTTCTCAGGGACAGACAGGACTGCACAGAGTTTTAGGCAACTCAGAAATTCACTGCGTTGGATAAAATCTGCTCTCAATTTAAGACCCACCTTCAGAAACAGCAGAAAACAGCAAGTTGCTCATAAACTTTTATTTCCACTTTTCTTACCTAGACTGCTTTGCATTTTTTCTATTTGAAAAATCAATTATTCTGTTACTTGCTAAAATTAAATCTTGCTTTCAGAAATTAAAAGCTTTTATGCGGGTTTTGTTTTGTTTGTTTGGGTTTTTTTGAGGAGTTCACTATAAGAAAAGATCTAGGTAAACCACACTCAAAGCTCTGGGTCCTCTTGGTTCCCTTTCAAAAAGATAACATATATAGCAATCTAGCTTGGTCCTAGAACCAAATTCCCAAAGGCACAGTGGCTGAAAAATTTTTGCGCGGTATACTAACCACATGTGTGTATAACAAGGCCAAAATATTAACTCAAATGCTTAAGATCATGACCTTATCTTTATTTCAGAAGCTAAATCATTATCAGACTGGATTTTGCAGTATAAAGGAAATGAAAAATCCTGAGCAGTATCTCTGACCAGGAGAGAGGTAGGTGATAAACACTATGGGATTTCACAACTGAAACCAACAGTTCAGTATGACCAGATTCCAAAGGCTCAGGACAAAGGCACCACATCTTGCTTTCGTTCAATATACCATTCTCAAAACACATGAACGAAGAGTAAGCTGCCCAGCCTCGTGAGATCTACATGAGATGCCGTTAGGGCAATGTGTTTACTCATGCTATGAGAGCTGAAGCACTAACACCAAACACCGGCAAAAGCCAAGTTCTCCTCCTGTAGACCTCAAGTATATGGCTACACTGCTCTGACATGCCTGTGGTATTCCCAGGACAATACAAATATTTCTGCAAAAGGTTGTGCTATGTGAATGTACCAGAGGAGGGTAGTATTTGCTTGGGCATCTCTCTATGGCACTTCATTGTGTTCTTAGGAATGCCCTAAAATAGCAGATCAACCGCTGAACAATATCGTTTATCTACATGTCAGCAATTTACCCAATCTGAGAAGTGTCTTGGTCCCATGCAAGTCTGGCACCATTTTTTTATCTCCAGATGACACTGGAAGAGTATATTGGGCAGTGAACCTTCTTCAGTTCCCTCAACCCCAAAACTTCTGATGGAAAGCTGATTTTAACATACAGCAGAGTATCTGGTCTTTCACAGTAATCTCAGGATATTGAAAGGTATTTTTGACATAGTAATTTCTCTCAATTGTCCCCCCTTACATCCTTGAAAGTCTGTCACCTCTCACTAAAAGATTAGGAACAAATCTTCTTGTGCTACTGTGGAACTCCCCTTTTCCTTCCTATGAAAGGACACTACCATTTCTTATTCTCCTGTTTCCTCATTAACAAGAAATTTAGGGTTTTTTGAAATCTCAGCACTTATAAAAGTAATTAAAATTTACAATCAAAATAAGATAAAAACTGGTTAAACTATTTTACCACACTATTTTCCTCGAACAGGCAAAAGCCAGCAGCATGCTGAAATACAGCATTCTCATCACAGCAGCAAGTGTTCTCTGCTTTATGCTGCTCTAGCAGCTGCAGCCCATCTATTTGTTTTATTTGGCCTTTTGAACATCTGCATAACTTGCATTCTTCAGATACTAGGTTACTTCTTTCTCTGGATGTGGGGGTGGAGAAAAGGGAAGGGTGACAGAGTCCTACAGTTTACCTGGTTTTGAAATCCACCATACCTGAAGTCAGACACACAGATTTACACGCTTTACATATTTTGTATTCAGAGGAAAAATGAGTGATAAAAATTTTAAAAAAGTAAAGCTTTTAACTATTCACTTGTAAGTATGCATGACAAAATTATTGGTAAGAAAAACAGCACAACAACAATGCATTCACAGGTCCAAAAATATTAATTCAGCCAATTCCTATGGCTTAAGGGAAGTTATACTCTGTGAATAGCTAGAAGAATAATTAACAGATCGCCTCTGACCTAAAGTCTGCTAATTATTACAACTAAGTCCCTTAGCACAGTGATAGCGCTGCAAATGGGCATAAAACATGCAGGTCTTGCCATGGATACTGTTTAGGACTCCAAGCGTGGGTCAACCACCACCACCACCTAGAATTACTCATCTTTTTTTTTTTTTTTTCCAGCCAGTACTCCATACCGGCTTCAGTGCTTGCTCAAATGGTTTGTGAGAAGCACAGGAAATGAGAGAATGAGAATTACTGACACCGGTGACAGAGGAGGCCAGGCACTGAGAAGTTTGCAAGAGTGTTTGCTACTGTTATTTGCCTTGGTGCATGAACTAATACTACACCAAATTGTACTAGATCCTACCTACAGTCATTACAAAAACCAACAAAAAGGTGCTCTAACCTGAAAGTCAGTACAACCTACTGAAGGAAAGTTCAAATGGATAAACTACAGATCGAATTCAGAGCCACTATAAACAAAGTTACAGCTGATTCACATCAATTTATATAATTTGTCTTATGAGTCCAAATAATGGTAGTTTACCAAGCCCCTACCACAGACCAGTAAAGAGACCAGGAGAAAACCCTGAAGATAGCGTAGGCAGTGCCACCTCTCCAGGAAAGGACAGGCATAATATAGAAAGGAAGAAACAGAGCTACAGCAACAGTCATCAATTTCAGAAGCAGCCAAGATTAAATAATACATCAAATCAAAACACGTGTAAAAACATGTTATATTTCCCACTACAATGCAAACTCATTCATTTAATAAAAAATAGACTTTTACAATAGGCTTCAACTTCTTTCAAAGTTGCACCTCCTTCCTAGTCACAAAGATCAGATTACAAACTCTTTGGTCTTTTTACACGTTGCAAAACTCATTAAGAACCAATGACTCCTGACCTTGGATTAAGAAATCTAACTGAGGCAGGGTAGATTGTCAGCCTGAAATGAATGACACTTAATTGCTCCATCAAAATATTAAATGTATCTCTGAAGAAATGTTCACATCCACAAAAGTTTATTTTTCTAACTAAACAGATGACCTGATTAAAAACCCTCTACCTAAAAACCTTGTCCTGACAATTAAACAGCAATCTCTCTGCTTATTCCTTTTTACACTAAGTACTAGCTTTAAATTTCTAAATCAGAGAAATATCAAATCCAAATTGTTTCTTAAGGCGCTTTATTTCTCATTTTTGCTAATGTTACTTTAATGAACAAATATAGTCCTCTAAAGAAGGCAGTGACTGGATGGAAGCATTACAACAGCTCCTGTCTCTTTTCATCTGGCAAGAAGGCAATGCTTCAAACATCTTTAATTTCATATAGCCACAGGGGACTTTAAAGGAATTCAAGAGAAACTTGTATACACTACCGAAGATCATCAATAATTGCAGCAGTCTTCTGATTTCATCCGTATTTACCATTCGCATCCTCTGTCACATAAAGAAAAGTGGTTGTGTATGACATCAGACATTTCAACAACCATTTCACATAACTACCTCTTCCCTCCAAATAGCTTGTCTCCATGCATGTGAGAATTGGATAAAGATGGAGGAGCTCTTAAGCAAGAAGATTTCGCTAGGGAACCGGCCTAGTAAAATAATTTACAACTGACTGAAAAATGACTAATCTCAGGTAAACTGCTTGAAATTTCCCACATTTATAATTAAAGAATTCTCTATCTGGAAGATGTTTTTAGGAGAAGGAAAGAGAAATGCAAGAGAAAACATGAATATCTGACTACAGAAGCAACTGATTTGGACCACTTAAAGAACAAATCCAAAACCCACAAGTGGGCTTCTGCCTTCATAATGGAAGTGCCAGTCAAGTTTAGCTGTTCTTGTCCACAAAAAAAACCAGCATCAACATACAACCAAAGTGCGTGTCAGTATTAATAATCACACTTTTGCAATGTGTGATTATATACAATATAACATATTATATACAATACAATATATTAGACTTTCCTCTCTCTGAAGAAGCTATTTTTCTTAATCAACTACAATCTAATCTAGTTGCAATGTCTTGGTACATGAAAGGCATGAAGGATTTTGATTCCATCAGTTTTATTTGCTACCTCTTTTAGGCTGTTTGATTCTGTGTAAAATACTAACAAACTCCTTTAACCAGTCCCAGGCCACTCCACTGAGGAACGTATTATCTACGCTTCTGTTAGCGCAGGCACAAAGCAGTTGATGAGCACAGAGTGCTACAGCCACTGAGGTTATAAATGTTGTTTTATTATCGTGGCAGTAAGTCACACTACGAATTGCAATAAAATCCCTTAACATTTTATTAATATTCACGGTCATATTAGGTCAAGTGCTTGTGAATAAACTCTAGAGGACGGAGGTCTGGCTCTAAGACCGTTGTACATTTTAGTAGATTTATTATCCAGCTCCAATTGTAGAGCTGTGACTTGATTTCATCAGGGACAAAATGTTTGTAAGCTAAGTTTGAAAAGAGCAAGAAGAAGAAAAATAAATATGCGTCTACATAAGTACTCTTAGAGTCACCCACACACATTAGACGAGGAGGATGTTCTGGTAACTGCAACGCCACACTCTAGACATGCCTTAATTACTCCATTAATAACCACCTATTTCCATACAAAATGCAGACCAGTGTTACTGATATAAGCATTTACAGTCTTCAAATAACCAAAAGCAGACACATTTGCTCCAGCTAAAAGTCTTGTAAATACCATTTTTAGTCAACAATGTGGTACAAACACAGCATCTGTATTTCTTGGATACTGAATTTGAAAAGATTGTCAGCTCCTCACAAGATAACCAATATCCTGTTTTTCTGATCCTAATGCTAGCCAGTTTGCTGAAAGTATTATTTAATCTAATTATGGAATATGTCTCACAGCATAAATATTCCAAGCTCTACAGCAGGATTCCATTTGTAACTCAGAGCAGTGTAAAAACAAGAGTTAATTGCCTGTACAAATATTTCAGGGTAGCGTTTACGTAATCTACAGTACATTAAGTACCAGAGTTGTGCTCTACTGATAGGTGAAAGAACAACTTTGAAAGGCAACTGCGTTGCCAATTAGCTTTCAACAAATATGTACACAAGCTGTGCTTGCAGGCTTGTGCTCGGCTTCCTCATTCTCCCCAGATTGCCTGCTTTTATAATGGTGAACTCCTTTCTACTCTTATACCCAGCTAACTTCACACTGCTGGAACACAGGAATATGGCATACTTTATTCAGCTGGAGTTGTAACCCATCCAAATTTAAGATCGTGATCTGTGACCAAAGCCACACTCCAGTGACAAGGATTGAACACAAATTCCTTAGTTAGGTCTGAGCAGGGGGGAAACATAAGGAAATTGAAAAATCTTCTACTGTTAGTCCAAAGGATGAGGCTTTGTCTGTATCACCCAAACACATATAAACATCCCGTAAGTCCCAGTTCCTGTGTGTCAGTCCTCCTCAAGGAGGCTGAGCCAAGAACACGTACACCCACGTGCATACTCTCTGCAGCAACACCATGTTTTTGCCTAACAGAGTTGTACGCAAATTAAGAAATAAACCCAAGTTCATAAAACCACATGAAGAAGTTAATGTTTGCAGTCTGCATGGTGCTCCACCCAGAAGACAGACGTTTTAACTCGGGAGAGCTGCTTACCTTGGGCTGAGTCCTGGTCCTAGGACACTGTGCTGCTTTGCCTTGGGTACCCAGATTCTGTCACCAGACAGTGGTTTGGGTGTCACTGAACAACAATGTGCAAATACTTCGTTTTCTCTTCATAATTTGCTTTGTAGATTACTGCTACAAGCATTATAATAGACTGAGTCTAAAAGAAGTATTTCACAATTAGCTTTCTGAAAAATGTTAAAACACAGCTTTCTGCAATGCTTCCAAGTTCCAGCCCTTTTCACAAAATATTTTAAACATTCCTCCTCCCCGCCCCCCCCCCCCAAAAAAAAGTTATCATTGCAGTTACTAAAATGGAAACATTCTGCAGAAAAAGGAGAGTTAAACCAATTCTGGAATTCTCCTTCATAAATTCCTTTGGCTCACATGATTTATGTTATATAAATTGTAATTTTGATAATAAGGCAGCTGAAAATAAGTCTAGTCTTGTAAGTTGTGTGGGTGTATGGTTATGCTTATATAAAATTTAGTTATCCACATTACTTCATAAACGTGTTTAAGTATGCTTTCATGGATATCTATGCTCTCTGTGGGCATGTTTTGTTTCATTATTCAGGAAAAATACCACTATCACATATAGCGTAAAGCTTGTGAAATCATTTTGTTAGGTAAAAGTGAACAAAACCAGTTCCTTCTGCTAGTACCCTTATGTTATTAAACTGGCTGAAGAGCGATGAAGAAGACACTGTAAGACATGAAAGTACAGCAGAGATCTGTGTGACCTTGCTACTGCTGAGTTAGAAAAGTAACTTCTCTTACATTTTCTACAAAGTGGTTCATATCTGCACTCTGTTAGAACAGGAAGGATTGCCTGATGATCAGTTTTGGACAGCCTAAAGATATCAAAGCATAAACAACTGTTCCTTTGATTCATTCATGTGTAATGGACAGTTTAACATATGGACAATATGTGGTCCTTTGTTTGCTAATACAGTGAATGGCACAAATAAGTCCCCTTACTTCCTTTTCCCTTTTTAATTCCTCTTTTGGAAATGCACTGGTCTCAAATACAGTATGTTACCAAGATGAGATGTTTGTTTTCTGGAGTGGCTTATCTGCCCATAACATTTGCCTTTCTCCAAACAGGCATTTGAACTTCTAAGAGGACATGACATGCATTTCAACAAAACAGTAAGGTAAGCTTCACCTTACCTTCAAGTGCAGCAATAATGAAAAATAACTCAGACCAGCTTGTATAGCTTAACCTGAGCAAAGCAACGCCTCCCTGCTCCTGGGTGTGACAGGCCACTGCCTCCCATTAGGGAGGATGAGCAACAGCAGCCCCGGTGCCGCTGAGCTGGCACAGTGCAAGGGCTTTCAGCACCCCCTCACTTGAGAGGAGAGCAAGCTGAATATGGTGACATTTCCTTCAACAAAACCACATCTGTTCAAGTGCCTTTACGGGGTCTTTAACAAAGGGCTCAAAAGCCCAAGTTCAACTGTAAATAAGGAAGGGGACTTGAAAACTCATTTCTGATGCACCTCTTCCAGATTACAGAGGCCTTGGTATCAGTAATATACCCATACACATGGTGGGTTAAAGAAAAAAAGATAAATACTGCTGAGTATATAAAATTACTTGGAAGACATTGTAGAGAATCAGAATAAAAAACTGAAAATACATATGGTGACTGGACTAAATTACTTATTAAAGGCGGGCCATAGGAGAAAAATTTGCAGGAATAATACAAGCCTTATAAGAAGCTATCTTATCTTTACATATTTTTTTAAGTTTCAAATTGTGTGTGTATATACATATAAACATACAGCTTCACATATCATACTGCAGTCTCTCTGAAGTAGTCGGATTTTTTTTATTATCTCCAATTACTCACACAGTAACATATGTTGCTCTGTTTTAGCTTTCATTTAGATGTATATAATCATTATTCTCCATGATAGCACTTCAAAACTTCCCTGTCCTCCACACACTACACACATTAGACCCTTCCAATTATATCAACTGCAGCTTTATTCCTATATAATGATGGCACAACTTGTAAATGATTTATATAGAACTAGCTATGCACCAAATTGTATTTCCTCCTCCTAGAAAAAGGTCTGAAGATGAACAAAAGATTTATGCTGCTGCTTTAAATAAAACATAGTTGTATCCTTCAGTTTGTATTTAGAATTACAAGTACTTGTTATCTTTAAGAAACAAATGCTTTCAAACTATTTTTTTTAAACTTAATTTCCCCTTCCGTTTGTGTACCTGTCATGTTTGTGATCTTTATTGTAGAGGGCAAAATAAGAAGGGGAAAAAACTCCAGACTTCGGAACTATGAACATCTCCAGTTCTCCGTCATTCCCTCTAATCCTTTAGAGTAATATAACTTCTGGTTAAGACCAAATATCTAGTGATATCCTTGAAGGCAGTACTTAGCCCTATCCGTGTATCTTGACATTAAGTGTAGCCAAATTTCTTTTCTTGCTATCACAGCTTAAGAAAATGAATCCAACGACAAGAGGAAAATGTCAGAAAACTTGATTGCATACTAAGGATGTTCACACATGAGGATCTCTAAACTCCTCAGAGTTATATCAAATTTTATAGGCAACACAGTAACCACCCAAATCCTAAACAGCCAGAAATGGTGCCAGTCGAAGTAAGCAAGGTTTTTTTTCTTCACAGTTCATTAGCTGCCCAACAGCTCATCAACAGAAGAGCCCCTTGGAACCCCACACCACTTTCTACCCTCACAGAGCCGTGGCCAACTCTTCAGGCAGCATCCTGGGCATTCTGCTGCTTCCACACTGATGACAAGGTGAATATGGCAGCATGGCCTCAAAGTATCACTTGAAAAAACAAAAGCACCCAAAACAACCCAACTATGAGACCCACCATTTTGACAGCCTGCTGCAGGACAGAAATCATCATAAATTTAAACACATGTAAGGTGGCTGCTTGCAGATAAAAGACAGGCTTACTTTGATTTGTCTTCCTGCTTCACCACTCCTCCCCTGTGAAAGATGGAATTACTTCACTGTAAAAATTCTGGCAAGGGAAAGCTTGCACCAAACCAGGGAAATTTGTAACAAAACAGAGGCTGCCCAGGCACACGATGATCCCTCTCTGATGTCAATGTGCATGTAGAATATGTGGCATGTTTTCCACTTCCAAACCGAGTTCCCCATCGACCCTGCACTAGGAGTATCCAAAGACAACCTTCTGTGGGGACACACAGCCAGGCCCTGAAATGAGTCCTCAGCCCCATGCCCAGCAGCTGTGCTCTGCTGCTGCAGCATGTGCTCAAGGCTGGGGATTCAAGGCAGGAGCCAGAGCTGAACAGGGGACCTCAGGGCTCTCTGCCCCTGGTGGGGTGACCCCAGTGGCTTCTTTGTCAGGATGCAGAGGGCAAAAACCAAGGAAAGGAGAGCTAATGACAAGAACTGCAAATGTTGGTCACGAATATTTCATGTTCTTTCCATATGCAATTAGTTCATAGACGGAATAAGCTGATTTTAGCACTCTCATCTTCCATGTTTAGTTGCATTCCTTTTCTGCTATTAAACTCCTCCCATCTTAAAAACAAACAAACAAAGAAAAGAACACAGTAAAAAATATCTGCCCAAATATCTGCCTTTTTTTCTAAATCAGGA
This sequence comes from Pseudopipra pipra, assembly GCF_036250125.1. Taxonomy (NCBI): domain Eukaryota; kingdom Metazoa; phylum Chordata; class Aves; order Passeriformes; family Pipridae; genus Pseudopipra; species Pseudopipra pipra. Next base: position 12,628,383 of record NC_087556.1, read on the forward strand.
ATACTGCTTTGCTTCAATAACTTCAGGACCCAAAGTTGCACTGTGCTGAATTTTACCTTAATTTCTGATGCATCACATCAGTTTTAGACTGTTAACATCTCTCGATAACACTGATCTCTAGTTGCGCTAATTTTAGAAAAATCTGAGTCAATTCTGAAAACAGAACAAAACTATTGAAGCACCATAGATAAAGCTCAGTTAAAATCCTGTGCTGGCTTTTCTTAACTGATATTTGAAACTATACAACTCATCGATATTATGGATTAATATTGACTTTTACTCTTCAGCTCACAGTATTTCTCCAGCTGTATTTAATGGCTATTACTACAATTATCTGCATTTTAATTTTTCGGCATTCAGATTTTTCTACTACTCTCCCAACAGATTTTTTTATTTTTTTTTTGGCCCACTGCCCTTCCTTACAGTGTCCACAATCCGTGGAGAAGAGATTGCTGATGGCGTTATCACAGGCAAACAGAATGAAGCTAATGGTAACAGGCACTCCTTGCTAGGTAATTATTATAGGAGAAGGAATGCAAATGAGCCCTAATCTGTCTCACACAATGGCAGAGGTCTCGGATTTGCATTAAACCTTTTGCAGCTCTCCCAGATCGGGGACTCTGCAGATAACAATGCATCTGCAGCCCAGGCTGCTCGGGTGGTTATTACATTGTGCCCCCAGCAGGTACAGTGTCCCTGAATGACTCTCCCCTCCCCCTTTTTATCTCCTGTCCCCTCCTCCTTCCCTCCTTCCCCCCAGCTTTGCTGGAAAAAAAAAAAAAAAAGCTAATTGTGCATGCCATTTGGCTTGATTCATGTTTACAATGAGGAAGAAAGCAGTGCTGCTTGGTAATTATAAGAGGGAAATGGACATCAGGAAATCTCCGTTCTATTCCCAGCTATGTCATTCACTTGCCAGAGAACTGCAGGAAAATAACTTTGTTTTTCTGTGCATCCATGTGTTCAGTTAGAAATACAGGGCTGGCATTTGAAGTGGCCCAACAGTCTCATTTTACAGTGGCACCTGCTGAACACTTTCAGGAAGAAAATGCTAGACTTCACTTGAATCTAGGCTGAGCTCATGATAAGCCGCAGTCCTTCAGAAGAACCAATGCCTGGATGTCAATTCCCCTTCTGGTAATAGGTTGTTAAGAATGATATTCTTTTCCAGCACTGTGTCCTGCTATAAAAACACCTAAACCAACACCTGCCAGCTGGGGCCATGCTCAGTGCTCAAAGGTGTCTGCACAATAGCAGATCTTAACAGAAGAAGGTGTAGGAAATATGTTTGAGGTGCTCTGGTCACAAGTCACACAGCACCAGGATAAGATTCCATTTCCCTAAAGCTCATCTTCTCTAGCTTCTTCCTCATGGCTTGTTTGGATCAGGAGCAAGGAAATCAAATGTACTGAACCCTTCCTTCCCGAGAGGAGTCCCAGTTTGAGGTCAAACCTCCTTACCAGGATGTCAGGTGGAGCAGACTTTTTCCAACACTAGTGCCTTCCTTCCTGAACACTCATTTTCTCCTGAGACATTTTTTGTCAAACGGGATAAAATACAGTAATAAATTATTTTCAGAATTGATCTTCAGGAATCAAAGAATCTGCCACAAAAAACACAGACTAGAAAATGGAGACTACCAAACAATAAGTGTGCATGTAAAGTAACTTCTCAGCATACACACGCACAAAAAAAAACAAGACCAAAAGCATACACATTTTATGTAAGGAATGGTTTCAAAAATCAATAAGAATCACCAAATTTATACATCATCACAACTATGTTAGTAGCACTTGTTTAGTTTTTATCTGAAATGCCATATGCAAAGACTTACGTCTTGTAAATCCGTTATTAGGCAGGTATCACACTAACTCAAATTAAAATAATTTCACAAATAATTAAAAGATACTTGCTACTAAATTATTGACATAAGGTATAAAGTAGCTACATTTAATTAAGGTGCACTAAGCACACGGGTACCAGTGATGTCTGAAAAAACCCCAGTTTTCAGATTCCTTATATCAAGGGGGTGGAGAGGAGAAAAATAATCATAACTGGATTTTGCAAGCACCATGTGCAACTCTTTTAATTTATTTTCAATTTAAGACTGTATCAAACAACTTAAATTTGAGTCCTAACCACAGATGCACAGTCCTCTATGCCAGGCCTAGACTGAAATGCTGAGGGAACCCCAAGAGCCAAAAAAATTGGAGCAGTCACCAAAAAATAGCACAGTGTCACATGACTAAATACCATCACTCTCAATTACACTATTCAGAGACGTTAATCATCCACTGTATTTGCTCTGGAGACAGCTACACGCTTTGTTCTTTCTTCCATGAGGTTTTTTTCTTTCTTTCTCAATCTACCACTGCCAATACTGGCAAGCAGTTCCTTTGGAAATCAGCTGTGGGTATTTTTAAAGCCTCTCTAGCTGTCTAGATTGGGTAAATACTGTAAATATAGCCCCTATTAAACTATGGCCAGAAATGAACATTTTTTTTTCTACAGCAACAATAGTTAAAAAAAAGTGACAGAAAGTGTTTTTTTAACACCATGTAACAAGGTTATTTTTCAATAATCAAAGGTTTGCTCATTTCCATCTCACAGAGCAGTAGGTGGGGCAGTGCTACTTCTTTACACAGGTAGTGGAGTACACTATGCTTGTCTCTGAGATTGTCTCAGACTGCTGGTATCCTCAAGCAACATTCATTACACCCAAACAATCAGTAGTTAGTTTAAAAACATACTTATTTTTAAACAATGCTGTGGCTTGTTAGGATACTGAGGTTCTAGGGAAAGAACCTTCTCCCATTTGCACTGACATTTAAGGTCCTTGCCACTTGGAAGGGCTGACATGGTACAATGTTATGAATGAACAATCTTTATATCAGAAAAGCAAAAGCTGTCTTGCACTGACTCGTTCCCATAAAACAAAGAAGAAGATTTTCAGTTATCTGGTTCATAAAGCTGCAAACATTTTCCTATGTAATCTTTGTGCTAACTTTCTAACACTAAAAAGCACTCATTCAGAACACAAGATGGGGGTATTTTTAAATTATCAAGGCATGACAGGTATCAGAATCTACAGTTTACAATTCTAACGTGCTCAGGTTCAGACTTGAGCACTGGTCTTTAGGCTGCTCCTTCCCAGTGACCAGTTACTGTCAACTGGCTACTGGTGCCATTTTTACACGTGCATAAAAACCTTACTCCAAATCCAGATGCAGTTGTGGAGAGCCTGAGAGGCTCACCCTCACGTCACTGCCAGATCAGCAAAAGCACCAGGGCAGAGAGAGTCAGGCAGGACAGCCCAACCAATTTCACTGCCACCTGAACACACCAGACTGACTCTGTCCACGGTGGACGCAGCTATCTCACCCCTCCTGCCTGCAGAGGGTGGTGGTGGGGTGGTGGTCACCCCAGAAGACAGGGAACAGGGAGAACAGCCGTCTTCATGGGCAACCACTGCTCACCCTGTGACCCTTGGCCCATCACCGAAGCTGTGCACTTCAGGACCACTCTCACATTAAGCATTAACTCAGCCAGTTCAGCTGTGTTGCCGAGTAGCCAGTCAAATATTTACAAGGTTTTTAGAAGGTGTGAGATTAACCTCATCCTTTCAGTGTAAAACCCAATGTCCACGATTTCATATGCTGTTTTGCATACCCAGAAGTTACAATTCTGAAGCTTTGAGACTCCCAACACAAAGTCGCTAGAAAGAATAATCCAAACAGGAAAACTAAGAGGGACTCAATGCACACTGTAGACAAAATATTGGCACCACACACAGTGCTGGCAAGAAGAGCAGCATGCTGTGTTCCTAAGGCGGAGAGCAAGTAAAATCCAGCTCATAGAGCTGGTGATTGCAACTTCACCTGAACAGCAGCTTTCCCTTTGTCGAGTTCGTCTCTAGGTCACTTTATGGTAAAGGCAAAAATTGCCACTGCGCTTTCAAGGATCTCAACAGCTTTTCAGCCACCGTCCCCACCACCCCCCCCTTCTCACCAGCCTTTTGAGAGTTTCCCTCTATAGCAGCATTCTGCGTTTCAGGGATTCAACCTTTCAACTGAAGCATGCGAGATCACTTATACTCTTGAACCGGTGGAGCTGCCAGCCTCCCCTTTGTTGCACAGGGATTTACACTTGAATGGCGCTGGGAAGCAAAGTCTTTTAAGGAAAGGCTGGTGGGGGGAAGACAATTTACTTGCCAGGATCCTGTTCTCAAATCACGTCCATCTACCAGCTCCACTTCTCCAGTTAACGTAACTACAGGAACCGTATCGAATCGCCAGTTTGTAAGGAGTTTGCTGTGAGGTGACTTGTATGAAAAAAATTGCTAATTTGAGTTTATTTCAACAAGGATATGCATAGTCATAAGTGAAATTCATTTCAAGCCTATATGTGGGCATTTAGATTAATTTAATTTAGCCCAATTTAACAGACGTCATTCTCTTAATCTGAGACTCATTTATATACTTCCTATTATAGCCCTGCCTTGCCATGCACATCGTACCCCATCTGATGGCTTCTACAGCTTTTCAGGAGAGACACTGGGGAACACTACTACAGCACAGATGCATTGCAGATCATTTGAACAAGAGCAAGCAAGCCTGCTCCAGTTTAACAGAGAATGACACACACTGGCTTCGGCCCTTCACCTAAGTATATACACCACCTTGGTGCATTTCTGTTCCTAAGTTGCAAGTGGGTAGATAACTACTGATTGGTTTCAGGCTATGTTTGCAGTTAACAGGCAGTATCCTATTGCTGCCTTTTCAAACAGCAGTAAGTACTCTCTTGTAAAGCCACACAGTTTTTGTTTGTTTGCTTGCTTGCTTGGAAGCATAAAGCCTGCTATCCCCAAAGAAAAATAACAACATCCGAAGTATGGAAGTTGGCAAATGCTAACCTGGCATAGAGAAAGATCTGTAAGGAACATTTCATCTGTTTTTAAAATGTTATACCTGCTTCTGGTTTGATTCTATATTCTGAATTGGCCATGTGCCAATGTGAAACTCTGTGAAACACACACAGAGCACTGCCTGCAGAGTGAAGCAAGAAGGCCAGCACGCTCCAGAGCTGGTGGCAAACCACAGTCCCCATGAAAACCACATGTGCCAGAGACCAAATATTTTGCATTTTGCTTACTGCTAATAAAGCTGCTTCACTTCATTAAAAGCAGCTTATCATTTTATCTACTCACTCTGATTAATTAGCCCCTAGTTAAAATGAATAAGCACTTGATTCGAGGATTCTATTAATATGTGACACCGGTGAACCACCACTTGCATACTTCTTCCATCCTTTTCCTTTTACTCTCCTCTCCCTATACCAAGTGTCTTATTAGGCTGTTCAGATTGACACCCCCAGCGTCACCTTCGAGGATACCACAAACATTCGGTGAGTAAGGAAATACCCCAAAGTCCCAAACTCATCCAAGGCTCAGTTTCCCTGCTGATTATATCCATACAGATGGATATAATCTACTTCTCACTGTAATTATGATCACAAGCTTGGAAAGAAACAGCATGCAAAGAAGAAAGAGCCAGGGAAACACATTGCGTTGCTGGGAACAGGGGAAAAACAACAGTACCATTGAAACATACAACTCATTTGTCTTTCCAGAATAAAATAATTTTAAGTATGAAGCACAAACAGGAGTCAGTTCCATCAAAAACCTGACTTTCTTAGAGAGCAAAGAACTTTCTCCCAAGCCAAATACCATGTGCTGTATATGCATAAAGACAGCTTCTGCTACAGTATATGCCTACAGATTTCACAGTTGCATATGATCGCCAAAATCTCAATTTCTAGTAGCAAAAAACGTATGTTACCATTATTTAGCCAAGCATCTGAAGACTGAAATATATCATAGCTGCTCATTTTGCTGGCAAACAGTGCTTTGCTTCGTATACCTAATTTTCTCCTCGAGTCAACTGATTTTATGAATGTCACAAATACCCAAAGGTGTATGGGAAGCTTAAAAGAAACGAAACCAAACCAAACCCCAGACTTACACACCTTCCCTTTTTCTTCCTCTACCTTCCTTGAAATGTTAAGCATCCACTCTTCAGCAACAATGCCCACAGGGGACAGAATGATCATGAGCCCTAAAACTGCAACAAATTCGTATTTTGAGGGAGGAGTGGAAGACAGGAAGGTGAGGAGAAGGGAAAATAAAAGTTCCTGGGTCATTCTAACATTTAGGTCTAATTTCCTTTTAATTATAGGTAGAATAATAAGGAAGTGAGTGGAAACTTTGCATTTATGCTACAAGCAATTTAAGAGGTCTCTTTCAAGAGAATAGCTTGTTTAGGTTATGAATCACAGACTATAAGCACAAGCCTGAAATTCACAGTCCAGCCAGGCAAGGCTGTATGTGAGAAGGCACCAAAGGAAGATCTGGTTTACATCACACAGCAGGGCACTAAGTGACCATGAGTCACTGACGCACTTCATCTGGCTTTTAAGGACATCAGCACCAGATAAAAATGTTTCAGGACACATTTTACAAAGAACTTCCCAGTATAAATTTACCTGGCCCATTCAAATCTGCACAGAATTTTCTAGACAAAATTCTTTCATGACAAAGCTTCTAGGATCAAGTATCTTCTGTCCTGCAGTTGGAAAATTATTAGTGCAGCTCTCTACTGTAGTTCCAGGGGTAACTGGAGTCTTCCCATGGGCTAAGCCCAAAAGAGATGAGACAGGATGAATGACCCCCACCACCACCACCTGGGCTGTAAGTAGCACCCAGTCCTCACAACACCCCAGGCAGCTCCACATTAAACCATTTGTATGCCAACACAGTAGAAGGGATAGACAAAACTGGAAAACATAATTTTGAAGTATCAACTCATGATTTTAGGTTCATGCTTTAAAATACTTGGTTTATGGATGAAAAATTCTGCTGGTTTGGATTCGTTCTTTTTTTATGAATGGCCAAATTATTGAAACATATAAGGAATTCACAGGCATCTTTGTGTAGCTGAAGGATGGGGCAGTGTGCACTGAGATGGGTCGTTCCCTAGCAGAAGAGGACAGTCATAACTTGCCAGGAAATAAGGCATTGCTACCTTCAACACGGACCTTATGGCTGATTTGGGCCTTCTGGTTTTCTTTCAGAGGGACTGACAGGTAATGCAAATAAAAGCAAAATACCAAAACCTTCCACCTAGGCTAATATCTATGTGTTATACTTTGCTCCTCTCATTATGGATTAGCACCACAGGCTCTTGCAAAAACCCCTTCCTGTAGACGGGCTGTTTGTACTCCCAGGGCTCTTCAGCAGTCACTGCAAGCCACTCAAGCCAGAGAGTTCCTCCTAGAAGCCCTGCAAAGCTCCAGAGAACACAGGAAGCCACCTCAGTGCTCAGCACAACTACTTACACACCAGGGGTGATGGTGAGCAGATATCTGGCCTCCAGAAGCATCCCCTTCAACCCCTGGGAGTGGACGAAAAGAGGAGTCAACCAATGACCCAACTGCAGTTCATCAGGGTGGTAGGACAGGGAAAGATAGGAGGACTCAGCACAAGAGAACATGCTAGTCCATGTAGGACTTACTCTGAAATAAGTACACCCAGTTCTATATTCAGAAGTACGTCTAACATGTCTCAAACACAATGACTGTGAGGAGTAGCAAGAACTCCACTGCATTATGGACAGCTAAGGCAGACCATAACTTCTGAAACTAGAGGAAAGCCAAGCAACCCAGAGTTAGCTCTGCAAACACTAAGAACTGAAGAGTTTTAACCAGAGACAACAAATGGTCATTGGCATAGCTACACTAGAGGGTGGGGGGCACACACCACGAGGCAGCACCTTCTAGACCTCCATACAGATACAGACACCCCAAGACAAGCCCTTGCAGTGTTCTCACCACCTCTCCCCAAAACCCTATTCACTTATATCTGTGGACTTGTAAAGTCTGCCCTCGGAAAAGGACTGACTCAGACAACTGAGTAGAAAATTGAAAATCATGGTTCTTACTACCATTTTAACCTATCTTCCTGTGCCTAGATATGCTAAATTTTCACTCTGCCTCTTAATATTTTTTACATCTTGTATATGAAAGAAGTGATTTACAAGCAAGTTAATTTCAGCTCTGAACTCTCCACTTTCTCTACACTTAAAACCGTGAAAGATGTTTAAAACCATCTTTTTGGAGGCAGAAAATAAGCATTTTGCTTTCTGAAATCTACATGGTAAATGGATTCTAAACATATAAATTACCTAAAAAATGCACTGCTGGCTGGGATGAAAATTATTTTTCCTTCTCCAATAAATTTGAGATTTAAGTCTTCTCCAATCAGAATAAAAAATTAATACCTGTAAAGTTCATAAAATGAAAATCTGAAAAAAATCAAGGATTTTACTAAAAAACGAGAGAGGGCTAGGCTCATTGTTAACATAGAGTTAATTAAGTACTTAAAGACCTTGAGCAGTTGCAAAGTCCTGATTGAAAGCGGCAGACAGTTAAAGCTTTGCAAACTGAAAACTCTGGAAGAACCTGTCATCCTCTCATAAGGTGCAATATAGCTTTGACAGACGCTTCATTTTACTGGATACAGTTACTGAATGAGAAATCCTGACCCCAAACATCTCAAAGGATTTAAGGGAGAAAAAAATCGAAGACTTGAAACAAACACATTGTTGAAATGCTCTACAAATGCTCAAGAGCTACGAACTTGATTTATATATGAAAAGAGAAATACAAACAATCAGGGTAAGCTTCCCACTGACAGGTAAGTTATTATAGGCATGCTGTTTAACACACACTGCGTCACCCACCCAAAATGTTAGCTAGCAGCAGTGTCACCTTTCCTTTGGAGATGGTTCAGGTTGATACAAATAAGAGAGGAAAACAGGGAAATAATGAGGGAAATAAAAGTTCTTTCAAAAGTCAAGGCAAAATAGTCATACTAGATGCACTGATACAAAACATAACTCCTGAAAAAATCTGAACAAGAGGTATGGTTGCTCTGTCAAGGAACAAAAAAATTTAAAATTATCTTTGCCCAGATTTAGCTAGGAGGAACTGGGGGAGAAAAGCACAGCATTAAAGGCAAAAAACAAAACACAGCAAACTGTGGTCCACTTGCCAGCCTGATCTTTTGTTGCCTTGTCCCTGCCCTGCCTCCCCCTCTCCTTTCTGACCCCTCTTCAACACTTCCAAACTGGGAAGGGGTCTATGCTTCCACCCTCCCTCCACCTCTCCTGAACCTGCTCTACTCCAACACACAGGCAAGAATTTCCTCTTGGTTTGGTTCTCAAATTTCACTGTCACATCCAGTCTCTCCTCCCAAAGCTTTTCACCCCGAGGACTACAGTCTGCATGAATGCGTTTGATAATACAGACTCTGCTGCTTAAATGCCGTACATTTGCAGACAGTTAAAGCATGTTTTACAAAGGTATTGAAAAGGGGTTTAGCAACATACACTTCCTGAGCATGTAAGTCACTGCAGCAGCTGGAAAGGGACCCTGTTCAACATGGGACATTTTCCCTCTCCTCACCAGGATGAAAAGGGGCATACAGAGAGAAGGCATTTGTGCTGGAGCCGTTCCCAAGCCCTGGCTTCAGAGGGACAATTCGTCTGATGTGTTATAACTCAGGAAGCATATGCAGGAAAAGGATGAGGGGAGCAGCAAGCAGGGATTCCCCTCCACATTTCCAATGCCATGCAAGAGGGACAAACAGATGTATCCAGCCAAAGAGAAACAGCAGTGGGCTGTGCACAACCTCTCAGCTGACCCTATGAATTAAGAAGCAGTGGCCCTTGTCTCCACTGCACATCACTGCATAAGACATGTACTGGGAGGGAGACAATAACAAGAAGTGATGCCCACAATCCTGCAAAATAGCTTTGAAAGCTTGTGCTTCCCTCAGCCCCCAACCCAGGGAGTTTGAAGGCATTCAGAAACGGTACAAAAACTCGGCTGGAGCTACGAATCTTAATAGCAGCTTTCCTTCACACCTGCGGCTCAGCCAAGCCTCCCACATCTCAGTGTGCCCCAAAATTTCCCGTTTCAAAGGAATTTTACAGAGCCTTCTCTTGTTTGGAAGAAAACAGGTTCAGAGGCCACAAGGCAGCTTCTGCAGGCTCCTCTCAGCATGCCACAGCATCAGTGGCGGAGGCAATGCCTGCCTGCAACAGCACAGGCAGCTGCATTCTTTAGTCTGGCACCAATGAGGAAAGCTATCATCCATTTTTAAGTTAGATTCAAGGAACCAGCTGGGGACCAGCGATTGCCATTTTTGAAGTGCAGCATGAGGAGTGTAACCAGCCTTTCCATAGTAACGAAGATTAGCGGCCTTGAGTCTGACACTCCTCCTGCATTAAAAGATAGGAGACAAAGAGAGAGACAGGTAATTACATAGAAGGAGCCTTGGGGAAATTGCAAACTCCTTGAGAACTCTTTAGCTGGTCTGTGTGTTTCTTCTTGTCTCTGCCTTGGTTGAAGGTCTCCAAGAAACATTTGCCCATTAGATCATTAGCTTTATTGCAGAAGGTAGCCAGACAGCTGGTACTGGCTGTTCAATAAAGACTTAGCTTTCCTCTGCACCATCAAGAATGAGATGCAGAATGAGAAAGAGAACATCCCAAGGCACATAACCTGTCTGGAGCTTATCCTCGATAAGTTAGTGTAGTTAGTCAGTCTGAGGGGTCTGACAAATGAACTCTGACAAATCTCACTGGGGCAATTTAAGACGTTATTGCATCGCACTGTCATTCCAAACCTTTCACAAACGTTAGCACCACTGAGCAATCTGGCAGAAAAAGTTATATCTGGCATCTCCAATTCAGAACCTAGGAAGTAATCACAAACCACTTCTCAGCACTGGTTCAAGTTAAGACATCAACTGTTAACCAGAACGGCTGAGGTCTAGAGAGAAGATATTGCCTCCACTACAAGGAGCATTAATATCTATCACAAAGATGGAATAGGAAATGACATCTCAAAGCGCTGCAGCTCCTAAGCAAATATGAATCTAAACATTGAGTTTTGATACTAAAATACCTATGCAGTTTGTCTAACAAAGACTTGAGTCTACTCATGCAGCTCAGGATGCTCTGTGGATCAGCACTAATTTTTTGTACTTTACATATCCCTGACACATAAACTGAATTGCTTCAAGTGGAAGGGCAGACATGGATTACATGTGGTTCACATCACCAGATAACTACAAAATTAAATTCCTCTCACTCACCGCATTTTGCACTTTCCCCCAAAACTAAAAAAAGTCTGGAGAGGTGAAGAATTGCCATGTGTTTCCAACTCTTCACAAAAGCACACCATTCAGAGCTAGAGTTGGGGTTCCAGCTAGTTCCTATCTTATCTGTCAGCAGTACAACCAGCCACAAAACCATGACAGACCCCAGAGAAGATGCCAGGTTTAAAACACAAATCAAAACAACTTCACAAGCAAAACAATCTATATTTATCTGGCTAGATGTACATGTATGGTAATAATAAAAGAAGCACTTTGAGACATTTCTTCAACTTGTCTTCTCCAGACCTAACTCACTGTCTTTCCATCTAAGTTGACATTCACGCAAAGATTTAGTCAATCAGTCTGCAATACAACAGTTTTACTTTTTTTTCTCTGCAAGCATTTAAAATGTATCTCATCATCCAGTTTTTCTTAAGGGACTGTATCCTACATTTAGAAGTAAAGCGGGAAGCCCACAAAGCTTCTGTTTGCACTGCGGTGTTAGAAAGGCAATCCACATGAACCAGAAATTTGTCTAAACTCCATGTAGACAAGCTTCTTCTACCATTCCCTTCCTATCCAGAAGGAGCAGAGCAGGCAAGACACCTTGAAAAGCAGATAACAATTACCTCTTACCTTTCTGAAGAGGCCGCCGCCAATTAGCACATTCCTGGAGCTTCTAATTCAGGCAAGAAGAAAGGAGGGGAGGGAAGAGGGGGAAAAAAAAAAAAAGAAAAAAAAAAAAAGAAGAGGGAGTTGTTTTCTTCCTCAGCACAACAGTATTTCCTAAGGGGTTGAAAAAAAAGAAGAAAAACGGAAATAAGTATTAGCATTTATGTTTTTCGAAGTGGCTACAGATTACAACACTTGTCTGGCAGAGCTACTGTGCCCCTCCTTCTGCAGTTCCAAAATCCCAACTTAGGGTGTCCTGTATTTTCTCCATCATCACCTTATCAAAACACGGAATATGAAGGTCAAGTCAGCTACTAGTAAGAAAAGCAAAGTTAGATTCCTGGCAGAATGGGAAAAAGTCCTGTACTAGTTAAAGTCCGATTTGAAAATATTCTTGAGCACTTATTCTATAAAGTAAATATGCTTCAGCCAAGCTCACACCCACTTGTGTAAAAATTCAAATGAGCCACATTTACTATCAAAATAGTTGGCAAAAGGCAAATTCCAACATGCATACTGAACATACAGGTATATACTGACATTCGAGTGCTTATGCACTCTTCTCTGAAAGGATCATACCTGCAATTATGAGGTATTTGCAACTAATCAAAAGTTCTCTTCCTTTTTATGACAAGTACTCTTCTTCTTAAGGCAATCTATTTTCTTATTTTCTTAAAACAACCTATCCCGCTATACTGAATCTTTCAGTAACAGCAAGACAAAAATAATATTTTCTATCAGAATGAAGGAAAAGGGAACCAAAAAAACCCTTTTTGTGACTAAAGATACCATTTAGAAATCCAGCTTCACTCCCATAAAACCATAATTCCTCACCTCAGACCATCTCTAACTCTCTGCCCTACTCCTAACACAACTTTAAAGAGACTTACAGACACTCATATTTAATGGGCCCCTCCCTACCTCCAGTACCTGCCTCTGATGAAAGGCAGGAAAATCAAGTGGAAAATTATTTTAAAGGGTGCATGCAAGACATTAACATATTTGAGGAAATGGCAATCAAGGTTTTCCGTGGGGAATGAGCAAAGGGAAACACGTCCAGTCTGTTCTCCATCACATTTTGTTGGCTTATATTCATACAGAAAACTACCCTTTTCTGTCCCATGGAAAATCTGAACGCAGGTTCTCAAAATAAGGAAAAAAGTCTCTGCTACCTTACATTTCCCCACACACTTCTACATCCCTCAAAAAGATAATTAACCCATTTGCTAACAGCATACGGATTCTAGCCTCCCAGAAGAGATTTGAAATAAGGGGCCCCAACAGAGAGGAAAAAACATAAAAGGCAGCACTCCCATCACAGCATCTCCCTTAAAGCCACCACGTCTGTCCAATTTTAAATGGCCACAGTTCCTGCATTTCTCTAGGGGACAAAAGCTCTCTTTTTCTCTCCTCCTGTCAGCAAGACTTAAAGCTGCAAGAGTAATTCTGTCCAGATTCCCCTCTAGATAGGCAATGATTTAAAGAATTCATGAAGTAACAGTGGCAGTGTAAATAAACAATGAAAAACTAAATAAAGATCACAGAAGACGACACACAGAAAATGTGCACTAAGGAGAGAAAGAACGAGATCAGTGATTCAAAACCTCTTCTGCCTTGTTACATGCACCCATAAATAGGCCAAGCAATAACCTGACAATGCGAAAGAATGGATCCTGACACAAAAATGTAACCACTCAAAAACCTGCCTCCTCAACCTCCTCCCTTATAGGCAAACCTTCCCACAGTGTTTAATTCCACTTTCTCAATGTCTTATACCCCTCAGTTGCACTTCTGCTTTCTGTCAGCTTTCAGTCCTCTTGTACTAGCTGGTGCAAAGAAACCTAAGCCAAAACCTGGAGAACTCAAAATCATTACACTTTTCTAAAAAGAGGGAAACAGTGCTACAGCCCTCATGGTGGAGAAGGAGAAGAAATGACCCTTAGTGAATTGGTCCTGACATGTGTACATCCTGAGGCTATGTGCAAATCAATACTTACTGAGCAGCTCAGCACAGATCAGGTTGCAAAATGCAAGGGAAAAAAAATAAATTGTATCGCCCCCTCAACCACATGCCAGTTTTGTATCCCTAAATCAAATGCATAATTTGCTTTTCTTTTTCATTATCAAATCGAAAGGATGCTTTTGACAGTATTTTTCTCCCTGCTAAGAGAAATCCCTCAAAATCGTCAGATAAAGTCTGTTAAGAACTGAAATACTGGTTACATTTCACGTGCTTAAAAATTTCATGCTTCCATCCTCTTACTAGTAGGAAAAATAATTTAAAGTAGACATACAAGATTTGAAGGAAGCATATTTTTAAAACAAACATAAAAACAAGAGGTGGAAAAAAAGAAGGTTGAGTGCAAACTCCAAGGTTTTTAACAACATTCTCAGGGAGACAGAAATCTGCCTTAAGTACCACTTAGGGACGTAGGTTTGACTCAACAGAACTTGCCCCGAAGAAGGTGAGATTGCTCTGTTCTCAAATTGTCGGGCAAGGAAAAAAAAAAATGAAGTGAAATAATGCATTACCCAAAAGTCAAATTCTAAGCGGACAAACCCAGTGAAATTACTTACTTACAATACCAAAAGACTTGACTAAATTTCTGGCGTGGCCAGAGATAATTCATATGAAAAAAAAAATGTCAAAATGTTTTGAGTATACAGCCACTACAGTAAGAAAACAAACAGAAAACTGGGAAACACTGTATCAAAACCCAACAAATTGTTGACATTAACATTAGATAAATGAAGAGGCATATGTTGAGACAAACACCCTCAGATGGTGTGTGAGTCAACTTTTGCAATGAATTTAGCAGAGCTGCTTTCCTATATCAAGCTTAATAAAAATAATCCTCATTTCCACCAACTAGGTCTGGGTTTTCATTAGATCTTGCATGACGTGAGCAATTCTGGACAGTACCCGAGCTGAAGATTGAATCCTGTACCAGGGATTCTGGAATATGATCTTGACTGGGAATTAACCTTTCTTTCTGAATGATGATGCCAGATTTATTCCTCCTGCTGCACAATGAAAACACAGTGTTTTTTCCAGGCATTACCCAAATCTAGCCCACTTCCTACAGTTCAACGCAAACATCCTACATGACATTTGCCAGGATCTAGGTCTTAACTGATCCAGAGGCTTTTTACATTGAGGAAATAAAATTTTGGGAAAGTAATGCCCCTCACTTTCAGTCTGCAACACACAACTGGCAAAGAACTTGCTCACCTTCTCTCTTCTGATCCCTACAAGGGGCCTCCATCAGCTCTTTGGGGAACTACTGTGTCAACGCGAGCGCCCCTGTATACACAACCAACCTGGAAGATTTTCTAGTTTATTGGATTTTCTAGCTCTATGATGTCTACTAATTCCATTACACCAGGGAATTAGAGCATTGCTGTATGTAACAAAACCCTCCCCAAAACATGTCCATAACATAAGGGTTTAAACGGAGGTTTTTACAGAGAAACCAAAAAGGTGTTTTCAAGGTTTCTTCAATCTACATATAACAAATGGCTACTTTTCTTCAGGTGAATTATATGCACACTCAGTGTGCACTAATAGAAATAGGTCAAGTTTTTATCATAGTAAAAAATTTTTTCCCTTTTTTTCCCCTGTTTAATTTTCAACCTCTTGATCTAGGAGAGGTAATAAAACAACTATTTCATTAAGAGGGAAGTAGCAATCTCCATTTGTCATTGTAAAAACTAAACAAGTAAGTTAAGAAAAAGAGTATTAAAATACTTATCCCTAAATATCATGATGAAACTGAGGGGGGAAAAAAAGGAATACCTTTTCCCATATACCTTATACAACCTGTAGTTAACATGTTTCTCAGAACAGTACCAAAAGTATCTCTCACATTAATAAAATATATTAGTCTGTAGTCTAACTGCCAACAAATGGCAGTGGCACCTCCCAAGTTACTCAGAGCACCCTTCCTTAACTCTCAGGGCAGGACTCTTAACCTTGGCTTTTGAAGCCAGGAACTTCACCTGCCCCTGCCTCAGGTTCTTTCTCCAATCTATTTTCTAGCATCTACAGAATCAGGATGAAATGAAACTTACATGTTTAATTTCATGTACCTTTTCATTTCACGTAACATTTCATTTTGTGTAACATTTCACATAAGCACAATATGGTGTTTACCTACAGCAACATGAAGAGAACAAGCTAGAAATTAGCAAATTCTCATTTAATGTAGTATGAATTAAAAGCGGTTTTATCTATGCATATGTATATTTATCAGTCTTCAACATGGAACAGGTTAATCCTTCTGCCACAAACACCTGTACCGGAGATATTTTTCAAGAATATATACTATTTTTCCAGAACTGTATCTGCACAAAGACAGGAAGCTCTTCTCAAGTATCTATTACAAAGGGCCAAGAAAAGGTAACCAAAATATTGTTGCAGAAGCACAGACAAAGCATAAAAACATTGTAAGAGTCAACGAAGACACAGATCTCATAAATAAATTCTCCAGGTCTTAGTGAACTCATGGCATCCACCATCAAGAGATGTCTAAATAAAAGACTAGGCTTTACTTACATAAAGTATATTTCCTAAATAAGCAGCATAATTTTTGTTAATTTAAACCACCTTTAATTCAAATGCTAAATGTATTGTAGTTCTATATCTTTATGCAGAGGTGTTTACACAATTGTTTTCTACAGCTTTAATGTTATACCTATCTGTACTTTCTCACCTGCTTTCCTTGGATCCTAAAAAAAGCTCTTCCCAAAACAATATTTGTCCATGTGAAAAATCTAAGTTTACAGAAGCACCATTCATATGGATGCATTTAGGTAACACGCTTATTAAAGCATACCAACTTCTGAATGACATTTACCTACCAGTCTAACTGCAATGAGCCCATCAATAATGAAAAAAAGGTTTCCTTTTCTCTTGATCACCTAAAAGGTACATACCCTGTATTTTATATGCAAAGCCTTGAAGAACAAATCCAGTACACCCAAGTACAATGAAAAAGATAATCATCACTTGAAAAATTTGATCCCTTCTAAAGAAACAGGGGGGAAATAATTTTTTCAAACGTTTACCTCTCCCTTTTAAGCTCCATGTAGAAGAAAGCAATTCTTTCTCTAAAAGAAACGCTCATTCCTCAACCTTTCCCAAGTGCCTTAGGTGACACAATGCTGATAAAACAGCTAAAATAACAGTGATGGAGTGGGACTCAGGATCTAGGACATAGCGGACAGGGAAGTCAGGTGCATGACCACATCTGGGAAAGCAGCATCTTCCCAGGGCTCCCTGCTGGGGTGGCAGTGTGGACCCCTGGGTGCCATTCAGTGGGCTACCTGCTGACTTGACAACAGCCCAAAGCAGGCACGCAGAAACATTTGTTTCTCAACAACTACCTCTCTCTTACAAACCTGATTTCATACTTTTCTATCTTATTCTTTTTCTTAATTAAAAAGAGGATACACTTCATGTCGGAAATCTGTATTTTTTGAAGCTTGAAATCATTTAGCCTATTAAACCCGAGCTGTAATATGGGTGTTATTTCTTAAAAACATACAGTAAATGCATTAAATTATTGATAGTCATTAAACAGGAAAAAAATTTAAACAGCTCTCAGCTTTTATCAATCATTAATGCAGTTTCCACTTGCACATCTCACTGGGTTGCTATCATATAGCACAGAGCAAAGAGTACAAATCCTGAAGGCATGAATTCATTTTCTCTTGACGCAGAGTAAAAATATTCTTGGCAGCAGGAGAGAGGCTAAAACATGAAGCAGAACAGTTGAAAGGAGGCTTCTGTCTTTTGCAGTAAACAGGTAGCAATAGGAGGGAGCAGCAATTTTAGGCACCAAAGCCCATCCACTTCTCATCTCCTGTAAGGGCCAGTAACAACATCATCCATCACCTCCAACACCTGGCAGCAGCTACAGCCAGCCCGATAGTGTTTACAAATTTGATCCCAATTTGAAATATATGTTAATTCAGTGGCATATAGGGAAAACAAGGAGCATTGGGGTGAATAGAAAAGCATCCAGGCTCTAGAGCAAGATGAAGATTTCACCCCAAGCTGCTCACCAGCCAGTGAGCCAGTGAAACCAATAATGTGCAGAAAACATCAACTGTCAAATCGACAACCTCAGCTCAGAAAAATGACAGAGACTGGGATAGTCTCTTGAAGCTATTATGGACCTTTAGTGGGGCAAGTTATGACTAGACCAAATGTTTTTATGAGGTCTGAATGACTCATGTCAATATGGGGAATCTGGAGATAGAAGCCAATTGGTGACACCTTGCCTGGCTGCAATCTGCCAGCTAACAGTGAAGTAACATCCCAATTTTTTGTCCATTTTATGCACAACTGCTCTCTCAACTTTCATCCCCAGCAATTTTATTGAAATTCACGAGTTTAAAATGCAACAAAGAGAGAACACAATCCACAGGGCCAAGCCAGGTATGACGGCAGTATGCAAGGACCTACCTGGCCTACCTCTACAGCAGCAACTGTAGGCAAGCCATAGCCATTAAAAATATCAACACAAAACACACAGAAACACCAGCTCTGGCTAAATATTCAGACAGTGAAACCTTAGCCCTGCAGCAGCCCTGCTACTGGAACCCAAATTAATTTGTTTTAAACTACCTTGTGTCTGTTTAAATGAACTGTAATAATAGCTCTGGAGCGCAGTGCAGACACATCCAAAAGCTAAACACAATGCTGAGGACTGCTCGAGACACACGTGCCCACACCCAGAGCCCGCTTGGAAACTATTACCACAAAAAACTCATCATAACCAACTTGTTTCACTCCCAACAATGGCTTCAATTCCTTAAAAAAAAAACAAAAACAAAAACAAAAAACCCCACATGTTCACCCAGAAAAAAAATGGATGTTAAAGATTAGGAAAAAAGTACAGAAAAAAAATCATTGTTTGCTCCCAAAATCTAAGTCCTATGAAGGTTAGTATTTTTTCCTGAAAATGATTCAAGAATGCACTGAGTCGAGCAACTAGATAATTCCAAATGTTGATATGAAAGTAGCCAGGAAAAGCTGCTGTCACTGGAAAACATTTTCTAGCCTGACTGTTTACAGGCAACTACGTTATAAAATACAAAAATATTTATTTCCAACACTCACTAGTGCAAATCCACATCATGTTTAAAAAAAAATAAAAAATTAACTGGGTCCCAAAGAAGGTAACACATTATTTGAAGTAATAATACAAATGCTATTACACCACTGAATTAATTTCATGATATATAAACAAACTAAGTAATTCACAATCAATTTAAGTGTAGTATTAATCCTTACCTAAATAAAGAACTGTAAGAGTAATAGTCTATGTTATTAATGTAACACACAACCACCACCAGCCTTCACACTAGTCCAGGAACCACCAGCAAGCTCAGAGAAAAGATGCTCGCCTGTCCTTCAGGCCATAAGCAGTGCACCACCCCACTGCCTGATGAGGAGAATGGAAATCAGGGCATAGACATCAGGAGCCTGGGCCAGCTCCACAGCTGCCTGCACAAAGCCACTGCTGCAGCTGAATGAACCACAGGCTGAGCAGCCAGCTCTGCCAGGGCTGGCATCCCCTGTCCACTGCCATCGGCCTCTGAGGCGAGACAGAGAAAAGGGTCTGCTTTGGGTGGTGTGGGTGTGTGTATGTGTGTGTGGGTGTGTGTGCAAAAGTATTCATTACTTGTAATGCATCCTTCTTGCCAAACCTTTTCTTTTTTCAAAAGCACTTAATCGTTTTTCTGTTTTTTTTTTTTCTCTTAGACCACTCAAGTTCCCATCTCTTCCCCACATCCCACCAAGAATGTTCACTTCAAGCAGCTACAACTGCTATTAAATTTTGCCTGGCCTGTAAAGCACATTAGCTTTCCAATAAAGCATCTGAAATTTTTGTTTTGACACCACAATCTGGATCTCTAGCTAAGAGATGTGCTGGGAGCATACAAGTCCCTAGCATTTCCCCTTCCCAACCGATGCAAGGCTTGTATATGACAACATAAGCAAAGGCTACAAAATAAACTCAGATCCCCAAATACAAGTCTCATGACAACTGCAGCTAAGTCTAATGAAAGGCAACTCTGAACTAACAGTTAAAGCCTTTCAAATTCTCCTTCATGTTTGTAAGGCACATGTTATCAGAGAAGAGAGCTACATCTTCTATAAGAGAATGGCATGTTTAACTGAACCATCAAGATCCACACTTGAGGATTAACTATTTTGACTTCCGTTAGTTTCAGAGACAGGACCTTTCTGTATTAGATATTTGGGTCTTACATGACAGTATCTGTGCATACACATCTCTTTATTTTTATAAACTGATTCCATGATAAAAGTCGTTTAAAATAACAAAGCCAAACAACTGTCAAACTGCCACTAATATGAGCCTTCAAACAGGTTTCCATTTCATAAATCACTTTGGTGATCTAGTTTCACACCACCCCAGGGAAAGTTACATGCACAACAGA
Organism: Pseudopipra pipra; assembly: GCF_036250125.1. Lineage (NCBI taxonomy): Eukaryota > Metazoa > Chordata > Aves > Passeriformes > Pipridae > Pseudopipra > Pseudopipra pipra. The sequence goes on from NC_087556.1 coordinate 12,648,745, forward strand.
GAAAATTCACTATCAATATGCAGAGATCATTTGGCAACAACATCGCTACTAGTAAAGACCTGTATGTGATTTCAATGCCTTGCACATGCAGGACAGAAGAGCTGTTTAAACCCAATGAATTAGCTCTAGGTTTGCAAAATCATCAAAAGACAACCGGTTCTGCTTTAGGTGTTTGGTCATCTACTCCTCCCTGAACTAGCACACAGCGGGCATAAAGAAGAAACCAGAGCATTGAGCAGTGGGTACCAACTTCCTGCCTCTGCTAGGAAAGTAATTTCAGTCATTTTCAGAAGATTTGCTAATGATCCCAAGGGTTTAGTAAGTTCAGAGACCTCAAAAATGGAAGACATTCCTCTATCATTAAGTGTTTATGTCTCCTGTTCAAAGACAGTGTTAGGAACATCATTATTATTTTGTACACTACGCATATGTTTTCAAGTATTTATTACATTAATGCTTCAATATTATTTTGTAATAATAACCTACATTATGGTGCTATCATTGGTCAACGATTGAGACTGAATATTAGTTTCTCAGAGGAGAAAAAAGAAAAATAAATCAGTGAACCATAATCCAGGTATGCATAGTTAGCTGTATTTTCCACCTCTAGCACATTTCCTTGTCCTGAAGCTCAGATGGTCACAAATAGCTCCTAATTGATACTTTTCTTCTGGAAATCCATCCAAAAGCTAAATTCTCGTTACAGGAAATTCAGCCTAAGGAATTTAATCAGCAACCAAACCAGAGGGCAAACCAACTGTCTCCAAAGAGACCCTTTACAAGAACCATCTCCTGAATAAAACTTTTATTACCGACAATTCTGATATTCCTAAAACAAAAGTATAGCTGCAGTATAGCCTGATAAAATATGATACAATTCATAACAGAGTATATATATGCTCCTTGTGCTCTAAGATCAGAGGCTTTTCCACAGCTCCTATCTCCCATGTGAATTATTTCCTCCTCTAATCAAATAATTTGAAATACTTTCAAATAGGAATAAGTTGCAAGAGAAGTATTTAGTAACTGGTTATCTGAAGTTTCATAACAATTTCAGCTATACATAATGTGAAATGCAGAGCTAGAATTCCAGTCAGAAGGCTTCAGTTGAGCTTCTGTGAACAAACAAGAATCCAGCAGTCAAGAGAGGAAATTCAGCATCAAGGAGAGAAACTTAGGTAACTAACAGTCAGACCCCAAAATGCGTAAAGTAACCAATAGACCTTTCAGCCAGAGGCTCCAAGTCTGCAAACTGCACCACATCAGGAATCACTTGACTTCCCTGGGCTTTGTACAAGCCAGTTAGCAAAAGCAAGGCTTACATGGCTGACCCTGCATCTCCCATTTGGTCCATCCTTACTTTCACATGTCGGCAGTAATGTCTTACAAATATCAGCTGCAGTTTATATTCTAAGAATTCCAATTAACACAGACCAGAACCACTGCATTTCCCTAAAACCTGAACACAAAATCCCCAGCTGTTTTCTACGGTATCACCTGCTCCCTGTGCCCCCAGCCAGCATCCCCACGTACCTGCCACACAGCATCCCACACTACTGCAAAGGTCTTGGTCAGGTGGGACAGGGACAGCTGATGGGCTTGTCACCAACGTCTTGGAGACCGATTTAGAACACAAAACTTAAAAGCTGCATTAGCTACAGGTGCTCTGTTTATGCTGTGTGTCAGGAGCTGAGTCAGTGACAGAGCTTTCAGACAGAAAGATGTGGGGAAATTTTCCAACACTTCTGGCCTTTTGTTGTTATAGTATTGAATGTAACTACAAACTATAGCCCTAAAGTTATGCACAAATATCACTTGTCAATAGTGTGTTAGGAAGAAAAAAGGTGCAATTTTTACCAGTCTGACTGTTGAGAGAATTTCCCATCACGCTGTGGCACGTATGCAAAGCTTCTCAGCAGCTTGTCCCACGACAGTGGATTTGCAAAGCAAGAACTGAGGGGATTATTTGATTCAGCATCTAGTCAAGTGGCCAACTCCTTTAGCAATCAATACTAAGCAACAAGCTAAAGCCTTGTAAGAAAAATCAGACAGATTTTGAATCCTTCCTGCTGCAGCAAGCTGCGCTCTGAGGCCTTATGGTCCAACACAGACACCTCAGATGCTACAATTTTGGAATATGAATTTTGTCTGGGATTTAAAATACACCCCATGCTTCTCTCCAAATGTCAAAACACAAAGCTCATTCAGATAAGAAAAATACATACATGCAACTTGGGTCTAATATCCGTTTATTACTTTGCATTCCAACTGTGCAGAAAAGACCTTAAAATGAGCACAGGGGACAAGGAATAAGAGAAATACATTTTAGAGAAAAACACAGACCATCCTTACACATAAAATTTCTGCACTACTAAAATCAGGAATTTTACGTTTTCCTATTCTTCTTAGGTTTCAGGAGGAATTCGTAAGAGATATGAATTACACAGCTATGACAGTATACACGGGGGAAGTGGAGTGTCAAAACTTTAATAGGAACTTAGGGAAAAAGCCAGCACCCTTTGGGGTCCTTAGGAGAACAAAACAAATAAACAAAAACCAAACACAAAATACCCCACCCAAACAAAAAACCCATACAAAAGGGATTAATGTTAGATTTTCAAATGCCCCTTCTGTTGCAGTTAAAGCCCAGTTTCATGCACTTCTATTTCCTTTGATATTGTATTAAAACAGAAACCTTCAGATCATCAAGCAGACCAGAGGGCCTTCGGCATCTGTTAAGGCCCAGCATTCGAGCTGTATTTTAATAATACGGTCGCTCCAAATCCCATTGCAATTACTAAGTAATTCTTGGCATAGCTGTGCAAGAATGACCAAACCCACATTCAAAGAGAATAAATTGGCAGGCAAGCTGTGTTGACTAGGTGGAGGGGGAGAGCTGGGAACACAGTGTTTCCAGGAGTGCCACACACTTCGACGATAGGGCAGAAACGGGACGATGCAACGATCCAGTAGAACAGAATGGTTTGTCTGTGCTTATCAGGGGACAGCTTGCTTGGATAACAGGAAGCATAATGACTTCAGGCTGTATGAATAGCCAGATTCAGAAGGAAAAGTACTAGGGTTTGGGATTCCTAGAAAATAGCTGCAGAAAAAGGTTGGACTGTAGCGTTGGACTGTTCTGCAGCAGTAAATCTGGCAATGAAGAACAGTTGGGCAAATCTGAAACAAAAATACCAGCTCTCACAGAAATTCACCTTCAGATCCAGCAAAGTTTGACACGCTGACAAAACCAGGATTTTTGTATTTTAAGTAAAGCTCTGAGAACAATTCAGAGATATATTTAAGTTACTGTGAAAAATATATGACCAGACGTTAAATGCTCTGTGTTAAACCATGCTAATCTGCTAATACCCCCAATGCTCAGTTCCATGGCCTACGCTTCATCCACTAAAACATAGAGAAATCATTCCCAGCAGACAGATTCCTTCCACAATCCCTTTAAGACTGCAGACAAGTAAATATAAATGTGTATATGTTACAGATATATTCATGTTTTTAAAAGTTTAATATATAGCTATACTTTGTACCTATTTACATGCACTTTCCATGTACATTCATACTTGTTTATGCAGAACAAAAGCTCAACATTTTAGAAATGACCAAGTTACAGTTTTTGCACTAGGCAATGATGATTAAAACCTGAATATTTCATACTGGTGAATCACACTGCCAAGTCTCTAGGGAACAGAGCAATTTGAATTGGCATAAACGGATGTTTCCCAGTCTTCTGCTGATTCTGTAATGACTTATCTTCCAGCCCTGCCAATCATTTCTCAGAAGGCAGATCCACTCTCCAGCTCTTTAGCTATATTCACCACTTACAACTGCTGGGAAGACTACTTGCTTCCACATGTGCAACTGCTGCTGTCTCAAGAGCAGCTCATCTACACTTTGGACCTTTCAAAGCCATTCATGCACCTCCTCAGCACTTTCCTGACCCATGTCTGCACGGAGCCTATTCTCCCATCACCTTTTATCTTCCCAAATCACCAAATAAAATAACTTCTAGATCAGCGAAGATGGAAAAAGAATGCAAACAAAGCGGTTTCAATCCCTGTACCCACATTTAAACCAGCTGCCCTCTAGACCCAGATCGTGAGCCTTTTCATGCCAGCAGCTCTGCCAACCAAGTCTCTGGAAGCCTGATCTCAAATGTTAACACATTCCCCTGCTGATACAAGTTTAACCTCAAGAGAAGAGAGGAAACGAGCTGCTACACATAGATTAGAGCCAATGAACAGCAGGTAATGACTGGATCTGTGTCAAATTGGGGTTACAACAACTTTTTTTTTGAAGGTACATAAAGGTTCATACACTCAAGTTTCCTTTTGAGCTTACTGTGCAAATACCTGAACTTCAACCAAAACTCTGCCAAAAAAACACTTGTAGGAACCTGTCTGAATGGCATAAGAACCTTCTGGCAAATGCAGGCATAGTTTTGCTTGGGGGGTTCAAACAAGTACACTTGCAGACAACTGAGTAGGAATTTAAACTGTAGACTACCAAACTCAGACAATTTTTTGTCAAAAACTGACATGACATAGCCAATCTACTCTACAGCAATATACTGATTCTACAGTTAATGAAGTTAAAAAGTTTTGTTTCTACATGAACACAGTCAAGACAAATTTTGTCGATTCCTAGGCTTGAACTTTTTTTTTTCTAAATCTCCCACAGGTCCTCAGCCTCCAGTTCTAGCAGAACATTTTACTTTTACCTTAAGTGATCTTATTTAGAAAAATATTCAAATTGCTGACAAGAGACACACTACTTGAAGTTGGCATCCTCTCTCTCTGGCCATCACTGGCTTTTTAGTATCAGAGTGCTGTTATTTTTTCATGTTTTAGCTTTGTATTTGGCCGTTTCTTAAGGACTTTGAGCACAAAATCCAAGGTTCAAAGACTATAGGCCAAAGAACCCACACAGTGACGAAAAGCACAGAAACGTATTAATTTAGTAAGATGTAACAGGTGTCATCACATCATGAAACAGTGATCCCAACTGTATACACATTCCAGTATGTTGGATCCAATGGCTGAAATTAAAAAAAAAAAAAAAAAGAACAACAATAACAAAAAAGGTCTTATCACTCATTCTACCACCACCAATGTCAGCCTGTAAAAATCACTGTATCAAGTAAGAGTTATCAGCAATTGAAGTTTTTGGTCTGGAACAGAGAAAAAAGTGAAAGGGGAACTTGCAATGGAAATTACTAAAGTAATAACCTAGTAATAGATGTAATAGTAACTTATAGAAATAACAGTAATTTATGCCAGCTTCCAGCACCCCAAACGCTAACAGCTGTTCATTAATCCATCAGTCTTGAGGCCTCACAGGCTACCTCTACTCCCTGGGACTCCAGCTGTGCAGAGAGGAAGCACAGTATCTTTCTGAAGGATCACACTGCTAGAATTGCTTTCAACCCCCTAGGAGCAGTGGTCTTGCTCCACCCTTTTTATTACTAATATTATTTTCAAGTCAGTCACAAGATGGACTATTTCCTTGATTGAATTTTCAGAAGCTGAAACTTCAGCAACACTCTGGGAGAAAGCTCAAAACGCCTAAATAAATCAAAACCACACAGAACATGTATCCAACAGAGTTCTGTTGTCCATTTCCTGACAGTTTCTATCTATCCAACAAATTACAACCAATTAAGTCTTTTGCAAGGAAAGTTTTTGTTTACAGTAATGCCGAAGGGGGGGGTGGGGGAAGGGGAAGAGCTAAAAGGCATTACTCCAAATGTATTAAAATAATTAATTCATCCACAAACACCACTGGAAATTGCCTTGGGTTTCTCCAAAGGACTTCAGTTTTGTTATTGCATGTAATTACAGTAATGAAGAGTTCCTAACCAGGTTCTGCAAACATTAGGTCAGTTAAAATAGAGAAGACAGAGAAGATTTAAGGAACTGGATTCTTTCTTACAACTACTAGATCCTTCCCTTTCATTAAAAGAAAAAAAAATATTGACAAGTAGATGAGTTGTTTACTCTAAGATGTTTCCAATCTAAAAGCCTCACATATGACTAAGAAAAGCCAAGCTCAACTCTTATTAGCACCTTACTGCAAGAATGCTAAAAACAAAGCTCAACTTCTCCATTGCTACACATCCAAAAAGGTGAGGAAAGTAAGTTAGAAGGTAACTGGACTAGCAACCCCAAGACACTACTTTCTGAATTTATAATTTTGTAAATAGTACTCAAAATCTTTATAATGCTTTCCCTATTGTAGTATTTCCTCACTGTTAATCTATAGCATTTTGCTTTTCATATGATAAAAACTTTATGTTCCTGAGAAAAACTTTTACTAAAAACACAGTTTAATACTTGGTGATGCAAATGAGCTTTATTTTCCATCTAAGAAAACTCTGGTGACGTTGTTGAATACACAGACACTTAAACCTTCATCTAATGGTCAAATCAGAAAACATTTGCTGAAAAGTTTCATCATGATCACAGGTGAGTTACCATTGATGAAAGCAGGTTACATCATCATTTTATAAAGGCCTTAATTCACAGTATTCCATAACCTATCAAGTTCCATAACGTATCAACTGCATCTTTCTTGAAGAGATTTCAACCTTTTGAAAGAGAGGCACAGCAGAGAAGCAGAGACCAAATCATGACAACTTGCAAGCCGCACCAGAAGTCAGTGACAGAACCAAGCACATCCCTTATTGTCCTGCTTACATTGCTTCCCTTCCCATTGCACTCACCTGTGCAGTGTTAATGGCATTATACATATTAATGGCTCTGTCAGAATCCAGTGCCACATTTTATACTCTCCCACACAGAATGCAATAATCTCTTCAATGTGCATTTGATGCACATAACCCAATGACTCAAGTAACTTCCACTGCTTTTCAGGCTTTCCTGAGAGCAGATCCTCAAAAACCCATAACTGAATCAGGTCTAAGGAGAAAGGCAGAAAACAGTAGCAGCACATCTTGCAGAACAAAGAAGGGTGCTCCAGAATAAACTTCCTTTTCCATCATCTGTGTGTTCCCTGCACTCCATTTAATATGGGCATTTGTCCCTAGCCTACATTAAAGAGAGCACTGCAATATATTGAAGAATATACTTTTCAAAACACTTTTTAAGCTCTCACAGGAAACTTCTACGAATCTTACAGCACTTAAGCACCTGTAAGTAGCCTGTGGGTCCCAAAACAAGGCTAGCTTTTTTAAACAGGATGACCATATACAATTTCAGACAACTCTGGATAAAGAATCCAGAAGAATGTTTTGCTACAATGGTATACCCTGAAATGAAGAGACAGCTGCAGAATTAAGCATTCACTGAAATGCTTTGCGGCGTAGAACAATAGCTAAAAAATTATATATATTAAATTAACAAACAGACAAAAACTAACAAAAACCCAAAGAAACAAACAAAAAAACCCCAACCCATACTGCCAATCTTTTTCATTATAAGTATCATCTGTAAGTAGACCACCAGACTTCAGCTCTTGACTTTCTGACAGATAGCTCTTGCAGTATGTTTCTCCCCTGAAAAATCCTCTGAAGGTTAAAACAAGCTTAACAATAATAGTCAGATGGCATTTGTCTGCACAACAAACTCAGTTACAAACCATCAATATTTATTAGGTATAAATCTCAAGCCCTCTTGCAAGTTACAACAAGTTATATAAATTAATCTTGCTGAAGATACTCATCAAGTTATTTTCCAACTTTAACATCATTAAAACAACATACACTAAGTACCCCTTATCATAGTCAGCATCTGTTTGCACTTAGCTTTCTGCACCTTAATTTTATATTTGGCTAAGCTAGTGAAATTATTATTCTAGCTGCCTTTCTCTTCTACCACTTGAGCTCCAAAGTAAAACTGTGTCAAGTTAAAAATATAAATAATAATTTATTACTAACGTGTAGAACTTGCAAAGATCAGAGGAAAATAAACCATTTGCTGTGTAAAATGCACTGGATATTTTAAAAAATGTAACAAAAATTGAAAGAACTTTCAATTACAGTTTAAACCCTTGGTTCTTCCAAAATATTTGAGAAATACTATAGGAAGTGGTACATCTAGAAAGATATTCTAGAACTTCAATATTGAGTTCTACAGTGCTATGGTATTTTCACCAGCCATTAAGTCACTACATGAAGAATGTAGAATTGCAGACCAAATTCACTGGCTTCCCTCAAACACAAAATGAGACAGCATGATATACTTACAAATTTCTGCTCTACTCCTAAAATTCTTATGCCAAAGATATTCCTATACCCACCTCCTGTTAGGAGATATAGAGGCTGCAATAAAAGCAGCCAGCAGAACACCTGAGGGTTTTCAGAGTTTAACGCAGCAGCTGATGATATTTAAGCATATGGACAATGTAAGCAGTTTTCTGAATAAGGAAAAAATTATCATGTGCTTGACTGAACTTGACCTCAAACAGACTTAAAATTTGACTCAAAACTGGGTGAATTTGTAGTCACACAAACCAGACCCAAATATACTCTGGCTTTTTCTACATACTTAGTTTTTAAAGTAAGCAAAACACTGTCCTGTCTTCTTAGAGGATACCATCAACATTCACCAATTGCCCCAACCAATTTAATGCAAAAATGTTTTTGAAGAACACACTCCCCCAAAGACCTGATATTGAGGATTACTTTGCTCTTCCCAACACAAAAACTGCAACTTGTGAGAAGAAGAAACAAATCCAAATCAACCAACTAAATTATTCTAAGCAGTTTTAGGGTAAGTTAGGTAAGTTTTACTGGTTTAGTATCACAATAAACCTGATTAAAGACATAAATCATTAACTTTTGCTCAGTATATCTTCTGAAGCCTGTAACTGAAACACCCTGAATGCACTCCTGAAAGACTTCTGAAAATAGAGTATGTACACACACACAGTGTATGGGAGCACACAGTGGCTGGAGGGCAACAGCGTAATTTGTGCAGTGCCAGTAAGCTCAGAGAAACAATTTAGACAAGTAAGTGTTATCTTCTGCTCATCAACAATGATAACATAACAGTGTTGCTCATTCCTGAAACACCTAGAGAAAACCAAAGCTAAGTTCCAAGAACAATGATTATATGATGCATTTTGAAAACAGAAACTAGACAAAGACAACTTCATCTTCATCCAGCCATTTATCTTCTTGGAGAAATGTGAACTTCTAAAAGCTTTATCTCTTTGCTTGTTACCATTTTGTCTTTCCATCTCAAAAAAGATATGAAAATCGGTTGTAATTCAAAGCTAATTCAGTCTCTAATTAGTTGGGAATCTTAATGGCCCTGATCCTATGTGTTAAAACTAATTTTTATCATGTCTGATACTTCACGGATGTGGCATATTCTTGCTAATCTGGATCAGCACTTTCGGCAAAATTTTATTATGAGTAGAGTAGTACAGAGAAATTTCAAATATCAGATCATCTTGTGACAATGCACCAGAGAGCAAGCAGATGAAAATAAAGCAGCTCAGCTTATTCAAGTGGTGGAAGTCTTCTTCCCAAAAGGGAATTTGGGAAGACAACCCCCAGTCCTTTCAGAATTCTACCTATGCCTTAAAAAGCATGGAAACATCCACTTCAAGTATGGAACAGGTCAGAGATTTAGATGACAGATTTTAGCCGAAATTATCGTGCCATGCTGAGGCATAACTTCACATGCTCTGGGTGTACACCTCTGGACCAGACTGCATACGATGACTTTCTGAATATCTTCTAACCTACCCACTAATTTTAGAAGAGTAGTTCCGCAAGCTCCTACAAAAGGAGAGCAAGAGGACAACCACATACATTCAGTCTAAGCTGAATTTGTTACTATGAACTGGACTTGAAGCTTTCTTTCATGTAAAACTCAGCCAACTGTATGGTTTTATAAGGTGCCGGAGGAATGTATTTCCTGTTATCTGAAACACATCACTTCTAGAGCACATGAACGACAGTTTGTGTTGAGTTTCTACAATAAACTAAAAGGGCTGTCAAGTCTGATGGCATATTAGTTTGTCACTTGTAACAGGCAAAGCTGTGTGAGCAGATTAGACAATGCTACATAATTTAATAATTTTATCATCTATTCTACTTGACATTACCAGCTATTCCTCATGATTTCATCTACCTATGAGACTATGTGCCAGATGCAGAGCCTTTTTGCTAAAATGAGTATTGTCTATCCATACACAAACAACACTGTTTAACCCATAAAAGGCAAGCCTGGCTTTCAGCGCCAAATAAAACCCTTCAACTTTAAGTCCTGGAAACTCACATGTACAAGTTCAGAGCAGCTCTTCTAAAGAGCTAATGTAGAATGAGATCTATTCAGGTAATTTTACTCATGTTAAAATATATAACATGTACTTACAGATGTCTAATCAAATTCACAGAGGCAAAGCCTTAAATGCTGACCCTCTGCAGGGGATAAAGTGTAAAGAAAAACTGAAAGGTTAGAGAGAAAGAAAGAGAGGAAAAAAATATTTAAAATCATACCATACCAAAAAGCCTCTGACAGCATCATTTAGACAAAGTCAAATACGTAATATATAGAATAACATATAATATATAGAATAAAAATATATAGAAGTACTATACAAACACATGCAAACCCCTCTGTATATGCATACAGTTATCATGAATTAAGGAAAGAGATACTTATCAATGAGTAGAACAAGGGGAGGTACCTACATGTAAACAGAAATGGTGTTTAAAAAACATAGCAGTTAATCAGCCACATGCACATGTCTGTAAGAAAAGCTTGGGCTTGCATTGTAGCTTTCTTTCTAAACACAGCTTCCAGTTCAAAGGCTCCAAGGAAAGTGGGAACAGACAAGAGGTGAACAGATAAGTTTAGGACTAAAGGAGGAGTTAAAGACACATTGAGTGAAGTACTTAAAATGGGAATTAAAATCTTTCCTGGAAATACTGTTTCCAACATATTTTACTCAGCATATTACTCACTTCAAACTTTAGAAGGGATAAAAATCAAAATATTTTGCTCCAATTCTTGTTAACTTGGCACTTCTCTGTCGGTGTTCAGTAAGAAAAACTGCTTTTGTACAGATGCAAGAAATCCCAAGGGAGCAAAATGGGCCAAAAACTTCTGCTTGAACTTTTGTTAGTTGACTACAACTCAAAGAAACATTGTAGCTAAAATGGCAGCAAATACAGGAGTATGGATAAGGCATTAGCCAAATATAAACTACTGAAAAAGCACTGGGTTGTACTGAAAAAAATTCCTCTGATATCAGAGAACGAGCCTATCAATTTTTTAGAGAGTGTTTCTTTTAACTAAACTCCTGTAATACATTTTATGCAGGATTACTTTACTAAAAATTTCCATGGGATTTCATACAGGAAAAGTACCAGTTACATCCTCACTGGAAGAATCTGTGGAGGTAGGACAAGGGAGAAATCATCATCCTTTCAAGGTTTATGTATAAAGCATCGGCACACTCACTTTTTTTCATGTCAAAAATCCAAACAAGAAAACCATTTTACCCCAAAATTTGCTGAGATGAGAAACTAACGACTCTGTACAAGAGGGCATATGCCCTCCCCTGCAAAAGCACAGCTCAAAGCACACACCCTGGTCCTATGTTGCTTGCAAGGAGCTACAACTGGGAAACTATCTCAGCCAACTTTGGCCCAGAGCCACCCAAAACTACTGCTAATGAGATGCAAAGTCACAAACTTATCCTTATAATGGGCAAAGGCTTGTTTTGTGTTTCTAGAAACCTCATTCTGTTTAAAGAGCGTGAAGAGAGAAAAACGCACATCCCAACTTGGTGAACATGTACATCTGTGTAGCCTGTAATGAAAACTTGTGTTCCTCACAACGCAGAAGTGGATAGTACTCAAATTCAAAAGACCTTATCAGTATTTACTCTTAGCAAACTAGTTGGTTTATTTTTCCTTTATGTTGCAGATATTTGTGTCACTTTCCTGCTGTTTATGTAATTCTGATCTAAATCAGGGTTGACAGGGATTTGCAACACCCCCATGTGATTTTTTCAAGTAACTGCCCTGGGAAGTCTTTCAAATAAGTTAATCTAAAGATATAGATAAATCCTGATTTACTAAGCAGTTTAAAACAAAAATATGAAAAAAAAAAAAAAAAACCAAACAAAAAAAAAAAAAAACAGTCAGAAGGACTGCAAAAGCCCCTCAGCTGGTTCTTCTGATGCCTCCTCAGTATAAGTAGTTAATATACTGAACAACTGCCTTGCTATTGTATTTGTGCAAGTTCCTTGATGACGAGTTCTGCTTCCAGTTTCCATTATCATGATTAATAAATCCCTAACAGTACAACAGCTGATCACGGCATTACATTTCTGATGTGATGCCACCAGATACAGAACAATGTATTTAGAAGTGAACTTGGCTCTTCTTTTAACCTCTATCTCTATTACTAAACATTGAAAAGGTGCAGCTATCATTTCAGTCACCATCAGAAACTGCAAGGAAGACCACATATGTAGTGAACATAAGAGACAGAAGTGACAGAAATTGATAAAAACTTCATCACATGGCTGACACCCCATATATCAAAGCCCTAAATCTCATTCTCTGCTTGCCTCCAATTTCCATCAAAGCCTGCCAGCTGCACATTTATTGAGAAGTTTGTGATCTGACAGCCACTGTATTACCAACATTAATGATGCATCAGTCTCCAGAATTACTAGGGAAACAGTCCAATTGATTTTATTATTATACAGAGTTCCTCACATTTCATTTCAGGCAGCTTCCTACCACAAGTTTTAGCAATAACTAAAAATGCTACAGAGCTGATGCAGAAAATGCTAGGGCAAAAGATGGTTACCACAGCTTCATGCCACTCCATTCTCCCTCCAGGAGAGCTCCAAATCACTCAGACACCACTGTGTAACCCATGAGTTATTGGTCCATAACTAAAAGGGCTTACACATTATGGAGCAATAAACAGTGCAGCACTAATATTCACTGTTTTGGCCAAGAAAGCTACAGACAGACACACAATGACATCAGCTCCCCCCACTTCCCCCCAAAAAAGCAGTTTTCTCATAGTCTTCTAAATCCCTGCTATTGACACTAGATAAATATCACCCCAGGGCAGTGGCTGGTGGTGGGGAGCAGAGATAACTTAAAATATATTTCCATATAGACTTAAATTGTTTCTACAGGTACCATAAAAAGTACATATTTTCTTTGCAGCAGATAGCCCACATTAGGTCTGTTCTTTTCATGCTAGAAAGCTTTCTTCACTTAAACAAACAAATAATTATCACAAATATTAAAATGATGCAATACAACAAATCAAGCTTGTAGGGGCTTTTTTGAATCGTAACCAAATATTTTAAATACATATATAATTTGAAATTTCCAATATCAGTTGGGAAAGGATCTCCATGAAATATGCAGCATCTGCTTCCAGAAATTCCCAAAGTTACTGTGGGTTTTTTTGGTTTTTTGTTTGGTTGGTTGGTTTTTTGTTTGTTTGTTTTTTCTTTTAGCAAGCCTGGCTACGACACATAACAGAGAATGCTTCTAGTCACTTCTTAGGTTTGAAAGAGAACACATAAATGCTGTCATAGTTTCAGGGTTCCATAGCTCTCTCTCCCTCCTCCCCTGCCCCCAAAACCCCCAAACCAACCAAACAAAAACCAACAACAAAAACAAACAAACAAACAACCATGAAACTCCAAGAGAGAAATACAGTTCTCCTCCTCTATTTTCAGTCTCTTAACTGCAACTTTTCCAAAGGTCATGAACAAAATATTTTCAAGCACTTGTATTAACAGTGGTTTATTCATTTGGATAGACAAGGTCTGCAGCATAGTGACAACAGATGGAACAAATAAGAACTGCTGAAGAAGTAAGATCCTTTCCCATTTACCTTTTTTAACTTGACAACAGCAATTTAGTGATTGTGAGTTTTGTAAGAAATGATTTTGAGTTATTAGAGGTGGTAGATTTTCAAACCGATCAATATGAGTGCTTTAAAAAACCTGCTACAGAAGATTGTATCTGCTTCTATAGAAACTCCTCTCTATAGCAAGATCTCAAATTACAAGCACTACAGAAAAAAAAGCTAATCACTAGCAAATGCACAGAGTAACAAGCTGCTGCCAGATGTGTAACGCGGCCCAGAGCTCACACAAATAAGTGGTAGGAAATGCTGCTCCATTTTTCTTCTTTCTTGTTTTCTTGCAGTTCCCTCTCTCAGAGGCATACAGCATATTCATTCTTGAGGAACATGCCTGAAGTCAGCCTGCATCCTACTCCCAGGCTCTGCTCCCCAGGCAAAGAGCAAACACATCTGGACACAAGTGTTACCTGTATTAATTACAGTACCACCTAAAATGGATCCCAGTCTTAACTATGCTTGGTTTCACAAGTTCAGAGATGGAGCCGTGCTCCACCTGCCCACCTGACACATGCCAGAGGGACAGTTTGGCTGCAATTAACACCTGAAAACGTGAAGGGCAAACCAAACGGGTCCTAGTTCTCTTCAGTACAGCAAACACTTCAGCAGCTCCCAAACAGGAGCAGAAATGTCGGAGGAAGGGGCAGAGCAGACCAGCCCTTCTGAGCAGGAAATCGAACAGACAAGCCCGAAGCAGGAGGTTGAGTGTGGGTTGCGTTTTTTGTTGTTGTGGTTTTGGGTTTTCTTAAGGGCTATCTAATAATCCACTTAATTATGTATAAAAGTTTCATGCCATCTGGCATCAAATATAGCAGATACTTCATTAGCATTACCTTTTGGGATATCCAAAAGAACGAGCAAACCACTCAGGAAAATACAACTGGTTTGAGGAAGCAGAACTTTCCAAGTATCCTCCTGACAGCAATGAGCATAAGTTTAAGCACTTCAGAGGACAGTCACAACCAAAGCTTTTTACTAACTGGCACAGCTTATATTTAAAAACAAAAGAAAAAAACCCCCCACAATCATCATTTTGCAATACGTGTAACAAACTGAATGCAGGAAACTAATAGCAAATTCATTAACTTGGGAACAAACAGTTCCTATAATTAGTTACTAGAAAATATTCAACATGCATTTACAGGTTTATTCTTGAATCACTAAGTACAACTTTAGGCAGTAAGGTTGAATACTTTTGGAGGGAAGTGAACAAAAACCCCGAAGTATTTAAACTACCATCAGTTACTCCATCATTTTCTAGATCAAGAACCAAGCCACATTTATGCATTTATTTGTGCATACAGTCGGTCCTGTTTGTTAGAAAACTCTTTTTCACCATGCAAATTGACTTCTCCTGTAGGTTGAACACTAGCATGAGCAAGCTGATAAAAATCACGTTAAACTGGGACTTTTATCTCTCTTATACAGCTGGTGTAAATGCAGGCAGTCATACTGCTATTAATGTTTCAGATTATTAAAAAGACTGCTTAAGTGGAAAGTACTTAATATTCATGAAGTCTCTTTACCATCTGATTAGGTTCTTCCCTTTCCTCTGCCTTGTGCTTCATTTATTACATTTTTTACCTGGGCCAAAATATGCAGCTATAAAACCTTTCTTTTGCTTTTAGCAGACGCTGAACATTGTTAAATATAAAGGGGTTTCTGTCCTTTAGGAATTTGGAAAGGAACATTTACTCAGCAGAGAAACATACCCAGCTTTCAACTTAAACCAACAAATGCTTTTAACGTACACTGACTTATGGTAAAAGCAAGTCACACTAACGTAATCTGTTCTGATAAGCCATTATTACATATTATTATATTAATAATTAGGCTCCTGGGAACGGGCAGGAAGTACACAGTAATGGAAGATGGGCCCTGGGAGACTGCACCGACCAACGGCAGCCCCAGACCCCGCGTCCTCAAAGCAAGGGTTCATGACTACCGCACACAGATTACGTGATGCCAAATAAATCATACCTCACGCCAAATAAATCCCCAGGGAAGAATGACGACAGGAAAAACCCATGCCTAACAATGAAGGCCATGATTTGACCAGCATGTAACAGCACGGCAAATTTTATTATCATAGTTCATGCGGCTTTCTTTCCTAGAGCTTAGTAAGTGCATAAATGCCTTTCAAGTATTAATTTTATTTCCTAAAACAATCTTGTTCTATCAAAACTGTGGCTGCAGCAGGCCTCTGTATGAAAATGGACTTGTTTGTGAGAGCCACAAACGTGAGCTGCATCCCGTCAGAGGCCCCCTCAGCCACCCCTTGCCGAAGCTCACAGGCTTCATAGAATAATGGAACGGTTTGGGTCAGAAGGGACCTTTCTGCTTTTCCACTTCATAAGGGGAATACAGGGCTGCTCTCACCCACCCAGCTCCCCACAGCCGCCGTGCCCGGCCGCCAGGGCACGGGGAGAGCGGCTCAGCCGCCCGCCCCTCAGGAGCACACCGCGTTCCTTCTGATCCTTCCACATGACTTTTTTTAATTACTTCCACTGCTTTCATTCCAGAGGTGCTGCGGGGAGCCTCACACCCTCACCACAGGGCTCTGAGGGAGGGACATGGGGTGCCCTGGGGCACCAGCAGCCTCGCCACAGCCCCCGGTGCCCACAAGAGACGGCTCATCCTCCTCACCCCTCTGTTAAAAAAAATAAGCAAACTTTAAGTTCTTTTTAAAAAAAAAATAAATTAAAAAACGTGTCTCAATTTTAAGAGTTAACCAAAAAAAAAAAAGGAGGTGAAGTAGCTAAAGTTCATCTCCTCAGCGGTAATAAATAAGGCCTAAGTGTGGAGGCAAAGTTAACCACAATCCTGGGACTCAATCCAAGTCTCCCATGACAATAGGAAAACATTAGAACTCTAACATTCAAAATATTATTTAACTTTTAAAGCCTTAGCACAGTTCAAAGTCTCCTTTGTGGAACAGTGCTTTTGAAAATGTCGGTTGCCTTCCAAAGACCATTTCCTCCTAATCAGGCCCGGCGTTATTTAAATAGTGAGGAATACCAGCAAGAATAGGAATCGCTTGGCTGAGCCAGGGAGGGAGAAAGTCCTTAAAATGACTGCAGAATTCTTAAAAGCTGGTAAAAGGCCTAATCCTATATAATGATTTACAAAGTGCCAAGGAAAATAGGTTTACTGTGACAGTTTGAAAGGAGACCAACATAAATAAAATTACTGTTCATGTGGTGGCAGCCTCCCTGCTGTCCCTTCAGTGGCCACAGCACCCATAACAGGAGCGCACCACTGCCTGGGCCTCCCTCACAGCCAACACCACTGAAAAAAAACCCGACCAAACTTAAAAGCAAATTGCTCACTCCAAAGTCAGAAATTCTTTCCAAAGCATCCTCTTACCATTCCCAGTGCAGAAGTTCACATGTAACACCCCTTTGAATGGTTACTGCAGATTAAAAAAAGAACAACTCATTATCCCTCTGTCCTCCCAAAAAACAACACCACAAAACTTAGACCTAAGAGTTTTGAGCTTTGGTTTTATTCATTGAGCTTATGACTGCAGCACCACAGCTGCAATATTCAGGGGCAGAACATGAAACCAAGTGGAGACCAAGCACGCTCAACATTTCTCTGGCCAGCAAGTGCAATGTGTGGGTCAGGAAGGCCTGGTACCATTTATTTATGGCTTTTTTGATATACAGATGTACAGCCGTGCTTAACCGTTTCTCTGCTGAAGGGCAGGTGAGGCAGTAGCAGGGCTGCTGGCCCATGTGCCCTCCTCACCCCATCAGTCCCCTGTTGCTGTGCAGTGATCTGCACTGTGTGGTTACATGGGTGCTGAGGTGCAAGTTTTCCTCTGCTGAAGTCAAGCCATTCAGCTTCCACCTGCCTGGCAAAAAGCACCCAAGTGTGCTGGTGAGGGATGAGCTGCTCTTCCCTGCCTCCATAGCACCAGGCAGCTGGGCTGTTGCTGCCACCACTGCTGCACACAGACCCATCCCAAAATAGCCCACACCATGGCCTTTCCCCGACCCCCAGCTTCTGCATCCTGTTTTCTGCATTCTGGATTCTTCTACATCTCTACTGAGAGGGGAACTCCCTCTGAAATGGGGGCACCCTCTTCCTTCTCTTAGATGCGAGGTCCCTTTATGCTGCTTCACTTGCTGCCTCCTCACAGCCAGTGTTGAGCATCTCCTTCTGTAACATGAAATTACTGAATAAATATGACAAATGCCCCCTCCCCGGCAGAGCTGTGCCAAAGACTGTAAGCAGGTCACTAACTGCCAAGGTCATCTTGTTTGTGAAAAAGAAAGGAAAACATTACCATTAAGACTCTAATACGGTAAAACAGCAATGACAGCAACAAGGAAACATAAGCTTAATGTTTCCTTTAACCCGCACTTAAAAACACATTTGAAGTCATCTGATTCAGTCACATGACTCTGCAAATTACCATTCATTGAGCAGGTTTGGGGTAGACTCAGCCCAATTTCACACTTGTACCGCATACGTACATTTTGTGCAGGACCTTATCTCTAAGCAGAAAGCAATGAATTAATCTGGCATTTTGCAATCTGTCATCGGGAGGGGGACCGACCCCCTCACGCCCATCAGCTTTAGGACACGTTACTGAATCTTTGAATGGCCATGTGGGACTTGCCTGGGTGCAGCAGCAACACCCCTGCAATCCCCAGCAGACTCCCCAGCCCCCCCCTTTCCTGCAGGGAGCATATAAATTTTTCTCCATCTGAGTCTTAACTACTGTTTGTCTGCAGACTTGTAAAATACACTAAGAAATGCCTAATGAGACACTGATCTGGCATCCAAATGTTCTCCCCCATCCATTTCCCCAGCGGGCCGTTGCCTGAGCAGCACACACGTTGAGGCTGTAATTTGTTTGCCAGCTCTCCAAGGAAGGAAGGAAGGAAAGTGGGCGGGTGGATGAGAGCTGGAGTCAGTGCAACATCAGCACATGGCTGGCTTGCACATGTTTTCAGTCACTTACTACTAAGAAAATATATACGTATACACACACACACACAGAAAATATGCTGAAAGCCCAAATGAAGACAGCAGGTTGCTAGGATAACATCACTTCCTTCACACCAGGAGCTAATAAAATAAGTAAAAACCACAGCTCTCAAGACAAAGACTGATACACGCTGAGCTTTTGAGAGCCTACAAAAATGAAATCCTTCCCAATTCCAGGTAGCAGAATCTCTGTACTTCCAGGGACCTCACAAATTATTTATCTTAAAATAACACTGTAAAACTAACTTCTGCACACCAACTAGGGAAGTCCAGGCAAGAGATGGAAGATTGCATAATTAACCCTGTTTTATTACTGGGACACACAGGCACTCCGAGTCTAAGCAATCTGTTCAAAGTTACTTGAGAAGTCTGGAAGGGAAGAATTAGCTGAATCAGACAACCGCAGCCTGGAGTTCAGTGACCCAAAGCCAAGCCTCCTGCCCTCTAACTGAACACTTAACTCTTGCCAGAGAGAGTCCGAAGATGTAGACAAAAGTCTCCCGCAGGTCGATGAGCCAGCTGTTACCTTGCCTGCTGCTGCAGGAAGGAGTTACCATGCAGCTGGACTTGCATTCGCTGAACAAAATTTTGTTGTGGAATGAGGTCTTGCAGCATTTTAAAAAAATAAAATATTTTAGAAAGGACTTTAAATATTTTAGAAACCTGAAATAGGTTCCAGACTGCAAATATTTACACAGATTCTTAATTTTGTGCAAGGAGTTTGACTAAGTTTAAAAGACCATTTTTATGTCTAACCTAACTATCTATATAAATATTTACAGGATTGTGACTTTGATTTTCCTCCTTTGTGCTCAGTATATCACCTAGTTCTTGAGTGGCTGGGGTCAAGGAAACGAGCTGCTTTCTCAGTTTCATGCATTATCCCCATCCTGCAATGCCTGGCTTGCTAACAGAGGAAGAGCAACAAAGAAATCCAAAACCTAAAACCAAAGCTGCTTTTAAGTGGTTTGTGTTCTGCAAAAACACTGTCAAAGAACTACACTGAAACTTGAATATTCAACTATACATATTTTGAACACTCATGCAGATTAATTTGAGCAGGGTACTAAATGGATGCTGTAAACCCATTTTGCTCTCTCCCTACAAAAAATTATACAGGAGTTAGTAACGAGGCAGCTCATATGCTTCAGTGGTGTGCTCACAGATCTCTACAAGTAGGGGGTTTTAAATAAAGTTCTAGGATTAAAAACAAAAAACCAAACTGAAACTTTCTACTAGTCTAATCCAGGTTTTATTAACAATTATTAACATTTGGAAAGATACAAAAAGCTTTTTAAGTGTGAACACCACCAGTTCCTTCTTGGATCTCCAGTATAGGGCACACCACTCGGCTCCTGGGAAGCAGGGCTTAGCCTCCCTTCAGCTTCCCCACAAACTCGAAGGATACAGACAAGAAAAGGCAAAAAAAACCCCAAACAAACAAAAACCCACAAAACACCTCAACTTCCAGTAAACAGCATAGTCGCCTCTTTCTTCTTTGGCATCAGCCACAAGAAACATTTAAAAAACATACGTTGATGATGTTAAAATGAACGTTACTTTTAGAGGTTGTTTATGTGTTTGATAGCACTTGTGCTTCACTGCTTTTAACTATTTCCTCCCATAGACCAACTCATCTGCCTGTTTCCTCTGTTCATGTAGAGCCTTTGATAGTGAAATGGGACAGAAAAAAATTTAAATGCTTTAAAGTGTGTGCATTCTCGCTTTAAAACCACAAAGCC
This sequence comes from Pseudopipra pipra, assembly GCF_036250125.1. NCBI lineage: Eukaryota > Metazoa > Chordata > Aves > Passeriformes > Pipridae > Pseudopipra > Pseudopipra pipra. The sequence continues at coordinate 12,669,383 of NC_087556.1, forward strand.
CAGTAGAGTGATTCACTAACAGTCAAAATCCCTCAAACAATTTCCTCTCTAAAAGAAAATCCAGTATTTATTTTGTGCTTCAATATAAATAACATCTTCAATAACTTTTTATTAATTTGTAATACACTGAAGTCTCACCAATAATTTCTGAAATCCGTACAGTTCTTGCAGCTACCAGAATACAGCATTCCAACAAATTTGAGTCCAAACTTCCCTAACATGACATTAATGGATGCAAAAAGTCTCTTGATTTGGATAAGGTTAGAGAAGTAAAATCAAATGCCTGTATACAAACTGATTTCAATATTATGCTATGAGAGTTTAATATATTAATGAAAAGGATTTTAAACAATACAATTTCTCTAAATTCAATCAGTGCTGCTCAACAGATACCATTATGAAATATCACAATGAATATTAATGGAAGAGGCTTATGCTGTGTTACTCTTAATATCTTGACACACAGAAAGATTTCAGTATGGTAATTTGTTTGGAATATAATTAAAAGAACCTATCGCAAAATGAAAACGCAAAACCCCTGCAGAAATGAATCTGTGCCCTTGATTTTTAGAAATAGTCTATAAACTTGAAAAACTTCAAAGAATTTGGAGATGTTTGGAAATCTCATCTCATATTATTTGAAAACATAAAATTTTCAGAAATAGCATGCAGTGGAATAGAGGCCTGTTCAAGGCATTTTCAAGAATCAGTTGCTTTATGAAAAAACATCGTTTTTCAAGAACTCAATTTTTAATAAAAACAAAATTTGGAGAGAAAAATAAGGCAAGGCACGTATTGACAGTTTCTGTTTTCAACAAAAATTTGTATTATTTTTTGCTGAGGTCTGAGAAAAATTTTGATTTTTAAAAATTAATCAAAAATTAATTGGAGCTATTAAAAGCTAGTTTACAATAAAGGTTGGCAGTACAGAATATCTGTGTATGAAGCTATCAGTTGTACTCCGATTTGAACGTGATTTTCTTCGTCAAAATCTTTATGCTGTATGGCCCCCTAAACAGCAAGATCTGTTCACAACATCAGGACAAAGTCTAGAACCAGTTCACCTGTATATGTATGTACTTGTTACCTTGAGGTATTACGAATGTTTCGGTAGAATACTTCACTGAGATGGCTTAGACTGTCCACACTTAAATGCACACAAATACTATCCAGTTTAAGGTTCTCACTTGGTTTCCCAAAACCTGAAGATGGTTTATGCATTTCTGTTCAACAGGGCTCTGGCACCTCATTCACATAAGGCACAAAGAGAGATGACATTCTTTAATAACTTACATGAGCAAAATAAACAGGGAGAACATTTAATTCCATAGGACCACAAGGCACCCCACAGATGTAACTCATCTACACCCACGAGCCAGCCAGAGACTTATTCTACTCTCCCAAGGGGATACGGCCACTCGCAGGCTGTTCTGTTCGTTCCAGCCCCCGCGCTCAGAGTAACATAACACCACTAAAAATACAGATCCAAGAAACACGGCACGCCACAGTCCTTAAGAAACATAACAAAAAATACTTTAAAATCACGACTAGCAGTTAGACAACACGCTTAGTTTGATGATAAGGGTTATATTTGTTATCATGGTGCCCAGGAGCCCCAGCCATCAACCAGGGCTACCATCGCACCAGAACTGTACAACATGCAAAAGGCACCCTTTTGGCACCGCTTCTTCTGCGGTGCTTCAGCCCCCAAACAAGGCTCCAAAGCTGTAAAAATTGAGCAGGGAGCAGGAGAGGCACAGAGCCAGGGGCTGCTGCCAGCTGGCCAAGGTGGAGGCCATGGCTCCCGGAAAGAATCCGCCTGCGCTGGACCGCCTGCCCTGTGCGGGCACCAACGAGAGGTCGCCCACCAGCCACTGGCTTCCCTACAGGAAGGGTGGGAAGAACAGATGCTAGCAGGAATACTTCAATTCTGCAAACTGGAGCCTGGCTCCCCCTTCCAGGTTTTAGTTTTGGATCTTACTGCACACTTCGTGACAATACACTGCCGCTTCTTCCTCCAGCAATAGGTGTGCTAGAGGTATCCTTTAGCCATACCAGCCACAGGGGAGGATGGGCTTCCAGCCCAGTGCTACCTCCTGCTTGACTGTTCAGCGTAAAGTTCCCATGACCTGGTTTGACAGAAAAGGAAGTAATCCATTTCAGTCGAAACAGTTTGTCCCAAAGAAAAAAAAGTGTGTCTTCTAAGATCCACGGTAGGGTTTCCAGTCTGTGGAAACCAGAGTCACCTTCTGCAAACACTTCTAAGAGCCTCAAAAGGGGGAGAGAAAATTTGTCCAAAATGGAAGAACTAACCAGCAGGATTTAGCACAGCTGGTTCCAGTGCCAGTTCATGCACTACCTCCCACCTTGCAGGACGTACCAGGGAGCTTTAAAAGGCTCAGGTTCTCCAGCAATCCCAAACTAGCCATCCCAAACCTACAATACCACCAGGTGGCATAGGGAGGAACAAGGTTGCTGGGGGGCTACTTTCTGTGGTGGTTAGCCCTGGCGCTGCCATGCTTCCCTAGTGCCCTCAACCACAGACCAGCAATACAGCTGGAGACTGAGCCCTTCCAGCATCACTTCGCTTCTTCAGGTCATATTGTTGGAGATGGCAGAGGCCTCCAGCCTCCTAAGATAATACAGCTGATGAAGGGTTTTAGGCAGGAGCCAGCTGGAGTAATGCATGAGCACAGCCCTGCAGAGCTAAGCTCCCTTTGTTTGGTTCTTGTTTTCAGGACTCCTGACCAGTTCCAGGGGCTGTACTAACAGACAATGTAGGGAATTTAGGTTTTAATTTACTGAGAATCTACCCGCCCCCAGCAATAGATGCCCTGGTACTAATACAAAAACAAGTTTATGCAAATCAAAATATTGTGGTTTTAATCACTTGATCCAATCTATTTACGAGCTGGGTTTATTATTTTCTGCTAATTGTGAGGCTGTGGATCCATCTGACTTTCCTAGGCAGAACTGCCAGTTAAAGCACTCTTTCCTGCCTCCACCTGCCTGCCACACAGCTCTGAGTCCTCTGCTGCTGCCCATGTGGTGCTCACACGGTGACTGGCGCAGCCACACAGGGAAGCAGACTAGGGAACTGATCCAAGAGTCGGGGAGGAGAAGGAAGAATCTACACAGAAAAGGGGTTTTTGTTTTCGTCTTCATCAGTTCACCATCTGATTCACTGTGCACCTGCACAAATATTTATGCTGCCACAGCATAAGGGTGGGAGTAACACGAAGCAGGGAACAGAGAGGCTTAAGTAGTCCTGACAGCATAAAACCACAGGATGGAAACAGGGATTGTCCATCTTTCTCACACACCAGAATGTTCATACTGGGCATTATGGTACAGCTCACTCAGTATTAATGGGATTGTGTATTCCTGACCTGGAGAAGTGAATGAGGAAAACCATAAAAGATCCTGCCCCATACTAGAGACAGCCACCACAGTGCAGTGAAGGCCCTTTGCTTCCATGTCACCCTACCTTTCCTGATGCCCATCAATCCTGGGTTAGTGGCATGGTCAGCACCACCTCCAGGACACGAGTTCTCTCTTCCTTAGGAAGACAGTGAGAAGTGGCACAGATGGGATGCAGCGTACCTACACATCTTCCCCTCTGTGGTTTCTGCTGGCACTGGGGATGGGGCAAGGCACCACAGTCAAAGCCTTGTATTGCTGGCACCAAAGCTTCCACAGTTCCACATACTCCAGCTTATTTTCTAAAAATCATGGCACCAGCCCATGGCACAACGGCCGATACCACACGTCAGCAAGTTCAGTATTAAATCAAGTGAGGTTGGTAAGGGGTATTCAGTTCAACTGGACTTAGACAAAAAAATGCACAGGAACATGTGTCTGAACACATTATCTATGTTACATAAATATAAAAACTCAGAAAAATAACTTCTCGTATACACTTGTCAACATCAGAAGAATATTCTATAGAAGGAAAAGTGTTCCTGGAAAACCAGGCTGGTGCACTGTTCTGAGGTGTATGAAAATGCTCTTTGTCCTTTGGGGAAACTGGAAGGTGCCTGGAGACCCTGAGAAAAGTGTCACAGAGTGATGCTGGCTGAGCTGAGCCCAAAGGCAGGTCCTGGCCCTCCCACACAGCCTCCCAGTGCTCCTTTCATTGATGTAGAGACCAAGCAGTCATGGACAGTGGTATCAACTGTAACTAAAATCAGCTGAAAATGAACCTTAACAAGAAAACAAACAAACAAACAAACAAAACCAGCCACACAATAGAAAACTAAAAACATCCCCAAAAAAACAAAAGCTTTTTCTCAATGCAGTGATCAAATCCTGCTGCCCAGTGGGGAAAGAGGGGGTAGGGTGTAAATTGGGATACAATTACCTCATATTTAAATTATTCTATTTAAAGCACCATTTTTTTTGAACGCTTTATTTGTATGATTTATGTAAATAGTTTAATGCACCAGAAGAAGATAACTGCATTCTAACCATAAGCATAGCATAGCAAAACTGTAAGCATCATCTCAATTCCTTGCAGATACTCAAGTACAGCTTTCACAGTGGGGACAGGACACCACTGCCAGGCACACTTCACTGCAATGACACCTGCAGCAGTACAAGTGGCAGTGCTTGCTGGCTCCTGGTAGATCCAAGCCTGCTGCATTCTGAAGCTGGGTGCTCCCCAAGGCAGGTGCAGCCTCACACCTCGGCCAGACACCACGGCTTGAGCTGGAGCTGCCCTGCCCACTCTGCAGCCCCAACCACCTCACATGTGCTGGCAACTTTTCTCCCATCACTGACAACAAACTGAGAGCTTATGAATTCAAACAGGTAGTCTTCCAAGACTGCATATTAAAACTATCAATGTCTGCCAACTGCAGTGCCTTTCTAGAGTGGGGCATTGGTGTCACATTCACTTGTCTAAGAAAAGTGGCAGTAACTTCTAGTCGTCAAAACTTCTAAGCCCTTAATTTATCAAGATTAAAGTCTATTACCAAAAACCCAAGAGATTAAGGTTGAATTATATATAAAAAGAGACTTCAACATTTTAAAACATATTCTGACATGTTATGCTTTTAGCAATAATTACATTATAAGACGTGTTTGACACTTATTTTTTAGCGTTCAAAAATATTTCAGTTGCTAGCTCTTTGCCATCTGTTTTCCATCATTATTTCATTAAAATAGTTTTCATGTCTCTTAGAGTAGAAGTGCAAGATTGCTTTCTGGGTGACTAGATTATCATCTCCCTTACTTAAACAGCATCATTCCAGCCTTTTTTTTTTCCTCATTTATCTTTTAAAAGAGGCATATGCACCTCCTCCCAACTCCACCCAGCAAGGGCTAACAAAGCAAGCTAGTTAAAATCAGCCAAATACATCCCCTTCTCTCCACCTGTCAAGAACACTTCTCCAAAGTCTCTGAGGAAACTAAATCAAGTATCTCATAAGCTGCAAAAAGCATGGGGAATTTTCCTCCCTGAAAGAGAAAACTCACACTTGAAACACCTTGGATGAAAACCAAGGTCCGGTGTACAATATGTAGCTTACACCACACAAAACACCATTCCCAGGCAAAATACCAGAGCTTGACATCTTACACTGCTGTGAGCACCCGTGCAGGGGTGAAGTCGCCCACATACAAGGAAGAGGTGGTTTCTGAGCAGTTATCAGGAGCGAGTGCAATAATTCTTACCTGGAAAATGCTGTTTGCAGCTGCTCACCGATTTGTCAGCGCACACGCTGCTCTCGCCTCATGATTTATGATGCTCTTTCCAGCACTGAGACTTCTATTACTGTCCTCATTTATTGCCTGCAGCTGTCATTCTCACCAACAATTCTACAGTTGTTTGTAGGTGAGGTATCAAAGGTATTTAGTGTGCACCTAGAGACGTAATTTTAATCAAACCTACTCACAGGCAGTATTTAAATGTTAGAACAACTGCACAGAGTGCAGCAATTAATGTGAACTTGACCAACCAAAATTATGACAGCCAGAAACATTTACTCATAAATGCCTCAAAAGGATGGATGTCCAACAGGCCTGTGAACACCTGCTGATTTGTAAATGAAGATAAAAATAGTACCCATAGATCACAAAGCCTTCAAACAGGTATTTGAATGCATAATAAATATTAAAACAAATTCAGTGATTTCATTTTCTATGGCCAAAATGTTGATAATGCAGTAAATGCAGCTACATCTTTCTCACCACATATTTTTCACAGCCAGCTATTTTCCCCTTAGACTAGTCAGGTTTTCCAGCATCTCCTCAAAAGCTGCTCAGTCTGCCCAGTTTAGAATTACCACAGTGGAAGGGGAAGCAGACTTTACACCCAAAAATTCCACTTTTAAAGATCTCAGCATGTTTTCTGACATTAAAGTTTTGCACATCAGAAGTTCTGACCCACTGAAGCCCTTACTTAACATTTTTGGGGAGCCACAAGTTTCTCAACGATCTGAAAAGGCAGCAAGCAGTGTTAGTAAGTGTGACTACCACTCTGCTTTGAGAAAGGGTGGCAAACAGCCTCCACAGGTGAATTGGACCTACCACCACCTAACATGGTGTGAAAGTACAACAGAAAGTAAAGTTAGTCCTGGAGCTAAGCCTAATAGTACTTTCATGTGTACTCTAAAGCTCCAGCTCCATAAGTGAACCAATTATAACAGTATCTCTTTTCATTTAGTGAGTTCCTAGCACTCGAGATCCAGGATGAACACTAAACAAGGTCCAAAAGACAGATTTTGCAGAGTGCCAGTTTATTATTATTTAAAATTATTCTGTAGGCCTGGATTCTGGTGGCTGAATATTTTAAGGCTGGCAATCTTAAATTAGTCTCATCAGTACTCTAAGCACCAAAATACACTTTCTGTATTGGAAGCTCTTTTATTCAAGACTATCCACACTGCACAGCTTGAAAATGGCACTCAAGGCAAAAACAACAATTGTGAATTTACAACCACGAGGTAGCCTGAAGGTCATCACTTTCACAGTCAAGCCTGATTTATAGCTGAACAGATAGCGTCAAAATATAAACTACAAATTAAACACAAAACTCTGCAAGTGGAAAAAATGCCGATTTTACTCTGTTGTGATAAAATACCAAAGAACCTCGAGTGTTTGTAAGTTGTTAATACTTGCAATATATACAGATATTGATTGATCCTTTCAGCTCTCCATGTTCCAGTCCCTTCAGCAGAGATGATGGAGTCACATTGAGAGAAGTGTGCAGTCACTAACTGTGAGTGCACATCAGACCATTAGCTGGTGTGCAACAGCCTGCTTTCAGGCTAAGAAACAAGATCTCCTTTTAAATAAAACACTAACTGGAACACATTTCAGAGTTTAGGAATAAATGACCTTGAAACTATTCTGAAAATTCATTTTAGTTATTTAAATCCACAATATACCATTTGTCTTCCCATAACATTTATTAGGAAAATAGGTCTGAGTTGTCATATATACTTGCATCCACCATGCAAAAGCTGACCTCATCTATATTTTTAAACTTTTCACTTTTTTATTTCAGCTTTTACTCTACTCCTTGACCCCCTTCCTATATTTAATTGCAGAATGTGTGTATTTGGGTGGACATAACATATGTATAGAGAGTACATGCAGTATATGCATTACATATGTTAAAGCTGATCACTGAGAAAGCATTTTAAATTTAACTAAGTCACTCCAGTCCTCTGCTGTGAAAGGTCCACCCAAATGGAAAAATTGCATCCACCTACCTGCCACTCACCTGATGTAACTGCAATGAATAGCTGTCTCTGAAAGTCAGAGTCAGAGGACCCTTACTGTTAAAAGCATCCCTGGGGTTCCTCATTCCAGTTACTCAGAAATTGGGCAAACAATAACAAACAAAAGACCCCAAACAAAACCAAACAAATCATCCCTCACAATCACCACACACAAAACCCCCCATACAACCAAAAACTAAATTTAAACTTCCTCCATGAATCATTATCCCCATTTTCTTAATACTGGACAAGTTTTACTGGCAATGGGGAAGAGAGGAAGTGGAAGTTGGTTTTTTCCCCCCAAACTTAACACAGCTGACAAGTCTTTTAAACTGTAATTGTTCTTAGATTCAAACACAGATACACATCCTACCCTTAGATCATGTCTTTAGGATCTGATCACTCAAGCATCTATGTATGGCTCTTCATCGACAAACCACCTGACTCCTCTACTTGTGCAACTTGCATTACTCACAAGAAATCCTTGGCAGAGGCAGACCAACATATGTTAATTACTGGGTTACATTATAATAGGTCTGACATCTTGTTTCTCATCCAGGGTTTTAAAATAAATGGAAACAACAGTCTCTTTGGACATAAAAGTACGTATTTTTGCATCTCTGGCTAAAAATACTCTATGTTAAAAACACAAATAGATCAACTGCCAGAGAATTCCTGCCTCTTCAATGTTCCTTTTGGGGGTTTTGGTCTTATTAAACAATGAAGACAGGCAAAGAGAGGTTGGTGTATGTGCATTCACCTTTCACTTCCTACCAACTGCACTGGGTGGAACAGTGAAAATGGAAGCTTGACTCCCCAATCTTTTGTTTCTTCTATAAACAGTTTTTCAGGTAAAGTTGGCTGCCAGATTCACAACAATATAAAGTATAAATTCATGAACACTGAGGGGCATGACTAGAAGAAATATATACTTGAAAATATATTTTTATTTTTCATGTGATGGGAGATATGTACCGTTTCTTCATTTTATGATTTAATATGCTGAGATATTGCTAGGACAAGATGCTGGCAACATTACAAGTATTTTTTATTTACATTTCTCTTTACTGAGAAAGAGGCACTGGGGGCAATAGCTGCAATTTCAGAAAAAGGACTAAGACTCCACACTGACATGCTGTTTCCTTTTGGATGACCAAATTCAAATGTTTTAAATCTGAATTTCAAATCACATGATGCCATAAAACTGCTAGAAACATTTGAAGTTCTGTTGAAATTTTCAAAACGCTAATATTCTAAAATTAGGCACTGGTACAAGACTTTCTTTCACCAAAGGTTTTCCAAAAAGTTCATGCATTGAATAAATAATTTATACATGCATTTAGGATGCAAAAGCTTTTAGAATACACCGAAAATGCTGTCTCAGAGGTTTTGGTGGGTTTTTTTAAGTGATTAAACAAATCTATCACGCACCTGTGACCAGAAACCTACTGGGCATCAATCCTTTGCTCTTTTCTTACCCAAGTCTCACTGCACTGGGTGCTGCACGGAGGCGGCGCTGGTCCCTGCTCCAAAGGCAGAGTGCCAGCCAAGAAGCTCCAGCCAGGAGTAGACAGATGGTGACCAATAAGGAAACTATCACACTGTCTTAGTCACCATGGCAGAGCCTGGGTGCCGCACAATAGCAGCCCAACTACCATCTACTTTATTCCTCTTTTCAGCTTGTTAATATGTTTACCTGCATATGCCTAGTGCTCTCAACTATGGGCAAACAGACCAGAGCTGTATTTGGTGTACCAGTGCAGTGTCCCATAGGCCTCGCAAGGGCCCATCACAACCAAGAGCAGAGCTGAAGGCAGGTATCCAAAGGTTACTAAATACTGCCTTAAACGCAGCATATCAACCACCATGCTGTGGGAGCAGCTATTCTCTAGGTTAGCTAAGAGGAAACATGCCAAACTCTTAAAAACAGACGTTCAAAGTACCACTTAGTTAACAAAAGAAACTTCAACAGATGAATCCTAAATGTAACTTATTTTTTTGTATTTATTTAGACACAAAACAACCTTGCGTAAGGATAAGACAAGTAGCACAGTCCTGAATTTAAGGTGCCTATCTGCTTCCCCTCAACCAGTTCTTCAAAGATGGGCTTTGAATCCTCCAGCAGCAGCTGCCACCTCCTCCTCCTCCTCTTCCCTGCAGATCCTACACCTCTCAGGTGCTTCTCAATGGACTACTTTACACAGAACAATCTGCCATGAATACAGGTAGAATAAAAATGATTGCAAGTATTTTCAGAACCCATCTTAATCAAAAAGGCTCTGAACCACTAACCATCCACAGCACTGCCCTCTGCAAAGCCTCTGCAGAAAGAACCACTGCTTTGCCCAAGCCTGTGCAGCACAAAGCACCATCTGTGCCTCAGGGGGCCTTTCCACTCTCCCAACCTGCACAGCTCCAGCCAGTGCCACTGGTAGTGGAGTCCAGCAGCTCTGCACTCCCTGATGCACAGACTTCGAGGACAGGGCAATTTCATGTGAGTTTTAAAATGTTTATCTTATGTCCTGTTACTCATTCCTTCTGAAGTACAATCTCTGAATGGCCATCCCTTTATGTGCAATTTGTACCCGAGGATCACTAGGAATGCAATGACTGGTCTCCAAAGCAAGCGTTTATAATGCTTTGACAAGCCTAAGTATGGCATCTTTCATGTCTAAACTGTACCTTTGCTAAAAACTAGGATTAAGTACTTGTTATTAACTAACATTTCAAAGGTTCCCCGGATTCATTTTGCATTCTGTCTCTTGCTGGTCACCAACAGCTGCTGTTTCACTTGTCCTTTGGTAAAGAATAACAAGGCCAACTGAAACAGTGACTCCCGAGTTACACATAAACAAGGAGGTGCCCGCTGCAAAGGTGGGACTTTGTTTAGTGGAGTTTGTTTGAAGTCCTTCTGGGTGTCCACCTTCCCACACAGCTCCTGTCCCCCTGCTACTTCAGAGCCCAGAGCAGCAGGATCACAGAGCCTCCCCAGTTTCTCCTTCCTTCCAGTCCCTCAAAGCAGCTAAGGTTGGGGAGTGAAAGCCAGTGCTGAGCAAGCCCTTCCTCTCCGAGGGCTCCCCACAGCCACATGAATTGCTGTGGCAGAAGTAGGTTCAGAGCCAGTGACACAGCCTGAGTAAAGCTGAGGGCAGATGACTGGGAAAGGACACACCACCCACACACTTATATGCCCAGAAATCTGCAGGAAGAGGATGTGAGCCCAAGTGTTTCAGCTTGCAAGGCTAATTTAACCAAGTCTGAGATGGCTCCGCTAGTGACCCAAAATAACTTCTCCTTACATAATACTGTTATGATTTTAATGTGCGAGATGTCAGAGTTTTACAGTGCCAAAAGCCAAAGCTATGCATCCATCTGGAAAGCTATTGGGCTTCCATCTCTAATGGTATCAAACTCCAGCTGGACTGCAATGGAATACGTTTTAAAACAGTGATGTAAATTTTTGGATTAATATCACACTTGTGAGGACAAGGAAAGACTCAAGTACAGTTCCTGAAACAAACTTCTTTTAGAAGGACTGATAGTTGCTCTAAGTCTCACCCAGTGAGACATATCAGAGTGGGTATCTCAAAAGCAAGAAAGAAGGAACTTGTGAACAGGGTGAAGTTGAACACTAGTTTGCAGAAAAACAGCCTTGATAATGCAACACACATTGAGTTCACCTTTTCAGTCACAGAACTGCTATCTACATTCACCCATATGTGCCCACTGCAACTCAGCATCTTGATGTTCTGTGGAACAGAAAAGTAAGGTTTCATGGTTTTGTAAAACACCTAAAGGAAAGCAAAGCGAGCATGCAGATAGTCAGGATCCCAAGAGCATGTACAGGGTGACAGTTCACTGGCCTAGAGTCCTTTCAGAACAAGCATTCCAGTTTTAAAAATGTTTAATCAAATGTAAAGAGCATCAACCTGTGCTAAGTGGCAAAGAGAAGAAAAGCTTTATTTGAGAAGGCTTAGGGAAAGCCTTGGGTTCCTGTAAGGGAGACCAACATAAGCTGTATACCAGCTGTAAACAAGTTAACTTCTGTGATCCTACTGCTGGGAAAAGGGTTATAAGCATTAAACAAACAAAGAATTTACAAGGACACCAAGAGAATGGAAACTGCCTGACAACCACATCGTTCTTCTTTCCCCCTGCAAACCTGCAGCATAATAAACCCTTCTCTCTTTCGTGTATGGATAGATATATAAACAAACTGGTCTTCTGAGAATACAGTGTCAACAAAGACTCTAACATTGGATTTTAGAACTTTTTTCCTGTCTTTTTTTTTTTTTTTGGAGGGGGTGAGGTAGCAGGACAGGGGGAAATAATCAAATTGGTTTTCCATTCACCTATGAATATATTACAGTTTAAAATTAAAAAGTGACAGAGCTTGTTGTCAAAATACTCTAGCTGTAGGAACATGTATTTTGAGCAAAAGCATTGTATAAGAAATTTTCATGACTGTAAGGGTTTTTTTGTCGTGTACAATAGCCAAAATCTTAGAGAGATGTGCAATACTAAGGAAAACTAAGGTTTATGTGAAAGTAATAACATGTAAGGTATTTCTGATTTCCACACCATCTATGGGGGGATCCCACCAGCTAGCTGCATGAACAGAAGTGCTGCTCAAAGTGGGCACAGAGGCAGCAGGACAGCAAGTCTCTCTCATTTTCTCAAGAAAGTGGCTGTAGCTGCAGAGGCAGGGGTCCTGCAACTGAAAGCTCGAGCCTTTCCTCCCTATGTCTCAAGTCTCTTGTGGTGAGATTTTTCCCCCATGTGTCACTCTTACACCTCTAAAATCACCAAAAGCAGATTGTAACCTTAAAGCTAGAAGATGCCATCTACCAGGTGGCTGTTGGACAATCATGCCAACAGGGGAAGGGTCCGAATTTCAGTGATACACAAAAGCAAAGTTATAAAAGCACTGTACAAGGTTATGATGATTTGTGCCTTTGGTGAGGAGGAAATCCCCCTTGTCAGCGTCAGACCAATTTCCAGTGAAGTCCAATTTCAAACCTTTTCAAGCACCAGCTACCCAGCAGTGTCAGCCTCGGTACTGCCCTGCACTTCCCCACCCCACCCCACCCCCCCCGAACCCACAGTGCCCTTATTTACACAGTAAGTCTGTATTCAATTAGTTCAACTGTTTTTGGAATGGGTGTTCAAAAACAAGAGGGGAAGAGAAACCTGCACTGCAGAATTTACTGATGGAGATACAGAGGTGTATATTTCACAGCAGCCTAAAGGACTCCACTGTTCTCAGAGGAATGTAGCCGAGGAACAAGCAGATACTCATCAAGGGAACTGTTTTTGCTACTAAATGGCCAATTGAAGCCCCTACTATTCTGTCATATATCTATGTCACTGCAGTCCCAATAAATAATGCCTTCTGATTAGTTATGAGACTATCTAGAAATCTCTGAGAGACAGATACCATTCACTTTGCCAGCCAGTCAGTCATTGGAGCCCTGAAGTCTCAAAGGAACAGAAAACTAGATAAATCCAAAAGATAACACAAACTTGTTGTCAAGGTATTGCTTTTTCTCTTACTCCTCAAACATATGTTTTTACCTAATCAGCAAAGATGGCAAATGGTATTTCACAGCGCAAAGAGCTGCAAACAAGGCAGAGTTTCCCCACATTTGTGCATTAGATCAACCAGTCAGTATTCACTAGTTAATGCTATCCAGACCAAGCTGACTACTAAACTAAGTCACTACTGAGAGTTGGGAACATGAGAAAAAGTAAGATTTGAAGAAAACCAAATAAAGACAACAAACAATTTCCATACTGGTTTCGTATGATGTTATCAGATGCACCAATTCTGTGGCTTTCATTCTCATGCTATCTTTGACAACACATATGTATTATCTCTGTGTTAGAGTTGTTCCCCTTTCCGAAGTCAGACCCACAGCACTGCTGCTTTTGCCCAGAAAAAAAAAAAAAAAAAAAAAAAAGGCTTCAGCAAACACAGTCCCTCTGTGCTTGCAGCCAATACTGACTACCAAGAAACCAGAATATGACTCTATAGGGAGAGGATAACACAACTGGCTATGGATCGGGCAGCCGGAGGATCTCCTAGGTAAGTTTCACAGGACTGAAGAAGGATATGTTAGCATGAAGACATGAGTTTTATAAATCAGGTCTCCAGCATCCACTGACATATAAATATTAAGCCAAGAAAAACAAACAATGAATAAGAAACTTCATATAGCCAAACAATGAGCAGTAGAGGTAATACAAATCCACACTTTTATGAAATTTCCACAGGTTTGTAGCACTGTGCATATTAATGGATTTTAAGCAATTTCATTTCCTCCCTCCCCCTGTCCAGTGTTGAGCCAAGAGCCTTCCCGCTTCACTTAGGGAATCAAGTCAAAGCTGGTCTGTAGAGTCAAAACAAACTGGATTACCAACTAAGGGATCTGCTTCCCACATTTATCTTAATGGAATGTTAATATGATAGCTTGTATGTGACTACCTCAATATTAATACACTAGACAAAATACAAACCAGCTTGATCTATTGAATTATCTGTCCAAAGGACAATAGACACTTCTCAAGCTTAGATTTTTCAGTAGATCCTAAACTTTATTTTAAAAAGCATCAACCATCACCTGCTGGAAGGATTGTTTGGCTGTTCCAGGATTCAATACAGGAGTACAAATTACTTCCTATGTCTTCTGCTACAGATCTAAAAAGTATAAGCAACTGAAGGAAATTATAGATAACCCAGAACAAGTGATCATCTATGCGAGCCTTCAGAAGGGCAAGTTCTTTTAAGAATGAGTCATCCCCTGTGGAGTAACTTAATTTCTATTGACACTTACAGGCAAAATTAGATTGAAAGTGATTTTGTCTGTCTAACAATTTTGTTTTTTCTACTAGATACCTAGTACCCATAGAAATCTGTCCTGCTCCACTAAAGGGAAGGACAGAGGCACTGTACCGAAGCCAGCAAATATCATCTTTGCAGCCAATGTAGACCTCAGTGCATCTTAAACTATTAGAACCAAAAATAACATGTAACAAGTGTAAGACCATCTACTACTCTCATAATACACTACTGCCTCCAGCAGTCTAGCTGTGAAGATCCTTTACAGCCATTACCTGGACATTTCACTTGCAGCCTATATTCCCTTTAAAATATTCTAACATTAGCCAAGCTGAATGCTAATAATCATATGAAACCCAATGGAAATAAGGAAATTGAAAATTGCTACATTAGAATTTTCTGTTTCTACAATAAGAAGGAGGAAGGGGAAAAAACAATATGGCAAAACAACCTCTTGTTTTTAAGCCAAAGACACCATTTTAAAGCAGAAATTACTTCTAATACCACTGACAGCCTCAACTTGGCTGACAGCAGGAAAACTTACATACATTTTGAGTGAAGACATGAACTGAGTGAAAGAAAGTGTACAGTATCTGAGCAGGAGGTATATCTGTCGTGGTCTGTATTGATGTGTTGTTTACTGTGCTCTTCCATAAAACAGACCTAACTGGATAAAGAGGGCTTGTGCTTCTTGTCCCACAACAAGCAGTTGACGAGAACAAGCACAACCCAACTCTACACTCTTCAGCAATATTCTCACCGCTTTGCTGTAATACAGGATAGGATTTCACAAAAATTGGTCTAACTAGGAGTGAACAAATCAGCCAATTGCATAGTGGTCAAATTTGTTACCACAGGCATTAACTGCAGTCCTACTTATTTATGAGAAACAGGCTTCCCAGGTAAAGCCCTAACAATCCAAGCTCACTCCTCCTGCAGCATTCGATCACCCACGTTGTTAGAGCAGCAAGGCAGACACCATGAGTTCCTGTCCAGCCACCACCTCCATTTCTCATAATCATATTATCTTCTGTGTGACACTGGAAAAAGGCTGTATTCTGAAACCTATCAACAACATCGTGGAAGGCAAAAGGAATTCCAGCTCCTTTTCCTTTCTCAGATCTACTTTTCTTCCTTTTCAGGAGAGAAACCAGGCTTTCCAAGCTGCTAGTACACACATCAAGTTGCTAAAAACCAGCCAACACTCTCACCAACTATAGTGATCAGTGATGTAACTGCCATCCATGACGGTCTGGGGTGTTGTTTTTGGTTGGTTTGTTTGTTTTTTTTCCTCCAACAGAAAACCTTTGGAGCCCATAAAAGTAGAAGAGATGTAGGGCAAAGGCCAAGCAACTTCCAAGAAAAGTTATGAATGGAACTATGCTACAAAGCCTCCTTTCCTTTCCACTCCTTGTACCTGCTGGTGATCAGGAAAAAATCTTTCAAATGTTGTAGAAACTGATCCATTATCTTTTGTGGGTTTCTTAAAATATTCTAAAACCAGAACTGAATGCCATACTAAGATTGCAGTTTTATTTCATCTCAGAGAGCACAAAACACTCTCTGTACATATACACAGCAACTCACTTCTTTCCTGAAACAAAGTTTTCATTGATCCTTTGCCACAGACTCAATTATTGTTTCTAATCATGATCAACGTTTATTTAAGGTATTGTGGACTGTAAACAATGTAAACAATAAAAGCATCTGTCCATGTTGACATGAATGTCATTGGCAGGTTAGATACCTACACCAACTGCTCCCAAGAGGTTCTTTTTAAATTCGGAAAGCCCAAAGTAAATTTAAATTACAATTTACAGAATAATCTTTAAATCAGCCACCTTTTGAGGTAGTGTTATCTTGAATAGATAAAAATCAGAATCTGTCAATTCAATCCCAGGAAATTCTTCATCGTTTTAAAACATAATCCTAAAGACACTTTTTTTTTTAAAAGTTTCTTTCTTTTTTTAATGCAGTGGATTCGGTAAAATTCCTGGTCCTGCTTGCATCCATGGGAAAAAATAATCCTCCTCTTGTAATGTGGCAGTTATAGATACATACGTAAAAAGAGCAGAAATCAAGACATTTTAAGACAACATTTAAAAAGATAAAAAGAAAAAAGGCCCTTGACTATGGGATACTTAGAGGATTTCAAGTCATGTTTTCCATAGCCTCACTGTAAAAATAAGCGACCTTTTCTTTCTCCTCCTCCCCACCCCAAACTACGAGGAAAACAGTCACCAAATGCACTCAGCTAGCCTCAAAGTCACACGTGCTCCATTGCAGATCTTGCTTTCAATGTCTCTTTTGTTTGATGGCTGGTGTTTCAACATCCTCAACTTGGAACAGAAAAAGGTCAGAGCAAGTCTTCTGGCATTCACAGACCTGCACCAGGCCCCGCCAAGAGAAGATTGATGCCATAGTACATTTCCCCCAGTCAAGAGAAGCGGAGCTCTGAATCTGAGACCAACTATGTTTGTCAGAGGGATCCTTCTCCCAAAGGTGTTTAGCTTTGCTGTATTCCTCTGTGAAACTTTTCTGCTGGTGCTGGTAACACTTTTGAGTTACCCCTGTGCCACGTTACTGCTTCAGTATCACAACCTGAACAGGTTACCACCAGTAAGATGTTTTATCTCTATTCCAGTACAGAACTTTTGTTTTTTTCTTCCCCTCCTGTTCTTGCTTCACCTCTTGGTTACCCCCGGTGCCCTCACGCCTGACTGCTGCCCTGGCTCCCCTGCCTGGGGAGGAGAGGCTGCACCATTAACCTTCCAATGTGCAAGGCCAAGGTCCGTTCCACAGATAGAGAAGCTGTTGCTAAAGATTCCTTAAAACCTCTGGCACTTCAAGGCAATTGGAACTACTCAACCAGACCTGGGAGCCAAAGCTTCACCACAGCATTAATGGGCTTTTGCCCTTTTAAATTTTATAAGCCTGTCTCCTTTCTGATGCGCACAGTTTTATTCAGAGCCCTAAATGGCCATTTCATATTTAAAAGAAAGCTTGCATAGGTAGCACCCTAAAACTACCCCAGGTCATTCATCTCCCCAGCACTCCTACTGTCTCTTAGGAAACCTTTGATAGAGCATTTGTTCAGGCTGCCAAGTTAAATCCTCTTCTCTCGTGTCAATGCATTGAAAAAAGCAGCCAGAACACCAGCTTCACTCAGGCCTGCTGAAGTAAATGGAGAAAACCAATTCCTCTGGCACTACAGAGCCATTAAGCCGTTTGCAGATTATTAACTGAAGCACAAAAACACACACGGCGCACGATCGGACGACAGCGCATAGCTGTGCCTTAAGTTCGCTTCGGTCTCGATAAACTGACGATACGGCCGCGATTTGCACCAGCCCGTGCAGCTGCCGGGGCTGGTGAGCGGGACCCCGGCGATCCCAGACAAAAGCGGCTTGGCCGCGGTGCGGGGTCACGCTGCCACCGCCGGGCAGGTTCCACCTTTAGCACAGACAGGGGCTGCACTTGGAGGGGCACCCCCGAGGCGCCGCCCCGTGTCCCTCATCGCAGCCTCCGAGGCGGCACCGAAATTAAACTTTACACGTGCAAAACAAAGTTTACAGTCTAAAACCCCGATTATAGTAACAACTTCCTCCCCCCGTCTCAGGCTGCCGTACTCCTTCCCCGCTACCGCGCCAGCCCAGAGTGCTATCCTGAGCGGCGGGGCGGGGGGGGGGGCAAGAGCGTGGCTGGATGGCTCCTATTTTTATGTTTACATTCCTGAAGTGTCTTTTAACTGGCTGCCATTCCCCCTCTCCCCGCGAGCAGCTCCGCCGGCCGCCCCTGGAAGCGGCTCCCCCGCTCCCCTCGCACAAAGGCGGGCGAGAGGCGGCCGGGTCGGGTCGGGTCGGGCCGGGCACCCCCAGCCCTCTGCCCCCGCGCCCCCTCCCCTCCGCCCGGCAGCTTCCTGGACAGATGCACCGGGGGGAGGGAGGGAGGGAGACAGAGAGAGCGAGAGGGAGGGGGGCTGCTCCTTCCTCCTGCCTGGTGAGAGAGGCCCCGGTCCCAACTGGCTCTCAAAACCCAGACACAAGGAATTTGCACCCAGGCAAGCTTCCCGGAGCCCGGAGAACAGACGAAAGCCTCCCCACGCGTCTCCCCAGCCCCGCACGGGCGGCCGGGCACGCACACACAGCCGGCCGGGCGCGCACGCCCCGAGCCGCAGCCCCGGCCCCGCCGCGGGGCTCCAGCCCGCCCCGACGGCGCTCGCCCCGGCCGGGGGCAGCCGCCGCCCCGGCCCCCGCAGCCCCCTTTGTGCTTGCGGCGGCTCCGACGCCCGCCCGCCTCACGCCGCGGCCGCTCCAAGTTCGCTCCGGGCCGGGTCCCCCCGCGACCCCGCGGCCGGCCCGGGAAGGGCACTGCCCGGGTAGAGCCGCTTCCCCGCCGCCGGGCCCGGCTCCGCGGCTCCCCGCCCGCCCTCGCCCCGCGCCCTCGGTGGGGACAGCCTGCCCCTTTAAGAAGTCTCCGCACATTTTCTCCCCTTGCAGAATAAATATGTATTATTTTTTTTTCCCTCCCTGTACACCTATTTCCCCAGCGTGGCCGCTCCATTGTTTCTGCTCCGCCGAGACGCAACCCCTGCCCGGCCGCGAACGGGGAGGTGCGAGCAGGGAGCGCAAATAGACGCGAAACTTACCTACGGATTGCAAGGCAGCCTTGCAGCAGCAAAATAATAAGGAAGAAGGCAGGCAAAATCCTCTCTCCCCAACTGATTTGCAGCTCTACTTGGGTATTTTTAAATATATAATTTTGTTTATTCCCTTCCTTTCTTCCTTCTCCCCCCGCTTTCTTTTTTCTTCCTTCCCCCCCCCTTTTTTTTTCCCCTTGCCCACAGACAGTGAAAAGGAGCTCAATGTTAGTGGGTGAGTAAGTGAATCAACTAGCAGAGAGCACAGCAAGTTGAAGTGTCAAATTACATTGGCTATTCTATTACCAAAGGGCCATGCTTTGTGGCTGCTGGCAAAATCTGTCCCAGATTCCTATCTGAAAGGGAGCTGCCTCCTACAGGGATGTTCTTCCCTTCGCCCTCTCCCTTTCCGTCTCCCCCCGCATCACACACACACACACACACTCCCCAAATCACACAAAGTTAAAAATCTTAGATGCGAGTTAAAATACAAATATTGTCTTACAGTGTATTTTAAGGCGGGGATTCTCGTTTTAGTCTTCCTGAATACCAGGCACTTGGAAACCCTTCCACTCTGGAAACTGAAAGCTGGAGAGTATCTACACTCCCTTCGGTGTTTTTGTATTGTTAAATAGGGGAAAACCACCTTGGACCCAACTCACACTCTCTCAAGCATGAGGTGCCTCTGTCTCTGTCGTCTTCACGAGAGAATTTTTACGGGCATGGAAGGAACTACCGGGCGGGCAGGGGGATTACACGGGAACGCCGAAAGATCCCGCTGCTCCGTCTACTGCGCTGTAGACATCCCACCACCACCCCCTCCATTTATTGCCACCACCACCGCCACCCTCAGGGCCGCTGTTATTTTCAGAGCCCGGAGCTCCCGCCACCCAGGTAGGAGCGGGGTTCTCCCGGGGGTCCCCGCTCCGCCGGGGAAGCCGGGTAGGCGGCGGTGCCTGGCGGGGCGGGCCGGGGAGGCGGCCCCGCCGGACGGGGGGCGGTCAGGGGCCGGGGCCCCCCCGCCGCCCGGAGCGCGGCCCCCGGCGCTAACAATAGGGCGTGTTTTTCTGCTGTTTTTTCTTCTCCTGTGCTCCTCAGGAAATCCAGCCCGATTTCCAGGGAGAAAATAAGAAGGAACCGTCCCTGTCTGACAAGCACCAATCTGCTAAAAAACATCTCCCTCGACTTCTCTTCCCCTTGATAAAACACTTCCAGGACAATCAATATTTTATGATGAGTTGTTAATAAGCCTAATATATTCATCCGTGCTCCAACGGGGCTTGTTAGATTATGCAATTAAGATAAGCAATTTAAACAGCACTGTGTAGCTCCTCGCTGGTCACATTCGTCTTGTTGTTGGAGGAGGAGAACGATCGGGACTGTAAAGGGATGTCGGATCGCCTGGGGAGGGGGGAGGATTGCCTTTTTTTTTTCCTCCTCTTTTTTTTTTTTTTTTTTTTCGTGCAGCCGGAACCGAGCGCTACCGGGGCTCTCCCCGCCCGTAACCCCGCGGGGCTACCCCGCTCCGCCGCCCATGGACGCGCTGCTTTGCGCGGGGCCGGCGGCTGCGGGGCTGCACCGCCCGCCCACCCTCCGAGGGCAGTGCCCCCGGGGTGGCCCCCGCCCCGCTCATTTACGCCTCCCTGGCTTCCCCAGAAGAAAAAAGAAACCCTCTTCCTGCCGCTCTCCCTGTGCCTCCAGCCGCCCCCCGCTCGCCTCGGGGCGCCGGGGGGGCCGTGCGGACGCTGCGCGGAGGCAGAGCGGCGGCCGCCCCTCCCCGGCCCCGCCGCGGCTGCGGGTGGGGGAAGCTCCGGGCGGGCGGCGCGGCCCCCTCCCGGCCCCGGGCAGCCGGCGGCGCGGCACGTCCCGCCGCTCCGGCGCGGCTCCGGCTCCGCGTTTTGCGAGCGGCCGCGGTGTCAGCCGGGGAGCGCCGAATAACAAAGGCAAGTTTGAGAGCAGCCGCCGCCGCACAGGCTGCGGTGACGTCAGGGAACAATGCCGCTGCCAACCCTCCCGCCCGCCTCCCCTTAAAGGCGCACCGGGCGCTGCCGGGGGCCCCGCCGCCGGACAAGGGGATAGAGACAGGGGAGGGGGCGCCTGTGCTGGGCCCGCACCCGCCCGCGGGTCCCTCTGGCACTGCCCGCCCGCACGGGGAGCGGAGCCGATGCTCCGCGTCACGGCTCCTTCCCTCCCGCGGCCTCCGCCGCCCTGATCGCTGCCCTCAGCTGCCCGGAAGACGCGGCGGCCGCTCGGGCGGGAGCGCTCGGGCCGGGCCGGGCCCCCCGTCCCCGCGGCTGTGCGGGGCAGGGCGGGCCGGCGGCGCGGCCTAAGAGCCCGCTCCCCTGTCCGCACGGCGAGCCCTGTTATCCGTCAAAGGAGTGTTTTGCCAAAGGTCCGGGCCCTAAGAGGCCCAGGGGGCCAGGACCTGAGCGCTTCCAACGCGTTCGGCCCCTGCTCCAGCGGTGACCCCTCGCCTCTCCCTTGCGCCCTCCTGCCAGAGCCACACCAACCCCCGTGATTGCAACCTGCAGTCCACTGACTTCAACAGCACATCCTGTCTAGTCAGTGAAGCCCATTTCACTCCTGCACAGCATTTGATGTCCATTATTAAAAGAGGCACAGAATAAAACCAGCCTTTTAGGTAACCAACAATGGCACTGTAGCAATATACTCATCTCCTGATAATCATACAGGTGTCAGAGTATCATACCTTAATAGTAAATTAATTTGCAATTAATATATTTTTAAGGCATCACCTTGGTAAGGTGTCAAAACTTTTGTCTTGGACACAGGCAAAGTCAAACAGTAGGTTTGATTGCTAGAACCTTCTTGCAGAAATAGAGGAATAAAAAATTAAACCTATCTTTGCGCAGAACAGCAGTTACAAAGTCATAGCCTGTCCACTGTATTTAAGCATAATTTCCACTGATACCATCCAGGCAGAAAGCAGATTGGTAAAAACACATTTACTTTTTCAAAATTTTTGTAGGTTTTTTGCAGACTACATTCCACATCTGCACATCATGCAGGATTTACCAGCTACATCACCCTGCCTTCTTTCAGAAACCGAGTCACCTGATCCGTACAGTACATGGCTAGGAAAATAAAGGTCTTGCAGGAAATAAGTGTGGTGATTTAGCAGATGCCATTGTGCCCTCTGAACCTGCCTCTTCTAAATCGGGGTTTGCCACACACTGTTCAGAGGCACCCAAGGGGTTGGAGGTGATACCAGTTCACAGGGGATGCGCAAATGCAGCCTTTGGCACTTGCAGCCATTCAAGCTCAGACAGCATTGCAGTGACAGCATGTGTTAACTGGTGTCATGGCCAGATCCCAACTGCTACACCTGCCCACACAGAGCACTTCACCTTCTCAGTCCCTGGAGACATTCCCCATTTCCTGCATTAGTCACCCACAAGGTTTTGGCCCAAAAGTGGTTGCAGCAGTCAGTTTATCTAGTGTATTTACCAGTTTGTTTGTAAATTAAGTTCCCTGAAGATTAGGAGGGCCTTAGTTTTCTCTGATCTGTGCTGATATGATTCAGGAATTTAGAAAGGTGCCACTAATGCATGTTGATGTACTTTTTTTCAGCCAAAGGCTGGACTAATTCACTACAAAGAACTTTTATAGCTGCTCTAATTCACTGCCAATTGCCTGCTGTGGCATAAAGGGTGGACTGGCCACTTGGACTGAAAAAAAGAGCTAGGAGTTTACATGTATGGCAGGACTGGCTTAGGGTATTCAATTTTGTCCCAAGAACAACCTTCCAAACAAAGCCCTCAATTAGGCCGATCAGCCTAATTTTCCAACGCCATTGCAATGTCAGAGCAAAGTAAAAACAGTATTTACAAAACGACCAAGGATTGGGCCCTTTTTGTTTGTTCTAAGAGACCAGGCTGCTCTTTGTGCTCTTGACAATTCTGAGATGAAGAGTTCTTGGAACAGCTTTACAACAGAGGCTGCACAAGGTTCAGTGCCTGATCTCGAATCCTGGCTTAACAGTGTTCTGCTGCTGCAGTAGCAAAGCTGTCAGCAAGCAGGCAGACAGACAGTTATCCACATTATTCCACGCTCTGTGGTGGGCCTGTCCACAAGGGATTAGACCAAATCTGCTAACCTCATTTCTGTTATATAACCTAAGACAGATCTGAACTCTTTTCTCCAGAGGATTGTATGTTAAACCAGAATATCACCTCCCCCTAACCCTCTTCAGCTGTAGCTCAAATTAGGTTTTGCTGCTATCATAACTCATACTGTACCATAATGAAAATGGAATTGATTGAGATGGCATGTAGACATTGTGTCTAGACATACCCAGGTTACTTCTACACTAGCTTTATCAGGTAACTGCTATCAGTGCAGCTTTTGCAGCGTAGGATTTAGTGCAGACCATGGAGGCCAAAGGGAGGGAGCAAGTGCTTAGATCGCAAGTCCACACTGAGCTGTTGGGTTCTACAGCCATTAGTAACTAAGCTGCCTAGTTTAAGGGCTAATTCAAGTAAACCCAATATGGTCTGCAGATGTACAATATGCACAAAAGATTGCCTGTGATCACTGCTGACTTCATAGCGGGGTCTGACATCAGTATTGCTTTCTGGTAGCTGTTTGCTGCAGTCACACCCGTGGCGCCACACCACCTGATGCTCCCCAGGTACACACATTTAAGAATCTTTTGAGCCCTCATGGAACTATTCATCCATCAACACAAATCTCTGATGTGCCCTTCTGTCATAACTCACAGGCTTAGCTCAAGCAAATGCTTACTCAGATCAATAGCTGTGCTGAAGTTTAGCTAATACTACCTCAAAATAGGGGAGAACAAGTCTTTTTCTGACATAACAACAGCGAAGGATGCCAGGAATAATACTACTGGATACACTTAAATTACACCTGTGTGAAAATGAGATTAAGTTTCAGTGAGGCAGCAGCCAGGCTATATATATATTACATTGCACACAGTGACAAATTGATACAGTTTATTGAGGACTATGTCCGTTTTTATCCTTTCCTTAATAGTATGGGAAAGAAAACAAGGTTTATTTGGATTCTTAAAGTAAGAATGAAATTGCTATGCAAAGACATTAAGGAAATTTGCAGTTATGCAACTGGAGTCCTAGAGGAAAAAATAAACAATTTTACTGAGAAAAACAAATGGAAAACAATTACAAGACATGAAGAGGGAAGTAGCTGGAGGTTTGGGCTTTTTCTTTTTTCTCTCCCCTTTTCCTTTTGAGGTCTGAAAACATCTGCATGTTGTCTTAAACTTCATGCTTCTTTGGTCCTCCTCAACCTATACTGCCTGAGTCACATAGTCATTTGTGACTAAAATGAGGGACTGGATTCCTCCAAAGGAGCTTCCATGTGACAGACGAGACAAGGAGCATCATCGAGACATTCTTTAGTCACTAAGGATACACATCTTGTCTTTTCTGGGAATTTACAGTGACAAATCCTTTTTACAGTGATTCTTTCTGAACCAAGCTGCTACTTCTGCAAATTGTTTTCTGTACTCAAAAGTCCAAAACTCTTCTTTGGGGTGCCACAGTAAGGCTACATAGACACTCAACAAGCCTCTAGTCTTGCAAACACAAGACCCAAGTAACTCTGAATGTTGAGTAACTTTGCACCCATGCCTCAGTTGTGCATGGGGTATCTGCTGAGAAGGATCAAAGCTATAGCTTACAGCATTGTCCTCAGCTTTCACGTGCACACTATCCTGGATTAAACAAGGTGATTTGAGTACTTTGACAAAGAGAATAAAACCTTTTAAACTTATGTAAGAAGATATCACTGAAATCCAGGATGTATGCCTTCAAGAGTCAAGGATACAGCTTAAAAACCAAAAATGAGCTGAAAGGATAGGAAGAGAAAGCATGCCACGTATAAACGTAACTATGCAAGCTGAGGAAACGCAACATTGTAAACATGCTATTTATATAGCTCCAAAAGGATACTTTGATGGGGGCATAAACATTAGGTACTGCAGAGTGCAGAATCTTGTCTTTTAATATAAAGACTGCCCTGTTAGAGACAAATTCAAGTCCAAATTCAAGAACCGAGCACATCTCAGCTTTGAGAAATCTCAGATCCAAATTTGGTCTGGGATGATGTCACTTGACTCATGCAAACCTTGCCCATAAAGCAAATAATTTCTAGGCATTGCAACTGAGATTGGTAAATAGGGACTGCAGTCACTTCTGTTGTTATTAAATGCTATTCAAGCTACACTGTTACAATTTCAGGAGGAAAAGTGAAAAAGAAAACAAAACTTTATCCAAGTTTAAACTCAGGGAACATATTGAGGCAGACTATAATTAGCAAAGCTGGAAGATGGTCGGAGTGAAAGGTGCAACACCATCCTCTTACAAAAAAAAAATACCCAAGGATTTTGAGTGACCACAGACATCAGGACCTCATTTTTAATCCAGTCCAAATAATGCAATTGAATAACCTTATGTAAAGTAAGCCCCTCCCCACCACAGACATGCCTATAGCTACCTTGAGAGCGCTTCACTTGGTATGTCAACGGGTGTTCGTGGTGTGGATTCCCATTTCATACATGGCAGAGCAAATACTACTCTGTTTTTCTATCATTTGACTACCTGCTGCCACATTTTGTCAGTAAACAGATCTACTTTTAGCCTCACTGAATTTTAATGGCAAAAGGCAGTGAGATTTAAAGAACAACAACTGTAACCATGTGTAGAGCATGAATGCTGCAGTCTAAGTCCTATTTCTGTTTCTCCCCTTGTCTTCAGTTTTTATCTGATGCAGCCAGGAGATGGAAATGACAAATGACACTAGGACCAAGTGGAAAACTCTTAGGTTGAACTCTGGTCTGAGTTTATGTGAGAGGTTTTAGTCTAAACTAGCCAGCCTGGCAATGTGAAAGGAGAGCAAAAAAACAGTAAAATGTTATTCTCAGGACAGTGAGGACTGCTTCATATCAGACAGAGCTTGCCAGGACACTACAACGCTAACACAGCTAATCACAGTAAATAAAATGTAGCCTTAAACACACTTAGGACTAGATTCTCAATGGGTCCTCCCATTTAGCATGCAGCGTAATTTATTTTTTTCCTAACCAACTGTATTTAGTACCACAAGGGATGGTTAATACAATTTTGAAAAAAGGAAAAATAAATTCATAAAATATGAATAAATAGCCATAAGTTGCTTACACAAATAAACATTCTGGGGCATGGGATTTTATTCAGTAATTGCCATATTGGTCATAAAACATGCCTGAGAGCCCAAAGTATTACTTTATTGCATTTAGCAGCAACAATTAGCCTCTCCATTTTTCACTGCTCTAACAAACAGTATGGTTTTCTACTCTCTGTGAAGAGGTAAAAAAAAAACAACAAACAAAACCAAACCGAAACCCAGTCTCTTCTGTGTGACTATACTCTCCAGAGGCATATGTGCAAGTGGCACAAAAGACCATCAAGGCTTGATCTGTGAGCCATGAAGTGTAGGAAACAAAACCAAGAAAAAGAAAAAAAAGGCAGCAGATTATTTTCCTTGCTATTCCAGGGGACTACATAGGGCAGGAGGAGTAGTGAAGAATTTCATAATAAGGCTCTCTTGCAAAAGTACCACAGGCAACAAATTCCTTACAGCTGAATTGGAGAATAAGGGCAAAACTGAAGACAACGGGAAGAGGTGTGGTCCCTAATGCATCATTTGCTGTATTTTATTGTACGTGAGCCAAGAGAAGTACAAGGCCACTGAAATTCCTAGAGTACAGAAAAGCCCAGAGAACTATGAAATTAGCAGGCTTCCTAATGCTTGGGATATTTATGTTAAATACTTTCCGAAATAAAGGAAGCATATGTTTTGCAAGAAAAAGCTTAAACTCCCCTCATCTTAATTCAAAGATTAATTAAGATAAATAATATAATTAAGTAATTTGGAAACACTTTTTTTCCCCAGTAGTAGACATTCAACTTGACATGGCAGCCAAGGGGCGTGTCATGAGGACTCCAATCATGCTGACACTTGTAACTGGAGGAAGAGTGCAGATGTGATAGAAATTTGGAAATTCTATTCAGGTGAACTACAGATGTGGTAGAGCATATATGAGATCGAGAATGTAAATACTGATGCAGCACAGCTACCTCACAATTTGGATAATTAACCCATAGGTAATCAAAAATTGTCAGCATTGTGCTAATTGCAGAAGCTCTGGCATCCTGGAAACATTGCTGGAAGTATGTCTTGTATTTTCATTTCGCTAGAACTCTAATTTGGACAGCTTATTGACCTACTTTCTGTATGTCACTGCTTTCAGCATGTTAACCCCCCCCCCCCCCCCCTTACCCAAACACTCACGGCTATTTCAAATAAGTGCAAGAAAAAGAAAGACGATAGTGCAGATGTTGTTTGTGCATACAATCAGTGCATCCTCCCCCACTAAAGTTTAATAAGGATTGTTAGTACATCATTGTAGCTGGTAATTGTGTAGGTACACATGGTAATTGCATGTATTTGCACTAATTATGTAAATGCACAATAATTAAAGCTCCAGGGTTTTCATGGTAAATTTTTAAGACACTCATGGATTTGTCATGGCAAAAGTGTCAGTCATGTAACCTAGTGGGAAAGGAGAAGAGGAGAAAGCTCAGGAGAACATGCTTCTTAGGTAAAATAAAGATATTTGTATATAAATAAGTGGATAGAGGACACTACTTTATCATCAAACACAGCTGTCATGGCCAGGCACAGTTTCTTTCAGAGTCTTTTATCGACTTGAAAAAAAATCCAGAAAAAAACCAAAACACGTGGAGATTTTCGTAGTAGGTTAAAACTAAAGATCAAGTACTACCCCACTTTCTCCACATAATGTCCCAGCTTTTCCCATTTAGCCAGTAAAAGGGCAGGAGAAGTGAATTTGTGCTCTCTTTTTACTATTGTGATCACTTGCTGATATTAACAGTTTGCTCCATCTCCCAGAGGCCTTATCACACTCCACTGAACACGTCAGTGAAAATATCCTGACACTGCTTGGATTCGGATCGATCTCCCAGCACGGTGTGCTGCCTTAGTGCAGGAGTCACACACTGGACATTCAAGTTGCTTTTGTTTTGAGGTTTTCCCACTTTTCTACCCTCTCCTAAGACTCCAGCCATTCCCCTCACCCTCAAGTCTTCAGATGCAAACTTGCAGGTTTCCTCTGAGAAACACTGCAATCGCTTTGCTGGCGCACTAGGAAGGAGATGCCCATCCCTACCCACCACCCTATCCTGCAGCTCCTGGCTGAGCATGCCACAGTGCAGCTGCTCACCAGAGCCTTTGCTACCATGCCCCATGGACCTTTAGGGTCTAGGAAAATTAACTACACCATTAACAACTTCAGGCACATGAAGGAAATGCAGCTTTGGAAACACACAATATATATCTCCTCCCAAACCAACAAACAGGGACATGCATAGTCCAGCTGTTTAGCTGTTTTTAATCACCTCTGACAGCAAACCCGTGCAGCTCCCTAGAACAATCCCATTATCCTTATGCCAGGACCACAAGGGGTTGTTCAAGAAGCACGGCAAGGTAACATAAGGTGCTATGAATTCAGAGCACTACTAAGCATTCCACACTAAAAAGCCTTCCCTTTCAAACCACAGTGTTTGAAATTTTAATCACTTAAGCCAAGTGACTAATTTTTTTAGCCATTAAAAGGTGTCTGCATTCATAAGACTTAGACCACTTAGAAAGCATCAATCTGATTCCACTTAATGCAGAAATACTCTGTACATCATTCCCCCCTTTGATTTTGAGTGTGCTTGTTTGTTCCCACAGCACAGCAGCAGTCTTACTGGGTCATACACAGCTGCCCATTGTCATGGACATCTCAGCAGAGAATCAACACAAGTCTTAAGCTACCAAGACCTAATAGTTTAAGCCAAGACACAAAAGAGAGCTTCCTCAGGATCTGCAACAAAACTTTGAGATTTATAGGACTCTCTTTTTGCTACTTATTTAAATCTAACACATATACATGGGTCAAAAATTCTATGTTCATAGCTCCTTACCTCTACTGTACCCTAGCACAACACAAGCTACACTCCTTACCTGTAGGACTGAGGACAGGCCACCGGGGTAACAGAAGATTCAGATCCATCTCCTACAACCTTGAGACTCCTGTAGAGCTGCACTACAAACCTCCAAACCTTCCCCTAAGGCTCCCTGGGGTGTACCCAGCTGCTAATTTCAGGCGGGTTTTTAGTACAGCTGTTTCAAATTGGCTCCTAGGCCACAGCTGAGGGCAATAATGAGTTCTCTCTTTAATACTTCCTGGTCTGGAGGAGTTGTCAGGAACCCAGTTGTTTTTTTAAAATCTTATTTTTGAATGTGCAATCTGCCAATTGTTCTCTGTCTTAGAAACAAAACAAAAGACAACCTAAGGCAAACAACCCCTTCTCCCTGCAAATGTCCTAATCCCTACTTCTAAGAATAGGACTAATAAATATTTCAGCACTTACTCAAAACATAACAGAAACATAACAGAAAGAAATTACTAGAACTACACTTGAACCAAAAAGCATATTTTTCCCAATACTCTAAACAAGTTTCATGTGATTCAGGTGCTTTTTTTTTTTTAATGTGGTTTTGAAGATACTCTTTTAAAGCTAAAATTAAAGCATAAATATAGCTATGTGATAAAAAATTGATCAAATCCAATAAAAATTATTTTAAAAAGAGATTTTACTTGGTGGGGTTTAATTCCAAAAGGGAAGACATTAGGGACAAAGTATTTTCAACTTTGATTCTAACAATAGACATTTTAAAGGTTTTTATTTCCTATATTAATAAAAATTCCTATACTTGTTAGGGATTAAAGAAGGTAAGGTGTCATTTTAAAATTTTCAATTTGCATTTTTTTTAATTACTCTGTAGGAGTACAGAGATTTAACACAAATGCAATCTTCCTGAGAAAAGAGAAGCATTGCTAAAACAGTGATCTGTTGTATTAATTTCCCTTAATTTTTCAGTAAATTCAACTCTTCTTCAGATAATGGATAGTAGATGTCTAAAACCATGGAATATGGGGTTTGAGGGCATGAATGGAAAGCAGATGAGGTGGGTTACAGCTGGAGCACATTTCCTGTTTGTCTGTAGGGAATTTATTTCAGCTTGTCTTTGTTGTACAGCAGCACTGGGAGGCTAAGTTAGAGCTTTAACTTGTGCTAATGCAGGACCAAAGGTCTTTCGGATGTTTATGTCTAGTGGCAACTTGTATGATAAACACTTGCTTCCAGCAAAAGGACTACCCAAGCTGAGTGAGCCTGCAATCCAGTAAGGTCCCCCTTGGACCTGATGCTGCCCAAATACATTTGCATAGACAGGAAAAACCTAATACCTCTGTTTGAGGAAGATTTACATGTCACAAGGAGACAAATTAATTTTCCTGGGCCCTAGGGATTTTTTTAAAGACCTAGTGAATTGAAGGCATTTATGATATCTGCTAATATTATCCATAATATCCTTTTATATATCTCATACTTCAGTCGTGAGCCGCAGCATTAGTGATGCCAGGCCTGGTGCAAACCCAGAGCTCTTCTCTTCACATTGCCTACATATCACTATTGCTTTCCCACTGTGTTTCAAAGATCTTTTTGCCAGTGAGATCAGTACCAGCATCAGAATTTCACAGGTGGGAAAACCGTATAATCAAAAAGCGAAATGACTCAAAAGATGAAATGGCCACAGTCACTTAAAGACTAACAGAAGAAGGCAATGTAGATATTTTAGTGCTAGTCCCGCTCAACCTTTACTGCTCCAGTGCAAGCACCTTCTTTTGTGAAGTATCTCTTTGGTCAGTGCCAGATTTATGAAAACAGTTTTAGTTAATCAGAATAGCAAAAGCAGTTTGTTGGTACAGCTGGCATTCACATTCCTTAGCAAGAAGACTTGCACTCAACTTGTCTGAAAATCATGTCCACAGTTTCTTGAATTGATGGCTTGGACACAAAAATATATGTGGTTAGCAAAAACATATATTTTGAAACTATACATCTGTGCAATTCTTTTAGCCTGCATGAAAAATATGAATAAACGTTGTTAAATACAAGTAGATCTACTAAATACCCATAAATATATGCATATCAACATACATCACAGGTGGTGGTTGTGAAATGAACTTGTTGCTCTGAGATCCTCACACAAGAAATGCTGACACAGCAGGTTATTCAGCAGGGACTGTTGGAATATACAATAGAAACCATGGCTATTTCAAACCTGTCCACTGTGAAAATGTCCTTTCCTGGACATTTGCAACCCAAACATCCCACAACAGAGGATATTCTTGCATGATGATTTACTCAAAAATTGGTGGTAGAAGCTTGACCAGAACCTCTACCTCAACCTGTTTCTGACAGGGAAACTGCATTGTCAAGTGCCTTGTTCCAACAAGTTGGCAACAGCATCTGCATATTTTAAATCCCTGTGTTGAGTCATCATCATTTAAATGGAACTTAAAGCACCTGAGCGTGTCATCCTTACTAACCTCCTACAAACTCTCTGTGGAGTTTTCCCTTTGCAGGGCAGGTACAGCCCCATAAATTCATCCCTGGCGTGAGCCAAAGCTGGGCAGTTATTTCCTAGTTGCTGTACCACAATATATGGCTACAAAGGGAAGTGAAATACCAGTAGTTTGTTTGCTGTTCTTGTTCTTTTAAAGAAGAATAATAACGCTATCGTTCCAAGCGAAATTACACTTGTTCCACTTTCCCTTGCCCTTGAAAATTTGAAAGCAGAAAAGTAATCATTTAAGCCATTTCTTTAGCTGTGGGGTTTTATTTTATTTAATCTCTCTATATACACATTTTTCCAGTATACACGCTGGAACAGCAGCCATTTGATTTCCTGTTATTGCTAATGATTCTACATTTTTTGTGTGTGTTTTGTTTTAAACAATGGCTCATGCAGCAAGTTTGACTTGAATTAATGGCTTTCTGACTTTTGATGAAATTCTTTTTGTGAATGCTACTTTTTTATATTTCTTTTCTGGAGTTTTTTTTTTCTTCTCTTTTGGGAACTGGCATGCAGCCCCTATCTGCTGAGTAAGGGCCAAAATAGTCCCAAGATGTGGAAGTGACTTGAAGACCACTTCTTACTACATAGACTTCACCTTAAAAATCCTGAAAAGTTCCCAAACCCACCTGGAAGCACACATAGCATAGGTTGTATGGCTGCTCTTATTGGGTTTTGTTTAACTACTGAATAAAACTTGTGGATGGAAGCTAGGAACAAAAGTTACTTTGATTCAGACTCCATAAGCTCATGTGATGGGTATTGCAGAGGTTACCAGTGACACCTTTAACATTATGTTCTACAATGGCTTAGTAGGACTTGAAGATTAGATCAGATCAGTGGAGTACAAGGTACCCTCATCAAAGTCCAGAAATCAAAAGGCATCTTTGCTAAAAGAAATCTTAGTGAGAAGAAAATATGAACTCTTATGCTGCCTGTACTGCTCCATCATTTCCACAGATGAGAGGAATCCCAGGTATGGGCAATCCTTGCTGATGCAGCCCATCTTATCTTCAGTGTTGCCTTCTTGTATGATATTTTAGAATCAGTCCTTGGGGACTGAAAGGAGACTTTGGCCCTACTGAGTGGGTAGGAGACAAGCAGAACAACCATCCACCTCTGTCAAAAATGATGGAGATGGAAAAATGCAAAAAAAAGTGATAAAACAATCCCTTATCCTGATATGGAACATCCATCCTCTCTTGTTTTAAATTGATCTGGAGGAAAGGGTAAAGAGAAGTGACTGATCTTTTCAAATATATGAACAATCTTTTTGCTATTTTATAGGTATGTGGAAGACACATCTTGCCAGAGCTGAATTCATGTAATTCATGTAATATTTAGACACCTGTAGTGAGATTATTTTTCCTGTTTTAATTTGAAGAACCTGTACTTCTCAATCTTTTTTGCTGTTGAGACTACCAAAGAATGTAGCTATTTCTCTGGGGAAAATGTATGCCAGAAAACATTGGGCAGTCTGGCCCAACAGTACTTAAATTTGAAGTATTATAAAACATACATAACAAGACGGCTGTTGCTTTCTTTTCAGGGAAGCTGAACAATGAATCCCACAGGGCATCAATGGGAGCAGAGTCAAACTTCTCTCCATTTCAGTGTTTTCATTCTGCTTTTGTGACATGAAGTTAAGGCCCAAGTTATACAAAATACTCAACAGGGAAACTCATGCAGCCCAATGCCTTCTCTGAGGCACCATTTGCATACAATTTGTTGCAAGATTAGGATCAGAGGCTCTTTTCTCTCTGTCCGTCTCCCTCCTTCTGTCTTATTTTTCTGTTATGTTTTTCTTGGTAGATTTTAAATCAGTGTCTACTCTGTTAGTTGTTGGGCTGCTGAAGATCAGCCATGGAGAGTTTAACTTCAAAGCAAGATTCAGGCTTATAGAAAAAGTGGCAATATTTTACTAGATATGTAAGAACCCATTTCTGCAAGACTGAATTAATCCCTGAATGAGCTAAGAATACAGCAAAGCCATGAGACATTCACAGTGAAAATGTGGTATCCAACTTCATCTGTCCTCCTTCTGCAGGGTAAGATCTACCCCTTTTAAATGGTCTTCTACCATCCACAAGTGGTGCTTGATAGCACAGAGGACGTATTTCTGCTCTCCTGGAACAATGCTGCAAGCGAAAGCTGCCTCTCTGAAGTCAGTGGAGCTGCTTAGAGTCTGTCTACCAAATGGTATATGTCTAGTCTAGCTATACATTTTAGTTTGATGGTAAGATTTCTAGTGCAGAATTTGTTTTCATTCAGAGCAAAAAGAAAAAACAGTTGGCACATTGAAGATTTCTTATGAATATTTGAAAAATCATGCTTGTCATCAAAATATTCAACAGTAATATCAATATTGAAATACTTAGTATATCATAACATTGGAATCAAAAGATTTTGAAATGAGTCAGCATAAAATGTCTTCCTTTTAGCAAAATAAACTATTGAAATAATGCATTTCTGCTCTCTGCCTTTGAAAATGTCATTGAAATAAACATATTCTCACAAAATATTTGGATTTCCCTTTTCAACTGAGAAGTGTATGGTGTATGCTGTCCATCAGGTGAGATGGCTGAAAGAGGTAGAAGGGAAGAAAAAATTGGGCCCTCTGGATTTACACGGGATTAAAAGAGAGCAGCAAGTGCTACATGGTATGTGCTAATAGGTGTTAATTCACATGTATCTGCTTAGATCCATGGGCAGCTCTGAACATTGTGATGTGTCCAATTTCTTTCTGTATGAATAAAGAAGAATATGAATACTTGAAAAGCCAAAGCCTGCTCTGGAGTAGAAAAGCCAGCCCTACTACAAAGAAATTCTTGTGCCTCTTTAATTACCCTTCCTCACCTATAGGTGGAATTTCCACTCCAACAGCTTTCGTAAGGAGCCTGTCAGCCTGGGAGGAGATTTCTGTTTGTCTTTGTACAGCAAACACTGGCTGTGTTGTGCAGCGCCAGTTTCTGATTCTAATGATTTCCTGAATTCATTCTCGTTTGTACCTCAGGGAAGGAAGAAGTGATCCTCTTGAAAATTCAGATAATTGCTTTTATTTGATTTTTATTAAACCTCATTCAAGAATAATATGATGGCTTTTTTTTTTTATTACGTTGTTCATCACTGTGGCATTTTTAAATTTGCTTTGCTAAAAGAAAAGTTTACCAAGTCAAAGATTTAATTCTAGGACTTTTGCTGAGAGAAAACTGGGAGTGCTTTTTGAGGTTTGTTTTGATTTCAAAGGCTTTCCTAATATTGATATCTACCTACTACTATCTTTACTTTCTCTCTTTAATAGCCCAGGCTCCTTCCCCAGCCCCAGCAGCCAGCCCATGCTGTGGTTTGTTGTGTGTGTGTTTGGAGCTGGCAGGGCTGGCATTCCCCTGGCTGTGCCGGGCTGCTGCTGAGGGGAGGAGGAGCAAGGGATGCTCTTTCGCCCCCGCTCTGGCTATCGCATCTCCCAGGCAAAGCTGATACTGGCAGTGGGGAAACAACAGGCTTATCTCCATCGGGAGATAAGTGCAGGGTCAGGCCACAGAGCTGCCGTGGGGGTTATCCCTCCACAAAGCAGGGGGAAAGCCTCCCCCTGTGGTTTTGGCTGAGTCACGGGCTCTGGGATCACCACTTGGTGTTTCTGCCAGAGATCAGGAATGTGTGGCAAGGCTCTGATCCATCCATCCACCCATCCTCATAAATCTCTTCTGTAGCTGATATTAGAGGTATTATTCCCATTGTACACATGGTGTGACTGATGTGGAGAAGTAAATGTTTTGCACTTATGAGAAGTAAAAGTAGCCAAGCAATTAAAATTCAGGACTGACAACTTCATGTTGCTAACAAACACTAAAGAATATGGGTTTGAGAAATTTAATCTATTTACCTCTTTGCTGCTAGTGTGACATCATCCACGATCCATTAACAAGTCACACACAGAACTACTTGATGTGAGGTTTTATGAGAGCTATTATTTTAAGAGTTGGTCAGTTAAAGATAAGTGTTTAGGAACATGAGATTTTCATATACTTTTAGAGCTAGTTTTCCCCCTTTTTCCATTTTATCATAGGAAATAACATCTGAAAACACTGCAAAGACTTTGTAAAAGGCTCTTTTTAATCTCAAAGTTTTTAACAAGAATCCAGTCATCTTAGTTAATCCCTTTAAACCATGTCAATATTTACTTTTAAGTGGAGTTTCAAATACTCGATCAGCTACACTCTCAGTTTAATCAGGACAATTCCCATTGACTGGGAATTACAGCTGAATACTGCTGGGGTTTACCTTGAGTCCTCATAGTTACAACTTGTGATGGCAGTAAGGATGATGGGATGTCTGTTGTTAGCATATGCATCTGTCCATGAATGAATGGGTTCCCCCAGGACTACTTTTAGTCAGCTGCTGGGCTCCTGTCGCATCTGTGATGTTCTGTACCCCCCACAAGGTTTCCAGAAGGGCCCATGGTCATTAAAATAATCAGTGTGGGATTTAAAAAACAGCACGTTCACCCTTGTCTGTTCATCCATATCTTTTGGAAGAAATGTGGCAATTTGGCAGCAGCTTGACCCCTGCTCAGAAGGGTGAGAGAGAGGACCAGTCACAAACCCCATCACCCCGCAGAGGGTTACGTGCCCTGAATGAGAAGCTGGTCCCCATCCAGGGCACAGTTTTGTTACAGAAAGTCTGTAAATACAGACAGGACTTGAACAGCTCTTAGATGATAATGGGCAACTACAGTTGGTTGAGCATAGGTATCTTTGACAGATCTAAAGTTTCTTACTAAGCACTACAGCCACTTCCTGTGGTTATCTGCAACCTATAATTTGTGACAGAAACATATTTTTAATGCTACTGGTACCTAGACCTTTGTTTTCTAATTTTGATGGAGTAACGGCAATAGAGTTTGCACTGCAGGACAGAAGGCAGGCACCATTTCATTATATAGTTACCCTATTGCACCTTCCCTTCCTTGAGGCAAGGGACAGGTTATTTCATACCATGTGGAATAGCTTGCTTTTGCTCTTCTCTCGTAGCAGACGTATTTGGATCAGAGGAGAAGTTGCTTGGTCCAAGATGTGGCTGACATTACATTCCTTAAGTTTTCTGGTCAACGTGTCCTAATTACATCTTCAGAATTAAACTGATCACTGGTTTTGTGGGCAATAAGATATTTTTCTTCCATTTAAAGCTGGCTTTTCCTTTGCTCTTTCTGTAACATGGAACACAGTTGCTCTCACAATTGCTGGGAAGTTTAATTCAGTAAGTCCTCTGTTACTGCAGTGACATATGGTATTCATGGTACCTCTGATTCTCTTCTTGTCTGTCTGTGATACATATTTTTTTTTTAACTATAGCTCTTATTTCTCCTGGGAAACACGAGGAAGCATTCCCTTGGTTGAAGATGGAGAGTCATCATTCTGAGGAACCTTCTGTCATGGGATATCTCTGACACCATTGCAGGGATCACTTTGGATGACTTGGGTGTCCCTTTCCAGTCCCACATCCCCAGATAAGGGAGATGTTTCCTGTCTGGTAATATGGTAATAGAGAAAGACCTTGCCTCACTCTCATGGTCTTCAGTGTGGGGCACCAGAGGGATATAGAGAAGGTGACTGAAATAGTTCAAATCTTCCTGGGCTCCCCAGGATAACTTCTGGCCTAGGACACCGTGTTCCTTGTCATTTTCCTGACTGTCTTACTTGGTCTCACACTGTTTGCACTTAATGTCAGTGAGGCGAACTGAAAATTATAAAGCTATGGCAAAGATCAGAAGGCAGAAAAAAGTGAGTAAATATAAACAATGAAGTGAAAGAATGTGACTGGAGAGCAGCGAGTGCTAAATGCTGTATTTCACAAGAATTTGAGCATGTGCTTCCCTAGGAACCACACACGTCTCTGAAACACAGCTCTAAAGTCTGCAGCTAGTCACCTTTTTCCTTCCAGACTAATGCTCATTTTAGAACACTCAGCTTTTGGCTACTACTGGCTCTAAGCTATTTATTTTCTGAGACACTTTCACATCATGTAATAAATTGCTGGGATATATGGTGCATGCAGAGAACTGCTGGGTACATTTCAACTGAAAAACCAGATTGGATCAATCTCCCTGCATAGATATATTTCTTTTTCGGGGGGGGGGAAGGAAAAAAAGCTATAGATGATTTTGTTGGGGAGTTTTCCCCATAGAGAGGAAAAACAAAGTGCTAAAACTCTCTCTTTGCTTTTTGTTTCCTTTCTGGTAGATTTTTGCTTAAATGAAATCTTTTCAGAATTATTTTATGCTGAAATAATTTTAAAGTAGAGCTGGAATTTAATTAAATCAGAAAAGAAAGAAACCTTTTCTCATTGCTTCCTCATGATGCTCGAGATTTTTCATATTATGGTGATGCAGTGTTTTGAGTAGTTGAGTCACCCCATAGAGTGACTCTGGAACCCCCATCCACTGTCACAGTTGTGGCAGTTTCTTCCATATTGAGAACTTTTCTATGTTCTAGCTGCTTTGCAGTATAAATGGGCAATGGCACTGCTTCTTTGCTTGGTCTCTCTGGAATCACTCAAAAATAAACCAGCACATATCAGATAAACCCTACATGTTTTGTCTCTCAGACTCTTTCCCATCTGGAACAGTTTCCTTAGGGCTCAAGAGTTTTTTCCTGAAGATCGCCCCCCCCCATGCTGCTAAAGCATGCTTGTCTCTTCCTCTCTCCTCCCCAAAAACTTCCTTTTGAACATTATGAGTCAGTTACTCATTTCCTTATTATTGTCTGGTCTCATTGTTGGTCAGAAAACAGTCCCATGTTAAGGTCTGTTGCCCTTTAATAGCCCTTGAATAGATGACAATCCATTTCAGTGTACAGTGGATCCCCAGCCATGTTAACATGCAGTAGAGCAGAGCAGCTTTGCTGCAAATCTCTCCATCATTCCCATTTATCCTCTGCCGGTTTGATTTGCTGTTTTGGTGCACATGAATCGTACTTCTTGTGAAGGAAAGTAAACCAGAACTTCTACTTCAGGTGCACATCAGTGGTGCTTCAATCCTTTCAGGGACAAAAGAGATCTGCAGCATACATTTAAACCCCATGGATTTGGGATGTCCAGTCCAGTATATCAAACTAAATGTAACCCGAAGTAAAATACTGAATCGCATGCACTCTAAATGTAGAGCCCTCACCGGCAGCTGCACTGTCCTGCTGATCTGCTCTTACTGTGCCTAATGGCTCACTAATGTAGACAAAGTCAGAGGCACATAAAAGGTACAGCAGCTTTATATCATCAGCTTCCTAAAATCAATGGGTTCATAAGTTTCTGAGATCATTTAAGCTCCTGACTTATGTCTTTAGGCAGCTAGCAATATACAGATAGTATAGTCTACACTACCTGCAGAGCTGAACTCGTTAGATGGTGTTACAATAATTAATGGATTTGTATGTGATAGAAAGATGGGGTGAGCAGAGAGATCATCTATCAATATTTCACCTATTGGGAGCTATGATTAAGTCCTCGAAGCTTTGAGATGTGGTCAGGCTGTAGAGCAGCTTAGGATAACAAGTGAAGACTGCTATCAGGGCCAATTACTCTCAAAAGGAAATTAAGAGAGGCAGAATATAATTACTTGAACTGGAATGTAGCCAGGGTGTTGGGGTGATCATTTGCTGTATGATCATTAATGACTGTGGTAGAAAACTGTGGATTTAATGCCATGAGGTAAATATTCACTCTCATCAAGGAGTCTGCTCGTTAAGAATAATATGGATGCAGTCATAAAAGAATGTTAATTGAATCCTGTGTATGGGTGAGCATTCATCTTCTAAAACCAAGTATCAGCACTAACCACTCAAAATACATAGAAATGTTGTTTAACATCTGTTGGGGATAGGGAATTGAAAGGACTCTATCCTTTTTTTTGGTTCTGGTGATAAGGGATAAGATGAAATTTCCATAGTTAGCACAGACTGGCCTCTTTAGGATACGTTTGCAAACGTATAGGGATGCAAGCAAAAGTGCTAAACAGAATGGTTTTAAGGAATGGCTTATCAGAAACTCTAGATATAAAAAGAAGATTTTGAGGTTGCATGGAAGCCAGTGTTTAACAAATGATATACTGCTGTGCCTTTTGTCCTTCTTCTGTTCTGAAAGTAATAGCAAGATTTTGTATGTCAGTAGTGTTTCATGCATTTAGATTACCTTTCAATTGAGCTTCATAGTACTCCAAAACAGAAGGATAAACACTATATGATAATTGCTTTACCTTTTACTGCAATGCAGCAGATATATAACCACATTATCAATAGAGGTGTGGAAAAAAATCATGCTTCAGGAATCTGAGAAGGTAAGAACCCAGTTTATACTTTTAACATTCGAGAAGAAAAGCTTTAGTTCTATGCCTATTTCTGTGCAATACTTAAGTCATCAGCTACCAAGATGGTTATACATATCTTTTGTACCCAACCTAGCAGTTCATACTCAATTTCCGTTAGGATGCTGAGCACTACAGCAGTTACCAGATTTTGAGGACTTTTAAAATACTTCGCTAGTGAGAGAGAGTTTGCTTAATTAGTGCCCACAGTGGCCAGTGGCTCTGCTTCACAGCTCACCTGAAGGGCATATTTAGCTGCTCTATGTCTCCACATAACACACAGGATCAGTCAGAAAGATCCCTCTGCTGAAATAGGAGAGCTGAATCCACAGATGCTCCTACAATAAATAGCTTAGCTTACAAGGGGCATCTCTGAGTCTTTACCAGCTAAAGGAGCCCTTTGTAATGAAATAACTATTGAGGAAGATCCTAAAATTATGTAATTCAGGTTGAAACTAAAACCTAACCTCCACTAATGTGGTTTATCACAGGTTTCTTCAGTAGAACTGATGTTCCTGAAGAGGCTCCTGTGCTTGCCAATGTTTTGCAAGGAAGTCTTTATGACTATGAAAAACATTAAATACAGCTTGTGAAGCTTGTTGGTAAAGAACTAGCCACTCAAAAATGCATGACACTTGATCCAAAACTCACTGAATTCCATGGGATAGTCTTTTTCATATAGCAGGTGAGGCTTTTATTGAAACCTATGAGCTTGCAGGAAGGTTCATGCAAACCCACGGAAAATGGTAAAGACATTTGTGAATGAGATCAGGGGAGAGAGAGAAATAGCAGTCTCTCCTCTTACTGCTTTCCTGAAAGTCCCACAAGCCTTTTTGTGCTTGTGGAAGAGCCAGAGGTAAGAAACCTGTTTGATTTCAATCAAAAGAATCTTGTTAAAAATATTCAAGCCTCTGAGAGAGCTGCTTATATTAGCATGATTATTTAGTCTGGAAAAAGGACTTCGTTGCAGTCGTCTCTGGGAGGCCCAGAGTGCCAGCTGCAACTCCTGAAAAAGGAAATTCCAGCCAGCACAGAGAGTGCTCCTGTTCCCATTGCCCAGAGTAGCCTGCGAATGGCCAAGGCTTCTGGAGGCTTCAAGACCTCCTCACTTACTGCTTTTCTACAGAGTCAGAAGGCAACTATCATAAACACATGTCCTTTCTGAAAGAAAGGACCAGACCTGCCTTCTGAGGTACCACTGACAACTTTAATCACTTCTCTGGCAGAGGCCAAACAGAGACTGGTTCTGGAACTGTCAAAGAGACCTCAAGGTCAGCCCTGTTTCAGCACATTGCATTTTGTAATGGAACATGAAAAATAAATCCCATCATGTCTTTAATAATTAAATAGTTTACATGCTGGGAGAGGAGAAAGCCTGTAGTGTACTGCATCAAGTTTTATGCCATTCTCTTACTTCTGAGCCTGTAAAGGCAGCTCACAGCACTTAACCTAACACTGCTGCTATTGATAAACAGGAAAACATTCATTAAACTGCATAACCCTGAGAAGAAAACCCTTAATTCATCAAACCATGTACATCAAAGGGGGATCCTTTATAACATCATTACACAAAGGGTATGTTTTTTTCCTTTTTAACTGAAACTACGACAGGTCAGTCCCTCAGGCACCTTGTAATGGTGGTGGCCATCCCACAAGTTGTGAAGAATTTTATTGACCGCTAGCATTTCATACCACTGCCTGGAATG
The DNA here is from genome assembly GCF_036250125.1 of Pseudopipra pipra. Classification (NCBI taxonomy): domain Eukaryota; kingdom Metazoa; phylum Chordata; class Aves; order Passeriformes; family Pipridae; genus Pseudopipra; species Pseudopipra pipra. Next base: position 12,711,174 of record NC_087556.1, read on the forward strand.
AAGAGGAACTTTATTCTAGCAGAAATATACAGGATATGGTGAGCAAACATGGGAGCTGGAACATGCTGCCTTGTGCAGAAAAAAACCCTCCTGTGTATCCACTACAGTAAGGTAACTGCTCCATGGACCACATTTTGTGGTGTTGGATGCTGTGCATGGGCAGCTGACATGCAGACATGTGCCCCAGTATTTGAAGAATACTGAGTTTATGAGAAGTAGATGATGAAGTAAGACTTGGGCAGGTGGGTTGGCTAGAGGGGAAAATTTCAACTGTCATTGTAGTTACCAAATTTCCTGGTCAGAGCAGCTGAGATGATTAAGCAGAGAGAGGGAGGCATCTGACTTCATTTACAGTATAAGCTTATAGAAAATTGCTTCTTCCACATAATTCTCTGAGCTTCCAAAGGTGCTCTGTTTTATTTCTACTCTATTGCAGCTGAGTACCCATCCTGAGCAAAGCCATGGTCTAGTCTTTATTCCTAGAATCACAGTATAGATCCACAGGTAAGGTAAACCCCCTCATGGCAGATTAATCTTAAAAATGCCTCAGCATGAATAAACTTTTATAGCAAAACTACAGCCCTTTCCTTGCAACTCAAATGAAGCTCATCTGATTTACTAGTGTCATTATGGACCGCAGTGAGAGTGACCAGGTTTCCCCATTTCCTAGCACATAAAACAACCAATGCACAAGAGAGAGTCAGAAGCAGTTCAGTGGCAGTGGCCCTGGTAGTACACTGGCCAAGGCCCTCCCTGCACAGGCAAACTCTGCAGCTGCCTGGGCAAGGCACAGTCACGGCCGCTTGGGGTTTCTCTGCCACCTGTCAAAGCCTGTGGCAAAACAAAGGAAAAATCAAATAGGAAGTAACATTTAAGTTTGGTTTAAAATTAAGATGCAAATCTGCTACACAAATATCCTACAGCAGGCAAGTCCAAAGGGAGCGTGTTTCATTTTGGATCAGCTTAAATTTCTTAAACTAACTTCACTGACATTTGTCTTGTGCCGGTTAATTTACTTATGTCTGCTTTACATGCTCGCACTAAGCATAGATAAAGTTCTCCACACAAAGGTTTTCGCCGGCATGACAAATCTTACGCTGTAACAGAAATGTTTTTGTATTACACTTGCCCTTGTGCCTCAGAACAGCCACCAGAACAGCGCATGGTTATTTGCTCTTGGCGGAACATTTGCTGTGTCACAGGCAGGCTGTGAGGAAAACGGGAATAAGCCTTTTGCCAAGGAAGAGGCAGAGTGGATTTGAACAGCTGAAAAGAGGAATGGAGGCAGTTAGCGCCTTACAGGTAATTTTTAGCTGACCTTGGCTATCTGCTTTTTTCCATAAGATACTAATTTAAAATATTTCATTAATATGAGTATTAAAAATATAGAGGGATTTCAATCACCTGTGAAACTCTTCGTGATTTTAGGAGTAAAAGGATAAAATTACAGTAGAAAATTAATCTAAGAAGTTGTGGATTTTTTTTTTCCCCAAGATTATCCTATTCTAATCAGTTTTAATTCTCTCTTTCTTTATAAAGCTGGAGGATGAATGGGTTTTGTAGAGTATTTTGTAAAAGGTATCAGTTCTCAGTCTTTCTTTCCCAATCCTCCACACCCCAAACAATGCCTTTACTTTGAGAGTTATAGAGTTCACTTATTAAAAAAAAGAAGTTAGAGAGTGTCCATTTCTGATGCACCCTTTAATCCATAGTATCACAGTTCCTATCACTTCTTATGACTGTTTCTGCCTTCCACAACAGATAATAGATAAAAATCAACATGCTCTTCTAGCTCTGCTTTCTAAACCAATAGAAGTACACATAAACAGAACAATACCATCAATAGCTCAGCAATTTTTTCATTCCACTGTCATGATCCAGAGCCTGAGGGAAGCAGCAGTCACCAGCTCCCCATGTCAGTGACTGAGTGGGGTCTGTAAGGGAGGACAAGGGTCAGTCTCCCATCTTTGGGGGCAGAGGAGTAGAAATGCAGAAAAAAGCTCCTGCTGGCTTATGGGCAGGAAGGAGGGCAATTTGTTCTGTTCCAAAGCTGACTGCAATATCAGGTTTTCTCTCAATACCTTTCAAGTGCATCTGCTGTAAAGCCTTTGGAGCTGTTGCTATTTACAAAGTAGAAAGTGCAACCAATGCAGACTATAAGAGCTCTTTTCTAGGAAGAAAGCAAGAGTTATGCACTCTTCTAGCATCTCAAATGCTGGGGTTAAAATTATGGTGATTGCACTTGTAGGCAGGCAAATAGTCATTTAGCATGCTATTTCACCTGTACAGTCATGGTGCCTGCAATGATTAATGGGTAGGTTAATTTTCTATATTTCATTTTGAAGCTTTGGGACTGTAGGGCTCTTTTGAATGTCTCAAAGTTTAAACATTTGCAGCTACCCAGCTGGCAGTGGAGCCTCTTTTATATAAATAAATAAATAAATAGCTTTTCTGGTTAGTCCTCTGCATATTACACTATATATAAAGCCATCCTCATATATACTGTCCCCAGGCACTACACCATGTTAGTTTTCCAACTAACTTTACTCCAATCTTGACCAAATGCATAATTTTTTCCTCTCTAGTTGTGTCCCCAATGTTTTCATTGCCATTACTTTGCCTTTCAGCTGCTGAGCCAATAAGCTGCTGGCACTGTTCAGAATTACTTCCTCTCTCAGTTTTCTTCCTGCAGGCACAATATTAAGTTTTCTGAAAATATTTACTATCAGAATCCTTAATTTTTAGTATTTCAATGCATTTGGGCCAAATTCAGAAAGGAAACAAATAGGTATGGATCTAACTTAATGATTATAATTTAACCTCAAATAATACCTGAATAAGCTGCATATATATATATGAACTATGAAACCAGAGAGTTAATCTGCTGTGCTCTCTAAGTCCACTATAACCATGATTTATTTTAATTGACTTTGGGTAGGGTCACCTTCTTTTAGCACGGCACTATACATGACCATTTGTGCATGCAGAAGTTGATGATATCTGAAAGAGCTGTGGGTGCAGGCATGAACCTGTTGGATTCTCCTAAGGTGCACCTTTAGATTGTCTTCACACCAAGGTTAGTACCAACATGAAATGGAGGCTGTATAAGAAAAGCCTCCAGAATAAAGCAGGAAAACTGGCAAAAACTTCATGTTCACTGTGATCTGGTACTTCCCCAATACAACAAAGAAATCTGGTTGTCCCTATCCCTATTGCTCAGGATGTTCTGCCATGCAAGATCGTGTATTTCACCTGTAACCTTTTTACAATGGTTTACTCAGCTGTGTTCTGTCATTGCAGAAGGATTAGAGGATTGCTGACTTCTGACATGTCCCTTCCTCTAGAGTGCAGACTACTTTAAATGACTAATCAACTTGGAGTTAGACACCAAAAGCATTTATTTCCTTAAACAGTACCAGGCATTGAAGTCTCTCCAGTTACCTTTGTAATTTTGGCCTAACTCTGCACTTGTCACTCAGAAGATCTACAGTTGTGGAAACTGTCAGCAGTACAGTGATATAAAACTCAGGCTCTGTGTGGTGGTGCCTGATAAGTTATTTTGTGATTTCAAGATAGTTTGTCTCCTCTGACAGCTTTCATGTCATTGTTAAGGAGTTCTTGCACAGAATTTGTCTGCATTTTTAGGAAACAAATGTAATTTAGGAAACAGTTTACCCGATATTTTTAATATAATAAAACTAACAATACTGATTTTTAAATGAAATTAGGATTCCCAAGTAAAATATACTTAATATTCAAATATGTGCATTTTACTACTGCATTTCATCAGGTTTCACTCTATTTCATTGAAAAATATTTCATCAGAGAAGGAAAAATTAGATGATACAGCTTTCACAGAAGGACTGTTATTTTTTAATTTTTTGAAATATTGAGAAATGTTAGTGAGGAAGAATATTTTTAAAATTTTAGGTTGTCTTCTTGGAGATCTAGTGTCTTTGGCATGGTGCAGAAAAAAGTAAAATCCCCAAAATAAGACTTTCATTCTGCAGTTTCTTTCTGTCTGGACATAATTTCCTGCTTGGGAAAAGGCTGTACCTTCTCTTTAACAGAGATGGCCCTGATCTCATTTTCTTTATTTTCTGTTTATTTTGGACTAGCATATCTAAGACTCCCATAGAGTGTTACAATCATGAGACCCCAGTACACGCAGTACCTGCCGCAGGCAGTGCCCCTCGGTTTTACCGGTGTCTTTTCTGGGATCAGAAGTTTCCTCTAAGCAAGGTGAGTGCAGTATGACCTTGTAATTCCCTGTAAGACACATTTGCAGAAGAAATCTCGGTTCATACTGTGGTAGTTTGCATTCTTCAATGTATTCTTCAGCATTCAGTCATGCATGAGGTCTCCTGGGTGTCTGTGTCATGAAGTGGAGCCTCCCCGAGCTTTACTAAACTGTGTTCTGGAGCACTCACCGTGTGTGCTGCCCTCTCTGTTCAGACAGCAGTGGTGGTCTCTGCTCTGCAGGGTTCTGCTTTTAAAAAATAGATCTCACTAGGATTAGGGGTGCAATGTGCAAGTAAGGATGTGAGGAGATGTTTGGCCTTGTTCTGATGAAATATTAATAATATCAATTGGAAATCGATGTCAGTTTTACTGCTTGTGTCAGTGCTAGATTTAAGCTAATCTAGAACACTTCTGAAATGCTCAAAAAGTAAAAGCTTTACCTGGTTGCAAGGGAGAACCTCACAGAACAAATGAATTGCCCACACAAACCTATTGCTGAGGTCTGTACGCTCTCTGACAACAGCATCCACTACCACAGTCTAATTCTTATCCTGCTTTATGATCACTCCTAGCAGTTCCTTTCCTCCTACTGCCTGTACAACTGCAGCATAGAATTTTCCCCCACATCCATGCTAGCTTTCCACCATTCCAGTAACCATGCAAATAGGCATGTTAAAAGGCCTGTATTTCAGCATTATCCCACGGGACACAGATAGGACCACCCAGAGCTAATGCCAGCCCTAAGGCAGCAGCACTGCTTGGACCACGCTGCATGTAAGAGCTGGGATAGGTCCTTCCCTGCTGCTGAAGTCCTGGCTGTCAGGCAGAGATGGAGGTGTGCTATAGCTTTGAAGTCCTCCTGAAAATTATGGTTAAAAAGATTAAGAAATTTTCTGTAAGTCATGTCCCTTTCCAATTTTTCTCTGTTAAAGAGAAGACTTCTCTGGGTGTTTTTTTTTCTGAACAGGACACAGCATTCTCTGTCCAGTGGTATATTTTGGAAAGTAGGTTTACAAACTTTTGCTGGCAGCTTAGAAAAATATAACAGTACATTTACATTTCCTCAGTATGGATCCTAACTTGGCTCTTGGGCAGGCAAGTTTTGGAAATTTCGGACAAAAGTATGGAGGGCTGCTGGAATCCATTTTAACAGCTACTATGCTGAACTTCTAAGTAAGTGAGATTGTGTCAGTATATCTTTTCAAAAGATTGAACTATTTTTTATTACATTGAAGATTTGTTCTTTATCAGAATGAAGAACTGAAGAGGTTTAATAAATGCTCTTCTCCCCAGAGTCCTTTTCCTTTGAAATTTTTACCTGCACTGACATCTAAGGGTCCAATTCAGAGACCATGGACTTGGTGACAATGTTCTTGTTTAATATAAGGAGAGGTCTGACCCAGGCCCCTGGGAGAAGACCCAAAGCCATCATTACATGCAATGCTCATCAGCCTTAAGTACCACACAGCAGACCATTTGAACAGGTTTTGTGCGTGAGGTTTTTGTCTTCGGTGTTTCTGTGGTGTGTGACCGAATTGAACTTTTTAAATATCAAATAGGCCTGTGGTCAGACTGCTGTGGCTGCAGCATGTACAAGGGAAAAAGAGAAAGGAGTTCTTTGAAACTTATAATTTTCCTCACTTTGTTTTCTGTGTATTGTACTTTTAACATTTAAATATCCGTGTCTATATTTAGAGGCACCTGCCAGTCTCTGGCTGCAGCACTTCAGAGATCACAGCCATAGTGTGCTGCCTCCACTGCAACTGGTTTTGTCCTCTGGTTTCTTTTGCCTCAGGTAACTTTTGCATGTAAATGTATTTTGCTTCCTTTTCTGTAGAACTGAAGAATGACGGACTAGTCAAAATGGGGAAAATAACCTGCCAATAATAAGTAGATCTTCCAGAAACATGATTTAAGAAGTCTTGACTGGAAATCAATTAAAGTCCATCACGGAGTATTTGAACTTCAAGACATTTTAGTATGAAGCTGAGGCAGGGGAAAACATCATGAGGGTCCTTTATAATGGAAAGATCCAGTGTTTTTATAAAGAGATAAAAGCAGACTTTCCAAGGACGGAATGCACTCCCTCAGACTTTTGCACAGGATTTAGACTAAACAACCTGAATTGAATCGAGATTTTTTTTTTCTCTTTTCACTAAAACCAGCAGTCATGCTGTGCAGATCTTTTGCTGCAAACAGCAAAGTCAAGGTGTTTTCTTGCATTTCTAATAATAGTTTTAACCTCTATTCTGTGTATGTCCTGAGACTGGGGGCATCAGCAGTACTGTAATCTGCTTGTTCCATCTAAGTTATCTTTCCATACGCAATTGTGCTTTTGGTTTTTGATCAAAAATTCAGTCTGTTCATTACTCAAAAAGGTTTATGTTAAAGAACTAGTCATGTCAAGCACATTTGTGGCCTCCTGGCTCATCCTTATCCCACCCTTCACAGTATAAGGCTGTTCTGGCAGTCCAGCCCACTGGACATTCTAGTACAGTCATCAAGTGCAGTTTGTGATCATAATTAAAAGAAAGAGGATTTGCATATGACTGTACAATGGTTATTTTAAGTCATTTATTGTGTAATTGCTTGAAACTCTTGGAGATTATTAAAGCATTTCAGAGGTTTTTTAAGGGAATTCCCTTAAAAATTAGTGGTTAGAAATTAATAAATGCAATGATTTAGGGACCTTTTCCCCATTTTATTAACAAAAACCTAGAGCAATTAATTTTAGCATTTAATCACTGTCTTTTTTTTTTTTTTTTTTTTTTTTTTTAAGAAAGGCCATAATATATTTTATATGGATGCTGAAACACAGTGCCTATGTCAGACTTTCTGCTGTTACCTGCACATGGACAGATATAGTGGAAAATAAATCTTCCATTCTAGGGCTCTCTCTTCCATCCTATATGGACAAATATCTTTTCCCATGGCTTAATATCCTAACTGACTTAATGTGTACTCATGCTCAAGGTCCAAATCCTGGACCTTGTGGTTTGTAGCTTTGGTTTGTGGACCAAACTGGTTTGTAGGATATTGTTCAGTGATAATATAGAATATAGGGGACAATGTATCACATCCACTGACAAAGAGTACAAAACATACACAGGAATACTAGAGTTTGCAAAAGTGATACCAGGTTGCAATACAAAGCAAGAAGCAACATATACAGTTTTATAATGAAACTCTAAATTATCAACACTTATAGTACAGATTAAAAAAAAAAAATAAGGCCAGTTGGGGAACCAAATGTCTGGTAGAGGAAAAGTGCAAGAATGGGAAAGACAGTTCTCTAGGAGGTATCAGATTGCACCTGGAAAAGAGAGTGGCTAAATTTAACCAGAAAAGAGAAATTTGCAACAATACAGTTTGACACTGTGGTTAAGCAATGTAAAAATACTGAATTCAGCCAGAGATTCTGATATTTTACTTCTCATATCCCAGGAGCTGACTCAACAATAGCACAGTAATATTTCAACATACATTTTATGACATTTCCCTTGCCAATGTGCTTAGGCCAATCTATAATTAGATATAATAATTAGGAGGCAGGTAATATATTATTTGAGTTGAGTGTCTTGCAGTAAAGACATACTTTTCTTGCTTGTTGAATTTTCTTTAAGCAATCTGTGTATTTCTTAGAGATTCCCAGTTCACCTGCTTTGATTACTGCTTTTTCAGTTTTCTTGAATTGCCATGGTTCCTGTTTGTCTGGACTAATCTGAGCTACCTACACTTCTGCTGGAGCTAAACCATAGATAAAATAGAAGTTGAGAGTTTGAAATTTTGGTTTTGGTAGTCCCACTTTGTCATAATTATTACACGTGGGGTGTTTTTGAGGTTACAGCTGTAAGAAAGTGAGGTCAGATCTTCCTGTCAGGGCTATCATATAAGTCAGCAGAAACTGTTCTCTTGGCATGTTTAATAGAGGCTACATCACCTTCAGATTTGTTATCTTCTGCTGGCCTCACCGTGATCACGAACAGAGGAACTGCACGTGGATAGATGCAGCCCCATGCTGCCTCTGAGCTCCTTTTCAGATGCATCTGTGAAGCCCTTGGGAGGCATGATGGCAGGGATCTGCCTGTGTTTAGCAAAAGGTGGCCAGTACAATCAGCCATTTTAATCTAGAGTTTTGGCCACCATGCTTAGGACTTCCAGGTTTTCCAAGCTGCCATGGAAACACATATGAATATTTACCAGGAAAAAAAAAAAGGACAGAAATCTAGTAAAGGCAATAGTGTTCAGGGGACAAAGTTTAATCCTCATTGTGGTGTAATGCTGAACACAATTTGCTGTACTGCAGCTTTGTTAGTCAGCTAACAGCTTGATTTTACAACTGTGCTCACATACAGTTAACATTTTTATTTAAGAAATCCCAATAAAGGTAATATGCCTTGTGCTGTAGCTATGGCTTGAAAAATAACTGAGTTAAAGCTGAGTTTCTTTATATGGCATTTAAACTTTAATAGTGGGGTTTTTTTCTTTTATTGATCTTCTGAACACTTCATTTGATATAAAAAATAGAAGCAAGTTGAATCACCCATTCCAAAGCCTTAGGGCAGGACTGGACAGTCCAAAGTCTGAACTGAAATCTGAATATTGAAAGATCACCTTTCACCTATGATGCACTAAAACAAAACCTCCATTTCCTCCTCATCTTTCTGAACTTTGGAGTGGTTGGGTCTTGTCAGCCTGTGTAGAGCCTGTGGAAGAGAACACCTGAATTACAATGCCAACCTTGGCTACAAATTGCTGCCTCTTCTAGATAAGAACATTTTCTTCTGTACTGTGAAATAATTAAAATGATGCAGTAGAATTCAAATAGCACAAATACCCTGTTATTGCCTCAATGCCTGCACCAGCCATGGCTCTGATGGCAGTGGCACTGTCCTGTTGGGGGAACATTTGCTGTACGTGCAGCTGTTCTGCCAGGATGGGCTTCTGATTTCTCACCCTGGCTACGCTATGCAATGCTATTAAATTAGATCTCTTACATTGTTCACTGACTTCTGGTAAATTGCACCTTTGATTTCTGGTCCAATGAAAAGGTGCTAATTATCTTTTTAAGTGCTCATTTAGTGTTCTGCAGTGACATAAAGCATGAGTGCAGCCGCCTGCATGCCCAAACCTTCCAGAGGTTTCTCCCTGGCTGCTCACTCTCATCAGCCTTTTTCATTTTTTCTCTGCTCCTTCCCTCTGTCCCTCCAAGGCCTGCTGTGTGCTAGTTCTTCTGCAGCTGAATAAATCTACAGTGTTGTTTGCTGCAACTGACTCCATTTTAACCCATTAAAAAAAGAAAATCGACATCCTGTCTGGGTCTTATTGCCCAGCTTGCACTGCGATTTTTCTCTTAGATGGAGCTTAGCAGATCTCACTTTGCAAGTCACTGCCCCTACTCTTCCCTTGAGAAAAAGGTTTATCTGGGGAAGCATTTCACCCAGGCCTAAAGCAGCCTGGGCCTATTCATTCTGTAAATAGTTTATAAACTCAACTGTTGACTGTGCTTGCATGATTAGCAGCACTTAGAGGCCAAGGTGCCCAAACCCACCGACCAGGACCTGCACACACACCCATCACTGGGGAGCTGCTGATGCCAGGGGCTGTTATCCCCTGGCAAGCAGCACACAGCCTGGGCTCCACATCTCCAAAGTGGTGAGACTCTGGTGCAGCCCATGGATGTCCCTAGCTCTTGGATGGCTGGGCTAGAGTCCTGCCCTCAAGCTTCTCACTTGAATCCATGTCCCTAGATCTTGACACTGGTAACTCTCACCTCAGCATCTCAGCTGAGTTGTGTCAAAGTTGTGGCTGCTCCCCAGCCTCGCACCGGTTCGGATGGGGACACTGGAGCAGCCCTGAAGAGGGATTTTCACGGCTGCTCTGTGGCAGTTCCACCTCCCCTCCCCAGGGAGCAGCTCATCCCCGCTGGTGGGTCAAGTCACCTTCTGTGCTGGTGCAAAGTTCAAGTTTTTGAAGGTGTCCTATTGCAACGAAAGCAGAGGCTTAACATCCAGTTGTCACTTTAGTGTGTGTAACTACATTCTGTAAAAAACCTGCCAGATTCTAACTGCTTGTATTTAGATAGGGGGCAAACCCAAAACACTGCTTTTCCTTTGCTAACTGCCATCCCTGCTGGTTCTCCCTGGGCATTCTCCCACAGCTGTGCAGGGTTACCCTATCCCTGGTTGGTCCCAGGCTTGTGCCAAGCTGACAGCCAAAAACGTTTCAGTTTTCTTTAGTCCTATAAATGGTGAAAATCCGGCACGGAAAGAGGGTGGCACAAACGGCATCCAGTGCCCTGCCTGTGTGGGACACACCTCATGATGAACCCACACTTCCATTACTGAGGCTATTTTACGGGAGACTTTTCCCTTCCCAGTTTGAGTACCGTTAAGCCTTTTCCATGTTAGCTCTGCTGCAACCTGTCGGCTGCGGCTCGGCAGGGGCTCTGCTCACAACTAACAGGCACAGCCGTGCTCCCAGCCACTCTCCCAGGACAAAATGCATTCACAGAGCACAGCAGTGGCCAGGATCAGCAGGGCTGGCCAGTGTGTGCTCATCTACTTCTATTAGATTTCTCTTTAAAAGCACACTGGCTTATTTTTCCTTGTTAGTTCCAAAGAAGATTAAATATGCCCTAGTTTGAACTTGAAGAATTATTTTGCTTTCACTCAAACATTCAGCTATGCTTTATGAAACCCAGGCTTGTGAGGATGCTGCATGAGAACTGGGTTGGCCCCACCTCCCTCCTGCAGAATCCTGCTGCCAGAGGTTTTATTCCCTAATCATTACCAAGACAAATATTCCCAGGTACTGTAGTGAAGCTCAGCTATTAAAAGAATAAAAAAAAAAAAAGAAAAAAGCCACAAATCAGACTTCAAACAGCAGTTAACTTGCTTTACCTTCACCTGCTTGCTGGGTGCCAGGGGTCCTGTAGATATTTGTGGGAGGCAGCCCACCACAGTGAAGCTACTCCCTCTGACTGAGTGTGGATCTGGGCCATGTACCTGCTTGACTCTGTTTTGTTCCTAGATCTGGTTTCTCCAGTCCCCCCCACCATGACACACCATTTACTACTGCACTCCTTCGTGGAGATGAAGCCCATACAGAGTGGACAGCTTCATTTCCAGGCACCACACCAGAGACAAAAGAGCTTGGATTATGTCAAAGCTTGTTCTCTACCCTGAGGCGGGACAAACAGTACCTCAGTGGACCTTGTGCCCTCAAGTGCCTCTAGAGCTCCTCATTCTGCACAACACTCCTCCACAGAAGCAGGCTGCATTTGTGCCATGCTGGGGGCTGCCAGTGCATCTTCCCATCACTGTGAGAACTTTGAACCCAAACATCTCTTTTACTTGTGTGTGGTGAAGGCATTGATGGTGTCAGTGGACAGACCAGCGAGGCCCACAGTTATGTATTTTGACATGGCCAGTCCATTCCAAAGGACTGAAGTCCAGAGCACTGTGGATATGATTCAGCACAATCCAGTTGACCTGTGGTCCTGGCTTCCCCTCTGTTGTGACCCCTTGGGATGGGGCAGCATGAGAGCATTTTTCTGCTCATTGTGATCAATGTTTCCAACTTATAACTCCATAAGCCCTTTCCTGCACTCAGCCCTTGCACGCTGAAATAGTGTTTCCAGGCATATTCTAATGAGGCCAGGAGGATGTAAGGACATCCAAGGACCAAAGTAAGAATATTTTTTTCTAGAGAAGCACTTCTCCTTTCCAATCTCTTTTAATATGAGTCTGCATTGAACACTAACCAGTGTTGACCTAACCACAGTAGTCTTCGGAATTTAGTCTCTACCAAAACTTTATGCAGTCCTTTATAGCTTGTGTATCTCTTCACAGCTCTCAGATATGCAGAACTGAGAATAAATAAGATTATGTCAAGTGGAGGGATCTACCCAGACAGTAAGAAATGTTATTTTATACAGAGAACTACAGAAAAGACTGATTTCTTTATTTAAATATAAAATGGGGAGAGTTGGCAGGTAGCAGTGATGTTTATGAGCTATTTACGGCCAACTTATCAGGTGAATTGTTGTTTGTTGTTTCCTTTTAAAGAAGGGATACCTCAATGCATAAAAATATAGAAGTGTAGTTCAACTTGTTGGAAGCATAATTGTTCTTGCTTAAAATATGTTCTTACATTTCAATTAATGCAATTTGGTTTAAAGGAATACTGAGAACGTAAGTCATTCTTTCAGAGTAGTAATTATTTTTGTCCTGAGAAGCTGTGAGGTTAAATTGTTAATGCAATATTTTTGACATATGTGTGTGATATATGAATGACCCAATCTGTTCCCCCAAGGAGCCATTTGGTTTTTAGCTTTTTAACTACTTTTTTTTATTTATATTGAGGAAACAATCAAACTCTCATCTGGGACTTTTTTCATTGACATCAGTACGATTGCTTTGGGCTTTTATAAAGGAGAATTAATTAAGGGCCCTGATTCATGATTGAATTGGGTTCAACTTTGGTGGCTTAGGAGGTTGCTGCTGAGGTGATAACCTTAGCTCTTCTAAACCCGACAGGAGTCATGAACCAGAAATCCCTCCTGCTGCAGCTCACAGTGCAGCATGTTAACATAAATTGAAATCAATGGCTATTGAAATTAATACACCGTGCTGTGAACTGGGATGGCCCAAGAGCAGGGAAACTATCCCTTCTGCCACCCCTGCTCCAGTAAGTTCTGCCAGAAGGGTGGGATGGCCATCAGGAAGTGATAGATTTTTCCATGATGCAGAGCCTGCAAATCCCCTTCTGTGTCTTACCATCTAGCTACAGCATGAAAAGCTGAATATTAAATACCATATCGAGCTGGGTTTTTGTTAGACTCCTGCATCCACTTGGCTTGGCTAGCACAACTAGTCTGGTTGATTTCAGAAGGAGTTTTGTGAAGGTTTATGGCTCTGCAAAACAATAAGCTAAATTCTGTATAATTTTACTTTGAAATAAGCCAGACAAAAGATATTCTTTCTAGTTCACATCACCATTCCCTGCACAGTAAGTATTTTACACATGATTTTAACTCAAAAGTGGGAAGAGAGCCAAGAGTGAGTTCTCAAGGTATACAAAACCTTACTAAATTGGAGTGTAATACTATGAAAAAAGTCCACATGCAGATGTGAATTGAACTGATCTTCAAGGGGACCACATTTGCTTTTGCAATCCTATTCCCATTTCTACAGCTGCTGGTGATTAAAGCCTAGACCATTGTAGCTACTGCCAGTAAAAGAAAAGCTTAAATGTAAGTGGTGTCTCCAAGTGAGGAAAAATTGAAAACAAGGTGCTAGTGTCTGGCTGTTAACACCTTAGACAAAGACCAGAAATACATCTGGAGAATTTTTTCAACTGAAGAAGACACTTTCATCACAGAGGAACATTAAAAAGCACAGTTCCATGTCAGCCAAAGTTAATTGTGATTTTGTGTGAAGTTCAGTGAAGTAGGTTCTGCAGATTTTCTTGGAAGAAAACAACATGTGATTACATTCTTCAAATGCTTCTATTTTTGTCTAAAACTTGAGTTAAATGTCTTAATAATGAAGCAGGGATAAGACATCACAAGTAAACTGGATGATTTAGGTACTTTTGGAAGACAGCAGACAGAGATAGGGACCTTTTTTCAACTGCTTTTGTTTTTAGACCCATGACTTATATGCATATAAAGTACCAAATTTCTGCAAGCTGTGCCCCTTTGCCATTCATCTCAATTTCTGACAGCTTTATATGTTAATACATAGCTATTTATCTTAACTGAATTTGGCCCAGAAACTTCTATAGATTTCACCTGATATCTGCAGACTGCATTTGAGCTCATGCCTGCCAAGTAGTCATTTCAGTAAGAATAGGTGTGATGGCAAAAATGTACAACATTCTTACAATTAGACATCACAAAACATTTGTAACCACTACTGAGTTGTAACTTAGGAACTATATTGAAAAGAAGTGAAAGACTCACCCAGAAGAGCATCCTCTGTTGTTCTTCTTAGCTCGGGCCAGTTTCTGTCAGGGATTTGGGTCAGGTGTGGGACTGGCTTGTCATTATTTTATTACTACGTGCAGGCCTCCCTCTGCTCACTTTCACTGGGAAGGGTGAGGTGGATGAGACACAATCTAGTCCTAACTGATGAATGACCAAACCACCACAAGCCTGTCTGGTTTTGCCAGCCTTCTCAAGACTGCAGTTAAGAACCATTCCCTGGGTAGTCTGGTATGAATCACCAAACTTAGTACCACTAAAGCCATGGGATTAACTTAATTTAAGAAATCCTTAAAGTTCTACTGTTTACAGAGGACTACCACACATAGTGATCATGTTTACCTCTGCAATGAGCAATGATGCAATTCTTACTGCTTTCCTGGCAGATGGGGAGCAGTATAAGGAGTGGCACTTCATTTCTTATTTTGGTTATGAGTCATCAGCTCTCACCTTAAATACTAAGGCGAGGTCTCCCCATCGAAATAAAAACTGCTCTAATCATGAAAGAAAAGTGGCCAAGCCATGAGAAATGGCTTAAACTCATAGTTGTGAGCAGTTTAAGTAACCCCCATGATAGTGAAGCCAAAACCCCTATAGCAGATGACACTTTGCTAAAAAAAGCAGAGATTCTATTGTCTCAGAAAAGCCATTGGAACCTGTGAGTGTGTGGCATCTCACAGGATCAGAAAACTACTAGTTTTAAGCTGTATTCTTTCTGAAAAATTAAGCCTTCTGTTTATCTGCCCCATCACCTAACTTGCAGATAATTATAGCAGTACTGGAGTTGCTAATTCTCAGGCTTCTGGAAATAAACTACCACTATTCTGAAGCAAAGATCTGGTGCTTGTGCAGAGCTGCAGACCACAGCCCCTGACCTAGCTCCTCCATGGTGCAAACCCATGCTGAGCTGTGAAGAAGGCAGGAAGGAACGCTGATTTATACCATCTGAAGAGCTGCCCCAGAAGCTGGAGTAAATGGGCTTGATCTAGCAATTCCCAACATCCTCACACTCCAGCAGTATTAACGATCAATTAGGAGGCACTTTGTTTCCATACCGCAGCAGCAATAGCTTTAGCCCTCCCTTGAAAGGGCACGAAAGGGCAGAGGGCAATAGTAGAGCAGAGAGATGACAAAATAAAGTGGGGAGAAACCAGGGACTCTTAGGAACCTAACTGCAAATCTTGTAACAAAATGCAATTGGACAGGAGGGACTTGGTTTCAGATGTAAAGTAAGCTAAATAGGTGAAAGAGTTCTCTTTAAACTGTCATCATTAATTTAAGCCAAACTTAATTAAAAAAATAAACTGAAACAGCTGGGTGTAGGAAGTGGCTGGCTGACCTCAGTGCTGGGGCCGTTTTCCTTTCTCCTTTTAAACCATTGTTTGTCAGCTTCCACTTAAGGCAAACCAGAACAGTCAGACTAACCACAATCAAAACCATAGGGCTTGCTTGCATCTAATATTTCTCTCTGTGTCATGACATCCAATAAAAGAAAGTAAGGAGTATCTTTGGAAAATCCCTTTTGCACATTTGTGTGTTGCCATGCTATGTTACCTGAATGGGGAGACCAGTGAAATATTTAAAGCTTCAAAAGAATAGAAGACCTTTAAATCTGCTTACGTGTTTATAACATTTGAAAAACCTGATTTCTACTTCTCATTCTATGTAAACTTCTGAATAAAAGCAAAACCACTGCTTTATCCCTGCCTCCAACCCTAGCCATTCTTTGTCAGGTTGAGATAAATAGTCAGCTCTTTGGGGTAGGTACCATCTTATGGTGTGTTTTTCCATAGCGTTTCCTACTACATTTCTATCTGGCTTATCCATGCAGAAATGCAGTACAAGTACATTCTAATGGCTGAAAGGCAGCCTACTTCAGCTCCAGGTGGAAAACAGTATATTGCTCCTCTGGAGAGTAATTAAAGAGCATCATACAAAGCATCTAATTTACCTGATTCCCAAATGGTGGGAATATGATAAACCTGCCAAGAAAACTTTCTAGTCTTGATGTCACTGTACTAGTCCAGCCCAATGGAGAGTTCATTCCTGTACAACTACCACAGTGGAGCCCTCTCAGAGGGAAGGTCTACTTATGGCTCACCTACTATTGATTTCCTGTTGTGGGATGTCCAACAGAACACGTATTTAAAAATACTACAGTGTAATTGAAACTCATCAATTCTGCAGTAGGAGGAGATTACTAACATACAGCATGCTCTTGTACACTTCAAATACAGATCAAGTTATAGTTTATCAGAGAAGTTATTCCACAAGTAATCAATTACCCTTGTGAAGGAAACAAGGTCTCTCAGCTTTTTTTCTTAGCTGATAGTCATCAGTGCCCTAAAGCACATCCTTTTTACTCCAACAGGACTTACTAATGTGTCTGAAGTTAATAATATGCTTAAGACCCATATTTCAAGAATCTGAAAGACTTATAGAATGTAAATAATCATCCTACCTTTGAAGGGCTTGTTTTAGCTTAGTTGGAACAGGTATCAGAAAGTCATTTAGGAGCAGTTATGTTTTACCACACAGAGAACAGAACTTAAAAAAATGTATAACACTGCACACAAAATGCCAGGATACAGTAATGTAAATTTTTGTAGTAGTAAGAAACCTTAAACTCATTCATCATGGTAACAAAATGGTGGTTACATCACAGCTCCTGCTGCAGAGGGTAACATTGGTGCATGGTGCCATGTACAGACAACAGATTACAATATTTTTCAGTCTTTCAGTACCATATTGTCACACTTTGGAATTTCTAAAGGCAATTCAAGCCAAATATCCCAATTTGCAAAACTTTGATTTTTAAGACTTTTTTTTTTTTTGGTTAGTTATCATGTCTAGATTCCCAGTGCCACTGTAGCAAAGCAGGAGTTTCTGGTGGTTTTGTGTGAGTTCTCAATCCCTTTTAAATTAGTCTAGTTAATGCATTTTTATCTCAGTGACGCTTGTCCTCCCAGCCCACAGTCTTGATCTACCAGAGTTGTCTAATGGCTTTGATAAACCTACTGTCATCTTTGGATCATTTCACACATTTTAAAGGACCTCCTATCAATCCAACTCAAACCCATGATGGTTCTGTCTGTGGAAAGGAAATAGTGATCTGTCCATCCACAGGATTAAAGTTGCCTCGTTTCTTTCTGTTCTGGTTAACTCCTAAAAATCAGCTGTGATCATTGTGGATGCACTCAGAAATGTGCAAAACATAGCAGGACCTCATGCTGTAAAGGGCAAAGTGTTCCTCGCTTTTGTGTTTGGGCACATCCCACTGTGGGTTGAGGGAGCTCTTACCTGGGGCAGCTGCTGGGCTGGGTCACTGCTGAGCAAATCCCAGAGCGTCTGTCCCCCCAGTGATGGGGGCAGAAGCTGGGATTTAGGCACCTGAAAATGTTGGTTTTGCCTGGCCCTTGCTGCAAGAACCTTGAGATGAGTGGCATGAGCTGCCTTCCCAGGGCCTGCAGCACCTAGCAGTGTTGGAACAGTGGCACAAAAAAACAACCAAGGGATTTTTCCCTGAGAAGCTTTGAAATTAATATTCCTCTAAATCATCAGATTCTGAAGAATAAACAGGTTGTCTCAGGAAGAAGCAATTAATTTGTTTTACTCTTTGACCTGCTAAAATGCAAAAATTGCTGTGGAATTTACTCTGGGGTGACATGTTCTAGCAACAGAGCAGTCTCCATTAGTGCTAGTGTTTTTCTAATTACAGCTATAAATAAAAGCTAACCTCCATCCTGATTCAAAATGGATTCCATGGACTGCCAGGTGCATAGGTGATGCAATGCAGAGAGATGAATGCAGGAGCATTTGCATCATCATATTGACTTACAGCTTGAGGGTTAATTATTGCATTCTTTTGCCATGTACTCAGGCAGCCATTTTTAGTCATTTCTGAAATGCTAAAAAGAAACCTGACAGCTTTTCATTAGATTAGAATAGACAAGGTGCTTGAATCAACAGTGAAATTTTATTAGAGATGCTCAAGTATAAAAACAAGAGCTTTTCATTTTGATATTGTATACTTTATGCTGTATTGATTTGTTTTTATTGATTTTTAATAAAAAAGTGTAAGTGTTTCTCCAAATGGTGTAAATTAATTGTTATGGTGCCACGGAAAACAGAAGACCGCACCACAGTAATTAACATTTCCTGGCAAGGAACCTAAGCAAGCTTGCTGCTGAAATGGGCTTTAAAGCATATTTTGACAGTATCACAAATGCTAGCATATGCCTGTGAGGTGGTGATGTGGCAGGCATGGCAATCACTTCAACGACTCAGATGGGAGCAGATGCCCTTGCAGATACACAAGGCCCCGTGTCCCTGAGCTCAGCTGGGAGATGAACAGGCTACCAGCCCTCTGATGCTCTTCACACAACAGTCTGAGGGCAGCTGTGTGGATGAAAGATAGAGTGTACCACTCACATAGGTATTTTGGAGACTTCTCATCAAACTACAGAGGTACAGCTATGATACCTTTCTGATACCTTCAGTTTTTGGCATCCGCACATTATATTTTGTCATATCTAAGATGCCCTCTTTAGCCACAGGGGGCTTCCAGGATGTTTGGAACACAGAGAGGCCCTCAGGCCCAGCCAGAGCTGCCAGGCACTGTAATGGACTGAGGAGCTTGGTCCTGCCAAACAACAGGAGATGAAAAACCACATAGAGCAGGTATCTCCAGCACCAGCGGAAACACGGAAACTGAAGATAAATGCCTCTTCTCCTCCTTGAGGCATCTTTAGAGGACTTGAACAAACTTCAGTACAATGAAGTCAATACACCCAACTCCTAAAAGATTACAGTTTAACTAAGAAGGAAAAAAAAGCACCTTCTTTCCACGTGATCAGTAAAACAGATAGCTGAACAGATTAATTAGCAGCTGGGAGATGAATACTATTGTGTTAGCTACTGTTACTTAAACCAACTCAATCCCTTCTTTTGAGACCATCTACATTACAGAGTAATTATAACCTATGTGCTACAAGAGAGGAAGCTCTTCTTAAATAAGTTAAAGCACATCAAGTGACACTGATAAATCAGTTAATAAAAAGGAAAGCTCTATATACCTTTTTCAAACAACCAAGTTTTCTTCTTTTATACTAAGTTAAAAGAAAATTTTGATCATGGAAATAACATTTTATCTCAGCAAAATGGCTCCAAACCAACACATCAGCAAAAACCAGGAGCTGGTCTGCATGTACCCTCAGACAGAACGTAAAAACTGCTGGTGAAGGTTAACCCCAAAGCTGGGAGTAGGAGGGCACATCTTTATGTAAAGGAAACTCAATATGAATAAAGAACCTTTGCAGGAAGGGAGAGCCCAGAACCACCCAGCACCAGTGTGGTCCAACTATCTGGAGCAGAATTTAGTTCTAGAGTGTGCAAGAGGCTTCTTTGTGAAGTTTCTATGAAATATGTTTCAATAATTTTGGACATTTGAACTAGATACTGCATCAAAATAAAACGCCCTGGCAAGGTAGCATCTTGCTATATACTCTTCCTATTGTCAAATGTTGATTTTTGCATATAAAAGTCAGTTACTGGTGTACACATATTCCCAAGTAGTTCAGACATCCTGCTTCTTGATTGTTTACGGATGGTCCTAAATCAAAGCCTTAGATTCCCAAACCTTGATATTTCAGATAGATTTAGAAATAAAAGAAAACTTTATTCCATCAAAGTGGTCATTTTACTCATGAATTAGTATAATATAAAATTTATTCTTCAGGAGTATCCTTTTCTGTTGTCAGTCAGTTTTCCAAAAGCCCTGATACTGGATGAATAACTCAGAAATCTTTAGACCTGACAAACATGGTGTATATGTGCAGATGGTACAAGTTAAGGAGGTTGTGCTATATTACATCAGCTGAGAATCTGATGGTCAATTTTTTGTCTCTGTTTTCATATAGCTATATTTGATATTAAGTATTAGCAAGCATATGAGCAAGATGAGACCTGTAAGGCAAGGGCACTGCCCACAAGAAATGAGTGGTGCTAATTCCTTTTGGTACAGTGCTGTATGATCAGAACTTGCTTTAAATTTTAGGAAATTTTATCCCAATGGGCTGGTACAAAGTATATCTATACTGTTAGGTGGATCAAGACATTATGTTGTTAGTCATGCTGATAAGGTTTTCTTACCCTTATGGTGATCTGTAGGAGAAAGAATGTTTTCCTGCAGAGGAGATAAGACAGTAAAAGTGCTCTGCTCTTGTACTCCTGTGATTCGGCGGTCAGGAGCTATTTCCACTACTGAAAAGTTCAGGTCCAACAAATGTCGTCTGGCAGTCTCAGCTAGTGACTTCACGATGGCTTCAGATAAAGCTTTTCACTTGAGATAGGATATGAATTGAAACAATCTGGTGAAGAAAAACACTGAGTCTGTATTCAATAGAAGTGCAAATTTAAAAGTCTCCCCCCATCAGCCATATTTTAATGAATGCATAGTTACAGGGTAACTATGTTATCTCACTTTTCTTGTGTCATTAACTGAAAAGAGAGTTTAAAAAAGTGTCCCCACAGAAATCTTATTCATATGTTTTATTATATACTCCAGCACGGGCACCACTTTAGTTTAATGGTATGTTGGATGATGGTACAAATTTATAGCCAAAGGTTTACATCACAGACAGCTGGAATGAATAACAATAAATTAATTTAAAGTGCTACAAAAGTGCTCCCCATAGTATGCAGTGCTTATGTGCTCAAGACTAATAATTTATAAACGCATGTCTTTTATAATACTGATCTAAAGTCCTGAAAGCAGCTAGTTAAAAAGTAGTCACATGACATAAATTATTTTTATTAATATTTCAAATGCATGATTAGGGTGGGCACCATGGTCATTAGCATTAGATAGCTTTCATTTATGACCAAGTGCAATGAAGCAATAGCCAGACACAGAAACCAGCTAAGCAATGGCAAACAACCATTGGGAGACTGGGAGTGGTCATATGCTGCTGCTTCTTCCATGGGCTTTTTATGTGCTAGTAGTCATCACAACTATGGCAGTTTCCTTTCCTCTTGCTGGTCTATTGTGTTTATCACATTAGCTACTCACAAGGCCTGAAGAATAAAAATACGAGTTACTGAGTGCAGTCAGAAGTAGCTGTGAAAGAGTATATTCACTATTACTAGGGTGGGTAAAGGAGAAACCAGCTCAAATAAGTTGTATAATGTTGCATCTTTTTCCCCAGTGCAGGTCTCTGGAATACCTCACTGCAGGGATGTCACTTGCATTAATACCACCCTTACTTTCTCCAGGCAAATTGGCTGCCTCTCCCTTCTCTTGGTGAAAATCATTTACTTCTTAAATGCAGAGTCATTAATCTGAGGTTATAGAAGGAGTAGTTCATGCTCAAAGAAGGATCGTGAATAATTTCTGTGTCTCTTGTTCTGGAACAATTCAAAATATATTAGACTACATATTTGAGTCTTGGTAGATTGAAAAAATATACACCACAACCAACCCCATTCACTTTGGTGGTTCTTCTGGCAAAGGAGATGGAGTGAGACACAAAGGGGGCAGAAGTATCATCATCTGGTCTCTCCACTCCCTCTTTAAAGAAAAAAAGCTGTTTGTGCTACACAGAATTCAAGCTTCTAAGTAACAATTCCTGATTAATTTCTTTTTAGTATCAAAAACCTCTGCAAACTCATACTCTCCTGTTCCTTTCTGGCTTTCTTTGAAAGTACTTTGTAATGTAACACATTTTTCCAGAAGTCAATGGGGACACATTTGCATTTTGATACACTTCAAATTTTTGCCTGCAGCATGCCACTCAAATGCTCTGTGCTAATCAGAATCCAGTAATGATCTCCTACATACTTCAAGCAGGTGACTGGGTATATAAAAGCACCTCAAAATGCAAAATTTGTGAGAGAGCAATACACAGTAAAGATAAATAAACACGAAAAAGGGACGATGCTGGCAAAAGCAGTTTGGATTTGTGAGCTGAGGGTTCTGCCTGAAATAAGCAGCTAATATGTTTATGTGCACCAGTGAAGTGATAAGGGGATTCTGGGGACTCCTGCATCATCTGGCTGCACTGATGGACTGCAGGTCTCTCTGAGCAGATCACTTGTACGTCAATATACCCAGATGATGTATAGGCATTTCTGAGGGCTTTTTATATCATCAGTGATGCTCCGTGTTCTGAACAACCCAAATCCAAGATTAGGCAGGATTGACAAAAATGGGGCAGCCCCAAAGCATGGGTTTAATCTGTGTGGAGGTCTTTTATTTTTAGCACTAATGATAGATTTACACTGAAATTTGCCTGCCCCAAGTAAGTGTGTGTGTGTGTGTGAAGCTGTATAGGAGAGAAAAAACCCCTATAACTCAAGAGACTATTTAATTTTAATTTTTTTTTTTAAACATGAATATCTTTGACAGACAGAGTTGCAAGAAAACATGAGCTCTCCTTCAGTAACTAGCGCATCAGGAGAAAAACTCCTGATAAGCAGATGTTGCTTAGGCAGCAATCAGCCAGGCAGTGTGTGAGTGTAGGGAGAGAGGGATGGAGATAGAGCCAGGCAGGCAGGTATTAAGGCACTGTGGTGAGTGTGTGTGCGGCTGCAAGGGATGGCAAATGTCAGTGTGAGAAAATGACACATGAGCAAAACCGAGCTGCTCCACTGAGTATTTTGCATGTATTTTTAAGAGAAGACAACAAGAAGAAGCCAGAGAAGAGAGACGGAAAAGTCAAGGCAGGAGTGACCAGGCGATTGCGTGTCTGGGCTAACAGCAGCGCAAGGCAAGAAATCCAGGAATCAGGGAAATAATTTAAAGCCATATTGATTCACTTTGGAGGTGAGAAAAAGCAGATGCACTTAGCTACTACGAAATGGCTCTGGCAGCAGTTACAGCTGCTTGATTTTACTTATTTTTTTAATGAGTTTCATTCACAGAAAGCTGGCATTGTAAACCCAATCCAGCCTGTACCCCTTACTGCATCGCCTCTTCACCCAGCAACCAGAGCTGCCATCAAAGCCTGACCCAGCCAGGCAGCGCCTTCAGCCATCCCAGTGAGCCCTCAGGCAATGCCAGAATGGAAGAGGGAGAACGAGAGGGACAGAGGAAAGGCAGGGGATCAGTGACTGAAATGCAGCAGCTCTGCGCATTTCCAGTGAGCCGGGAGCATTTGGAGGCAGAGCAGGCTCAGAGCCCATCCATCGCAGTGATAGACAGCAGCCCTTCCTCGGGAACGCTGCCCAGCCTCTGTCCTCGGCAGCACACAAAGCAAGGCTACAGAGGAGAGAAGGAGCCAGTGTTGTGTGGCGTTGGTCCTTGCATCTAGAAAATAAGAGGTAAATTGCACATGACATGCATGAAAAAGAGTAGAATTTTTTTATTGCAAATGAAAACTGTTTTAGTGAAAAAATAATCAAACATAGTCCTAACTGGCACTAATTCATATTTTATATTTGTTACACTGATGAGTGTAAATACAGAGTAACTCCCTTGTCCTAAGTTACTTTGACTTTTCTTGTTGCAAACAGGATTGGAATCTTAGTCTGTTTGGTTGGCTCTTGTGATGAATATCTTTGCCTTCTAGGTACATACATACAGAAAAAAAACAAACAAAAACCCTGAAACAACTCAAACCAAGAGACTTACTGGATTCTGGGTCAGGACTGTTGTGAATAGTTCCAATATGCTGTGGATTTGGTTTCAGTACTGCTGGTTGGAACACGTCAAAATGTGTGAATTTATAATTAAAAGTAAGATCATACAGCCAAGTATTTAAAGTACTTTACAACTGTATTTTTATCAGCTATAATTTGAAAATGATCAGTGTTACTCAGAGCTCAATTTTAAAGGGCAGGTACATCTTCCAGTAAATTAAACATATCATAAAATACCTGTAGATCTGATGACAGAGGAGTTTAACAGCATTTTACGATACTGAATCATCTTCATAAGTCTTTAGATTTGTTTGTAGACCAACACATTTTCTCTTTCACTTGCTAAAAAAAGTAACCCTTTGCTTTAGATAAAGAAACAAAAGTTGCAATGAGATAGGGTGAGCATCTTGCCTTCCGAAAGCCACAAACCGTTCCCACAGAAGCCAAAGGCAAAGTCTTCATATTACCAGAAGTGCTTTAGGAACTGGATTATGAGTCAGTGGTAGTTCCACGGATTCAAGTGGAGAAATTAGTCATTAATATGCAAATGCTACTTTTTGTTTTTAATTCAGCTGGTTTGCAGCAGGCCAGATCATTTCGTCTAGAAGTATCCATTGAAGTGATCATGAGTGTTGCACTGCTTTGGAGTGACAGGTATCAACTTGAGCGGGAACTCTTGTAATTGGCTTTAAATGCTTTTCCAAAGGAGTGCCAATTTTTTAGATCCAATAAATAACTAATTTGGGGTAATTCTGTTTTCCAAGTCAAATAAATAAAGTAAAGAAAATAGGATGAGGGCAAATTCATCCTCGGTGTAAACTCACTGACTTCAGTGGTATTGCACTAGAAATACTTGCAGAGTAGGGTTTCTTATGCAAAAACTGGCGTGAATTGTGTTAAATAAGAAGGTACCTTAAATCATGCCTTGGGCAAAATAGCTCAGTTAATCCCAAAATGTTGTTGCAAGAAAATTCCTTCCCTTCCACAGTGTTCTAGGGGAGCTACAAGGCATGTTACATAGCCAGGCTTTTCCAAGGAATTTAAATAATTTCCTTTCTTGATTCAGATCAGCACACTATTTTTGTGAAGCATTTTATTGGTCAATTTTTATCTCTTCCCCCCTCCTAACCACAAAACCAAATAGATTTATAGGGTTACTTACTGCAAAACTTCATAGGTTTTTTCAGTCAACTCTTGCATATGTTACAGAAAATGCCAATTCTGCTTCCTTGTGTATAAGCCCCTAAAACAACATGGTCCCCATTTTACATCTGCTTGTATGAAGTCAGGGACATTTTCCTAGAGTTACCTGAGCATTAGATAACACAATTGCCCAGAAATAATTTTTTTTTTTAAATTTCAACATATAATAAAACCAAACAAAAATGAAGTGAAAATGCCCAGTGCAATGAAATGTTGGCTCTCAGTCAGAGATCAGGTGCTGAGTTTTACTTTCACTCTTCTACTCTACACTTTCTAAACTACTATGAGAGAAAATAAACAAACCCCAAAACATTTCAGAAAAATATGCTGTGATTTTTTTCCCTGCAATTGACATACACACTGGTAAATTTTTTTTGACAAAATAATGTCTACAGGTAAAAAGGATTCTGTCAAATAATTTTCAACCAACTTCCAAAAGCAATACTGCTGTGGAAAAAAGTATTATTTTATCCTGCCCAATGTGTCTGTGTGGTGTGACTGTGCCCATTCATGACTAACCCTGGAGTCCAATAGTTTCGGTTTTGCCCCGGTGTGTATTGCTCACTCTCTTTCCTAATGACTGCTTTCACTTCTGAAAATGGCAGCTTTCACATGAGCAGAGCAACCTGCTTCCTATTCCCTTCACAGCACTTCCATGTAAAAAACAGCAACCACAAAAATCCACTCTGCTTTGCTGATGAGGTACCACACATCAGACCCACTTGCAATGCTGGCAGTCTGAAATATTGCTGAGTAGGGGCAGCAGGGGCTGGATCTTAATGATTTGCCCCCTCCCAATCATTTGGGTTCATTGATTTCTCTAATTAAATATGCATTCCACTTCACCATTATTCCCAATGATAGCATTTAATCTCAATGACAGGGCCAGAGACACGAGGGCCTTTGTTTACAAACTGCTTTTGCAAGCCCTGATATTCTGTAGGGGCTGCTGGATACCTCCAAGTATTAGTCCAGTGCTATTTGGCTACACTCTCCTTTCATCATTGACCTGTGTCCCCCTATCTATTCAGGTCTCTCTTCCTTCTTCCTTTCAATTGAGCCTTCTAGCTTACCTTGGGAGTGCTGGAGCTGCAGTTCTGTCTGACAGTCGTGTATGTAAAGCTGATTTATTTGGCTGGCGTGGCACTGTGCCAGGGAAGAGGCCATCTGAATGGTGAAGCTGTTAAGAAACTAATTGCATGACGAACTGCAGCTACAGGAGAGTCTTTACTGTTTGCTTCATCTAATCTCATTTGCTACCAAGGATTTTTCTTGTTTGCCCCTTTTCCATTGTTTGAATTGGAAGAATACCAGGTTTACACTGGGGATGGGCTTGGCTGATTGGTTCCCCAGCCTTTATCACTAGCTTGTAGGTCTCTTCATTTGTTAGAAGACTCAAATACTGTCACTGCTGCGAGTGTTCCCTTGCTTTCTCATCTCAGATTGGGAGGCTTTGAACTTGCCAAGCTCTAAGTTCAGCACCCTATGTTTGTTCTTGTGCTCATGAAGTCACTAATCCCTAAATGAAGGGCAGGGAGCTGTTTGGGTTAGCAATTTCATCACCTTCAACAGATAAAACAGAAACCCTTGCAATACAGGTGAGTTAACAAGAAAAGGATTTCCCTCTGCCTTGCTTTCAAATGTTTTACTGAACAATGGGTCTGAACTGAAACCTTAGGTTGCAAAATACCAGCCTGTGGGAAGAGCAAAATTATGGAAGACCTTCGTGCCACCAGATCACTTTTACCTGGGCCACGGTCCATTCCTTTGCAAGTAAACCCACCTTGTTAGACACTTACCTAACAGAAAAACAGCCATACTGTTGCTTGTCTTTGCTGTTTCTGCCCACGGAAGGAGTGTTGGTACAGTGTGGACCTAATGACAATTGAAATAACTCCCATTCTAAAACCACAGCTCCCTTGGGGCCAGTGTCAGCCACTCATCCCCAACTGGCACCCAATAGCACCAGAAGGATCAACTCAGATAGTTCATCTCTGCTTGTATTGCAGCATTGATGTTGTTTGCATGTGGTTGGTGATCACATTTTTCGTTTGAGAGGTTTATCTTCAGCTTCCTTATAGAGATCAGGTTGAAGTCAACATTGACTCATTCCAAACCAGAGAAACTCGAGGTGAAGTTTCCCCTGATTCCAGTGCAAAGCTTTCTCCACAGTCACTGCCTGCCTCCAAGGAGATGTGTGCTGAAGCCTGAGCCCAGGCCACATGCTGGCATGGGGGAATGCCTGCAAATGGCATTGTGGATATTTTGCAGACCCCTTATAAGAAATAGTTCAAGAGCCCAGTCTTATTTAGGTCACTTTCAGGTAACCTTTACCTCTTACAAGTACATTTCAAATCGGACATGTAACATTCAGCTTTTGATTCTTAGCTGGTTTTACTCTACCTTTTCCCTTGCATAAAAGAGAATTACTCTGTTCATGTTGGTCCTTATGCCCTGTTCCTTACCTTTTGAGGCCAATAGAAAGTCTCCCAATAACTTCACCGAGCAGTGAACCAGAGCTGCTAAATTTCAACTGTCAGGGCAATTCCCTCCCCTCCTTCCTGGTCTCATTCAACAAAGGCATATGGAAAGGTGTGTACTTGCAGCAGTCTACCTGAACATGATGAGGTGCTCTGTCTCAAAAGCCAAGAGCTTCAAATGGGAGCCTGCATCCAGCAGTACCATACAGCAGGCAAAGGAAAATGACAGCTGGAGCTTAATATAAGAAGTCAGTCTGACACCCTCCCAAAGAACTCGGAGCAAAACTTTTGTCAGTTGAAATCTTTACAGCCTCTGGTGCTTTTTCTGCAAAGATAGAGTAATTCCTAAAACAAGACAGACTGCTGTTTTCTCCATCTCCTAAGGTAGCCACTAGTAAGAGCCCTGCAAACTAAGCAATCTCAGGTTGTTGCAAATTTCTATTTAGTTTCCTCTGTCGTGGATTTCAGCCCAAGCTTGGAGAAGTTCAGCATACACATCCTCTTACGTGTTCCCCATACAATTTCTCACGCAGGAAGCTGGCAAACTTTGCCAAACCCCAGGCAGTTACCCTTCCTCTGCAGGGCTGCACTCTTCTCAGCAATGAGGTGCAGGATGACTTGGCCAACAGAAATACTTCAAAAATGAGATACCATTCCAGATAGTTTTCAGAACTTGGACTTCTGAGTAGGAAAGGTTTGGGGAGCTAGGATTTCTGGGGAAAGTGGAAGAACCAAAATAATTAAACCAGGATGATGAGTAGAGGTTTAGCTCGATATACCAAATCATGAATTATAGTGGAGAAGCAGAGTTTGTTTGTCCTCGTGACATTGCACATCAACGAGCCAGAACTGCTCTGTGATATTCTGCACAAACTAGACCTTGTGTGTCTCTCCTTGCCCTAACCATGAATTTTTCAACTCAAAGAGAGACTTCAGATTTGGTAGGTAGGAAAATTATAAGAAAAAGCTAGATCAGGAAGGAAACACATATGCTGCCTGGTGGAATCATGGTATTAGTAGATGTAGACTTTGTGGAGCCTGAGGACATTCAGAGCATTGTAGAAACACTGCAGAAAAGGGCCAGTGGTCATGCCCCTGCACTGGTGGCAGCTTTGAAGAAATCAGATCAGTGCAGTAGATTTCTTCTACACAGTGAGTACCAGCAGTACAGAATGTGTGGACATACAGAACCCCTTTTCTGTCACTGGTTGTTTGTATCTCCCCCTCCAAGCCCTCGCATAGTTTGAACTGCACGTCCCCCTCACATACCACACTCCCCCAAAAGATTAGCAGCTCTTATCTTGTGCGTGCTGGGCGGGCATGGGCAGGGAGTTACTGTGCAGCCTCCAGTCATTTTTCTGGGTCCTCCTTAAAAGCAATTAGCAGCTTCCCCCTTTAACTTCAGAGAACAAATTCAATGGTAGAATAACTTTCCTGCAATCAGTACAATTAGCAGGAATGCGTTTGACCCCGGGTTCACCTCTGAAATGCAGTTCCTGGTACAAAGTGTTGCAGTGCTCTTGAGAGTGACATGTTATGAGTAACTGGATGTCAGGATCATTGTGTGAAAACAAACAAATCCCCAAATAGCTGGAAAGTCTTGAACCAGCAACTGGCATAAAAAAGGTAGCAATAATTCTTATCTTCACATTTTACTTCTCCTTTCTCATGATACAAAAACAGTGCAGTGCACCACAGCACTCACCTCAAACATGTTCCATTGCCTATAATGTCTTACAAAAGCACAGCCAAAGTCGGGGTTTAGTGGCTGCTGCAATGTGGAAATGTGAATTTCTATCTTCACAGAGAATGCCTGAAACACTTCTCACAGGTATCATGAGGAAAGTGAAAACCTTTTGTTTCATATATATTTTTCCTATGAAACAGGATATTTTTAATTTTTTTTTTTTCTAAGGAAACAGCAACAACAAAAATCTGCCTAGGCTTGCTCTGCTTCTCTATGCATATGTAGATAAGAACCATCTATCTTAGAGCTAGGATGCTGGGATTCCTAACCAAGAAGGAAAGTGCTGCATGCCCAGCAGACTAGCAGTGCTTGCATGCGGCACCCAGTCTCATCTGTGGTTTACTTTGGGAACAATATCCTTATGTCTTGAGAAGGATATGGTGATTTGTGAGGCACTTTTCTTTAAAGGGATAAGGAAAAAAAAAATCTAAGAGGGAGCCAACTTCTTGTCTGAAGGGCGGTTGAGTTCAAGATCACAAAGTATTTCTGTGAGATATCATCATTCAATTATTGCTCAAAGTATGTGTATTCCTTTAAACTAATGAGTGGCACTGCACTCTGTTTTGTCTGAAAAATGTAGGTGCTTGGTTGTAAAATGAGCAAGTACTTCTTGACTTAGGAGTACAGCCATTTCTTCCTTTACTTATTTTTGCTCATAAGAAACCTTGTCTTCCAGCCACATTCACAAAATTATAGTCCTCCTCTCTTTTTAATTTTCACTCTGACTTTTAAAGAATCCTTCCCAGCCTGTGCCACAGCACCCTGCTCCTTCTGTGGTGTCTGTACAATGACCTCGCTTCTCTGTGTCATACACGGTTTAATCCTTTTCCTTGAGCATCGTTTGCACAGTAATCCTCTTCCTTCTGTGACACAAGCACAAAACTCCCTTTCCTCCACTGTCACTTGCAGAACAATCCCTTACTTTTAGTGGCACACAGGAAGAAACCCTTTATGTTCTGTGCCAAACACAAAATGATCACCCTCTAGCTTTTCTCCAGTATAAGCTTGACAATGCAATCCTTATGTTAATTCTATGAAGAATACACCACCGTCCTTCTATTCCCAATTTATCCAAACACTAACATTCATCTGACCAGTGAGCAGTATGAAATATCACAGAGAAAAATGCAAAGCATACAGCCTAAATCTTTTTCTCTGTTTTAAAAAACATCAACTTTTTCAAATGTTTAAAGAAAGAGACAAAATCAAAAATATGGCTATTCTAACATTTTTGCCATTATTTTTTCCCCTTTTGCTCCCCTCTTTTTCAATGACATGAGGAAATAATATCATGGGGTGAGGAACAGGAGGAAGGAATAGAAATCTGGAGGTGTCTCAGAACTTGAACTCAAACTTAATCTTTTAAATAGCTCTGGCTTGGGTACTTTACAGATGAAAGATCTCTTTTTTTAAAGTTAAAAAATGTTTTGGCTTAACAAACATACTCCCACCTCACCTGCATCAGACCAGTTAGCACAGCAAGTCAGAGTGAGAAGGCAAGAGACTGGTGACCAGGACTGCCAAGTGCCATCAACTGAACAAGTCATTTAGCCTGCTTTGCTTTAAGCCCTATCCAAACTCAAACAGATACCTGTTTAACCAGGGCTTTACAGGAGAGTCCTGTCTGTAGTTCATCCCCTGGGAAGCTGCAGCAAGACAGGAAGCTGATGGGGGTTGGCAATGATCACCTTAATTTGATATTCCCTGTACACAGCAGCGTTGCATTTAGTGATGATTTGGGCTTAAAGTGATCCTGTTTGATGCTTTGGGATGTCTATTTCCTCTCTGTTGCACAGGGTGCTTTCAAAACAGAGCTAAATTAAATTAATGCTAAGTTTGACCCTTTGCAAAAACCCCACATTTAGACCCATTGACTCTAAAAGGGTTTTGCCTGCTATTGGAGCGACATATGCCTGCCAGGATTGGTTTGGCACTGTATCTTTGCTTAGCTGCACACAAATTCCTTGTACCAGGACTGGCTGATACCTATCTTTGCTTAGCTGCACACAAATTCCTTGTACCAGGACTGGCTGATACCTGCTCCTGTATTTGTAATATGCTTTGACATCCTGTGTGGCTGGTGCATTTGAAGCATGAGATTTACTGTGTTTGCTCCTGGAATAGCTGCAGTCTGTGCCATTACCTCCTGATTGGTACCAGCCACAATGGCTGCTTGAATGAAATTCAGGGTGGAAAACCACCGCTGCATTTTTTGAACAAAATAGTAATTATGGTAATTGTATCACTTTAGCATACTTCTTGCCTGTGTTTATGAACAAATTATGTGAGCCAACGAGAACAGCAGCTTCTTCCTTTCAAATTAATTCGTGCTTTGGAATAGCAGGATAGATATGATAAGACTTCCAGTTTGGTATGTTTTCTTCTGCATCTTTTCAGTGGTGCATTACACATTCACCACAATTCTTCACCTCGACTGTCACTTTTATGGCAGTGTTTTCCTTTTCCTCCTCTTCAGTCATGAGCATGCTAATCTTTTGTGTCACAAGCAGCACAACCCCTCCTTTTTACGGGCCCCCTCCTGCCTGTGCACGGCCCTGGATTATACAGTTAAAAGAAAAAATCATTTCACCTGCAGAAGGTAAAACAATGTAATTTTTGCTGTTGCTGTTTTTATTTAGATTAGCCACTAAAACCATCTTCGAGTGAATAATTAAGCAGCTATTTGTGTCATGGGTTTCAATGCTGAATGTAACCCATTAACCCCACAGGAGCAAGGTCCTTGAATTCTGAATAATTCTGGGAGTAAACTGTGATGA
This sequence comes from Pseudopipra pipra, assembly GCF_036250125.1. Taxonomy (NCBI): domain Eukaryota; kingdom Metazoa; phylum Chordata; class Aves; order Passeriformes; family Pipridae; genus Pseudopipra; species Pseudopipra pipra. The sequence goes on from NC_087556.1 coordinate 12,743,247, forward strand.
ATCAAGGCTGAGATAAGAGCCAGGCATCTTTAAAAAAATCTGGAGCATGTTCTTGGCACTCAAGGTTTGTTCTGTGTTGCAAGCAGTTTCTACTCTTCCTTTTTTTTTGTCTTCTCTCATTCAACTGACTCCCATGGGAAATGCAAAACGACTTTACTTAGAAAGAGTATTTGCTATAATTCATTCTATTATTTTCTGATTTTATTCCTTCTTCACTCCCCTCCCCCCCAAAAAATATTTGTATGTAAAGAGGACCTTACCATTCTTTGAGGCTCATCTGTTCATACTGCTTATTCTGTGCTTGAAATTGTCATAAATCTCACTCTGGTCTCATTTTTTCCCTCAGATAGAGGCTTATTAGCTGTAACTGGTCTTGCACATGCTCCTCTGACATGGATGCTGCTGACATAACATGGTTTGGTAAGCACAATCAGCAGCAATATTCCTGGCACCAATCTGAGTGTGCTGGCCTGTCTTTACCTAGCAAGCTGTGTGGCCAAACTGGTCTGTAAACTAAGGATGAGCAGCTCTCTCCTACTACATCAGCTGCAGCTGGGAGCAAAGCAATGAATGCTTTTTTACACAAAACAATGCATTTTAAGGTCTCTTCCAGAAGAGGTACTTGGGAGGCAGAATGACAGCTCCACTTGTAGATGCATAGCTCTGCAAAATAACAATTAGAAAAAGAGTTAGTTTCCATTTACGGTCTCCCATCTATGCCTCTGGGCATACATACCACCCTCTCAGGTAAAAATTTATAAAATCATAGAATACTTGGAAGAGACCCTCAGGGGTCATCAAAGCCCAACACCTGGCCCTGCACAGGACACCCCAAGAGTCACAGCACGTGCCTGAGAGTGTCATCCAGATGTTTCTTGAACTCTGTCAGGCTTGGTGCTGTGACCACCTCCCTTGGGAGCCTGTTCCAGTACCAAACCACCCTCTGGGTAAAGAACCTTTTCCTAATACCCAAGCTAACCCTCCCCCCCCAACACAACTTCAGGGCTTCTTACATGAGTAATGGTGGTGAGAGCAAGCCCTGCATTGGGCCTGTTGATTCAGGAAATGCAGACTGTCAGGTTCAGAGGAAGGGCTCTGCCTGGGATTGCTGCTGGTCAGGGCTAACACCACTTCATCTAGCGCTCTGCTATGCTGGAAACTTTCGTTCTTGCTGATACACCTTCCCTTTCTCTGCTTGAGACCACAAACTGCTTCTCAGATTTAAAACTGCTTACCTACTCTGGTTGGAGAGAAGATGAAAAAATAAGTTGCTTATAATTCTTAACATGAAATTGATGAGCATGCCAGGGAAATCTGGAAGTGAAGTTTAGACATCTTTGAAATATCCAGAAGTATCCTTTTCCCTTTGTCTTTCTCTCTCTTCTCCAATATCTCATTTTCCCTCCCTGAGGAAGAAACAATAATTTAATTCTGATTAACATACAGAAAGTCTCCTATGACCAAGATGGTCAACTCACAATAAGACATTTTATGAGCCACAGCTTTGCCTTGACTAAATACCTTCTGTGCAGTTCTGGCTTTGCTTTATGGACCTCTAAGAACATGCTTAGGGTCTTACCATTTAAGCAGGAGCTGTAGTTGATGCTGGAGAGTGAAGGGGAGTCCTGAAGTAAGCCAGTGACCTGTGGAAGAGCACTGGTTTGGGAAAACTGCCCTGGCGTGAAACCTAGAAGAAAACATATCCACAGCAGACACCAGCTTGCACACCTGTAAACTGCCTTCTGCTCCTCATAAAAAAGGGCTGTAACCCCATTGCCAAAGACTGAAAGAGCCCACGAACAATTGTCTAAAAAAAGGCTACTATAAGCAGACCTGTTGTTTTTCTTGTTCAGGAAACCTTGTTTCCATCTTCTCCACAGAAACAGCAGGATGCCAACAGGCTCTGTCCCTGCCATCCCAGCCCACCCATTTGGTAGGGAGGCTTTCAGTGGACTTCAGCCACCCACAGTGTGGAAACACAGATTAACAGAATCAAAATTCTACCAAAATAAACCACTGGTGTACTCAACCCAAGTTGCTAAGGGTCAGTGGCTGAGATGGCCAAATTTCATGTACCTGTACACAGCTTGCAGGTTGGGTCAGTCTCTTTTGCCCCATTAAGAGCCAGCTCGTTCCCTGAAGTCGTGGAAGCATGTGCTGCTGGCCAGGAAGGACCTTGCCTCAACCTTGGGCCATGATGGCAGGTGTCACACTTCCACCTCTGGTGCTGCCACAGACATTGTGCCCACTGGTGACAGTGGGTGTTTTTACCAAGCAGGGATGTTGTGGACGTTACTTGGAATGGAGAGGCAATAAGCTGTGCCTTCACATATGAAAACAAAATATATGTTTTTGAAGGGCTGGAGACTACTAATGAGATCCCCTGTATTTGTAGATTACCTGCTGTAGTGACAGGTTCTTATCTGGCCAGGCATATGTGTGCTTCTCAAGGAGTAAGTAACAGTCTGGGGAGGCACTCTGTGGGCTCGGCATGTATGGGAATCAGCAAACAGAAGAAGGCTGCGGTGTTGGAGAGGAATGATGGCACAGTTGCACAAGTCAGCCTAGTGTCAGAATATTAGAGAATAAACTGCACTACCCCCAACTTTCAGAACTGCAGATAATACGCAGCAATGAAGTTTTATCTGTGCTCAAGTACATATTTTTTATGCAGCTAAAGCTATGTCACAGATGTTCTTCACTAGAATAGATTTTGACTTTGCTAATCCTGTATTAATCTGCTGGTAAAGCTATAGCTGTGTGATTACCACTGGGCTCCTCACAGAGAGGAGCTCCTGATTACTGAGGGCACAGTTCCTCCATATCTCCCTTGGCTCAGCTGCAGCTGAGGTTCAGGCTTCTTGTGCCGGGGGAGCACCCCGTGCAGCCCCCGTTTCTGTTCCCGGTTCGGTGCTCTGCCAGGAGAGGGAGCTAGGACTCTGGGATTCAGGGGCCTTTGATGTTTGTTCACAAATCATGAAGGTGTTACAGCTGTCCAACACTAACCTAGGCTTTGCTGTGTGGCTGGGTGGATATTCAGGGAGCTCATGATTTTCTATGGAGGCCACCTACTGCAGAGGGTTCAGTTCCTGCCGGAACACGGAGGATTCTCATGCTCTAAACTGTGTTTTGAAGCTCTCAAGTCACTTTTTCTGACTGCTTTCCCGGGCGAACTCCAATGGGATATCGGACTTGGTGAAAATGAAACAAAGCCTACAGATTCTGGAATCATGCTGTAGGTTCAAAGCCACTGCTGGAGTGGAGAAGGCAACCAATGGGTGCATAGCAAGGCAACAGCTGGGAGGAGGGAAAATTTTTGGTTAAGACTACCATGTGGCAAACAGATGTCAGACAACATTTCTTTTAATACATCACCCTTCTTCCTCCTACAGTATATGTGTTTCATTTTGAACAAGTAACTGGCAGCTGGAGAAGGTTATTAGAAAATTCTCCGTCTATGTTCCAGCACTTGCAATAGCAGCAGAATTACCTGTTTCCTATTCTGCCCAAGCTTTATGTCTCCTTTCATAGATATTGTTGGCCTCAAGCCAAGTTTTGCTTAAGTTATGTATCAGAAGGGGAATAAGTGGAGCTTCAAGCTTGTTTTAAGTGTAGGAAAGGGAGTTTAAACAAAGCTGGCAGAGATACTGACACAAGTATTATCTAGGTTCTGGATGTGGTTGGGCCTGCTGGGTAAGAAAACAGGAAATAAGTGGGAAAACAACTCTTAAAAATTCGAAAACCAGCCAATTCTACAGGGCTTCACTCTGTGTTCATGAGTCTGTAAGTGCTGATAAAAGAGCACGCATGATATGAAAGTGTTGTGTCATTATCACAGGCCCTTTCACTCTTACTGCTGTTTCAGTTTTCTTTGAGTGATCGAGTCTGGCAAGGGAAGGAGAGTAATCCTGTTTCTTCTTTGACTAATGACATGTGGTCACTGACCAATCTGCCCTCTTTTCCCTGAAGGCAGTGAATAGGGAGTTGTGCTTCCCTCATGCTTCCTACCTGATTTGAAAGTAAGAACAGATTAATTTGTTTGTGACAATTTTGGAGGTTAGAAGAAGAGCTTCTCCAACAGAGCTGGGCTCTGTGAGCCAGGAAGGGGCCAAGCTAGAGAAAATATTGTTGAATACTAACACAGTGTGAGCAGCCACTGGAAATAGTAAATAGTGAGGGAGGCTCCTTCCTAAGAAATGCGTTTTATTGGCTCTGTATGAGTCAGAAAAATCCCGTGATCTGTTGCCCTCATCATAAGTTACCCTGTGGTCCAAGGGGTTGGCTTTGCTTGTTGGCTACTGGGAGGCACCAGCAGGCACTGCAGAGCACAGGGAAAGAAGCTGCTCCCAGAAGCATGGCAAGTGGCCATCGGGGGGCCAGGAGGTGTTTGGTAGCCAGGTCCTCAAGTTTGTGGTTCTTATCATTCCTATCTTTGCAAAGGGCTCTGACTGATAAGGATGAATGGTGTGGAGTTTCGAATGCAGGAGCTGTGGTTGTGACTTCCTATCCCTGCACTGGCCAACAAGTTATTATAAAAATAAATACCTCAGTGGCAGCAGCAGCATCCCCAAGGGCCTATTTACTTCCACTGGCACGAACTAATTCCTGCAGAGGAGCTCAAGCCAAATCCTGCAGAGACCAGCGGGAATCTCTCCAGGCTCTTGCAAAGGCATTTTGCACACTGGAGAAAATGTTAGAGCTTGGACATATTTATTGCCATGTCTGTTAAAACATGTTGTCAGTTAACACCTTTTCTAACACAACATATATTTCGTAAAGCTGAAGGAAAGTGAGCTTTTTTACCTCCTTTTATTTTTCAAGTAGTTATTCTGATTTATTTCTGAAGTTGCACAACACACTAAATGCTGGTTCATGAAGTGGCCAGGGATCAATTATTACCTTTTCATGCGCAAACTGATCTTAAGGCATCTATCAATCTCTTATAGTCCTATCTACAGAAGATATGCCCAATTTCAGAAAACTGAAAACATATAAAGGAAGCTAAGGCAGGGCAATGTTCACTTCCGTTGGCTTGCTCTCTAGATGTTTGACAAGTGAGTTTATTATCCAGAGGAAGAATGAACAAGCCAATACACCTTTTTCAAGGTTTGTAGGTGCCTTAACGTAACTTGCTCATTTAATTTGGATCTATGTACCTCATGAGAAGGACAGAAGATTTTCATTTTCAAGGCCTTATTTAGCCATAAAACATGTATCACATTAGCTAAGAGCAGGTCTATGAATTTCATTTTATTTGGTGACAGGAGAAATAGCGATGTATATATCACCCTTTCAGTAGCTGGTTTTAAAAGGTGCATGTTTCATGGAGAAACAATGTATTCCATGTCATAACATCTTTCATGAAATAAAAGTCAGGGCATTTGTGGCATACGTATATGAAAAGTACCAGTTCACACTTATTTTAAGAGTATGAGGGCAATATAAGCCCCTCTTGTGATTGGAGCTGGTCACACCTGAAAAATTAGGATGGATTTTGCTGCTCCAATGAAGTCAGTAGGAGATTTTCTATGGCCTCAATGGGGCCAAAAATTCTCCTAGATTTCATACTTTTATAGGTACTGTACAATTTAGCCACCAAGGTCATTAAAATGCTATAATCCCTTGTGTGATACATGACGGGGTAAAAGCACTTACAAAGGTATTGCTTTCTAAACTGGTGTAATTATGGTAGTAATTCCCAAAGAAGAAGTATTGCAAATGCATTTCTAGTTCCAATTTCTCAATTTTTTTGTCAGTATTCATTACAGTAGTGATATGCTTGTGTCTAAATCTTGTTGATGTCCTTCCAGAGGGCACTAAAAACCCTAAAGTAAGTAAAGAAAAATTTAGTTGGTGATTCTGACTGGCTGCTGAATTGCTGCCTTTTGAGCCATGTCCCTCAGCTCATAATCTATAATGTTTGCTCTTATATTACACAGACTACTTGCTCTTTGTTTATATTAACCCACTTATAGTTTGTCTCCCTTAAAGAGAATTAGGTAAAAAAAGGAAACTGCACCGAATGTGGATTCTTTGGGGCTAACAAGCCTGGGACAGCTGTCAACACTGAGTTGTATTTTCAGTCCTTGGGAAATCTGCATCTGAGGCAAACCTGCCCTGTGGGGCAGTGGGGCGCTGCTTTTGGTGGGGCTCTGGTGACAGTGCCTAGGGCTCAGGCACCAAAACTCAGGGCAGAGGGTCAACCCCTCCTGGCAGAGGGCAGGGGACAGGGTCCTGACAGCTTCTTAAGGTACCAAAGAAACATACTGAGTCATGAGCCCCCCTTTTCCAGTTTTAAGAAGGGATTGGACATACAGGTCTCTGAATTATGGCAACAGAGAATTCAAGCTGTCATAAACACCATAGTTCTTGCAAGGATTGAGAAGAAGGCTTGACTGTTTCCTGATGGTGATCCTGTCAACAGTGATGAGGTAAATAAAATAATGTTCTTTTTAGTACAAACGAGAAACCTCATCTTAGGGTCAACTTATTTTTAACCTTGAAGTTGCACCATATTCCTCGACAGCCAGGGATGGGGCACAGAGGTGCTCGAGGCTCTGGTATTTTGTTTTTCCCAGGACTTGAAATTAGCCTCCTGTGCTCTATACATGTGTATACATGCATTTCCATCTTGTCTGAAGATGTCTAGCACCTGCACTTCTCTTTGATACATAAAGCCACCTTCTTTCCACTGCTTAACTAAGATCTCAGATGTTATTTGAACAAAGAAGTGCTGTTATTTAGGCAAGAAAACCAGGAAAAAGCCCAGAGTATTTATTCTTTTCCTTTGAGTGTGTCAGTTCTTTGACTAATGATGACAGGATTTCTGTTCCTATTGAGTTGCTAGCTCCTTCACAGGTGCTACCGAATAAATACATCAGTTTGGGAGACGATTTCTTACAACTGCCTGGCAAATTACAGTGACACAGTCAAATCATTTCTCATATGTTTTATCAGATAGATACCAGAGTAAAGACTAAATCAAAAATAGCTACTTTGATCAGATACAAGATTAAAGATCAAATGAACAGTACTTACTTGGGTTAGATTCGAAATGGTCACTTGGGTTCACTGTGATTTTATATCTCCCTTTAGCCCCTGGAACTACCCAGTCACCAATACAACACATTACAACAAGGGTGGTGTCTTCTCAGCTAGAAGGAAACCTGCAAATAATAACATTTTGATTAAATACATCCCCTGAAAGCTGGTGGTGTCTCAGATTACTAGTTTGGGTTTTCAGAAACCATGCAAATCAGCATTTCTTAAATATGAAAAACATACAACATTTACATCCCATGATTTCATACACTCTTTTCTAGTAAATAAACCCAGAAGTTTGTATTTTTTTAACAGAATTTTGTTGATGTATTCTATATGTGTATAGTACACAAACAGTGTAGTATAACCATGTTTACAGCTGTGTTGAAAGTCAACAGTTAACTATTGGAGAGTGGATATAATATTGAGCTGAGATCCAAAGAGCTGTCATCATGCTCTAGAATAGATAACAATAATCTGTCTGTGACAGATCCAGTTCCTCCACGGTTTTTGGATTTATTTATAGATTTATTTTTTTTTTTTTCTTTTTGACTTGTGGTCTTTTGTCTAGTACTGCCAAGAAGCCACCACGTTCTAGAGGCCAAGATCTCCAATATTTATGCAGGTGATGTTGCAGCCCCTTGGTAAATGTGGCAGTTTGTACCAAGGTATAGGAGGCAACTCTGAGGGCCTGGCCACACAACAAAAGTTTAGCAGCTAATGATAGCCATGTGGGTGAAGAGTGCATAAGTCAAGCCCTTTAACTAAGACTTTATGGAACAGAGGACTGCAGTGTGTTTTACTGGTATGAAAGGGCTCAAATCTCACAACTGGTGGCTTTGGTTGCTATAATAACAATTATACTAAAATTACTGCCTAATACATTAAATCATTTTTTCATGATAAATAACCTGACCAGGTCTATGAGAAGGACATAAAACTTGATAGAACAATATGATCTACTGGGACAGCAAAAAGTCTCTGTGATTACTCATGTATCTAAATGGGAAACAAGAAAGTAAGAAAATGTAGTACTTCAAGCATATTCTAAAAGAATCATTGTGCAAAAACATTCTCTCAGTACAGAAATCAAAAGGTTTATAACAGGAGAGGCAGTGCCTACTCTGCAGTGACAGCTTCGTGTTTATTTATTCTAGAAAAAAAATAAAAAAGGAGATACTGAAGTAAAGACAAGATAATTTTATTCCCAGATCAAATAAAGGAACAGAGAGTGTGTTCTCAACAAAGTGATTACTTTAGGGGGAACTAATACAATGAATGTTATTAAATTAAACAACTTTTTAATAGGATTTTAGTGTAAGTAATATTTCTGTCAGGAAAAGTGATGCAAGAAAAAAACATTTTTTATATAGGTATTCCTTAATAAACATATTCTTGTAAAAACGTCTTCTGTCTAGTATACTTCCTCTGCAGCAAATTATCACTTTGCTTAACAGCTCTGAGAAACATGAATGTCAGGAGCAAAGATGACTATTGTCCTTTCACTAACTGACTGAGATGTTTCCTTTTAAATTAGCTTTTAGCTGGTAGTATACATAGAGCTAAGGGAAATGGCTGCTCAGTGCAGACAGCTGGGACAAATCTCCAGCTGGATAGGAGCTGTCTTCAGCGCAGATCTCAACAACTTGCACGTCTCCCTACCATCGTGTGGGAAGCTTTAGGATTAAACCCTTGCAGAGGTGGGCACAAGCTGCAGCTAAGTTAAATTTTTAAAGAAACCATACTTTCTCAGCACATTCACACATATTAGCACTGGCAATCAGGGCTAAGAAATGTTGACATACGGCATCTTTTCCTATTCTGAAATGGACATCCGTATATCAGCACAGTTGAAGACCTACTGCTACGTTTTATTATCTGAGCATCTGAGAGGTCTCAAGGGGTAATTACGTATAAAATGACTAAAATATCTTGCCTCAGGTGCAGGGTTCTGGAAAGCTGTGCCTTCTCTAAGGGTCATGAGAGTGAGATGAAAAAGCCCGACTGCATCATCTTGTATTGTTCCCTCCAGTGCCTTTGCTGGTAATTTATCAAATCTGTATTTATCTTAGCATTTATATATGGCTCCCATTGCACCACTTTGCAATATTCAATGCCTTTATTCTCACAAGGGCCCTATCTGGTATATTCTGCATCACATGTGATGCAGTCTTGAAGAGAAGGATCACAGCAACAGAAAATGACAGGAATGTAGTCCCTTTTACTTATTTGCTACTTCAGTCTCTAAATTGTTTAATACTCACTTGTAGGGCTTCCATTTCTCATATGGGAAATATGAAATGAGTAGGAGAGAAGGAGGAAACAGTTGGCTTGGAGACATGAGGGGCTCAGAGTTGTCCTCTATTTTCTGCTACTTTCTTTCAAAACATTCAGGATTTTCCAGGACCTAGAGAATTTACAGAACATGTCACTGCAATTATTTGGTCAAGATCTATACCTTTTATTGTTCAGGAGGTTTGACTGCAAAATGAACATGTGCTTTTTGTGCTGAATTATAATTTTCTTTTCTTAAGGCATTTGCTGAAGTAAGACCTGCATGTTCTAACCCTAATTTTTTAAAAAATTATTTTAATTTCTGAATAAAAATCGAAAAAAAACCTCCAACAATATCCCACCAGAAAGAAAACAAATGAAAAACCACAACAGAAAACCCTAAACAAGCAAACAGAAAATCCATCCCCTAACCCCTTTATTTGTTTTTGTATTGTGCAATTTTTAAATCTTTTAATCCTTGCTATGACCAAACATTACTAACCCCAAGTGCTGGAATGCCATCTTCAGTGGCCATATGTAAAGGTACTAGGGGTCTCTTTTCCAACTCAACTCTTCTCTGGGACAAGTGATTTTGAATCTCTGTGTTTTCTGAAATACAGGATAACCCCAGAGAGAGGCTATTTGGGTTGGGTGCAGAATCAAGAGCAAATTGTTGGGCAAGCCAGTGTCCACCTGTTTTCTTTATAACTCTTCCCAGGAGGGAAGCACAGCACATTCTGATGGCTATTGATGCTCATTCTGAATTTGCAGAATCATGGATGGACAGAGCTGAGTGTCACATTGAAAAAGAGGGCTCTAGAACTCTACTGCTCTAGGAGACTCTTAATGGTAAAAGCACTATCCAAGAATAATGGAGGATATATTTGGTACAGAAAATATATTTCTGATGGGCCTAGGCTCACTTAATTATTAACCTTAGAATTGCCCAGGTTTTTGTTACCAAAGCACACTGTCTTCAGTTGCAGCAGGTACAGGAAATGGCAGAACCTACTGTCAGAAACCACCAGCTCTGACTTGAGTGGCTTATCAGTCACTTGTACAAGCTATCAGCCATGTACAGTGGGATAATAAAACAGATTATGAGAAAGTCTGCTAGGACTCTTTCAAAAACTTAGAAAGTTACCTACAAATATGGAAAAGGAGGTGCAGGAACTGGCACTTTCATGTCTAACCCTCAAACAGCCATTCTTTCTCTGTTGATCTGATAGTAATACAAGTTTTGAACAATACATTGAAAAGACAGTGATCTTGAGGACTTGTTACAGACATTTTCTCAACAGTCCTAATGCAGGCTGGAGGCTGGAGGCTTTGGCTACAGGCTAATTGTTGATTCTTGTTTACCCTCTGGGCACTTTTCACAGTTCTGGCAGTAGAAAATAGCCTTGAAGTGTTTGTAAAATATGGAATACATTTGCATTGTAGCAAATGAGAAATGAGCCCCAAAGTCTTTAATACTGACGTTGGTATGAATGTAAATTTAATAGACCTGCAGTTTTTCCTTAACAGCCTCCATACTTTCTCTTTGTGAGTCACAAGAGAAAACAATCATTGGATAGAAAACATTTTTACCTTAGAACCATGCAAAAAAGTATTATCATTCTATGGGAAGAAAAAGCATAAATTCAGTGTTATTTTCCATTTAGTTTTTGTTTTACTTTTTACACATAACAGTGTAAGCCTTCCCCTTACTCCTGTTATTAACATACAGAAATGTTCAACAACGAAATTGGCTCCAGTGATGAGTGTCTCTGACTTGTTCTAAACCAAGGATGTTAATGCCAAGACTCCCAAGGTCTATCGTTCTTTCACTTATGAATGCATAATGAAAATTTCTGGGAATACTGAACTGCCTCTGACTACATATTTTGAGATGAGATGAGGAGGACAAGTGCTGATCTGACTTAAACGGTCCCCTTTGCAGCCTTTGTATTAAGGGGTTTGCAATGCACATAAATGCTTTTATTACCAATAAATGCACCAAAATGTATTGAAAAAATCTCTAATACCACATATCCATTTCACATCTTGCATCTTATTTGAACTCGAATTTAATCATGGCAAGTGAAACTGGATAAAACACTTCTCACTAGCTTTGTAGTTTCAGATAGATTATATAATTGACTTTGCTGGAATTTTCTCACAGACAAACTTGAAGGAAATAAACCTGCTAAAACACATAGATTGCCAAATAGTCAGTGAAAGTTTCTTCATGCTAGGTAAAGAATGAACCCAAAGACTTTATTATTGGTCTTAAGGGCAGGTCTTTTCCAGTCTCATTTTCAAAGTCCATTCCTCAATCTAGACAAACAATCATAAAAATAAATAAAAAATTGTATTTAAAGTTTGTAAAATTCCTGTTTTTAAAACATGCAAGTAGTTTAGCCTTGTCACTACTTCAAGATGCTTGAAAGCTGAGCTATAAAGGAAACTAGGCACCCAATCTGCAATGGAAATATATAAGATGATGAAATGGATTTAATTGCTTCCAGTAAATCATAACATTAATGCTCATGCGTGATACTTCACCTTAGCACCAGATTAAATAAAACCCATCTAAAGTTGAAAAACATGTGCTCTAAACCCTCCAAGTTTGAAAATAGAGCTGTGCAAGCCATTTACTGTGAGATCTGTAAGCATACTAAGCACATTTGACATTTGGTTTCAGTACAGATGAAATATGGATGAAATATTCTTAAAAATTTTAGTCTTTAGAATTTAATATAGTATTCGCAGGACTAATGGACCTTTATAGATTAGCATGTTTGCTGCAGTTTTGAAAAGGCATTGAAGAGAACGTCTATTTTCTGGGATGAAGAAACATAACCAATTTCACAAAACCCTTTTATCACAACATCAATCCAGCAGAAAACACAAATATCACACAGAGAAATAATTAAAAAGCATATGAGCTGTGAATACTACCAACTTAAAAAAATTGCAAAGACTCAGTAACTTTATTAGATACATCTATTTTGTCTGAATTTTCTACCTGGAACTCCTATTTTTCCTTTGAAATCACCTATCATGAAAACAAACTAAAATGATAAAACAGGTCCTCATTTGTTTAAAACCCTTTGCAGGTTCTTCAGGAAGTTTTTTCTTCTGTTCTGCTTTTTTTTTTTTTCGAGCATGAATACAAGTTAATTATCCAAAATTTTGGATGCAATAGAAGCTTCTGTCACATGGAATGGAAAGGAAAAAAAACTTTAACCTGGAGTGTCTGTGTTACTTAATGTTTGGTCAGGATATTGTTCCTAAAGTTCATCAGCATGAAAATGAAACCACCTTTTTGGGAACTTCAAAGTGTGAGCATTAAAGGAGTTTCATACAATTTTCCAATTGCCTTTTGAAGGACAAGAAAAGAGTGTTCACTTATTTCTGACATTGACTGTCCCTTCAAAAGCACAGAAGACATTTTTTCAAGCAAGCGTTGCATATATAACTCTGAAAAAGACAATTAAATTGTCAACCTAAGAATGTGGCAAAGAAAGAGATATTAAAATATATGTTTAACTATAACAAGCCATAGAAAGGTTGCAGAAGTGCAGGCACTATTACATAACATGCAAGGTCAGGAGAAAGATAATCCAGAATTCCCAGTTGTACTAAATCTAAATTCCCAGTTGCACTAAATCTACAGACTCAAATGAGAGAACAAAGTAAAAAGCAAAGTCTCCAGAACCAGACTGGAGTGAAACAGAAAATTTCATCACTCCTAAGCTTGTGTTTGGAAGGGCCAGGCACGTGTACTGGTGCCTCCGAGCTCCTCTGGAGCACGCTCAAAGAGCAGTTATGTTTGGGCACAGAGAAGGTAACTCCAGCCTCTAACCATGTAGGCTCTGGCAGTGTTTCTGGTTTGTGGACTCTCCCGGGAGCCACACATCCATTCCTCTCCTCGCTGCAAACCTTAGTGAGTTATTAACAGTCATGTTAAGATTTATTCTCTTCCCCCTTATTATTGGTGTGTGATTACACACTACCAAACACAGAGAGAGAAACAAAGATCACACAAACCTCATGGAGGAGGTTTTCAGCTACAATGAAAGAACCAAAGCCCGTGGAGAGTCTTAGAACATAGGTGTGCACGTGCACATGTTGATTATGAGGAAACACTCAACTGACAGCCGTGTTCTTCGACGAAGCAGGCATCTTTTGGGTTTGCACTTCCTCCAAGGGACACTGAATACCTGGGTCCCCTATAGTGGGACTGACTTCCTGAAACAGCCTCTTTCCAAAGTTTTGAATGATTGGATGTGGCCAAGACAGCATTGCTATTTAGTAAACTTTGCTAAAGGAGGTTGTTAAATAGCCACAGAAAAAAGAGTTTAAGAATTGTTTCTAATTTTCACTAGAAATAGAGAAGTTTCTTTACAATATTTCAGAAAAGGGGAATCTTCTCCAGCAGAAAGGGAATGGGAAATGGGCAGCAAGGACAGAATCACAACAGCTGACTGTCTATGAAATTTATGGCATGATTTTTCAGAGAGAAGTGCCCCATCTGTGCAGACTAAAGAAGCTGCCAGCAGTAGAAACAGGCAAGGGTTTTTTATATACTTGGAGGTGCTGGTGACATTTCCCACTTGAGGCTAGGACAGATATGTGGGGTGCAAAAGGAGTGGTAGAAGTATTCCCTGACCTGATAGTTTTAACAAAACTAGGACCAGGGTCACCTAGGCCATCTATGTTTTTACTGCAACCGGGCATTTGTTTTTAGCATGTTCTGCTGGTCCATACTGCGAATTTCCATACATGCTTCCCCCTATGCAAATGCCAGCCTATTTTTCAACTGTCAATACATATGAGTGGGGAATTTGCACTCTGACTTGTGTGTAGGAGACATACCAGAAAGTGGATGAGTTTTGTCTTTGGTAATGCAGCAGAGCTTTTAACGTGTGGTTCACTTACTAGCCTGACACCAGCTGTTGTTATCCTTTATCCTAAAAATATGATATATTTTCCTACTGTCTTGCTGGGTATGACAGAAAAGGAAATTACTGAGATTTTGCCTTCAACATCTCAATAGTTCAAAGGAGTAAATGGAAAATAATTACATGAAACAAAAGGAAAATCCATAGCAAACCCTATAATTATTTACTCCCACCCAAATAGCATTATTGGCATTTGGAATTTTCTCCTATCATCAGGAGAGCACCTGGATTTTCCTTTCCATAGTAAAATTTAATCATCTATAGTTTTTGCACACCCGGAGCAGAAATAACTGCCTCTATTCCCTTGCAAATACTCTGTAGTAATTAGAAATGACCAGACAACACAGTAACATGATGGCAGTTTCCCAGTGAAATCAAAGATGGGAATTGCTGGGAGGGTTCAGGGTGGGGACCCAGCTTGTGAATGCTGTGACCACACTGGGTTGACAGGACCCACAGAGCATCAATTGTGGGATGAGACAGAGCGAGAGGGAAAGGTGGCTCTGAGCTGGGTCAGAGGTGGGAGCTGGGGTCCTTCTGTACGTGTGTGACAGATACTGCACTCAGCCAAAGTCATGATACTGGAAATGAAAGGGATGTTGGCCATATAACTTCTTTTTTGTGTACCAGCAGCCACAGAGTCAAACCAAGAAAATCCACGCGGCTGGATAAGCTTTGGGCAAGTCAGAATGGTTATCGTGCCAACAGATCATATTGTGGCAGTGACCTTGTTTTAGGAAGACAGTGGTTTCCGTCTGAGTCGCTCAAACACTGAAATATGTGCTTGACTTTAAGCGTGGGACTAAAACCCACTAAAACAGTTTGGGACACAGAATAGTTATCGTGAGCAGTCCTACTTAAAGCCAGAGTAAACTTAGAGCAAAAATATTCACAGCTTTTCATAAATGCAAGTAATGAGACCCCACAGAACTGCAGGAATTGTGTCTGGCCAGATGTGTTTGTGCAGTCACATTATAAGAAAGGTCTAAATTTAGACAAGAGCAAACATAAACATAAACAATATGTAGCAAGTTTATAGCTAGCTCATTTATATATGCCATGCTTTTGTCTCAGCATCCTGATCCCATAAAATCATAGAACTGTTTAGTTTGTATCCCAAAATGTCAATCTGGGTACTGCTGTTTTTTTGTTCTCTACAGGAAGCACTTCATTTTCAGGAGGTGCTGAAAGAGATCTATTCAAATTTATCTTCTGCTGGGCATCCGTAAAATAGGGGACTTCAGCTATGGAAAGGGTGAGTCTATTCTTATAACTTCATTGCACAGACCAGTTCAAATACATATCAGAAGTGAGGAGTTCTGTGATCAGGAGGTATATGTGCATGCCAGCATCATGCATGTAGAAATCCAGATTTAGTCTTCCAGAATTATAAACCCGGCTTCAAGAAAACCTGGCTTTAAGAAACACATATTATCTTCTTTGAGAAACAGATATTTGCCTTGACTATAACAACCCATATAGAAACTGAGATCTTAGTAAGAGAGGGAATGCTGCATAGGTACAAAGAAAGAAAAAACCAAGGCCCAGTTAAAACTATCTTGATACCTGAAAAATGAAAGGAAGAACTGAAAAAAACAGCACTATCTATATTGTAAATATTCTGGATTTTTACTGGAAGAGAAAAAAAAAAAAGAAGAGGGTAAAAAGGCTCTTCTGTAGATATATGTAAGAAGTTGAAGCTTTTGATTTGATCAGTTACTGGCATGATGCCACAAGTGACAAGATTCTTCAATAAGTTAGATTATCCACCACTAAAATCCTGATATATAGGGTTATTTAGATCCAGAGTCTTGCTGAAACCAAAGGAATTTAGGAACCAATCCTTAATTCAGTTTAGATTTACAACGTAGGACTCTCTGTAGAGTTGAGAATAAATCCTGCAGACAGGTAGTTCTGGCACTGTTCCAGCTCTTATAAAAGCTGTGATATCTTTTCTGAGAGGTCCAGAAACCTGGGCAGTTTCTGAAAGTTCATTGTTTTGAAGATACCTACTGCAGCCACAAATGCCCCTGCTTCTCAAACCCCACTGAAAGAACAGCACCTCTTAAAAACAGTCTGCTGATAAAAAACCCTCATCTTAAATGGGGATTTAACTCTAAAGTACAGAAACGGTTTGAACATTCACAGCTTTTACTGTCTCCTTCTACATGCCCAGTACATACAGTTCCATGATATACCTTTTCTTACATGTACAACAAATGGTGTACCCTGTTGCTTAAAACTCACTGTCTGTGTGCTTGCCTTCGTTATGAAATTTTATTGTGTTTGGACTTGGCATAATGATGACCATAACTGACCTGTCAGTGTAGATCAGAACAAATCGTATTCAGCATGGCAGGTAATTGTGATTAAACCTTGGCCCTATTTCATAATAAGAACAAGCATCTCAAGACCTGGCTTGGAAGGGTCCTAATGATCAGACCTCCATTTTCAAAGGCACAGAAATTTTGTCGATATAAGACAGTGAAAAGGAGACAAGAATTTTAAAAATCAAAGGGATTAACATGATGTATATGCTGCAGACTGCAGTTTCATATTTGAGAAATACAGCAACCTGCAGCATTTTTACAGAGGCGTACAGGAGATTTTTAAGGTAATCAACGGGAAAGGCTGGTATAACTTCCTTTCAGAACATAATCCCGTACCTTTAAAATCACTGTTGGAACAAGCCAGTGTTTTCAAGCTGCTCTCTGCTAAAATGCCAAGTGTGTCCTATTATCTGAAAGAGTGTGTGCTGCTCTTTCACAAATCAAAGCAGGTATTTAAAACCAGACACATATGAGTGAAAATTAGAATGGAGCAGGATCTGAATATGGCTCAGAATCATTTTAAGATCAGAGTATTTTATTCTTTTGGAAGGTGTTTGTTGGTGCTTGTTTTCTGTGCAACATGATATTCTCAGGTATGGCTCAGGAGAGAGCATCGTCACATATAGGGACAAATGGATCCATGGGTCAGTTCACTAGATATGGATCATCTCTCCTGGGAATATGCAAGGAAAGAAAAGAAGGATTTTTCCCTTTTAAATCTGTGTTAGGAATTATGCAGTCCTCTGGTAGAGTCCCTAGCTGGCTGTATGTGCTGCTTTGTTTCCTGGAGGGAGAGGGATATAAAAAGTGGAGATAACGAAACCTAACTAGAAGGGTAGGCCTCTTGAAAGTATTCATTGTCTGGGGAAAGAGGGAGGAAGGAACTCACCTGACCTTGACCACCCAAGCTTTTAACACTCAAAAAGACTTTCAAAGCTTTCTGAGGGAGATTTATAGCTGTGAAAGAATGCTGGAATTACACTGCGGCAGGAGGAATATAATTCGCCTTGACTTACTCCCCTCCCCCTGAAATCACCCAAGTCACTTCTGCATTTTTAGGAATTTGAATACATCATTTTAGAAACTGATTGGCAGAATCAAAGGAATTCCTGGCTCAACACCCTCACACAGTCTCTTCCTCTAAATTTATAGCACTTCTCCTGCTTTGGCTTCCTTTGCTGTGAGAATCAGCCTCCACCTCCCATCTATCTGTGCCCTCTGTGACAAAATGAACCCATCACCCAGGATCTGGGACTGCTGCAAGTAACACATTACAGCCATAGTAAGTTCCTAAAAGCACTTTTCTTGCTGATAAAGGTAGCTCTTGTGGGCAGGCCACAGTTCTCAGCCTTCTGGGCTCTTGTTACCAATAGCAGTCCAGTTGGCTCCTTACCAAACTATTGCAATACTATTGCTGACTGTATCTCCAGAAAGTCCAGATAGGGTTGGAGAGCGACTGTGCTGCACACTCAAAATTCATACTGTCTAAATTTTGCATGATATTATTATTGTGCTAATATGTCCATACAGCAATAACCAACAATATCTGCTTCCAGAAGCAGCGAGAGAATGACTCCAGTTTAACCCCCTGTTCAGACGTCCAAGAGAAACTGTTTTTGTCAAAGATTTTTTGAATAGTGGGGAACATAAAAACAAAGATCCTTGAATTCTCAGGATCTAAGGATCCTGTTTCTGTTTTAACTTAACGCAAACACAGGATTGTTCTGGTGGCAAAAAGCGGGTGCTTTTTTATTCATATTATATTTGAACACTTCCAGGGTCTTTGGGCTTTTAGTGCCTAAGTGTACTAAAGTGATTCAGTGCCTCGGAGAATGTATCTCTAATAGTTTCTTCCAGTTAGAGAAGTGGCAAAACCAGAAGAAAGTATTCTTTTTTTACACTTCTTTTCATGCATCAAGAAAATGATTAGAGATTGGGGCAGCTTCTGGGCAGGTGCAACTCCCAAAGGGGTCCTGTACTACTTATCTCTGTGGCAGACGATGTGTCAGATACCACACTCAACTCCCCCACAGAGTCCCAGCCTGTCTTACTGTGCTCCTGCCCAAAGAGATGTTTTGGAGTGCTGGGATCTCTGAATCTGCTTTCAAGTTCTTTACTGAAAGTACAAATAATCATGACAAGCTACAAGGATGTGATCTCTTCCCTTCTCTCTTTTCTCTCTGCTACAATGTATTTTAATGAACCTTCTGGAGCAGATGAGTAGAAAAACCCTGAATATAAGCCTGTATGAAATGCAGGAACTGGGATCTGAACTTTGTAGCTGACCTCTACATTTAAAATATCAAAATCACAGGTATGACTGTGTTCCCTGATTTTTGGAAAAAACGGAACAAATTTGTTTGCAAACTTTACCTCTAGGATCTTCCTGAATTATTTTATTCATTATGTTTCTTCTTTACAGTCAGTATTCATTTCATAAGTCAATAACATATGGGATGTATCAATACACTCAAGTAAAGATGACACATTCATAACTCACACAGCTGTTTTTTCACACCTGAGAAGGAATACAATGCTCCATATCATGCTCATCCACAGCTGTACCACATAAATAAAAAAAGTAGATTGTACAGGAAAAACAAACAATGCCTTAAAAGAAAATTCAGCTGTCTAACTGCACATTGCTGTACTCTTAGGAAAGCTGAGTCTAAGCACAGTTGTGAGAAGTTGTTCTTTTGAGATTAACTCTTTCTCAGGGAGTGCTGCACTGCTGACTGTAAGCTGTGTGATTTGAAATGAAATGTGTAAGATGATGTGTGTGAAAGCACCAGGAGGAGAAATTGCTGTGCCCTGGGCAGGGAATGCCCTGGGACCTGTGCTATGTCCCCTGGCCTCAGAGATTTTTAGACTAGGAGGAAAGGGCTGCAGACTTTGCTGCATAGATTTTGCACTTTACTAAGACTCATTTGTGTCTTCAAGACCCAGTTGCAGCTCTCTAGGGGAACTCAAAGAGCTGAGACCCATCCTCCCATAGCCTCTGTTCCCAGAGCAAAGCAAAACTGCCCTTTTACCATCAGCCACTTCTGACTGACACCAAAGCCTTGCCATCTCTCCCCTCCCTCCAGCATCTCTTCCTCATCAGGCAATGCTCAGAGGCAGGAGCCTTTGCTCACCTGACAGCACCCATCCTTGCTGTGTCCATGGTTGGCACAGCCACGTGCCCGAGCATCCCTGGGGTGGCAGCAGCTCTGCTGCAAGCAGGTGGGCACAGAGGGGACGGTGGCCCTGGATCTCAGCCCCTGCCCAGCTCCAGATTTTCAAAAAGGCTCAGACAGTCTCCCCTTAATATCATCATCTGGTTCATATTTTACTCCATCTTCCTCATGCTGTGTATTTGTGAGGGCAGTAGCCACAGAGCAAATTCTAAGTATTTTGTTCAAAATACTCGAACATGTCAAGATTTTTTAAAATGGTTTCCACTTGTTTCATTTTTTTGCCAGCACTATTTGACTTAAAAAAGATCAACTGTAGAAAGAAAGAAAGAAAAAAGAAAAAAAAAATCTGTCTTTTAAAATGTCTGCCAATTCTGGGACTTTGGAAGAGAAAGAAATAGCCACTGTTTCTATTAAATCTAGCCAGGGCCAAAGCTGTATGTTCCTGCAGCAATTATGTTAATAAATGCCCCAATCCCAGAGAAGCACTGGCCTTTGTTGACCATGTTTGTAAGCAAATAAAGTAGCAAACAAAGCACAGTAATGATCACAGTCCCACAGGAACAGCCAGAAGGGAATAGGTATTTGCCAAATAGATTGAGAGGCAGCTGAAATTCACTTTTTTCCAAACTTTTTTTGGGTCTAACATAATAACGGAGGCAAAAAACACTACTAGTAAAATTCATCTACTTGAGGGAAAAGAAAATGTTTATGAAACTCCTTCCTGTTTCTTGTTCCCTGCTGTCTGTTACAATCTATTGCAGGACTGTGACAGCATTTAGGAGTTTAATGCCCATGGAATAGAGAGTTGTCACAGGTTGATGGGCTCCTGCTGCTAGATAGTGTCCACATCATTAATCATGGACACTTATCTCCTTCGCCTCACAGGAGAGCCAAAGTGACACTTGCTCACTGTACAGAGGAGGACACCAAAAACTATAATCTATGAGCAGTAAATTTACCATGAGATTGTGACAAGGATCATAGACAAATATAGGCTGCCTTGCAGCTCAGGAGCACATTTATCACCCAGTGAGGATGACTCCAGCTGACCTCTGGCCTTTCCTACACATCCCTGCTCACAGGGTTCAGCGTCGTCCCCTGATTGTCCATGTACCAGCATCTCAGTTTGCAGTTTGATCTAATGTACCAGCAAAAACAACAACTAAGTTTACTTCTGAACAGAAGGGAACTTTTTTCTTTGCATCAAAAAAACAAAATCTCCTTTGCTTTCATTTGACACAAAAGAATTTTGTGAGAAATGAATGATTTGCTTTATTTTCTTAAAGACACTCCTGATGTAATTAATTCAAACAAAAATTAAAGACTAAGTTTCCACTGCAATCCTAAGACAGAAGTGGAATGAAGGGTTCTGATTCTTCTTAGAGTCGGTACCTCAAGTATGTAAAGTAAGAAATGAGCCAAAAGATGCTGGAAACCCAGATTAGCTGAAGTTCTAAACAGGACTTGAGTTTACAAGTCCATTTTAAGAAGACTATTGTAACTAATGGACTATAAAATCTTCTAACTGCTGTTAGCATTTTCTCTTCAAGCTGTCCAACACTGTAGGGAGATAGGGAACACTACAGGGTCCAGCACTAGACAGACTCTTGATGAAGAGTCAAGTCACTTTGAGATTTGAGAGATGTGCATAAAAACCAGAGTAAATATTTGAATCATTCTATCAAGCTACCAAGAAAAGATGTCAGCACACACACACACACACACACTATAAAATATTCTGGTTATTTAACACTAGTTGGAACAGAGACTGGAACCCAGGGGAGAAGCTGACACCATTATCATCCCTCCCCTCTCTGTTTTTTGGTGCTAATACACAGAAGTTTTTTAAAGGCCAAATTTTTCTGGCAAGTACGGTTCTCCAAATGGGATGAGTTATCCTGAAATCATAGTTTCAGCAAAAATAATACAGTTAAGAAGAAAAAAACAACCCACTTCTATGACTTATTGAAGAGAAGGTAGACGGCACTGTATGCTGTTACTTGAGGTATCTAAATCTAACTGCTTTTACACAAAACAAACCCATAAATTTAAAGCAAGTAGAATTGAGTTTGTGGGGAGAATTTTGCCACAGGAGGCTAACTATCACCACTCATTTTTTTTTTTTTTGTCATCTAAATAAGAGTTTTTTTGCAGGTTATACTTTTCTGCAGGTAGCTGATAATTTACCTTTGGCACTTCCCATTACATGAACCAGGATTTCCTTAAGAGTTGGAAAAGTGCTAATGAAAGATGACATGATTATAAGCAAATAGTTCTCTTGATATTTGCAGCTCGTATAAAGTGCTGGTCAGTGTTTCCTTTAGTGTCTTTGGAGCAGATTTTTCATTCAATAGTAAGAAACTGGACATCTTGAGTACCAAAGCACATCACAACTGATTACGTAGTCTCAAAGGGATATTTTTGTTCTTCATTATTTTCCTTTCTATTACTTTTACCTGTTTGTATGATCTGTACTGTGTCCCATAAATAGAAAAACCAAGCCAATTCTTATTGCTTTTTAAAACTAAAAAGAGACATTTTCTGTTAAAATAAATAAAAAAATTGTTATCAATAACGATAAATAAATAACACATAATTAATTAATTAAATAAAACGTGTTAGATGTTAATTGTGATGTTAGATGACTGTTCAAACAAATGAAAAGAAGAATACATTGATGAGGATGAAGTACCTTGAAATGATTTTGCTTAGAAGTTGGCATTACAAATACCATAGGTGGGATTTTCATCCCACTGTGGCTTAAAATTGATGTAATTTTGCCGAGTTAATTTGGTTATATTGAGACATAACTGAGGTCAGAATTACATCTTGAAGCTGCTGTGAGTGAATAAAGGATGAATCAATATTAAGTTTGTTCTCTTCACGTTTGTGGTTTTTTGATGGCCTGTAACAATAAGACACCAGTGTGCCAGTATTATCCTTCATAATAAGAACTTGGCTTGGACTTCGCATTTCAGGACTTCCTTTTGATATTTTCAGATAGTTTCTCTGCAAAGATACACATACCAATGATATGCTGAAGGGGAACAACAAGATACTGTTCTAGTTGAGATGCTGACAAAGCTAGCCCATACAATTTATTTTTTTCTCAGTTTTGCCTTCGTGAAATTCACAGTGTTTGATATTATTTTGAAAATGAAGTAAACTCAGTGATACCAGACCACAGAAATAAAAGATCCTTTTCATTCTCTCCATAAACCACTTAACTATTTGATGTATGACATAAAAGAAAAACATGCAATCCACACAGAAAAGAAAAAAGATGAAAAGAAGGTGTATATTCTTGGGTGATTCTGACCTAATCAGTTATGATCACTTAGATACAGCATGTATCTTAATATTTTGTGCCATTGGATATCCACACTACTGTATTACATAACTAGAAACAAAATGAGTGACCAAAGAGAAGTCATTACAGCAAAAATGCAAATATTTAAGCAGAAGATAATCATCAACCTTTTTAAAAATTTTGAACTTATGATTGTGAACACATTTTGAGGTCACTAGGAGAATTCCAGGCATTTCCATATTTTCATGATTTTTTCACTAATTGTAAGCTTTTGGATATATTGGTCTGCTGCAGGTATGCTTCTAAAGAATAGACCTGATGCTTTCTTTCTAATATTTTACTTGAGGTATTTTATTTACTTTTAGTTGTTTTTAGTGCCTTTAAAGTGTGGGATATCAATAAATTGGTACCATAATTTAGGACATTTTTTTTTTACTTTCTTCTCTGACACTCCTTTACTCATGTTTAAGGCAGCTGGTGAAAGGCAGAAAAGCTACATCCCTGAAGAAGGAAGAAATGCAAATCTCTATTTCTCCTGCTCCCCTTCAGCATTTCAAGCTCTGTATATCATTAGGAATATCCTCCCTGCACTGAGTGCTTTCGCTTGGGACCATGGGGGTAGGAAGTTAGTTCAGTTACTGTCTATTTGATTGTAAAACATATAATTGTGTCTGTTTATCATGGCTTCTGCTGAGACATGATCTTATGATCCTATAATTTTTTCATAGCCCGATACTAACTAATATTATGTGAAGCACAACATTCAGTGCAGAGAGATAAAAATTTCATTCAATAGGGTACAATCAGATATTTTTATTTTGAAAGTTCAGCTGCAGCATCCCAGGCAACAGCATTTCTTGTACTTAGCACCAGACTTTCAGGCAATCAGAATCCCAGAGAATTTAGTGTATCTCACAATACTCACTTGATTTCAAAGTTTAAAAATTTACTGTTTAAGAAATCACTACCCTGTATCTGGGCTGTGATAACAAATCACATGAATGTTCCAGGTTCATCTCAGCACAAGATTACTTAAATTACCTTTTCACAATGGGTGAAAATAGAATCACTTTTTAAACAGTTACAGCTATTTTGGGGTAAATATGTGAATAAAGCCATAGCATTTTAGTTTGGAGAAGACACCTGAGACAATTTAGCATCTCAGTTTTATGTCAGTTCTACAGGCCTTGAAAAATGCAGTCATGTATGCTGAAAACTTATCCTATATCCTTCTAGATACTCACAGCAACAGGAAGAGTTTGTATTTTATACAACTCTTTGATGATCCCACTAGTGATAAGTCTGAGGAAGTGTCTTACAGAGAAACCATATCATATTGGATGCATGCAGCCCTCCTTAACATCAGTGTTACATGTTCACAAATGGAAATTTTATGACATCTGTTGTCTTCCAGGGAGACCAAGCTCATTTAAAGTACTTTAATAAGTGTTTAGTTTATCTCAAGGAATATTTTTCCTTAAGGAATAAAAATTAATATGAAGCACCAATAATCTGAAGGTTATTTGTGAAGCCCAGTCACATTTGCATTTTTTCCTCTGTCATTTGATACAGGGATGTTATGTAGCATTTTAAGTTTGCAGATAATTGAAGGGAAATAACCACAATAATGAAATCACTGCTGGATTACATTCAGATAGGTGACAAATCAACTAATTTATGATGCTTCCTTTGTCATACTGAGCCATTTTACTGTGCAGAGGAAACCTCTCCAATTAATAAAACTGTTAAATCCATAAAGTCCTATGTACCAGATAGCACATCATAGAAAAAGTATCAATCATTAAAAGAATAAAACTGATAAATTCTAGTGGGAGATCATTTGGGAAAAGAATCTTGCTTTTGAAAGGATAATGCTATAACAGTAACAAAACACACCACAGTATATATATATATATATATATATGTGCTTACAACATCAGCATGTATACCTCTCTAGATATACACACATGTAGCTATGTAGACACACTGATGCTGTGGGTATCTATTATCTGTTTTGTATTTGATTAGTCCTGCTAGCAGGTACCAAATGGCACCTGCTACAGAGAAAAGCCACAGTGAGTTCCTAAGAGTTGCGTCACAATGTTATTTAATAATGTTTTTGTGGTGCTTTTGATTTTTAAATGAAATATGATTTAATACCAAGAAATAAAGCTGTTATTAGGCTCTTCCTAACATGATTTAGCTCAAATGGGATTTTGTAAAATTGCTAAACTTGCGTAAAAAGGAAAGAGATTAGAGAGACTTAAAATTATATAATAATGTATTAATTCACCCCCCTCCCACCACAGCCTGTGTACATTTGCAAAAGACTCATTCACGTGGCATGATATACTTTAAGAGGTCATAATGCAACTGTGACACCAACCACCTTCAAAGACACTGCACAGATGTCCCTGGGAAATGCAGAATACAAAAAGCTCTATGACACTGACCTTCATATCCATCGTCACTCTTTAGTCAGTTATTTGGTAACAGCAGAAGAACTCTTTGATTTCTTTTTTTTTAAAGACAGTGCAAAGCAACATTGCACAGTGCAGGCTAGGCTGAAAAGCTTAGAGAATTGACATATCCTGAGGAAGCAGAACTTTGAACTGCCAGAAAACTGAAACTGCCTAGCCAATGGGTCAAGACTAACTTTTAATTAACTATTTAATGCATGTTGATGTTTTCGTAGTTTGAAGCCTTCCAAAGTCCACAAGGCAATAATGCTGGTTAATATGTTTCAAAGAACAACAACAAACAACCAAAAAAAATAATAAAAAAAAGCTTTTAGTTCTTTAATTCCAGATTCTAGATTTTCAAATTTTCCAACACTGTATGGAGGGATTTCAGTTTTCCACTTCTTTTTTAAGAAAGTAGTGAATGAGTGGACAGGCAAAATGAGGCTAAGAATCCCAAAGTCCACTCTCAATCCTGACTACACTTCACAGTTCAACAAATGATTAAAGCTGTTAAAACTTGCTCAGCTTCTGAAAATTGAGAAAGTAATGTCTTGGTAAATCTTCATAGCTAATTTCTCTGTTTTTCAGGTGTCCCTGCCTAGATTATTTGCTTAATAAATCACCTGAGCACCAGACTCACCAGCAGTATGAATCCTGCTCGTCCATCTCGCACATCGACTCAAAGGAAGAAGCACGGTGTGAGGAAAGGCCCAGCCACAGCCAGCTCGCCTGCCTGCCTTCTCTTTGAAACCTCAGTAAAGGGTGCCTAGAGTAGTCAAAAAAGGAGGAGAGCCTGTGCTTGCAGCACCCGAATCTCCTCTGAGGTTGAAGGAGTTCCTCACTAAAGCAATACAGGGTCTACTGGACCCTCACCTATGAGATTTTCAACAGAGGTGGGATTTATCCTGTTAGTTGCTTTCCAGCTTGTTTGCAAACCCCTATCATGCAGAGACAGAAATCTGGATGGCAGGGATTCGTACACTTGTTAAAGGCTTTTCATGATCCCTCTTAGATCAGGCATTCTTATGTTACTTGTCACGTCACAGGTTTACCTTTTAAGTACTCTTTGAAACTCATGTCCTATTTGACACTGATGTATCCCCGAGTCGATGTGCATAAGATGAGATAGCAAGAGCAGTATTTTTTATCATATGCATAAAAATTTCCAGAACTGGCAAAAAGAGAAAAGACAATACATGTATTACTACCCTGAATAGGACATTGATTCCCCCCCCCCCCCAACTGGAAACACTTGCTAGAGAATCAGTAGCTTCACAGTAAGTAAACAACCTATAGTTTCACAGTGATCAAATGGTTACAGTAGCTGTTCAGCAGCCCCAAAAGAAGTCTTTTAGTACATTCTGGGCCAGCAAGACCAAATCTTAATCAGACTACATGTTCACTAAATAATGGAACAGCGGAAAAATGAGACATTTCTACAATAATTTTTTTTATTAAATTGATGCTCTGTGAATATGTTTAATGAGTTGCCAAAAGAATCTCAGCCTATCTTAAAAACAGAAGAGGAAAATGTAAACTGTCCTGTGGCACATCTGTTGGTGCTGCTGGTACAGGAGGCTTGGCTCACTGGAATTCCAGGTACCAATGCCAGCCTCCATTTGCACAGACATAACCTTGTCTGTTCAGTTTTAAAACAGCAGAAACATATATAATTCACAGTGAAATATATTTCTGTTTCCGAGTGGCACCAAAACAATGGAAGTGTCTTTATTTAGGTCTTTTTTAAAAATTATTTTTATTTTAAATGGAAGGATATTTTTTTTTCCCATGTGTTTACTCCTAATGAGGCAGTAATGGAAAATGATCTGAATTACTGGCATCTATAGGCACATCTTTTATAAATTCTTCTTGCAAAAGCAGTGAATTAAAAGAATTAAGAGCAGGGAGGTTTTACCTGCATCACTTGTGGCAGCGATCTGATGGGAGGTGACAAATAGGCATATAATGAGACACATGGCTTTATACCTGACAATCTCAAACATAAAAAGAGTGTCAAGTGTATTTGACAGGATGAAATGAAATGAAAATGTTAGCATTAATTGCTACTCAGTGCTGTATTTACCAGCCCCACAATCCAAATCAATTATGAACATGTGTATCAGTTGTGAGACCAAAAAGGTTTTGGAAGCCTGTCAACTCTAGGGTGTCATTACCTAATGTTGATATGACTGCTCTGGGTTCTGCTCACAACAGGGAGAGTCACAACCACCCACTTCCGGGACTGCAACCAAAATGGTACAATTGGAGTGTTTTAAAGGAAAGTTGACAGGTGTATGGTTAAACATCACAGGTTTGAACAAAAAGATGTACTTCCCACACAGAAACCTCAGATTGCTTAGGGGAGTACCCCCCATCCTGCTCCACTTAAGTTAAATGAGAATTAGTTCTGTGCGCTGGTTCAACAGCCATCACATTTCTCTGCTTATCAAAATTAAAACACTGATACACTAAAAAAATATACATCTATTCTTTCTTAATAGTAGATATATTTGGGTACATTAAAGAAACAGTTGTGCAAGAACTTATTTAAGTTTGCTGCCTTGGTGAATTAGTCAAGGGAGTAACTCCTCAGTGGTGACAGCAGAGACGATAAAACCTTACAGCACAGTCCTGTTACATGAACTTCAAGCTCATTTTGTCACTGAGAAAAAAAAATTCCATCTTAAGAGCCACGGCATGGAACTTTTGTTACTTCATTCCATCAGTGAGATCAAATAGATGGTGATTTAGGTAACAAGAAGAATGTTTATGTTAAGGAACAGTAGATGTGGCCCTTTCCATGGGCTGTTCCACTGTGCACACAGAAATATGAAGAGGACTACACTCAAAGGATTCCTATTCAAAACGAAAAGCTTCTTCCATTTTCAAGGGAATAAATTGCTCTCCCTTTACAAGTGCAAAGTGCACAAGGCTATCTAGGAAGTGTTGGCTCGGCCATCATGATGGGCAGCATTTAATCTCTGTGCACAGTTTATTGAA
Source organism: Pseudopipra pipra (assembly GCF_036250125.1). NCBI lineage: Eukaryota > Metazoa > Chordata > Aves > Passeriformes > Pipridae > Pseudopipra > Pseudopipra pipra. Next base: position 12,771,789 of record NC_087556.1, read on the forward strand.
CTGCTCTGCATCCCTGGTGTTGTGTTTCATTTGAGAGAAGTCTCTTGTATATATTGAGGAGAAAATATTAAGTAGAGCAAAATATTTCTGCAAAACAAATCTACAGAATGGAAGAAAGACAAAAGTAGAGTTACTCCAAGGCCCAGCTGCCTCTCACTCTCAGGGTTTTTTTTTCTGACTGAGCTGACCTGTGATGGAACAGCAGCAAGGACAGTTGTCACTTTTCACTGGTTATTGGCCTAATGCATCAAATATCATCTAGTTTGAAACTGCAGCTTACTGCACAGTGTTAAATGCAAATAACTAGTTAAATCACACAATCTCTGCATCCTACTAAGAATAACACACCTGCATCCACAGGAGAGGGAAAAGGAGAAGAACTTGTCAGTGAAGCATGACTTCCTGAGTTCCAATGGGTTTTGCTTCTTGTTTTTCTTTTTTTTTTCTTTATTGCAGATTGAAGTGTCTGAGCCTAAATATGTCCTATCTTGTGAACACATTTAAACTATCCCTATCTGTCCCTTCTACATAAAAAAGAAAAAAGAAGTGCCAAAGGAGTAAAGTCTACCGTAGACTGAAAATATCCATTAGAGAAGGATTATAATTACAGAAATAAGTAGCTTAAGGAAAAGAATGTTTAGCTTTTCTTCGAAGTCATCAAAGCATATATTATTCTTCAATGAAAAAATGACAACTACTTTGTTATCCTGTACTTAGAGTTTACCCAGGGTTTACCAAATAGGGATGGTGTTTGGATGGTGCTGGAAATGAAAGCATTAATGTCAAAGCTGAATGAAGCACTGTTTTACCATATTTGATTCTTGCTACAGGAAACAGGCCCTTGATTTGCAGCTTGGGACTGGCTCCTCAGGACTTGTCCCACCCATCAATTATCAGCTTGGAATATTTTACAGATGTTGACACTGTATGCTGGAAGACATCAACAGTTCAGGAAAGATCTCTGAGAGAAGGAACAGTATCTTTCATGTTCCTTAGCACAGAAGTCCACTGTTTGCTTCGTCGCCCTTCACCAGTGTATATAACTGAGGTCAAGAAGATTTAGTACTTTAGGGTATTTTAGTCAGCCAAAAAGACATTAGAAAAGTGAGAGAGAAAATGAAATCAAGAGACATATAACTTATGCTTGGACCATGTTCAGTGGAAAAAAGGACATGAATCCATGACATGGAAAAGCTAGGTTAATGTTTATGCATTTTCAGTGGTTTTCCCTCCATGTGTAGGCAGTATAAAGACTAGTCACATAACAGTTGATTTTTGCCTCTCAAAGCCTTTAAACAGACTAGTAGTACAGAATATTGGTTGTGGAGTCCCTGTGACATCTGGGCTCTGGGTCTCCTACAAACCTTGAGCCTTACTGAAAATTGTGTTTTATTGAGCTTCATCAAACCTGGTTTCAGCAAAGTTTTCTAGTTCTCCTGACTCCTTTTCTTCTGAACTGCAAAATCACCATTAGGAAAATGGAGACAGTTTAAATAGGATAAGTATGGTAAAACTAATAATAAAAAGCAATAGAGAAAAGGAGTAATTGCCTTTTCAATAGCATGAAAATAAGACAGAAATGTGTAAAAGTGGAAGACTTACAATTAGGTCTTCCAAACTGTATGCTACAAAGTGTATTAGAGACCAAGTGTGAAACCCTGACCTTATTAATGCCAGTAGTCAGGGACATAAAATTATGTACTAACTAAAAAGACTTCTGAATTTACAAAATCTTCATAACATCTGTTTTCACTTATATTTCAGAATACTATTAGTAAGATGATCAATGCTAGCTGGTACTGGTTACCTTTGAAATTTGCCTAATGATCAAGACATCAACATGTTTTACATGTGCTAAACTGCACAACACAACTGGTTTTCTGGTACAATTACCTACCTACTCCCTGCTCCCCCATTCCCCCATCCCCAAATTATAATCACCTTTCTGGCATAAATATAAAAAGTTAGTAGTGTTCCTGAGAAAGAGTTTAAATTGTTATCATGTAATTTTTTTGATTATATCTTATTTTGCATGCTTTCAGAGAATATTACAAGGTTCTTAAAAAGAGAATCTAATAGGAAGGCTAAAACCATGTGTCCCACTAACTTTCGTGTGATTATGGGGTATTTTGCTAATCAAGAACACATTCATTCAGAAGTAGTATCTTGTTATAGATTTCCTAAAAAAAGCTCATTATACACAGTTAATTCTTCAGCTAATAAGAGACTGTTCTGGTTTCTTCTGTAATTCCTGAAGTCCTTGGGGCTTCTCTTTGATTACATCTTTGAGTTAAAACTAAAACAAACAAAGCAAGTGCACAGAAGTAGAGTCACTTGGATTTGGTTACTTCTGCCTGCACTACAAGAGCAGGCAGGTAGAACTACCTCAAAGTTTATGGCTTCTTAAGGATAAATTGTGCATCTTAAGGAGTGAAATTCAGAAATGCACTCAGTTCTGAGGAAATGAGCATCACAACAGTGTAAAACAATAGATTCTCAGAAGGATGAATAAGAATCTTTGTTCTGAACTTTAGTAACTAGTCACAAAGGCCTAGTAAAGTGTTGCCAGCAGAGCAACTACAGTTACCTTTTCCATTAAAGCATTTGAGACCTGTGCATCCAAGAATTCCTATTCTTCCTTGACATCTGCTTGAAAACAGCACTGGTTACTGGTGTTAATATCAATACCATTGATAGACAGCATACATATGTGTAAAAAATAAGATTTTTACCTTCATTCACATAGAGCACTACCAAATCCTTTACTGCAATTTTTGATTTTGTAATTTGAGATTGTGACTCATGGTTAATTCACAGGCTCACAGTAATCTACATAAGTGTTTTCCATTGTACTTCTGGGCATCATTTGCACACAGCAGGTGACAAAACTCAGTGCAAGCCTATTGCAGGGAGACCAAGTGCACTGAGGAATCTCTGTGCTGGGATCCCAGTCCAAACCTGGGCAGTGCTGGGACCTGTCCTACAGAGGGACGTGCCAAGGGGTACCTGCAGCAGTGCCCGCTGCTCTCTCCTGGAGCACTGCTCTGCCCTGTCACTGCCTCAGATCACCAGCAGGCATTCCATTCCTTCAAGCTACTGGCTGCTTAAGATATATTACCTCTGAATTTCATGTCTTGTTTGAAAAGATTACTCAAAATCAATGAGGAAGACAGGCTAGGAAAGCAAGTGTAGCCAAGTAATTTCTTAAGCACGGTTATCTTTACGCTGAAAGGAGCACTAGGGAGTTACTAATCTTTACAAAACAAAAAGGATCCCTGAGACGTGCTGCTGCTCTCCACAGCCCTTCAGCTGATATATGAGCCCAAAGCCTCGTCAACACTTAAATCCAGACAGACTCCCTCTTGAATTCTCTGCTCTGGCTTGCTGTTTTTCTGGCAAGTTGCAGTAGGTCTGTATTCAACCCAGACAGCTCTTGCCTTAAATGCATTTTTAATCCTGTTTTGCCACATATTCAGCCTGCATAATTTGAATCCTGAGCCTGGGAAGGCAACTCAATAGAGTAATTACTGAGTCTTTCCTAAGCAATGTGTCAGGCCAGGCTGTTACAGTAAAATCAATGTTTAGCATCAGCTCCCAGTCTCCGCCCTTCCTTCCCCCAGCCTCCAAATCTAGCTAGTTTTTCAATACAAAGAGGCCCAAATAGCTTTTCATAGACAACAGAATTCAGGATTAGACAACAGAATTTACAAACCAAACCTGGGATCCAGTTTGGTACAACAGAAAATGACTAGAACATACAAGCTTTGCTCAGCGTACGCACAGACTGCTCCAAGTCATTAAAAGCATCAGTTCCCAGAAGTAATGCCTTTCCTAATCTGCCATATTTCAGTGCAGCTCATGAAATTCTCCCTTCCAAATCTGTCTGTTTTTATTTCAGTGGGTTACAGTATTTATTTACTTTAGGAAGGAAAATTCCTGCACAAATTGACTGTTGCATTGTATATCAACAGCATTTCCATTTGATTCCGGGGGGAAAAATAGTTACAAAGAAATTCTCTTTGTTCCAGAGTCTTTATACTCTTTAGAAAGAGAAATACTGAACTAAATAATTTCCATTAAAATGGCAGTTGCAAAGAGTTTAAGCATAATACAGGCAGATTCAAGATAAGTTTACCTTTAGGTCAACTAGGTAACAAAATGTACTGAAAAGGTTTTAGTGATGACACCAAAAATGGGCTGAAGAATGGAACATGTTGATGTACAATTTATTCAGCAATCTTATCCTATTAATTTTGAGATAATGTGTTTGTGAATAAATGGGATTTTACCACTTTAGACAATATTTCTTTGTGGATTAAAGTACCTACTGTGTGGGCTATAATTTGAGGTACTGTTCAAATACAGGCAACAACACAATCGCCATCACAAAGGGCCTACAAATAAACTTTTTCCTTCTTTTTTTTTTCCTCCCAAGTGAACCTACTGATTTTTCATCATTTCTATTCTCAGTATTTAACCAGTTCTTGGTTGAATTCTTTGGCAATTCCCATATATAAGAGGAAAAAGGTGAAATTCAAGATTGCTTCCTTATCTCTACTGCTGCTTTTAACATCTTTCTATGTTTCAGAACAGTGGTGGTTAGAATAAGCACAGAACACAGTATTATTTTAACTCAACTCACTAATTATATGCTTCAAAGAAATTAGATATTTCACTTTCTTGTAACAACGGCACGTCTAGTATAAATGATGTAGTAACAAAAAATAGCTTCTAGATTATCATCATAAAATGAAGTTTAAAATCCATTGGAAAATGCAAATAATTTAAAGACCCTTTTGAAAAACAAGAGCTACTCTGGGCAGATCAGCATTGTATTTATTATTGTAACCATGGAAACAATATAAATTCCCATCTGTTAAGGTATTCGTTTGCTGCCTGCAAATGATGAGTATACTGTCCTCAATAGGTGAATGAAATAGTTATAATTTCAATAAGTAGCCAGATATGTGATTTTTCTTCTCTGTAAAACACAGAAGACAGCTCCTGCGTGTGGTTTAAAGCTCTATGAAATGTTTGGAATGAAAGCACAAACCCTGGTTCCAAAGCTTTATGACAAACTAGAAACTTGGATTGTGGGAGGTGAAAAAAAAAGCAAAAGAACAAAAAAGGAGAGGGGAGGGAAGCAATAACTTTTGTGACATCACAAGGTATGTTCAGTCAATCTGGTCTGCTTGATTGAGTCCTGCTTCAAGGTTTGGGCTCATGCAGTGTGTGACTACAGCAGAAGTGTCTGCTCCAAACTCTTTGAACTTTCCACGTGCTGAGAGCCAGCCAGAGTTTGGGATTTGAACTCCACAGCTCGATCTCTCTGTAAAGGGCTGAAATGAAACAGTTAAACTCAGCACTACAGAAGCACATTTGATTGTGGAATTCAGGCCTATTTCTGGCTCAAAATTGCAGTCAGAAATTCAGCTATGCACTTTTTATTGCTCTTTTGTGGGAGCACTTTGAAATATGAGGCACCTTCTAGATATTCAAAAAGGTATAGACTTTGTCTATCTGACAAAGATAGACTGTGTTCATCTGACTCTTTTGTTCTAAGGGAGCCAGAAACTAAAAGATGAGGAAGCTGACAGAAATAAAGAAAAGGAGAGAAAAAAAGTTTATGAAAGTTACCAAATCCTATGTAAGTCAAAATGTTTCTTTGAGAGAGATTCCTGGCAACCTTTGGGATTTTGCAAATAAATTTCATATTATAATACAGGTGCAATATGGGAAAAAAGGAGAAATTCATAAAAGAAGTCCAGAATTTTTGCATAATAATCTGACTCTGTGTACATACTTATTTTTTGTAGTATGAAATAGTGATATAGGACAGAGGTTTTTACTGGGCAGGATTTTTATCTTGAATGTTTGAAAAGGTTGCTATCGAAGTGATCAACAGCCTGAGCTTTGACATGAAGTGCTTGTTACTTCAGGGGGAAATCAATGCTGCCAGCAATGACTCTGCAATAGTCAGAAGATGAAAATGTTGAGAATGTCTGAAGAACGTATTGACCAACAACTTTTTTACTTTTCACAATACCAGCAATTAGATTTAGTATTAAAAAACTACATTAAATATACTGTGTGATGTTATGCACTATCATCTTACAGATTATTTTTAGTTAAGAAAAATACGTGGAATGTCAAAGAAGGTGAAATTGAAAAATTGTTGAAAAGTAACAATGCAAAAATTATAAATCTCTTACATGTAAAGTCTCTTTCTTGGTGTTTTTTCAATCAAATACTCTGAGAGTGATGTCTTAGGATGATAACAGGTAGTTCCATGTAAAAATCACAAGTCTAGACTTGCAAACTGGAATCCACTCTGCTTTTTACATCAAAGGAGTTATCAATGGAGGTTGGAAGTGATAAATATTTTTGGTAAAAATTTCCAATGCAGAAAGAAAATGGAATGGTGTTCAGATACTTTGTGGAGCCTGCACAGCCAGAATCTATGGAAAGAAACATAATAATTGGAGTTTGGAATAGTGTGCGGGTTCTGACAAGCCAATGGAATATAAGCATACATTAAAAATGTAAGGGTTATTAATTTAATTTACTAATTTAAGGGTTGTTTGAAAAATCTTTCTGCTTGATCTTACTGTGTACTGTGTGTCCCTGTATATATACAGATCTTGAGAATCTAAAAATAATAGAAGGAGAAGGGATTAAAAAAAACAAAACCTCGGTAGTGCTGAAATCCACACCCATATTTAGAGTGAGATTTAAATTTAGAGGGTCTTCTCTGAGCAGGTAACTTTGAGAATCATCTGCATCATAACAAGCCAGAAAGTGCACTCAGATCCTCTTGGATTTGGTCACACACATATGCTATTAGGTTAGAAAACATTTGCCTTAAGTAACTGTCAAACTTTTCACAGAATATCTTTTCAAAATTTGTTGAGCATCTATTTGTACATTCTCTGTGAATGCAAATGGGTATTCAGATGCATTAATGTGCAATTTAATGTAGAAAGATGCATTTGGGGAGCAGCAGCAGGTTTTGTGAGCATATTTAAGAATGTTAATTTGAAAATGTGTGCTATAAACTTTGATAATTTCGGAACAGACCCTAGAGAATTCTCAAGTGGCAAACATACAACATTTATTAAAAAAGAAAGAAAAATAAAGAGCACATCCACTCCATTATAGGCAAGGAGGCTGAGCAGAATGGGAAAATTACAGGGAACAATTTTACTGAATACCAGAATGCCTTGAAAGCCAACACCAACCTACCAGACATGACTGATTTATTGTCTGTGGAAGGACATGCTTAACTAATATAGACAGAGGATTTCTTTACATTCCTAACTGCTACAGTAAACATGGGCCAGATACACTGTACATTTTGACTTTCAAGAAACATTTGCTATTCAGTTCCGGATCAGAGATGGCTGGCTTTGGTATGGAGGTATTAGGTAAGGTACAAAACTGCCTGTTGGGTATTTAGCAGCATCTTTCTTGGCAGAAATTCAAAGAGTAACAAAGGATTTAAGAATGGTTCCCTTCTCTTTGGAATAAATACTAATGATTCAGTCAAAGAATGACGCTATGAGCTACGAACTCTGAGCTAATTACAATTTTAATGTTATAAACAAAAGAATATATATCCCAGAACAATATCCTCATGGTGCTACTTATACTAGGAGGGGTAACATAGAGAACTCAATATGTTATGTACTCCCTGCATTGAAAAGTACTTATGCATTTTAAAACACGGACAAGCACGAAACTTTTTCAGTTGTAGAAATTGAAACAAACAGACCAAGTAAATAACAAAGGTAGAATTAAAATACATAGAGGCTTTCTGAGTAATCCTACCTATTCTTCTTAGAAATAATATACCATTACCATTTCTGTCCGACTGCAAATTGGACACCAGATCCAGGTTCATTTATCACAACAGCTGTATAGACTTGGTAGAACTTCCAAACTGAATCCAAGACCTCCAAACCCATTATTCCACCATCTATTTAGAAATCTTAAAGTATATGACTGTTAGGTATAAATAGACATCTTTTTTCAAAGTAACCAGAGAGAGGAAAATAACTTCTCAGACTGTGGAAGAAGGGATTATAGTAAGTTAAAGGCTTTTGTCTTGGCTGCTTTGATCACATGTTCTATAAATTTTTTAAATTTTGTTCAATACAGCAATTTTGTCTTAAATATTTTTTACCAGTAGAATAAATTACTTAATTTTAAAGTAGAAAATGTGGCTAAAAATAATGCCTGCCTTAACCCCAAATATCTCAAATATCTATAAAATATCTCTCTCAGCTGCTTCATAACTTGTAGGACTTCTCCCAGGGATTCTTGCTCTCAGAGTAATTTTTCTGTGCATAGCTAGATCACTGTCTTAGTAAGCTGTTACCTCCTTTTTTGCTCCATCAGGTATTACAAGCTATTCGCTGTCTTTCAGGGTATTCTGAATAAATATAGTTTATGAAATCAGAGATTTTTTCTATTTCATTAGCATTACAATAATTTAATTTATCTTTTGGTTTTTTTTCTTTCAGAAAGTCAGATTTGATTTTTTTCTCTTCCAAAACCCAGAAAAGAAGGGAAAGGACAAGATCTTACACTGCAATACAGAAGTTTCTTAGTGCCTCTAGAAGCCTCTCATTTTTGCATTCTAATTTAAAAATCAAGTCCTCTCTCAAATCTAAGTCTCAGGCACAAAGACCCTAAGCCGACTACAAGGAAAGCAAAACAAAAATTTACTGGGGTTCTCCACAACCTGAGGTCAGGAGCACTGGCAGAGCCTCTGCTGACTGATGGTATTTTTCTGCTGAGCTTGTCTCTGTGATAAAGGTGATGGGTAGATAGTCTCCTTTCAGCCTTCCTAAAGGTCTATTGCATGTTCTCTTTACCTCATCAATTGGCAGAGAAATTAGAAGTTTTTGGTGACCCTGAGTTAGAGTGTGTGTGCAACCTCTGTTCCTCTTGGACAAAATAAAGATATGTGCAGGCTAACATACCTCCACAGCACAATACAGTACTGCAAAAGCCCCAAAATATTACCCAGATGTCCTGACAGCCAATGTGTTCCTTTGAATTGCTAAAGAAGAAATAGGACAAGTCTGGACAAACAGACACACAATTAACTATGAAGGCCAGAAAATAGGAGAAATATAGCTTCTGGAAGGAGGGAAACTCCACAGTCTGATAGGCTCAAATCAAGAGATTTACCCGCCACGATCTCGTGCTTAAATACTCATGTCCCCAGTGGATAACCACTCACAACTTCATTAGCCTGACATGCCAATCCACCTTGAAAATTCTTATGTGTGAAAAAGAATCACTACAGGAAGAAAACTGGAGAGATCTAATACTAGGCAGCAAACCAGACTTGGGTTGTGATCACAAACCCAGAAAACGGTTTCAGGTATCTTCTAACCTGTGAATTACACTACTCTTCTTCTATTCCAGTTGTGAGATATTGATGATGTTAGACAGAGGTGCCACTGAGACTGATGTCTGTACTGTGTATTTGTTTATCAGTGTAGAGTCAAAGAAAAAATACTTGTCAACTTCTTCATTTTTCATCAAAAAAACACCCCAATTCCCAGAAACATAGTAGTTTTTACTCATACCAAGGTTCTGGTATAATTAATCCAGCAACTTAACCAAGTGCCCCAACACCAGCTATGACATCATTTAAAAAAATAGTGTGCAATGCTAACTTGCTGCCCTGGAGCCCTAGTCTGGACAGTAGTGGGAAGCAGGAGACCAACAGAGACAAGCAACAAATACTGTATTGTCCTTCATGACTACTGGCAGAAAAGACTATCAGACCTTTCAGAAAAGACTAGGACAGTATCAAGTTGTGACAGAGAAGCCTGGGGGCTTATACAACACCTCCTGCAACAGGTGCATCTAGCCATGCAAGGGCAGTACACTGACTTATTATTCTTGTGTTCCTGAGAGAATCATACCCAGAATTTTGAAGGTATTACAAAGCAGTAAGGTAGAAGGTAAAGATGTTCAGCTAAAGGACCTAAATGTCCATACAATGGGGACTCTTTTCCTTTAAAGAAGGCCTGAGTACGTGCACATTATCTGTGCAACCTCTCATAGTTCATTATAACTGCCCAGCCAGACATGCATGTAGTTCCTCCTTTTTGGGAGCCACACTTATGGGATCATTGCTTGTCACTAACATGGATAATTCCTACCCCTATAGGGGTAGATCCTGACACAGCACTCTAAAATGATGTCACCTTTCCGACACAAGATAGAAGGAATGAACTAATAATTACTTGGTGCTAGAAATTACTAAAAGTAGTTTCTAGCAACAGCTTCCTCTTGGTACATTTCAAAGCACTGTAGTTGTCTGTTGCTCAGCAATATCATCAATAATTATAATGTACCTTCCTTTGAGAGAAAACAAAACATGACTTCATGTTATTTCTAAAGTAAGATTGTTTTTTTTTGTGTGTGTGTTTCATGGTGAAAATCCATGGTATTACTCCCACGCTGTAAACAATACTTGTACTCTTGTATCGTGCAATAGTTTTGTATCACTGTGAATAGCAATAATTTTATATAACTAAAAGAGGGAGTAATATTGCTCACGTTCTTACGTTCCTAGAAAACACATTCTTTTTAGTAGCTCAAATTTTTAAATGGAGGTAGGGTAAACACAGGTGATTAACATATAATATATAGAAAAATATGTGGTCAAATTCCCGGTAGTTGCAAACTTATGCATCTCCCTCTATACTTCTGCAGTTAGATACTGAAGAAGGATCTACTGCAGTTTGCTTATGCTGTTTTGTTCTGTTAATACAGACAAGATTTACCAATACTATGAGAAATAAGGTCCATTCTCTGCTTCAGGCCAGAGATATTCAGAGGACAGGGTAATTGCTTCATATACAGTATTTAACTGTAATATTAAATATCATATACAGTATTTAAAAAGTCTGTTCTAATAAATCACAAATTGTTGGAAATACTGTGGAGTTTAAGGGCTCCACATCCATTTCATTTAGGTGCTCCTCAAATCTTACTTGTTTTTCTGAGAAATGTTCCATATGAAGAACAGATTAATTTCTTGATTGTACATGAAATTTTTAGCATAAAAGATGATTATTCAGATTATTTAGCCACTCTGTCTCCATGGTGGTGTAATTTCATAACTAAAAAAGAGAGCTATGGCTTTCTTCTTTTTAGGAATATTATATTAATTATGAAAAAAGTGTTAAGATTGCAATAGTGATGCTTATTTGAACCAAGAAATTGAAAATTCTGTGGCCTATCAAAGTTAGACAGAAAGACACTACTGTATTGCAAGAAGCCTCCTGGTATGATGAAAGCTGGTGATGATTTTCAGTAAGAACAAAAATGCAGACAGGGTAGTTCATATAACTTTAGAGTCTCTCAGGGAAAGCTTTGTACATAGCAGAAGTTACAGAAAGATTTTTTTCCCCAATTTACACAGTATCCTGGAATTCAAACATGAAAATTTTTTTATTAGAAAATTAATATTAATTATTAAAATATCGTAGGGTTTTTTTTAATTGGACACATTCAAGCATCATAACTTATATTGATAACTTTTCTAGATGTGTTTGTGACTTTTTAAGACCCTTCTTGGTAAATAAGACTATGGAGACACGAGAAAAAAAAATCACTTAAAGAAAGAAAAACTCACTTTCAGTTGATATCCTTTGAGCATTCCCTATTTCTGTATGCTTTATGCTATGTGGGTGCTACTAAGTCTGTTGAACAAATTGTGAGGTACAACTAATTTCAGTTTCAGTCTTTTAAATTTCCTCAAATTAAATTTATCATCAATAGCTTCAAGCTATTGCCCTATTAATGCCTTATTCATCCAATATTAATCTAATTTTAAGTCTGTGTTTACTTCTTATTGGCCCACAGAAGGCATTTAGCAAGGTTTGGTAGCATGAAGAAAAGGTGTATTAGCAATATAATTTATTACCAACTTTTCTCAAGAACAATTTCATAGACCACTTATCTTGGTCTCCAAGTTGTTTTTGAGGGTAACTCTATCTGTGGAATTGAAAATATATTTCTTAGACTGAAACAACAAGACTGCTGATTCTCTGAAATGGAACTTCTGATTCTGTTCATTTATCCAAACCAGCCCATTACAAAAACCCTCACACGCTAAGTCTCATTGTACAATATTACTTATTTCGTTGGTCTAATCCAGTTTGAAGGATGTTTAAGAGGCTCATGGACTACATTTTGTTAACAAAAGAGATTTAATTCAATAACATTTCAGGAAGATCTTCTGGATGCTTTTTTCTTTCTTTACATCAAATGCCCTAGGATTACATCAGAATGTTCTAAAATTAATGAGAAAGTAGACTGAGCTCTGTATTTCTAGCACAGCAAGTAGAACATTTAAAGTGATGATTATTTATTTTTCCAAATCTGAATTCAATGCATAAACTGGGAATTGCATAAACCAGGAATTCCAGCGTAATTCCAAAATTAACCAAGACTGAAAATTAAGAATTTAAACAGAGTAAATCTGTACCTCTTCAGCAGAGATCTTAATGGATGCCTTGTACTTCGCTTACTAGACCTTCTCCAGGAGTTTGAGCACTATTACACTGGTCCAGGGTAGGTTTTTCTGTATCCCTTTTTTTTCCCCTCCACTTCTTGGAATTCCTGAGCATGAAAGCAAAGAGACGTCTTGCTTTCCCCAGTGCTTTTGACTTTGGCTTTGATGACTAGGTTAACTAGAGAAGAATTTGTATTTGAAACAGATGTACAATATCTACGACTTTGTGAGATCTGAATTCCTTAGGAATAAGGTCCACAGCAGTGGTTTACATCACTGGTGAAGTTCCTGAATTCTTTTGACCACCTTTGCTCAGTCCTTACTTTTGATTTTGTCAGGGGCTAACAGAAGACTCCTAAAGTACTTGCTAAAGCCTCTTTTCATACAATTACCCAGTTCCTTCCCCCTGCCCCCACAGGACCACCTCCATCTCAGTTGCTATATCCCCATTCTCCACTGCTATCTTCCGATCTCATGACCAGGAAGCAATAACAAAATGGATACAGCTGACGGAGTATTTCTCTTTCACTTCCCCCATCTCATGATGACTTTTCCTGAATAACACTGACTGGCAAAGACACAACCACACTAACCCTTGCACTGGGAAATGAACAGCAAGTGCTGCTACAGATGGCCTTGGAGTGGTTACCTCCTTAGCAATAGTTGGTGCACGTGCTGACAAGTGTTATGATTAATTTCTGAGTGCATGGTTAAGGCAGGTCACTTATTGACAGGGGACAGAAAAAGCAATCTCTTGACATCCTATCTCATGGAAACAGTAAAGAATTAAACAAGAAAGGCAACCATATTTCTCTACCAAAAATTCTGAACAAAAACATGCAGATTATCCTTTGCAAAGGGTCAAGGAAGGCTACTGAAGTGATATATTTCCTAAGTGGATGGTTCATTTAAAACAGTCTAATTTCTGTTAGCAAATCCTCTTACATAAGCTATATATTCTTAAAAAGTGCTTGAGGATTTGGGTATTCCTCAGTTTCAGGGTTCCCATTTTAGCAAGCTTTTGAAGAAACTGATTTTTCAGAAGAACAATTTTTTTTCAGCACTTTCTGTTATAAAATAGGTCACTGGCTTTCTGTCAGTCTGAGAGTACCAAAACAGAGCTTAAAACTCCCTACACCGAGCAGTTGTGCAACTGATGTCATTTGAGGCAGTGGTTTCCAATGAACAGGCTGTGATCCCATCACAAATATTTGGGTATATTACAGGAGGGGTGTGGAGCTCCCAGACCTCCCATCCAGAGCGAGGAGATGACAAACTTGGGGCTGACAAGGATTAGAGCTACGGATGGGGTCAAAGCCATGGTGTATGGGTGGGGAGGAGGACTGAACCTGACTGGTAACTATGTAGAACTACTTGTCTTATCCAGAAAGTTAGGAATGACTGGCAGAGACTCACACCTTCTCTCCTTGAAGCTGTTGAAAGTTTTTCATAAGAGGAGCTAGATCTGTAGTCCAGTAATTTAACTTGGAATGTGTAGTATCATTTCTTTCACCCTGCAGGAAAAAGAATTAGCTCCACTATTACATTTTACCATTTGACAGCACTCTGGTAAACAGTGCTCAAAAGTGAAAATAGGAACACTTTTAACTAAAATGATGATTTACAACTCTAGAGTGATAAGTAGCCTAATGCAACTAAAAATCAAATCCTACATATTGCCTTTTTTTCCCCCCTCAAAATTAACAATCTCCATAGCTGTAAGCAAGAGAAATTAATTACGCCTGGCCTTACATCATGCTCAATGTGTACTGATGCAAATGCACCCTATTTTAATTCCTCTGAATGTTAATAATAGAGTAAATGAGCACTAGATTATGTTATACAAAAGCAATGGAAGTAATTAAACTTCATTTAATGAAATCATCAGGGATACAGAAGCATTAATGACTTACACTCCTCCTCTGCAGGGAGTGGAAGACATGTTGGTGCACAGGAGCCTGAGAACCATTGAGATGAGAGCAATGTAAATACATAAACAGCAATGCTAAGGTAAGTAGTGTATCATATGTGAAAAGTCTTAGAGTGAAAGCCCCAGGCTACAATAAATTATTTACTTTAAAGCACCAGGAAATAGTACCATCTCAGGCAAATGACAGCAAAAAAAAATATCTTCCATCCTCTGAGAAGCAAAGCATCAGCACTGAATTACTTTATAAGTGGAAGGCTGGTTAAATGTTGTACTAACAGCATTAGAGAAAAAAAATGCTTGAAGTGTGAATGGTTGTTCACTTTGTACAGCCTTCTGTCCATCTCTAAATTTATATTCACAAAGAGTATTGTATTTGTACAACTCGTCTGGAATTGCTGTTAGCTCTGTGAATGCTCTCACTTGGCCACAAAACCATATATTCATTCTTTATGACCATGGACACTGGCTGGTCACCGTTTCTTCCTCACTTTCACCTATCTTCAGACATCATTTTTCTGTCAGAAAAAATGCAACAACCGTTTCCTCATCAGGAAGGGGGAAAAGTACCACATAACTTAGTTGATCAATGGTGTGCCACAATTGATAAGCTACAAAAACTGCTTATCAGCAAAATAATTTAAAATCAAAAGGAACCAAATTTAAAAGAAAATAAAAGAAAAAAGTCTACCTTAACAAGAAGTACTATTTTTCTTCATTGCAAATGGAATGGAATCCACTTCTTTGCCACAACAGCATTCCCACAAAGCTTCCTATGAATATTAAACTTCCAATGACTGTAAGAATCTGCAGAAAGCAGATTTAAGTAATAATAAATATTTATTTTTCTCTGGATTGTATGGTTTTATTATAAGTGTCTTGACTGCCTACAAAGGATTAATGACAACTGATGGTAGTAATGGTCCTATTTCTGTAGCTTTTGTATAGAGAAAAATCTTTGTATAAGTATGAATCATTCATGGGAGAAAAAAGCCTAATTGGACAGCAGACATTAACAAAGTGCTTCAGATTTTTAAAGGTTCTACATAAGTCTGGTAGCAAATTTTACAATTCCTTTCAAGCCTTTTTCAGAAAGCATACTCACAGTCTAATTAACACAGTGGCACTTAGTTGTGGTGGCATTTCACCAAGAGCTGCGCCTCCTAATTTTTTGTAAATAAGACAGCCACTAGTGACTTGTAATAGAACTCACATTTTTTATTCAAATTCTAGAGAAAATAGCTTCTAGTATTTTGTACAACATCATCTGTCTTTAGACCATTATATTAATTGATAAGGTTTTCTCAAGTCTCTCCTCTATCTCCCCAGTCTTTTCTATTTTTAAATGCACAAACTTTTTAATGTTTATCTCAGCTCAAGTTTAATCCACATTTTCACCTTAGGTATATTATGCAACCCAAACAAAGACTTATCAGCAGGGCTGAAGGAATTTGTCCTGACTTTAGCTATGTCCATATCTGGCACTTTCTAAAAAGAGTTGAAGTGACGCAAAATGAGCATAAAATATCTGTTGCACAGTAAGTGATAGCTGTGTTATGTGATGAGGCTTTCTGGGATTTTCCTTAAAAAAAAAAAGCTTTTATGAAAATTAAATGTTGGTATTAGTGCTCATAAAGTGTTGCAGAAATATAAATACATTCGTCATGGATATGAACATTAAGAAAATGTATTGAGATACATTTGACATACATCAAATGTTTTGCGTTATAAGCATCAATAATAAACAATAATAAATTTTCACTCCTGCCAAATGACTCAGGACTCTCTGCAGCACTGGTGTATTAGAAATACTACTTCTCATTTGTCAAGAAATAAAAGCTTGGAGGCCAGCAGCTGGAGTCTGACTCCAGTTTCACAGACCAATGTTTGGGGCAATGCCTTCAGCTCCCAAGGAGTTACTTTTGGTTTGCATCACTGTGTCTGAAATCAATATCTGCTCCCACAAGTTCAGCAAAGGTGATTTTCCATCACTTGACGTGCAAAGAAAGAGGGGTCATGCTAGGAACACTGTTCTCTTGAGGAAAGACAACAGCAGAAAAAAGTAACAGCAGGGAAATGTTCAATCAATCCCATAGCATTAAGGTGGCACATCAATTTGTGCAGCACTAGTTGTCACTGGGTGGAAGCTGGCATTGGTGCCATTGCTTATCCAAACAGATTTGACTTATTTTGTGAGCAACAAAAACTCTCACATCACCTAAGACCCCCTTCTCCACTATGAGAAAGCTGTATTATCATTTCTATGACAAGAGAAATCTATTTCAAGCTTAAGGCAGGCTGGATAAAAGCAAGTAGCTCAATCAATAACAGGATCCCTTTCCCACTTATATTAAAGGATGATTGAGGAGGAGTTAAAACCAGATTGGTAGACAATTTCAGCAGTATCGCTGAACTGCTGAGACACAAAGCCTGGCTCTTTTACCTCCCTCTGACCAGGAATTAAATGTCTTCTATTTTGTCAAATATGCAGTGCGGGAAACAAGACTGTGGAGGTGTCCTCAGATTTACATCAGTGTGATTGTGATCTGTACTATTATCAGGATAGTGTTTTTATATCCCTGGGCTTCTGCAAATCCAACAAGACATCTGTTTGACTAGGTACAGTAAACAGTAACTGTTTCGAGAAGATCTTTACATTTTCTACTTGAAATATTGATGACTGTTTTAAGCTGTTATAATAGCATATTATATTTCATGAAAGTATTGCAAAACTACTCTTGCAGAAAACTACCTAAAGTGATATTCAAGGTAAAGACTGCAGAGGCTTTCAAGCATAGCAAGAAATTGCAAGAGTTGGTGCCATTGGTATGACTCATTTCAGAGCCTCCTTGCTGAAGGTTCCCTCCAACACACACAGTGTCCTTGACTCTGCCCTGGTGGTGCAACACATCTGGAGCATGAAGCACCCACTGCCTGGAGAACTCTTCCAGTTCAGCCCAACAGAGAGACAAAGGGTGCAATGCTGGAACAAAGGAACACATATTTACTCTGAGCACATAATTCTGTGTTTTTGTAGGTTTGACACTAACATCCATTCTTCTACCTAATTTCTAACTTGTGATGCTACATGTACTACTGTATATTTCAGACATATTGAAATGGTGGGTGGTTTTGCAGACCATATGTGCTGTAATCTCTAGACACATCGCAGCATGTTAAAGATGGAGAATCAGATGCAGTCCTCAGATTGAGGTTTTGGTTCCATTGTTTTGTGCATTTTTAACAGACTCTCTATAAAGTTAATTGAATTCTGCTTTCATATGGCTTAGTGCAGACGTGTAAGCAAGAATTTTTCGTGGAATTCATTGTGATTTGAAGAAAAAGGTGAGATAGGCAGCAAAGAATTTTTCATAATCCAACCAGAGTCAGTATTAATCAAGTGAGTAGTTCTAAATTCACTTTGGAAGTTTCAAAGTCACCATCCTCTTTCATGTTGTGTAACATCAGAGTACAGGACACTTAGTAGATACTATTAATTTCTAGTTTTGTGCACTCTGGCATGCATGATTGACTCATGAAGTAATGACTGTTTTAGACTATGATGTAGAAAGAAATGAGTATTATACTGTGAAGCCTTAGCCAATTTTAGAAGTAATCTGTAGCCAAATCTTCCTTGAATTTTTTTTGTGAGAATCTCAGCTTGATTTTAAAACATTAGCAACGTTAAGAACTTCACATATATTTTAGAGAACTAGCTGAAGTGTACAGAATTCTCTGCATGGATCTCAGCTCATTTATTTTCATATTTGGCTGCATGTAATCATAGAGGGTGGTCTTTTTAATATTTTCCTTTTTTTTACAGTGCTTATTAATAAAAAAAGAGATATTTGACAATAAGTCAAATAATTTTAGATACCTTTTAGTTATCTCCACAGATTTCAAGATAATATCTCTGTAGATTTAAAAAGACCCATGCAGAAACTCTCCTGTGGAAACAGAAGTTCATCTAGAACAATTTCACAAGGCTATTCCCCATCACTATTTTATTGTATTTATTATGTTTATTATATTTTATTATATTAAACATGTCAATGTCATGCAGATATAGCTTGATTCTCTGCCCCAGACTGTTGTTAGTGATCTGTTTTTGTTTTATCAGTCCATTTTGATAGTCTTTACTCAATCTAAGTGGTTCTTTTCTTCCTTTCCAAAGAACTGTTTCCAGAAGAACACCTCCAGTGTGGTTAAACAGGTCTCAGAAGAACATATTTAACATTTAATTTAACTAAGGACTATAAATATTGAAAGAAAGTCAATTTCAGATGAAGGTACAGAAAGCTTCGAAGATATTATCATAAAATTACAACCTGGGCAGATTACAGAAACCAGATGGTTCTCATCTAAATGAATGTTTGGAAGTGTGGTCACTACCTGTTTGTACCAGACCATAACCACCAATGGTCTGAAACAAAAGCCAAACAATTTCAGTTAAGACAAACTAAGCCAGAAAAAATGCAAGCACAGCTTTAAAAGCTGCATGTTGAATATTGTTCATTTAATGTTTTATGTCCAATATAGTGTTGAAAGTTCAATGACTTGACTGGGTTGGGGTGTCTCCCCCTCCCTAAACCTTCTCTTATACTTGTCTCTTGATGAAATTATAAATGGCACATCTTCGTTAGGCTAGCAGCCAGTCAAATTATTGAGACTATTTAAATGATTACCAGTGCAGTGGTTTGAATGAGGAAATTACACCATGAGGATGTAACAAATCTGGGGTTCCTGACGTATGGAAGATGACTGAAATGTATGTTTGAACAAGACTGACAGCAAGCACGCAATTCTCTATAGAAGATTAGGTTTTAGTTTCAAGAGCTTTCATACCCCACATCCCAAAATATCTACGCTGTAAAGCAGAAGATATTATTGGTATACTGGTGAGACATGACATGCTATCATGTATCACATATTATACATCAAATGTAGTTTATTAAACATGACCTCTGCTAAGAATTCATGTGCAGTGTTTGTGTAGTTATTAAAAAACCAAACCCAACTAACCAAAACCCCAAACCACCCACATCTTCATGATCATTACCATTCCCTTCATTAATTGCCCTGGACATACATAAACATAGTAAAAAAATTAAAGTGTGTAGCAGATCTACTCAATGTTACACAGCCACCCCTGTAACACCATCAATGGTATATTGATAGGTGTGTTGGGAGTAGGAACTTAACTTGGATCCTTTAATTAAGATATTAGAGTGCTGTCAGCTGAACTGCTGTTGTATACCAACTAGATCACCTATTTCCTGCCAGATGACAACCACATGCAGGTATTCATAGGCAGAGATTTGATGCTGCTGTACCAGTCTCCAAAAAGTGCTACTAAACAAAGCCCTTAAGCAGTTTTTACCAGTAAAGACTCTGTGTTCTGATGCTCCAACCCACCAAAACATTCATACTTAAAGACAGCACCCACCTAGTTCTTACTGAGCACTGTGGTAAGGGGTACAAAAATGATGATCAAATCTGATATGTGAGGCAGTGATGCAGCCAGTGCCATTTCTATCTAGCTGAAGTATTTATAAGGCATCTATCAACTTAGTGCACAAGCAGTGCTTAGAGATTTGTGAGCCAGTGAGATGTTTGTGGACCAGTGATATTTACAGAAGCTATGGGAGCATTTTTGCTGAATGCATACATTTGGTCAAGACACTTCATAGATATTCTGTATATGAGATAATTTTCCTGACCATGCAAGAGCACTTACAGGAAAATGCCCATTTATATATCCAGCCAAGTGAACAGCTCCCTCCCCCACAGCACACCCCAAGAGATGTGGGAAGCGTTATAACCAGAGAGGAACATCCCTGCCCCCAAATTCCATGACCATTCATATTTGGAAGTTACAGGGTGTCTGCCAGCTTTAAATGGGCTTAAATTAGCTAAACTTAATCTGATATATTGCTATTGTCCCCCTGTCCTGCCCCCCAGCTTACCTGCCCCAAACACATCTCCCTCATACTGTTATAGTATTGTAACAATACAAACTAAAAAGTATAGCCCGATAAGGTGATGGTCTCGGCTTTTAATGTAATTTCATTTTAATATATGACAACTTCAGGGTAAAACTAGTTCCTCTTACTTTTTTCCCCCCCTTTATTAGACAGGGTCTTAAACTAGATGCTAGATCTTTAATTAGTACAACTTGCTTCTCTAGAAAACTACATTTAGTGAGTAAAACTACATTCTGAAACCAGGAGAGTTAAATCAGCAAACCCCTATATGGACACTTTTATTTTAAGCCAAATACCTTAGGAACTGTTTTTGGCTAAGGTAAAATATGCTACTCTTACAGTACAATCTAGGGGATTTACATCTGCTGAAACAATTCCACAGAAAAACATAAAATGCAGCCGATGAAGCAGCAGACGAGTCCTTAGTGCAATTATTTTCATGACTCCCAGTGTTGTTCAGGTGGTTTCTCACAGTGTAACTCTTGTCCCAGAGTACAAAAGCATATAGAAGCTTTTTTTCTGGTGATGGGAAACCAAAGGAAATAAGCCAGCTAAAGAAGATTCATAAAGAAAGAAAAGAATTTCAGGAAAAAAACCTAGGCTAAAGATTAAGTTCTGTGGCTGCCCCTAATACACTTAAACATATGTCTGTCATCTGGGAACTTGGGAACAAGGAAGTTTTAGGTAGAGCATGAAAAGAAATAAAAATCGTAATTGTAAACTGCACCCATTGTAAAGGAGGCCCACTCATTACACTTGTAATCATTAATTCATGAGTGCTCCAGCAGCACATTCAGAAAATTAGCAGGAAAAAAGATCATTCCCTACAGACTTGTGTCTCATGGCTCAGCTGTGTGCTTCTGAGCCCCACAGATCTGATACTTTGACAGAAACAGCTGTGGGTGGGTTTGAGGACTCGCCCTTGCCAACTGGTGCTGGAACTCAGAAATCACACGTCAAAGATCTGGTTTGAAAAACTGGGGAAAAAGGAGAAAGAACAAGGAAAATGCTACCAATACCCTGTACTTCTTGCTTGCACATACAGCACAGTAATTATATTAAATGCAGTAAATTAAGAAAAGTACATATAAATACATAATATGTTTATGGAAAGCAATATATTTAGTCTAAGTTGAAGATACAATATTTTAGAAGAGCCTGGAAGCCCACAGTCAGGAAAGCACTATAGCCTTTAAGTTTAAATATGTGTTTATAATAATCAATATTTAGCAAAGCTGCTGTAACACACGGGAAGTCCCACTGGTGTTAACGTAGACTTTGTAAGTTGCTTCTCATCTAAGCATGTGTTTAGCTGACCTGCATGTAGCTTGCAAACAGGCTCAGGGAACATATCTATTAATGGTTTAGCATGAAAGAACACAGAGATGGAATTAAATTTTTGTTCAGTTTAATATTCTTCACCATAAACCTAAATGCAAGTTATGTCTGTATTAACCAAAAGCAAAACCCAAAAAGCAACATGAATTTGAATTAGAACGTTTCCTTCAGACTTCCCTCCTTAGGGGTAGGTTCTTTGCTGGTGCAAATTTCCATAATTTAAACGAGTTACAACTGCTTACACCAGCTAGACTCAGTCCCATCTATCACCTCTATTATCTAGATAATGTGGAAAATAATCTGTTCAGAGCTTTCATTTTGAAAACAATGTCATGTTATAATTCTCAGCAGAGTCAAAAGGCTCCCCAAAGCCATGCATGAAGAATAAACTGTAACCTTTTAAGATTTCCAAGCCATATGATAAATAATACTGAACTAATAATAACTCAGAGAGAAAGAGAAGCACTGTTTATCTTATTTTTCTGCTTTAGGGGAAAGAATCTAGGTAGCAGATTTTGTCATGATTTTATTGCTCATTTTCAGTTCTGCAGGTTTCTTTCTTTGTGCTCATAGATTGTAATGACTTTTGCAAGAGAAATAAATTGTATTTCCATGGGAGCCAGGGCGTTAGGCAAATTGCAAAAGATGATGATGAAATTTGGACTAAGCTCACAAAACGCTCTAGGTCTTGATGATTTAAAAACATTCCTTTAGCAATAAAAATCAAGTCCTTAAGTGCAATCCTAGCAGCCTGCATGAAAACAAAAACACACGCAGGATTATTCTGGTTTGATTTATAGTTCTTTTGGCTATTGGAAAACTTAGTGCAAGAAGCTTGCCAAGGTCAGTGCTTCTGCTTTCAGATTTCTTTATGAAAAAGGAGAAAGCAAGCTGCATTTTCAATTTTTTTACAGACTCTGGCACAACGCCAGCCACTAGGCATTCAAGAGGTGTTCTGTAATCCATTCAACTGTAACATAAAGTTTTGTAAAAGGTATGCTAGCATACTCTGCACTGGCTGTGCTAATCAGTAATGTTCCATTAAATTGGCCACTGTCATATTAAAGAAAGATCTACACAGTTTGTGCCCTCTTGTAACAATAATATTTGACAATAATTATAGCGATACCAAGGTGTAGGTGGTCCAGTTGGCAAGAACAGCACAATATTTCTCTTTAATAGTGACTTGATCAAACATGTATGGGTGCTTTGTTGAGGCTTGAAGAGGATTATAATAGCTGAAATAAGCTGAGATAATTTGCTGACAAAGTTTTTTCTTCTTCAGGAGAACACATCCTTCTGTGTGAGAGTGTGTGTGTACACGTACGTACCCACACACAACCACCTCCCAGAGAAAATAACCCTTACGCAGCTGTGTGCTGAGAATGCTGCTGGGGTGGAGTGCTGTGCCAGAGGGAAAAGGGAAAGCGTGCCAGGCTTTGTCTGTTCGGGAAGAGGCTTTAACAAACAAGGGCATGGCACTGAGGTTGCTGCCCTCAGCTGAAGAAATGATGGCTGTGACATGGCAGATATTGTTCAAGGACACATTTTGTTTAATACCACAGGGCCACCTCTCCCACCTCTGGACAGTCACGTTTGCCATGCGCCACAATTTGCAATACATTGCTTACACCAGCACAATAAATAATACAAGCCAGAGCACTAAAATGATGACCATTTAAGAAGACAACAAACCTCTATTTCCTCACTGCCCACAGAAAACAGGAGGTATCCACCAGGAGCGAGAGCTCCCAAGCTGGGATGTCCTCCCAAGCACCCAGATTGACCCCTCTCATGCTGAGCTCACAGGCACAGGGCCAGACAGCTGTAACTGGGCCAGACAGTTCTGCAGTATAGCCACACCAGGAGCTTGAGGACAATTCTTACTAACAGCTTAGCTCAGAGTTCCTAATGGTGCTCTTGACAGACCACTGTGTGACAAGACCCTTCTGCATCCTTAGCCTGGCACGGATGGTGAGGGCAGTGAAAAATGGCAAAATGAAAGACTGCTGCTGGAATAAGCAGCATTGAGGAAATGCCAAGTGATGGGAGCTGGAGTTGTGACTTAGTTGTCACATGAAGGTGTGCGTGTGTGCAAAATCTCTGAGAGAGACCTCAGCTTTGGAAATAGATCTTCAAGATGACACAATGGTCATGATGACACAGGAGCACAGAATGGTTGGGGTTGGTAGGAACCTCAGAAGATCATCTAGGCCAATCCTCTTGCTCAAGCAGGCCATCTAGAACTGCCAGTACACTGTTGTCAGGTTTTGAATATCTCCACAACTGGATTCCTCACAAATTTTCTGTTCAGCTTATTCTAGCGTTTAACCACCTTCACAGTAAATAAATGCTCTTTTGTGTTCAGGTGGAGTATCACGTGTCAGTTTGTCCCCATTACCTCTGTCCTGGATCATGCAATCCAAGCCATATGAGTGCTCTGTCGATCCACACTGTGAGTTCTGGTTTCATGGAGGTGTGCACAGACATAGCAATCAGCCTAATGAAGAAACCTGTGCAGTTACAATGTGTCTGAGGGGAAATGTGTTTTCTCCTTCATTGCTCTCTATTCCTTTCCAATATGTCCCCTGTTCAGTTTGTCAGGAAAGCCTAGTATGGACATCTGCAAAGATGACATCTTGAATATATTGAAGTGCATGGAAGAATTGAACTGGGGGTATGGGATGGGGAATATGGATGTGGGATGGGGTAGCTATTCATTGGTACAGCATGGTAGGGATGCTGCCTGGGGTATCTGTGGATGTCAGCATTTCTTCAGCTGCACGTGAAAGGTGATTGTAACCAATCCTTCAGACTTTAACTTGCTTAGCCAGTTCACAGTCTAGAATTGAATTTATACCAGGATGATTTAAATAATTTGGTAATTTCTTTTTGCATTGGAAGAAAAAAATTTAGCATTCTGGCCATTTCCAGATGTTCTATCCTCTTCTTAAAACAGTACCATAGCTAAAACTGACTGCCCTATTTCAATGAAGCCCTGTGTTCAATGGCTGGTAGTGTGTACCCACTGCCTCCAGCCTTTTGCTATGCAAAACAGTCGTTAGCAATCAGAAAAGAAGCCATAGCCTGGACTAGTATTTCCCATTGCACTTATTGGCACTCGCAGCACCTTATGAGGTAATTAAGAGATAGCACACAAGTTCCCTGCCGCTTCCCCTCCTTTTCCTCAGTGTGTCACATGTACCCTTTGTGGTATTCAGAGGTCTGAGTGCACACAAATCCACAAATGTTCACATAACATGAAAGCTGCACCACACACACAGAGTAATACATTGTGACATTGATTCAACACAGATGCAGAGAAAGACAACTGCTGTGTGCTCCAGCGTGCCCACCAGCCTCCGGGCGGTCGCTGGAGCTCCAAGTCCAGCTACTGATCTCCCCGTATGCGAGACCTCACAAGATCACAGCCTGAGGTAATACAGCCACAGGCATGTTTGCTGTGATTGTTCTGTTTCTCACCTCCACCTTCATTTCATGCTGTGAATACTTTCCTTTGGGACAGTGACACAAACCGACAGACCCCGGAAATCACCTGTTGCAGTTTCTGCTCTGACTTTTCCCAGGGAGGACAAGACATCCCTTATGGGGTACAGCTCATTGCTCTGCCCTCCTATCCCCACAGATCTGGAAGACTTCCCTGGATAACTTCCAACAACCCTCCCATATGTCAGAATAGGCTTTTCTCTCTTTGTCCTAGAATATATTGAAATGAGGTGACAATAGCAAATAAACTAATAAAGGAAAGAGAAACTAAAGATAGACAGCAGTTGCTAGTGAAGGAGACTGCAGGCTGGTCACTGGTTAAAACAAACAGACCAAGTTTTAGTTAGCCTTCAAAGATTTAAAAGAAGCACATTACAATACTAATACTATATAGTCAGTAAAATGACTTCTGGAAATTTCTAGATAAATTGGAGACAAAAATTATTATCCCTTCCTTGATTTGTTAATTCTTAATAACCAGGAGGTGTGAACAGGACTGTTATTAAAGCCGTCTGAAAGCACGTAGCTGAATTTTAATAAGAGTATTTTACAATTGTGTTCTAATTCTGACAAATGGTTTGGTGACCTGTTTTTGAAACAACCATAGAAAAAGAAACATTTTGGATCTCTCAAGTTTAGTGTTTTGATAAAGTTTGTCAGCTCAGTAACTCCAACCCATGTTTCTGCTCTGTATATCATCTAGAGAAGACCGTTAAAAAAATAAATGAACAATCATTTCCATAGTTATAACCATAAAATTGTGTGAGAGAGATTTTAGTCACATTAAATAATTTGCGCTTTTTCAAGATAAAACACGTCAACAAAACAGTCCAGTACTTGTAATTTGGAAGAAGTTTTGGAGAGGAACCTGATTAAGAACAAAAAGCAGTTCTAAATTATTTCTTCACTAAAGTTCATACCTGCTTTAGTAGACTAATTTTAAACACATCTGAGATGCTATTCAAAGTAATGAGATCAGAGTTAAAGGATTCATCACCTATCATGAAAATCTCGTTTTTTCTATTCTTAATGGGTGTATGAAAATAAAAAAAAATCTGGATTTTTGTCATCCAAAGAGGAACTAACAGTGAACATAAAAGAATAACCAGTTTTCACAAAGCAGCAGGTAGTCTGATTTGGCCTATCTGACTGCTCAAGACATGAGACATCAGCTAACGGATGCTCTAGCCTCCACTCTTCACAACACTGGATATCTTCTTTGCATAGGTGGTTAAGTTTCATGTGAGGGCTTAACAGTCAGCAGCCAAGGCACCCAGCAGGTGTGAGGCCTCAGCACAAGCAGGGGATCACCCTTCATGTGCCAGCAGAACCAGCCTTTTGCTGGAAAGTGAGAGCAGCTCAGCAAGTGTAAGGCAAAGCTGCTTGGGAAGTTTACACTGGTTATCTCAAAAAGAGCCAGCTGGCCACCATCACTGGAAGCCGAAGCCAACACGTGATTTAAATCAGACCACAGGTAGAGATTTATCTGTGCTCCATCTGTAATATGGGGATGACACAGGACTGTACAGCTTTGTGTTTGAGAAGTACCTTGAGACTGGGTGGAAGGCCAAAAGGGAGTGCCAAAGATTCTGTTATTATGAAAAGCCATTCAAAGATAAGCAAATGTTGATGTTAGCAAAAGCATCAACTTCCAAAGCCTTTTTAAATTCTTCTATGAAGTAAATTAATTTACATATGAAATACACCAAATGTATTTTCTTTGGTAACGGCAAATTATCTTACTACCAAGTAAGTACAGATTGCAGAACCCTAATTGGAATTTAACAACTTGTGAAAAATTATGGATGTTATATTTTATACATGTAAATGTTTGATTTTGTTTAAAAAACAGTTCCCTACCAAAGAAAAAAATCAATACATTTTATGTAAAAGAAGCTAAACATAAATGGCCCTATTGTACCCTCAATTTGTTGTGTAACTTCCATCGGCAGAAATGGATGCTGTGTACATATCCAACTGAGAGACGTATTGTGTTTGCAAGGATCTCACAATTATAGACAATTACCTTGGTTTTTTTGCACCTGGTGCTTACAAGCATTGTTTGTTAGTTGGATTTCTTGAGGAAGGAAAGATTTTCTGTATGTAAATCTCTAATCTCTCCTGAAGTAAAAAACAACAAACAACAAACCAACAATAACAACAACAAAACCCAAACTAGCAGAACTATGAGAAACCACAAAACTCTTAAAACGTCACCATGACAAAAAATGGTGGTGTTCCAAATTTCATAAAAGTGAACAAGTTCTAGGTATACACACCTTCTCTGCTCAGAAAGAAAAAAAAAAAAGGAATACCAAAATAAATATCAGTGTTCTGAGTCTTTGGGTTTATACAAACGTGTACTGCAGGGACCTTGGTTCAAGAAATCTTCCTCCACTCACTTCTCTGCACATGTGCCCCCTGCAGCAGTTTACAACAAGTCAAGTTTGAGTGCTCAGGTAACACAGGAATTACCCTGGTTCTTCAGGGCATGAAAGAGAAAGGTCTGTCAAGAGCCAGTGACCCTTATTCCCTACATACTGTTACACTGGAAATGGCAGCAGTCTCAACATCCAGGTTGAATAATAATTTCTGTTGTCAAAGAAACTCATGGTATTTTTTGAAAGGCTGCAACACTTCCTCCATGTAAGGCAAAATGCTAAAAGTTGACAGTGACAAAATATTTATGATTAGAGAGACATGCTCTTTGCTCAGCCTATATATTCCTCGTCCAGTTTGGATAAGTTATAGACTTCCGAACTTTTCCACTTGCTTTAAACATCTGCTGTATTCTAGCAATTTTGGGTATTCAGCCAAACCCCTAACAAACATTGTAATGTTATGCTCATGCCTCTGCCAAAATAGCAGCAGTGCCACATGCTAAACTGGGAACACACGGACACTGATGCAACAGGGAGAGATAGAGTGAAAAATATAAAATGTCCTCCCACTCCCAAAGCTTCTGCTAACCTCAGTCCACTCTGACACAGCTCCTCCTGTGGGCTGTACTCCTGCTATGATGTAGTTCTCTCTCTCTCTCTCTCTCTCTCTCTGTCTCCCCTTACAAAATGAGAAATTTCTTTTGGATTTCTCAGTGAGCATCCCACATTAGACACCCAAGCCCAGAAACTAGTGGGCCTCTTCACAATCAGTTTCTTCTACCGCTAACCAGTTTAACTGAACTAATTGCAAGTCAACAGAAATCTTTTTCTTTAGAAGAGTATAAAACTACATACACAAAATTATATTTAAAATAACCTTTCTAAAGTAAGTTTAGATACTTGAAATGTACAAAGTGGCACATCAGTCTGGCACTTGACCTCAACTCAGCCCTCTTGCATGTACAGGGTATGATGCAGTCTTTAATTATATGGTTACATAATTATATTTCCACAGAAACCCAGATTTCTTCAGTGGAGTGGGATATAGAATGAAAGCATATGGCTTTAAAAATGTATTTATGGTAATTTAAAGAGATTAAAAAACAACCAGTACTGAAAAGATCATTTATCTCAGCAGTAGCAGATGGGGCTCCTGCTGAGATCAGGACTTCATTGTGCTCTGCTCCGTACATGCACATTAGATCAGACAGCAGTTGTTCCAAAGACTTTGCAGTCTAAGTAGGGCAGTCAGGCAAAACTACAGGAAAAGGAATTATTTCCTTCATGTTACTAACGAGGAACTGGACATACTGAAACACAAATAAGTTAAAGCAAGGTCAAGAAACTAAATTTATTTTTGCTAAGGTGAAACCCATTTTAACCCATTACCACTGGCCTCCTGATCTTAAACTAGTTAGAGCTGCTGGTCTATAAGAGGACGTGTTATTACCCTGAGCTAGGCCAGTCTTAGTAGTTTCCCATTGTCCCAGATGTATACAAGTATCTGAAGGAAGGGTGCCAAGAGGATGGAGCCAATCTCTTCTTGGTATTGCCAAGAGACAGGACAAGAGGCAATGGGCAGGAATTTCCACCTGAATTTGAGGAAGAGCTTCTTTACTGTGCATATGACCGCACACTGGAACAGATCACCCAGAGATGGTGGGGAGTCTCCCTCACTGGACATTCAATAACTGTCTGGACACAATCCCCTGCAATGTTTTTCTAGGATGACCCTGCCCGAGAAGGGAGGTTGAACCAGATGACCCCATTGTGATCCTTTCCAACCTGACCCATTCTGTGATAGGTTGCTGAACTTGTGTATCAGTGTTACAACTGTAATAGCTTTGTTTTTCTCTCTGTGGCCAAGTCAAGCCAAGCTGCTCGTTACAATTACCCTAGTAGATATTTTTGTTATATAAAATTAAAAATTACCAACTAATATTTCTTCTTAGGAGACAAAAATTCAGAAATGGCTTCACAAACCAGAATAACTTCAGCAGTCTTCAAATTAGTAACTTGCCTGGTAAGCATGTTACACAAGTATGACATGTTTTAATTGAATTAACACGTTCTTTGTGCAGGAGAGGCAAAGCACTGCTAACAAACAGAGTGCTGCAGGTCAGGGCTGATCTGCCTCTGTTAGAATCAATCATGCCTAATAAAAGCCACGAAGTGGTCTAGATCTAATACATCAGATTCAAGAATTTCAGGATCTGAAAGAAATTTGATGAGAAATGATCACTGAAGTTTTGCTTATCCAGGAAAAAATTTGTCAAAGAACAGGCATTTCTACTAAAACCCTTCAGTTAACAACTTCTAGACAGTCTGCCAAAAGATTTCTTAGTTATCCTTTGTCTGCTTTCTCTCTCTTGAATAGGCTGAGGAACAGTTAGTTAAAGGGAGCTTTTTGGAAAGGTGTGTGCAGGTTAGAGGAGATTCTGAACAGAAAATCAGTTACTAATGTAATGTTACTGCAAAAGAATTAGTCATTATGCTTGGTTGCTTAGGTGGTTGGTCATGTGACCTGCAAAATCCAGTGTATTTCTCCTGCTTTGGGGAAGCTGGAGCAAGTGTATTTTTACTAAAAGTGTATGTGTATACGTTCCAGGTAGAATAATAAGATAAAACACATTATTCAATTTAATTAGTATAGTAAAAAATAAATTGTAATACATATCTTGTGTTTCCCTTACAGATATGAATTTCCAAACAAAATTTTCATCTATAAACCAGTATAATCTATATAGGTAATATAGAGAATACAGCTACACTCATTTGTTCAAGCAGAAAAATCAGTCTCTTACATTCTGCATGCTTTTGACCATCTGTGTGACGTGCCTGAAGAAATCTTGCCATTGTAATATTTTGAAATTTGTAAACAATACTATATATTTCAAAAGAGAAAATCTGATTCAGTTCATAAGGAAAGCCTTTAGTCAAAATGGATTTATTCAGACATTTTCTAATCATCTCTATCAGACCTTGACTCAGAAAGAGCATTCCTAATGTGAATATCTTAATGAAATTGTTAGAAGATCTAGGGTCAGTCCTTTGAATCTACAAGGGAATCTTGAAGCTCAGCTCTGCTTCTTTCTCATAGCTCTTTGTTATAATTGATAGAAGTGGCAATTTTCTTTTACACTTACCCTGCACAGCTCTGAAAATGAGACTAGCTAGTTTAAACAGAATAGGAAAGGGTTTGGGGAATGGAGAAATTCATGATGTTGGCAAGATCCCAGCATTTATAGGATGGACGTATAAAATTGTTACTTCTGGTGTAAAGTGTTGCAATCAAAAGCAGATTTGAAGAGATATGAAAGTGACAAAATGTCTGATGACTTGTAGTTGATACACAAAGTAAGATTGATATAGAAGAACCAGAAAAGGCAGAGACATTTATGATGCCCAGTATTTCAAAGGACTCCCAAACCCAAGTCCTCTTCAAGCAGCATTAAAACAAACAACACCCCCCCCCCCCCCCCCAAATTAAGTCCCTTATCTGTCTTTTTTTTATGTTTAAAAAAAAAAAGAGCCTGGAACTCTTGTAACAACAGGCCTTCTGTTGCTACAACAAAAATTGTAAGTTTTATTTCTCTGTAGAATTTCAAGACTGGAAATGTCTATAAAATATCAGAAAAGACTGTTCAATTGCTAAAAGTTGCAGAGCGTTACAGCATAGTAATTTTATGCACAATGAAATTATGTTCTACAAGATATTCCTGAACAAGAGTATTTGAGTCTGTCCCTCAAAACTAAGCTAAGCTTGAGTCCTCAGTGCAAGCTTGAACAATTTAGCAAGAAAAACACAAAGAGAAAACAGTCTCCACAAGTTAATCACACTATTTTACACAGACACTTAACCTCCCATCATATAAACAGAAAAGATAAGACATTCTACTTGGAGATCAGCACAGTCACTCTCTTCAAGTAATTTGGAACTAAATTCAGTTACATGTAGAGTATTTACTTATCACAGTGAAACCAATATCATGGTACTAGTTTGGTTTTTACTCTGAAACTTCTGCTGATTAAAAAAATTGAAAGACTGTATTTGTTTTCTCAGAAGCTTCTGTCTTTCAGATTAAAAAAAACAAAATAAAATCTGCTTATTGTTCATATGTGTTTGATTTGCAACTGTGTGACTCCTTAGCAGGTAATTAGATGTAAAACAATAAAGGCTGCTCATCTGGCTGAAGTCAGGAAAATATTACCCTGAAAAAAAAAAGAATTATGACCTCCTTGAATAGCAATACAGGACATGAGCAGAGAAATTTAGCTTTGCCAAATGAAGCAGAGACACAATATCATTATAATGTATAGTTAAATCTTTAACGTAAAGAAATAAACTGGTATCTAATACAGAATCTATTAGGCTGAATATGGTTTAAAAAAAATGTTCTCTTTTATCCTCAGTATAACTTCTGCATTAGATAACCCCCAGCACAGAGATTCTCCTTTACAGTATATTTACTCCATATCTGTACTCTAAATCCACATTGCTTTGATCAGACCCTCTACTAGCCAAATGTTTCAGATGATTTTAAAAGGAACACATCTGCTCAGGAGACCAAGTCACATCTTGTGCTCTCACGAGGACAGTGGTGTTGTCAGAGCCTGATAAGCAAGTGGCAACCCACAAGTGCTGCCAGCAACTCTCCTTTGGGGTGGTCACACCAACTCTCTGAACCTGAGAAGATCAACAGATTTGTTTTTTGTTTGTTTTGAGGACAGCGGGAATTTGTGGGCTGACTCAGTAAACTGGAGAGAAGATGATGGGTATTCATTTCTGATGCCTCAATCCACATTAACTATGCCAACAGCATAAAGCTAGATGGAGTGAGCCTTTCTTTTAGGGTATCTTTGGTCAGTTTTACATCCTGGTCCATTTGTACTATGGGATTTTATTCAGTCAGTAGTGTTTTGATAGTTATTCTAGTTTATATAATTGCTGCCCTTGCCTGCTCGTTTCTGCTCCTGTGTCACCCCTCTCTCATGCCAGCACAATAATTTCTGCAGCTGATTTTCTCAGTTCACTTTACTGTGCAATCTGGCTTGAAGTTAGCAAGAGAAAGTGTGGGGTTTTTGATGAACCAGTTTCCTGAACTTGTTCACTCTGCATATGTGAAGAAGGAAAATGCTACTGAATACCTAAATTCTTTCTGACTGCAAATAGAAAGAAAAGCCTTTCTAGTATTAACCCACATGAAATATTCCATATTCAAAGTAATAGCCAGCTTGCAGTCACTGACTCCTGAAGCACTATTGCCTTCAAAAGACACCCAAAACTTTCCCCAGAGCAGGCCCATCTAAAGGGGTAGTGGTTATCACACCAGCTACAAGCTGATCAAAAACAGTCCCCACACTGTGGAGAAGACCAGAGCCGCCTCAGCAGAGTTGTTGGTGCCATGTCACACAGAACCTAATGGGATAACTCATTTTGTACCAGTTCTGAATCTGAGTCCTTATAAGGGAAGGGAAAGATTTATTCCAGATTGGCTCTAACTTTTTCTGTCTACATGAGATTTCTCAAGTCTGAGAGGAGCCTGCTAAGAAGTGAAACATGACAAAATGCCTAATTCCAATTGCTAACCCACTAGGAGAGCACCAGCTAAAGCAATCTGCTGTAGTTAGCTATGTAGTCATCATCATATTTGAAAGAGAGGGGTGCAGGGGGACTTCAACAGTGGAATAAGCCCTTTCTGCTCTTTGCCTGTGTTTCATCCCCTGCCTCAACTCTAAAGATCTAATTTCGCCCACTAATATAGCTTAAAAACATCACTGTAATAGGGCAGTGTTTTCCTTCAACTAACATTCACTTTAAAAACAATTCTCTGTATGTAAAGTCTAGCTAGATTTATTTTTCTATTGAAAATTAAAGTTTACTCTTGGCAGATGATGAGGGAGAAATGGGTTAGTGGAAAACAAAGACGTGTTCTTCCCTTGACTTCTTTTGTCTGGTCATCTTTCCCCCACTTGCCAGAAATTACAAAGCAATTGAGTTCAAAGGCACCCACATTGTGAGTCAGAGACTGGATTTCTAGTGTGTTTAGGTTGGATGTAACTGGTTGCAGCATGTGCTGTGGTCCCACACCAGAGACAGACATGCCTGCACTTCCCTAGCAACCTTCCAGCACCTGATGAAACAGAAATTCCTTGCTGGGTGGGACTCCCTTAAACCATGAGTATTTGGAAGAAAACACTTTCATAACAGATTCCTCATAAGTATTATTTGTTGTTAAAACAAAGGCTTGGGGCCAGACTCTGGGCTGTCCAAATCATGAGCCATCTCAGACCGCGGTGCAGCACAGTTGGTGCAAGTGGGTAATGAGCCGCAGTGCTCCTGCCTGTCATTCCTGCCCTATCCATGCTGGGAGAGACTGACACTGCACAGCTTCAGCACTGCTGCTGCCATGGCCTGGGGTAGTGGTGTGGCAGCATAGTGTGCCAGCATGCAATTAAGCCAGACTGACAGTGAGCCTCACCCTACTCCACACCCCTGGCATGTATTTCTGTCGTTGTGGCTTGAGCCAAACCTTGCGCTTCCCTAACCCCACAGTGAACCTGCTCAGAGCACTACAGGGGCAAAAAACTCACCCTACCAAATGAACAAAAAAACTTGACTAGATTTCTGCCAGATTTTGTCCCTCCACTCCTTCAGCCCAGTGCTGGTGCTGCACTACAACGTACTAATGATTAGCTCAGTCCCATTTTGATAGCAGTCATCACTGAATCATCTTGGTTAAAGTGTCAAACTGCATCCTGACAAGACATGGACAGGCTTCATAGCCTGCTGTAGCCTTAACAAGTGGATGGACAAACACAGCCTTGATCAACATTGAGTGGTGCTTTGACCAAGACTTCCAACAGAAAAAGCTGTCCTGACAACATTTGAACATATAGAGGATGTTAAAGCTGGCGGATGAGCTCTGTACACCCTTTCTAAGAAAGAGGGAAAACCAAGATCTTTTAATAACTAAGAGAGCTAGAAATAGGAGAGATGCTCATACAAGACAACAGATGCTACATCAGGGCCATTTTGAAAAGCTTTCAAATTTTGAATTTTTACAATTATGTTTGTACCCCCATGGATACTTGAGAGAAACAAGAAAAAACACAGATGTAAAGAAAGCAAGAGTCAGAAGTGTGACCCCAGGGAAGGGCAGTGAGAGAGAGCTCTGCAGCATGAAAGTGGCTGAGAAAGTGAACATGGAAGCTGAGAGCACAGGAGTAGCCATTTGGGACACAAGACACTGTCTTTAGTTTTGGTCAATAAACAGAGCCACATGAGAGAGACATGTGTGCACACAGACTGCTTCCCTTCTCCATTTAACAGGTATACTTAGGTCAGGAGCTCTCTCTGGGCTAATTGCTTGAGCCTGAAATGGCACTGCTGGTGTCTGGGAAACTGTTCCTATTTATTATAGCCCTGTACCTTCCCCAGGCTGCAACCAGCACAGGCCCCTTAAGCAGAATCCGACCTTTAAGGAAGGGGATGTTACACTGCAACAGAGGACAACCAAAGTAGCTGCTTCCTTTCTTTACCATCCAAGGAAAATTAAGGCTCTTGTTTCAGTTTTTCTTATTCAAGCTGCCTGTGCTATCCAGCTGCCACTATTTCAAATGGAAAATGTGATTGGTAGGACTGATTTGTAACAGTTTGTTCTGTTTCTGGCTGGTGTCATGTTATCAGTGCTAATGCCTGCAAATGATGTGGACATAAATACAACTTATGCCAAAAGACTGTATTAATCTTTGAATTTTTGCATGGTAGCAGTACTAAAAATGAAAGCTTCTATTTCTCTCCATAAAAGAAAGAAGGAAAAAGAAAATCGGTGTGTGGCAAAATCCCCCACCTGTAAGGTCTTTCTTTTCTACCTCGACAAATTTTGTGTGTGTGAACTACAGGAGCTTTTTGTATTCTTGAAAACTGGCCACTGCTAACTGATGAGCTCACTGCTGTTTGCATCCTAAAGAGACATTAGGGCAGAAATTCAGCAACAGCAAATCAGTGTTGCTTCACCGAAGGAAAGTGAGCGGTGGTGATTTATGCCACCTAAGAGTCTAGATTCATCCTGTTTAAAGACACTTCTTATTCCAGTAAGGAACCTCACTCAGCTTACAGGGAAGGAATGAAGCAGTACTTAACCAGGTCACAGGGTGAGTGAAGAACCACAGATATTTCCAAATGTACAGGGGAAAAAAACCCCAATCACTGGACTTGAAAGATATGTTGTAAAGAAGTCACTGGTTACATCAGTGCATTAATCCTATGAATTTTTCAGGAGAAGAGTCACACAGGCCAGGACAGCATTTGATTCCTTCATGGTGGGAGTGTGAAAATGCATGCCCAGGAGCAGCAGTAAAAGCATAGCTCCTCACACAGCAAAATGCTTTCTGGAGCTCACTGGTACTGGTAGAGTGAGCAGTTCAGGGTGGAGTGACTGCAGATTTCTACATCTACTGAAGAGATGCAGTGCATTTTCCCCTGTGGCAGAAAGGGATTATGTGGAAGTAGACCCTACTCTCATCAGCTGTCTGCTGCCCCTTCCCTTTGGAATTCACAACCTTGTTATCAACTCCATCTCCCCCCCTTCCCAAAATGCATATGCTGCAGTTTGTACAGACACCATGTGGCACATGGCATAACATCTTGTGGAAACAATATACTCACTTCTGTTGTTAACTATATTAACTGATATTAACTATGTGTGCTCATTGCACTCTAAGAATCCTTTCCTGGATCAATGATGCCATTACTACAAACATCACTAGAACTATAACATCCTCTATCATTCTTACCTGCATTAAATTTCATCTTATATCTGTTGGTGCAACTTTTTCCAGAAGGCCACAGTTAGTTCCCATTATTTTATTCAGTACAGTTACACTGGTATTTTTGTTTCAGGACAGAAAAAACTTGTTTGTCTTTATTTCCCTCCCTCTTGCTTATAGATGCAGTCACTGGTTTAAACGTGCTACAGCTCGCAGTTGACAGCTGTGTAGGTTTCTTTTCCAGTATTCTAGAAATTACAGTTTGCCTTTCACAACTCCTACTACATGCCACTCCTACTGCTCAGTTGTTAGGCAGCAAAGCACATTAAAAAAATAAAAGAAATAGAAGTCTCAACTCAGTTAAAAAAAAAAAAATACGCCACTGAAAAGCCACATCACTGGTTCAGAAAAGGTCATATTCATACCTGGCCAACCGAGCGTTTAGTATTTCAAGGACTTTGTGGACCTACACCGCAAGGTAACGTTCCCCTGCCATGTTGTTGTGGGGAAATGCAGTGACACACTGTCAGGCAGTCACAGTAAATGCAACTCTTTGAAAAGTTAGCTTGCCACCAAGTAGTATTCTATTTACCTGGACTATAAAAATCTGTTTTGGTTAGTTTGTTTAGTTAGTAGGGCTCGTTGAAATATTCTGTAGCAGAAAGAGTTAACTATGTGGTACTACTCTTTAACTGAAATGTAAAGATTTTTTCTCAGGGACAGTAAATATTTACTGAAAATGGGGGGGTGGCAATGAAAAAAAATAAAATCAAAGAATTTTTCATTTTCCTGCACATCCTAGAAAGGTTTTGCCTTGATTCATTTTATTTGACAGTCATTTAGTCTTTGAAAGACACAGCTTATTTCAAATTAGAACAAAACCACAACAATTAAAAAAAAGAGAGAGTTCTCAGAGTAACAGTTTTGCCTCCTGACTGATAATTTGCTTTTAAGACCTCTGCATTTTTTGACTTCACAAATGATCTGCTGAATGGCCTTGTACAAGTTACTTATCCTCTTTATGCCTCAGAGCAGATACAGCTGAGAGAGATATACACGAGCTATAACCATGTGCCATTATGCCTGTGCAATGCAGTGTGTCAGCCTGAGCATCATCTTATTTTACCTACATGGGGTGCATCCATGCACATTTTGCTTACCTAGACAAGTCTCCCATTTGCGATTTCTAATAAGAAGGGTAAGGAACATATATTGTAACTGGTCAAAGTTTAGAGGAATAACCCCTCACTCTTTGCACCAAACAACAATCACCATCTTTCCCTCCATCTCCTGTGATTCAGATTCTTGGAAGTAGAGCTGCAGACCTGCTGATAAGGCAACGGGTAGTTGTTTTCAAATATCTGAGGTACTGCTTTCAGCTGCATAAGATCTCCTGTTTCATGACAGCAAGAAAATTCAATACCTGTTTTGATGCAATAGCAGACAGATGTGATTGAAATGGCAAATACGCTCTAAAAAGAACGGCCACATCCTAGGAGGGCAGGGGGCACAAGTATGTGGGCAGCTGCCCTGGGGATGTGGGTCTAAGTGGCAAGACCTTGTAAATAACACTTTCAGATGCTTTATTTCCAGCTGCCTCTGAGACTGTGAAGTTGCTACACCTCTAGTTGTTGCAGTCAAAAGGCACCTTCTAGTTATGATGCATCCCTTCTGAGGAAGCTGGAGGTTTAGGTGAGCTTTCCTGCTTGAGTGAAGACCTTTCCTGCTAACTACAGATCTATATACATGTTATCCATCGTGCCACCCTGGAAGCACTTAATCTATTAACTGCAGAATGCTAGAGGATATTACTGTACACAAATGCAAAGTCAGAAAGATTATATTAAGCACATGTTAGGATACCTGACATTAACTGCAGCATGTTTACACAGTATATCTTCCCACAGCTTGTCTGCTACAAATGCCTTTGCTGAAGTGGCAGGTTTCCTTTTCACAGTTACCTGATAGAGATGTGAGCAGGAAAAGACTCTCGAAGCTGCAACTCTGTGCTAGCCATATGTTACTTGCAGATGCAGAAGACTTACCTATTAAAATTCAGAGCAGCTGTGTTCAATGATAAAATGATAACTAGTATCAGCTCTTTCTCCGGGGAGCTGAGCCACCATCATCTGTATAAGGGAAAAACAGTGAACTGAATGGAAAGTCATAGACAGTCAGAGGAAGGACACAGAATCCCAGGAACTGATTTTGTTTGCAACATTTATTCAATCAGCTCACTAGGTGAGGAATCCTTAAAGGACCTGCACACTCCACAAAATCTGGCTGATTCTAGTACATCCTCAGCACTTTCTTCACTCTGTGTACATGGAAATCTCCCTTTTGAAGTTGCCATTCCTATTAGAAGCACTTTTATAATCTTATCCCTTCCAGTTTCAGATTCTGTTCATCACCCACTATTTAACCAGCAGCTGATCCTCTGTAGTTGTAAGGGCAGCCAACAAAGGTCTTCCTGCTTTTCTTCTGCTACTCTTTATTACAACTGGAGCTGAAAACTGAGATGACACATCAAAAAGTTCTGGTCTGGATTTCAAATCTCACAGTATTCAGGCGATTGTTGATTCCCTGGTTTTGGATTCAGACCTCTTAAAGTTAGTCACCAATAGTTCATTTGACCTCTGGATATCAAGTTCCCTCACAGTATCTTTGGCTACACAATGCTTAGCCATTTTTCTCCAAATCAGCTCTTACATGCTGCCCCTCACCCTGGTGACAGGTCTCTGGTAGCATTTGACAAGGACTTCCAGTACTTGCCCTTGTTTTGCTCTCACAGTTGCAGTCATCCTTTCCACCATGGCAACAAGAGGGTGTTACATGGGCCAGCTGACTGCTCTATGCTGGGCTGCATATGCTCCACTTCTGATCCATCTTCTCTTGAGTGATATTGTTTTCATTAAGGAATCAAATCCATTAGTGGAAGGAAGCTAAGGACATAATGCATCTTCAGTGTTTCTTTTTGTGAACGTTTATTTTCTTCCTCTCTTGTAATTCTTCAATTTACTTTAATTGAGCTCTGAAATAAAAATCACTCAGGCTTACTTGGCAAGTGTGACTGGTGTTCTCAAGATGAATCCTCTCACCAGTAAAGCTACAAGCATCCACCCTAGTGGGCTCATGTGTCAGCCTTCGGCCACTGAAGGATGCAGCCTGGCATGGGCTGTCAGGGTTGGATGAGTAAGCAACAAACTTTTTTTTCATGCCACTGTGCACAGATATACTCCTCTCTGAGAATTCTGGTGATTTTCTTATTTCTTCTCCTCTTGGGCAGCAAGTACAAAGTGTGGTGGCAAGAAGGCAGAATGAGCCCTCATAGTTTCTCCCTGCTTTGGGCACAGCAGTCTACACAATCCCAACACGTAGAGCATCTCCATCTAGTTTTCTCCAAGATCTCCTCTCTCCTGCTGTGGGAGGTCTCTGCTGCTTGCATTTCACTGTGAGCTCCAGATCCAAAGATGCCCTCGATCAATGCCTGGAGAACATTAAGTCGTGATCAACATGCTTTTGATCAGTGTTTAATCAACTGCAAATCTGAAGTCTCAGAAATGATTTTCCCCACATGCTGTGTTTTTGCAGTTCCTAACATAAATGTGAAAGGCTTCAAGAAACACAGCTAGGGATGAATGGCTGCAGTATTCACAAGTCTCTTGTTCTTTGTAATTCTCTTCTCATGTCAGGACAGGAGACTCACAAGCCTTTCTTCATTTTAATATGTGTTGTTGCCATCATATTTCTAAATGACAACCTCGGCCTTTCCCTATTGATATTACCACTCGGATCAAAATGTGTAGGTGACATGCCATCCTCTGCATCTCTCTGTAAAATGATATTTTCATTCTTCAGTTTTAGATGAAAGCTGGTGTGGTCAGGAACTGTGCTTCACTTGTCAGTCAGTGCCTACCAGTAACTGAGTAGTAATTTGTGACTGGGAGTAATGACAGTTTTTCTCAGGAATGTAGACATCAACTGACTCATTGGAATTGCATCATGACAGTGGCCAGCAGAGATGTATCAGAACAAATCACAGCCATCACAAGTAGGCATATGGCAGAAACCCTACCAGAGCACCCAACACTATTGGAACCATAAACTCTTAACAATTCTTATATTTGAAGGCAGTTCAAGCATTCTATGCCAGTTTTGTGCTTAGAGTTTACTAATATGTTGTGGCTGTAATTATGAAGATCAACAACCTTCCCTTCATACAAGTATATACCCTTAAGCTATTCTCTTCTCTTACTATCCTTACTTTCCTCAAGACCTATGTGTCAGTTATACTTCCTTTTATTTACCCTAGTTTTCATTCCTGTAACTGCTCTCTACATTTGCTCAGTCCCCCCAGATGCTTCCAATTGACATACTATTTCACTTAACTCCCTCTCCTCCCTCATAAATCAGACATTTTTGGAAGCCTGTCTTTCTTGTATGGTCGTGTGCTAATACACAACCTGACAATGAAAATCCATGGCTTTTTGGTTTTCACAGCAAGCTTTATCACTTGACTCTGCCCTTACCAAACAAATAAACAAGGCAAGAAAACCTTCATTTGTGCCTTCTGAGCCAAGGTTCAGTATTGTCTGTACAATGAGACACTATCTATTCAGAGAAGCCATAAAAAAAAATGAGCAAGACAGAAGAAACCATAATGTGCATTTAAAACCAGGGGAACAACGAAAAGCCCAGCAGAATGAATAGTTAGGACTAGTCAGTACAGAGCCTGACCAACTTTTCTATTCAACATGCATTTCATGTATTCTCAAAAAAAAAAGTATAAATTTCTAGTGGTCTGAGAAAACTCCACTAGCTGTTAAATACTATGTTCACAAGGTCTTTTGCCTTGTAGCCTTCTAAAACCTGAGAAATATTAGATTTTTGCATGCTACTGAATCAATTCAGAGACACAAGCACAATGCATTTTGCTTCTGAACAGAGTTGTAACAAGTAGAACAAACTGAACAGAATTTAAATCTAACGTGCAAGAGCAGGGCATTTTTATTACAGTAAATGTATGAGAACTGTTGGTTGATGTGTTGGGGGGTTGGTTTTGTTTGTTTGTTTATGAGTTTTTCTGGTTTTGTTGATTTTAAAGCAGATTCCATGTAGGAGAATTCCTGTTTTCTTTTGAGACACAGCTAATTCAAAAGTTAAACTTAAAGACCACAGCATGGCAGTGAATAGGAGACACCAACCTTGTTCACAGACCACAGCTACACAGAAGGAAGAAAAGATAGATAAAAGGGAAACTCACTGATTATTTCTATTTTTTTTCTCTTTCTCATAGACAACCATAGCAGACAATGCTGGAGATGGATACATTTGAAAAACTATAAGTGTAAGGTGCAATGAAGCAGCAATCTCATAGGTGCAGAACATAATCACACAAAATAAGGAAATTATAAACATAACATAAATTGCTATGCAACCAGTGAAGATTGAAAAGATTAAAACTGTAAATGCGACAAAGAGTGAAAGAACATGGATTACTAAAACATTAAAGTGCAGAAAACCTGTAGTTTTTCACATCAGTTAAAATGGAAGTTGAATTTCTCCAGCTGTCATTCTGGGTGTTTTTGTGTAAATTGATTAGCAGTAACAATGGCTGCTTTTAAAAAAAACCAAACCAACCCCCCTCAAAAGATAAAAGCAACCCAAAAAACCCATACTAAAGCAAATCTCAACAACCAAAAAAATCTCAAAAAACCTGTTTTAGCATGATTCTGTAAAACAGAGTCAAGTTTTATAATTAGAAATACAGACCTTACTTTTGATTACTGCTTCTTTTCTCTTTTATAAAGTGCATAGAAGACACTTAAAGTCATAGGGGAAGAGAGGAAAAGAAAGAATCAATTGTTTTGTTGATCAGATTGCTCTGAACATAGTCAAAAGATCTTGCAGTTCAAACAGAGAAGAGTTTGGATGCTAATGTTTTATTTGCTCCCGGAGATAGTCTGGGTTGCTCAGGAGAAGAAATTTATTACTGGCAGAGCCAGGATGCAGCTGATTTTCCATTATCTGCTATTACTGGGCAGTGGAAGAGCCATGAGCAAATAAAAGCATCCAGGTCTGCCTGCTCTCAGGCGAGTTAACCCCAACCTGAGCATGCAGAACCGCAAGTTCCTGAAAAAGATCAACAGCCCCGTGGCCTCCCCCAGCCCTGCACCTCCACCTCCTTGCTTTTGTGACAAGGGCAGTAATAAAGCAAGGCTTCATTATCACGTAGGGTGAGGAGTGGAGGCTGGGGCTCGGCTACAGAGCAGGAAGGGAGACCCGTATTATGAAACTGGGAAGCCACACACAGTGTGTACAGGATGCAGCATGACTGACTTTGTTTTTCTTTTAAGATGGAACCAAATTACTTCGTAAGGAACATTTGCATCAGACAACAGTAATAAACTCACAGGCTTTGATGTGTCACTGACACTGCCCTTACTCCCTTAAACAGCAAGGCACACTGCAGACCCTCAGATGAAAGCCGAACGGATTTGGAGAAAGGCACAGCAGCCAATAACAGGTTTCAGTGTAGTAGTCAGACTCCCAAATCTCAGCCAAATCACGTACACCTGGTTTTTCGGACCTCACTCAGCCAGAATATTCCCTTCTTCTAGACTTCTAGTAAAATAAAACTCCTGAGGACTTAAAGTGAAAGACTAAAAGGATTTTATGTCACCAAACTTTCGCACAGAAAGGAAAAAAAGGAGAAAAATAAAGTGGGAAGGAAACCCCTGACAAACAGGTGATCTGTAGCAAACCGCATGTTAAGAGGCAAACTAGGTCCCAGTCCTGGCCAGCCATCCTGTGAAGAGGGCAGAGGAGTTGGTAAACCCACAGGAGGTGACCTACCCACCCTCACAGCCCAGCCAGCACATGCCAGTTAGTCCTTGTGCTGCTCACAGAGACCATGTTAACTTTTTCTTTGACTGCTTAGGATAGGAAAACATTATGTCTTACATAGATTTTCAGCATGTAATCAAATTATTTTTCCGGAGCTTTATGCAATCAGAGACATTATGGTCAGTATTTTGGGAGAAGTACCTTACATTTTAGTGTCTCTATTACTGGTAGTTGACCTCAGCCCATGCACAGCCATGAACAGTAGCCTACATTTGCATTAATTGTGGCTGTCAGTTATGTTTAGATTGTCCTATGGCTCTCTTTGTACAAATTGCAGAGCATATAGCCAACTTTTCATCTATCTGACTATGCAGATAGGTGCTGTCAGTCATTGAGGAAGTTTTCCTCAGAGCTGATT
The DNA here is from genome assembly GCF_036250125.1 of Pseudopipra pipra. NCBI lineage: Eukaryota > Metazoa > Chordata > Aves > Passeriformes > Pipridae > Pseudopipra > Pseudopipra pipra. Next base: position 12,815,506 of record NC_087556.1, read on the forward strand.
CCAGAATGGAGGTATTAGTCCATATCACAGAGCCTACACACAGAGCAACAGATACTAAGGCAACTCACAACAGTCCAGGCAGCACAGAAAGCACAGAGAGCTCTGTCCCCTAAATAGACAGCTCTAAGTTACAGGTCTGATTTTTCATAGTTTCCAACCTGTAAGAACACAAATTGCTAAACACACTACCTTTACCAGTCTAGAAAGAAGAATCTTAGTTATAAGGAAGTAAACAGACACTAACATAATTGAAATCCAAAGGCATACAACATTAATATTAGTCTTGTATGTAACACCCAAATCTCTGTAAATTACAGTTTGCACAAGTGAAATCCACCTCGTATCAGAGCAGAGCTGTTTGAACTGACTGGCATTGATACCAGGCTAACAGAAACACTGATGTGCACAGATGCAGCAGAGCTGTTCCATGAGCACTGCAGGCTCATATCTGCAAACAGTGAGAACAATAGGGAGTTTTCCAGCTCTGGGAAAGGGCTTTATATCTGAATCATAGCAGTTGTAAGGCTAAAGATCAACAGAAGATGCAGTAGCAGTAATACACTGCTTGTTTTGTGTGTTCTGGACTCTCCTATGCACCATCACCCCTCATGGCTCAAGGCCTGGACAGCTGTTCCATCCTGGTGCCCACTCTTGCAGACATACCCCGAAGAAGTGACCCAAGATTAGCTACCCATCAGGATTTGTACCATATGACTCAGTCATATACCAGTACTTTTACTGATATCTACATTTCACCTTATTATTATTAAAGGCATGAGATCACCAATAAAATAGAAGTTTAATTTATTTTTTTTAGTGGTTTAGCCAGTTTCAGCTAAATCTACAGTCAACATGTTTTTCTTCACCCCCTGGCATTATCACTCACTTTACGTATCCTATACTGCTAAAGCACATCATGCCTCTGCTGATGTCAGTAACAATCAAAACAAAAATGTATGCAACAAAAATCTACACATCAGGCCCTCACCTCTAGCAGAAAAAGCCTGCATCTATTCCCACTGAAATTCATCCACCTCTCAGGGGCCAAACAGCAACAGCTCAAGAAGCAAGGGTTCACAGCTAAGCAATAGTTTAAGATGAGATTTGTAGAGACTTTGACTTTCTACCACCTTCCAGTTTACTCAGCTTGATTTCTCTCATGTTTCAAATAAAAAAAGACATATGACAGCTCAAAGTATTCACAATAAGTTTCACAGCCAAATATATGACTGATCCTATTGAAAGGACACCAAATAAAACAACTGATACAAACAGTTTGATGCAATAGATAAAAATTGGATTACTTACAGCCCTAGCAGTCTTCCATCATCTTCTACAGCAGAGTGGTTTCCAATTAAAGTTACATATTTTAGTAAAGCTTGTTGTTCGTGTTAAGAAAGAGCACAGTAAAAAAAAAAGTGGGAAGCACAGATATCTGTTTAGGATTAACCCCTACCTTTGTAGTAACAAAAGTATTCCAACTCCCTGCCTCACACTACAGGGCTCTGAAGAGCAAATGAGCTGTGTCATCTCTCTCGCATGCAGGGCAAACTCACAACATCTGGCTAAGCAATAAGATACTCTCCCACCAGAAACTCATCATGCAAAGCTCTTGCAATTAAGCCAATCTGTTTTACCTCACTACTGCTGTAGCTCAGCCCCACTGTTATAACTCTTTCTTGTTTGTATCCTTTGTGGGGCTCTTATTTATACAACATAAATATACATTGTATAGTCAATGAGTACAGCTATTTTTGAAAACGGACTGAATCAGTTTCATAGAGTAACAGAAGTGTAAAATAACAGCAGAGGCTGAAAAATTGAAATTACATATCAAGGCATACCTTAGAAGAGCATCCTTAAAGTTCTAAAGCCAAGTACTTAAAAAAGTTACAAAATATTAAAATTAGATTTGTTTATGAAACTTCTTTGAGGGTCTTCTTGTGGATATATGGTATGATAAAGTCCTTAATTACATGATCACATACAATTGATTCTTCTGGACCCAGTTCCTTTCACTGCATGAAATAGACAATGTTCACTTAACAAGAAATTATTCAATTTTTTGGCTTTTTTTTTTCTATATTGCTCAATATCTGGCCCATAATTTAGACACAGTATAATAGTGTATTACTGCTATAAGGAGAGATTTATTAATTTTTTTACTCACTTATTTTATCCTGCATATTACACTGACATTCAGCTCTCCAACTGGCAAAGATAATTTTAACATGCCCCCGGTATGAGAATAGAATGAGCCAGAATGCAAATGCAAAAGTGGGACAAGAATTGATAAAGTACAAAATAACCTATACTTTCTGGTTTCTGGTACAAGATGTGTATATTCTGATTTTTTTCATTCCCTTCTCTCAATGACTCTTTACAAATGTTAAAACAGAAGGTGATAAGCACAGAAGTCTATTTAACCATCTGAACACTGAAAGTGAAGTTTCAAACAAGTTAAATTTTACTGTCTCATCACTCTTATTTTGCACACAGAGAAAGCAAGTTTAAATTCCAACCTAGGTAAACTAGTGCAAAGTCCTATGTGGACACCACAACAATGGTAAAGTACCCTTCAGTATTTTTATTACCTCTATAACATTCTTTGGCATTCACACTTCAGTTTTTACTTCAGACCTCTGTAAGAAAAGTTCAAATTTCTGTAAGGACTTCCATAACCAAAACACATTTTGAAAAATATTGCATAATTGAGCTAGATTGATGTGACTTTGTGTACACCCTGCAAGATGGTTTACTTTCAGAACTCTCCACTTAGATCAGTTGCTAGATTCTCATGAAATACTCAAAGTTTTGGTCATTCTACTTTTGGTCATTCCTGCCTTACTCAAATCTATGGGAACCTGTAATTTCTTCATTCTTTTCTTAAAGCCAGTTTTAATATGAGACTGTAACTAATATATTGATCACAGGCTTCCTGTTTTGAGTTCTTTTGGAATAGATGTCATTGGAAGCTCCAGTCTCATGTGATCAAAAGCTCAGGTCAGCACTGCATTATACACCTTCAGACTAAACCACTACAGTTCAGCCAAACTATTAAAGACTTGTGTTTGACAGAGCCCTTGATAAATGGGCCACTGCCAGAAACTGCACAGTGAAAATGAGAACACCAGCTGAACACAAAAATTGCTGGTAAGATAGAAGATTGTAGAGGTTTCTGGGGATATTTTCCAAATGAAATATTTTCATGCCCTCTATGAACCTGGCTCACCTCCCTATCACTGAACATGACGACTGGCTGTAGTCATCAGTGACTTATGTGATTTTATATTGATCCAAAGTCGGTGGCCTGGAGCTCTTCCTTAAAGATCATTTAACTACCACAACTGAGTTTTCATCTCTACCTTCAGTCTTGGCTCATCTCAGACAGACAGTAACAGCTTTTAGGAAAATGTCTTTTGGGTAAGGGGGAAATGACAAAATAACCTCTGTTATCAAGGATAGAATTACAGAACCATAGAAACATTTATATTGGAAAAGACCTTTAAGATCACCATTAACCCAGCACTGCCAAGCCCACCACTAAACCATGTCTCTAAGTGCCACATCTACAGATTTTTTAAATGCCTCCAGGGACAGTGCCTCAACCATTTCTCTCGGCAACCTATCCCAATATGTGATAACCTTGATTCTAAATGTTCATTTCAAAGTTGACTGATGCTGGACTTTGATACAGCTGAAAATTTGTTGTATCCAGCACTTGGAGAGTAAACTGCATTTAGGCAATGTATACTCAGGGATCCCTCTATGTAATTACAGTAATTACAGGTGATCTTAATTTGTTTATCTTAAAATCAATGAGCTATGTGCATAAAATGTGAAGTTGAACAATTTCCAGTGCACTGGTTTATGAACAAAGGCAAACAAGTCAAAGTCCAATAAATGTCATAACAGCTTATTGTTTTAAATATCAAGTGACAACATCTGCATCCATCATGAATTCCATGTCTGTGTTCAAGCACTCATATGGTAGTAAGATAAAGGTTTTGCATAGGATTTTAAGAAAAACATTTTAAGCTTTCAGACTATGGGAGGTAAAGCAGCAAAGAAAATTCACAGCCTCTCAGCACAACTTGCTATACAATTAATTTGATCTAGGAAGAGAGTATTTACAGGGTAATTTGCAATATGTAAACTGTTAAGCACAAAATGGCACTCTTTAAGTCATTAAACACAATTCACCTTCATTACAGGCACAGTTGGGATCCAGGGATTTCTTTTTTTGTGAGTATGAGCAGAAAAAAAGGTTGTTGTCAGGAGGATGAATTCTGTAGAATTTAATCAGGTCGAATACCAAGTATAAGTGATCAAAATTATGTTTGATCAACACAACTCACTAAATATTTCTTCTCAACAAGACTCTGATATTAAACTTATTAATGCACTCAGGAATTCACCTTTAAAGTGTAACTCTAGGAGCACAAACCAGTTAATGTGATCACAGTCAAATAGCAATTAGGTTTCATCAAGACTGATATAATGGTATTTTTCTTCATGCTAGATAAACTGTTAGTTAAGGGACTATATCATCATTTCACATGCTCTCTGGTTTTAATAAGCATACAGACTTGAAAAAGCCCAATAGCGGCTGCTTTTTAGCATGTTTTAATCATCCCAAGTAGTAATTTCTAAACTGAAGTCTAGGACAACGTACAGATTTAACTGTTTCACTGCATGGTTTTAAAGATTCAAATTCAGTTTTTCTTGCTCTGATTTATACATCTCTAAGAGCAAACAACATTTGCCTAAGGATCTTGGACCTAATTAAGTATAAATTGTCTTTCCTCATGTGAAATCCATGCTGATTTCTACCAGCAGAAAGTCTAGATGCAAGTACCAAACACTACAGTCTTGTCTATAATTTCGAAAAGATAGATGGGCCGATGGGCAGGTTCATTTGTATGCGCAGTTTCCAGGAGAGCTCTCCCAAACTACATAATTGAAGCCTATGCATGTGATTTCCCATCTGTGCTCACAATCTAAAGACTAAATTCAATGTCCTTATGACACTGTTGTTTTGCACAAACAGAAATAACTCCACTGTCAGTACTTATCTAGAAGGCAGTGGGGCTGAGTCTTATTCATATGGATGTCAAGCACAAACAAGAAAAGTGTTTCTGACCACAGGAAACCCTCAAAAAACAGGTCAAGTCAGCCTCCTTTAAGGACTCAGGAGACTTTCACTCTAAAGTGTAAAAGGTGCAATGAGAAAATAGAATTTTCTTTTCCTGATAGATGTGAAGATGGAATCACGACTGCCTTACCTTCTTATTTGGAGCAGATATGGTCTAGTGAACCTACGGCACACAACTCAGACTCAAAAAACATTATTAGACAAAACATTACTTGTAAGAAGAGAACTGACAACTGCCAGTGATTTTGATTAAGTAAAGAGAAAGAAATAGCCTATTATTTCCCAGCATCCAACTGAAATACAATTCCTAGCACCTGGACTTTAAGAAATAATGGGAGGTATTCTGAATCTTTCTTTGATTATTTTTTAATTTTAATTGAACTATATAGTGTATCTTGAAAATGCTATTTCTTGGACTACATGGTTATGGCAAGGCAGTTTTTAAAAAGTTTCTGTATCTTAGCTTATGGAGTTATTGACATCTCTAACAGTTTCATTGATGTAAAGAAATTAATAGAATGACGCAAATTTTTTTAGAATTCCAGATAAATTAAAATCACGGAAACATAGGACAGAAGGGATCTCAAGAGAGCACTTAGTTGAACTCCCTGCAAGAAGGAAGAATTAAGAATATTTAAATCATCCTTACCATATTTAAACTGTTCTTAAAACTGCTGATTAAGGAGTTTACCAGAATGCTGCTGTGTAAACCACTGCAATTTCTGAACACACAGAATTCAGAAGTTAAGCAGATTTATTTTTTATATCATTGCAGGCCGCTGATCATAATTATTCACAACTTAAAAATATCTGGATAATATATTAAAGACCTGTATTTCTTGCAAGTCTTCTACTTTGTGGGATAATTAAGCAGTGTTTTTTCAAACTTTCCTCAGATGCTACATTTCATGGACCTCTTATCATTGTTGCAGCTTCCCTTACAAATTTTTCTATATGTATACATCTTCTGTAGAGTGTGGTGTTCAGAATTATTTACCATTTAAAGCTTCAGCCATGCTTATCAGAGCAATACAGATACCTCTTATTTCTAATGTGACATTTCTGTTAGTACACCCCAAAACAAGACCTGCCTTTTTTTTTTGCAACACTATCACACTCCTTGCTTACAACTTAAGACTGTAATCCATTATAACTCCTAGCATGTATTCTGAACTTTCTAACTGCTCTGTTTCTGGCTGCACCTACTGATTTTAGTCTTGTTGACACCAAGCCATTTCTTCAATTTATCAACATGTCTTTGAATTACAGTTTTGCCTTTCAAAGTGCTTGCAGCCAAACCCTTGTATTTTAGTGTCACCCACAAGTGATGTAACTGTATTCTATATTTCATTGTACAAGATACTAGTGAAAATAATAAAAGAGCTGAGTGTAGAACTGGTCCCTATAGATATTGACTTGAAATTCCCTAGTGCTTGAATCTTTTAGCAAGATGTGCATTCCCATTACAGTCATCGTATGAGGACTACCCTTTCCAAATCCCTTTAGGAAAGTAATGCTAGATAATACCAGATTCTTTATGAAAGATATATCCCATCTACAATTTTGTGCTGAACCACTTATTATTATCTTCCATGAAGAAACTAGTTCCTTTTAAATAGATAACTTTAGAATATTTGTGGGGATTGAACAGTCTATAATTACTCATATCCTCATTTTCCTTTTTTTTTTTTTAATTTTTGAAAGGAAGATTTCATGTTCACTCTTCACAAGTTCGCAAAATTACTCAGAAATTATTTTGAATAATTTTATACCTACCTACCTATAAGGTAGGTTTCCTTGAGTACTCTAAAATGAACACTACTCTAAAATGAACACCCTCTGCTGACTTAAACCTTACCTAAATATTCTTTAAAGTGCTTGCTCTCTTTTCTGTTTCTTGTGTTAAAATGATTTTGTTAAAAATCTGGTCAGAGAAGATGAAAAAGGTGACATTCATGGTTTTTATTTGCCTATTCTATTAGCTATTTACTTTCCTGTTCTGTTAAAGATCTATCTTTCTTTTTTATTATTTCTTTCTCTTTATTACCTAATACTTTTTATGCTGCTTTCCTTTTACCTTTTAGATCTTTCAAAATTTACATCCATGACAAGAAGTTAATTAAAAACAAAGGCAGTTCTTCATAAATAGTGTCTGCTATCTTCGGAGTTCGTTGGCAAACTTCTCTTAATGTTAATCTCACTTTACCCTTGTCTGATTTAGAACAATATAGAATGATGCAGTTTCCATCAAGGCATTTTATAAGACCTCAGTTTCTGGTGACATGGTTTCACTAACTAAACTGAGGAAGGCTGGCTGATGTTCCCACTGTTCCACAGCTCAGTGACTCCCTGTTCTCAGCATCCTGCACTTGCAGTACTATAAGCACTGGCAGTTTTACACACACACTGGCACAAAGCATTTGGCTTGAAGCCATATCCTGTGCAAGCTAGTGAGTGTGAGAACTTCTTTTTGTTTTCAATTTTAACACACATCTTGTCCTCTCTGGTCCTGTAGAGAATCACAGTGTAAATAAATACGAAATGCCAAATTGTTCAATACCTATATAATTATATATATTTACACTAATGACTTGTGTGACATGATGTAGGAACTCATGGAAGAAAATTACTCTTCAATCCCTACTGTAGCAATAGAACACCACTTGTCTGGGGGTGAGAGATGGTTAAAAGAAGGGCAAACTAGAAGTTAGGATGACAGACAGTGTAGAACAAAAAATTGTAGATTGTTCCTGCTTTAGCACTGCAGCAAGACTGCGATGAAAATTTTAAAACATTACTAGTTTTAAGTCCAGTTAATTATTTACTAGTAATAAAAATAATTTCAGCTGATACATCTGCCCTAGAATTCCTTGATATGTTTTTGTACTGCAACCATATTTTTCTTCTTTATTTAAAACTAATTTTGTCCTTGATGTTCCCCTTCTCCCCACCTTGAACCACTGGGAGTATACTCACTCACTTAACATGGAGAAAAAAAAAAAAAAAAGGGAAAATTTGTCATGAAGCAATTGTAAGGAATCTCTTTTTCAACAGCAAACTAGAAAATTCACTAAAGGCTGGAAGAGCAGGGTTTCTGGTTCCAGTCCCACTTGCAAAAATTCCTATGGAAATCTCTGGACTTTTAGATAAATGGAAATTGTTTCAATTCCTTGCCCTTTTTCTCATGGAAATATACCCTTGATGACTGAAAGTTTGGTCTGAATGTTAAAGTATTTCTAACTGTTACGATGTCCCTTTATTAAAAGACAATCAAATTCCCAGAATTTCTTTGCCCAATGAGTAGAGTACAAGTGTGCATAGGTAAGGAGTGAACTGTTTTGTACAAAAAGATTTCTAGATAGTAGAGGGGAAGCAAGAGGAAAAGCAGGGATGATAAGATAGACTGACTCTGCATTATGCAGAATGAAAAGAAAGAAAACTGCCCCATCCTTCTTCTCAAAACCAACCCAAACTCAGCACAGAGACAAGAAACACTGCCAGAAGTGTTTACTAGCAGTTTTTCAGTACTTTTTCCAAAAATTATCTGTTCACTTTTTACATATTTGATTCAACAGTCTATCCCTATACAGTAAACAACATATGTTTAAATTTAGGCCCATATGTAAAGCCTAGCAATAGCAATAAGCTTATACTTCATGCAGAATTGCAGTCATACTACATAGACAATAAATTAGGGATGCTTTTTCAAAGTAACCAGAAACTGTTAGCATTTTGCATTTGTTGTTAGCGTTTTCCTCAGCCATAAATACAGAAAGTTTAAAAGTCTAATTCCTCATCTGCTCATATCATAATTCCAGTCATGTAATATCTTGTTGTCCTAGCCCAAATGAAGTCTGTGTAAGTATAAAGTGTGTCTGGTCACATATTCCCTGAAGTTATGAATAGCATGTCACTGGTTCCAGTCCTGAACTCCTGTGTGATTTGACATAAAATGGCAAGTTCTACAGACTAGAAGTGGCTATATTTCAGAGACAAAAATGTTATACAAATATAACTCTGCAAGGAAAGTTGGAATCTTGGGAGTACAGAAAGAGGTATCAACGTTAGGTATTATTTCAAGGGCCAAATTCACAGCATCACAAATATTGTCGACGCTGCAGACTTCATAAATTATTATAACTTCAAAAACCTCTAAATATTTCATGAACTAAATTGTATAATCTGGCCAACATTTACTGCAAACCAAATAAGTAACTAAGCTGCCCATTAATTCAGAGAGCAGAGTGTGATAATAAAACTGCTCTTAAAAATGGGAGTTGTTGTGAATGGCTGTTTTTAACATTTTAATAAGCATCATTAACTTCATATGAAAGGTTTATAAACATTTACTTTGCAAACCTTCTCTATTAGCAATAGGATAGATTTCCTTGCTTGTTCTTACAGAGTTTCCCTTCTTAAATTGTGAACTGAAAGTAGGCAGTGTGTAGCCCAAACTTCACTGCAAACCTTCAGACTGTAATAAATACAAACCTTGTCCCTTTCCTGAGATCTAGTTCCAACACATGCCATAAGATGGTCACTTATATTCCACAGAGCTCACTTTGGATATTTTCCTTCTTTGTCTGTTGCTCATCAGGCAAAACCTTCCTTCTCCTTCTATTTAATGGAATAAACCTATTAGCAGTCAATCGTTAACTCCTAGGGGCTCAATTCAGTGAAGAAAAAATTACCTCCACGTTCGTCTGCTGTGAGATTTCCTGATGGCTCTGCAGATGAAGAGTCTGATCAAAACAGCTTGTGTGGAAATAATAAAAGGGATACATTGCAGTTACATGGAACTTTCTTACTTTAGGATCTTCAAGTATTAAATAATGAAACTTCACCCCACCCATGTGCAATAGGTAAAAACTATGAACGCTGCACGGAAGGATAACTGAGGTGTGCTGAGTTGAAAGGTGCTTCCAAGAGAAAACTGTAAATTGTTGCCAGACTGGGGATTAAAGTTGCTCAGGAAGTCATTTGGTCTACACAGTTTATCACACAGCACTTCGATTCTGCAGTTAAAAGTTTTAACCGTGCACAATTCTCCTTTATTTTTCCTGTGTGAGGGACCCCAGTTCTTCACTATTCTTTCCTATGCTCCTTTCTTGCCCATGTCCACCTCAGGGTGGGGTGCATTGCCCCTGATGAGCAGAGGAATGTCACTAAGTACAGAAGTCTATATATCATATACCCAGCATTTCCTGACAAGTGTTATGGAAACGGGAAATTTCAAGGAACACTGAGTGCTTTGTGTGCTGGACTGGACTGGAAATAACACAGCTGAGTTTACTGTCACAGAATTTCTAATGAAGTCGTTGCTCTCATTTGTTCTTACAGCATGATCTGTTGCTGCTGGGGAGGCATTTTATCTGTTAATCAAAATTAGGCCAGGAGTGCATTTTTGTCGGTAGCGAGGACATGATCCTTTAAGAGATTTAAGAAATACTGGCAAAAGACTTACTGCAGACAAACAAGTATCAAATTAAAGGTACTTTTTGTTGGCATTGCTTGTTTTGCTCACAAACCTCTGTATCAATTATACTGTCAAACCTACTTTTTTTTAGCCTGGTTTCTAAGGAAAGGAATAATGTAATCATGCTGCCAGCCTGTCTGTCAGTCCTGACCCTAATGATCTTGAACCTGCCAGCCAATTTCAACCACATCTGACAATGCCTTCGGGATACAGGTCTCAAAAATCTTCCTCTCCTAGGAGTTTAATGAAAATCAGGAGTTGGTAGATGAGAGAAAATGACCATATTAATCCTTTCTCTGAGGAAAAGACATGGAGAAAAGAGGCTTTCTTTATTCAGTTGGCAGCGGCTAGTTGGGCAGTCGCATGTGTGTGTGGACTGCCTGATCAGCACAGCTTGCCAGTCAGCACAAATACACGTTTGCAGAGCAGAAAGCCAAAATGTGTATAAAGGGAGGGCAGAGAGAGGGTGGGAGGGGGCACAGAACTGTGAGGAGCATAGGAAAAGTGTGTGACATTGCAATACTGGGTGATTTGAGGAACATGAGATGGGGATGGGGTATGGACAGGGATACAGGAAATGGGAAGGGGGGAAGATTGTAAGCATCTTTGGGAGAGAAGGATGAAATGGGGCACTGGGTTTGTGGAGGAGACCTGCAGATATTGTAGGCAGCGCTGTCATGGGCTGGCTTACTGAGTGGAGGAGATGTAGGTTAATTAAACCTGCTGCTTCTGGAATCATTTATTATATTACCTGCAGCTTCTCCACTATAAAGGTTGGCTGCTATATGCCTGGATAGCATAGTGTAGGACAGGCTTTACACAGGAGTGGCTTTAAAATACAAGAGGGGCATTAAAAGGACCATGCTTTTTGCTTTTTTCATGGTGGGCAAATAGGTAATGAGTCAGTTCAGCTAAGGAGAATGATTTAGTGATTGATCTAAGTGTCAGGTTTGAAATCACTGCTGTAGACTCCTTGAAGTTACAAGGTCACCTCAGTCCTTCATTGTTCCAAGGAAGAAAAATTAAGTGCCGTGCAGTTACCACATCTGGTCCTGGCCTTTAAAAATGAAGGCCTATTTGTTCTACATGGATTAGAAAAAATCTGAGGAACCTGCTCATGTTTTCACACCCCCTAGCACTATGTAGCAACCTGTACAACATAGATTTGTTTGTTTAGCTGCATCCAGCTGATAAAATATATTACAAATAGATAAAATATGTATAGACATATATTACAGAGAGATCTGTAATATAGGTTACAATATGAATGAGCATACGATCTATACTGAAAAATGAGAGAACACTGTTAATGCCAGTGCTAAACATTAGTTCTCTACACTGTGTGTGAACAGATTTTCAGACTGCTGATAATTCACCCCTGCCCTGACACACACATGAAATCCTCTCTTCACTTACTTTACTAGTAGTCAGAGTAACAGTGTAATGTTCAAGTCAAATATCAATATAGATTAATTTACGTCAATCTCTGTGCCACAATGGTCACCACAAAGATTCAGTTGAAGCTAACATGATCACACGGAGTTTTATCTGAATTCCATCCAAATCCACATATTTGGGTTTTCATGAACTGCCACATTCAGAGAGAATAACTTTACTGAAAACACCCAAACAGCATTGTTCATCAGGTCTGCTATGACACTGTGTGTCAGCGTGAGCTGCACACTGGCCAAACATGGAGTCTAAACAAATCTCTTATTACCAAAGGTTATCTTGCCACTGTCTATTCTTGCTTCTTGCTGATACAGTACCCAGGGAACAATGGGGTACTCGTCCATGACTGAGACTACAATGTACTGCAGAAACTGTACCTGTACCACAGTACTAATAATAAACATTGGACTCTGGAACTGTCAGTGCCTACCATGCTAGCACTATGTTCACTCTTGTCAGATTCCTGTTTTTAGAGAAAGAAGTCAGATTCAACCACTTCACACTGAACACTAATGAAAAAGAAATAAACCAAAGTGGAAAAACTAATTTCATACCACTTTTAAAATAAACTTAACAGAAGAGAGAGTAAACCAAGTAATAGCTACTAGCGTTTCCTGTAAGCTACTTTGATAAGAAATCAAAGCAAATCAGGGAAGCATGTTTCTCCAATATAGGGAATGTAGCTATAATAACTGTTACATTAACCAAAGCAAATTGAGAAAGCCTCCAAATCTGTGACTTGTCTCCACACGTCAAAAGGAGCATCTGGTCCTATGATTTGCTGAGAATGAGATACTCAGCTTAACGTAGGGGAGGGCTGTAAGTGAATTGTGAACAAAGGACAGAGCTATCTGAGTGCTGAAGGTGTCTGTTTTAAGTTCAGTGTAATCTTTGCTCTTGCGCCTTCTTTGTTTGAATGCATACCTTCAGATGGGGGACACAGAAAAAGGTCTAAAAGAAAGGAACATCAGGTACTGTTGAAACTCATTTAAATTGCAATCTGCAATGGGTATGAACTTAGGTTGCTGACATGGTTATAGCATCCAAAGCGTCCATTGAGAGGGGCCTTAGCAAAAATCTGTGTGCTTCCAATCACAGATAAGGCTTGACTTTTTTTCTTACATGGTCTATATTCTGTATGAAGGCATTGCTCCTGAAAGAGATAAACTAGTAACAGGGAGCTGGGCAAGGCACAGAGCAGATGAAGAATGGGCAAATTCCACACGCACAGCCCTACAGGAAAACCTGCACTGCTCCTGCTCTCTTCTAATCCAAAGGCTTACTGAGCGCGCCAGAGCTTCCCAGCTGTCCCTCTAAGGGGATGGGTAAGAAATACCCTATGAGAACTTTCACACAGAGTTTTGCTCTTGAATAGCTAATGTACTTCAAGGTACTGCCAGTTTATCCACAGTTTACATTTTGTCTCTGGATTTCCAAAACTCATCTTGAACTATCTCTACATATCCTTCCCAGTTTTCTATTACTTCAATTAATATTAACCTGTTAATATTGACCTGTAATTTCTTTGCCTTTATAGGACTCCCATGGATAATGGTTACTGTTTGCTCTCATCCTGTTTTTTACACTTATCTGCAAAACACCTTCTCACCTTCCTATTCCAGAGCATTGAGCTAGTTCTCATGTAAAACTTTCCTCTTTGATTCAGCCAAGGACTGACCATATTTATCTTTCCTTTCCCTTTCCTTTAGCTTGCAAAAATCCTGCTTGCTTGCATTTTTTGCCTTTTGAAAACTTAGTTTTCTTTCCTTGTCCTTGACTCCAGTATTCTTTTAAGATGTTTCTCTACTTGTGCAAAGTTGAGCTAGGACATGGCCAGGTCTGCAGAAGTGGTTTTATTCACTCATTTATTTTATGATGAAATAAGAAATCTCTGTCCCTTACAAAGTGGGTAGGATAAAATGCAAAAAGCAAGGGAAATGAAGAAACACCCTGTATGTAATACAAAGGAGGAATACACCTTGCAGGGAAAAGGAATCTGGAGAATCTCTGCCAAGAAATCAGAACATGCGCAAAGGGCTAAAAAGATTGATGCAGTTGATTTCTTCAATAAAGGACACCTTAGTTTTTACAACCATGGACTCTAAAAATGAGATAATGCACGTATTTTCAATATCCTCTTAACACACAGCTATCTTAAACCACAAAGCTCCCTATCCCCGCATTTTCCAGCATATCCAGTCTCTTCTACTTTCATGTGTTTTTAACCCCAAACTAAACTCCAAATAAAATAAAGGTACATATTCCATCCTCATCTGGCTATCTCCCTTTTCAGAGGCTCTTAGAGGTCAAACACCAAGACTTCTAAACTTAGCTGTATCAGCTTGTGATATGCACTTCTTCCCTGCAGCAGATGCAAGGGCTAACACTGAAATGCTTTTAGAGTGAGAGACTTGGAAGAGGCTAGAAACCCTTCAGTGATCTGTATGTATTGTTTCATTCAACTTTGCTCCCAGTATCACAGTCTTAAACATGCAACTTTTTTTATTAAAAGTGCTTCTCTATTGTTTATCCCTATTGTAATTCATACTGATTTCAAGCAAGAGACTATCCAAAAAAGGGGAGAGAAAGGAAGACACATCAGATCTTTAACAGTTGTAAATAGTTATTGGTTTATCGAAGCTTTACTGAAGCTGACAAAGCCAGGCTAGATCTAGACCAAAGCCATGCTGGGTGTTCTCAGCCTGAATGGCACTGAAGTCCAGGTGTTTCTCAATGTGCCTTGATATGGACAGGAAAATATTTTATGTGCAGTGAAGACACCATGACTTGAGCAAAAAGCACACATAATACTTTTGGAGTTTAGATGTGAAAACACTTTGTGGTCTCATTCAGTTAGATTTATTTCACTGCTGACTCCCTAATATTCAGTCTAATACTATAAAAATTATCCATCCTGTCTTATCAAAAGAGCTGATGTCCTCCAGAAATACCTGAAAGGAAATGCAATTAAAGAGGTCTCCCCTCCTCCTAAAGCAAAATAGAGCCTATTTTTAAAAAAATATTTTTCTGGTGGTTTTACTGATTGTTTTTATAGCATCCTGTGTGAATAGCAAGTTTTATAACAACAGAGGGTCATTAGCCCGTGTCTAAGGACAAAAGATAGTGCAATCTAACCCTCAGTAAGTCAGTAAACAATTCTATGCAGAGAAATAAGACAATTGATGGTAGAAAAATTCAATGGAGTGATGCTTCTTGGTGCATTTTAGATATGTATTACTTTGTCTATACACTGATTGCCTTGAAACAGGGCATGAACAAGGCATGTGTAAGGCACTATGAATAGCTGATATTCTTACATGAGCATTTTATTAAGATGATGTAATTTACCAAAAGGTTATCTTTTTGGGATAGTCACTTCTTTTTGATACTGCCTGAACAAGGAGCCTCTCACCCAAAGAAGTGACCTTTGAAAAAGCAGTGTCACCTCTCTGACAAAATGTGCAATAAGCCACGTTCTTCCACGATGCCATAGGATCGTGCACTATAGGTGCTCTGCAAAGTGCTCTTCTGACTGGGGACAACTGGTCAGAGAATGGGAGTCCAGATAAACAAAAGCCTGAAATAAAGCATTAGTCCTCACCTCAGCTACTTCAGCCCTGTGTTCATCGCCACAATTAAGCACAGAGGTAAGGTGAGGGTAAAATGAAGGTGAAATGTCTCTCATCTTGAAGCCAATGTTAGTTTTGCCAATTTCTTGAGTAAGGACAATGTTTCATCTCAAAGTATACTTAAAGTGTAGTAGATACTGCAATATTTTGCTGATCCCTTGTCTTTTTAGGCTTTTTAGATATTTTTATTTTTTTTTTCTTCCCAATAAGAAATCTATTTCTGCAGCCTCAGTCATGATACTGCTTTTCTCATTTTCTGGAGAGTTCACATTTATCTGGAAAGTAGCTAGGACTAAGACTAATGAAAAACATCTGAGAAATGCTTTTTCTTATCACAGTGGAGCCAAAAAACTGTTAAACAAAACAAACTAGCTCCTTTTTTGGGTATGAAGCGTCCTCTTGTATAGCAACTGTTTTGCATTTTATGTGTTGAATGGAGCCAATCAGAAAATCCAAACAGATAATTTTCCACTTTTCTATATATCTATTATTTGCAATTTGTGAAACATTCAGTTAACTGTTGGTTTACTTGAGATGATCTTTGGAAACCTACCAAAATTCATTCTAAGTAAGTAATTGTTCAAAAAGTGGTCCTAAAAATGGCTTAAGAGCTACTTCATCTTTCCTTAAGCAGTAACACCATGTTTAAAATGTTTGAGTGATCAAATCAGGAGCTATAAACAGAAACCTGTTTGATTTATAAGACCAAAAAAAAAAGAAAAAATTATAAAGAACTCATATCTAGAAATAAGTTTTATGACCTGCTTAATAAATATGGAGAGAGCTAGGTTAATATAAAAATTTATTTGTAATACATGGTTCAAACAAAATGCAAAGAATGCCTACAGCAAATATTTTTCTTCCTTAAACTATTTGATAATTTGACAGAGAGTTAGTAACAACTCTTTAAATATGCAAGTAAAGAGCAAATAGATTTTATACAAGTACTCACTGTCGCTATCACTTTGCCAGAGCAAGAGGATCAATTAGATGTCTAAAATTATGATGGTTAAACAACATAGGAAAAACATTATTTCAAATATTTCCACTTTACTATTTCCAGGCCACATCTTCCTGTTACCTCAGATCAATTCCTATATCCTTTAATTTGAATGAAGAACATCAGGTGTTCCCATACTATTAAGCTGCTTAAATTATTCTTTTAAAACTGAAGTTCCATTAGAGCACATGTTAAAATAACCTCCTTAACCAAGAGTGACCCCACATGATCTTGCATGCTTGGGTAGATTCCAGAGGATGGCCAGATCTGCACAGCTTTGCCATACATTTTGAAATGCCTTAGATGGAGCTGGGACACCCCAATGCAGCAGTAGAACCCTCTTTCTCTGCACACCGTGTCCTTTCCAGCCTACAAAACTTCTCTGAGGTTTGCCAGTTGTCTTTACAATATAGCTAAGAAGAAAGACTGCTCTTTGAAAAAGTCTTAGCTTTAAAAATGTCCAAGGTTTTGAAATAATTCATAGTTTTCTTACACTTATTATTAAATCTTCATATTTATAGAACCCAACCTTTTCACACCACCCCAGGTTCAAACTGCTCTATCCTGCACTGTACCCATATACTAGCCTAAAAACTCCCTCCTGAGCACAGTCAGAGGCCATTGCTGTCCATACAGTTGAATGAAGTCAATCACAGGTTGTATGATTCCCATTTTTTTTCAGCAACTGTATCTAATTTATGTGAAAAACAACAAAGATTTTAATTTTATATCTTCTGGTCTCTGCTGCCATAGATTTGTCAGTAGAATGGAATGAAAAACACTATCGAGCTCTGGCAGCTGAACTGCAGTGGTGATGAAAGGTTGCCCTGCTTTTACTCTTTATTACACCACTTACTACCTTTTCAATGATGATTTGTTTGCATTATTGTTTTTAATATCTTTGGTGCAAAACACAAGAATACTGTTCTCAGGTCATAGTTAGGACAGAGGAAAAAAGTATTCCTTTTTTTTCCATCAAAGAGTTTCCATATTAAAAATAGCTGAGCAGAAAAATCCTTCCAATTTAATTTCTATGGAATCTCCTGTCTGGCTATACAGCACTTAAACTATAAATGATAGCTAAGGTTACAGATAAATTAAGCAAGCTGAAAGCAGGAGACAGAAGGGGGGAAAAAGGCCACTCTTCACTGTGTTTTTATCAAGATGTTATATGCATAAATATTGTGACTATCCCTTAAAACTTAATCAATTTTCAATTAAAAAAAAGCTCACATATCCTGAAATGCTCAATCTATGGGTGTTTTTCATACAACAGTAGCAAGAGAAAGAGTTGGGAATCATTCATAGTTGTTGCAAGTAGTCCATGTCCATAGGGATCTGTAATAGTCTCACTGCCTGGAGCTTGAGCCAAAGTTGTTCTTTATTTCAGTCTGTATCTCCTTCAAATCAGTCTCTCTTACTAAGCAATTGAGGAATGTAACAAAGACATAGGTTTTGGATTGATTTGTAGCCTAAAATTGCCTCCAACCCTGAAAAGGTCTTTATTTTTTATTATATCTGTGGAATTTTGGAGAGTGGGCAGGAACATTGTACTCAGTATGAGGAGGAAAGTTGGAAAAAGTGCACCACATGGAGGTACTAACAAAGCTCTCTGGCTCTATGGGTCTGTTGTCTGGGTATTTACTGATGCTGTGACAAAAATATAGACATATGGGTTTAAGGTCCACTAGGCTAACATAGATAAAGTACTCAATCTTGTCAGGACGAGCTCACTGAAAATTTTACTCAGGAGTGCAATCCCAGTGAATGCAATGGACCTGCCCAGAGGAGTAAAGCTACCACAACACTGTTGCTTGGATCAAACCCATGCATGCAACAGGATTCCCATGTAAAATAGCTGATAGGATGGGGGGGGGACACGTGCTGAGCAACAACTGATAGTGTTTAATGAAGACCATGTGTATTAGTGGGCCTGAGCACAGGAAATGGGAGGTTTCCCCCTGCTCTTCTAATGATGTCTAAGAGCAAGTTCTGTGCAAAGAAATATTTCTTTAGGAAATAGCTGACTGACTGGAATCCTTAAGAAAAAAAGAGAGAGATTTCCATTACTTTTTTTTTCTTGGATTAGAGTTAGTCTTGGTTTCTGCTGCCTTTACAGATTTCTTAAAATTGTTTTCCAGACATTCCCACGGTTCTAATGTCAGGCCAATATCTAATAACTTTTTCCTGAACGGCTGATATTCTAACACAATATATTTCAGTTCAAAGAGAATAAACCAATTATGTAATCCTCCCAGCCAACACTCAGGACACACAGAAAAGGCTTCCTGCTTCTGATTAGTAGCAGATACACGTCTTATAATGGATTGAGACAAAAGTTTCCAAGTGCTAACAAGTTTTCGTGATGCACTACTGGTGTATATGTTTAAGCTACAGAGTCTAATCCATGCAATTATGTTATAATGTAAATTCTTGAGCAGTCCAGGTTTAGTAGTACAGAAAATTACATTTGTTGCTATTCATAGTTAATTATTGAACAGAAGCTGGAATGTTTATTCTTATACAACTGCCTATTGTCACAAGTAAAACTTCAAGTGCAGTCATAATTTTTTTACCGTTATTATTTTATTGCTCTATCAACATAACTTGATTTTCTTGAGATGTGTCATTGCACTACCACGAATTAGATATAATTATATAAGGAAAAACCCACAAGTTGTTCCCAATAGCTTGTTTATTAGACAACACATCAAATTTCACTAGCAAATAAGACAACTTATTTTGGTTAAGCAAGGCTGTGCACAATATTTATAACCCCACTACACATGCAATTTTAGCATACCTGCTAATAAAGAGATCTTGAGGGAATCCAAAAGCCTGTGTAGCACATTCTCACATATAAAGTGCCATCTATCTTGAAATACTATTATCTGCATTAAGATAAAGTCTGATATTTGTTGTCTGCCTTTCATACCAGATTAACCAAGCTTTGCCTCAGAATATTTCTAAGAGGTCCAAGCATTTTATATACGATCCTAGCCTAAATGAGGAGTAATGTGGCTTTGCTCTTCAGACTGTTTTTATGGCTCTTTATACTTTAAATGTTTAATATATTGCTAATTGCAATATATTATGCTATTGCATGAGAATTTCTGTGAAAAATGCTATCTTATCATTTGACTCTTCATAGAACTCATATTGTAAACCCAACTGCTCCTTAAAGAAGATGATTTATGTTATCTTCAGAAGTTAGAATAGATATAAAATGTATTTAACAAAAACGATGGAATGCAGTTTTTTTTAAAATCTGTTAAAAAGCTAACAACTGTCAAAAGGAAAGCTACAACACACGTGGTGATACTCAATTTTCTGTTTCCAGCCTTTAGAAAAGCACTTTTGATGCTACTCCATTCAGGTATTTGGCCCTGCCAGCTTCAGTCTATATTGCTATCTACCCAAACTGGGAATGTTAATGTTTAAATAAAAAAACCCAAATCCTTATGCTGCAATTAAAAAAAAAAAAAAAGGAATTACTTCTTTTTGCTTATGAGAGCTAGAATGAAAGATCCACTGCAGTTTTTCATATGCTTTTGCCAAATATGATCCTATGGCATAGAATAGGTAAGATGGTCTGAACACAAAGACTCAAAGTATGTGGAGAAATGGGAAAAATACATGAGTTATGTGTCTGAATTTCTACCAGTGGTCACAGTGCATCCTCATTTCATATAAATTATTTAATCTCTGTTTGAAAAGGGCACTGAAGGTCTTAAATGGAGATTGCAAGAGAGAAGAAAAGCCGATTTCCTAATGGGTATTTCCCTATAGTATTTTGCTCTACCCACACCTTCTTAAACTGTAATTTCCCTTTATACTGAATGTTGCTAGCTGCAACATTAAAGTGCCTAAGTTTTTAAAGTATCTAAGTTTAAATCTTCTGAACAGTCTCTCAGATTCAATTTTCTAACAAGTTATTTATAACCATTGCATTTGCATTCTGATCTCTTAAAAAGGTTTTATGAGGTTCAGATAGTTTTATGTGACCCTTATTTCTTATTGCTCCTGCTTCTGGGTTTATCTTTTGGAGCATCCTGGTCTGTAACTGAACAAGCAACTGCAGATCCAAATCTGATCACACAGCCCTGTCACTGGTCCAGACTGCAGTGGCTGGTGCTCACAGTGTGTGGTCCAGCTGGCCTAAGGTCATGCAGAAAGAACCACTAAAGTTACCTCAGTGTAGATGTGACACATTTTCTTAAAATTTTTGAGGTGCCAGTGATGTGTGTGTGATAGACAGAATGAGATAGCAGCAGCCCAGAAGTTGAGTCTATGTTGTTTCATTTGCTCTTACTCCAGCTCTGGTGACCTGGGCTGTTGATCAAATCCATCGGTGACTGGAAGGTCAGCCTGGAGAGACAGATTTCCCCCTTGGATTCAATACATGGAAGCAGCAGCAGAGAGGTGCACCTCCTTCCACGTGTAGACCTCACTCCCCTCTGTGAGAGGGAGCCCTCAGAGAGAGCTCCTCAGAGTACGAGGCTGTCCCCCTCCAAACCCCTTCATCTCTTAGTCATTTTACTGCAAGAAAACCCAAATAATCTTGAAAATTATGGCAGGTAATTCTTAACTCACGGCCTCACCTAAAGTACTGATTTGCAGTCAGCAAAGGAAACTTATGGGCACTTATCGCTTTCTAAATGAAAAAATACAGAGTATGCCAAAATATTCAGCGAAGTTGAAATCAATTTGTACTTTTGCAGTGTAAGTGAAAAAAAGCAATCCTCAGATCACCTTCTACACAGGCAATAGAGCTCACGCAAAGCCTGGGACAGACAAATCCAGCAGTAGTATGGAAGCAGCAAGGAAGGGCCTCAGGACACTAGGTGCCAGGGAGAATGATTTTCACATTTAGATTTCAAGAAATCATCCCCTCTTTTTCAGATGGATGACACTGTCCAGCCTGAACAATTAAGAAATATGTCATTCACTGGAATAAAGGTAATGGCATATAAAACCAGAGAAACTAATGTGAAATAATGAATATGAACCATACTACATGTTTGACACGGAACCACTGGGATAATCCCTTAAAATTGTAGGCAACAGCTCTTTCCTACCACCAAGCGTTTTACTGTAGCAAAAAGGAGGAGAAAAAGGCTGACAGATGAGACAGGAATCTAGCCCCTATGAATCCCCTGGCATAGGGCAATTTTGGTGCTGGCCTTTGGGATCTGCCTCCCACAGTCTACACCCACTTCCAATAGACTGACTAGCTGAAGGAGAGACACGCTGCTTTACACTTCTGAAAAAAACCTGAAGGAACAGAACTGAGTGGAAAACATTTGGATGCTTCACCCTGTGCAGAAGTTTCTCCTGAATTGCCAACCAGCTGGGCTGGCTTCAGATGCCAGCAGGGGGAGTGGCAGAGGACCCCCTGCACCTGGCTCCAGTTGTTTGAAATGGTTCAAAATGCTCAGTGCATTTTCATGGCATTTTCCAGGCATGGCTGCAACAGGAGAAAAGAAAGCAGAACATGTGCCTGCACATATGCCACTGCAAAGCTCAGCAGCTCAGCATTAGCCTACCTCAAGCCAGCATTTTCAGCTGAGGCCCTGAACTTCCTACTAAGGAGATAAAATACAAGCATTAAGTTCCTTCTGCTGAAAGTAAAGGGAAGTATAAGACAGAGGCAGACTATGAAACTGGGGTCAACAGACCTTAAAGCTCATTGGCAAAATCTCTGAAAGCGTATTGCTAGAGGTAAGGCTAGTCAGACAACAAGCCATGCAGCTACATAAAACTCACCTCTAGCATGTTATTTGTACAGACTCCATTAATTAAAAAGACAACATGTAATGCTTGGAATTAAACCAGGAATGTGTATGATGGTATTTTACCTTCCACTTTGTTATGGTTCTAAACTAATTAATTAGGCCTCTTACCCCCCCAAAATTGTATTTTCCATGATATTGCAAACTAAAATGGCCTGTTGTTTGCAAGTGAGCCCAAAAAACAACTTGACTTTATTTCTTCTGACAGTAGCTATTAAATGTAATAAGCAGCATCCTAGAAACTTGCCTCTAAGTGACTCTGCCTGTACAGCTGAATGGAAAGTATTATTTGTTCTAACTGCTGCTTGCAGATGCTTTCTTTGTGGTTTCACAGCTTGGTCTTAAGGCAAACCTTTTTAATTTTTATTTTTACAGCTGTTTAACTGGGACAGTCCCACTCTGGTATTTATTTGTGATGTTTATTTGCACAGAAGGCTTTTAGGTTTGCAAAGGCTGAGTTTAGCTGGTTGGAAGGGCCAGGTAGAGTGTTTGTGCAGCTGGACACCAGGTAACCCTCCAAAACACTGCTGGAGACCACTGGAATAAAGCATGAGGATCAGAAATAGTGATCTCCCCAGGACTGTTTGCATTGCAGCACAAGCTCCAATGTTTGCTCAATTTTGTTTGATGTCAGGCAGAACCATAATTCTACTTTGAAAAGAAAAAAAAAACTGCGAAGTGGCAATTAACTGTCTTTACTAAGAACATTTTAAGCAGATGAAAATTAACAGTTTTATTGCTGAGTGTGGCTGGGGAAATCCAGTATGGTTTATTAATAAAATTTCAACATATGGTTGGAGCCATACAGTAAAAAAACCCAACTCAGACACCAAATATCAAGATGCTTAGAAAAGAAAAATAAAAAATTCACATTGTTTCTCAAATAGCGAATTTGAAACTTTTTCTTTGCTGTGATTTTAGGGAATTTAAGCTTAAATTACAGCATGTTTTTGAGTTTTTTCTCTCTCTGCTCGAGGCAGTTAAGAACATAGGCTTGATTCTCAGCGCTAAATTTGCCTCCTGTCCCCAGGATTAGACA
The DNA here is from genome assembly GCF_036250125.1 of Pseudopipra pipra. NCBI lineage: Eukaryota > Metazoa > Chordata > Aves > Passeriformes > Pipridae > Pseudopipra > Pseudopipra pipra. The sequence goes on from NC_087556.1 coordinate 12,839,049, forward strand.
CAATGTGTGTAATTAGCAGCCAGCCCTGTCTGAAAAGTGAGGTCCTACTGTAAGTAAGGCCTGTGGGTGCTGGCAGGGCCAAGAGCTGGAGAAGCCCATGTGGAGGGCATGGTTCTACGCCAAGCACCACTACCTGTTGATAAAGGTCTCTAAAATTGGCAGTTAACCTACATAAAGCACTAACAAGAAAACACTTGGGTGTAAACATCAAAGGTTACAAAGTATTCAGTAAAAAACCAAACCAATTACTGAAGACATTTGAACACCTTGAGCACAGTTTAATCTGGTTATGACTTCACAGCTCTGGACATTCGTGGCTCTGGACCATAGCAAAATTCATAAGGCAAACCCAGTTCCGTAAAATTCAACTCTCCCTTTCCCACTACCTTCATTAGGCACTTTCTGTGAATATTTGCTTTAATTCCAGTCGGTATTTAAGTTACTTCGAAAGCTCAAAGAGCAGGTTTTTTTGGAAGGACAAGTTCCACCAGCCCTGCTTTTAAAATTTACCAAATATAAGTTAACACCTAATTTCAGAAGCAAAGTTGCAAATCAGCTGAGGCTGCCTCTAAAAGTTAATCAATCAAAAAGTTAGCATTTCTTCTGAGAATTTGAGATGAAACAATGTTTAATGAAAGACAAAGATCAACGAGATGTGAGTACTTGGAGACAGAGAGATACATAATGCAAACAAATACATATTCCACACTGCTGATACGGGAAAACAACTACTGTTTAAAATGTACCCATGAGCATCAGAGAGTACTTACACTACACGTAGTGTACCTGTAACAGGGTTCTGCAGTTTAATTTAAATTACATGCTAAAATGAATATTATGTCTTAAAAGTAGGGTTATTACAAGAGCTGTGTTGTCAGTGATTCCCCAACATCTGATTTCTACTAATGCTTGTCCTAAGTACTTTTCATGGTATGTTTTAGATCACTGATTGAGGAAGAAAATCAACAAGTTAGTGCAGGACCAGGGGCGGTGTTAGGATGATGCTGTGGGAGAACAGTCATAGAGTTTTTTCCATACTAGTTGCTCAATTTTGTGAAGTTTTGGGATGTTTGCTTGTTTTAAAGGCAAAAGAATCCACAATAAGGGGCACTTAATCAGAAATTTAAAAAGAACAAATACATACATTCACGAGTGCCTTAAAAGTAATCTACAATGTAAACATAAAATTCTATTTCTTTGCTCCCTCCTTTGAATCTCTTAGAAGACATTTGCTCCCAGAATTACTTGGGTGGAGTGTGTGCTCTTAAGTAAAAATTGTTGAGATTTTCAGGTAGTCACATGCTTTCAAAAGCTGCAAATTTAAAAGAACATCTCTCACCCTGATCACCTCTAAGTATTGGTTAAGCAGCAGGTTTATTTGGAACCATAGGAAAAAAAATAAATGTAAATAATATTTTCTTTTGTAATTTATAACAATGAAGAAATACCAAGACAGTACAATGCATATTATCAGGCCTCTTGTTTTTAATTTTAGTATGATTCTGCATTTCATTGTGCTTGACATGTTTACATTTTGTACTTCATCTGCAGTATTTCTAGTCATCCCTCCCTGAAAACTGAATTGTCATAATTACACTGCAATTCTGCACTGAGTGCAAGATAGCCATTCTGCACATGGACTTAGAACAGAACTTATTTATTGAACATGTCTATGAGCATATGTGAGACAAGACAGCAGAAAGACCCTGTCCTTAAGGAATACACCAGTCATACTCCTCACCCTGAATAACCTAGTTGGTGAATGTTATTTGGCCTAAATTTCTATTTTCTTTTACCTGGATCAATCACTGTGAGCCTTTTTAACTTTTATCTTACAGTCACTTTCTGTGTTTTCATCAGACAGCTTCAAATAATGGTTTCCACCAGGGATTTTTTCCTTTCTCCTTTTCAACATAGAGAAAGAAGTTAAATGAGGAAAAAAGGCTCTGAGCAAATCAATGGAGCTGAGGTTAGTGGATTCTGAAAACAAAGCCCCCTATAGTACTGATACTAGTGGGTAATGGTAACTTATCAATTTGTTTCCATTCCCATGGTAACTAGTCTAAGTACCATGGTAACAAACCTAAACAAACATAAATATTATCTTTCCTTCTGGTCTCAAAATTTTCACTTTTAATGCTCTCCTAATAAATAGCTATAATAGCAGTTCCTCATCTATTGCTCACAAAGACAACACTACAACAAATAGATTCTCAGTGTGCCTACCAGAATATGCAAGCAGCTGCTGCAGTGCTTAATAAATAATATGTGATTATACATACAGAATTGGTTTTATTTAGCAATATAGGTACATGTAACAGTAAGTAGGCATATGTCAATGAAACAGCATTTTAAGTAAGACAGGTTTCATGAACTTACTGGCATGACTTATCAGTTTGTTTGACAGTCTGAAAAACTAAAGCTATTTTCCACATTTGTAAAACCTGTCATAAATATATTATGTGATTAACTTATGATCCTAAGGAAAATAGATGCATTTTAAAACTATTTTCCTAGAGGAAATCCATCTCAGAGCTCGTGTAGGCACTTGGCTCTCTTCTCAATCTGTTTCACAATGTTATATACTTTATTATTTACTCATAGTTCAATTTTTGTTTGGTAGCTTGATCATGTAAAACCTTAACTTTCTAATATAAATACACACACTCCCCCCCCACTCTTTGCTAAGTGAACTTTCCAGCACATACACCACCTCACCTGGGTGTGCTGCACTGCCCTTCTCTAAGGACTTGGACCAGCACTGCCAATTTCACATAGTTGTCAGCTCCCTGTAGACACAGCTCATCTCACATGTATGTTTTGCACAGGATTCTGATCAGACAACTTGTGTTTTAAATAAAGAGGAAGACACTCCAAAATAGCGACTCTTTAGAATAGCAGTTGAAATGCCATATTTATCTCGTCTTTCCCTTAGAAATTCAGTGAGTCTGACTGTGTTCAAGAAGACAGGGATACACCCTGTTTTATGAGGGTCCTGGAATTCCTCCATCATAAAGTAGTAAAATTGTGTCCAGAGCCAGGGGGCTTTTGCCTCTCACTCTGCCGTCACACAGGGTTGCTCAGCACCTCAAAGCAAGCACAGACCAGACCTTAATGCACAACCTTGTTGATAAGTGATGTCTTCCCATACAGATCTGTTTTCCAATGTAAGAGCTTGTTTATTCTTTAAATTGATTTGGTTTCAGGGATAGCCATCAACTCAATGGTATGAGTTTTCTGTCTCTGGCTGTTAGTACTTCATCTCAAAGGTAAAAACAGAGAATGAAGAGCTGATCTGATTAAAACAGGGATCTGATTAAAACAGAGACCTCATAGGCTCAGACAGATTTGCATTCCCTGAGGAAAATAGTTCCTAATCTGCACAAAGGTAAAGGGCAGAAAACACTAGCTAAAGTACATAAGTGCAGGCTCACTTCTGCAATATTTCCAACAGGATAGCTGAAACTACACAAAGCACATCAGTCCTTGACCCTAGACTTGTTTGGGTTGGAGGTCTAATGCAAAGTCTGTTCTCAGCTCTAGTCAGCTGTTCCTTGGCTTTGGGCATGACCACAGCTTTGCATGACTTCATTTTATCTGGAAAACACTTTGAGTTCTACACAAATACAGTTAGTCTTGAAATGACAGATTTTCTGCTTTAGATTTATATATTTTTTGCAATGTCTGGTTCGCCAAATGTCAGCAGGGAAAACTGATCAGCATGAAAACTGATCTTGTTGCCTGTTTTTCTTGAGCCAGTTCATAGCTGGAGTTGGAGTTGCAAATAGAAATAAATTTCCAGTGAGGCAAACTATTATTTTTGTATAATATTAGCTGGTAGTCAACGACTGATAGTCAATAGTTGGTGGTGCTCACAGACAGGAGAAGAGGCAATGGGCACAAAGTGAAATATATGAACTTTCATCCCAATAAAAAAACCAAAACCACAAGTATAGAGTGAGTATAGAGCAGGTTGTCTAGAGAGGTTACAGAGTCTTCATTCTTGGAGATACTCAAAACCTGACTGGTCACAGTCACAGGGCAGTCTGCTGTAACCAGGTGACCCTGCTTGAACAGGGGGGTTGGACCAAGGATCTCAGAAGGTCCTTGCCAGCCTCAACCACTTTCTCTGTTTCTATGCCAGACACTGTGCAGAGGTAAAAACAGGAAAGGAGACACCAACTCTCAGAGAGACCTCATCTCATCAACTTTCTGCAGTCAAAAGTGATGTGAGTCACAGTATAGCACTTCTGAATCCTATTCTTAATTTGCTGACAGAGAAGTCAAAATCCACTGGGATTTCCAAAACAGATGTTTGTACTGAAAAGCATATTAGCATTCCAAGACAATTATTTTCTTTCAGAACTTCCTAAGTTCTCTGCCTGGCAAGACAGGTATAGTCACCTGAAGACATCCTTTCCTTGCAGATATTTTCAGACTTAGAACCAGAAGTATGTATGGAATGTAAAAATTTCTCAACAGTGGATTCCATCCCAGAGGGATACAACTGGAAGCTCTGTTTGCTTTTCTTTGAAGCCTGAAGCTGAGTTACTTCATCAATACAACTTAGATTAAATTTGTGAAGCTTTCCCTTAGTTTGCCACCTTTTGGTTTTATTATCATTTGTCTTTGTTCCTCTTTGTCAGCTAACACCTCAAGAAAGTTTCAATATCCCAACACAAAATTATAGCCAGTTAATAGGTACAAAGATAAAATCCTAGGTAGACAAAATGATAGTTGATGATAAATGCATATAAGGCATTAGAATAACTTTAACCCTTTTTCCCCTTTAGTTTGGAAATGTAAAAACACATTTTTAAGTTCCCTAGCTAATGTCTCCAGATATTAGAAAAATGCATATGTTTGATTTGTCTCTAATGCAAGCAGTCCTGTTTTTCTGGATTCTAGACTGTACATGCATAAGAGTGTGCTCTGAGGAGCACAAAGACAGGAAGTGAAGTATTTACTTAATAAAAATCTTTAAAATAAACCAGGAAATCTGGCATACATGTGTATAAGTTTGTTCTCCAAGTGTATCGTTCAGTCTCCTAAAGAATAAAATTATCACTACAAAGGTGTGTGGTCACTATCTGCAGTTTGAAAAAGAATGTTTTTATGGAGTGGGACACTGCAAAGTATTAAGAGTATTTGATTTATTTTTTATGTTAGAAGTAGTCCATATTTTATGCAACTTAGCCATAAAGAATTAATTTTTATTCGATTCTGATGTACTGTCACATTAGTTAAGTGCAGTTTATTCAGATAATTTCACTGTGACTAAGTTGCTACTAAAATTATGACACCAAAAACCTAATCTGAAAAACTTCCCTTCTGCTGATGAGAGCAGACAGTACTAATTACAACAGTTACTGTTTAATTTTACAAAGCCTTGACCAAATTCACATTCTTTTGAGCTAGCAAGTGGTAGAAGGTGCAGTTCCACTGAGGTTGTGTGTGATGAATAGAAAGCAGCCACACTGTTCTAAAGCCCTGCAATGTGATAACAGTGCTAACACCAACCCTGTAACTCCCAGACAATGCCTCAAATTCCCTTATTTTTCTTAATAGCCTGGTGAGCATATTAGAGACAGCTCTGAGCAATGTACACCACCATTTGCTACCTTTATACTACCTTTTGCTCTTTGTAGGTCTATTAGCCATTAATATTTTTACCTGAACCCCGTGATATCTGAAAAATCAATAACCATCCTCAATAATAATAATAAATGTGAAACAGAGAAAAAATTAGCAAACCGTACTTTATACAAAGCCTGAGCATTAAAGAATTAAGGTATTTTGAACAAAGAGAACTTGAGAGTAAGTAAACTGAGAAATGTTAGAAATAGAAAATTTGAGACCAGTGTTGTAGATGTCTGACAGACTTACAGGGAAGTTAAGGCACTTGTCACAACCAGAATTCCTAGGACAGGAATTTACTTGAAACAGGAAATTTTTATGATTGTGTTTCAAGATGTACTCTTTCATTCTTGAAATTCCTAGCTCTGATATTTTTATTTTCAGTCTCCTGGTTACTAAAGTTCAATTAAAGAGGGTAACTTTTCCTGTGCACCATTATTGCCGTAAGTGTGGATTTCTAATTTACTAAGAAATCTGAACCCTGGAAGAACCAAACCTGGACCCTAGAGGAAGAGAGGAAACCTGTGCTCTGGCAGCAGGATCCTGCCCCATAGCACTGGGTGTTCTGTTCTTTCATTCCTCTATTGTGGAATCTCTTACTGCGTAGTTTCTTTCTGTTACTAGAGTGGAAATGAATAACACTGACAATAAACACTTATTTATTATTAATTTATCCATTTGTCCCTTTTGGCATCTACATAATATGATTTTTGTTTAAAAGGTTTTATTGAGGGTTTAGTGACACAAAGATGCAATGCGTTGTTTTGAATGATGGTTTGTATTTTATGTACAAATATTACCAGAAGACACTTTCTCTTTGTGCCCACCATACCACTGAGAACAAAAAGGACTGTACTCTCAAGAATCTGATGTATAAAAAGAACTCTGTTAGTGGGAGAAGGTTGCACTGAAGCATGTTTCTGCTGACAAGGTACAAGGTATTACACCCTGACCCCTCATAGGAACACATTTCCACAGCAAATACACAAACTGTTTACAATGGCAGTGATAAAGCATTTCACGCTTGTCCCCCGCCTTCCTGCTTAGACCAGAAACCAAGAGAAAAGCTGAGGTTCCTGGATATTGTGACAATCTGGAAAAAAAATGACCAGAGGTCCACTTTACTAAACTGAGTCAAAGGCTGTGCTGGACACTTGTACTTGTCAAGCTTGTACTTCTTTATAGTTCAGGAATTTGGGTTATTCCAGTAAGTATTTATTCCTGGTGATTACTGCAGTCACTCTAATTGGTGCTGCTGGGGGGGGTCGGAAAGTGTCACCTACTTGAGCACTGGTTTCATTGCAGGAGGCACGATGACAGACACAGAGCAAGAGCAAGCTCTGCCTTGGACATCCAGCCAGACACGTCTGGGGATGAGAAAGCTGAAGCACAGACAGAGTCAGTGATTTGCCTAAGGTGAGCCAAACACAGAGCCTTGCAAATAGTAAATAAGAAAATGGATAATGTAAACCCTGGTAGCAGCTCTCTCTGCTGCTCAGGCAGCGGCCACAGGTCTACATTTACCTGTTCATTACTTGAATGAAGGCAAAGGAAAAAGCAGTTTTCAGAATTATGAGGCAAACTCTCCCAACTCAGCTAGCTGCCTCCTCTTATCCTGACATGGTTCCCCAACTTATCACATCCATAAATACAAAAGAAATTGAACAGTAGATGTAGCTGAACATGTTCATATATATTGGTATATTGGAAATTTTCAGCTTTTTTTTTTCTTTTATTATTTTACACTGCTGCAACAACCCACATCCCTGCTGGGCTTTGATTACAGCTTGAGTTAATTATATTAGTTGAGATATTTTGTCATACAGCGAATCACATCCTCAGCTGATGTAAACTTCACTGGTGTTAGTGCAGATTTGCCTGTTCTTACCAATTATTAATTTTCTCCCCAGAAATGAAAATGCAAACTGCCATAATCTAAAATACAGTTTTTAAACCAAAGGGGTATGTCTTTAGTATCTCTTTTGAATTTATTTCCTAGAACATGTTGAGAACTCTGTACTCTAGAAAGCATCAAAAGAGCATGTTGGCTAACAAAGAGGAAAATAACTATGTCTTTGGTACATTCTCTAGATGTATCTTCACATAGAAATAAAACTTTAAGTTTAGTGTCATATCCAAATCTATTACATATATCCAAGCACCCAACAAGCTTGGAAGTCTACTAGATGACTATTTTTATTTAGAGGATAAGAGAAACCAGAATAGGGAAGATTGCCTCAGTTATCCTCCTGACATGGATTGTCATATAGGAACAACCACAAAATTATTATTTTATACCAGTTCTATTTGGTCTGAAAACGGTTGTACATTCTGGCATGTCAAAAGCCTTACAAACCTAAGGAATAAATCCAGCTAGAAGCACACTAGCTTTGAAAGGCTCCAGTGTTCTGCAGCTATTGGTGTTTGGGGCACTGGATTTGCTTTTTCAAATGGTGTGGCATGAGATAAAAGCAGATGACTTTCCTCAACCAGCTACATTTTTTTTCAGTCTTTTTGGACAGATGACTGTACACATTCTTTAGCTATCAGGACCTAAACACTGAAATTCTTTCTGGCAATGTGAACTCAGGTTAAATTTCAGCTGTCATTCTTCCTTGTCCCTGATACCTAGAGATACATCTTTACAGACTCACTCATTTTCCATAGCCTTAACCCTTCTGAAAAAAAAAAACCCCAAACCAAAAACCAACCAAACAAAAAAGGCAGTCTAACAGAGGTTTATTTCTGCTTTGGCATCTAGCTTAAACTTCATATATCAGATATTTAATGACTTGTTTTCCGCAGCATTGCTGGCAGCAGCTGTGCTGCTGCCGCCTGTGTGTTTGTGCAGAGCTTCATGGCTGCTTTGTAGCTGGCAAAGTTGCAGGAGGTGGCACATGAATCTTGCAGAGGGAACGCAACTCCCGCCCCGCACGGAGCCCAAGCTGGGCCCGCCCTTGGCACGAACACAAGCTCAGCGTGTGTGTTCTCCCGCTGGGAGCACAGAAAGAGCTTGGAGAGATGCTGCGGCTTTTCCAGCTGTGGCACTGACACTACACTCTGCTCCTCTGTGCTGCTGCAACTTCTTAAGGAAGTTCTTGGCCCTTGCCTTCCTTGGAGGCACAGCCTTCTCAGCAGCCCAGGCTCCTCACCCAGCATGGGCTGCAGGAGCCCTGGGAGTAGGGGCCTTCTCTCCATCACAGGGGCCTTAGAAATTAGAGGGAGAGGAAGCTGCACCTGCTGATCAGCTCCTGCTTCATTAGCACAGAATATTATCAAATGGCGGGGAATTAATCGTTCTGCCTGTTGTGGATCTGGCACTTGCTAGATACAAATAAAAAACTTGCTCATTATGCAGGTGAATAGCGCAATTTTTCCCCCCCTTCCTTTCAATTTTGTCAATCCTACTGTTCAAAGCTTTCCTCAGGCATAACAAAAAAATTATTGACAATCCATAATAATCATCTATACCTTTTCAATTTCTCAAGGGAAAGCATTAAAACAAATCCTTCCTGCTATATGTAAACTGAGAAAATGTTTTCCTCTGTTCTTTCCTCTGACATTCTTACACTCTTAACCCCCGCTGAGAAAGACTACATTTATGAGACCTCTATTTTTTTAATGGCAATTTTCCTGACTTTTCCATCATAACTGCAGATGACTTTAAACAGTGCAGTGTTCAATTGCCTGATTGTGAAACTCTAATGTTAATAAGATTATTCATGCAAGCACTCTTCATATTATGCAACAATTGCATAATCACTGCCTGAATATTGCCTTAGGTTCCAGCTCCAGATTCTCCAAAATCTCATCCTCCCACCCTGTTACAAGTTTTCATGCTTCATGCAGCTATGAGAAAGATTCCCTTGAATAAGTACCAAAGATAAAGCACTTACATTTGGATTCTTTTAGCTTTCTAATGCACTTCTTAGCTCTACAGCTCTAGAGAGGGCTTGATGGGATTTGGGGTGTTTTCTTATTTGATTGTGTGGCTGGTTTTTTTTGTTTGTTTGTTTGTGCTTTTTTGTTGGTTTTTTTTTGGTCTTTCATTGTTGTTGTTTGCTGAAAGGAACAGAAATGGCAAAGACAAAACAAAGTTTCTTCCTACAAGTGAAACAGTTTTGTTTTATAGCAAACACAAATGGAAGAGCAGCTGTTCAAAATGAATTTCTAGACTGCCATTCTGAAAGAGAAAAGCGAGGTGATCATTGCTGCCTTTTCTTTGCTACTCCCACTCAGACTTCCCTTTTAGCCACTGCTCTAATCATTTTACTACTCTTCTAATAATTACATTGTTTCTATGTGGTCAAAAGGTGGATAAAAACGTTCAGTGTCTAGAAGGTGCATTGCTCTGTAGGGACCAAGGCTCATCATCTATACTAGAAACAGTGGTAAAATTAGAGACCATCTGGCCTGTTTACCTGCTGATGGAGAAGCCACAGTCCCCAGGCCAGCTGGAGCTGCATTTGCCAACGTTTTGGAACTCCCCAAAGCTGAAATTAATGACCAGATGTTAGCAGAAGCTCGGCAACACCACCTCCACTTTACTCATCCTACACCTTTCAGTCACAGAGTCAGTTGCCTTTGGGTGCAGAGAGCATGGAAAAGCTGGCCTTAGGTACTCTTTAAGCACTGTTTTGAGGTTTTGAGTAAGCTGATTCTGCACAAGGGTCAGGAAGGGATGGAGCGTGTCCATTTGTCCTGGTTTTGGCTGGGATAGAATTTTCTTCCCAGTAGCTGGTACAATGCTGTGTTTTGGATTCAGTATGAGAATAATGTTGATAACACACTGATTTTTTTTTTTTTTTGATTGTCATTGACTGGTGCTGACCTTAAGTCAAGGACTTTTCAGTTTCCCCTGCTTTGCCACTGAGAAGATGCCCAAGAAGCTGGGAGGGAGCACAACCAGGACAGCTGACCTGAACAGGCTGAAGGGATATTCCATACTACAAAGCATCATGACCAGTATACAAACTGGGGCATTTGGCTGAGAGGTGCCAACTGCTGCTTGGAATGGGTCGAGCACTGGTCAGCAGGTCGTGAGCAACTGCATTGTGCATCTCTTGCCTTTCTTGGGTTTCATTTCTTTCTCTCCTTTTGCTGCCTCCCTATTTCATTGCAATTGTTTTATTTCTATTATTAATATTTTTTTATCTCAACCCGTTGGTTTTACCTTTTTTCTTATTCTCCTCCCCATCCCACTGGGGTGTGTGTGTGTATGAGTAAGCAGCTGAGTGATCCTTTGTTGCCAGCTGGGGTTAAACTGTAACACCATGAAACTATGTCTGTGACAGTAAATCCAGTTTGAACCTCATAAATATGCTTGCTACTTTGAGAGCTGCATGTATGAAAAGCTGATCAAAATATGGAACTTGAAAGATGCTGGGGCCAAACGCCTCAAATCTGCTGGTCTTTGGGTAATAGGATGGCAATTGTTGCCTGATATATCAGAAGGCTGCAACTACCACACGTACAATTATGGATAATGTCCATGGCACAGGAAGAACTGGAAGCTGCATGGCATTGTCTTCATCCAGTCAAACTCTTCTGCCACCCCACATCCAGGTAAAGGTTGAAGAAAATGTGACTATTAATAGGTACTGCAGACAATAACAGGGACTGTAGTTTGACATTACAGAAGTTTTCCATATTATTTTCTGAACTAATGGTAGATTTCAAATATCCAGTAATGTTAATTTGACCTCTTTGCAGATTTTTTTTCCCCCTTGTCCTTATTAGAGTCAGGATAAAAGACATCCACTTCTCTCCTAGTCCACAGAAGCATTTATTTCATCGTATTATGTAGGCTATCAGATTGTTCAGTCACAGTTTCCTCTGGTCAATCTATTCTAGCTGTTCCCAACCATCATCTTGTGCTAGATGGAACTGAAGATGGAAAGTACAAAATGGTATACTGGTGACTAGTTACAGCCCACACAGATTCCTGAAGACTGTACATAATTATTACAATGACAAGGGTAAAGACGACAAACGCAAGACATGAAATCACAAGTATGACAATTAATGTCCATTATCTTCCCCCAGCATACTCAAATCCCAGGAAACTGTCAGTATGAATGTCTTTTTTCTATATGTAGTGTAATACAGATGCTCATATATTTCCTATAGCAACCACTGTTTGTTAGAGTAATACATACCCAATTTCAGAAATTCCACCCTAATATAAACCAGACCATATCAGTCAATGCCAATAGAAACCCTGCCTTCTTTCCAGTTCAATTACTACCAAATGTGCATGGTTTATCCATGGTTTATCTGAAGGGACATGGGGCATCTCTGCATCTCCCCATTTGTGTAGCGCTCATGCAAGAAAAACGTGAAATGCTGGCAGCGGCATCATTTTAATAGGAAAAACACATTAGTAACTCCAAAGCAGCTTGTCTGTGTTTAGGCCTTGACTTCACTCCTTTCTTGATGTTTACAGCTTCCTTTGCTCAGGCACACTCCCTGTTACATTAAGCATGAGAGATTTCAGAAGCTGCCAGCAACTCAATAAATTGGAAAGTATTCTATGCATGAAGTCACATTGCCCCTTTTTCTTCATAACCAACCTGGGACATCCTTAAAAATATTAAAGCCAGTAGTTGTGCTTACCTAAGGACTGATCTAAACTTCTTGGGAATCAATGGCAAAGATTCCATCAACAGGCATTGGACTAAACTCCTCCTGTGCAAGTGGTGACTTCTGTGCACCACAGGATTTAGAAATACCTCAATTGTGTATTAAAAAAACACATGCAAAACCCTCAGCTGGCTGAAACAGAGATGTCTCATGTGGGAATCAAATCTATAACAGGGTAGGTAAGCGACTTTTTTGCCATTTTCTGATCCCTAACTCCAGAAAAAAGAAAATTCTCAAAAAGGAAATGTGGGGTTTATTCTCTGTATTTTAAGAAGCTCTTAAAGGTATTTTCCTCTCTTACTGGTTTTGTATCTCCTAGAACTATTCCCCTCTATACTTGGTCAAAGATGACTCTGTTCTAAAGAGACTTCAGTTCTGGGGAAAAAAATAACCTGCTGAGCTGGAAAAGTGAAGGAGGACAGCAAAAATTATACAGGAAAAAAAGAGTCATGATTATAGCTCTAAGGGAAACTAGTCAAAAAGAAGTTTCCTATTCCCAGGAAATACGCCTGTTCTAGAGGTTGGGTTTGGGCAAATTTGAGTTGACAGCAAGATATTGTCAAACCCACGTTTTTTCCACAGAAAATAAGTTCTCAGGACCCTGCAGCTGCACTGACTGACTCACTTTCTCTAAGCCTAACAATTCTCAGAACTGAATGGATTCTAGACAGACCTGTGGGGAGTTCAGCCCCGAAGTCACAGGCACTGGACAATTATTCCCATGTTTTCACCCTAGTCTTTACCTTCGGTTTGCAGCAGGAAGCTGCAGAGTGGCAGAGCTGGGCTCCAGCTCCGTGTGCCAGCCACCAGCCACTGTGCTACAGGGTAGAACCTGCTGGGGCTGCTGTGGGGCTCCTTACTCAGGGCAGAGCTTGGAGTTTCTGCCACAACAACCGCAGAGATGAATGTTACAGGCCTATGCCCAGCTTTGGGGTAACTTGCCTAGACTCCAGAGACTTCACTTTTGGGCCAAAATCTCGGGATGGCCAGGTTTCCCAAGGTAAGTATCAAGTCCTTTCAAGGTAACGTGGATAGGATGCCTCAGCTTTTGTGGTCCCTAGTTTGGAAAGATTTCATTAGACTTAAAATCAAGAAGGCAACCTTTGTGAACATGAGTATTTTAGTTTCCATAACTGTCTTTCAGCATATACATGTATAAGAAAACTCCTTTGCCTGAAAGACCTCTAGCTTTATTTCTTCCTTTCCTTCATGAATGAAGTACTAACAAGCTAAAGCTTTACCTATCATCCTTGTCTGTTGATGGATCACAAACAAAAACTATCTGCAACTGATTTAAGATCTATTCAATCAGTTCTAGTACAATTGTTTAGTCTTTTACATATGTATTGTACTGAATTTATATTAAATTCATTTAATATCATGAAATTAATTAATGAGACACCTACTGCTCCCAAGATTTAATTAAGACCTCATCAGATAGCAGGTTGTACCTTCTGCACAAATATAACTACTGTCCAGCAACCTAATTTATGAATATAAATGCCCCTTTCTACCAAAATGTGTTCTAAAAATTCTTGGAAAGCCAGTTAATAAATATGCCACTAGATGTTATCTCCACTTTACACACACGAGCATGTGACAGCACTCTTGTGTATTAGTAGCAAAACCATAAAAGCAGAACATCAGAAAATTTATACATGTATGAAAACAGGAAGAGATGAGCAAACAGAGTGAGAAGGAAAGTTTACACTAATAAGAAAACACTTGAGGAAAAAAAAATTATCACGTGGAATGTTTAATTATTTCTTCTGAAAGCTGTGCAAAATGTGGTATGTATTGTAAATAATAATTTGAAAGTGTAGAAATTTGTTCAGTTTCTAAAAATTTAATCTCTGCTTGTTCCTTATTTTTAGGAACAATAATATCCTTTATTTTCACACCAAAAACCATTATGAATTTTACAATGGGTGAAACCTTAAGTTCTATCTCATTTTAATATTCCATTCTGAAACCAAATCCAAGCATAAAACCTCTATATGCTATAACAACTTTAATTAAGCTATTGTAGCATAAGTGTACTTGTTTCACTTGACATACACAGAGATTATTCTTTAACTAAACAAAGCTGAAAACATGGATAAAAAGTACTACAAACCTGGAAAGCAGCACTGGTTTACTGAAGTGACCAGAGCACCACACTACTGCAGAACTATTTTCTGAAGTACCCTGCAAACAACTTCAGTGATACTATAGATACTATTGTGGCTACAAGCTCCCCTTGTCACTCAAAAAGCTCAAGTTTGTCTCAAGATTCTTAGTTTATTTTAAAAATAAATGGGTTTAGTTCTTTTGAAAGTTAAAATACCACAGAAGAAACCTATTCCTCCCAATTTATTTGCAAACAAATAATTTCTGTTCATTACTGGTTTTTTTTTTCAAACTGCATTAACCAAAACCCATGTAGTCACAGCTACTTCTCTTAGTCTCTGCAAGTGGGTGGAGAGCACAGAGAAGAAACATGAAATACTCCAGCACTGTGGCTGATTGCACATCCCACCTATAAGTAGTTTACAAACTGCTTTAACAGCACTGATTGAAGATACTGCCTGCCTCCTGACAGTATACAGCTGAGAAATAGTTTACAGCAATGGATATCGCAGATAAGATTAAACCTATTTTTTTTTTTTTAGTATAAAGGAGATAGGGAATCTGATCCATTGTCTTTCCATTGCAAAAATAAATTTAATTGATAGGTACTCTGCCATTCCTAAACACTCATGCTTTTACACTTTAATTTGTAATTTCGACTAGATATTTTTAGTATTCCCTTGTTATTACTGATTTGAAACCTCTAGGAGGTGTATATAGTAGTTCCAGCTCTGCTTTTCTTCAACTATCAAACTATCTGAACCATCAACTAGCAGTGCAAATTAATAGTCTGATAGATTTCCAGAGCGTACAGAGTTACACAGAAAAATTGATTAAAATTCAGCTTTGTCACATAGGACTATCTTGCACTCATCAGTTTCTATATAATTGCGGAAAAAAAAAAGTCAGAGAAGAGCTTAAATATGAAAAGTTCTGGTGTACTTTGGCTTGACAATGTACACTTGTATCCAACAGGTAACATTGGTCCTAGCACATGAAAGCATTGGCTTATTCTGATATATATGTACTATCTTAAAAGATGGCCAGCCTGGATAAAAAAGGTCTGTTCATTTCTTTAAGTGAATAAATAGAAAAACAGTGGATTGACTTCAGAGCAACAGAGCCATAATACACTGTCATCTACAGAAAGTTTGTGCACCTGGTAAATGTTTGGTCACTTAGAGGATGGACATTAAAAATTGAACCATATGGACAAAATGAAATAAAAAAGCTTTTACTTTTAATGGAATACCCTTTTACCAATTATATAAGCAAGGTCAGCATGTAATGGGATAAAATTCTAGATACACAGGAAAGAATAAAATTTTTTACCATCATGATAACAGTTACATACTTCAATTTAACAAAATGGAATGAATGTTTAAAGTCTAATTCTGACCTTCTTGGGGTGTAGCCACTATTGACTTCAGCCCACAGTATTTGGCTTGTAAAAGGCTTTTTCCTTTATACACACCTGGTTTTGCTCTGTGAGATTGCAGTGACATACTGCAGGTGCTACTACAGCATTAGGCGTGGATTATGGAACTGCACTGGGATCCCCATCCAGAATTTTTTCTCACGCATATGCCAGGCATTTTCTTCTAGTCATGCAGTGATTGATATTCAGCTCAATTACTTGAATCAATGGTAAAACTTAGTAAGTCTCATTAAAAAAAAATAAATCTGGATATCCTCCAGAAAATACATTATCCTCACTTTTGTTCATCAAGATCTTATTCCCCACCAGCACTATTACAATTCATTGTACAATTCATTGTACTGTTTAGCATCTCTGAAAGCAGTGTCTAACCCTTTCTGTTTATACAATCACAGGAAAAAAACCATTTTTTTTCCAGTTTGTGAAGTTGGAATGAATTGGTTTGAGGTTGAAACGTTTTATATCCATTGTCACTCAGATTTTCTTGACCTTAAACAAAAAAAAAAGCCCTGTTTCATCTAGATCACTTCAAAGAGTGAAAGACAAACCTCATCAAGTTTACAAAGCTTAACCTCCTTGCTTTAAAAAATCGTGGAGTAGTTTCTTGGGATTTGTTACAAGTACTTTGCACAAAGGCGTGTTAATTATCTGATCTAAGTTTACATTTATCTTCCTTTTGTGCAGACTGTAGCATATTCATTTCATTCTTAAAAATGGTTATTAGAGCAGCAATTGATGTTCCAGTCAATTCAACTTCACGCTGGACGTGTGCCTCAATAGCACAGCACTGTCCACTACACTCATATGAAAGAAAGAGGAACCCAGTGACAAAGAAGGAGAAAGAAAACAACTCATCCAATGTTGGAGATTTCTTTTAGTACAATTGCTAATACGTGTCTGCAGTAATTGTCCAAGGAGAGAATTTTCTACTGAGCACAAATCTTGTTGATTTGCAGTAAGACCTATGTGTATAGCTCCCTGAGGTACTTTGGAAATTATTCATTTCATTGCCAGTAAAAAATCTTTGTACATTTTCTGTTAGCCTAAATAGCAAGCTATGAGCTTGTTTAAAGGGGTACTGGGCTTAGTGGAAATTTGCAGAGATCATACTTATACTCCCAGTGTCCAGACATTACAGTATCACAGAAGGCAAGTGGCCTTGTCAGCAGGTTTTCGGGTATTAGTCTACCTCTGAGAAAAATTATTGCATTGCAGGACACTAGAGACAGCTGTGAATGTTTTCCTTCATATGAGGTAAGGACAACTGAGGGAAATGGATGAGATTTTTCTTCATTTCTGTCAAATTCCATACACAAAGAAAACATTTCATTTCTGAACAGGGTATGAAGCAACCTGTCTAAAATAAACAAGTCTGGCTTTAAAAAAAAAAATCAGGTATGAGATGGCAAGGACTGCTGCCAGCATCTATAAGAAATGATTCCATAGAGTGGGGTAAGGTACATTTGAAATGACAGGACAAGATAAATATAGCTGTGTGTTACCAACTTCCACTGACTCACAGAATATCAAATCTAAGTGTAATGCTTTTTTTCTGCTGCAGTTGGTCTAAAACAAGCCCTCCTATGACCAAATATTTAGAGGAAAGGGCTGGGAAAAGGTATAATTCTACTTGTGAATAACTCGCTTGTTGTTCAGCCTTGGTGATCTCAATTAAAATTCCTGCCTCATGAATGAGTTAATTGTTTTAACTTACATGACCAAAAAAACCCAAACCTGTGCCTTAAGATTTCTATGGCAAGGAACCCTTACTTCAGTATTAATGGAAAATACACACAAAAATAAGTTCCCCTTGCACATCAGGAGGACAGCAGATTCCTTCTAGGAATACTTGGTGTGCTGTTGCATATATGTGCTTCCTCATGAAACCAGTGTTTTTGTTGTAGCTGGCCTTCCTGTTCTGACAGTGGCAGACATTTTGTACATTTTCAACTGCGGTGCACATCCAAATGTCAACAGCTATGACCTGGAACTTTGCATCTCAAAAGTAGTCCTCAAGCACAAAATCTACCTGTAGGGTAGTGAAGCACTCAGGCTAAAAGCTCACTGGTGAAATTCATGTCCTATCTGCCTATACCACATTCACGTGTAAAGAACTTATGAAGAGGAACAAGCCTGATAATTAGTTACAGAAGCATTTAATTAGTTAAAGAAGTATTATTAATTGTCTTTTAACAATTGTATTGTCTATTTTATGGACCATACCAGAGATTGCTGTGAAAATGACCTGAAGTTTCAGCTCTGAAGGAGTTTTTAAGCAGATGTTCCACAGCTCTTGGAGTTCCAGGTTTAGGCAGAGAGCTCAGAAAACTGAAAATGTGGCTTAAACTGATGTAAGTACCTACACAAATGAAAGTCTCTCTGAGGCAACAAACAAAACCACAATAAAATCCACTGCAAAATGTCATGGAGAAAGAGCCTCATTTGTGGTGAAATAGCACATATTTCCCACAAAGGTGGCAAAAATACAGGGTACTGAAAGAGATCACAGAATGGGTAAGGTTGGGAAGGGACCAACCAATCTGCTCAAGCAGAGTCATCCTACAGCACACTGGATAGGCTTTCCTCCAGATAGTTCTGGAACATCTCCAGTGAAGGAAACTCCACAGCCTCTCTGGGCAACCTGTTCCAGTGCTTGGTCACCTGCACAGTAAAGAAGTTCTTCCTCATATTCAGGTGAATCTTCCTGTGCATCAGTTTCTGCCTGTCATGAGAAGACTCTTAGCAAACAGCACCACACTAGCTTCAGATTAACAACAACTAAATTGAAAGGAATGCTACAATTTAAGGCCATTTTCTAACTTGCAACTTAAGAAACAGTTAAATCCATATTTATTCCAAACTAGAGGATGACTGGTTTTGTACAAGAGTTGCTTTGAAGTCTGTGGAGTGTGGGAACAGCTTGTTTGAAATAGCACAATGATCAGAAGGGACAGCTCACATCTGGGGAAGAAATTACAAAGAATCTGCAGAGAAGTTGTTCTGTGAGCTGTGGAGCTAACTATGTGTGGTTTCCACTGGACTATTATCTTCTAGTTAGTTGACTTTTAACTGAATATGTGTGAGGTCACTCTAATTAAATATCCAGTAGGTATTAGATGGAAAAAAAGAACTTTTTCTATTGCTCCTTGTTTGAAATTCAGTAATTCATGCAGGAAAGAAGCTTTAGTTGAGGAGGGGATTCTCTAACATCTGAAACAGCAACAATTCCAAAAGCTGCCTTTTTTTTTTTTTCCAAGCAGCTAAGCATTCATAATGTACTACTCTGTGTAGGTTTTTATGCTTTAGTAAGAATTTAAATGATGCTTATTTTTCACTCCCTCCAGTGGACATTCCGATAAGATATTTGCTTTCCAGGAGGTTTTTTTTTTTATAACTTATTAGGATTTTAACATGATTAAGAACTCCATTCACAAACATGTCTGGTTCAAAAAGGGAAGACAAGTAAAGATGCTTTCATAAACCTTATTTCCTTAGGAAATAAAGTTTCAAATAAGTCAGATACACAGAGAGGTAGAAACAACCTGAGGGAATGGGTAAACTTGGAATTCACAGTGGTTTCCCAGTTGGTTTGTGAATCATATTTCAACATTCCTCCTGGTAGAAGAACAAATTTCCTGGGAAAATACAAGTACTTCTGTGATTACCAGACCACCATCTACTCCTTAAGGAGTCTGTGATCCATGTGAATGAAGAAAGGAGGAAATATTATCGCTATTTTACAAACAGACAAATCTGACATTATTGCCATTCATGATATTGATTTCTCTGCATGTTTGGGGACATGTGGCCTAAACTCCAAGTTCAGATTTCTGGACTGCCATGCTAATGCCTTAAGCACAGAACTGCATATGCTCCTGGACATACTCAGGGATACTTGAACTCTTCCATGTGAGTAATCTTAGCAGGGAAAGGTGATACATCTGTACAGTGGAACACAGTACCTGGCAGACTGCCAGCAAACCCAGCACTGGGGATTCTGGATGTGATTTATAAAAGAGAATTTTCCAGATTTTTCTCATTGTCGACTGTAACAAGATAGAGAGACTAAGCAAAGACACTGCTATGGTGAAATCAGGAACTTCAGGTGACAGATAAAGGCAAAGACACTCTTTGCATGCTTGAAACAGTGCTCCACTACATTGATAATGACAGTGAAAAACTACTGGGAGGAAAAATTTGCTATATTCACTTTTTAATTTAAGGAACTGTCAACAGAATAAACTTAAGGTTTTATTATGGGCTTATTCAGAAGAGTACCAACCTGCTTTTTTTTTTATATGTGTGACAACTATCGGGATTTATTTTAGAGAATTATTTGGCTTTGAGATAAATTGAGAGTGTGACTTCTAACTGCTGTCACTTTCTTCAAGCAAAAGCCCTTCTTAGCATACATTCCTGGCCATATATAATTTCCATGATACTTGGGTTTGGTTTTTTTGCCCAGTTCACAAGTGGTTTTTTTTCTTTTGAAGTGAGTAGAAGTGATTAATCTACTATGAAACTACAAAGCATCCTGAAAGACTTCCATTGATTTCACAGGGATCCAAATCAGACCCTGTTTGGCTACCAGGCAAAGCATACTTTACTATTTACACCAGAGAATGCAAATTAAGAATTACTAACTAGCAGAAAAGAATGAAAGATTTCCTGTCCTGCCTTTAATACAGTCAGAGAATTTGCAAACAGAAGAGAAAAATGAAGGTGTTACCTCATTCGGAAATGAATTAAATCAGGATGTCTCTGCTAATTATCTGCTTCAAAAGGAGTGGGAATTGTGTAGCCCTAGGAACTTTCCAAGGTATGAGCTCTAGAAAAAGCAGTAGTTCATTAGCCAGCCCCATAAGCTGAAACCAACAATCGGTTAGTGGAGACTCTAAACTGAAGGTTAATGATTGATTTTGTTGCTTCTGGTTTTTTATCACTTAACTGCATTAACATGTTTGTAAGTAAACATCTCCTAAAAAATCTCATCTTGTGGCTTAAATGGCTTCTAAAAGCTCTACTGAAACACAAACCATCCCGACACCAACAGGCAGCTGGGGACAGAGTAGCTCCACCCTTACATCCTGCCTCAAGGCACAGGGAAGCAGAAAAGTAACTCAGTAATTCTCTTCAATGCCTCACAGGCACCTTTGGAGATTAGAGACAGCACTGGATCCTAGCTTGGAACTACTCATTGGGTGATGATGAGGATACTTCCCAGTAATCACAAGTACAATCCAAATGGCATGAAAACACTGCAGTATCCTCATCTTCACCCAGGGGGGGAATAAGCTACCTCCCAAGGTACTGAGCAAGAGCAAAAGCAGTCCTCTGTTTCCCAGCTGTGCTGTTGTGATTAGAAATAGGAAACTTCTTATTACAAAGTAATATCAGTTATATAGAGCACATGCAGAGATTCAAGAATGACAGCTCTAAATGGCATCAGGAACAAGGAGCACACAAGGAAGTCACACTTACTGCTAGCTCTGATTATAGTGTAATTTCTATTCACTTTTTCCTCATGTGAGAAATAGTTTCCTTAGTTCCAGTTCTAAGCACTATGAGACAATTTTTGTAAAAAAAAATTAAGAATTATATGAAGACAACACATATTCAAATGCTACCTCCTGGTCCTTAAATCCATTACTTTGCAATGGGGAAAAGTGAAATCAGACAACTGGCCATATTAGGACCACCAGTGAAGATTTCAGACCAAAAATAAAGGAAATCCTTTATCTGCTTTTTCCATTTCTGAAGCTGCAATCTTCTGGCCATCTTCCATCACATTAAATAACAGCAAAAAGTGATGTCATTTTGCACTGCCTCCACCCTTCTATATCCCACTCATCAGGAAGGATGTCCTGCTACTTGGAATTCAGATGAGTTTTAGAAACCTGCCATCTCCAAGAACTGAACCCCACAATTTTCTATTTTTATCTCTTTTGTGTCTAGAAGAAGAGAAAGATTCAGATGCCCTCAGTATTTAAAGATGTTTTTTCCATGCAGTCTGTCAAAACTCCTCTCAGGATCCACTTCTCCCTGACACAAATAGCTTCCATAGGTCCAGAAGGAAGTTGATGCACATTTTCTGTCTGTTCCACACAATCATTGCAGCAGCTGCTGCTTTTCAGTGGAAACAAAAAAGTATTAGGTATCTCTAAGCAAAATTGACAGGGAAATCCCAGAGCCCATCTTTAACAAGATACATTATACACAGCTAATCAAGTTCTCTGAAAGCCATATAAACAAGTAAATATATGTAAAACAACAGGCTGAGCATTTAATCCTCATTCCATACATCTACTTTTACACATTTTAGGGAAAACTCTAGAAAATATCTATGTGAGTCACAGTCTTGAATCCTTTCTAAATTTGTATGACAGAATATTTGTTTTCAATCTGGTTTTACTCAGTTTTAGGGGATCCTAAAAGGAATCACAGTTACGTGGTGCCACTGTGCAATATGGAGACAACACAGCAGCACTCCGCCCAGGCATGAGCATATCAAGTGACTTGGCAAACTCATTTACATCCTCTCATGCAAGTTCTGTCTTTGCAACCACACCTAGAACACGTTATTTCTATCAGTGATATGTTCTGGGGCCGAGTTTTACATGAAGACATCCATTTTTAGGTCCACCTGAAACAGCTGGCTGCCCTTTTAAAATAGGATCATCTCATTCCTGCCTCAGGATGTCTACTGACGGCAAGAACTACTTCTATTTACTTAGTTAAATTCATCAAGAATTCCAACTTGAGTTCCTGTTATTTCAAGCATCTTTGCTTCAAATCCAAATGGTGAACATAGGCCTCAAAGATAAAGAAGCATTTCAAAAATCTGGAATGGCACATGCCAGATTTCCTTTAAAACCCATCTGTCTGTGATGCTGATGACTGATGAATTCCCTAACAGCACTATCAACAGTCACTCAACCAACCTTTCCTGAGAAAAAACAAGCAAGCTCAACAAAAATATTCACTTTTTATAGATAATCAAGTACTTAATTCAAAAGGCGAATCGGAAAGAAAAGAAATCAAATGAGCCAAAAATCTGCCATGTCTAAACCTGGACAAAGACAATAAATCTCTATAAAAAGGAGACTGAGTATTACAGGAATAATAAAAATACCACTGCATTGTAAAAAGTCAGTTGCATGGCTTCATCCAAAAATCTGCTGGAAAAGATTTACTATCAATTACACCTCTGCTCTACATACAAGCTTCATAAATGAAGTATAGGATTTTAAGAGATATTTTCTCTTTCTTTTGTCATGTCTGGAGTCATTAAACAGAGATTAGCTGGATAAATAGAGGAAGTGATTTTTAAACTGTTTGCAAACTTAATGTGAAGAGCCCAGCCTTGCAAATTATCACATCTAATCAGAGATGCACGCTTCACTGCTCCAGTAATTGTACTAGTATTAGTCAAATTCTTGTTGTCTCCTCATTAGCCGTGAAAAGGAGACTCAAGATGTACTTCATTAGAGTATCCTGAATATAAATTGTTAGTGTAAGGAGAAAGAGATGTATCACATAGTGTACTGCATATAGAAAGAAAAAATATTAAGAACATAAAACATATTGAATTATTCTGGTGTTACTCTGAATATATGACTCCAACAACCAAACCCCTCTTTTCTCTTTTCATTTTTACTATCTTGATCTCTTCTTTTATTTGCAGTGAGGTCATAGTACTTGAGAATGTAATTTACAGTCAGTGTCACAAAAGAAAAATTAAGAAAGGAATGTGCTGTAATATGCAGCCCCCTTCCTGTTTCCACAGCCAGAAGAACATAGCTTAATCAAGAACTGTGCCTTTAATAGAGACATCTGGTAAATTCTTGACTACTGGGTAGGTGATCTAACTTACATTAAATGTAGATCAAATCAAAAGGTTTGTTCCTTTGATCAGCAAAGCATTTAAGTACATGCTCATGCCCTTCTTTATTCAGCAATGCCCTTAAGTACATAACTAAATCAGGAGAATTTAAACACATGTCTAACATATGAAGCATGTGCTTAAGGGAATTGGGGTTTGAAAAATCCAGCTTGAATAGGATTTCCAAACAGGTCTATTAGAAGGCTAAAAGTAAAAACATTTCCAAGAATTTCAGTAGAAGGAGAGGCAAAGCAAATTTTCACATTTGTTTTTTCACAGCTATTTTTGTTGGTGTGAATCCGAGTCTGAAATATTTGTATTACTCAACAACAGTTAAGGGAAGCTGGAAATGAACTAGGCAGGTCACCAAAATGCTACCAACAGATGTAGCATCTACCTCTCTACTTTAAGACAAATTAAAAAGAACCAAAAAAGCAAACAACAGACAAAACTGTACCCTTTCACACCTTCAACTACAACACTAGATCATCAGGAAATCAGATGTGTGGAAACTAAAATCTGAGCCAAGGCTGGTCCAGCATTCATTTGTGTGGAAGACTAGGAATGAGGACAGTAAGCAATTGAAAAGGGGAGTTAAGTCCGTAATGTATTGTCCAGCAACTCTGTGTACTGCAAGCAAGTGAACTGGATTTCTAGGTCTGAGATTTGCTCCCTATTCAGTTGTGTTTTCTCAGAACACAGCAACACCCTCACCCAACTTCAGCTCTATCCCTCAACAAAATACTAGAATCTTCAGTTTATTATTATTTACTATAATTATATAGCATGCAGAAGCTTATCACGGAAAGGACTCCATCTTGCTTGGTCAAGGTACCCTGGACAAAAAAATAATAATTTCAAAATATTTCCTCGTGCCTCTTCAAAAAAAGTATTAAAACACTTCAGTAACCTTTCATACAGAATTAATTAACATAAAAAACAACCTCCACAATGCAGCAGAACCCTAAAGTGGTTTGTGGAATTTAATTAGGCTAACCTTCTTTTCTCTACATTGGTACCACTTATAAGAAGGGCAAATCATTATTAATTACTTTGGTGTTCACTGTAATAACATTAATCATGATGAACTCTTTTGGTAGTTAAGTGTATGCAATATGTATTTCCATAATAATTTAGCATTAACTTGAAATTAATTTATAAAATATACTATTTGTCACCACACACCGAAGACTAATAAAATTCCTCCTCACCATTAGTATTAAGATGAGATAATTTTGAAGGTCCCCTCCAACCCAAAATATTGTATGATTCTATGAATATTTTGGTAATATATAATTTTGGGAAGAGTTGTGAAGAGCATGTCAGCACAGCAAACAGAAAACTAAAGCAAGGTCAAGTCCAGTCACAGTGATTCTGGGTATTGGACTCCCAAAAGAACTACAATACTGAAGTTTCTTTGATCTAGCAGTAATTGCAAAACCTGAAGTAAAAAGAAATTACGATTTATTTGGTTTCTCTGGAATTTTAAATAAATCCAAAACTTCTGTATTGTTTGTAAAGAAACAATTTGCTGCCAGAAAACATCACCTGCTCATCATACAGCACAGAACTTGGGGAAAAAACAAGAAAGGAAGAGGAAGATACAAAATACAAGTGCTTGTCAAGTGACATATCTTGTTGCTACAAATGGCAAAGTGATTAACTTTAAGATGCTATCAGACACTGAACACACACAAACATCCTCAGCTAATGATATGAATGGAAAAACAGTTTTGTCTTCCTACAGATGATTTGTTTTCATCACTGGACAATGCAAAATCTTTGTATTAAAAATTCACAAAGGATGCATTTGGAATCCTTTTATCTGTCTGTCTAAAGTATTTCTAAGGTGCCAATCACTATATTATCTAAACGCATTAACAGAGCATCTGGGTTTTACTAAGTATGAAAAGAGATTCCAAAAGAATTCGAGATGAAAACACCTCATCCAGCTACAGAAAGCCCTTCTTGGTACTAGGAAAGGCTTCTCAAAACAGCTCCAAGGAGCTCTCTAGGGCAGAGTCCAGACACGAGTGACACTCGCACTCCGTTTGCAGGGCCCGGGAGCTGATAAGGACACATTTACTCACATGCCCACAGCTCTGCCCATGTACTGAAATTATGTACATTATAGTTTTTGGACTATGTTACAGCTGACAAACTGCATGCCATAGTGAAGCAATAGCACATGTAAGCATATGCCGCGAGTGGGAATGAATTTAAGCATGTGTTTATATACTTGGCTGAATTAGGCCCTCACCACTTGGGCAGATCTTTGGTGTGTTTTATATCACCATTACCTCAGCAGAGTTGTCTCTCCCTTAAATTGGTACAAGTGACACACAAGAATTATGTCCCATAAATTTAAGGTGTATTGACAGGTATTTCCTACCTTAAGTGAAAAACACTGAGCATGTCTTTTATTCTATATAATTACTTTCCCACAATATTCCCACTGTATTTGTGAAAAACAGTTCTTTAAACAATTTCTTGCAGCCTTATATTTAAAATTCTATTTTGCTTTTAAAAAATTATTAACTTACATCACACAAAAGAAGACAATGCTCTGGAAAAAGTCAAGGATCTTTTCCTCATCTATTTCCTGCAATGATTTAATGATGGATAAAATTGACAAGAAGGATCAGACCTCCTAGTATATATAGTTAGCTGCAGACCTTGCATCATAAATACCATCCTCTTTTATGTTATTGATAATGTTAATTACAGGAGACTCTCTAAAGAAGAATCAGCCATAATCCTGTGGTTCAGCCTTCACTAAGCTCTGTATTTAAAATGTACATTCAACTATTTAGTTACTTACAAGGAATTCAGTTCATTTCTCCCCAAATCATAAGATTTATTTTTTAAATGCAAAAAAAATTAATAATATATATTCATACCCAGTGAAATGACTCACATTTAAGAAGTCTCCTCAGACCTGCTGTTTAAAGTTGGAACTTGATTGAATTCCATTCATGTTCAGTGTCAGCGATAATTCAGTGATAATTCACTGTGTGCTGGAAACAAAGAAAAAACAGTTTGGAAAAATTACATTCTTCTCCTTGTATATTTGATATTTAAATGTGTTCCTAGTCATGCTGGAGAGCTCTTTCTCATTCTGCATTTCTCTCTGTGTTTTCCTCATCAGTACAGGAGTTTAACCATCAGAATTGGAGAGGGACAAATATCAATTAGTCTGACCCTCACTACAAGAGCTATCAGGGTTCTTTTGTGAATTGCCACAGCCCAGCACTGGCATAATTCCAGCACTCTTTCTAATGCTTTTTCTCTTGCTCGTTCTGTTCTTTTTCTTAATCTCACTCTCCATTTTTTGATGGGCTGTTTTCTGCATTACTTTCCCTTTTGCAATTTCCATCATTTTTATATCCTCCCTCTATCCTCTTTCCATCTTGATGCAGTATTTAGCCTTCAAAATTCGAACAGCTCCCCTTTTATTTTTCTTTTCTCTTCAAGTTTTCCCCTTTGATGAAGACTCTTCTGCATTTTAAAAAAGAAACCCCAGCAAATTTCCTCTCTGTACAAGCTGAGACTTTCTTTAAAGAAACCATTTTTATTGCAACTCAAAATATGGCCCCACTAATACTGCAACTTCTCTCAACTCAAGGTCATAAAATGTAGCTTATATATTTTACCAGCCTAGTGATTTTTAGTGTTTATTCTCAACAGATGTGAGCCCAAATTAAAATTTCCAGCACATGCCAGAAATCACAGGTATTGCTCCCAACAAATTACTACTCAAATGACTTCATGACACTGTCATTCCAGGAAAAGGGTATTTCTAGATATTCTATCAAAGTCTCAGTCAAGCAACATTTGAAAACCTTGTCATAATGCTTATGCACTCTATAAAGTACCTTTCATCCCCAAGTGTTCTTTTTTTTTTTTTCATGAACTATCCCTGTGTAGATGCCTTTGGGCTGGATTTGTTGAACAAAAGTATCCCAAGAAGAAATTTTAGTCAAATATACAGGGTTAGATTCTTCTAGAACAAATTATGTAGGATCACTGACGTTTCTGCAATAAATAGAAAGCTTGCATCTTGAAGGCTCAGTAGAAAAATACCATATTACTTGCTTAAAATTTTACAATTGTATAATGTGGAAATAAAACAGAAGTATTCAGGATTTTTTCTTTTCATAAAACATGGACGTGTTCTCAACAACTGTGATTTAAAGCATCCTTTTGTGTGCGGAATTGCATGCAGAGAAAAAAGCTAAGTCAATTAATTACACACAAAAATTGGGCCAGGTAACATTTATGCCACAGTCTCTTTACATAATGCAGAACTCTCGTGAACATGAAAGAAACAGGAAGCTTCCCAAAATTATTATATCAAATTCTTGGCTGGAGTAAATGAGCACAGCTCCTTTGTGTATTGAAAGTGGAAGGAATTTATATGGCTAAACTGTTATTTAATCCCTGATTAATAAAAAGAATCAAGTCTCAATATCAGATATTATACTCCTGTCTAATTTGCCCCTGCAGTTTATAGCTCTGCCTTCAAAGCAGAGGCTGGCCAGCCATTTTCTACAGTTTCCACTTCTCATCCATGCTCAGAAGCTGCACCTAAGTTATTGTAGCTGAGGCCATTTATTTCACTGGAAAAAAGTACTTAAATATCTCCTACATCAATGAAACATTCATAGAAGATCCTTTCCTCCATTTCCCTATTGCACAGCACAGGGGCAACTAGGCTCTGTATTTCCTGTATTCAGGCACCAGTTCCTCTTCTCTGAGGTCAAGGGGGCACTTGCAAGACTAAGCACATATGTAACACAGTGGCTTAGATCTACAGAGCATAGTCCTTCAGGAAATTATGTCTTACTGCTATTTGTGCCCAGAAGATACTTCCCACAGGAGGAGTGGGCCCCACACCTGCACTGCTACGTGAGCTTCCCTGGCAAACTGCAGTTTTACTCCTGGCAAGGTAAATACTCCTGCCAGTAAGCCTGCATGGTGTGACTTCATAAGCACAGATTGCTCCTTGCTCTTAACCAACCTGTGGATTTTCTTTTACAGAACTGATTGTCTGCCTAAGCTTTTTTGAGCATTACATATACTAATTCATTAGCAGCATTTTCAGGTAATCCCTATCTATTTATACATTCTCGGCTACACCGAAAAGAAACTTGGCAGATTGTTAGCTAAAAATCTCCTATAAAAGGTAAATGGGTTGCTCTCAGTGGCAGGAAGATGAGGGAGGAGAGATTAGTAGGAGTTTGTCCCGGTCTTGGCTCATCTTTTAATAATAAGCCAAATCAGATAGTGAACATACCGAGATTAACAATGAAGCTGGAGTACCATGTGCATAACAAAGATTAATGTAAGTCAGGTTGATGCTGTCAATTCACATCTTTTATAGACCCATGATGGAAGTAAGGGCTTAGAGCCACTTGAAGTTCACTCATCCAAAACAAATAGAAAACCTTGTGGTTTCCTTGTGGTGGATCTTGTAGGTGGGAATCACAAACTGAAAGACAAGCTTCACCTCCATTCTAGTGAACCATCACCCACATTTCCTGCAAAGTTCACAGCAAGTGTACTCTGCCACTATAACACAATGAAAAGAACATTAGTCTCTTCCATCAGAAAAACCTTGTTATAAAGCCCAGGGTTGATTCACTGAATCTAGTATTGTCTTGCTGGAGAGAAGGCTGGTTATGTCCCTCTGTTAGTTTTGTCTGTTGCATCAAAGGACATTAAATCACCATCTTATCTGACTTTCTCAGCCTGCTTTTGAGGGGGAAGCTAACAGTTTACTGCATTTTTCAAGATCATTTGGTGAAGTGAATATTGAAGTGAATTTGGTGAATTGAGTAGATTCAAGGAAATTGTCTTGATAGGAGGACATTTTACTCAGCAATTTGGGCTCAAAGGAGTTTACAGGATCTTGATATACTTGTGCAAACTAAGCCAAAGTTCAAATATACTTCCCAGATCCTCACCTGCCCAGCAAATCCCAGCTCCCCTTCTCGTTTCTGCTATAGAGAAGCTGCACACTTCTCACACAAACATGCAACCAGTTTGCCATCAGTACTGAATCTGATAGGGGAAAAAATGCTGGGTGCAAACTGACATTTCTTAGATATATAGAAATAGGTCAGACAGAAACTGCCAGAGTAGTTTCTACCAACACACCACCTGACACAGCCTTTAATGAAAAATCACCATTTTTGCTCCCATCAAAGCTTCTTTTCTTCTCCAAAACATTAGAGTTTATTTTCCATCCAAAATTTCTTGGTTATTGATATTTGTTGATGCTCTACCTACATCCATGGCTCATGACTCTTGGAACACGTTAAACTACAGCAACCATGTGTGATTACTCCTATTTCCAGTCATGAAAGGAGGGAGCTACGCAAACCAAAAAAGTACAAGGGCTTACTAAGGAAAGCAAGTAACAATTGGAAGTCAGTGCAAGCCAATGGCTTGGAAAAAAAAATACAAAAAACGTTTAGAGTTTTATCCCATATTAAAAAAAAAAAAAAACAAACCAAAGATTTAGAGAGAACTTTTCAAGAGCCCCTACTTACCTGAATTCTGAAGAAAACTGTGAAGAGCTTGTTTACCCTTTTCACTGCTTTTATAACCTCTTGTATCTGCTCAGCACAGGTGTTGTGTGTTCCCTTTTCAGCACAGGTGTGCTGAATACTTACATGCTGAATACTTACAGGTGTGAATATTTACATGAGGCTCAAAGAAGGAGCTTGTGTGAGGGAAGATTTCTTATCTCCAAGAGAGTCCTAGATTTCTTTCTGGAGACAGTCTTTCTTTGCATTTCAGCAGTCTAAATGTATCTGAGAAAACCTGATTCAGCAGGCAAGTTGTTCAGACTAGAACTCCAGCTCTGAATGCCTGACACAAATGATTTAGAAGAAATGAAAAGAAACTTCATTGGGTCACAGAAGTCCCCAAAAGACTGACAGATTCTTTCTTATTTTTTCAGACAGGGAATACAAAACTATTTCCTCCTACAGGAACAGTTCTTGCTTTGCAGCCACTATTATGTATTTTCAGGATAACAGCATTGCAAAGGTTGAGCTGGATGTCAGAGAAAGGACTAAAGCAAACGCCTCAGTGAAACTCATTTCAGTCCCTCTTTGTTTCTTTCAAGTTTTACCTTCCTAATCCCTTCTCACTGCTGCTGAGGATTTCCCAGCCCCTTGGTCTGTTGATTCTTTTTCCCCTCTGCTATTCCCTGTGCTACCTGTCTTGGTGGCAGCTGTCACACAGCCCCACCTGCCATGCTGCTCTTCCTTTCTAAAGCTGCATGTTTTTCTCTCCACTCTGCAGCAAGCCTGAGCAGCACTGTAGGAACAAACTGCAGTATACAACAAATAATTTAATCTAGTGGGTGAAAAAAAATCATCTTAAAATCATTAAAC
This sequence comes from Pseudopipra pipra, assembly GCF_036250125.1. Taxonomy (NCBI): domain Eukaryota; kingdom Metazoa; phylum Chordata; class Aves; order Passeriformes; family Pipridae; genus Pseudopipra; species Pseudopipra pipra. The sequence continues at coordinate 12,870,163 of NC_087556.1, forward strand.
CCTCATCTTAGTTTTTTTATATTAGATATTTTTAAACAGGGAAGAGGGGACAAAGGAAAATGTTTCCTTAATTTTGTTGCAGGTTTTTTTCTTCCACTACAATGCTTTAGACAAATTATTTCCCACAGTGAGACCACCACCCCTCCAAACAGCATAGCCACCCCACAGTAAAATTGCAGGGAGTGCCTTTCTTTTTAATCAGATAAATTATCACCAGCTGACTGATGAATCCACTCTGGGCAACATGACACAGTTTACAACCTTAAGGATTACAGTAGTCCAGATGCTATCATCTTAATTGGAAAAACACAGAATTGCCAACTGTCCATGTCAGAAAATAGGAGGTTGTATTATTATTACTTTTTCTTTTGCCTCCCCCCCTTTCTTTTCCTCGAAATAGCCAAGAACTACTAGATCCTTTGTATGGTTTTCCTTATTGAAATCTTTTTATCAGCTCATAAAGACAGCCCTTTTGAGACAGCATGAGTCCCACTGCACGAGAGATCAGCATTTCCATTCCCAACACTCATTTTCCTATCAAAGAGGAGTAGATAGAGGAAAGCCTTTTCAAACATCAAGTTCACCCTCAGAAAGTGCCTGAGCTTAAGCCTCTATGTCAATAAAGCAGTAATTCCATCATATGTGATCATATGGTAATCATCTACGAATCAGGAACTTCCTAGTCTGACTTCTCTTGTTCTCCTCTTATCTATGTGCCCAGAACAACAGTCTAGAGCACTTCAAAACTTTTTATGCAATTACTTCATACTAATTTAAAAATATATAATTATCTATGTAAAGCACACAGGGCATGTGACAAGGCACTGAGTTAAACTGGCAAGGCTCAAGCTAATGCTCTAGCCGTTGTTCCTTTTTTCTATCCTTGGGTGAACTACCTAAATCACACTGTATCCCAATTTCCCATCTGCCAAAAACCCTCTTAGACTGTAGACTACGTCTCACCAGGGTTGATTCTTTTGTGGGGAAGGTACAGTCACAATGCTTCATTACATAATGTAAAATAATTCCAGTTGCTTTTATGCACGTGAAGCAGCTGGTGAAAACTTTCCTTAGTTCTGTCCTTCCTCAAAGTATCCAGCAATATTCTCTCGTGACTTGGGTAGTTTGGGGAGGAATGGGGAGGAGGAAGAGGGAGTCTTGAGCCAGTCTAGATGCAGACAGTGATTTAAGGGAGTCTGTTCACATGCAGTTCAAATGCAGTTCTCTCCTGCACAATTGCTGAACAGAACAACACATTCCTGCTGCTGGGGTGGGCTTATACTCCTGCTACAGAGGGCCAGCAGCTAGGACAAGGTTTGAGGATGGGAGTTTCAGAAGCATCTAAGGGAATTAAGGACAAACTTCTTTGATGTCTTGCTGGGATTTCTGTTCCTAAATTCCCTAGATACCGTGAAAAAAATTTTTGCTTTACATTTTTGACTGCTTTTAGAATATGTGGAAGAAAGGTTGCTTCTAGTACATCTTCTGTGAGATCAGAATTATCTCACAGTACTTCTTAAAGGCAGATCTGTCAGTTGTAACTGCCTAATTCCAGCCAATTGAATTGCACAGGTTTCTTTATAGAGAAGCCAGTTAGACTAGAGACAAGACTAGATGCTTTGGGGGTCGGGGGCCTTTATGGGATGGTGGGATATTTTCTACTTCTGATAGGAAAAAAAGGACACAAAGCTCTCAGTGCTGGAGGAACTTTGGAGCTCTGCCTGTGGGGTAATATGAGCTCAAAATATACATGAAAATAATAAAAAACTGTACTAGAGCAATTAAAATGAGATATGAGCTATTAGAGGTTAGAAAAAGGCTTAGTTTAAACAGCATAAAATTACACAAATATCACAGCATGAAAAAACAAATTAACAAGTCCAAGATGTAACAGTCTGTGGGTTTATTCTAGAAGTTATAACACCAGATTACTCATCCCTACTGTAACCTTCATGCCTGATTTTGTATTATGGTTGTTATAGTTTGTATGTGTTATGACTCTGGATATAAAAAAAATCTCGAAGTCACTCTTCCTTACCTTTCAGATTCTCAGGTCCTTATCTCAAAATCAGCAACAGAGTAGAACTGAAAAAGAGGGAAAGATTGTTTAAGGGATCCAAGGGTTTTCATAAATGTAATGACTACAGCTCTTCACCTGGAAGAAAGACAGCTGACTGGGTGTATGATAGAGATATTTAGAACACGAGTGGAATGAAGACAGTAGATAGAGAATCAATATTCATTGTTTTCCCCAAAACAGTGCATCAAATGAAGCTATCAGGTAGAAGGTTTAGAAGAAAAGATACTGCTTTGCCATGCGACAGAGTTGTGGAAGCCATAACAGGGCACTATAGGTGCTAAAATTTACATTTGCTCAGCAAATGATAAACTCATAGAAGAAGAATCCATAAAGAGCTATTGAACAGGAAAGCAATACATTTAATCCCAGAAAGACTGAACTGCAAATTACTGAAGGCTGTGAGAGTATGTGGACAGTATGCTTGTTCTGTTCTTATGAACTTCTGTGGGTGCTAGCGGTGTCATGGGTGACAACTGTAGCTTCTACCTAGTTCTGGTTAGTATTCTTTCTCAGCATGGCTTTTCTGAGGTCTCAGTTTCTGAGGTTTCAGCCTATGCAGTTATTTGACCACCCTAAATTCAGGGTTGATGGATCATATTTGTTGCTGACTTGAGGAAGCTTTTGGCACCGGTGCAGAGTCCGTCCCTCAGTGGCAGTTCAGTTCTGTGGCCCATCCTTCCTGTGGTCTCTGTCCCACTTGTCAGGTGGGACACTTGGTGTCAGGTTGCTGAGCTACACCTAGCTCATGAACCCTTGAGGGCAGATATGCTACAAATGGTCTGGCAAATGCCCTGAGACATCCATGTAGCACCAGAGAAACACAAGACCAGGGAAATATGAAACTGAAACAGAGGCTCTGAGATTTGACAGAAATGCTGTTCCTGTGCAGAGGTGGGGTTTGGGTCAGAAGGGTGAGCAGTGAAACTGCAGACTCAAGTGTCTATATAGAAAACATTTTCTAAAATTAATAAAAAAGATGAGCATAATAGATGATGATGCTCTATTCATCTTCATATTGAGGGACTTAGAAGTGAGTAAACTCTATTATTCCCTAATATTTCCATATATGTGGAAATGCAGCTAATGTTATTTAAGCTTTCATGGTTCTTTTTCCTTTAATTCTCCACACCCCTCCAATATGTGGTAAAAAGAAATATTGTGTGTTTTCCAATTAACATTTTGCTTAATCACTAAAGATATGTTATAAAATTTCACTACTGTTGGCACCACAGCCTTGGACAGAAAGATCACTGGGTGACAATGCTGAAAACAGGGAAGCAGTGTGAAATGGAATGGGGGGGAAAGGGAGAAAAAGGAACTAGTGATAACACAATCAGTTCAGTGTGACTGTTTGGCTAGGAGGTACAGTCAAATCAACTGTCTATCCTACAGCCAAACAATTTTCCCTTTTTTTGATGCACTGTGTTGCCAAGTGTATCATACTACAGCATGTTGGTTCTCTTCACAAGATGTCTGACATCTGTGGATGCATTTAAGATGCCAGCTTGGTTTTCTGTGAATATGAAAAGCCACAATAAATCCAACACTTCACACCTTTGCTAGATGAATCCTGTATAACTACATGGATTTCCTTCACTATATTTTAAAATACCGTAAGTAAAACTAGAAAAGAAAAAGAGCAGAGCCTCCTTGCACAGATCTAAAATAAACCCCACAACTTTAATTCGAGATAGGTAGATGATTATGAAGACCAATCAGAGGTCATATATTCATTTTGTCATGAGCTGGAATGGGAAATATTGTAATTAAAACTTGTAGAAGAAAGCTTTTTGCAAGTTTTCAAAGTTCAGCAGGCTTGGGATATTATGAAGTGCTCAATAACGAAAAATTCTATGGAGAATTTTAAGTCAAGGAAGAAGAAACATGCCATTTCTTAATTAGTCTGTAGCCTGTTTCCCCACTGGGCAACCCCGCCTCTCAAAGCACTTTAAGTAAAGCAATCTGCAAGCAGCTGCTTCTTCTACAGAAACGTCTTTGCATATTCACTGGATGTGTCTTTGATTTGGCATTTCAAAACCAGTCAGATTCAAAAGACAAGGAGGAAGAAATCACCCATCACCATTAAACTGTAGAGAATATCCAGCAGATATTTTCATTTTATTACAGCCAGCAAACTCAACCAGTAGGCTTGTACTCATCTTCAGTGTTTGATTAAGACCTTCTCCACTTACTGAGAGATGAATATAAGCTCTTACTATTGATTTCAAAGTGGAGCTGTACAAACCTCTTGACCTGGAGAAACATACCTCAGAGAAAATATAGATCCTATCTATTTACCTTCAAAGACAAAGTGAGAGATATGCAAACCATGAAAAAAAAAGTGGCAAAATGGAAACTGAAAAAATCAAGACAGAAAAAAAGATGCATTTAGGGAATAGGAAAGACATAATTCTAGAAAGACAAATGATAAGGAAATGTCTTCAATGTTATTTTTTTGAAGCATCTGTGTTTCCCAACTTTCCAACCACCTAAATAAGTTGCCGTACTTGTATTTTCTGTTTTCTTGTGTGATCTATTCCACCCATCATCCTTTGATCAGAATGGACTGCAAAAGGCAATCAAAACAGATCTGGTTTTGTTAAGGCTTATTAAGGCCAATTCAGATGAAACCTCCACCACTTTTCATAACCAAAGTGAGATCTCTAAATCCTCATGATCTCAGTATCATTTATCTTTCAGCCTTTTATTTCACCATTTCTTTTTTCTCATTGTCTAACTTTTTTTCTCCTTGCTTTTCTTCCTTCATGTTCACACTGCAAATATAAAGTAAAAATGGCAAAAACATGATCTGGAGAAATCATTATTAAAAGGGACTATAAAGGTATTAACTAATTTACTGGCAATGGGACCAACAGAACGCAACCATGGCAGACATTAAGAAACAACAGGAGACCTGAGCCACTGTGATGTCTCTCTGTTACTGATGGCAGTCCAGTCAGGATTTTTCCATCCAATGGCTGTGTCCAGAGGATCATGGAATCATAGAATCAGACAATGGTTTGAGTTGGAACAGACTTCCAAATCCCCACCAGGGGCAGGAACACCTTTCACTAGACCAGATTGCTCAAAGCTCCATCCAAGCTGGCCTTGAACACTTCCAGGAACAGGACAGCCAAAACTTCTCTGGGCAACCTGTTCCAGTGCCTCACCACCCTCACAGTAAAGAATTTCTTCCTGATACCTAATCTAAACATATACTCTTTCAGTTTGAAATCATTAACCTTCGTCCTGCTGCTTTGTCAAAGTCCCTTTCAAGCTTTTCTATAGGTTCCCTTTAGGTACTGGAAGGTGTTAGAAGGTCTCCCAGAGCCTTCTCTTCTCCAGGCTGAACAACCCAAACTCTCTCAGCCTGTCTCCACAGGAAAGGATAAATAAAAACTTTAATATATAAAGAGCTAAGAGCTTAGAGCCTTTTAACTTTTCTCACACCTAAGACCAGGGTCTCCAACTGCTGTAAATTGGCTGCTTTAGTGAACTCCATACAGTGTTCAGGAGGTGCATGGGGTAAGCAATCTGTGGTACATGGACACATGAAACCCTATTCCTTCTACAAGAAACAGGAATGATGAGGTATATTCTTCAATGCCATCTGCTGGCACTTTATTTAATAGTGAATTTTTCACAAATATCTACATTTACCATTCCTATACAAACAAGTGTTTGAAGTTTCATATTGTTTAGCTTTCAATGGCTGGACATAGAGAAACATGAGTCTGGATTGCTCGTGACCACTGCTCCAATTCTCCCTGTTATCTTATAAGCTATCTGAGGGATGTCACGGATGTTTTTCAGTGGCAGGGATGACTGAGCTATTTAAAGGGCCTATTGCATCTCAGACAATCTAACATTTTTCATGTTATTTACAAACCTTTAAGTCTATTAACCATTTCATACACTGACTGTACAGTAATAATATTTCTTTAACTGCTGAGGAAGGTGTCTGAGATACTCAAATTTATAGAGGATTTCCTATATCTGTAGATATATATATAATCTATATCTATGTGTAAAAATAATGAGAGTACTAATAATTACAATTAATGTGCTTTCAGTCACCGTTTCACACATGGCCATTAACTAATGTTTTTCCTTGCTCTTTCCTGAGTCTGTAAGCACAGTGCACCCAGCAAACACTGTGACGTTACAAAGCAGAGATATATTTGCAACAAGACCAGCTGAAAAATCAGAAGACTTATAAGAAGCTTAATGTGCAAAAGAGCTTGATGCTAGGGGTGAAAGTGAGGGCACTGGGACAACTAGTGCTTCTGATCTCTCCCTAGTCTCCTTTTAACATAATGACAAATGGTCCTCAATGATTTCTATATTATGGATTCCCGAATACACTTGAATTATTTTGAAAGCTTAGATTTATGTAAAATTTACACTTTCTCATGATTTCTAGAATAAGGCTGTCTGGTACTGCCATGGAGCACTGCAAATGAGCTTTTGTGGTACTCAGGGTTAGTCTTGAATGGTCCATATCCTTTAAGAAATTTGTCAAGAAGTTATGCAGCTAAGATTGTTTTTATACTTCTTCCATTTGAGAGGAGCAGCAAGGAGATTCCTTAATTTTATTGGCCCTTATTGTATTAACCCTTTTGTGTATTATTTTAATTAATCCAGGACAGACATAATTCAGAAGAACTTCAAAGTAATTTGACTATAAATCAATGCAAATTATTAACCTATTAATATTTTAAATTTTACTGAAACACTTCAAACACAATATATCAAATTCTACATTCACTTACTGTCCTAACAGAGCTAATCCAGGAGGAAGATGTGGCCTCACGTCACAAGGGACACAGCCAGACTGAAATTGCTTAAATAGCACAAGAAGATTGGAATAGTTTGTGACATGTGGCATGTCATTCCCCATTGTCTTGCACCTTTTGTAGTCATTTATATCAATACATTTATACCAATGTCTGCAAATGGCAGCCACATACATGATTGTATTCCCATGAAACCCTATGATACCAGACGCTGTTTTTATAGATATTGCACAAAGAAATGGACTACACTTTATACCCTGTTATTCATCTATGAAAGACTAATCTGAGATTCAGATTTACACAATATTCATATCCTTTTAAATTATATGAAAGCTGGCCCTTTTTAATAATAGTGCCTCTTGCCCATATTAATACAGAAAAAAATTACTTGCATTTTGAAAATTCTATTTTGTCTTTCTCTACAACAGCTTCCTTAATTTTTGAAGATGGATTGACTCTTTAATTTCAGGTCAAAATTCAGTATGAAACTAATGCATAAATCTTTTCAGGAAATAGGCAGGTTGAGAAGCCATAAATGTTCTGTAAGCCAAATTGTAGAGGCAATAATTTAGCTCTGGAAGAAAAAAAAAAAAAGAGTAAATGTGAAGATAAAGTCAAATGCTTTTTTGTCAGCCTACCAATGAGCCCATCCTTACTATGTTTTACAAGCTCAATTCCTCCAACTAAAATACAACCCCCAACAAACCCCCTATATTTTATGAACGTATTGAATATATTTTCTGTGCTCTCACCAGTGAGACCTGCAGAAGCTCAGTTACTGAGTTTCAGAGGAAAGAGCACAGGCACGTGTTGTTTGCAAATACTGAAATTTGTACACACAGATTTGTATCATGGAGAAAACTGTCAGGCTTTTTACGGTGTTCAATGGTACTAGTCAGATTTTTTTCAAGCTGGACCTGACTCAAGCTGTGGTATAGCTATTAATTAAAAAATGAGGACTGAACAACCCTTGATCTGGCTATCTAATAAGCTCAAAACAAAAATCAATCAAAGTTCAAGCTATTGGAAAATTAACTCGTATTTAGTAGCCTCTAATTTAAAACCTTTTTGCAACTATTATCAGGCATGAAGCTTTCAAGAGGGAGTTGGAAAGGATGTATCCTGCCCTAAAGATAATAATAGAAAATGAACCAGAGCCGATGAGTCTCCCAACAGAACCACCAAAGGAAAGTACCAGATGTGGCCACTGATAGAAACAGTGTATGATCTGGCACAGTACTGTATCATCAAAAATTTGGCACAGCTTTGTTTTGTTCTGTCAAACACTCCTTGTGATGGCAAGTGAATTGTTTCACTAGAATTTAGAGCATGTAAAATAAAGAGGGAAGAGAGGAAATACGAAGAGCTCCTCATGAATAAAGTGATAAACTGATCTACTCTACAAACATAGAGACTGAAATCTGCCCTTAGTATAAATCCACAGGATTTAATTCAAAGATGAATTCAGAGTTAACATGGCTACCTAGCCTCAAATTACAATGCACAACAACCTCATTTCCTTTCATGAAGCTACAGAGATTTACATGCACCTATCATTTGCTCCTTCTCTTGATTAGAAACTATTTAACTTTTTTGTGTCATTCCAAACTCATTAAGGCTTTGCAGTTCAGGAGATCAGCTAAAATGTGTGCATTGGTTTTTATGCAAAGATGAAAAAATAAAAAATAGGAATGAAAAAACAGAGAAAGCATCAGGGAAAGTAAAACTAATTTAGTAAAATGTAAAAAGTAGGCAAAGGCATTAGGATAGGAGAAAGAGCATGCCTTCCTTCTGGGTCAGGCTTCACTATCCCAAGAGCCCGAGTCCCTCATAAATGTGTACTTCCTTTTTTAATTTTTCTTTTTTTTTTTTTTTTTTCCTCTACCAGTGCAGTTGTACTGAAAATCTAAAGTTCATGAAATGAACAGCTGGAATTAATGGCAGCTGGAGTCACTAACTTAAATATGCTGCTGTAAAATGCATCTTTCATAAAAAGCTTGTTAATCCTTTGGTTTTGATGCAAATTATCAGTATTTTTATCAGGCTACTAAAGTATTTTAACCTTTCCCATTCTCTCTGTTGACAAATAAAAGAAATATGAAATTACAAGCAGATGAGGGAAAAATGAAGGTTTTTCCCTGAGAAAAACCTCAGAGAATTCCTTGAACTAAATGACAAGGAATACCTGCCCAGAGGGATTATTCTGTTGTAGGACAATGGCACCAGATTCCATAAGGAAAAGCACTTCTGCTCTGCAATAAGGAAAGTGATAGGGACTATTTCCAAAAGTGCCCATGTGGATGAAGTCTTTTCTCATTAACATCAGTCAAAATGTCCAGTAGGATTAAGTTTTTGAGCCTTCTAAAATGGAAACTGTAATACTGGACTTAAAAAAAAAAAATAAAAGAGAAAAGAAAAAGAAATCAACCCTGAGGGAGGACACTTGGAGAACCTCAGTACGAACCCTAAGATTACTAACTGGATTTTCAAAATCTCCATTAATTTGTTCTAACAACACAAAAAGTGACAAAACTTCACACAGGTGGGTTAGAAATAATACCTTAATATTGTGATATTGCAAAAAAAATTACTATCCTAGAATGAACCACTGCATCTCTACAGCATCACAGAATTGCAATAGGAAAATAATTTTCAATGTTTTCAAATTACTGAAGCTATTGTTTGGGTTCATGAATATTAGGAAAAAAAACCCTCCCAAAAGCAGGATTTACTAACCTACATGACAATCCCTTAATAGAAGTGAAGGAATGATTTATTAATTTAGGAAGGATAGGACAAAGTGCTGGAAAATGTCCTGTAGTGAGCAATATTGTATTGCCAGTGAGTTGCACAAGATGACCTTATATGTCTTTTGCATAAGCCTGTGATTTAGCCAGATGCTCATAATTAAAAATATTCATCTGAGGGTGACTGATTACTAAGTAGAGCTGCAAGTCTTTGGGAAAATCTCTCTCAAGAACAGTCCCACTTTTAAAAAGAGAAGTAGAGCCCAGTGAGTGGACCACAACAAAAAGTCAAATTAAAGTCACTGGAGATATTATTAGCCAGGCAAAAAAGGCAAAAAAATTAGAAAAATCAGTTGTTAGAAGATGCATTTTTTCCTTTTCTTGAAAATGCTTCAAGTTTATTTCCAGTGTCCCATTTAAGGGAAGGCTTTGGGATCCCTTCTTGCTCCTGTGTTGTCTGCTTGATGTTACACTTGAAAACTAGTTGGAAATTATTGTCCAGAGCAGATAAAAACTCTTCTTCATGAATTTTAGAGGGGGTTTAGTACAATTAAACAGAACTATATATAAGTTGAAACATAGTGGCTACCTCAGTGCCCATATATATCACAAAGTCCTGTTGCTGATGTATGAATATCTCTCTTACAGATTATATATAGGATCCTTTAGTAATAGTAGTCACTGCTCCTTGTGTCACAGGTACCCAAACTTTTATGTGGTGTGCTACTGCGTTGACACACAGTTTTTAGCAGAAATGTATATGGTTCCTCAAAGCAATACAGCTTGGAGGTGACATGCAATCTTTTCTCAGTGTACTGTTTCACAGCCTGAAATAATTCTTTATACTGTTGTTAAATCTGAAATGCAAAAGTTGGCTTGCTCAAAGCAGATGTTTTCAGTCATTTCACATTGCTGTGAGAAGATAGCAGAGGGTTTGGGTGAAGTCGTGTATTTCAAGCAAAGGCCAGAGGTGCCTTTAAATTGATTTGTCTTTATAATTTTCTATTGTTTAATTACATGGGGCTACTTCCAGAGACTACCTGCAGGTACATTTTCCACACAGCAAACAGTGTATATAGAGAGAAATTGCAACAGACATAGTGTTGTGGTTTGACCCCAGCCAGAAACTCAGCTCCAGGCAACTGCTTGCTCACTCCTCCCCAGTGGGAGGGAGAGAATCAGAAAGGCAAAAGTGAGAAAATTTGTGCATTGAAATAAAGACAGTTTAATAGGGAAAGCAGAAGCTGTACATGCAAGCAAAACAGAACAAGGAATTCATTTGCTGCTTCCCATGGGCAGGCAGGTGTTCAGCCAACCCCAGGAGAGCAGGGCTCCCTCACGCATAACGGTGACTCGGGAAGAAAAATGCCATCACTCTGAGCCTTCCCCCTTCCTCCTTCTCCCCACAGCTTTATATGTTGAGCATGATGCCATATGGTACAGTGTATCTCTTGGGTCAGTTGGGGTTAGCTTTCCTGGCTGTGTCCCCCCCAAATCCTTGTGCACCCCAACCTTTCCACTAGCGGGGTGGGGCGAGAAGAAGAAAAGGCCTTGACTGTTTAATGCTGCTCAGCAGCAAGGAAAATATCCCTGAATTATCAGCACAGTTTCAAGCACAAATCCAAAACAAAGCCCATACTTGCTACTATGAAGAACATTACTCTACCCCAGCCCAAACCAGCACACACAACCATATGACACCACGCTGCAGGGGCATGGCTGGCACCGGGTGTGTGCAGGTGCAGTGTGCTGTCCTGGCACCTCACGGACACAGACAAGGGTGATGGGTGCTTCTGAACCAGCCAAGCCTGCTAACTGGGCCCAACTGAGAGGAAAAGGCTGTGGTTTTCAGAGCATGATTTTCAGCAAGACAAGTGTAGAATTCTTCGAGAGAGATATCACTAGAAATAATTTGATGGAATTGATAAAGGGGACATTTCAGTCTAATATTGTGACTCTCTCATCAGTGTCACCAGGACTGGTGAGACTTGTTCAACTGTGTAATAATCATCCAGGAAAACAGATGAAGTTTTGTCACAAGAAAAATGGAAGCATGATTTGACACATCATTCAGATGTATACTTTCTGAAAGTGTTCTGTACCAGTAGGTGGATAGGACAAACCAGATCTTTTCTAGGTCTGGGACCAGCTTCTTATCAATATCTCTTCTCTGAAATTAGGAGAGCAATCCTAACTTACATCTGACAACTTGACATTGAATTTCTGTGAGGCTTAATGTCTACCTGCAAAGCACCTCCACTGAAGTCTCATAGTGATTTTTACTCTGCAATAGTGTGACATGAAAATTTCCAAACTGGTAATGGAAAACTCAAACACACTGTCGTAATAATAGATTATTTCTTACTAAAATATCTCTATGACAGTGCAAGAGACCTGATACCTGTGACAACTCCATGTCAGTAGCAGAAGGCAGAATACAGTCTAGTCCTTTATGGAGAAGGGATGTATAAAATAATGTTGAAACATTGCTTTTCTTAAGTGCAAAGCATATTAAAAAAAAAAAAAAAAAGTTGTTTCTCATTTCAAAGTATTTTACCTGTGAGCTGAACTATTTTCTCTTTAAGAGAATAGACAGCTCTATGCAAGAGGAGTTGATATTAGGATACTCATTACAGGGCAATTACAGTCTACAGCAAAGGCAGTTCTGGAACTTCCATAAAGATCTTCTGCCACTTTTCCACTGGTCATAGATCACATTTTCCAGGCTCAGACATCAGAAACCTGATAAGTGAGTAATCCTTAAAGAGTTTGCCTTCATCTTTTGCAACCTGCAGGGAAAGGGCTTCTCTGAGATCCGAAAGCTCACTGATGGTAAATGGTTCAGGTGAGACCATTTTCTCCAGCAGTTTTATCCTCACTGAAGTTAAACCCACTGAACTGAGTACTCAGTTGCTGTTTGAAGAGGAAGGGAAGAAAGAATAAAGAATAAACTCCAATCTTTTTCCAGCTCAACCAAATGCCTTTTCTGTAGACCTTGGAAACTGATTGCAATTTCAGTCAAAAGGGCTTATCTGGTGGGGGCTACCTTTTGCTCAGAAAGCACCCTGGCCAAGGAATTGAATATAAAATGCACCCCAGGAGGATAAAATCCAAGTGGGAGGGTCACTTCTCTCTGTCAGTTGGTTTGCTCCAGCATGGGAGAGAGTAATATCTTATCAGCAAGGGCAGGATCCACCATCTTAAACTCTTGCTTCATCTGGACTGCGAGAAGTGAGAAATGAGGCTGGAACACTCACCATTTCCCTGCTTAGGCACATGCTTAACAGCTCAGCCAAGTGTTTCACCCATGGAATTTCATCAAAGCCTCCACATTCCCCACAACTCCAAACACCTGCACACAAGCACCCAGAGAGTTTAGGAAATAACAGCAGTGTGCTGACGAACGTTCATTGTGAAGGGTACTGTCAGAGCAGCAAAGGCCTGCCCAAATCCACACAAATTTTTTTTCGTTAGTGAGATCTATGATGTTTATTTATAGGAGGCAAAATTGACACTTAAGAAAGCCAAAGTAAAAAGAGGAGGTCATGATTAAACAATGGGATATGGTGGAAGGAGAATGGGATCACCTTCTAGTTGGGGATAACAATATATTTATGTATTTGGTTGAATTGTTTTTGCATCGCTACGTTTTCACTTAACTATGGAAGAAAGGAGATAGGCGACTGTCAGTCTTTGCATTATACTTTTCTAACAGCAGGACTTGTGGAATAAGATATGTTTATTTTACTTGCCACTCATTTATCACCTCAACTAGAAATATTCCTAAATATAGTCCTTGTATTGTAGCAGTTGATTAAAGATTTTCCTCAGAAGATCTGCATGAATCTTGACTTTCCCCCAGCACCGAGCTCTGTAGAGCAGCTATCAGTCAGGAGCTGTGCATGGCACACCTGCATGGAAGGGAGGAACACCTTAATCAGAGCCACGGGAGGCCTTTTCATCCTGCTGAATATCGGGGAGTCAGGATGGGGGGCTGGGACACTTGTCATGACTGAAGGATCAAATGCAAGAATTTCAAATGCTTCTTTTCCAAGAGCCCTTCAGACAGATCTTAAAGGACAGCTTGGGATAGAATTAAACAGCTCTTCCATAAATTCAGCCAAAATAGGAAGAAAAAAAGGCAAGGCTGGTTCTTTCAGGATACAGGACACTCCTCTGGCTAGACAGTGGGTCTGAGACTGTGTGGTTATTCCTTTTCAATGTATGTCCTGACAGGTATTAAAATGTATGCCCTCTAACAGCTAGGGAAGACAGTCTCTTGATTTTTGTTTCATTGTAAACAAACCAAATAACATTTTTTGTCATGCATTAACTCTCTAATATTTTCTTAATTTAGTCTCTTCTCCTTTCAATTATGAAAGCCTTTGAGATTTGAGTTGTTAGTCAGGCATGGGGGTGCTTCGTTTAAGGGCTTTTTGCAATGGTTTAATTAGCAATCAGAGGCTTAGCTGCTTTTCTCAGAGACACTGTCAGAAGAAAAAGTGATCCTTTGATATTAAGTTTGGAGAAACAGATTTCTACCGATGTTTGATGAACTGAGATAGTTCTGATTTTTTATTCTTTATTCTCAACACCACCATCATAAATATCTCAATTTTCTAGTTGTCCTACAGACAGGTATTCCTTCTCCCTAACCTTGGACAACCAGAACTTGAAATTTTCCTCACTTAAACAACAAAATTCACACATTCTTGAGGTCAGAGATCATGTAATTTGATCATGTAATACAATGCTGTAGGAGACATTCACAGTCCAGTCTGTATATAAAAAATATGTTGCAAACTTACATTGCAATAACCAGAGACATATTTTATAGCCTCATCACACCAGAACGTGCAGTTGGCTGCTTAGATGCTTATGATCAACTGCACATGCCAATTAACTGCACATGCATTTTTTCTGCCTAGATTTCCAAACAGATTTTGAAAGACTTATGTACCTGATACACTTTAAAGCACCTTTTTCTTGGTTGTAGAAAACAATTTTCATTATGTAAAAATCTTTATATTTCGAATCCTTAATTTTAACACATAAAGCCCTTTCCCTGTGGGAGGATAGGCATCAAAGCTCACAGTATATCCACAGACTGGATGAAGTTGATTTGTTTCAATGCATATAGTGCTATTGTGGAAGAGATGGCAGTATAGCTATCAGCTCAATACCGTAGTTTTTAATAGAGGCTACATGTATATTTTGAATTTTAAACAAGGCTGTGTACACTATCAAAATGTAAGTCATCAAGCTAGTTAATGAATGCTTAGAGATAGCTGAAAAATAAATGCTAACTTACTTCCGCAGTAATGTTGGCATTCAGAATAATTTTCTTTAGTGGGCTTTTTAGTGCAAAGGACTAAGAATTAAGAAATATTTTTTAAAAATTCCAGAAACCTCTTAATGAGAAGTTTTGAATTACCTCATTTTTAGTTTCTGTAATTTTGTCAGAAATATAATTGACTTTTTCTTAAGAAAACTTTCTTTTAGGGAATCCTTATTTGCTGCTGGGAAAAATGCTTAAAATATTTTAAACTGGGATACTTCTGATTATTTAAAGTTTAGATGTGCTACAAATGCTAAGAAATATCATATATGGAGCAGATAAAAATGTATAATCCACATTATATGGCTTTAAGGCCTTTTTTCTCTGTACTACTAAAGCTGTTAAAAACTGCTTTATTTCACTGAAAGTGAAGCCTCTGGGATAGCATAGTATTCTGTGCCTAAGTGGCCCAGAGGGAATTGTCACTAGGATTTCAGATGGAGGTAAGATAGCTTAAGGCCATTACAGGTCACTTTTCTAGACAGGCCAGGATGCTTTCAGTGTCACAAGCACCATGTGGTACCAGGTACTGAACTAACCCTTCCCTTGGCTGTTTTGGGCAGGTGACTGAAGAAGGGATGAGGGGATAATGAGGTGCTGCACTGGAGCTCTTCCTTACACCTTGTAACCAGGGAAGAGACACTAGCTGGTATGTCAGTTATTTTCCTAAGGACAGCTTGCTGAAGAGGCAGGTACAAGATGGGCAGATATGTGGCTGCAGGACATTAGTATGATCTCACCAAAATCTGAATTACTCTGCATGATAGAAGCTAAGCATCTGCGGTCTTTTGGTCTGGTCAGCTTAAGGAAGCTAGATTGATGGATTTAAAGCACATTATCAGAGCAAGAGTAGGAGACAGTGGTAGTGATTAAAACCACAATGGCCCATATTGTGCCTTTTATATTTTAAATAGGGTGAGCTAGGTCATAAAATTTAAGAACACTTGGTCTATAAAACAGTAAAAGGTTTTAAGGCAACACCACAGAATTCCACAGGAGAGACCCTGTCATACCTAGGAGAAATACAAGTAACCTAAAAGGCATGATTATATACATTACTGCAATTGAGTCTTTGGGCTCCCTGCTAGGACTGCTTGAAAGAGTGGCAGTGATGGTCAGTTGCTGATTTATATACTAGAAGCATGCTGTCAGGGACAAAAAAAAGGTGTATTCTGTCCATTGTGTAAGGTCTCAGCACTACATTAAAGTATTTTTTAACACAAACGATGCTGACAGGATTGCGGAAGAGGTTAATATGAAGAGTTCCTCTAATGGAGGTAAAGTAAATATCTGGGAATCTGATCTAGATTATGGATGGCTACTGTGTGTGCATGTGTGAATGTGCATGTGTGTGACTAAAATGACCAGTTTCCCCTGCAGAATGCACCACTGAGGATAGAATCATACAGGGAATGGCTTATGGTCTGTGTGTCTGATGGTAAAAATCAATGACTTGCCTTATTGAAAGGTGCCCTCAGGGGCAAAAAGCAGTGAATAGCTTATTAGTTTGTGTGTGCATGCTGGCAGATGATAAAGCAGCATTCAAATCAGTCATAGACCATAATAAAATACCCATCCCCATCTTAAAGCCAGTGTGTACTTCTGTCTCAGGGGAGTATGCCTCCATTAACCCAAACTGTGCAATAACTCATCTTTAACCACAGAACAAATACGCAGTAGAAGAGGAACCAATAATGATTTGTTATGGTTAGTGACGCAAAAAGTTTAGCGGATAAATTACTGATGTGTAGGGCAAAATTCTTTTTGGTGTGATATTCCAAAATTATATTTTATTGCTATTTGGAATGGTGTGGATAGAGCTCCACTAAGTAACTGGCCTGATACCAGAAATATTTTACTCATTTCCAAAATAAAATAGGAAAACATAGAGTGATGTAACAAAGAAAAGATGCAAGAGGCAGAATGTTCTGATCTTTTTATCCAGTCAGTGAACTCTGTTTCGGAGTATATTCAAATCATCCATTCAGATACATAAAACCCACATACAACTGTGTTGTCACTGAAGTATTTATTGACCTTAAGCTGTTGTCATGCTAGGCATTATGTGCATTTGTTGGCATACATCTGATTAATGTCAATAATGCCTTCGGCAAACATAAGAGTTATTTAATGTGAAGCTTTCCTTTAAGAACACTAGGGTAGATCTGGCCTAAGAAGTAGAGGTGACGAATTCCCTTGGTTGTAAAGTGAAAATACCAACTTCAGTAAGTATTTTCATATTTTAATTATTTCCTAAGAGATGCTGATGACATCTGGGCTTGCATCCATGGATAACGAAAGCTAGTACAAAGTGTGCCTTTTTTAAGGACTTGACACTTCAAATATGCAGTATTTTGCCTTGAAATATGTCATAGTGATGTCCACGTGGGGCAGAATAATTCCTTTAGCTGGAGTAACTTGTGTGTAGCATTTATTAAATAGATGGATGGATGTGTACACTCACACACAGATCTGCTAACATTATGTTAGTTGTGGCACCCCCCAAAGGACATGCCTCTGGAAACCACAGGCAGAAATCCTGTCATCATATCTTCATGTAGAAAGGTGCTAATGATTTCCACAATGGAGCTTCTAATAAAATGTGATAGAGAAAGAGTTAAGCATAAAGTACAGCAGTTGCATCCAGAAAGTCAGTAGGACTCTCTCACCACTTAAACATGTGTTCTTGTCTTAGAAATTTCTGAACTTCCCACAGCAGTGGTTGCTGAAGGAAGAGCAACAGGGGTATCTTTGCAACCCTGCTTGTCCCAGAGGAGCTTGGCAGCAGGGAGTTTCCCATGTGTAAAGTCAGGGGAAGCAAGAGGGTAAGTCTGACTAAGCAGGTGGATTCGACTGAGATTTCTGCTCTGGAAAGAAGTGGTGGAAGTATTGGTGGGTAGGATAGAGGTACTCATGTTGAGAAATCTATAGCTAGAACTTGTCCTCTCTTCTTAAGGAAGCAGTCTTTATCAGGTACAAAATGTATGCCTCTTATATTTAGAATAATTCTTCACGCCTCATTACAGTGTAAAAGACTATTCCTTTTCTACTCTTGCAGATGTGCAGGGCTTTACTGACTCTACAGAGAAAATCAAAAGCAAGACAAGAAACAGAAACAAAAATCCCCATCAAAATCACAATTGAAAAACTTGTGAAAAATAAATGGTGATCTCTCCCTATTAGCTACTCACAAATTTGAATTTAAGAGAAGACAACTCATCATGAAGTAACCTGAAAAACTTTTGCATAATAAAGCAGCAGCTGTGAAAGAAAAGCAATACATCAGTTGGAAGTCAGTGGCTGAAAATTTTTGTTCTGTTCCGTAGAATAGCGATTGTACAACCTAATATAAATTTTATCTTTTGATTTGTTCCACAGATACACATGTACCAGGCTGCAAAAACACTGCTAAAGAAATAGAGCACTTCTGCTTTTCTCTCACTTTGTCTTCTTCAAGAAGAAGCTACATATGATATTAAGGTGTAAACATTTTCAGTTATTCATTACTTCATTCCACCATATAGCGCACTATTTTGAGGGTGGTCTACATGTGTGAACTTGGACAAGCCAGTCCTTGACATTTTCCTACCAACTACGTAGGGGTAAAAACATTTACAGCAGTAGCGTGTTGTGAGAACTGACTGTGAAGAAAGATTGTGAGATGACAATATCTTTGGTAATATGGAGCACATATGTATCTAAGGCAGATTAGTAATGGCAGGCTTTATGTGATATACTACATAAAACATGTTTGAAATTTGTCAACATTGGACTGCTCCATTATGGATCAATCTTTTCCTTATCACTGCATTTTGAGCTTTCAACACAATCATGAAAGGATTTCAAATAACACTAAGAGAATACACATGTCAACAGAAATGAAGGAATGGGAATTGCACTTGGAAAAGGAAGTGGTCTTTCTGTAAAGAAGACTGCCTTTTATCTCCTCACAGCCCATATGCTGAGGAGAGCAGGCTATTCCCCAGCTAAAAGTGCAGCAGGGAGAAGCAGATAGAAAAGCAGAAATGAATCCATTATTGCTGCTATTTCCTTTTAGAAAGGAAACCCAACCTTCCTAATACAGGATTCCTCTAGTTCTTCAGTAAATACAGAGGGATTTTGCATTTGTTGTGTCACACATAGAGAGACAGAGAATCAAAATGACTGTGTTGCCAGCGTGGACAATTTCCAAGAAGGCTTCTCTCAAACAGGAGTAACTTGCCACCAAGGTTGGTCACTTACACTTGATTATAATTCTTCCTCCACAAAAAGTTCACACCAGTAACCACATCTGCTTGGAGCCTCAGTCTCTCCTAACTCTGGCAGTCTCATCTGAGGACTGATCCAAAGTCGATGTCTACATTTATGTTAGCATTTCGGATGAGCTAAGGCTAGTCCTTCTAGAACAAATCTTCCAGTTTTGCCTATTTACTTTGCTTTGGTTTGCTCTTGGAGAGCACTGGATTCCTTTTAAATGAAACTAAATAAATGGGAAATGCATTCCAGGAGCATACATCTATGCATGCCAGTTCATGATAGGGGATTAGGAAGCCAGTCTATGAAACTAGACTAGAACTAACCCAAACCTCTCCTTTCCCAAACATACACTGTAGGTACCGGGTCCTTAGTGGCCACTGTTTCAAGCTGCAGATAAGCATCTGTTATGCTGCCCCCCTTGTGAATAAAGATGTAGCCAAAGAGATTCCCCTCTGGACAGCTGACCTAGGCACAGTCTGACAAAATTGAAGAGAACCCTACACAAAAGGGGAAAATTGGGTAGCATTTTGAGTCACAACACAAGTTACCAGCTAAAATGGGAAAAAATATTTTGTTTTTCTCTAATTGGGCCTTTCTTCACAGAAAAGAAAATAAATGCAAAAATTACTGACTTACTGTGGACAGTACCGTTTGTTTTTTTTTCTAGAAACCTTATAATAAGACTACCCTCATTCCCTAAGGAGGTAAATTTGATATTTTTCCAGTGTAAATCCAGACCCCTTCTGGATATTAATCCACTTCACAAAGTCATTACGAATAATTTAGCATAAAGCAGCCTTTTTTCCTCACAAGACAAAGCGCTGAGACTGAAGCATTTTTAGAGCAGTGTGAAAAACATACTGTAAATGCCTTGGCTCCATTTGGATGGAGTATAAATAAGGAATTTTGGCTGCAAATCCTGTCAGTCTCATAGTCTTATTTAGGACAAATATTCAGGAAAAACAATGATAATATCATTTGGCTTTTTTTTCCCCTTTTTTTTTTCCCCATAGTGCTAAGTCAATGCATAATTACTGGAAAGCATTTCTGACTGAATTTTAGATGAGCATTATGACAAAATATAATATTGGAAACAATCTTTATCAAACATTCATGTGTAGTGTGAGAGATAAAAACAGGAATCCATAATTCATACAGCAGAGTGTATTACCAAGTGTGAATAAGAGGCTGAATTTAAATGAGGGGGTCTGAACAATATTTTCTGTGAGGCATCTGCTTTAATCATTTACATTATTCACTAGGTTTTCCAGAACTGTAAATCTTAAATATATATTTGTGTTAGTAAGAATATGTATGTAAATACACACATATATGCACCCATACACAAAGCATTATACACATCCACACATTAGCACATATTCACACAGATACAGAAATGTGTTTGTATACAGAGACACAACAGCTTAGGGCCTGATTCTGAAATCATTCTACATGAATGGGAAGACTCCTATTGACAGTGATGGATTTGGGGATCAAGACCTTGGTTTTTCACCTCTTACCCTGACTTTGCAGCAATAGGAATCACGTTACGGTAAAAGGAAAGACAAGTCTTTATTTATGCTAAAAAAAATTGAAACATTTACTTAGTTGACATGCATTATAGGAAAGAGAAAAACTGCCCCTACACCGAGATGAAATCCTTAAGACCTTTCTGTCACGTGTTGTATCCGACTGACATTCTCACCAAGTTTTCAAGACTGGCTCCCTGTGCTTCAGGGTGCAATGACAAGAAAGACTTTGAGCCAGCAGCTGTGCAGGGTTTGGTTGCAGCCTGAATGGGGCCCCATTCAGATCGGACGCTTCCCTTACCCCACCAACCTGCCTTAACTCAGATGGAAGGAATTTTAATCCTCCTCCCTGTGGTTGTCCCTGCCTTGTTTGACTCTGGCAATGCCCTTAGATGTTAACTCTTGCCAATGTAGCAGAACGAGTCACCAATTGATTGCTGGGTGTTTCACTAGCTCTAGAGAGGTTTTTGGTCCTTCATGATTAAGCAGGTGCTCTTCTCATTGTGCTTTCAGATCTCCAAATTTCTTTTTTTGTTTGTTTATTTGTTTGGGGTTTTTATAACATAATAATCCCTAGATTTCACATAAACTTATCTATTTGCTAATAATACTTAACACTTTCATACAGGTAAAATTTATGCATATAGCAGCAACTGGATTATTTTTTAATTGTATGAAGGCAAGTGAGGCTGATAATGATTTTGAGAGCTTGCTGTTCCCCACCCCTATTTCGGAAGGACATCAAGATAACCTTTCTTTTCCTGGTTGTGGTTACTGTGTACAGTTGAGCCCTCTTACTGAGAATCCCTTTTCAGTGACTTCCTTAGGACTGTAGTATCAAAGGAAGATTCACGATTGCAAATAACAAAAGACAAAGGGCAGCAGAAACCCAGGCTCAGAGTCTGATGCTCACATATTGATTCTGACATTATATTCCACATACGGAGCATCCGCTGTGCCAGCTTCTGTGTAACTATGTCATCTGCATAACTAATCCTTTTATTTCCATGTCCCAGTTTAGTGCCTGGTAAAGCAATGTCACAAAGCAGTGGCTGTCATTTGTTTCAGAAGGGCAGAGGACTAGAAATAGCTGAGTTCTACTGCAGGGACAAGATCCACCTCTTCTGATGGGGCTCAGGGATTGCCTGTTTAAAGAAATCTGTCTCTGCTCCTTCCACTACTGTTCATTTGTTAAAAACAACACAAACAACACTTTTTTTTTTTTTTTTTTGAGGGGGGTTAGTGTATGTTTCAGTAGAACTCTATGTGTTGCTTTTTTATGCTTTCCACTTCTCACTCCCTTTCTGTTTCATAATATTGTGTTTCTTGATTCTAGAAGATCTGTTTGCCAGGTCAGAACAGCTTGTATTGCTGCACAGCAGGTTGTCTTACTCTGGCATCTATGTGTGTATTTCAATAATTGTTACTTTCTTGGAGAGTAACAGTGAACAAATGATAGAAGAAAAATACTCAAACAGTGCAAATCTTTTTCAATACAGCATTCACTGAGCTATATAGGGCATATAAAAAAAAAAATCACAGTTTTTAATTATGTACAGCAGACAAGTCGATGAGGAATCATGCATGAAATCCATGCACTCTGAAGACCAATGAAAAGAAATTTCACCTCTTTTTATGAAGCTGAGACCAAGTGATTAAAATGATTTTGCCCTATCATTTTAATTCTCTCTCCTCTAAGCATTCTTTAATGGTGCCCTCTTCCATGCTTAAGCGAAATGATGAATTAATCCAGTTTCTCCCCTGTGGGGCAGAAGAAAAGCAAGATTCAACACATCCCATTCTGCCTATATTTCATTCGCAAGGCACATTACATTTACCCATTTTTTCCCTCCTCGATTGTTTTATATCGTTATCCTGAGGAATAGGCACAGATCATAGAATTAGCGACTGTGAGACATTCTGATAAGACAAGAAATCAGATGCAGTGCAAAGTAATTTGGAACAAAGCACTGCTGAGAGGATGGGGATGAGGGACAGGCACATATTTGCTAGAAGAGAAAAAGTGGCTGGCCTGTCCAGGTTGTATGTTCTTGAAGGAGTTACGTAGCCCTGACAGACTTGTGACCTTTAGCTAGTCACTTGGGAGTACTGACACTGCCCTTCTCCTAAGCTGGGAACCCAGGCTCTGGCTGTGCTCCAGCTGCTCCCGTGGAACACTTGTGATGGTGACCTCCAGGCCAAATGCCCATACCATACCTAGTCTCTGGAATGCTCTTCAGGAGTATTGTATGCTTCCTAGCTGGAGATCCAGGAAATGTAACTCAAGGCCTTTAAACAATTCTCCAGGTTTTGGATGAACCATATCCCACAGTGTTCCTGGTGGGGGTTGCCTAAATGCACCAGTCTGTGTCTCACAGGGTACTATGACATAACCCTCACCACTAGGCCTTCCCAAAATACCCTGCCACTCTAAAGCACACAGTGTCTTCTCGATGGCTCTATGGCACAGGCAGAACATGCATCCTTTTCACACACCTGATCAACATATCTAGATCCACTGTCAGCTTCTTGTCCAAGGGATGGGGATGGGAGCCAGTTTTGAAGTGAAAGGTAAGTACTTCTCTTCAACAAGGTGTATTATTCCCGAGAACAAAAATTTGGAAAGTTTTTCTGAAACAGCACTTTCATTCACAGACTAACTTGATTTAGAATGTTGGGTGAAAATCAGTTTTGTATTAGAGTTATAAACAGAGAAAAATTGAAAATAAGACTGTGAATAGTCACTCCTACTTAAATTTGGATATAGGATTGAGCAATCACTCTAGATACTTATCAGGGAAGTTGCTGAGATACATGATTCCAAAAGAGGAGGACAGGTATCCTGTGTTTTGACTCTAATATTTCCAGGGAAGAGAATACTGAAACATCTGGTTTACTGATGTGGTTATGTGCCTTCTCCAGCCAAAGAAAGTTTAGGATAGCCTGGCCCATGCCCAGTTTATGCAGTCTCTGTGGTACCTCTATCATCCCAGGGCTGACCATAGACCTCTGTCCATTAAGAATTGCTATTTAGTGCTATGTATTTGGCCAATATCAGTCAATTTGTGCTCCATTTAATGACCATGACTCCTTTGGGTAGAAATAGGTCGTGTTCTATAGAAAGCATGCCAACTCC
The DNA here is from genome assembly GCF_036250125.1 of Pseudopipra pipra. Lineage (NCBI taxonomy): Eukaryota > Metazoa > Chordata > Aves > Passeriformes > Pipridae > Pseudopipra > Pseudopipra pipra. The sequence goes on from NC_087556.1 coordinate 12,894,046, forward strand.
TTCTTGAGTGACAGCTGTAACTTGGAAGTCTTGATTAAGACTCTTTTAGCATATCTTCTCTGAATAATATTTTCCTAGTGGAAAACCCCTTCCACCTTCTTGGAAAAAGCTTAGTAACAAATAAGAAGTAATGCAGGATCCCAGTGAAATTTCTGGATTATTCTGCTTTCAGAAAGGGAAAGATTAGAAATGGGATTTGGCATTGAACCAAATCTTTGTTACAGGAATGTGGGTAGGGCAAGAGACCTCTGTGTTTGGGTCCAAACTGCACGATCATCCATTATCCAGATTTTTGGCACGGGGCAAAATATTTCCACTTAATGCAGCTTTTGTCATGGTAATTGATTACTATATTGTCACATCTTTTCAGTTAATCACATCTTTTCAGAAACTGCCAAGGTCTGGGTTGACTGCAGCAGGGTCATGGAAGTTATCATGCAGGGAGAGAATAGACTGTGACAGTAGCACAGGGCACCCACATGTTCCTGAAAAATATCTGTTTGAGTGCCCTTTTTGGGATGCTAAAACAGTGTAGAAAAAAGAAGGGTAGAAATGGGCAGGGACTTTTATACGTCACAAAGCATGTACTAGGCAGATCAGTGAAATAAAGGTGAATACCAGAAGGGCCTTGCTGAGGGAGCTTAAAGATCTTAGCCTCTGAAAGGTTTCCTGGTTTGTTTACCCATGTGATATGTAGATGGAATTCACTTTGGGTAAGTAGCTGTCTTAAAAATTTGAAGGGTGAATCTGCAAGAGTGCTGCAGCTCAGGGAACAATCACTGGTAGAGAGCCCCAGTCAGTGTCAGCAAAACCATTAGGACTAAATGATTACCCAAAAACTTGAGATAGCCAGTGGACCTCTTTCATTGACCTGCCACTTTTACCTTGGAGATGAGAGGTTGTTTGATGGCAGTAAGGAAATCCTCCTTTTGTGCTGCAAGACTCAGCTAGGCAACATGGGAAGAAAGTGAACAATGCCTCCATATGTCGACCAACAAAACAAAGAAGACACCCTTAAATATATTTCCTAGCCTTAACAGTAGCACCTTAAAAGGAAGCAATTTTAATGTTTAGAGCAATTGAAAAATGACCCAGCACAACTAAATCTATAACAGTAAAGATTAATGAAGTGCTACCTTTTTTGTATGGCCAACTTCTCCTTAAGGAAGATAATTTAAGCCTATATATACATTCATGAAAGAATGGATTTTGATGAAATATTCTGCTTCAACTTGAACAGAAGCAGTGTTAAAAGGTAGTTTTCTAATAAAGATTCCATCCACATAAATAATGGCTTACTGCAGCCTAATAAACCTACCCCTCCTACATAATTATGTAGGAAGTGTAATGCTGTGTTGCCTGCCCTGGTCCAACATTCTCCTCCCCATCACACACACACACAGATTCCATTTGTAATTAACAGGAAAATTCTCTGTATTAGTTTTCTTTGCACTTTACAGAATAACAGAGAGATTAATTAAGAGGTCTGTATTTCTATTTCAAGGTTCAAGTACTTTCATTGAGCACATTGTGCTTTCAAAATCTGTAGTGTCAGCAGAATTCCTTACTTCAAAACACAGACATTTCTCTTCCTTAAGTTTTACTTTTATATATGCAATTACTAAATGATTGTGAGTAGTTAGGAGGCCCAGACCACATTGTGACCCATTATAAATCAAAGGCCAGAGTCTGCTGTGCTATGGATGTTTGCGAGTGAGGCTGCATAAACATTATAAGAGCAGGTGATGCTGACTAAAGAAGCCCTTAGATTTTAGCTGTCACCCTCTGAGCTGCCCTGGAAAATCTGAGCTTGGCAAAATCAACTATATCTTCACTGAAACCAGTGGAACATCCCTACACCAGCTCTGTGTTCCCATAGACAGTACAGCCTTCAGGGGCACTACTACAATTCAGTCATGTGCTGTATCAGAGACATAACCCCCTCTGTAGCCCTTGATGTTAATCATCTTCACATCCTGCACTTTTAGACACAGACTTGGACAAGGTAATGAAGCCTCCTGCTCTAACATAAAACCTGACACCTTTGCATTTATATTTTTTAAATTTAAAATAATTGTTCTAGGTAATATTGAGGGTCATCTGCACATCTAAAATATTATCAGATTTTGCTCTAATGACTCAAATAAATTATTTCATTAATTTTAGAAACTGCTTGAAAACACTCGTATACACACAGTTAAAACTTGCTTGGTGCACATACACACACATACACACACACACACACACACACAGAGAAATCTTTGAGTTTTGCTGACTAAGTTTACATCCTTCCTTAAAGACAAAGAGAGATTTAAGTGACCACCCTGAAGAGGAGCCTTGGTGTCTGCAAATGAATATACAAAAACCAGGAAACAGCAAAATTATACTCTCTTCCACTTGTGCCCAGAAAAATATTTCTCTGCTGCTGTGCCATAACTCTAGCTCTGTGAACTGGGAAATGATCCCTCTGGAATGAGAGAAATGTTATCTCGTGACAGAACTGGATGGAGACCATGGGCCTGACTTCTCCTTGTTTAGTTCCTAAGCAGCTGAGTATTTTCACTAACTTCCATGGAGATCTGTAGGCATCAAGTACACTCACTCACTAATATAAGCACTGGCTATCTGGCGTTAAGAGGCAATACTTTTCTATGGACTCCTGTAACCAAGAATTTAAACTTAAGGTCAGAGTTAAAACAAAGAAAGGAAGGGAACAATTTTCCAACAAGGCAGGGTGAAGGAGTTGCACTCTGAAACTGAAGCAATTCTTTCATGAAGACTTTATTGCTGACACCATCAACACACGGAGTTCTCGTGACTGAGAAAAACACTATCATTAAAACAAGAGGAGTGCCAGAGGCAATGGATCATTCTAGGATGTGCTTGCAAGGGCACTGTTTTTGTCCATCAAGGTTATCTAAGGCTTACTTTATATGACCTTGTATAATGTTTAATATACAGTTATTACGAAGAAAAGACTAAGGAGCATATAACAATTGAGAGACCTAGACCCAACCATTTACTTTCTAATGTGTCACCAAAAAGTTACTGGGAAATAAGGTATGTTTGTATTTTTAAAATACATTGCAGTGAAGTATAATAAAGTCAGTATATACTGTGAAGAGAGTTGTAGCTAATATGCAGCATATCAAAACATCTGGGACCGGACTCTGAGATGAGTACAATACCTACCCACCTTTGTTTCATGGCCATATATGGCATTGCTTAAAAACTAAGAAAAGGAATGTGGTTGACATGTATTAGCAAATATGTTCTAAAAATGTTTTAAAGGCCTAAGGCAGCTGAGTGTATGATAAAATATTCACTGACTCCTCCACATTAGGTAGTGTGAATATATTGGAATACACTGATTAACATATCATAATACCACAGCTTTAGACAAAGCCTGGATGGTAAAGACAACCCAACAGCCTAGCTCTTATTCAGAAAATGCAGCAAATGTTATTTCCCAATAGTTTGGGAAGCAGCTAAAAAAATTTTGGGCATTTTTAAAAAAAAATTGAAAAGACAAGCACTAAATAAAAGCAAATTTCTGAGTCACAGAAATGAGGCATTACAGAAGAAAATTCTTGCTTCTGTGACAGAAGCAGTCACAATCCTGACAGGTTCCCTCCTTGCTCAGCCCCTGTGCTGCACTACCATTGTTGGTCTCCAGCAGGCTTGAGCATTCATAGGTGATACACTTCAGTCAGAGAATCCAACCCAGAGAGGAGAATAGCAAAACGAGGTAACAAAGACAGAAATATCAAAATAGATTTAATGGAAGGATGGATAGATTTTTGTGTGAAATAAGACTTTTTTTTCTCCTGGAACATTTACTTAAATATTTTGCAATGCAAAATAATGTTTGAAAAAAAATCATTTTTTTCTGATATGCATTGGAAAAGTGTGGTTATTGTGCCAAGAAGTATTCTGCTTGAAGTTTACTTGCACTGCCTGAGAGAGATCCCAATGAGATAATGTTCTGCAGGCCTTTTTCCAATTTCCAGTTTTCTTCTCAAAAATCAGGGAGCCACTTGGCAGTGCTTGCCCTCATTATTGAGAGAGGGAGTGGAAAAGCATTGCTATAAAAACTTTCTTTTTAAATTAGTAATAAACATTCCCATTGTTCATGTCGATATAGTTTAGATAAATGTATTCAAATAAGATTGTATGCCTACATCAAAGAACTGTTATAACATATATAATTGACGGACAATTATTCATGATAATTTAATTAGCTCTTTGTTTCCCCTTGATTCACCATTGAACTGTGAGACATTTTGTCACGAATCTGTAGAGAATGAAAAAAGTCAGAGATGTAGTGAAGCATGTATTTTGGAAAGTAATGAAAATTTTACACTTTCTAAGTAGTCTTTAACAGCCTGTCATCCAAGGGAAAATCCCCACGGGTCTTCTAATCCCAAACAATATTTTTGGAAAATCCTGTCATCTCTTCTCACTACAGCCTTCTGTAATTGAGACTGAGAACCGGATTCAGTTAATCTTCGGGTCCACCTAAGTGTTTATCACCCTTCAAGCCTGCCTCTCAAGGTGCCTATGTAAAGCTCACTCTTCTTTGAAGAGTAGACTGTTAAATCATGCTGTGCTGAAGACTTTTTTATGCAAACAAAGTCTGTCTTTAAAAGGGAAAATAAAACAGAAACCAGAACTATTTATTCCAAGAAAGGGAAACTCCAGCTGCCTTTAATCAGTACATGGACAACAAAGAGGCAGTGTAGGTTTTCAGACATACTTTTGCACAGATGTGTAAACCAGAGATTGGGGGTGTGTAAGGCACAGGTACACACCTACCCCTGTGCATAAATTTATTCTCATGCACTTCATAAACGACACACACATGTAGAATTCTCTTTCCTCACCACTTTATGTTCACAGGTTTGCATGGCCCTTAGAATTTTTTTTTTGTTTAAGCCAGAATTATTCTGGGATTTCTCATTAAAAAAAATCATTGTTTCCTGTTATTTTTTAGGATGACTGAGAGAAAAAATTATCTTTTAAAAAGCCGTTGACAGTGACAATAGTTATGAGGTTAACCTATTATTAACGTGACCTTAAACTGAGAAAGGTTTTCATCGCCAGCTCAGATGGTAGCAAACCAAAATCATTATATATTGGATGGTTGCTCAGAAATCAAAGAGAACATGAGTGAAATACCTCAATTCATTTCTTAGTGGATAAATATGGATTCACATCATGCAAATGGTTCTCATGCTGTCAAAAATCACTAAATTAGCTGTGATCAAGGGTTGATTAGAAATCATAAAAGATATTCATCTTCTTTCCCCATCTAAAAAGCCGCTCTCTACAGAGCAGGGCATCAGTTAAAGGATGATGCTAGCTTTTATATGTTCACAGAGTTCAACAAAATATGGGCCTGAACCTAACGCTGTTGTATCTTGCATCTTTCTCAAAATTACATTTGTACTTTACTAAAACTTTGTAAATTAATATGTTTTAACCATAGCTGGTTAGAGCTTATATTTAACCAAAACTTATTCCTGAATCACATTTAATATAAAAGAAAACTTTTTGTTTCCTGGAGTTGTATCATCACTCAGACTTACCAGGCCCATTCTATCTGTCCATAATTACCTGGCAGGGTAATGAAACATGTACCAGTCAAGCAATCTCCTGCACTGATTTCTCCACTCCTTCTCCCTCTATCCCCTTTCTCTTGGCCCTCGTGCACTCTCAGTTCCTTCAGGAACACACCTGATTTGCTCTTTGTCTCTAGAAGCATTTAATTACAGGACTAACCTATAACAACATGAATCTTACCCCATTCCACAGAATTTCCCACATGTCGGCACTGGTTTATTTTCAAACTGTGTGCACTAGATATTATATTCAGATGTTATAACAATAGATGTAATATTCAGATGTTATAACACTAGATGTTATATTCAGCACATTTTTTCGATGGGGAGTGAGGAACAAGAGAGCAGTGGTGTTAAAATGTTTTTCTTTACATTTATTTTAAAACTTTGGTGTTCCAGGGGGCAGAAAAATAGGGTTATTCGTTGGTTTGGGTTTTTTTTGTGGGAGTAATGGGAAGGGGGACAGATCACTCCTCAGCTATCTTGGGGACTGTGCCTAGAGTTGCTATAAATTGCTTAGTTAACATACTTCATGTTTCAGGAGGTATAAAGTTGCACCTCATGAGATGCATGACCCTAATAAGCCCAGTGGGATGTGGCCAAACCTATCACATTTTTGAGTTTTCAGAAAACAGTGCTAAATTCATTGCTTTTTTTTTCTGTAAACCTGATTTAAACTCAAGTCTCAAACTGGGAGGCTGGTGAATTAACCTAATGGGCCCACTTGACTCTCTCCTAAGTATCATGATAGATTTCTTTTAATCTGCTGCAGAAAATAAATTGCTGAAGAAAAAAAAAATAAAGATTTGTACTCTTTAAAGACTAATCACTTTCAGGCACTGTATGGCAAACAGCAAGATTCAGAATGAATCCTTTTACTGCATTACTCATGACAGCTTACAACTCAAACTATTAAACATTCATCAATAAAAATTTAACATCCCATCTTCCCTTTGATATCCTCAACTGCTCCCTTCATAAGACAATAAGAAGGCTTTCCACAGCTCAGTGTGATGGCAGGACATCAAAGCAGCCTCCACAGCTAGCCTGCTTCGAACAGTGTCTTGTATTTAGAAAGTGGAGTTGTCACAGGGGAGGGGAAAAAGTAATGCAGGAGATTCTCTCTGGTTTGAATATATATAATCCCTCCCAAGGGGTGCACTATGGCCATGTTGTGGCTGAACAGCAAGTTGCAATTCACTTTTCTTTGGATAAGTGTATAACAGACCACACAGAAGCAAGAAAGAAGAGCTGGATAATTTCCTTTGTTAAACAATGAGCACTGCGTGCCAGGACTTTAACTGCTGGAAAAAAAGGAAAGGCTTTTGTTTTATAATAATAAGATTTTATTATATCCTGGATCAACAAATTTGTTGTAGCTACTGTTTGCTGGGGAAGTGAAGTTTGTAAACAAATAAATCTATTTGTTTTCCTGCCCACTAAAGAAGGTTCATGCTCGACACTGAAAAGCCAAGCAGGAAATTCTCAGTGGGCAAGTTCAGTTCAGATCAGCAACTTCCATTTTCAGCTGTATAACAGAAAAGACCTGGAAAATCAGACCTTGAAAGTATCCTCTCCCAACAACTGCTGGGCCTCAGTTGTACTTATTGTCCTGAACCTGACTCAAATCCCCTTGTAATTCGAAGAGTTCTGTGGTGCAGGTGGATTTTGGATCAGATGCTAAACTAAAAGGGCCTTAGTGTCAAGGAGTTCTCAGTCTTGTTCTATCTGCCTTTCTCCAGATCATACATCCTGACACTGGCCATTTTGACTGCTGCCTACCTGTGATGGCCTGGAGTTTCAGGAATGCTCCTGTCCAACTCCTGACTGTTCCAGAAGAACAAAGCTAGAAAAAAGATCCCACAGCGTGTGTCTTATCAAACAGCTATCATGTTCTCTGTCACAGATGTACTTGGAGGAGGGAGGCAACAGGGTAAATAGGAAGAAAGTAAAAGAAAGCAAGCATTTCCTTTTTTTTTTTGTTTTAATTCTCATTTTCAAACTCTTTTTTAAAAAAAAACCAGGTGATTGATCACTTCTCAAAGCTCAGCACAGATTTTGATATGTTTTGTTACAGTATCAGCTGGCTAAATACACTGAATTTAAGTTAACAAAGGGCATGGAAAGAAGAGGAAGTATTGTCCACAATTACAGTAACTAACCTGGTTTTGCTCAGTCTTTAGTGCCTGGTTAGGGAGCAGAGTGCTGTTAGGAAGCTCAGAAAGGACATGTTCCCTGCTGGCCTCTCTGTCCTCCTGTGTTACTATCAGAGAACCAAAGTTGTTCAGACTCCACACAAACTGCAATCACACCTCCTACAAGTATTTTCTGTGGCCTTTTACTTTGTCTATGGCTTTAGTTTGTCTCACACCAAACCCTTGGTGCTATGCTCAATTATAGCACTAAAATATTTGCAAGACATCAACTAAGTTTAAAAAAATTCAATAGAGGCAATACATGCATTTTTTTCTGTGCTTGGGCTTAAAATCAATTCCCAGTATTTTAAAATTTTCTCTAGCAATAGCAGCAGCAAACAATATCTTTTACTGAGGTGAAAAAGTGTCTGTCATAAAGTCACAAGTATGTTATAAAACAGTTAGTGGTCTAAAAAAATAATGGAAGTTGATACATTTTCCTGTTTTGTTTCCTGCCTTTAAGAAACAGCTTTTGTTGTTGTTTAGTTTGGGTTTCTTTTCAGTTTGGATCAGCTACCCTGGATCAGTCTGTAATCCACTTAAGGGCTTTCTATTGACTTTCAGGCACTAGCAGTGAAATAAAATGGGGTGAGGGAATGAAATGATCTGGGTGGGACAAGAGATTTCATTTGATTTTGAGAGTCAAGAAGGACTAGCGCAGGAAGATCACACCTCTTTAAGTTGCTTCAGAGGTGTAAAACAGGTTAATGCTATTACAGTAGGCAGAGTGCCGAAATCTTATAACTGGTAGTGCAATCAGTAGTGCAACCAGTGACAGAGTTGCAGCTTTGAAAATAGCACAATGCCTTATATGTCTCATACTACACTATAATTTTTGTTTCAATGCCAGTTCATCCTATGCTAGGCTTGCCTATGCAATGAACAAATATCATAGAATCAATCATGGAATCTTAGAATGACTTGGGTTGGAAGGGACCTTAAACACCCTTTCATTCCAACACCACTTGCCATGGGCAGAGACACCTTTTACTGGACCAGGCTGCCCAAAGCCCCATTCAGTCTGGCCTTGAACACTTTCAGGGATGGAGCATTCACAACTTCTCTGGGCCCTGTTCCACTGCTCACCACCCTCATGGTGATGAATTTTTTCCAAATGTATAATCTAAATGTATTTTCTCTCAGTCTGAAGCCATTCCCCCTTGTCCTGTCACTACATGCTCTTGTAAATAGTCTCTCTCCATCTTTCTTGTAGGCTTCCTTCGTGTACTGGAAGGCCACAATTAGGTCATCTGGAAGCCTTCTCTTTTCCAGGAAGAACAATCCCAACCCTCTGAGCTTTTACTCACAGAAGAGGTGCTCCACCCCTCTAATTAACTTGGTGCCCTCCTTTGGACTCACTCCAACAGACCCATGTGCTTCCTGTGCTGGGGACCCCAGAGCTGGATGCAGCACTTCAGGTGGGGTCTCACCAGAACAGAGCAGACGAGAGGGGCAGAATCCCCTCCCTTGGCCTAGTGGTCATGCTGCTTTGGATACAGCTCAGGATACGACTGGCTTTGTAGGCTGCAAGTGAATATTGCCAGGTCATGTCCAGTTTCTCATCCACCAGCACTCCCAAGCCCTTCTCATGAGGGCTACTCCTGCTCTCCATCTGGAGAGCTCCTGTTCATCCCCCAGCCTGGATTGATACCTGGGAGTTGCTTTGACCTTGGTGCAGCACCTTGCACTCAGTCTTGTTAAACCTCATGAGATTCCCAAGGGCCCATTTCTCAAGCCTGTCCAGGGCTCTCTGGATGGCATCCCGTCAGGGTGTCAACTGCACCACTCAGCTTGGTGTCATCCACAAATTTGCTGAGGGTGCACTCAATCCCTTTGTCTATGTCATTAATGAAGATATTAAATAACACTGGTCTCAATACAGATCTCTGAAGGACACCACTCATATCTGACCAAAGATTATTCAGAATGAAAGTTACTTATTTTCTGGAAATTTTGGACATTTCCTAGTGTCTGTCTTGTTTTCATAAAAGTGATATCACTAAGTGATATCCCTCCTGAGACCTGTTTCAAGAGAAATTTAAACAGTAAGACACAATCACACAACTTGCAGTTATGTCAGGATAGTGAGAATAGCACCTTCCCTTTCTCTGAAATTCCATGGGAATTTTAAACAACATCCTTTGAAGCAGTATCTCTCTCTTGCTCTTTCACCCAGTTTCCATTACATTCCTGAGCAAACAAAGCAAATACTCATCAGAATTTCTGGTTCTTCGAATATGCTAATACTTGCTGCTTAAGGGGGTGTGGTATGTGGATTCAAGTCATGTGGATTTGATTAGTGAAACTTAATCGACTGAAAATTGTATGATAAACATTCCTGTTAATAATGACTTTTATTTCTTCACTACTAAAACTGGTGCAGCAGGCATTTCTAATTTTAAACAGGATATATTCCCAATATAAAAATCACATGATATGCAGAATAAGGCTTTGCTGCAGGGCAGAGCTGCATCTGTTATCTGAAATATGTAAGCTGTGACTATCATTTTAAAAGTAAAATTATCTCGATTTACAATTTTCCTTCTCTTGAAGCAGATTCCAGACAACTGTCTGTCCTAGCTGCAAAGGAATTTGAGCAAATTCTCAGCACTTTGGTCAAAATTCACACCTGTGCAGAAAGACTGCGCAGACCATCTTGTCATTCAAGTCCCACTCACTTTCAGTGAATCTTGTTTCTACTCAGTATCTAAAAGATGGTGAAAGGAGAAAGTGCTCAGCATGCTAGAAAAGCAGGCACTTTTTTTTAATGGTGAGTGTTCATTGTTTTCAAGTGGCTAAGGTAGGTGTTTTGCACAGCAGTGAAAGAGTTCTCTCATTTAAAATCATGTCTAGTTAGTTAGTTATAATTCTACCTAGAAGCAATTTTAGCACTAAATTTGTTGGATGTTCTCAAATTCATTTTATCTTTTCAAATTTGCACCTAGATACAAATATCAGTGGAAGTATATTTTACTAGTACCATTAGTAATTTTAAGCTTAAGTGGTGTGGGTGAGGGTATAGCAATATAATAACAGTGAAATTGTAAGCTGCTAGTATAAATGCACAAGTTGGTCAAAACTGACTTTGACATTTGTGTAGTAGAAGTAGAATATAAAAATAACTCATGACAGTAGTATAAAAACCTGACATTAACACAATGACATTAACACAACTGGTAGATATCCTCACATTGCAACAGTTCTGTAGGCAATGGAGGGGGGAAAGCGTGTCAGTACATAGGAGTTCATTTCCCTGCTAGTGAAAGAAATTCAGTATTATGCAGTCTCTCAAACATCAGCCATCTATCTACACCTGGTCGCAATGCTTTGGTGAAAAACTCCTGTGCATAGAACAAATATTCTTGTAAACTTCTGTACTCTTGCATATTAAAAATCTGAACTAAAAAGAAAATGCAAAGAGTTAAGTATAACATTTTCCCACTCAACCACTTTGTTCCAACAGCTGACAATCAAAAACATATTAGCTGCTGTCAGTCATCATCACATTTTTATAATGTTGAATCTGTATAGCAGGAATTTAATCAACATATCAAACTCATTTCACGTATGTAAACACACAGAAGCTGTTTCAGTCATGATAACCCTATACTAGAGATTTTCTAATAACTCAGTTTTTACTCCTCCAGCTTCCACTGAAATATGTAATGAATGAGAGAATTAAAAATAACTGAAATAGCATCCTCAGTCTATAGGTAGTGAAGTAAAAACAATCTATGGGATTAAACAAGTATCACACTGAGAAAACCACTAATGTCTAATTTACAGTGCCTGCCCCAGCAGGAAAGGACTCCAGATAGTTCAGAGCTGACACCCAAACCAGTGCATCTCAGACAAGTCAGCTGATCGGCAGCACTGATGAAATGCAGTTCCCGCAAAGAATGCCTCCCTCAGATAATTCTGGAGTTAAAACCACTGACACACACTGCTCACAAGATAACAGAGGTTTTGTTTAATTACTGCAGTGGTCCCACAAGGCTGTGTTTGAAGGCATAGTTGGCTTGAAACTGGTCTGCCTGGGAGTGATCACTGGAGTGGTAAAACAACCCATAACTTATCCTGAATTACTATTAACCAGCACTGTATTACCAACAGCAACAGTGCAAAGTCCTGAGCAAACTCTGCATTCCTTAAAGTCTGAATATTTCTGTGTGTTCATTTCAGTCTGAGACAAACCAGTGGATATTCAAATATCTCTGTTAAGGAGTTGCAACACAGTTGCTTAACCTCGTATTTGAGCTCATTCGTTCATTCACAAGCTCCTCCTCCCAGGATGAATTGGGCACACAACCTGCTGGTTTGGGGGTTTCTCATTGCTCCCACTGCTCACGTGCACACATTTCACTCTAAAGCACTTGGCCAGTGTTGAGCTCTAGACTGCCATGAGTACCACTGCACTTGCTGGGCAATAAGGGAGAAATTCTAAAAGCAGAAATGGAGAGAGAGTAGGCATTTAACACAAAATATCTGACCATCTCTGCTTATATATAATGAGCTGGCAGCAACAAAAGTAAAAGTGGGCAATAGTTGAACAGTTCATTTTAGTGAACTTCAGTTGTTTTGAAGAAACTGGTCATTAACCACTGTTCTAACATTTTACAGATATAACCAAGGGCTTGTAACAAAACCATAAAGCCTCCTGCTGTGAATATTGTCCATTATTTGTTGAAGCATCACTCCCCATATAGCTAGAACAGGGGAAGACAGAAAGCACACAAATAATTACATTAAGGCACAAAATCACAAAGAAAGAGTGACACCTCTATATCTAGGGTGGCATGTTGATCTTAAAGACACACTGTCAACATAAGACACTCCACAGGCTAGAGCTTAAATTCAGAACCTGGAGTTTAAGTTAGTCACACTTCATGTTAAAAATCCATTTGAATGGTTTAGAAAGGGTTAATATGTGGTTAATAGATTCTTTTAGCGCATATTGCAAGCTCTTATAGTTTTTGAGGTGATTATGGATGGTTGCAGATGGTTTCATGCACATCAGTAGAAAGTGATAAAGATGGTTAGGAGTCACATTTGACCCTCCTATAAACAACCCATAATTATTTATCAGAACATCCACTAATCATTTATTAACTTTTCACACACTATAAATGGTTTGTGATTCCAGTGCAGACTTTCTGTCATTTCTCAGAACATTCAACTTCTATAATTATGAAAAAAATAAAATAAAATAAAATTGTAAGTTATGGACTTATGAAAATACCAGCTAAAGCTGAGGTTCTGTGGCATTGGGTTACACGAGTTAGCTTGAGCTACCTGGTCCAGTCACTGACATGATTCCTTATACCCTTATAAAAATTCTACATATTTATTTGTCACAGAAGAATTCCATGATACTTAGTTTTTGTGAAATAAATTCACAATCCTGATTAAAGGTTCACTGTCATATATAGCACAAAGTATCCACACAACACTCAGTACCAATCCAGAAATATGAGTGATTATCTCTCCTTTATGTATACAGAACTGAGACGTGCAAAGATAAAGGACCATGTTTTCCCGAGAGATCATTGTCTTCACCTGCAGAGCATCCTGTGCATACCGTGTGGGAAAAGCCTGGCTTGATTTTTAAAATATGGAAAGCAGAATAAAATCCAGTGCTCCAGTTTCCCAGTACTATGGGACATAGTTGTGCTTTTAAAAGCAGAATCATCCTGTCACTCCTTGTGAATATCAGAGATATATTTAGATAAAGTCATCAACCATTCAGGGCTGAGGACATCTGGGACATATGTAATTCCATCTTTGTAGATTTCTCTTCCTAGTTCTGCCAATTCCAGCTAATAATTAAATAATAAAAATATGAGCCAGGCCTCAAAACTGCGAGGGTTTTTTTCAGTTGCTATTTTTGAACTATCTTAAAAACCTATTGGTTTTTATCAATGGGTAATCTCATTTTTCAAGCTTTCCAAACACATCTTCCAAGTGTAGGAGTTAGAACTTTGCTTTGCAAGTTTTTAAATGAAAGCTAAATTACTTCTGAAAAAAGGAGAAACTTCCTCAAGGCTTGCTTGAAAATCAAAGAAGGTGGAAACACCTCTCTGAACATACAATTTTCCTCCCAATCAAGTCAGACATGCTGTCTAGCAGATAAGTCTGAATCATACCCAACTCTAAGGGAATCCAGGGACCACACATTCCAGACTTTCTTGAGTCAAAGAAAATTAATGCAATTTCTAGAGATTCCTGTATGCCAGCAGGAATCAAGATCCATCCTAGCACTTTCATCACTTTATTTCTTGTTCTAAGATCCAAGAAGAACATACAAAAAAGGAAGAGAAAAGAAAATAAGCTTAAGTACCTTTAACTCAGAAAGGTTTGTCTGAATTTGAGTGAAGGACTGGGCGAAGTCACAGTGGTAAAGTGTGTATTTTATAGAATCCAGACTGCTTTGCCCTTTCCTTCACATAATGCTAATAAGTAACAGAGCAACTTGAAAATCTGAGCACTGAGGTGTGCTTGCATTTGGGTTAGTCTATTCCAGTCTTAAAAAGGATTATGGATTCGGAACTACAGCTCTACTGAGGTGTGGAGCTGCATTAATGGTTTTATATGTAATACTAAATCACTAGACCTGTTCCTGTGACTCTTAAGTATTAGACTACATTTTATTCCCCTCTCAAACAATTAGACCAAGCATCTACAATTCAGCAGAACAGAAAAGAGCAAAGGGGAGTTATCAAGTGTTAAGCAAGAAAATGCTTGTTTGTTCTATCTACACTGTGCAAACAACTTGAATTTTTCAAACTGCCCAAGGAGGAAATCAATGCTGAGTACATTCTCAGTACTCCTTATGAGGAAAACTATAATTTTATCTCTTGGTTTCTGAGGAAACTGGCTAACAAAATTTTTCTGGAATAATTTTCATGGAGATGCTATATTAAAAATTTATAATATTCTGGAGTAACCCTTCAAAGATGACAGTGATTTCAACTTTGGGATAGGAAGGTTGCATAGTTAACTTTTCCAGAGCAGTTATTCTGAAGTAGCTAAACTGGCATGTTTCCTCATGTAAACATGGATTCTTCTCAGATGATTAAATCTTACTTATACTTCCTTTATCCAAGGAAATTGTGTCATTCTCAACTAAAACTGGTCCAAGTCCATGCTTCTGTCAAAAGGAATGGTTCCTTCTTGTCCTTCAGTTGCATATGCCTGCTTCTTTTCTCCTGTAAACAGTTGTGGTTTTATGATTGCCCAGGGTTTGAAAAGAAAGAATGAAAATTAATCCAAGACTGAAAAGGGATAGTTTTCATCAGGATCAATACCTGATCCTTCTGTCCACACGGCTCTGTAAGATTTGTGTTGACAGAAGAGAAGATATTACACATGCAATAAAAGTGGAGCTACCCCATTTGGTATCCCTGTGAATTTATATTAGTTGAAAGTAATAATGAAAGTGCACCCTGGCATAATTTCCCTTTCCTTCTTTCCTTGAGATACATCTTTCCTTTAAAATTATAACATAAAGCCTGGGGCACTCATGATTATAAAACAAGAAAGTTACATAGAAGCACAGAATTTAGATGACCTTTTCTTTTTTCTTTCCACCGTGGTTAGAAACCTTTTGCTACCGAGATGAATTCTTATAAAAACCAAAAAGTTTGATTTATGCATTGGTTCCAAAATACTGATTATTTAATGTTGTTGGCAAGATGAAAGATAACAGCTGGGTTACATAGGGCTAACACTTTACTAGTGGGCACCCAGTGAGTGACTCGCTGTTGTCAGGGCTTCTTAGTCTGTTAGCTAAATACAACTTGAGGTGGCATTTGTGTAAAATTGTGATAGACAGAGAGCATTCATAGCACTTTACTTTAGGCTCCTAACTCAGGTGATTAAGTGAGAAATTACTTTCGTAATATGTGTAATCTTACACATACAGTAGAGGGAGAGAAGCTTCTTTGGAGTTCAAGTCAAAGCAGGTTCTTGATGAAGGTACTGTAAATGACCAGAGCAATCTCTCATTTTTGCTTGTGACTCTACAGAGAAAGACTTGACTTCAAGGAAAAAAAAAATCTTGACTTTTTCATGTTAATAAAACAAATGACTGATGTAACTTAGACTTTATTGGAATGAGTTGTATAGTTTCAGGTTTCACACTTGATTTGTTTGAAAAGACTGGGTGGAAATGCAATAAGAGAGAGAGAGTGATACTCATAAACCACAGGAATTAAGGATAAGGAGGAGAAGCTTTGCTTTCCAATGCAACAAGCTCTATGACGGAAAATTGAATTACCAGAAATCCAAGCCCAAATCACCTTTGAATAAAGTAATCATTTTATTGAGAAAGATTCTTCTCTAGTCTTCGACCCGTGACTCTCTATTGAAAGGAAACCGCTAAGTGCGTCAAAACAGCATTTTCTGATTTCTTGAATATTGGTCTAAATCATCAAGAATCTTGAGGTTACAATCTTGAAAGTCGTCCAATACTTGTTTAGGCTTTGCACCTTTCATTTTTTTTATTTTTTTTTTTTGTCTTGTGGTTTTTAATAGCTGAGAGATGGACAAGACTTTTATCCTTTGATTATAGACTGTGAAAGTGTGTTGTATGTACATATGTCTCAATGATTCTACAACATCTATACCCGGAAGACGTCAGGCAAAGGTTTAAATACTCTTGACACAATCTCATAAATATACTCCAATATTGAATTCTAAACTACTATTAAGACCAGCTCATTGGTTTCCTCACAGTCTGATTTGCATTGTTTTAGAAAATGTTAATTTTGCTGTTATGAACAGTAGCCTAGCACTTGTGATGTCATTTTCTTAGTGCTAATTTTTATAATACTTTTAATAAGAAGTTTGGGGGTTTTTCCATCAACAGTGTGTTTCAAGGATCTTGGGATCTTTCAGACTCTAGCTAGATATAAACAGGTTGACCTGAAAGCCATGAGCAAGCATGGACTCACCCAGAATAAACATCCATTCTGATATTCTGGCTATATCTTCACAAAAGTCCTTGTAGCTAATGTTTAAGCATGACAAACAGGAATTTAAATTCAGACTTGTTTTCCTGCTCTGCAGAAAAGGTGCATAAACTTTCTTTTCTCTTTCATTACACTGGCCTCAGACTAAGTGCTACCACAAATACAGCAGACACAAATATACATTTAACTTCCATGTAGCTAAAGAGGGAAAGTCATGGGTGCTAGCAGCATTTGTATTTTACGTACAGCCAGTTGCCTCAGGCCACTAGAGGCTACTGCAGGCTAGTAGTAATACTCATTTTCCAGACTATTCTGCCATTTATTGTTTAAAAAGAGAGTCCATGGAAACAGAAGTTAACACACTTGATATACTGAGGTAACTTGAAAAAAAATAAAATTAAGCACATGTCTATAAAGAGCATCTTTGTCCACTCCAAAAGATTTCTGCGAAGAGTCTGAACAGTGACATTAATTAAAAACATAAACTGCTTTTTACAAAATAGATTAATCAGACTTTGAATCACTTCACACTCAAGGTCTTAGAGCAAAACTTAGAGTTTCTCTTTCCTAACTCTCAAAACCTCACAAACCATCTTGTTTTATTCTCAATTTCCTAAACAAACACAGTAGAAACAACTCACTGTTGCCATGGGCTTTGATGAATCCTTTAAACCAAGGTAAATGATATTAGACTCGGATCGAAACCCCTCACATCTGTTTTATATTGTCTCTCATTTTCATAAACATCATAGAGATTCAGACCTATATTTTTATATGGTTTATAATTTTCTAGCTTTGTTTTATCTCACATGTTTCTGTCATAACATACCTTTTTACTCACAAAGAAAAAGAGCACCTACATGTATCCAGACCTAAGGAAGTTATGTACATTTCTATACATCCTTTGGCATCAACACTCATTTCTGAGAACTGAGCAGCTGTTTATAACAAAAAAGAAACAAGAAAATATATCTCACACTTTGTACAGTTGATATTCTTACCCAGGCTATGATTTCAGGCTTTTTACAAGTTAACAGTAGGAATGATATAGAAGTATTCATTAGCAGCAACATGTAGAATTTTTTATGAATCTATTTAACGTTAGTTCCTAAAGAAGACTTTTGAGATGAGAGATGAGCTGCTGCAAAGGGAATTTAAAGGGCACATGGCAAAAAAAGGATTAGGAAATCTAAAGATAAAGAATTAAGATGAAATTGTTGCTAAAAATTTACTAGTTACATGATTCTTCAAGAATTTGTACAGATCACTTACTAGAAGAGTTCTAGGAAGTTAACTATACTGTATATATTTTAAATGCTGATGTTGGTGGTCACTCCAAAACAAAATCTTCTCTCTACACTGTGTTTGTACAGTAGCAAGCAGAATAGAGACACACTCATGGTCTGGGCTTTTGAACACTAACACCAAGCAAGTGAATAATTCAGGGAAGATGATAGTGCAAGTGCACTAGTGAATGGAAAACTGAGTCAGATTTTGCAAACTTTTAGGTCATTGGTCCAAGTGACAGCAATTATTTACAATGGATTTTATTTTCAATATTTTTAAAAGCTACCTTTTCTCAGTGAGATAGTTAGCCACTGTTTCAGAGGTTTCCAATTACACTCTCTGAAGCAAGTGTTTTCTCTCCAAGGTGGATTTATCTCATCTTGTTTAAACACTTGTTTTCCAAATGGGCTGTGTAGATACCACTGGCAAAATAATCATGATAGTATACTTTAATGTATGGAGGTTATCAACATCATAATATAGATCAGAAGAGAAACTGGACCACAACTCGCACAGGGATTTGTCACCAGATGGGTCTGTTAGTAATGATGACTTCAGGGGAGCCACATCTCCCTCCTGGCAAACTCCTGCTAGTGTAGGGCACTGCAAAGTTCAGCCTGGCCTGTGGCCCATGCCCTGCTCTGCTCTAGCAGGCGCTGCCTTGGTGCTGTGCCCGCGTTGGGCTGCGGCAGCAGACAGGTGCGGGGAGGTGGACACCGCGTGCTACTGGCAGCCTTAGTCTGGAGAAGGTCCAGAGACAGCTGATGGCTGAGCTGTTCAGAATCCAAATGGAAAAATCCTACTGAACAGAACAGATGTTAGTGTTGTGGGAGGTTCTAAACAAAGGCCATGGCTGAATCTAAGTCAAGTTTTGAGTTACACATGCTCTGATTAGGACAATAATGAGTCGTCAGTCCCCAGGGCAGAAAAGTAATCCTGGATTTTTGGATAAAGAAACTGTTTTTGAGTTATCCGTGAACTGTCATTTTAGCAAGCTTCAAGAACATCGTGGACCATAATCTCTGTCGCTATGAATAAAAAATCACCAAAGAAAAAGGAGCTGCATGACATTTAACTAATAATAAGTTTGGCTTTAAAACATCAGTAATTAACATAAATTGCTGACACAAGTTTCATAAGGGTTTTCTAAGTCTTGACACTACCTCAGAGCAAAGAAATGAACATAATGTTGATGTGCCTCATTCTCAGAGTATAATATTAGTAGTTTGTGACTCTATTGGGCTCCCACTCCTGAATCTTTTGGTGAGCTGGGCGGGGCTGGGCTGGCCAGACAGTACCTTACTGCCAGTGCAATGTACTCTTAGAAGTGTATTACAGAGTAGGCCGTCATTATACTACACTTGTGTCTTCTGGAGTAGGTAGAAAAGGGGACTAGTACAATTGGTAGCTTGTTTTCTTTTAAACTAAGTTCATGAAAAAAAAAAAGACAATGAAACAATGAGACAGAATGACACGGGCAGCAAATCTGTAAATAGAGACAGGGACAGAACCTGAACTACTGATACATCTGTCCTGTGCCCCAAACAAGGCATGCTGATGGAAGAAACATTTTGAAATTTTCATTTTCCTTGTTTTGAGTTAGCAAAATTATCCATGAAAGTTACTGTTATGCAGTAACATTTAGCCATAGACTAGAGAAGAATGGATTTTTCTGTCTGCATTTGTGATCAAGTTTGAAGTTTGCATTTTTTTTGTCATCTCAAGTTATACTGAGTTCCCTTCTGCTCTGTGAAGATTTTAGTAGGCCAGTCATTACAATTAACATGTGAAAAAAGGGCATATACAATTATATGCATTTTCTTATGTGTTTCAAATAAAGAAACTTATCAGTAAAAATTGTATTTTTAATGCAAATGTATTCTTGTACCACTCTATTACAGCGGAGATGAGACATTCCTCCACAAGGAGAAGAGGA
Organism: Pseudopipra pipra; assembly: GCF_036250125.1. NCBI lineage: Eukaryota > Metazoa > Chordata > Aves > Passeriformes > Pipridae > Pseudopipra > Pseudopipra pipra. The sequence goes on from NC_087556.1 coordinate 12,914,054, forward strand.
GCTTGCTCAGTAGGTAAAAAGAAAAAGACATTATCTTAAAATAAGAAAAGTAAGTAAAGTATCTGGAAGGATTAAATCATTCAGAGAAACTCTTCAGTAAAACAAAGTTGTCCTTTTGTAAGTTATTTTGTTAAATTTAAAAACTGAGCTTCTGTTGTCTCAATTATTCTTATTGCCATTGTTTTAAATATCATCTTCAAAGAGCATTAAATATAAAGTACATCTTTTGATTTCAGTTACTGAACATAAACTGCACATGGAAATTAGCAAGAAGATTGGGCTGAAGTGAAATGTAATATAAAGATATAGTGTAGTCTGTTTTGTTCATATGGGTTACAGAGAATAGGATTCTATTCTGTGGCTTCCTTTTCCTTTATGCAAAACTCGCACAGTTTTCAATCCAAGAGAATGACAGAGGAATTTCATTCTACTCATTTACCTCAGACCACCTCAGACCGAGGTACACCAGCACAAACATCACTTTCAAATGTAGCCATTAGCACACAGCTAATACCTCATTGTCCTCACCGAGCCCTAGGCATGTGCTGAAACACTTTGCTGAAGATGAACAAACTTAAGCATGTGCCTAACCAATTATTCAAGCTGGGATAGATCCAAATATAATCTGTTATAGCTCCCCAAAGGCTAATTTGTGGTAAATTTCAGAGATAACATTCATATTACAAATAGAAAACAGATCTAACTTAAAATTTCAGTGACAGTTTAATCTTTGGGATATTGTGTCAAAATAGGGTAATTAGAAAGAACTAGAAAACTGCTGATGAAATTAATTTTTATTTCTCCTTGAACTTTAATCTCAGAGTATGATACCCTAGTTCTTGTTAGAATATATGCCTGTGGTAAGAAAATTGCCAGTGTTGGCACTGGAGGCTTCATTAGAAGATCACATAAAAGATGATAGTAATAATTCTGATTTCAAACATCTTAATAACTGAATCTCATAGTCTGTTATAATGATTCATTCTAGGGTCTCAATAAGGAGGAAAAAAAATTGAAATAAAACACCTTAATCATAGGTCATTCAAATGACAAATGTGTAACACATTCAAAACCTTATATCCATTTCTTTTTGGTGTTATGTGAACAGTCCTCTAATCTGGAGAGGTTCCTGATAGAGCAGCTATAATTGTGTAAGTCATGGACATATTAATAACTGTAACTGCATAGTCAACCATTAAAAGCAGCTCATATTTTAAGAGGTGTCAAATGGTTCTGAGTGTCTTAGTATTCACAAAGAGAATGTTTCTCAAAACCACTAATAAGTTTTTAAAATACAGATGGATAATTATAATGCATTTATAGCCATACTACATATTTATATTTATACAACAAGAAAATAAAAAAGGTATGTGAACTGATTTTTAGTGAGAGTTAGTTAAAGGCTAGATATTTCCATTCTGAAATTATTTTATTTTCATTGATATAGTCTTATGTGTGTAACTTTAAGCAGCTATTTCAAGACCTCTTGTCAACCATTTACAAAGCTTACCACACCCTTTGATGACTCTTTAATCAATGAGAGGGGCAAGGAGTAAAGCTTGTAACTACATAATACAACAAAAGGAAAATAAAAGTTTGTAAAATTCTTCCAATTCAAAAGATGTGGGAGAAACGTTCCTGATGAGGTGGTGGCTGCTAATTCACTCTGTCATTCCCCTCTACCCTCTTTCAACTGGCTTTCAGACATCACTATTGCTAATATTGATATTACTGCTGCCAGTGACTTTTACCTTGCTGCTACACTGGTGGTGGAAATAACAGCAAAATCCAACTTTAGGAAAGGTCTTCACGTGCCATGAAGGTCTATCAGTTTTCTAAGTCAGTGCTTCTCACCATGCAAATGCTAACTACGAATAACCCCACAGTGAATTTTTAGGATCTGAAAGGAAAAAAAATCAATGCTAAGAAGCAACCTATCTGTTATAACTTTCACTGACCAAATCCCACGCTTTTATTAATTCTAAAGTAAAAATATGAATACAATGTGATGTGCCAGAACAGCATTAGAGAGCAGAAGTGCAGCGGCGTGTATTAGTCCTTTTGGCTTTCATTAAAATCAAAGGAATGAGGAAACGGAAACTGCTTCTTCAATATAATCCCCTGCTGAAGTCACAACTCACTGAGAGGCAAAGAATTTAAGACAGTGTACTGTTGTAGTGGAAAAACCCCCATACAGTAATGAATTTAACCAACCTCTTGTTAACAATGATCCTTATTTGCATATTTGGATCAACAGAAAGGCATCACTAGTAATTTATATGAACTCCATATCATTAGGTTTCAGAGACAATTTCCAACCTAACAGAAAGAGCAAAGCTTTAATTGTAGTCAGCTGAGTTCAGCCCAATGCAGGAGGAAAATTTCACAATTCTCTTGGCCCAGGCACAGGTGCCTGGAAAATAGATTAAATATATCCACTAAAACATCATTTGCCTTTATTAAAGCTGAAGTCCCACACTGCATTATTCTCTAATCACCAATATTTTCCACAGATTACATTAGATGACTGTAGTTCCTATGTACCTTTAAAAAAATCTCATCTTAGTTCTTCATCCTACATTTCTTTTTCCTCAAGCATACCTCTCCCTCTCATTGCTGAGAGATTTACCATACTCAGTTTCTCATACTCTAAAAACTTTGTTTACTTAACCAGTTGTCAAGAATGTATTCTAGTACTTCCTGATTTCCTTCAAATAACATCATGAATAGTGAATGTCCATATTCCATTCTGAAATGTCATTATTGTTCATATAAAATTAAAAAATCTATTTTTGGGGACTATCGCTTTTTCCAGTCAATTTGTACTGTCTCATTTTCCATCTTTTGTCCCCAGTAGTCGCATTGCTTGGACTTGATTCACTTGATTCATATCTTTTAGTAT